>NC_083350.1:50996026-52196026 GCF_030254825.1 Meriones unguiculatus
AAAATTATCCTCTTCATGATTTTTATGTAAGGTATTTGGTTACATGAAGAAAATTTAACTAACACTTCTCTCAACTGTTTTTATGGTAAGATTTATCATCAGTATGAATTCTCTTTTGTATATTAAGATTTCTCTTATTTTTTGACTAAAGGCTTTCTTTGTGTACTGTATGCATACATAGTTTACATATGTATAAATCCACTGATACATCCTAGAGTTTGGCTTATATCCAGAAACTTTTCCAAATTTCTAATATATATAAAGACCTCTACAATATAAATATTAAGATTCTAAGTCACTTATTAGTGTTCTTTAATAGTCTTGTCAATTTGCTCATGTTTATAATGAATTTCAAACCAAATATAAATGTTAAAAATTTATCAAGTTGATCAAACACAGTTAGGGCTTTATTGCACTTTTATATTTTATAATAATATAAGAAAAATATCAGTATGAGTTCTCTGGAACATAATGCCAAAATAAATTTTAAATTTAAATTTTAAATTTATATTGCTTACATTCATCAGGTTCTCAACAGTATGAGTTCTCTATTAATCAAGTTGTAAACAAAGAATAGAAACAGTTAAATATTCAACATACTAAACACTTTATCAACAATAAAAGTTAATTAAGGCTTGGGGAGGACCCAGTTATATATGAAGACTTTCTTGTATTGTTTACAATCATAGAATTTTCCAAATGTGTAAATACTATGATGTTTAATAAATTATCCACATTTCATGAAAACATTACTGAATTTTTATGCCCGTGAGTCTTTTTATCAGTATGAATTCTCTACTACATAATAAAAATTTAATCCTGAACATCTATACACATTATAGTCATTGCTTTTCTCACTAGTACAACTATTTTAATATTTAGTAAGTTATCACATACAATAAAGGATTTCCCATATTGTTATCATTCACAGCAATACCCAGTATGAACCCTCTTATTTTCAGAAAAAAATTCAACTACTTCAAAAGAAGTCTCACATTCTTCTTTTCATAAGTTTTCTTTCCCCGTATGAATTCTCATATACTATTTATAACGATAACATTTTTCTTACATTCTGGTATTTATGGCTTCTCACAAAAATAAATATGTTATTGTTTGGTAAATAATAATTAACCAGTCTGGTAAAGATTGGTAAAATATAATGATGCTTTAAAATTATTTGCTGTCTTTGTGGGGTTTTTTTCACCAGTATGAGTTCTCTGATGTTGAATAAATTATTATCGACTATTACAGATTCATATTCATTATTATCACAATATTTTTAAACATAATACATTTTTCTCTCAGTTTTAGCAGAATCTGGTACATATTACATACACAGACATTCCACTATGAATTACATAAAAGAACATAGAATATTTATAAATGGTCATAGAATATTATAGAGGGTAATATAAAGTAACGCCTTCCTTCTGAATCATGTTCATACAATTTCAATCATTTCTCTCTTTTTTGAAGTTAGAGTCTTCCTACATATCCTAAGTTGGAATTGAACTTCTGGTCCTTCTCTCTCGTTATCCCAAATGCTGAGGTTATAAGTATGCCCTATCACATACCTGATTTAAAAATGTGTATCAGTTACTTTTCAATTTCTGTGATAAAATGCCATGGCCAATGAAACTTATAAAAGAAAGGTTTTAACTGGGTTTCAGAGAGTTAGAGTCTAGAATGATTAAGCAAAAGCATAACAGCAGGAACAGTCATCTGTAAAAAGCAGGCAGAGAACACAATGTAAATAGTGTGAGTCTATTGAAACCTCAAAGCTCACACTCATTGAAACATCTCCAAAAGGCCATAGGTCCTAATTCTTCCCAAACAGTTCCAACAACCAAAAAGAAAGCATTCAAATATATGAGCCTTTAAATGCCATTCAACTACCATATTAAAACTACCACAACATGGAAGCCTTATAGTCAAACATTATTTCTTAAGTTGTGTTTTTAGTTACTGGTTGACACATTTACTGTCTACTCTCCAGAATGATAGGCTCAAAGAGTCTTGGTAATCTGTATGACTCTCCTCTTAATTAAACACATTATCAGTTGCATTCATTTGTAAGTATTTGTATTCATTTTCATGCCTATTTACCATACATGTGGTGGCTCAAAATAACTAATCCAGTCTCTCACAGTTCTAGAGGTAAAATTTATGAAATCAATATGTTAATAAGGCTATTAATTTGGGAAGCACAAGAGGAGATTACGTCCCTTATCATCTCCAGATTCTATTGATCATCAGTATTTCTTATGACTATATCACTTCATTCTAAGGATCCATTTTACATAGCTTTCTACTCACTCTGTATCATTTTTTGCCCTTATAAGAATACTTATCATTAGATTTAGTGAACATCTTTGTAGTTCAATATGATTCCATCTTAATATCCTTAACATAATTACATATATAAATTCCCTTTTCCTCTTAGGTAACATTTTTAAAGTATATTAGGGGATGGACAAACCTTGTTGAGGATTGCCATTTGTGAAGTTTGAACATTAAATAAGATTCAGTAGTTCTTATTTTACTAATTCTTTTTTTAAAATAATGTGTAGTACAGCTTGATATCAGGTATGGCAATACCTCCAGAAGTTCATTTATTGTACATAATTATTTTATCTATCCTGAGGTATTTTTTTCTTTCATATGAAGTTGAAGATTGATCTTTCAAGTTTTGTAAAGAATTGTGAGGGAATTTTGATTGGGAATTACATTGAATCTGTAGACTGTTTTCAGCAAGATGGCCATTTTTACTATGTCAATCCTATCAATCCACAAGCTTGGGAGATCTTTCCATCTTCTGACATCTTTTTTTATTTCTTTCTTCAAAGACTTGAATTTCTTGTCATATAAGTCTTTCACTTCCTTGGTTAGAATTACTCAAAGATGTTATATATTATTTGTGGGTATTATGAAGGATATTGTTTTTTAAATTTCTTTATCAGCCCATTTATCTCCTCTATAAAAGAGCATTACTGATTTTTGATGAGTTAATTTTGTATCCAGACACTTTACTGAAGGTGTTTTTCAGCTGTAGGAGTTCTCTGATAGAATTTTGGGGGTCACTTATGTGTCTGCAAATAGCAATTCTTCAATTTCTTTCTGTCAAACTAGTATCCCCTTGATCTCCATCAGTTGCCTTATTATTTTAGTTAGGATTTCATGCACTATGTTGAATAGATACAGGGAGAGTAGGCAGCCTTTTCTTGTCCCTAATTTTAATGGGATTGTTTTAAATTTCTCTCCACTTAGTTTGATGTTGGCTATTGGCTTTCTATATATTGTTCATTGTGTTTAGGTACATGCCTTGTATACCTTATCTCTCTAAGACTTTTAACATGAAAGAGTGTTGGGTTTTGTCAAAAATATTTTTCAGCACTTCATAATATTATCATGTGATTTTTTTAAAGTTTGCTTATATGATATATTACTTTGATGGGTTTTCATATGTTGAACCATTCTCCACTCCTAGGATGAAGCCTGCTTGATCTTGGTGAATGGGATGTGGAGAGTTCTCAGTGAAAAACATGTTTTCATCCTGACCATCATCTGGAGACAGGGATAGACAGGATGTTTTACCAAGCCCACTTCCTTTTTTGTGTGTGAGGATCACACAGACAAGTGATCAAGGTAAACAAATTTGTTGTCTTTATGAATCCCTTCATTGTATCGAGGTGCTTTGCTCTGAATATAAAAAGGAATTGTGGAATAAACCAGGTGTGACAGTTTCTACTGGCAGCCCTCTCAAACCAATCTTGTGTGTAGTGTGTTATTTTTTATTTTATTTATTTTATTTTCTTTATTTCCCACCCAGGAACTGTTTGACTCTATTGGCCAGTTTGGCACCTGAATGGGGACTTGAGATGCAAGGAAGCAGTGAAGGACACTGTGGTGTTGGCGAGCTCAGATTATAAACTAAAGAGAAAAGGTCATGGTGAGTAAAATTTGAGAGTAAAAACAGAACAAAGCAGTAGCCTCATGCTTTTTGTGTGGAATTTAATTAGAAAGTCTGTATGTGTGGCACAGGACTGAGAGAGTGAAATTTTCAGGGTTAGAGAGAAAAAGGAAAGTAAGATGGGAGGCTTCGGGACAAAATGAAATTAAACCTTCGGCTCCTCCCAAAAAGTTATATGTCCCTAATAATGATAATAATTTCTTGTTAGGAGAAGACTTTGAGGATGACCTACATACTGATGAGGTTGCAGAATTGGAGGAAGAAGCAGCTATTCTAAGAGACACCTCTGACTTAGGCTAGGAATGTTAAAAAACTTGAGCCTTGGCAAAAAGAAATTTAAAAGTTGGAATGTGGCTTGGAGGAAATAAACAGAAAAATTGGAGAATTAACCGCTAGGGAAAATGAGGCTCAATACCCTGCTCCAAATCCCTCATTGGTTGCATGCTTGGACCCTCCTCCTGGGGTTATAATGCAAAAGACAAGTGGACACTTTCCTTTGTCGACTGTACAAGCAACTGTGTCCCCTTTACAAGCTTCTTAACAACAAACTAAGCAAAACGGAGAAGATATAATTGAGTTTTATGATTTTCCAGTTCTAGAGCAACCTAATGGACAGGGTAATATGGTGAGAATCTATACTCTTATACCTTTTAAACAATTAAAAGAATAGAAAATTGAATGTGCTCAGTATTGTCCTACAGTACCTTTTAGTCAAGCTCTGTTAGAGTCCTTGTCTACTGAGGTCCTCTGACCAGAGGACTGGAGGCAATTAGCAAGAGCATGGTTACCAGGAGGAGATTATTTATTATGGAAGTCAGAATTTGAAGAGCAGTGTCAAGTTATAGTTGAACTCAATCAAGCACAAGGAGTTCCTATAACTTATGACATGCTTGTTAGGGAAGGAATCTACAAGGAAACAGTACAGCAATTCGATTTTGATGTAGCCGTTTATGCTCAAATAAGTGCTGCTGCCCAAAAGGCCTGGAATAAACTTCCACAACCCGGTAGACAGGTGGAGGATTTGTCTAAAATTTGTCAGGGACCTGATGAATTGTTTCAAGATTTTGTAGCAAGATGAATGCAAGCAGCAAGCAGATTGTAGGAGACACAAATTCTGGATTACTATTAGTAAAACAATTGGCCTACGAAAATGCTAACAGTGCCTGCCAAGCACCTTTTGGAAGAAAGGAAATATTTCTGACTATATTAGGTTATGTTCTGACATCAGGCCATCTTATACTCAAGGAGTGGCTCTGGCTGCCACCCTAAGAGGGAAGACTCTTAAAGAGGTATTATTTCAGCAACAGAAAGACCCAAAGAATGGAGTTGGTTTGGTTGTGGGCAAGTGGGACATCAAAGAAAAAATTTCCTAATGCTGTAAAAAAGAAGGGAATCAAAAGGAACCTGGTCTATGCCCAAGATGTAAAAGAGAAAAGCATTGAGCTAATGAACGTAAGTCTAAAAGAGATGCTGCATCTCTTTTAAAAGGAAACACTTTAATGCAGGGAACCTGAAAAAGGGACCAGCCCCAGGCCCTGCAACAATGTTATGGGGTGCTACAGAACTTCATCCCTCAACAAGGAAGTCATTCAGGACCTCTGTATTATTATTCCAGGCCTTTTGGGCAGCAGCACTTATTTGAGCATAAACGGCTACATCAAAATCGAATTGCTGTACTGTTTCCTTGTAGATTCCTTCCCTAACAAGCATGTCATAAGTTATAGGAACTCCTTGTGCTTGATTGAGTTCAACTATAACTTGACACTGCTCTTCAAATTCTGACTTCCATAATAAATAATCTCCTCCTGGTAACCATGCTCTTGCTAATTGCCTCCAGTCCCCTGGTCAGAGGACCTCACAGGTAGCACAGGACTGGACCTCAGTTCCTCCACCTATACAGTATTAACTCCTTAAATGGGGATGCAGGCCCCTACCTACAAGAGTTTATGGTCCATTACCTAAGGAGACTATAGGATTATTACTAGGAAGAAGTAGTACAAGTATGTAGGGAATTTTAGTAGCTCCCAAGGTAATTGATGCTGATTATGAAGGGAAAATAAAAATTATGAAACACTCTCCAAATGGAATTTCTGTAATAAAACAAGGTCAATTAATATCGTTTCCCCAAATTTAGACAAAAAAAAATGCAAGTAAGGAGAGGAGAGGAGATGCAGGTTTTGGATCCTCTGATACTTATTGGATACTTATTGGGGCTATTGGCCCCAATCAACTTGAACTAGTGTTACAAATTAATGGAAGAAAATGTACAGGGTTATTGGATACAGGAGCTGATGTCTCTGTCTTAACTGCTGATCAGTGGCCTATGCATTGGCCTAAACAATCCTCTATTACACAATTACAAGGGATAGGACAAAGCCAATGTCCTGAATAACGTAGTGATGAATTAACTTGGAAGGATAAGGAAGGACAAGGGGGAAACTTTAAACCATATATTGTTCCTGGTCTTTCTTAATCTGTGGTGCAGAGATGTAATGAGTAACATAGGAGTGTACCTTTACAGTCCGAGTAAAGTAGTTACGAATCAGATGCTCTATAAAGGTGTTGATAAAAATGTTCTTGTGGGATGAATACAATTTACCCTTGTTCATTAACATGCTGATTTCTCTACCCCACTTTCTGGTTTCAGTCCATACATGGCACTGTGATGTTTATTCTAAGCATCACCTATCTCTAATTCCTGTAACATGCCACCATTTGTTCTCTGTAATTGACAATGAAACAAGCAGCTAGTGCTGAGCAATGGAGAAAATAGGGTTGGACATCCTGGTCTAGAGGGGAGGAGAAAGGAAATTATTTGGAAGAGTCGGAGAGCAGAGATCAACAAGAGAGGATTTGGAACCAGAAGAAGGGATGAAATGGACCTAAGATATGACTAAAAGCAAGTATAATGTGGGAAATCTGAATGGAAGGAAACTATGCAGGCTTGAAGATTTAGGATGGAGTAACTATTGCCCTACATTGTGCTCCAGGTTAAGTAAATAAATTCTAGTCTCTGTGTGGTGAGTTGGGTATACAGCTGGTTTAGGAATAACCACTGTTTAATTAAAAGATAAATCAATATTAAAGTTTAACCTTCAACAACAAATGGTGCCCAATGTGAGGCAGAATTTACAGTAATCCAGCAAGAGCTTACATAGAAAGTAAAACTATAGAACAGTTATTCAATTCTGTTCCTTAAAAACAAAGCAAAGGCAGTTCCTAAACTAGGCTCTCATATATTCCTGATTAGACAGACCTCCTGCAGAGTAGCAAGGCCTCCAGAAGACTGCAGAAAAACAAAAATTGATATATACAAACCCTAGAGAGGCAGTTTTTTTTTTTTTAGATAGAAAAGAAAAAGTGGCTTTTTGACAAGGCCAGAAAGCAAAATCCCTTTGAGGGGGGTTCTTGCAAGTCTGAGGAGTAAATATTTGTGGACCCAATAATTCCCCAGAGTGAGGAAGGGGTCAGGATCCAGTGAGGGAAGCAGAAAAAATTCTTCTCCCTGGAAGCAGGAGCCAGAGACAGAGAAGCCTCAAGCATCTGAACTGGTAAGGTCTGAAAGGGAAGCTGGGTCTAAGAAAATAAAGTCCTTAAGGAATGGTTTTGAGATTTAAAAAGAAATGCAGATCCTGTTTAGTGCCATCCTGGAACAAGATCATGCAGTGGCTGATGTGCTCCATTTTACAGATTTTGGAGAACTGAAATACATGCACCATGCCATAGAGTCATATTCATAATTCCAGTGAGCTTTTACCTTAAATGCTGGAGAGCATGATTCTAATGCTACACATTTGTAAGAGATGGTGAATGTTTTGGAGATGCTCGTGAAAACTGGGATAGTGTTTCAGCATGTATCTCCATTGGAATTCAATAATATTTTAGATATTATGACATGAAACCTATTACAGATATAACTTATAATCCTACAGGTCAAACAGTTATGAAAATATCTGTTGGTATAATGTTCTTTTAAAATGTATACACCTTACTTTTGTTCATTCAAATGCTGATATCTCCTCCCATTCTCTGGTTTCAATCCGGATATTGCATTGTGATACTCATTCTAAGCATCCTGTATCACATTTGTGTAAACAGGCCAAAATAAAGCAACTAGCTACAATGTTTTGCAGTGGCAGGATCCAGAGGACAGGAAAGAGAGGAGGAGAGAAAGGAAATGAGTGGGAGGAGAAAGGGGAGAGGAGAGCTTGGAGAGCAGAGCTAGAGAAGATCTTGGAATGATGTGTAGAGATGGACTGGACATAGTATATCACTAAAAGCAAATATAATGTGGGTGAATCTAAATGTTAGGAAACTATGAAGGCTTAGAGGTTTAGGAGGAAGTAACTATTACCCAGCATTGTATTCTAGGTTAACTAAATAAATCCCAGTGTCTGTGTGGTGATTTGGGTATACAGCTGTTCATGATTAACAGCAATGTTACCAGAAGATATATCAATAGTAAATATTAATCACTGCTTACATCAATATCAAACAGTAATTTTTAAAAAAAATGGTCATAAACCAGAAGGGAAATGTAATATCTCCCCAAAATAGATCAAATAATGATTTATCAATTTTAAAATGTTTAAATGAGATAAGTACCATACCTGCTAAGACACAGTGGAATTTAGAAAGGACTGCTGAATTAGAGCAGCATAAAAAGGTCCTAATTCCAAAATGGAGAACAGGGAATATGTTACACTGAGATAGAGGTTTTGCATATGTTCATATAGGAGAAGAGACATTATGGGTTCCAGCAAAATTAATAAAAATCAGAAATGACAGAGGAAGACTACCTGAAGATCTTGGCCACACACAAGAATAGAGAATTCAAGAAGACTAAACAGAAGAGGTAGCATAGATTGATGATCCCTTCACATGGGAACAACTCTAAAACTGAGACATAAAAATGTCTCCAGCCAGATCTTCAACAATACCTGGCCAATAAATCCTTGACTACAATATCCTCAAAATTTGTTATGCCATTCTTTTAATTCGCATAGATAAAACTGGTTTACAGTTTAGTTTAATCATGCACATCTCATACATTTATAATTTTAGAACTGTTTAATGCTTGTGAGAAATTATATGTTTGCAGAACAAAAGACCAGACCCTGGAGACGCTGGATCTAACCTGACAGAATTCATTCTTCCAGCATGCTGAGACACTGACACATCTGTTCTAGCATCTTGCATGTTCCAGCATTCTGCTTGTTCCTTCCTCAACTGTTTCAATTGTTGTTTCTCATCAAAGCCTGCTCCCAAAAGAGCTTTGAAGAAAGCTACTAATCTCAATTGGTCCAGCATTTTAGACTGTTCCAGACAGGGCTTCTATTAAGCCTGAAATTTCTCAACATTCAAAGACTGGACCACAAATGTTAATGCTTACTTCATTAGCCATTTTTCCCAATTTTTTTTGGGCTCCCAAACAGGATTTCTGTGTCTCCAAAAAGTCAGATAGAAAAAATTCATGAGAACGACATCCCTTTAAAGGGGGTTGGGTAGGTTTTTGGTTGTTTTCTGTGGCTATGAATGATTATTTTAATTGGGAGATGGATATAAATTAGTAATGATCTTATTCAATGAGAAAACAAGGCTAGATGCAGGGATTTCTCTCTTTTTTTTTCTTTTCTCTTTCTTTCATAGATAAGGAGAAGGGGTTGATGTCCAAGTGGGTTACATAGTAATGGGAAGAGGGACTGCCTCTGACATAATCTGATTGGCCTGCTCTTTGATCACCTCCCCTGAGGGGGAGCAGCCTTACCAGGCCACAGAAGATGACAATGCAGCCACTTCTGATGAGAAGTGATAGTCTAAGATCAGAAAGAAGGAGAGGAAGACCTCCCTTATCAGTGGACTTGGGGAGGGGCATGCATTCAGAAAGGGGAAGAAGGGTGGGATTGGGAGGGGAGGAGGGAGGGGCTTATGGGGGGATACAAAATGAATAAAGTGTAATTAATAATAATAATAATAAAAGAAAAAATGAGGAAGAAAGAAAGAAAGAAAGAAAGAAAGAAAGAAAGAAAGAAAGAAAGAAAGAAAGAAAGAAAGAAAGAAAGAAAGGGGGATAAAGGGATATCTTAGAGGAATAATAAGATAAAGGGTAGATTATTGAATCTACTCAATTTAAGGTTTTATTTGTTATTCTTAAATAAGATTATTTTTAACTCTGGTATAGCATTTTGTATATTGATGCAAAACTAAGCCTATTTTTAATACATTGGTAAATTTTAGTGTATTGATACAAATTCAAGGTTACTTCCAATACTTTTAAACTGCTATTACAAACTATTAAGGGGATTAGATAATTGTTAATTGTTAGTTAATAAACTCATAGTCATGTCAGACACTAGTCTAATTTATCACAGGAGTATACATCCTAGCTTTAACAGATAGCTATGATTTTGTAGACAGGTCGCTTACATAAAGATAGGTAAGTTTTCAAAAACTGCAGAGACCTACAGAATATGGCATTTAAAATGTCATTATTTTAAAGATTCTTTGGCAATGAGTCAGGTCACTCCTAGCAGCACCCCAAAGAGGATAATTATCATAGAAAAACCTCCATATGGAGATGGCTTCAAATGTGGCAAATAAGCTTATTAAGCAAAAAGAAAATGCCCTCATTTCACAACAGACAGAATTCTGCCAAAAATGGGCAAGCTTAAAGGCAGGACAAATTGACTGCCGAACTCTGCCAAGATAGGGTAAGCAAGTCCTAAATAGTTCCTGCTTCACATGTATGTCTGTCAAATATTCTGAGCCAGAAGACTGAAGATGATGCTCCAACGTTATAGAGAGTTATGGGTGACTGTTCAAGCAGCAAACTGTCTGACATTTTTTTTTTTATTTTTTGGAAGCTACTAACATGCACTTCCTATTTACTCCCGTAACTAATTTTATTCCTTCTCAAGCCTCTGGTGGGGTTGAAGACCAAATAGTTATAGTTCCACATTTAAGCTTAAATTGTTTAGAATTTAAGAAAATGTTTTCATAAAGGTACTACCAATAAAAATTAATTTCAGTATAGAACTCTAAAGTTGTCAAGAGATGATAGATAATCAAATACTTTCTCCTGAGTTGCCAAATGCACATGAACTGGACATTGCACATGTAAATCTTACTTAATAGTTTTCATAAATTTTATAACTTTTATTGTATTAAAAAGGAGTCTTTTATTGGACTTACAGGAGGAAATTTTGGTATAACGTTCTTGTGGAATGTATACAATTTTCCCTTGTTCATTCAAATGTTGATTTCTCTACTCCATTATCTGGTTTCAATCCGGACATTGCATTGTGATGTTTATTCTAAGCATCACCTGTCTTGGGTTTGTGTAAATGTGCCACCATTTGTTCTCCGTAATTGTCAATTAAACAACCAGCCAGTGGAGAGAATAGAGTTGGACATCCTGGTCTAGAGAGGAGGAGAAAGAAGCCAGTGGGAAGAATGTGAGAGCAGATATGGGCAGGAGAAGACATCAAACTATGAGGACAGATGAACTGGACCTAACCTATGACTAAAAGCAAGTATAATGGGTAGGTAACTATGCAGTCTTGGAAGTTTAGAATGGAGTTACTATTGCCCTGCATTGTGCTCTAGATTAAATAAATAAATCCTAGTCTTTGTGTGGTGTTTTGGGTGTACAGCTGGTTTAGGAATAACCTCTGCCTAACCAAAAGATATATCAATAATAAATATTAATAGTCAACAACCAGAGGCTGATCCTTTGTCAAAAAGGGAACTTACTAAAAAAGCTCATGATGCTTTGCAAAAGATAGAATTAGCTTTTGAAAAACAACATTTTCAATATATAGATTATTCAAAAAAATTGGGTGCATATATTTTGGCTACTGTTCATACTCCAACTGCTGTATTGTGACAAGAAGGACCATTATTATGGTTGTACTTGCCTGTGTCTTCTGTGAGTTCTAACACCAAATTATGAATCATTGGCTAGTTTAGTTCAAATGGCTCACATAGAAACTCACAAGTATCTTGGTAGAGACCCCTCCTTAATTGGAGTTCCTTTCCCAAACAACAAATAGACTGGTTATTCCAAAATGCAGATTGTTGGGCCATAGCTTTTGCTCATTATTTAGGACATATTGACAATCATTATCCAAAAGATAAATTACTTCAATTTGTCAATGAGCATACTTTTGTATTTCCTAAAAAAAAATTTTAAACAAGAGCCTCAAGTTCCAAGAGTATTCACAGATGGATCCTCAAATGAAAAAGCTGTATATGTATTGCAGGGACAAACTTTTGTTTTGCAAACATTACCAGCCTCAGCTCAAGTTATAGAATTATGAGCTGTAGCTGCAGTCTTCAAAAATATGTCTACTACTCTTTCAACTTATACACTGATAGCATTATATAGCAAAGGTGTTGCAAGTCCTAGAGATTGTAACATATGTTGGTACAACTAATAAACAAATACAAGTTATATTTTAAAATATACAACAAAGTATCCAGAGCCATGTGCAGCCTTATAATATAGAGCATATTAGAGCTCATTCAGGACTTGCTGGACCTCTAACTTTAGGGAATGATTTAGCAGATCAAGCCACAGGCTTGGTTGGATTAACTCAACAAGAATTGGCTCAACAAGCCATGCCTTACACCATCAAAATTGTCAGAGTACAAGAAAGCAATTTAATATTACCAGAGAAGCTGCTAGACAAATTGTAAGATTATGTTCTTCTTGTCCTGAACATTTTAATTTACCTCAATATGGTAAATTCCAATCACTTGTGGCAAAGGGATGTAACTCATATCCCAGAATTTGGAAAACTAAAATATGTTCATGTAACAATTGATACTTTTTCAGGATTCATTATGGCAAATCCCTTAGCAGGAGAAGCCACCAAACATGTTATAAAGTATTGCTTAAAATGTTTTGTGACAGCAGGAGTAGCCATTCTAATATCTAATGAAATAGATTTTCAACCAAAATTAATCAAAAGATATGGTGAAGGTCATTTCATACTAATTGAAGGAAAATTCCACCAAGAAGACATCATAATATTATGAACATCTATGCCCCAAATACAAGGACAACCACATTTGTAAAAGAAACATTAAAAAAAAAACTGAAATCACATATAAATTCCCACACATTAATAGTGGGAGACTACAACACCCCACTCTCAACAAACGACAGGTCAACAAAACAGAAATTAAACAAAGAAACAATGACTCTGACAGTGGTGATGAATCAAATGGACCTAACAGACATCTACAGACCCTTTCACCCAAACACAAAAGAACTTACCTTCTTCTCAGCAGCTCATGGAACCTTCTCCAAAATAGACCATATAGCTGGTCACAAAGAAAGCCTCAACAGATACAAGAATGGCTGTTTGACTCCTGCCTTCTTGAAATCTCTGATGCATATTGTGCCTTGCATGGTACAGTGAGTTTCCATCCCTGGACCACAGGTGCTGTTTTGAGCTTTGTAGAGGTTTATTCAACCGTCTAGATTTGGCAAGTTATGCATATGAGAACTTGCCTCGTGCTACTGTCCTCCCACTTTTTAGAATTTCCTTGAGAATACCCTGCTTTGCGATTTTCACTGAAACTACTTCCTCCCCCTCCCAAGTTGCCCATTCTTACTCTTTATAATCTGTAACCTAAAGTACAATAAACCGAGACTTGATCAGAATTCTGTCTTGTCTCCATTCTTTGCATCTCCTGTTCCAGCCCATTCCCACACCCATCTCCAGGTTCTACACTGACAGTCCTGTGAGTCAGGACACAAGAAGATTGAAAAAAAATCCCTTGTATCTTATCTGATCACCATAGACTAAAGCTGGACCTCAACAATAACAGAAATAGCAAAAAGCCTACACACACATGGAAACTAAACAACTTGCTACTCAATGACAGCTGGGTCAAGATAGGAATAAAGAAAGAAAGAAATTATTAGACTTCCTAGAATTCAATGAAAATGAAGGCACGTCATACCCAAATTTATGAGACACAATAAAAGCAGAGGAAAATTCATAACACTAAGTGCCTTCAAAAAGAAATTTGAAACAGCTCATACCAGCAATGTAAAGGCTAACCTGAAAGCCCTAGGAAAAAAAAAGTAGACCTACATAAGAGAAGTAGATGGCTGGAAATAATCAAACTCAGGCCTGAAATCAATAAATTAGAATCAAATAAAACAATTCAAAGAATCAGTGAAACCAAGAGCTGGTTCTTTGAGAAAATCAACAAGATCGACAAACCCTTAGCCAAACTAACTAAAAGTCAGAGACACCATCCAAATCAACAAGATCAGAAATGAAAAGGGGGACATAACAACAGACACTGAGAAAATCCAAACAATCATTAAGTCTTACTTCAAAAGCCTATATGCCACAAAATTTAAAAATCTAAATGAAATGGACAATTTTCTTGATCTATTCCACTTGCCAAAGCTGAATCAAGACCAGGTAAATCAATTAAATAGTCCTATATCCCCTAAGGAAATAGAAGTGGTCATCAAAAGTCTCCCATCCAAAAAAAAAGCCCAGGGACAGATGGTTTCAGCTCAGAATTCTACCAGACCTTCAAAGAAGAGCTAACACCAATACTCTTAAAACTATTCCACAAAATAGAACCAGAAGGAATATTACCAAACTCATTCTATGAAGCCACAGTCACCTTGATACCTAAACCTCACAAAGACCCAAAAAACATTGATGCAAAAATACTCAATAAAATTCCCACAAACCGAATCCAAGAATCACATCAAAGATATCATCCAGGTATGCAGGAGTGATTCAATATATGGAAATCAATGTAATCAATGTAATGCACTATATAAACAAACTGAAAGAAAAAAAACACATGATGATCCCCTTAGAAGCTGAAAATTCATTTGATAAAATAAAAAATTCATTTATGTTTAAAGTCCTGGAGAGATTAGGGATACAAGGTGCTTACCTAAACGTAGTAAATGTAATATGTAGCAAGCCTATAACCAACATCAAGCTAAACAGAAAGAAACTTACATCAATCCCACTGAAATCAGGACAAGTCAAGGCTGCCCACTTACCTAAACATAATAAAGGCAAAATACAGCAAGCCTATAGCCAACATCAAACTAAATGGAGAGAAACTTAAATCAATCCCACTGAAGTCAGGGACAAGGCAAGGTTGCCCACTCTCTTCATATCTCTTCAACATAGTACTTGAAGTTCTTGTTAAAGAAATAAGACAATTAAAGGAAATAAAGGGGATTCAGTTCAGAAAGAAGAAGTCAAAGTATCACTATTTGCAGATGATATGATAGCATACATGAGTGACCCCAAAAGTTCTACCAAGAAACTCCTACAGCTGATAAACACCTTCAGCAAAGTAGCTGGATATAAAATCAACTCCAAAAAAAAATCAGTAGCCCTCCTGTATACAAAAGACAAAAGGCTGAGAAAGAAATTAGGAAAACAACACCCTTCACAACAGCCTCAAAGGACATAAAGTACCTTGGTGTAACTCTAACCAAGCAAGTCAAAGATTTGTATGAAAAAAACTTTCAGTCTTTGAAGAAAGAAATAGAAGAAGATATCAGAAGATGGAAAGATCTCCCATGCTCATGGCTTGGCAGGATTAACATAGTAAAAATAGCCATCTTACCAAAAGCAATCTACAGATTCAATGCAATTCAAATCACCGACAAAATTCTTTACAGACCTTGAAAGAAAAATTGTCAACTTCATATGGAATAACAAGAAGCCCAGAATCACTAAAACAATCCTCTACAATAAAAGATCTTCTGGGGGTATCCCGATCCCTGATTTCAAGCTGTACTATAGAGCAACAGTAATAATTAAGAATTATTTAATTATTCTTGGTACTGATTAAGAAACAGAATGGCAGATCAATGGAATCAAATACATGATCCAGAAATAAACCCACACACTTATGGACACCTGATTTTTGACAAAGATGCCAAAACTATACAACAGAGAAAAGATAGCATCTTCAACAAATGGTGCTGGTCTAACTGGATGTAAAAAAATGTACATGTAGAAAAATGCAAATAGATCCATACTTATCACCCTGCACAAAACTAAAGCCCAAGTGGATCAAACACCTCAATATAAAAACAGACACACTAAACCTGCTAGAGTAAAAAGTGGAGAAGAGCCTTGAACTCATTGGCACAGGAGACAAAATTCCTGAATAGAACACCAACAGCACAGGCTCTAAGATCAACAATCAATACATGGGACCTTATAAAACTGAAAAACTTCTGTACAGCAAAGGACACTGTTGTCAGGACAAAACGACAGCCTACAGATTGGGAAAGGATCTTCACCAATCCTATATCTGACAGAGGGCTAATATCCAGAATATATAAAGAACATAAGAAATAAAACAGCAACAAATCAATTAATCCAATTTTTTAAAAAATGGGATACAGAGCTAAACAGAGAATTCTCAATAGAGGAACATGAAATGGCAGAGAAACACTTAAAGAAATGCCCAACATCCTTAGTCATCAGGGAAATGCAAATCAAAATGACCCCGAGACTTCACCTTACACCCATAAGAATGGCTAAGATAAAAAACTCAAGTGACAACACATGCTGGAGAGGATGTGGAGAAATAGGAAACCTACTCCATTGCTAGTGGGAATGTAACCTTGTACAACCATTTTGGAAATCAATCTGGCACTTTCTCAGACAATTAGGAATAGTGCCACCTCAAGATCCAGCTATACCACCTCCAGGCATATATCAAAAAAATATGCACAAGAATGCAACAAGAATATTTGCTCAACCATGTTCATAGCAGCTTTATTTGTAACAGCCAGAAGCTGGAAACAACCCAGATGTCCCTCAGTTGAGGAATGGATGCAGAAATTGTGGCATATTTGCACAATGGAATACTACTCAGCAATTAAAAACAGGGAAATCATGAAATTTGCAGGCAAATGGTGGGAACTAGAAAAGATGATCCTGAGTGTGGTATACCAGAAGCAGAAAGACACACATAATATATACTCACTTATAAGTGGATATTAGACATATAATATAGAATAATCATACTAAAATCTGTATACCTAAGGAAGATAATCAAGAAGGATGACCCTTCTTGATAAGATGCTGGGTAAGATGCTCAATCTTCATTCAGAGAGTCAAATGGGACATCGAAAGAGGGAGAAAATAGGGAACAGGACAGGAGCCTACCACAGAGGGCCTCTGAAAGACTTTACCAAGCAGGGTATCAAAACATATGCTGAGACTCACAGCCAAGCTTTGGGCAGAGTACAGGGAATCTTATGAAAAAAGGGGGAGATGGAAAAACCTGGAGGGAACAGGAGCTCCACAAGGAGAGCAACAGAAACAAAAAATCTAGGCACAGAGGTCTTATGTGAGACTGATACTCCAAACAAGGACCATGCTTGGAGATAACCTAGAACCCCCGCACTGATGTAGCCCATGGCAGTTCAGTGTCCAAGAGGGTTCCCCAGTAATAGGAACAGGGACTGTCTCTGACCTGAACTCAGGGGCTGGCTCTTTGATCACCTCCACCTGAGGGGGGAGCAGCCTTACCAGTCCACAGAGGAAGACAATGAAGCCAGTCCTGATGAGACCTGATAGACTATGATCAGATGGAAGGGTAGGAGGACTTCTCCTATCATTGGACTGGGGTAGGGGCATAGGAGCTTGAGATCATGGATGAGATACCTCCCAACAATCTGTTGTTGTACAGAATTGTTTTCTCTATTCAGGGTTTTTTGTTTTTCTTTGAAAGCTTTGTTTGTTTCCTCTTTATTTGCCTCCATTTTGTGGTTATTTCTTTGAGAGCTTTGTTCATTTCCTCTTTACTTGCTTCCATTTTTGTGGCTATTTCTTTGAGAGATTTATTTGGTTCCTCTTTAATTGCCTCTATTTGTGTGGCTATTTCTCTGAGAGATTTGTTTGTTTCCTCTTTATGTACCTCTAATGACTGGATAAGCATAACTTTAAAGTCATTTTCCTGTGTTTCCGGTGAATTGAAATATCCATTGATTTTAGGGGTTGCTGGTGAAGCCATAATGTCCTGATTTTTGTTGGGTGTGTTCTTATACCGACCTCTAGCCATCTGCTTATCTGTAACCTTCACTGTTTGTTCCTGGAGTCTGTACCTCAGACTCGGTCCATCTTTCTCTGGTGTCTGGAGTATTCTTCAGGAAGATGAGAGAGGTCCACTGGTTTGAGAGTGTGCGTTGGTGTTTCAGCTATACCTAACGGAAGAAGATCCACTGGCGCAGATGCACAATTGCAGGCAAGCAAGCACGCACGCATACGTGGAATTGTGTCTTGAAGGAGAGGGTGCTAGAGAGTGTAGATACTTGGAATGTGGGGAGGGGGTGCAGGCACAGGACAGGGAGGAGACGATGGTGCTGTTCGCAGGCCCAGTTTTCAGGCACTGTTCACAGGTGCAATGTGCATGTGCAGATTTCCTGAATACCTCAGTGGTCTACAGGCCAGTCATACTGTCCTTCTGGTATTCAGATCTGTCTGGGCTCCGGGAGTGGTTTGCCTGGACTTCACTGGTAGACTAGCAGAGCAGGGGCTTCAGTGTTGAGAATACTGTCCCAAAGATCCTTCTGTTGCCCACAATGGGGCTGTCAGTGGTAGGGATCCAATGTCTGGCTGCTATCGTAGAGGGATCCTGGATCTGGGGCTCTGGAAGCACTCACTTGAAGATGCACTCACTCTCTAGCAGAGCCATTTGAAAAGCACAGGGGTTCCCCCTGTTCTCTACTCTCAGATTTGATCCTGCTGGAGAATGCAAGTGTAGGCGATCCTGTCACTCAGTGGTGCTACAGCCACAGAACTTGGGGGCTGGTATTGCGGTCCATTGGGAGTCTAGCCACCATGGCAGAACTAGGAGGCCACTGGAACATATGCCTTCTGGAAGGCCCTGGGAAGCCATGGATCTGGTTGACCCGGTGGAGCCACAGGCACTGCTCTCTTTGCAAGGAGCCTTGGGCACTGAACTCTGTGGCAGGAGCTGTGAGCCACCTCTGCCGCCTCTGCCTCCACCAAGGAGGGAATTAGAGAGGTCCATCAAGGGGAAGTGCCTGAAGATCGAGTCCCCAGGAGAAGTCCGCAGAGAAGTCCGCCATTGACCTGAGTCCAAATGGTCTTAGCTCACAGTTTGTTCCTTTTCTCCCAGGAAGCCTCAATGTCAATGTTCTGGGTTCAGCTGCCCCTCCACTCACCAATTTCAGATCCTCTGCCCCTCAGATACCGCGCATGCTGGTCACCGCCATCTTGGATCCATTGTGCTTTTTTTTTTTTTTTTGATGGGGGGATCAGATACAATAACTTATTCTTCACCTTAGAAGGAATATCTCTGCATGCCCCACACTTACAAATTTTGCTGAAGTAGAAGTCCCTTGAATTTTGGTTGGACTTATTTCTCATTCTCTGATGCACATATGTGTTACTGTCTTAATATTATATTGCCTTGGCAGCTCTTTAAAACGAAAACATATATTAGGCTTGTTTACATTTTCAGAGGTTTAGTCCATTGTCTTCGTGGCAGGAAGCATGGCAGTATGAAGGCAGACATAGTGGTGGAGAAGTAGTTGGGAGTTCTATATCCTGATCTACAGGGAGCCTGGCTTGAGCTCTTGAATTCTCAAGGCCTACCTCCAGTGATACACTTTATCTGACAAGGACACACCCACACCAACAAGGACACACTTCCTAATCCTTCTAAATAGTGTCAATCTCTGATGAATAAGCATTCAAATATATGAGCCTATTGAGTCCATTATTATTCAAACCACCACAGTTCACAGTTCGAAATGAGTACTACCTTCTGTACACTTGCTTCAATCAGCATGATGTCTTCAACATAGTGGACCAATGTGATAAAGAGACAATCAAGATCCCTTTGAACTAAGTTATGACACAGTGCTGGAGAGTTAATATATCCTCGAGGTAGAGCTATAGCAGTATACTGCTGGCCTTGACAACTGAAAGCAAATTGCTTCTGGTGGTCCTGACAGACAAATACTGAGAAACAGGCATTTGTTAGATCAATAGCTGCATATACCAGAAGATGTGCTAATCTGCTCAAGTAAGGACAGTGTATCTGGTACAGCAGCTGCAACTGGAGTTATTACCTGATTGAGTTTTCAATAGTCAGCTGTCATTCTCCACAATCCATCTGTCTTTTCCCTGGCTGGATAGAAGAGTCTAAGGGAGACATGGTGGAAACCACCCTTCTGCATCTTTCAAGTCCTTGATGGTGGTACTAATTTCTGCAGTTCCTCCAGAGATGTGAATTGTTTTTGAGTCACTATTTTGCCTGGCATAGGCAACTCTAAAGGCTTCCATTCATCCTTCCAACCATAACTGCCCTCACTCCACCAGAGAGCCAAATGTATGAATTCTTCTGACTTCTAAGTATATCTACCCAATTATATATTATGGAACTGGGGAAGTAACCACAGCATGAGTTTGAGAACCCACTGGACCTAGTATGAGTTGAACTTCAGCCAAAACTCCCTTAATAACCTGACTTCTATAAGATTTCACTTAACTGGAGAGCCACAATGTTGCTTACGGTCCATAATCATCATCAATTCAGAACCAGTATCCAACAGTCCCTGGGAAGTCTGATTGTTTTCCTCAGTGTACAGTTTCCTTTGTAAAATGTCACAAGTATCTCTGGGGAAAGGATAATAGTAAAATTCTTAGGTATTTTATCAAGGTCCTTTTTCAGGGAAACCTTGCTGTCCATTCAAGGGGTTCTGGGTCTGCAAATTGACTGTAACCTGAAAATTTGGTTCATGGGCTGAGATTCCAGTTTGTGTGATCCAACATAATTTTTTCATTTGCTTGAAAATTGTTCTGCTCATGCAGATAAAAATAATGCAGTAGACTTTTTATCTATTTCATTCCTGGAAATAGCAGGATCGATTAGCTAGTACCAAAGGTCCCTATGTGTCATGCCACCATAAAATTCACCTTGCCTTTGCCGACCATTGTGGGTCAGGCCATTATGGGCATTGCTTTGTCTGTGCTGGCCATTATGATAACTATGATCACGTTGACTTTGATAAGCCAGTGCTCTTTCTACTTTGCAGCCTAATCAAACCCATTTAATTCATCTAACTAAGCAGCAGCATCTCCAACCCTAAGGCCTGTCACAAGAAAAGCAGAACAACAAGGCTCTTCAAATGTACTGGTGCTCCTCTTTATTAATCTTAGAGGATTAATAAAGAATGTGTCTTCTGGACCTTCCCATTTTGAAGGATTAGGTTTTACCCAGCATACCCTCCCACTCTACCATTGTAGTTTCCATGAGTTTTAAAATACCTTCATCAACGATAAGCCAAAGGATGTCAGGCATTTCCAACTCTTTTCAGTCTGCCATCTTTTATCAAATGTTTCAGCCAATCATTTGAACTAACTTTTGATGCCTTTTTTAAAAAAATTGTGTTAACTTCCATATTAAATATGTAATCCCTATTCAATGGGCGCAAATCAATAAACGCAATCTGATACAGTGTTATTTAAGGGTATAAGGATGTTCCCCTGAAAAGTCATTCTTACATGTATTCCCCAGACCTCTGCTTGAATGAATTACCAAACTCATTAAGCTCTTTAGTAGTTTAACATACCTCCTCACAGACTGTACTTTTTAATCTCCCTTCTAGGATCCTTCTAACTTTAAGTCTGGTTAAAGATCTAGAGGCAATTGTTGATGGGCCTTGAGGCATATTAGTATTGTCTTCCCTGGCCTATTCTTCAGAGAAAGTCACTGCTGGTTTAGCAGACAATGAAGGATTAATTTTCTCAGTCAAAGGCAGAAAAGGTAATATTTCAGGGTTGGGGGTAGGGGTATGTTTTATTTTATAATTTTAATTTTTTAAATTTATTCATTATATATTCTGATTGAAGCCCCTTCCCTCAACTCCTTCCAGACCCACCCTCTCCCCTTCTCCCCCTTTATCCCCTTCCCCTAGTCCACTGAAGGTGGAAGTTCTCCTCTTCTGCCATCTGCCCATAGCTTATCAAGTCTCATCAGGACTGCCTTGTTCCTCTTCTTTTGTCGCCTGGTAAAACCACATCTCCAGACACAAGTGAGCAAAGAGCAGGCAATCATATTCATGACAGAGGCAACCCCTGCTCCTCTTACTCAGTGGCGCATAAGGAGATGAGCTGCCAATAGGCTACATCTGAACAGAGGTTCTAGGTCCTCTGCATGCATGGCACTTGGTTGGTGCATTTTAGTCTCTGTAGGTCCCCCAGGGTCCAGGGATTTGGGCTTTGTTGGTCTCCATGTGGAGTTCCTGTCTCCTCTGGGTTCTTCTGTACCCTTCTTCTTCCATAAGACTCCCTGCACTCTACCCAAAATTTGGCTGTGAGTCTGAGCAACTGCTTCAATCCCCTGATGGGCAGAGCCTTTCGGAGGACATCTGTGGTAGGCTCACATTCTGTTCCCTCTCTTCCACTGCTTCATTGTCTATCTTGTTTGTCCTTCTGAAAGAAAATTAAGCATCCTCCCTGAGGTCCTCTTTGTTATTTAGCTTCTTTGGGTATGTGGATTTTAGTATAGTTATCCTATAGTACATGGCTAAAATCTGTTTATAAGTGAGTATATACCATGTGTGTCTTTCAACTTCTGGGTTACCTTACTCAGGATGGTCTTTTCTAGTTCTATCTATTTGCCTGCAAATTTGATGATTTCCTTGTTTTTAATATCTGAGTAGTATTCCATTGCATAAGTGTACAATTTCTGTATCCATTCCTCTGTTGAGGGACATCTAGGTTGTTTCCAGATTCTGGATATTACAAATAAATTTGCTATGAACATAGTTGAGCAAATGGCCTTGTTGAATGGTGTTGCATCTTTTTTTCCATTGGACAATTTTGGCATCTTTGTCAAAAATCAGGTGTCCATGGGTGTGCGTGTGTTTATTTCTGGGACTTCAATTCAATTCCATTGATCTCCCAGTCTGTTTCTATGCCAATACCATGTTGTTTTTATTACTGATACTTTATACTACAGCTTGAGATCAGGGATGGAGATACCTCCAGAAGATCTTTTATTGTAGAGGATTGGTTTAGCTATTCTGGGTTTTTTTGTTTGTTGGTTTGTTTGTTTGTTTTTCCATATGAAGTTGAGAATTTTTATTTCAAGGTCTATAAAGAACTGTGTTGGTGATTTGATGGGAATCACATTGAATCTGCAGATTGCTTTTGGTAAGATGGCCATTTTTACCATGTTAATCCTACTGATGCATGAGCATGGGATATCTTTCCACCTTTTCATATCTTCAATTTTTTCTTCAGAGACTTGAAGTTTTTTTCATACAAGTCTTTGACTTGCTTGGTTAGAGTTACACCAAGGTACTTTATGTCCTTTGAGGCTATTGTGAAGGGTGTTGTTTCCCTAATTTCTTTCTCAACCCTTTTGTCTTTTGTATACAGGAGTTGATTTTTTTTTTGAGTTGATTTTGTACCCAGCCACTTTGCTGAAGGTGTTTATAAGCTGTAGGAGTTCCTTGCTACAATATTTGGAGTCACTCATGTATACTATCATATCACCTGTTAATAGTGATACTTTGGCTTCTTCTTTTCCAATTTGTATCCCCTTGATCTCCTTTAATTGTCTTATTTCTCTAGCAAGGACTTCAAGAACTATGTTGAAGAGATATGGAGAAAGTGGGTAGCCTTGCCTTGTCCCTGACTTCTGTGGGATTGATTTAAGTTTCTTTCTGTTTAGCTTGATGTTGGCTCTAGGCTTGCTGTATATTGCTGTTAATATGTTTAGTTATGTATCCCTAATCTCGCCAAGACTTTAAATATGAATGGGTGTTGGATTTTATAAAAAAAATTTTTGGCATCTAAGGATTTGATCATGTGTTGTTGTTTTTTTCTTTTCAGTTTGTTTATATGGTGGATTACAATGATGGATTTTCATATATTGAACTATCCTTGCATACCTGGGATGAAGCCTACTTGGTCATAGTGGATGATATATTTGATGTGTTCTTGGAATTGGTTTGTGAGTATTTTATTGAGTATTTTTACATCAGAATTCATAAGGGAAATTGGTCTGAAATTCTCTTTCTTTGTTGGGTTTTGTGAGGTTTAGGTATCAAGGTGACTGTGACTTCATAGAATGAGTTTGGTAATATTACTTCTGTTTCTATTTTGTGGAATAGTTTGAACAGAATTGGAGTTAGCTCTTCTTTGAAGGTCTGATAGAATTCTGAGCTGAAACCATCTGGCCCCTGGGCTTTTTTTTTTTTTTTTTTTTTTTTGGATGTGAGATTTTGATGACTGTTTCTATTTCCTTATGGGATATAGAACTATTTAATTGATTTACCTGATCTTGATTCAACTTTGCTAAATGGAATCAATCAAAAAATATCCATTTAATTTTGATTTTCGAATTTTGTGGTGTATAGGCTTTTGAAGTAAGACCTAATGAATCTTTGAATTTCCTAAGTGTCTGTTGTTACATCCTTCTTTTTCTGATTTTGTTGATTTGGAGGGTGTCTTTCTGCCTTTTAGTTAGTTTGACTAAGGGTTTGTCTATCTTGTTGATTTTCTCAAAGAACCTGCTCTTGGTTTTGATTCTTTGAATTGTTCTCTTTCTTTCTAGTTTATTGATTTCAGCCTGAGTTTGATTATTTCCAGCTGCCTACCCCCTCTTGGATGTGTCTGGTTCTTTTTTTTTTCTACAGCTTTCAGATGAGTCTTTAAATTGCTTGTATGAGGTGTTTCAAATTTCTTTATGAAGGCACTTCATAGCACTTAGTGCTATGAATTTTCCTCTTAGCACTGCTTTTATTGTGTCCCATAAATTTGGGTATGTTGTGCCTTTGTTATCATTTAATTCTAGGAAGCGTTTAATTTCTTATTTCTTCACTGACCCAGCTGTCATTGAATAGAGTTGTTCAGTTTTCGTGTGTGTGTAGGCTTTTTGCTATTTCTGTTGTTGTCAAGGTCCAGCTTTAGTCCTTGGTGGTCCAATAGAGTACAAGGGATTATTTCAATCTTATTGTATCTTTTGAGGCTTTCTTTGTGGCCAACTATATGGTCTGTTTTGGAGAAGGTTCTATGAGGTGTTGAGAAAAGGATAAATTCCTTTGTGTTTGAATGAAAAGATCTGTAGATCTGTTAGGTCCATTTGATTCAGGACATCTGTTAGTGTCATTGTTTCTTTGTTTAGCTTGTTTTGTTGACCTGTCCTTTGGTGAGAGTGGGGTGTTGAAGTCTCCCACTATTAATGTGTGGGAATCTATGTGTGGTTTCAGTTATATTAATGTTTCTTTTACAAATGTGGGTGCTCTTGTATTTGGGGCATAGATGTTCAGAACTGAGATGTCTTCTTGGTGAAATTTTCCTTTGATGGGTGTGAAGTGAACTTCCCTATGTCTTCTGATTAACTTTCATTGAAAGTCTGTTTTATTAGATGTTAGAATCGCTACTCCAGCTTGATTCTTGGGTCCATTTGCTTGGAAAATCTTTTCCAGCCTGTTACCTTCAGCTAATATCTATTTCTGTGACTGAGGTGTGTTTCTTGTATGCAACAGAATGTTGGATCTTGTTTACACGTCCATTCTGTTAGTCTGTCTTTTTATTGGAGAGTTGAGTCCATTAATATTGAGAGACGTTAATGACCAGTGACTGTTAGTTCCTTTTATTTTCATGTTGGTTGTGGTAGTGTGTTTGTGTACTTGGCTTCTTTTAATTTTACTGTAGTGACATTATTTAGTTCCTGTGTTTTCTTGAGTGTGGTTAGCTTTCTTGGGTTGTATTTTTCCTTCTAGTATCTTCTGTAAGGCTGGATTTGTGGGTATATACTGTTTAAATTTGTTTTTGTTATTGAATTTCTTTTTTTCTCCGTCTATGATAGTTGAGAGTTTTACCGGATATAGTAATCTGGGATGACATCTGTGTTCTCTTAGTGTTGGTATAATGTTCTTGTGTAATGTGTACAATTTGCCCTTGTTCACTCAAATGCTGATTTCTCTACCCCTGGCTTCAATCAGTACATTCCATTGTGATGCTTATTCTAAGCATCACATGTCTCAAGTTTGTGTAAATATGCTACTAATTGTGCTCTGTATTGACATAAAAAAAATGAGTCAATGCTGAGCAATGGAGAGAATAGGGTGTGACATCCTAGCCCAGAGGAGAGGAGAAAGAAAAGAGTGGGAGGGGGTCAGAGAGGATAGTTCTGAAAGTAGAGGACCTGGAAATATCTGGAGAAATTAACGGGCCCTAAAATATGACTAAAAAGCAACTATAGGGGCTGGAGAGATGGCTCAGAGGTTAAGAGCACTGGCTGTTCTTCTAAAGATCCTGAATTCAATTCCCAGCAACCACATGGTGGCTCATAACCATCTATAGTGAGATCTGGTGCCATTTTCTGGTGTGCAGGCATACATGTAAGTGAATGCTGTATAAACAATAAATAAATTTTTTTTTTAAAAAAAAAGCAAGTATGATGTGGGAAATCTGAATGGGAGGAAACTTTGAATACTTGGAGGTTTAGGACGGAGTAATTATTGCCCAGCATTGTGTTCTAGGTTAATTAAATAAATCCTAGTCTCTGTGTAGTGATTTGGATATACAGCTGGTTTAGGAATAACCACTGTTTAACAAAAAAAGAAATAAGTAACAAATATTAATAATCAGCAACAAATAGTATACCATTGTGGGACAGAATTTACAGTAATCTAGCAAGAATTTATGTAGAAAATAAACTACAGATAAGTTTCTTAGTTCTGTCCCTTAAAAAATCAGAATGTTCCTGAATAAACTGCATTGAAAAAAAAAATCAGAACAACCATAATTTCTAAAGCAGGAGCTCACAGGTTCCTAACCAGACAGATGCCCCCCACAAAGCAGCCAAGCCTCCAGCAGGCTGCAGAAAAACAAAAAAATTGATATATATGAACCCCAAAGAGGAAGTTTCTTTAGGTAGAAAGAAAAAGTGGCTTTTTAACAAGCAAGCTTCTCAAAGCCAGACTTTGCTAGCCAAGGCAGAAAGCTAAATCATTTTGAAAAGGGTTCTTGTTGATCTGTGAAGCAAACATTTGTGGACCCAATAACTTTCCAGAGTGAAGAAGGGGTTGGGATCCAGTGAAGCAGAAAAAAATACCTCTCCCTGGAAGCAGGAGCCAGAGACAGATTGAGAAGCCTCAAGCATCTGATCTGGTAAGCTCTAGAAGGGAATCTGGGTCTAAGAAATTAAAGACCTTGGGGGGGGGTATTGAAATTAAAAAAGATAATTTTCTATGTTGAAAATGGAGGAAGACACAGTGCTTCTGGATACCATTTGAATTTGTTTTGAGAGACCAAAAAATTAAAAACTAGGTTTTTGGGTTACTGAGCCAAAAAGTTTAAAACATATCAGGCCAGTTGACCTTGCTACTTCTAGGCAGAGCCAGCCAACTGCAGGGAAGAGCTGACCTTGCTGCTCATTAAATATACTGGTTGCCAGGAAAGCAGCCTGGATGACCTACCTCCTGGAGATAGCACAGACTGAGATAATTGCCCCCTCTCCCCTAGCATCGGCCTATTAGTCCAGGACAGGACTGAAACCCAAGGCCAACACAGGACAGGACTGAAGCCAAGGCCGGCCATTACCCCTCACACCCCGGTTAAAGAAAACAAATAAAGCTAGAATTGTTCATGGTCCTGGCACTTTCCCATAGCAAACAATTTTGAAATGTAGCATCCCCTTTTTATGCATTAACCAATAGAAACTTGCCAGGCTAGAATCCCCTGCTTTGGGAGCACTGAGAGGGACTGGGACCTATAAATCACCCACAATCTGGAGCTTGGGGATCTCTGCTGGATACCAGTGCTTTGGTGTCGGTGAGAGGCCAGCTTGAGCTGTGAATAAAGATCCTCTTGTGTTTAGCAACAGACTCAACTCCCTGGAGGTCTTTTGGGGAGTCTCATAAATTGGGCATAACATTTGGTGCATTGGCGGGGAACCCCAAGACACCCTGGACCCCTGAGCCAGAGGATCAGAACCCAAGGTAAGTGCTTTTGCCTTGGCCAAGTTCTGTGTTTTTGTTCTGCTATCCTGTGTCTCTGTTATGTTATTCTGTGTCTTTTTCTGATCTCAAGGCAGCAGGCAGTGAGTGGCCAAAGAGGCAGTCATGTCAGTAGGACTCTGGCTGACGAGTTGGAAGGCTACGGTCAAGGAGATCTGGGCTACGTCCCAGATCCCGGTGAGGGTAAAAAGCCCCAAGTCACTTCAAGGGATGCTGGGTCCCAGGTTATTTAACAGGTGAGGACAAAGGGTCTCAGAGGGATTCTGGGTCCCAGGTCTGTTTAACGGGTGAAGACGGAAGGCCTCGCAGGGGCACTGGGTCTCAAGTCTGTTTGCTAGGACTCTCACCTGGGTGAATCTATTGTTTGGTTTTGTGTTTGTCTGGCTAGCTATCTCTGGTGACTGTTCTCATTTATTTGGATGAGATTCCAATGACATACAACATGGGACAGACTGTTTCTAACTCCCTAGACTTAACTCTTGCCCATTTCTGGGAGGCTCTGGTCTGGCAGAGCTCTGCCACTGCTCTGGTCTCTGGTCTGACACAGGTCTTCTTGGGAATACAGCCCGCCCTATGGAGAGACTACTGTGCAGGCAGGCAGCTCTTAAGGGGCAACAGCAGCTTCTCAGGTAAGAAAACTATAAGCCTCTATGGTCATGAGAATTAGATTCAACAAGTAGCAAAATGTTCCTCCTTTGAAATTACAGCTAAAAGAATTTTTTTAAAGTTTTGTCTGTCTGTTTTGAATATATAAATTTACCATGTTTTGTATGTCCTGGTTATAGATTATTGGTTATTGGAAATGTTAAAAATCTATAACATCTGTAACAAAAAGTTAACTTAAACTTGTAACTTAGAGCTGGAGCCATTCTGAGAAACAAATGGCATGAGCCCACTAAAAAATGTTTCCAAAGGTAATATAAATTGGGATAAGATTTTACATAATTTCTGTCCTGTCTTAAAAACCAGGTTTATAAAAAATAAGGTTTGAAACTCTCTTTATATGAGATTTTAGAGCTGCACCTTCCTGTGTTTGCATAAAAAGAACTTTTTTTCTGGCAGCCAAAGTTTATAACATCAAAATAATATATTTGGTATTGATTTTAAAGACACTAATTGTTTGCACTGATAAAATTTGACTTTGGCTTCTAAAACCTATGGTTATGCTCTATGACTTCACTCTTTAAAAGGTACTTTATTTTAATACTACAAAAACAAGTTTTAAAAAATATTTAAATGTTTAAGGGTATGAAACATTTTAAAATAATAAC
The DNA here is from genome assembly GCF_030254825.1 of Meriones unguiculatus. Lineage (NCBI taxonomy): Eukaryota > Metazoa > Chordata > Mammalia > Rodentia > Muridae > Meriones > Meriones unguiculatus. The sequence continues at coordinate 51,025,299 of NC_083350.1, forward strand.
CTTCAGCAATCTAACAAAAAACTTGGGACAGTTTCTCAACCCTTTAGAGGAAGTCAAAAGACCTTGGTATTTATTTTATTAATTTTACAAAATGAAACCAAGCCATACTGTTTGAACCAATTAAGAAAATTGCAGTTTTTACAGTGTATCATGGCAGGATGATAAAGACCCATGAATAACTTAATAAAAAATGGATGAGAAGAATTTTTGATAGAAGTTTTTATATTGTCTAAGAAGCAAGAGAGAAGGCAAGAGACTAGGATAATAAAGAGAAGAAAATGAAAAAATAGCTTGTCTAAAATAAAAATGTCTGATTAAGCCAGAGGAACAGAGCTAGGAAAAGCCTAACCTGAAGATATGTAGAATGTTATGGAAAGTCAGAGTGTGTATAGAAAGCCAGAAGGTATATGAACTGTATTTGCTTTGGTTTCTCATACCTGCAAATGTGATTTGAAAAAGAACTGTAAAGTATGTTGAAATTTTGACCATATTAGATTAATTCTAGTTGATTTTCTTCATTTAAAAGGCTGGTGATTCTTCAATGCAAAATGTTTGCTTATGCTCTTTAAGCAGGGGTAGAGGACTACAGCTCCATGTTAGCCCATGGTTATACTGATGATCAGTTCAAGTCATTGTTAACCATTATATGAAAGATATGCTTGCCTGCCACCTCCTAAATAAGTGAATTATGCTGGGGTTTTTTTTTTCTACCCTGTAGGTTTGGTATGGCCAGAATAGTCCAAGCACAGTTTTCTAAATTGTTCTATACTTGTCTGTTATATAGTTGGTTCTAAAACGTACTTGATTTCAATGTTAGAACTTGGTTACAAGAAACTGTAAATGCTCCACAGTGCTATACTGTGCAAAGCATCAGCACCACCACCGACACCTAATGGTTATGTTTTAAATTGCCTGCCACGGCCTGTAACAATACATGGCTGGCCACCATGGTGGTTCAGGAATAAAGAGGAGGGAGCCATGGTTTTACCACCATCTCCATTGAGGGCTGCCAGCTATGTTCAGTTCTCTGTTTAATGCTAAGTGAAAATTTGCCCTTTAAACTTTTGCTGTTCAGTCTTAATAATATGATATGGTAAAATCATCAAGATTTGCCAGCCTCTCTATGAATGGTATGATTAAAAGTTTTGCTTTGATTTTAGTTCAGATATACTTTTAAGTTACGCTAATGACTGCAGTTGGTTACAAGATTGAGCTTTACCTAGTCTCTTGTTTATGTTTTCAATGTTAAGCCTAGGATGGGTAACTACAAAGTTTGCCTATATAAGATCTACTTAAAATAGATATGGCCCTAAATACTTATCTAAGGAATATGCCAGAATTGGAGATTATAACATTCTGTTTTACAGGATGCAGTTTAGAGTAGATATCTAAAAACAGAGAAAGATTAACCCAGATATACTAGCACTCAAGCTTGTCAGAGAGTTGATGAATATGGCATCTAATGTATGTAAGTTTTGTTATGACAGAGAGCCCCCAAATCCTGGCAGTAGCTCCCCAGGGTCTCCAAGAAGATTTGGGCACAATGACAGATGACTTCAACTCTGGATTATGGTATGCTAACCACTGGGAAAAACTGCCCCAACTGGCCCACCACTAGGGCCCAGCCTAAACTGTAGATAAAGCTGTGGATACTTGGAGAGTCATTGTTTCCCATTGCTGAAGGTAAGGTGAGACCAATCTCTCATCTTCTTCTTTTCCACAGAAACAGTCTCTCATCTTCTGTGCCTGATGGCCAGACTTCCTCTGTTCATGATGCCATGATACCACAGGAGCCAGGGACAACTGCCTAAGTGGTGGACTGGCTAGTAATCTCTGTCATTTTGATTGGTACATTTATTTAGCTTATAATTTATCTTTCTCAGGTCTCTGATCACAATGATGGTTAAGCTAAGCTAGTGATAGTTTTGCAGCTAAAGAGTAGACAATTAGATCCACTGTTAGTTCATTGAATAATTTGTTAGCTAGTTAGAACTACTAGGTATTAGAGCTCTTATTTAGAAAGGCAAAGATGTTTACCTTACTCACAGGCTTCATGTTACTTGCCTCTGTCTTATGGTGAATAACTGGATAGAAAGATATAAAGTTTATGTAAGGTGTGAGGACATGAAAGTTAAGTTATGAGGATCTGAAAAATTGTTTGAGGGTCTAGAAAAATGTTTCAAGTATGTAAATAAAAGGTATGAAAGAAAGCCTCTCTAGAAAGTTGGTAAATGATTGGAGGGTCTAAATAGGTTGATGATTGCAAATTGTAAAATGGGTCTAAGAAGGTGTTTCAAGGTGTACTACAACTTGAATACAAGCTGTAATGATATAAGAAAATAATTTAAAGCATATTAAAATGGGAACTATTTCAGATTTCTCTTCCTCCTCTATGCTATTGTTATGCTTATGTTGTTATAATATTTTAAAAGTTCAGAGTTATGACATTGATCAATAGAGTTCTGATAAGTTGATAGAGCACTGACTGCTTATTATCACAACCTCAAGATTTTAATTCCCCTTTGGTTGTCTTCTGTAGACAGACTTAAAGATGCTTCTAATTATGTTAAAAAACATCACTGTCTAATATATATAATATATATGTATAATATAATATAATACATATTTGTATATATAATATATATCTGACCCAGAAGCCATAGCTTTTACTAGATCTTAATGGCATGAGTCCACTCCTGCTGTCTTGTAGACACCTGTTGCCTGCTTTTTCTAAAGTATGGATCTCAGTACAATGGTGACACAAATTTACTTTCTTTTGTAAACTAAAATTCATATGAGTTTCAGGAAATCAAAAAAGGAAGAAGAGCTAGATATGGCATAGCTCAAATGGACCCCAGATGAGGTTTTCCTTTGGTCTTGAGATTCCTCCCTTTCCGCATTTGCTAGACAAAATTTAATTTCTGTCTCTAGTCTGATTTTGTCTCAGCAGATTTTCAACTGGCTGACAGACTCCATTCAGGGATCAGCTATGGCTTGCAAGCTGAAATTTGGACTTGCTGAAAGCTGGACTGAACAAGTTCAACTGATGTGAAGGCTCCCTGTCTTTTCAACTAGATCACTAATTAGATCCTAAACCTCCAAGCCCTCATAGTTTCCTAACATTTAGATTTCCTACATTATACTTGCTTTTAGTGATATCTTAGGTCCAGTCCATCTCTCCATCTCCTTCCCAGATCTGTCCTCCAGCTCTCTCCTCTCTTAGCTCTCCTCTCACCCCTTCTCTTCCCACGCATTTCCTGCCCTCTCGTTCCTCTTCTCTTTCCTGTCCTCTGGCTCCTCCCTTTGCACAACATTGTAGCTAGTTGTTTTATTTTGACCTGTTTACACACAGTTGATACAGGCTGCTTAGAATAAGTATCACCATGCAATATCCAGATTGAAACCAGAGAGTGGGGGGGGGGGAAATCAGCATTTGAATGAACAAGGGTAAGGTGTATACATTTAAAAAGAACATTATACCAACACTAGTGTTACAAATTAATGGAAGAAAATGTACAGGGTTATCGGATACAGGAGCTGATGTTTCTGTCTTAACTGCTGATCGGTGGCCTATGCATTGGCCTAAACAATCCTCTATTACACAATTACAAGGGATAGGACAAAGCCAATGTCCTGAACAAAGTAGTGATGAATTAACTTGGAAGGATGAGGCAGGACATGAGGGAACCTTTAAACCATAAATTGTTCCTGGCCTTCCTGTTAATCTGCAGGGTAGAGATGTGATGAGTAACATGGGAGTGTATCTTTACAGTCCTAGTAATGTAGTTACCAATCAGATGCTTAATCAAGGATATTTACCAAATTCAGGATTAATTAATTAAAATTTGGACAAGGCATAGCTCAGCCATTAATGCCTACCCCAAGAAATGTTTAAAAGGGTTGGGTTATTTTCAGGGGTGGTCACTGAACAACCTGTACCACATGCAGATCCAATAACATTGAAAGAAGATATTCCTGTGTGGATGAATCAATGGCCTCTTTCCCTTGAGAAAATTAAAGCCACTGAGCAGTTAGTATAGGAACAGCTTGATAGCAGCTGTATTGCTCCATCAAATGCACCTTGGAACTCCCCTGATTTTGTTATAAAAAAGAAATCAGGACAATGGAGACTTTTACTGGAGTTAATGGGAGCCTTGCAATCTGGATCACCTACCCCTTCTGCTATATCTAAAGATACTTTTAAGGTTATACTAGATTTGAAAGATTGTTTTTATACCATTCTCCTTGCTCCTCAAGACTGTAAAAGATTTGCTTTTAGCATTCCATCAGTAAATTTTAAGGAACCTATGAAGAGGTATCATTGGCTTGTATTGCCTCAAGGTATGACAAATAGTTCAACCTTAGGTCAAAAATTTGTGACTCAAGCTGTTTTAAAAACTAGACAAGCCTATTCTTCTGAGTATATTATTCATTATATGGGTGGCATTTTATCGGTTCATAAGAATGAAGAGATTTTATTAAGTGATTTTGCACACTTACAACAAGCTTTGAAGGATTAAGGTTTAGTAGTTGCACCAGAGAAGGTGCAGACAGAGCCACCTTATTTGTATTTGGGACATAAATTATACCCTCAGACTATTAGGCCTCAAAAAATTCAGTTAAGGAAAGAGAACCTAGAAACTTTAAATGATTTTCAAAAGATGTTAGGTGATATTAATTGGCTTAGACCAATTTGAAGTTAATTACAAGAGAGCTGAAACCACTTTCTGACATTTTAAAAGGAGAGGCTGATCCTTTGTCAAGAAGAGAACTTACCAAAGAAGCTTGTGATGCTTTGCAAAAAATAGAATTCACTATTGAAAAACATGTTCAATATATATATTATTCAAAAGAATGGGTGCATATATTTTGGTTACGGTTCATACTCCAACTGCTGTACTGTGACAAAGAAGGACCATTATTATGGTTGCACTTTCCTGTGTCTCCTGTGTGAATTCTAACACCGTATTATGAAGCAGTGGCTAGTATAGTTCAAATGGCTCACATAGAAACTCACAAGTATCTTAGTAGAGACCCCTCCTTAATTGGAGTTCCTTTTCCCAAACAACAAGTAGACTGGTTATTCCAGAACACAGATTGCTGGGCCATAGCACATATTGACAAACATTATCCAAAAGATAAATTACTTCAATTTGTCAGTGAGCATGCTTTTGTATTTCCTAAAATAATTAAACAAAAAAACATTATCTCAAGTTCCAACAGTATTCACAGATGGATCTTCAAATGGAAAAGCTGTATATTGCTACACCTACACCAGTGTCACCATAGTAGCATATGCTACAGGGTGGGGGATACGCTTTCTCCAGAAATTCACCCCCTGGAAGGTCCCTGGCAGACTCATCCCACTTGGAAAAGAGACGTGTTCTGAGATTTCTACGCTTTTTCAGTTGTGGCTCTGGGGCTGGAATAATGAATTCTTTGATCTTTCTCTGTGACTCCTGAAACAGCACAACTAATTTTATAAAGAAATTTATTATTAGTAGATTGTTAAAGGCTTTAATAAAAATAATATGTAAAAGGAATAAGTTTAAAAAAGTAATAAATTAGATTTAGTATCAGAAGAATTATAAGAATAGAAAAAGAAATAATGGGCTCCTTCTTAAGAAAAAAATAACAGGAGAAGTACAGCTGGCATGAAGTACAGCATCTTGTTTCTAGGGAAGATCATAAATCTTTAGCAGGACATAAGGGAGGATAGTTGACAAAGGTGTGTTTAGACTTTGGCAGGTATTCGACTTGGCTCGGAGGACTATTACAGCTCCTGACTTTCCTCTTCACTAGTCAGTGATAATGAAACCATAGTTTGAGGTTTTTGTTTCTTGTTTGCGTTGATCAGAAAGTTTCTAGGCAAAGATTTCTTGTGGGCACTGCCCTATGTTAAAACATAAACTTTGTATCCTTGGTAAAAGTCTGAATGTTCTGGGAAGCATGCCAATTTTAAGGTGCCTTTTATATAAAAATACTAGCTTAATTTCAGTAAAGTTGCAGCAGAGTCAAAACCATCAAGGTGTCTCTGTCTGTCAATTCTTCGCTGAAACCGTGTCTTCCTGTCCAAAGCCTTGTTCTCCCAAGGACGACGGGAGCCCGACTGGGTCAGTCCGTGGCAGTATACGTATTGCAGGGACAAACTTTTGTTTTTCAAACATTACCAGTCTCAGCTCAAGTTGTAGAATTACGAACTGTAGCTGCAGTCTTATAAGACAACTAAAGGAGATCAAGGGGATACAAATCGGAAAGGAAGAGGTCAAAGTGTCACTCTTCGCAGATGATATGATAGTATATATGAGCGACCCCAAAAATTCAACCAGAGAACTCCTCCAACTGATAAACACCTTCAGCAAAGTGGCAGGATACAAAATCAACTCAAAAAAATCAGAAGCCCTCCTGTATACCAAAGACAAAAGGGCGGAGAAAGAAATTAGGGAAACAACACCCTTCACAATAGCCACTAATAACACAAAGTACCTTGAGGTGACACTAACCAAGCAAGTGAAAGACTTTGAAAAAAGTTTGAGAAAAACTTCAAGTCTCTGAAGAAAGAAATTGAAGAGGATATCAGAAGATGGAAAGATCTCCCGTGCTCATGGATTGGTAGGATTAACATTGTGAAAATAAATGGCCATCCTGCCAAAAGCAATCTACAGATTCAACACACTTCCCATCAAAATACCAACTCAATTCTTTACAGACCTTGAAAAAAAAGATTCTCAGGTTCATATGGAGAAACAAAAAACCCAGAATCTCCAAAACAATTCTGTACAACAACAGATCATCTGGAGGTATCTCCATCCCCGATCTCAAGCTGTACTACAGAGCAATAGTAATAAAAACTGCATGGTATTGGCATAAAAACAGAAAGGAGGATCAATGGAACCGAATAGAAGACCCAGAAATAAACCCACATACCTATGAATACTCGATTTTTTACAAAGAAGCCAAAACCACTCAATGGAAAAAAGACAGCATCTTCAACAAATGGTGCTGGTCCAACTGGATGTCTACATACAGAAAAATTAATATAGATCCATATTTATCACCCTGCACAAAACTAAAGTTGAAGTGGATCAAAGACCTCAACATAAAACCAGATACTCTAAATCTGTTAGAAGAAAAAGTGGGGAACAGCCTAGAACTCATTGGCACAGGGGACAACTTCCTGAACCAACACCAACAGCACAGGCTCTAAGCAACAATCAATAAATGGGACCTCATGAAACTGAAAAGCTTCTGTAAAGCAAAGGACACCGTCATCAAAACAAAACGACTGCCTACAGATTGGGAAAGAATCTTCACTAACCCTTTATCTGACAAAGGGCTAATATCCAGTATATACAAAGAACTAAAGAAGCTGAAAAGCAGCAAACCAAGTAATCCAGTTAAAAAATGGGGAACAGAGCTAAACAGAGAATTCTCAACAGAGGAATATCGAATGGCAGAGAAACACTGAAAGAAATGTTCAACCTCATTAGCCATCAGGGAAATGCAAATCAAAACAACCCTGAGATTTTACCTCACACCCATCAGAATGGCCAAGATGAAAAACTCAAGTGACAACACATGCTGGAGAGGTTGTGGAAAAAGGGGAACCCTCCTCCATTGCTGGTGGGAATGTAAACTGGTACAACCACTTTGGAAATCTATCTGGTGCTTCCTCAGACAATTAGGTCTAGTGCTTCCTCAAGACCCAGCTATACCACTGCTAGGTATATACCCAAAGTTTGCTCAAGTACATAAAAGGGATACTTGCTCAACCATGTTTATAGCAGCTTTATTTGTAATAGTCAGAACCTGGAAACAACCCAGATGTCCATCAACGGAGGAATGGATACAGAAATTGTGATATTTTTACACAGTGGAATACTACTCAGAAATCAAAAAGGAGGAAATCATGAAATTTGCAGGCAAATGGTGGGATCTAGAAAAGATCATTCTGAGTGAAATATCCCAGAAGGAGAAAGACAAACACGGTATATACTCACTTATATAGACCTATAAGATATGATAAACATAATGAAATCTATACACCTAAAAAAGATAATCAAGAGAGAAGACATGGGGTAAGATGATCAATCCTCGTTTAAAAAGACAGATGGGATGTGCATTGAACATATGACAGGAGTCTATTGAGCACATCTGAAAGACTCTAACTACCAGTGTTTTCAAAGCAGATACAAAGACTCATGACCAAACCTTCGGCAGAGTACAGGGAATCATAGGAAAGAAGGGGAGTTAGTATGATGGGGAAAGGATAGGAGCTCCACAAGGACCAAATATATCTGGGCACAGGGTCTTTTCTGAGACTGATATTCAACCAAGGACCATATATGGATATAACCTAGAACCTCTGCTCAGATGTAGCCTGTGGTAGCTCAGTAACCAATTGGTTTTCCATAGTGAGGGGAACAAGGACTATTTTTAACAGGAACTCAATGGCTAGCTCTTTGACCTCCCCACCCCCCAAGGGAAGAGCAGTCCTGTTAGGCCACAGAGGAGGGCTTTGCAGCCAGTCCTGAAGATACCTGATAAAACAGGATCTGATGAATGGGGAGGAGGCCCCCCCATCAGTGGACTTGGAAAGGGGCATGGTGGAGATGAGGGAGGGAGGGTGGGATTGGGAGGGAATGAGGGAGCGGGATACAGCTGGGATACAGAATTAATAAAATGTAACTGATAAGAAAAAAAATAAAATTAAAAAATAAATAAATAATAAATAATAAAATAAAACTTTGAAATAAATCCTATATATATATAATTTCTATGTGGAGAGCAGCTTGTTTGAGGGGTTTTTTTATAATTTATTTTATTTTATGTGCATTAGTGTGAAGGAGTCAGATCCCTTGGAATTGGTGGTATAGACAAATGTGAGCTGCCATATGGGTGCTGAGAATTGAACCCGGGTCCTTTGGAAGAGAAGACAGTGCTCTTAACCACTGAGCCATCTCTCCAGCCCCTTGTTTGAGGGTTTGAGCTCTCAGTGATGAAGGAGTCTAGTAAATGGAATTTCGCCTCCTGGCCTGGCAGATATGGGTCTAATCTAAAATTCCATTTCTCAGGGACTGTCCTTGACAGGCTCTGCAGAGGGGTGTTCTGAGCCTGAGAACTAGATAGTAAGCTCCGTGCAACCCTGGAAACCAGAGAGCAAACTTTGTGTAGCCTTGAGTGAATTCTTGGATGCTTTGCCAGGTAACGCAGATGAGTTGTTACTGTGAGAATATCTGCTTGTAACCCTTTGCTTTATAAGTGTTGTTTGCTCGTTCAGTAAACGGGGACCTTGATCAGAAAACTGTATTGGTCTTCATTCTTCACGTCTCTGCCCCTATCAATTTCCACTCCCTCTTCCAGGTAGACCCTGTTCAACTAGCCCATGGGTCGGGTCACAGCAAAAAACATGTTTTCAGCCTGGCCTTCACCTGGAGACAGGGATAAGCAGGATGTTTTTTGCCAAGTTCATTTCCTTTTGTTTGTGTGAGGATCTCACAGACAGGTGGTCGAGATAAACAAGTTTGACTTCTGCGTGAACCCCTTCATTGTAACAAGGTGCTTTGCTCTATAAAAAGGGATTATTGGAGTAAATTGGTGTGACAGTTCTGGCTGTCCTCTCGAATAGATCCAATATGTAGTGTGTTGGTTTATTAATTTTTCTTTCAATCCTCACTCCCCACTCAAGAACTGTTCAGCTCTGTCAGTGGGCTCTGGCAGTGAAGCAACCCAGACCCAGAAAGGCACACATGGTATGTACTCATTTATAAGCAAATATTAGCCATAGTATAGGATAACCACACTACAATTCATAGACCCAAAAAGAGCTAAGTAACAAGGAGGGCCCAAAGGAGGATGCATGAATCTCTTTCAGAAGGGGAAATAGAATAGACAGTGAAAGTGGTTGGTTGAAAGAGGAAATAGGATCAGAGGGGGAGTACAGAGGGAAATGAAGGTGGGGATTAAATGTTGGGAAGGTGAGGGTGGAAGAACAGAGGGCTGGCAGAGAAAAAAAGAAACTGTGAACAGGAGCATCTCTGAGACAAGCTGGAGACCTACTTGGGTAGTCTCCTGGGAGGATATGAGGTGACTCTAGCTGAGATGCCTAGTAGTAGGATCATGGAGACTTGAAGAGGCCACCCTCTAGTGATACAGGATTCCTAGTGGAAGGAAAGGGAATACCATCCCACCCACAATAACTTTGACCCAAAGTTTACCCTTGCCTCCAAGATGTGCAGGGGTAAAGATAGAGCAGAGATTGAGGGAATGCCCAACCAATGCCTGGCCCAACCTGAGGCCCATTCCACAGGAGAGAGCCAACCCCAAACATTATTACTGATACTCTGCTATGTTTGCAGATGGGAGCCTAGCATAGCTGTCCTCTAAGAGGCTCCACTCAGCAGTGGAGCAAAACATATGCTGAGACTCACAGCCAAACATTAGGCAGAGGGTGGGGAGCCTTGTAGAAGAGTGGGGTCAGGATAAAAGGACACAAGAGGAGACAGGAGTTCCACAAGAAGAGCAACAAGCCAACTAACCTGATCCCAGGGCTGGGGAATTGCAGAGTGAAGCACCAACCAAAGACGATGCATGGACTGAACCTAGGCCTCCTACACATATGTACCAAATGGGCAGCTTGGACTTCATGTGGGCACCCTAATAATAGGATCAGGGGCTGTCTCTGATATGGACTCTGTTGCCTGCTCTTTGATCAGTTCCCCCTGGGGAGCTATCTTGGCAGGCCACCATGAAAGAAGATGTGCTCAGTCCTGATGCAACTTGGTGTGCTGGGGTTGGTTGGTAGTGGCTCTCCCCTTTTCTGAGGAGTATGGGAGAGAGGAGAGGGGGTAGAGGAGGGTAGGGTGTGATGAGGAGAAGAGGAGGAGGGGCTACAATTGGGATGTAAAGTGAATAAATATAAATAAAAATTTAAAAATAACAGGAAAAGTGGGTCTAGGGTCTCTCCATGGATGGTCCTTGGTTGCTGCATCAGTCTCTACAGGCCCCCTGAGCCCAAGTTTTTTTGGCCTTGTTGGTCTCCTTGTGGAGTTCCTGTCCCCTCCAGGTTCTTCTGTCCCCCTCTTCTTCCATAAGATTCCCTGTGCTCTGCCCAAAGTTTGGCTGTGAGTCTCAGAAACTGCTTTGATCTCCTAATGGTTGGAGTCTTTCAAAGTACGTCTATGGTAGGCTCACATCCTGTTCCCTCTTTTCCACTGCTTACAGTGTCTATCTTGTTGTCCTTTTGAAAGAAAATTAAGCATCCTCCCTGAGGTCCTCCTTGTTATTTAGTTTCTTTGGGTAGGTGGATTTTAGTATGGTTATCCTATATTATATGGCTAATATCTGCTTATAAGTGAGTATATACCATGCATGTCTTTCTGCTTCTGGGTTACCTCACTATGGATGACCTTTTCTATTTCCACCCATTTGCCTGTGAAGTTCATGATTTCCTTGTTTTTAATAGCTGAGTAGTATTCCATTGTGTAAATGTACCACAATTTCTGTATCCATTCTTCAGTTGGGAGATACCTAGGTTGTTTCCAGATTCTGGCTATTACAAATAAAGCTGCTATGAAAATAGATGAGCAAATGTCTTTATTGAAAGTGTTTCATCTTTTGAATATATGCTGAGGAGTGGTATAACTGGGTCTTGAGGTAGAACTATTCCCAATTTTCTAAGAAAACACCAGATTGATTTCCAGAGTGGCTGTACAAGTTTGCACTCCCATCAGCAATGAAGCAATGTTCCCCTTACTCTGTAGCCTTGCCAGCATGTGTTGTCACTTGAGGTGTTTTGTTTTGTTTTGTTTTTCTTAGCCGTTCTGATGGGTGTAAGATGGAATCTCAGAGTTCTTTTGATTGGCATTTTCCTGATGAATAAGGATGTTGAGCAGTTCTCTGTTTCTCTGCCATTAGATATTCCTCTTTTGAGTATTCTCTGCTTAGTTCTGTGCCACATTTTTTATTGGATTATTTGATTTGTTGGTGTTTAACTACTTCATTTCGTTATATATTCTGGATATTAGCTTTCTGTCATATGTAGGGTTGGTGAAGATCTTTTCCCAGTCTGTTGTTTTGTTCTTTTGACCATGTCCTTAGCTTTACAGAAGCTTTTCAGTTTCATGAGGTCCAATTTATTGATTGTTGATCTTGGAGCCTGAGCTCTTCGTGTTCTGTCCAGAAAGTTGTCTCCTGTGCCAATGCATTCAAGGCTCTTCCCCACTTTTTCTTCTAACCAATTTAGTGTGTCTGGTTTTATGTTGAGGTCTTTGATCCACCTGGACTTTACTCTGTGCAGGGTGATAAGTATGAATCTATTTACATTTTTCTACATGTAGACATCCAGTTAGACCAGCACCATTTGTTGAAGATGTTGTCTTTTTTCCACTGTATTTGGCTTCTTTGTCAAAAATCAGGTGTCTGTAGATGTGGGTTTATTTCTGGCTCTTCAATTCCATTGATCCTCCAGTCTGTTTCTATGCCAGTATCATGCCATTTTTATTACTGTTTTCCCCAGAATTTTTTTTTGTAGAGGATGTTTTTAGTTATTCTGCATTTTTTTGTTTTTCCATATGAAGTTGAGAATGGTTCTGTAAAAAAAAAATTGTTGGTAATTTGATGGTAATCACATTGAATCTGTAGATTGCTTTTGGTAGGATGGCCATTATTACTATGTTACTTCTACTGATCCATGAGCATGGGAGATCTTTCCATATTCTGGTATCTTCTTCAATTTCTTTCTTCAGAGACTTGAAGTTGTTTTGTTTTGTTTTGTTTTGTTTTTTTATACAAGTCTTTCACTTGCTTGGTTAGAGTTAACACTAAGATACTTTATGTTTTTTTGTGGCTATTGTGAAGGGTGTTGTTTCCTTAATTTCTTTCTCAGCCCATTGGTCTCTTTTGTATATGGGAGCACTGCTAATTTTTTAAGTTAATTTTGTACACATCCACTTTGCTGAAGTTGTAGGAGTTGTAAGAATTCCCTCATAGAATTTTTGGGGTCACTCATATATACTCCCATATCATCTGCAAATAGTGATACTTTGACTTTTTCCTGTCTAATCCCTTGATCTCCTTTAGTTTTCTTATTGCTCTACCTAGGACTTCAAGTACTATATTGAAGAGATGTGGAGAAAGTGGGTAGCCTTGTCTTGTCCCTGATTTCAGTAGAATTGATTTAATTAAATTGACATTTAGTTTGATGTTGGCTATAGGCTTGCTGTATATTGCTTTTGCTGTATGTAGGTATGTACTTTGTATCCCTAGTCTTTCCCAAGACTTTAAACATGATAAGGTGTTGGATTTTGTCAAATGCTTTCTTGGCATCTAAGGAGATTATGTGGTTTTGCTTTTTCTTTCAGTTTGTTTATATGGTGGATTACATTGATGGAGTTCCATATATTGAAACACCCCTGCGTGCCTGGGATGAAGCCTATTTGGTGATGGTGGAGTGTTGGTATAATCTTCTTTTGAAATGTATACACCTTACCCTTGTTCATTCAAATGCTGATTTCTCCCCACACACACACTCTCTGGTTTCAATCCGATATTGCATTGTGATACTCATTCTAAGCATCCTGTCTCAACTTGGTGTAAACTTCCAAATAAAGCAACTAGACACAATGTTGAGCTGGGAGGAACCAAAGGACAGGAAAGAGGGGAGGAGCTAGAAGGCAGGAAATGAGTGGGAGGAGAAGGGGTGAGAGGGGAGCTTAGAGATGGAGCTTGCAGAGAGATCTTGGAGGATGTAAGCATGAACCATACCTAAGATTTCACAAAAAGCAAGTATAATGTGAGAAATCTAAATGTCAGGAAACTATGAGGGCTTGGAGGCTTGCTTCTTGGGTCTATTTGCTTGGAAAACCTTTTTCCAGCCTTTTACTTTCAGGTAATGTCTATTGCCCAGCATTGTGTGCTAGGTTAACTAAATAAACCCAGTCTCTCTGTGGTGATTTGGGTATACAGCTGTTTATGACTAACAGCAGCATTACTAAAAGATAATTATTAGTAAATATTAATTACCACTTACAACAGAGGAGGATAGCTTTTATGTGTTCTTGGAATCGGTTTGCAAGTATTTTATTGAGTATTTTTGTGTCAATGTTCATAAGGGAAATTGGTCTGAAGTTTTCTTTCTTTACTGGGCCTTTGTGTGATTTAGGAATAGTTTTAACTGTGACCTCATAATTTCTGTTTCTATTTTGTGAATTAATTTGAAGAGTATTGGTATTAGCTCTTCTTTGAAGGTCTGGTAGAATTCTGCAAAGAAACGATCAGGCCCTGGGCTTTTTTTGTGGGGGGTGGGAGGGGCAAGAAAGTTTTAATGACTGCTTCTATTTCCTTAGGGGATATAGGACTGTTTATGTTTAATTTACTGTTTAATTTACTTAATCTTGATTCAACTTTGGTTAGTGGAATAGATCAAGAAAATTATCCATTTCATTTAGATTTTCAAATTTTGTGGTGTATAGGCTTTTGAAGTAAGACCTAATGATTCTTTGAATTTCCTCAGTGTCTGTCATTATGTCCCCCTTTTCATTTCTGATTTTGTTGTTTAGCTGAGGGTTTGTCTATCTTGTTGATTTTCTCAAAGAACCAGCTCTTGGTTTAATTGATTCTTTCAATTGTTTTCTTTGTTTCTAATTTATTTCAGCCCTGAGTTTGTTTATTTCCAACCATCTACTCCTCTTGGGCATGTCTGCTTCTATTTTTTTCTAAGGCTTTTAGGTGTACCATTAAGTTGTTTATATTAGATGTCTCTAATTTTTTTAGAAAGCCACTTAGTGCTATAAACTTTCCTCTTAGCACTGCTTTCATTGTGTCCCATAAGTTTGGGTAAGTTGTGGCCTTCATTTTCATTGAATTCTAGAAAGACTTTAATTTTTTTTATTTTTTCCCTGAGCCAGCTGTCATTAAGTAGAGAGTTGTTTAGTTTCCTTGCATGTGTAGGCTTTTTGCTATTTCTGTTGTTGAGGTCCAGCTTTAGTCCATGTTGGTCTGGTAGGCTACAAGGGATTTTTTCAGTCTTCTTGTATCTGTTGCAGCTTGCTTTGTGACCACCTATATGGTCAGTTTTGGAGAAGGTTCCATGAGATGCTGAGAATAAAGTATATTTTTTGTGTTTGTATGAAAAGTTTTGTAGAAGTCTGTTAGGTCCATTTGATTTGTGACACCTGTTAGTGTCATTATTTCTCTGTTTAGTTTTTGTTTCATTGACCTGTCCTTTGATGAGAGTAGGGTGTTGAAGTCTCCCATTATTAATGTGTGGGGATCTATCAGTGGTTTAAGCTTTATTAATGTTTCTTTTACAAATGTGGGTGCCATTTTATTTGGGGCATAGATATTCAGAATTGAGACATCTTCTTGGTAGAATTTTCCTTTGATGAGTATAAAGTGTCCTTCCTCATCTCTTTTGATTAATTTTGGTTGAAAGTCTATTTTATTAGATATTAGAATCGCTGATCCAGTTTGCTTCTTGAGTCTATTTGCTTGGAAAACCTTTTTCCAGCCTTTTACTTTCAGGTAATGTCTATCTTTGTAGCTGAGGTGTGTTTCTTGTATGCAGCAGAATTATGGGCCCTGGTTATTTGTTCATTCTGTTACTCTGTGTCTTTTTATTGAAGAGTTGAGTCCATTGATGTTGAGAGACATTAATGACCAGTGATTGTTAGTTTCTTTTATTTTGATGTTGGTTCTGGTAGTGTTTGTGTGCTGGTCTACTTTTGGTTTTGCTGCAATCAAGTTTTTTACATCCCGTGTTTTTTGAGATGTGGTTAACTTCTTCAGGCGGGAGTTTTCCTTCAAGAATCTTCGTAGGGCTGGGTTTGTGCAGAGATATTGTTTAAACTTAGTTCTGTCGTGGAATATTTTGTTTTCTCCCCTTGTGGTGATTGAAAGTTTTATAGTAGTCTGGACTGACATCTATGGTCTTTTAGGGTTTGCAAGACATCTGCCCTTCTGGATTTTATGCTCTCTGCTGAGAAGTCAGGTGTGATTCTGATAGGTTTGCCATTGTATGTTATTTGGCTTTTTTCTTGCAGCTTTTAATCTTTTTTTTTCTTTGCTCTGTACATTTAGTGTTTGATTTGTGGTAGGAGGATTTTCTTTTCTGGTCTGATCTATTTGGTGTTCTTTAGGCCTTTTGTAGGGTTATAGTCATCTCTTTAAAATTGGGGAAATTTTCTTCTTTGATTTTGTTGAAAATATTTTCTGGTCCTTGGAGCCAGGAATCTTCTCTTTCTTCTATTCATATTATTCTTAGATTTCTTCTTTTCATGGTGTCCTGGATTTCTTGGATGTTTTGTGCCAGGAATTCTTTTTGTATTTAACACTTTCATTGACAATTTCTTTTATTCAGGTCTTCTACACCTGTGATTCTTTCCTTCATCACTTATATTCTGTTGGTGATGCTTACCTCTGTAGTACCTGTTTTCTTCCCTACGTTCTCCCTCTCCAGGATTTCTTCAGTTTGTGCTTTTTTTTTCATATTTCTGTTTCCACCTTCAGATCTTGAACTGTTTTGTTGATTTCCTTCACCTGTTTGCATTTTCCTGCCTTTCATTAAATGACTTGTTCAATTCCTTCATCTGTTTGTTTGAACTTTCCTGTATTTCTTTCATTAATTTAATGAACGTTCTCTCTAAAGGCCACAGTCTGTTTGACTGTATCTTCCTATATTTCTTCACAAATTTTATCTATTTCTTCTGTTATCATTTTCATAAGCATGGATTTAAGATCATTTTCTTGTGCCTCAGTTGTGTTTTGGCATCCAGGGCTGCTTGCCTTTGGATAACTGAGTTCTGGAAATGCCATATTGTTTTGACTTTCATTGAGTTTTTACACTGACTTTTAGCCATCTGTTTGTCTCTGGTGTTGGATGTTAAATCCTGTTTCTTACTGGAGTTCTTGAGAATCTGGAAAGAGCCCTGGCAGGAAGCTGGATGTTCCTGCAGAAGCCCTTCTTAGATTGGTGGGAATGAACTAGATTGTTAGGTGGTTTTCAAGGAATTGGTCGTGGGTCTCCTCAGATGTTTGATCCTGAGGACCACATGGATTCCTCAGGAGCTCAGAAATCCTTTCACAGAGGGAAGTCCTGGAGTCAGCTACCCCACCACTGGCTTTCTTGCTCTGAGGTTAGTGAGCCCAGGCACTGTGCTCAGACACTGTGTTTTTTGGGTACAGCCTCTTTACAGAACCTGTGAGCTCAGAGGTTCTGTTAGTCTCCTTAGGAAGATAGGTTGAGCCTTGAAACAGTGTCTAGGGTTGCTTCCATGGGTCCTGAACCTCAGAAGGCCCACAATTGGAGCCTATGTCCAGGATGGTGATAGTGTGCCCTGAGTTTGGAGCCCTGCACCTCAGGTACCAGAAGGTATCTTCTCCAAGGGATGGTAAGAGTGGGTTTGTGGGTTTGGAGCCTCACCCCCAGTACTAGGAGGTATCCACTCCATGGACAGTGAGAGTGAGTGCCTGAGGTCAGAATCCTAAGCCATGGGTACCAGAAAGGTATTTACAGATAGTAGGCTTGGGTGGGTGGCTTAGGGCTGCAGTTGTGCCAGGCAGGAGACAAGGAATTTTCCTGGTATTAGTTCCACTCGCTTCCTTCTCCTCCCCTCTGGACCATGATGTCCCACCCTATTCTCTCCATTGCTCAGCATTGGCTGCTTTTTATGGCAATACAGAGAACAAATGGTAGCATGTTTACACAAACTTGAGACAGTGCAATGTCTGGATTGAAACCAGATAGTAGGGTAGAGAAATCAGCATTTTAATGAACAAGGGTAATTGTATACATTCCCACAAGAATATTATACCAACATCCATGTTATGGTAAATGGATTAAAGAAATTGCCTATGAATTATTTCTAGCAGTTATTGCACAAAATATTGACAGAGGGTTGGACTATTTAAAGTTCCTTGTGGAGGAACTTTCCACTGCTATCTTTTTACAGGTTGAGCATTATTATATGTAGATGCTGTGAAGACAAATTTTTTATTATCCTGTACTTGCAAGGGGATAGTAAAAAGAAAAATCAGTCTTTAAGTCAATTGCTATGATAGGCCATGCCTTAGGTAATAATGAAGGTAAAGGAATTCCAGGCTGTAACAGACCCATTGTTTGGATTACTTTATTTACCACTTTTAACTCTATTTACCCACTGTTAACATTCTCTATTTCCCTGATTTCTTTTTTATAATAAATACAGGAGAATTCCATGGGCTGCTAGACTCTTCAATATGTTGAACCTTCAGCTGCTCTTGTACCAACTGCTCAAGTGCTTGTAATTTTTCTTTAGTTAAGGGGGCACTGCTCTACCTACACGGATTGTTAGTCAACCATTTTAAGGATATAATTTCAGCAGTGGTCACCTTATAACTTTAAAACTCAATTCCTGTTGTGTCCTGTTTTTTGACAACCTGTTTTCTGTGGTTGTTCTGGTTGACATTTGTCAATACCTTCCCCAGAAGCATCTTCGATTTCACTCCATATTTTAGGAATTGCCTCTGGTACTGAAGAAATATTAATCTGAGTTCCCCACTGCTATAATAAATGTTCCCCATAAATTGATGGCTAAATCAGGCACATGAGGCCAAAATTTTTTTGACCAAGGACTGCCTTAATAGCAAAGAGGATGTGGGAAAGTGAACAAGAGATTCATAAAGAAAGGTACAAAGAGCACAGAAAGCGGAGACATAAGAGATCTCTTTCCATTTTCCTGTGAGCTCAAAGAAATTACAAAGATCCCAAATAATGCTTGTATCAAGAGAGCCAATAAATGACCATTTGGACTGGATCTCTAGGGAATATTGAAGCCAAGCTTGAGTGCTGAAGTGGATGAACTCAAGAGGCTTGAGATCTGGAGTGAGTGACAGGCATTTGAGATTTTTGGAGAAGACATTCCAAAGGTAAATCAATCTCAACAGAGGAAGCATATTTCATCACCAATGGTAGCCGATGAGTCAAGGGCGAGTGCCAAGGGCATCTCCAAAAGTCTCAAGTGACCAATAGAGAGGCCTCTAAGGTAGAATGGTTGTGCATCCATGGTTCAACACCAAGAGGGGGACACAATGGGCCAAGGATCAAATCAGGAACCTGTCAACAGAATTTTCAGATAGTTAATAACACAATGGATTTCAGTGGAATGACCACTATGCCAAACCATGCTAGGATGAGTTGGTTAGTCCTGATTGGACATTTTGGTCTGTATAATCAGATAAGGAATTTTGATAGCTGGGCCTTGGTGGTCCACCTCAAGAGGGAGGAAATGGCCAAATAAGGGTTTAGCAAAAGAAAGGAGGAACAGGACTTACCAGTACCATGTTTTGGCCTTCAAGTATTGTCTGACCAGTAAAGAAACAAAAGGGTCAATGGAAATTCACAATAGACTATAAAATTATTAATCAACTTTCTCCACAAATTCCAGGAAACTTATGTGGAAGATTGTGGGTCTTTGCTGGATTGGGTTGAAGTCTGACATCTCTGGATAACCATTTGTTTGCACTCCATCTATGATAGTAAACTCCCTTTTCTTAGTGAGGTTCTAAGTCTCCCCTGATCTGGGTAAGCTCAGGTCTTGTAAGGAGTGTCACACAGCCCTCAGGGCAGATTACAGGACAGACTCTTTCTTGATAAGGAAACTGGTTCAGCCTAGAAATACCCCACCCTGCTAAGGATCTTAGTCTTCAGCAGTGACCTTCAATTGTACTTGGAGAGTTTCATCCCACCTATAAGATAATTAAGTACTGTGTTCTTTCTATAGTAAAGGTCATGCTAGTGCAAGGAAAATGAGATACTGTACCACTACATGCAAATCAAGTATCCCTGACTCCCTGTTCCCCTGACCCCAGCAAATCAAACACTTTCACCCTTGAAATCCCTCCCACTGCCCAAAGTTTATAAATCCCTGATTTCAAATAAAACATGCTGCTGATGTTGCATGCTGCATGATACTATCAGCCTTTCACCATAGCCATCTGAAATTCATCATTTATCCCCTGCTGGGCCACCTTTCATGGGGCCTGCCCTCCAGCTCTCTGGGCCTGGGCCTGGCTGGGCCTGCCTTCCATCCCACTGGGTCTGGGCCTTACCAGGCCTGAGCCTTAGCCACAAGCCAGCCAGGCATGAACTTTCACCCACACCTCTGCCACACTCAGCACAGCAGCTTAACCAAGAGCTGTAACACTTACCATTGGCTTTGGAACACCCAAGTTTCCACTGCACCTTTGAGCTCATTCTAAAAGAGCTAAACTGTAACACTCCATGGAAAACCTTTCTACACCCTGGTCCAGCGCACTCAGGCCTCACCCTAAAGGGCTCTAGCTGCCTCTGAGAGAAACAGAGCCCCTGTTCTCCATCTAGAAACCAAGATCCAGACACCTATACACGCCCCCTCCCTAGCCCCAGTAAAATCCAGATCTCTGCCAAATGGAGAACTATAGAAGATATTTTTTTTTGAAGTTTTGGGTTTTGTTCATTAAATTTCTAGAGCTAAAATAATTATTTTTGAAAGCTTTATAAGATGATATATTTTCAGGAAATTCACAAACAAAAGGCTCCTTTTGGCCCAATGCTAAGAAAGTATATTTAGGAAGTTATAAATTAGCATAGTTATAGTTGGAACCTGTCCTCTAAATACTGGACCAGATGTTCGGTTCTGATACTCCTTCACTTTAATCTTTATTATTATTATTATTATTATTATTATTATTAACCATTTAATCACTTTGTATCTTGGTTGTAGCCCCCTCTCTCATCTTCTCCCAGCCTCACCCTTCTTCTCTCTTCCCTCCCCATCTCTCTCCCCTAGTCCACTGATAGGGGAAGTCCTCTTCCCCTATTGTCTGACCGTAGCCTATCAGGTCCTACTAGGACTACCTGGATCCTCTTCCTCTGTGGGCTGGCTAGTTCGACCCACCAGGGAGAAGTGATCAAGGAGCAGGCAACCGAGTTCTTGTCAGAGACTTTTTCTTCTCCCCTTACTGGGAAACCCACATGGAGACTGAGCTGTCTATGGACTACTTCTGAGCAGATAGTCTAGGTCCTCTCTATGCATGGTCTTTGGTTGATGCATCAGTCTCTGAAATCCCCCCTTGGCCCAGCTTTTTTGGCTTTGTTGGTCTCTTGTGTGGTTCTTGTTCCCTCCAGATCCAGAAGAGATATCTTTAAAATTAGGAGTAACAAACCAAAATTATTTGGCACCATAGACCTAACAGACATGCTCTTTAGAATACTACTTCATGTGGACTCAAGAGATATTAGCACCTTTACCTGGAATAATAAACAGTACATATTCAAGAGAATTCCTCAAGGCTATAAGAAATAACCAGATCATTGCCCGTGTAACACTAAGATGGTCACTGCATTGAACAAGCTGCCTAAATCAAATTGCCCGTTCTTTCTTTTTATTGAGTCTTTGTGAACTTCATATAATGCCTCCCAATCCCACCACTTATCTCCCTGTCTATGTCCACACTCATCTCTTGCAACCTCCCCCTAAAAGAAAACAAATAATAAATTTAAATAAAAAATATTTCACCATGGAAGCTGCAGTGTGTCACAATGTGTCACACAGCATACACTTTTGTCCACCTAAAGAAGCTAAATAAAGAGGAGGGCCCTAGGGAGAATGCTTAATTCTCATTCAGAAGGGCAAATAGAATAGACACAGAAGCAGATGAAGAAAGGGTACAGGATGGGAGCCTACCATACATGTGTCCTCTGAAAGACTCCACTCATTAGGGCATGGAAGCGGATGCTGAGACTCACAGTCAAACTTTGAGCAGAGCACAGGGAGCTGTATGGAAGAGTGAGGTTAGAGAAGGACCAGGAGGGGACAGGAGCTCCACAAAGCCCAGCAGGGCCTATTCATAAGCTATGTAGATTAAACTTTGATCACAGGATAACTTAAGGACATTATTCAAAACTATATGGACACAATAATTGATGCCCAGCATGATGGCTGAAACATTAATAAAAACAAGGCAAAAAGCAAAATTTCTAGGTGTATTATGAACATCTGAAAGATCCAAGATCCTGGATGGTGTACTCCATAGGACTTTAAACATCCCACTACCCAGAGACAAAACCCAGATGCAACACCTAATTGGTATGTTTTTATATTGGAAAAACCACATATCTTATTTACAGATTACTATGAAACTCCTTTACAGTCACTAGGAAAGCAGTTAATTTCCAGTGGGGAGAGGAACAAAGAGAAGCTTTTGAGAAGGCCTGTAAACTCATCTCTTAACATTTTATCCTGACCAATATTTAGCCAGATGATACTTTAATTATCCTAATTAATTAGGATAAATGGTGAATATGGCAACTGGGGACTCTTCATAAAGCAAAAGGAATTCACCAGCATTTTGCTGTTAGCTTCTATTGTAAGCACTTTCCATATGTAGAGAATAAATATTCTGTCTTCCAGAAACAAATCTGGTCATAAGAGTGCCCATTCCAATGATGGGTTGGATCTTCTTGAAGGCAGAGCCCTTCACAGACTTATCCATAGAAGGAAAGGTATTACATTGAAAATGGTAACTTTCAAGAGGTCAACATGTGGCCCCATGGGGCTGAGGCTGCCAGGGTATATCCCTTGTGGAGATGGAGACACAGGGTGTGGTCCTGGTGCAAGCCGAGGTCATGTGTTGGCTTTGGGCCCTGGGCCAGTGTGGAGGCAGCTCCCAGCATCAGGCCACACAGGCCTACTCAGGATGGCCATACATGCTTCCCCATCTGCACAATGGCTGGCAGGTAGATGAGGGCATCCTTTTGAAGGAAGAACACATGGTCATTATTCATTTTGGACAAGAGTGGGACCCCACTTGCATGAAGATGGATGAGGTTCTGTTCAGCTTGGCTGAAAAGAAATGGAAGCTAGTGGGAGATCTTCCTCATCTTGTATGAGTCCTGTTTGGATATACCAGCTGTGTTTAAAGTAAATGGTGTTGGTGTCGCTTGTGCACTGTGGCATCCTCTCTGACTCTCCAGGATCTGACGGGCCTGTCTGTTACCACTATGAACATCTACTGTCCTTGGCCAGATGACCTGATGAACATGCAACACTGCAACCTCCTTTGCCTTCCTGAGAACTACCAGATGAAATACTATTTCTACCATGGCCAGCTCTCCTACATTACTGAGGATCAGGATGGGGAAACTGTGGGTTATGTCCTGGCCAAAATGGAAGAGAATCCTGATGATGTCCCTCATGAACACATCACCTCACTGGCTGTGAAACGATCCCACTGGCGCCTTGGCCTGGCCCAGAAGCTGATGGACCAGGCCTCATGGGCCATGGTTGAGAACTTCAGTGCCAATTATGTGTCCCTGTGTGCCAGAAAGAGCAACCGAGCAGCCCTGCACCTGTATTCCAACACCCTGAACTTCCAGGTTAGTGAGGTGGAGCCCAAGTACCATGGAGAAGATGCATACACTATGAAGAGAGACCTCTCACAGATAGCAGATGACCTGAGACAGCAGATGGTGCTGAGGGGCAGATATGTGTTTCTGGGTTACAGGCAGAACCAGGACAGCACAGTTCAGAAGAAGCCTGTCAGCAGGAGAACCTGGCCGGAGATGATAGTATCAGTGACAGCAACGACAGCTTACAGGACTTGGATTCTACCTCTCAGAGCCTGCTTTGAGCATTACAGGTCCTTGTACTCTAGCCACATTTTCTCTTGGCAACCCTGTGCTTGCTGTGTTTTGCAGTACCTGCTCCAGGGTTGTCAGGGACCACCTGAGGGAACTCGCCAACTTCAGAGACCACCTGAAGGAGCTCACCAACTTGCCTCAACTTGCCTGTTCCCTTACCTGCAGTAAACATACTGCTTGGAGATGTCAGAGACCACCTGTAGAAACTCATCAACCTGCCTCAACTTGCCCGTTTCCTTACCTGCAGTAAACATACTGCTTGGTAACAGCAGAGATGTGCTCACAGAACCATGGCTTATCACAAGATGTTTCAGGCCCCTGGCCGAGAAGAATTTGTAATTTTTCACCCACCCTACTTCCTCATCCTGAACCCTATATAAAAGCTGATTCTGCTCAGTAAAGTTGGTCCTTGACAAGCACCTGTTTGCTTGGACTCATTTCTTTCTCTCAGCCCATCTTTTCACAGGATCGGATTCCCTTCTATCCCCCACTAATAACAGGCTCCGCTGGCTGGAGCACAGGGTCATCTCACAGTGACCCCCAATGGCATCTCATTTTCATAATTAACAGCAACCTTCCACATAACTAGCCTATGTGATCATGATGGCACATCTGCACACAGGACCTGCTGTGCAGGAGCCAAGGCCTGCCATAGCAGCACCTCTCTTGACTTCTTCCATACTGCCATCATATCCTGTTTCCTATGCACTGATTGTGTGTATCCTCTAGGTCTTCTGCTAGAATGCCAAGCAGGAAGTAGGGACAACTGGAGAAGATCGCCAGCTTTCAGCATTTACCAATATTCTTCTGGGTTTTCTTCCTTGGTAGGCAGGACCATCAAGTTAGTTCTCATGCCCTCTGCCCCTATCTGGTAGAAGTTACTCTTGCTTTCTCTGGAAACTGCCCTTGCCCTGCCCTGCTCTCCTTCTCTTTAAAGAAGAATGTTCCCTTTCCCAGTGGGAGAAGGTAATAGGTACTGGACTTCTATGCAAGCAAACTGTGTAGATCTGAAGGAAAGGACAAGCAGAAATTAAATTTCAATCTAATCTTAAAAATAAAAATATTAAAAAAGAAAATGGTAAATTTATTATTTTTTTTTTCATGACCAGGAGATGGTAGCAACGTGTTTTGCACCTTCCTACACTGAGGAAATAGCACAGTTGCCCGTTATCACCATTCCTAGTCCACTCACCCCTACCTCAAAAGAGGCACCTATCAGACTGTCGGAACCAACAGAATGGTCACATTTGGGTGACTCATGGTTCACTGATGGCTCACCGACCACTAATAAAACCAAAACTCAGCACTGGTGCTAACTGGGCGTTATTTCTTATGCATAGAGAGAAAAGGAAGTAACATGTAGCAAGGCAAGATCATAACAAATTACACTCTATGCATCATAGGAACTTTAAGAAAAAAAAAGAAAAACAGAAGGTGGAACAACGCCATGACATTGATCTTCTAGGCTGTGGCATCCGGACAGTGCTCCTGGGATTACTGTTGAATCCTGTAAGTCTAACACTGCCCAAAAAGTCAAGATCTTCTTTGTGAATTTTACATCATGCACCCCAAACCTACTCCTCTCCCCATCCCTTCACATCTTCTCCCTTACAACCTCCCCCAAAAGAAAACAAAAAAAAAAATCTTACTATGGAAGCTGTGGTGTGCCAGGGTGTGTCACACAGTGTACCATTTTGCCCAAACAGCTTTTCTTGAAAACATTTATTGCAGTGAGTTATTGGTCTGGTTGAAGGCCTCTGACTTCTGATACACTATCAATACTAGATCTTTACTCTTGACTATCTCCTTGTTGCCCTGTGTCATGGAGGTCCTGCGGCTTTAGCTCTGCAGGGTCCACCCCTTCAATTGTTCCAACAGTTCATAGATGGGGTAGTTGTTGGGGTGGGGCAATCAAAACCCTGGATCTGCGCCTTGGTGGTAGCTGAGTGATCAGCCTGACAGCGATCCTGTGCTCACATCATCAGGGACAGCTCTCCCACACTCACGCCACCTGGGCAAGTTCCCTCACACTGCCCAGATGAAGGGCAGGGCCAGCTCACCCAAGTGCCACTGCCATCAAGGAGTGGGGCCAGCTCTCATGCTCTCACATCTTCTGGCTGGCTCTCCCATACCCACACCACCAGAGCCAGATCTACTGTGTTGCCCAGGCAAAGTGCAGGGGCCTGCTCTCCTGAGTGCTGCAGCTAGCAAAGGGCAAGACCAGCCTACTACTCATGCCCTCAGGGCCAGTTCTCCCATGCTGCCCAGGCAAGGGGTAGGACCAGCTCTCCCAAGTGCTGCAGTAGGTGAGAGATGGGGAAAGATCTGCACAGCTTTTAGACATCAACATGGCCGTAGGCCATGGGACATCCACATGGACTTTGGTGGTAACATGGGACACTGATGCTAATACAACCCCTGCTGCTGTAGGGCCACTGACCCAGACATGGCCCACAGCAGCAGCATAGGACAGGACCTCACCATGGCCTCAGGTGGCATCTCAGGCTACTCACATCATGAAATTCCTCACTAACTTCAACTCTCCAGTTCCACCTCTCTTCATTGTGCACACACTGCTCTGCTTCTCTTTCTCTTCCACCTATTCATTACTTACTTGCTCATCTTAGTGGCACCTCTCCATGCCTTCCAAGTGACACCAGGCAGGGGTTGTCTCAGGTGGGGGGTCATCTCTGGCATGGTCTGTTCCTCCTACCTCGTGGAACTAGGTGGGGGTCCAAGCTCAGGCTCTTTGACTACACCATCTTCCACATCACCATCACCAACAGTTTCAAGCTCACCAGAATCAGAAACATCATCACCTTCATTGACAGCCTCACCCACAGCAGCAGGAACAACAAATAAAACAATAGTGGAGGTAGCAACCATACCAACAACTACAGTAACCAATAAACCAATAATAAAGTATGATATTGGCAATTTATTCTACAATACTTTAGATGCATACCTACCAGAATACTAGCACTGTGAACACTTAAACTTAAACTTCACATATACCAGGAATGTATTCTATGCTCAATATGCTCATCGTGAAGCTATTGGAAATACAATTTGGTAAAACTATTGTGATGAATGGGGACAGGATAAGGCCCATTTTTCACTGATTTGGAGAGTCATAGTCACCATGAGTTTACCAAGAGGAAGCTGAAAACACCAATTTTAAGGAATAAAATGCCCCTTAACACAGACATGGAGAAATATCACAGCAGCACCAGCCATCTACATCTTTCATTGCCTTATGGTGAAGAACAAAGGGAGAATAAAAATTGAGAGAGGCCAGACAGGGAGGATTCCATGTTTGACTGTGAAATAGCACTAAACACAAAATTCCTGTCAGCATTCTTCACCCATATGTCTAGCAAATGAACCCATCTATGGCTTCCACTACAACAAATCCACAAGGGTGGCCACAGAAGCCACCTTGGAGGAAGAAGGGCCAGGCTACTAAATAGCAACATCAACCACATATAGTCCCGTGGCTTGGCAGAACTATACCTCAGACCCTGATAGAACACCATGGAAGCACTTTATCTCTTGGAACACTGTGGAGAGCTGCCTGTTTGTCATGTATTGTGCTGCTTAGTTATTGAGCTCTCAGAAAAAAAAAAAAAAATTTTTTTTTTCAACCTGGCCTTCACCTGAAGACAGGCAGGATGTTTTTGCCAAGTTCATTTCCTTTTGTTTGTATGAGGATCACAGACAGGTGGGTGAGGTAAACAAGCTTGACTTCTGCATGAACCCCTTCATTGTAGCAAGGTACTTTGCTTTTTAAAAAGGGATTATTGGAATAAACCAGTGTGTGACAGTTCAATACTGGCTGCCCTCTCGAACAGATCCCATGTGTAGTGTTTTGGTTAATTTTTCTTTCAATCCTCATTCCCCACTCAAGAACTGTTCCACTCTGCCCGTGGGCTCTGGCAGAACACAATACCACAACTATATGGATTCAAGTGCCCAAAAATCACCTTTGGAACTATAGCAACAACTGAGTGGAACAAACATGACTATATTGGGAAGTGGAAGTTTCTGGTTTCTTTGAAGACTCAGTTGAGTCATATGATGTTCTGCTGGAAGCTGGTTCATGAGAGGGTGTGGGATATTTTTCTGTGAACTCTCCTGTGTAAGTTGTATGACTTTGGCCAGCTGAGAACATCCATGGGTAGACTCTGAGGAAAAGAAATATATAGACGCCCACAGACAGTGAGATGTCAGGTTTTTTATACATTGGTGCACTGATCTTTGTTCTTTGACACTTGACTATGCAGAGAGAAATATTCCAGAGAACTTCTTGGGGAAATCCACTTGAGTCTTGTGACTTCCCCTGACTTGTCCCAATCTTCTGAATCATGCTGATTCATGTTGCTGCTTGGTGTTGGCCTTTGGACTGGACTGCCTGTATCCAGACAATGAAGACTGGACTCATCCCAAAGAAATACTTCTAAAAAGGTCTACAACCCCTTTTACCTAATAACCTTTGTTTCCTACCCCTACCTTTATTTAGGGT
Organism: Meriones unguiculatus; assembly: GCF_030254825.1. Taxonomy (NCBI): domain Eukaryota; kingdom Metazoa; phylum Chordata; class Mammalia; order Rodentia; family Muridae; genus Meriones; species Meriones unguiculatus. The sequence continues at coordinate 51,053,477 of NC_083350.1, forward strand.
TCTTAAGCACCTTTACCACCCTTCCAGACCACCCCTTGCAACCTTAGGTAGGAGATTAGTAGGGAAAAGGGCTGTAGAATTTTATTTACTTCCTGCTGATTAGGGTCGACTGGTCTTTAGGAAATTACCAAACTCAATCATGATACCAGCAGACCAGTCCAAAGACCAACACCAAGCAGCAACATGAAGTCATAGAAAGTGGCCAGACTCCGTTGGATTGTCCAGAGAAGCTCTCCGGAATGTTTCTCTCTGCCAAGTCAAGTGTTGAAGCACGAAGATCAGCACAGCAATGTCAATCCAAGAAGTGGTCTCTCACTCTGCCTGGGTCTCTATATATGTCTTCTCCTCAAAGTCCATCCATGGATGTTCTCAGCTGGCCAAAGTCACAGCCCTCACAAGAGAGAGCAAGCCAACCTACAGCAAAATATCATTTACCCAGCTTGCAGCAAAACATCACATGACCAAACTGAGTCCAGAAATTTCCCAACCTATCTTATTATGGTAAGATGGACATATGGAATAATAATCATGCAAGGCAGAAAATGACTCATTTCCATTTATCAATGACGGGCTGAAAATCACAACATTGCATATTTCCATTGATTTTTACTGACCTACTACTACAATCCTTTACATCTTGTGATGTTGACGCTTCATAATGCCCCTCCAGGAGAACCCATTCAGACACCCAGACACTCTGTACCTACATGGTATTTTACAGAACTCAGATGATATCATCATAGCCCAGCCAGTCATAGTTTGTACAGACATGGCCTATGTACCATCACACTTCTTGATATAAAGGCCTTGACCCCCCCATAACAGAATATTTGGGATGGGTATCAAGTGATGCAAACTGGACTAATGTACTAATGCAAACTGATGTCACCTTGTGTGTGTGGTACAACTCTTCAATGTTTTCACCAATTCAAAATCTGCATGATGAAGACAGATCCATCCAGATTGCCTCCAATAACAGGACCTCTACTGTACAAAGTCTAATATGTCACCAACAACACAATAAATCAAACTAGTGAAAGAGAAAATAGAGTGACCTGAATAACCTACCAGTCTTTTTAATATACCACTCTCAGAAGATTTACAACTTGACAACCACATTTGTCAGCAAATCTCTAAAGAGCATAATGAAACCAAAAAGAACAGTGAATGTCACTGATTATCAATAATACACTGGAACTCATCTTTAAAATAAAGACTTTTTGGAGTTATAATACCATGCATACTCTCCATGACAATGAAACAATAGAATTCTCAATTCTTCTGGTTATACATGCCAGGAATATTACTCATTTAGTCCCAACAGAAAATATCACTATCTGAACTCCAACCAACTGGGGTACTGTGGATGTTCAAGATCACATGGGAGAACAACTGTCACAGGAGAAAGTAGAATTGAGGACCAGACCATCCACTAGAAGCCAGGTGTTGTTAATCCCACAAACGTAAGTAAAGACCATTACCTGAATTCTTTGGTCAAATTAAGCAAGCTTTATTTTCTGTCAGGGCTAGCTCCCTAAAGCTACATTTAAAAATAGAGCATTGAACATAGGAAAAAGTGGAGCTTACATAGTCAAAAAAAAAAATCTGCAAAACTAAGAAGTTTTCAAAGGTTGGGGGATATCCAGGGGAATTTGGTTATGTAGGAACTTGGCTGGACATTTAAATTTTATTTGACAGAACAGCTTATCTTATTAGAGTACGTTCAAGATATGAGTCAACTCCATAGAATGGGAAGCATGTCAATTCTAGAAACAGGTTAAAGCACAGTCAACTTGAATTTTGCAGCTAACAGAAATGAACTTACTTTGATCTTATAACAAAATGGCTTCCATCCTTAATATCAAGGCAGACTGGTCCATCAGTGGGGCACATGAAACTACATTGTTAAAGGTTTGGAATTATACTGGCTATCAAATTGATTACATCAACCCAAAAGTCGACATAATACAATTCACAACTAGGGGATGTCCTAGATCCTATGACTTCTTTGTGCCAAGGTACCACATAGAAAAGATAGACCACAGAAACTTACATTGGTGGAAGATCTGGTACCCTTTTCGGGTGTGCAAACAGAACACTCTGTAAATAATCTTTTTTAAAAATAAGGCATTGGAGAGTAGCCCATAAGCCCATACGCAATATGTCACATGCAGGAACAACATTACACAAGAAACATCAATTAGATGAGGTATATGTCTTCCTCATAACATGAAAATCACATGGAATCAAAGAAAGCAGCCTAACACCATAAATAATTGATAGAGGATGGTTGTACAAAAAAACAGCACATTAATTATGTATTATATAATAAATAATAATCACGCTAATGCAAATAATGTATTAATTATTTAAATGAAGTAGAGATGGGGAAAGGTAAAAAAAGAAAAGACAAGAAAGAGGGGGAAAGTATGAAATAAAGGTATAAGAAACAATAGCAGCTGGGCATATGCTTTTAATCTCAGCACTTGGGAAGCAGAGGCAGGCAGATCTCTGTGAGTTTGTGGCCAAACCTGGTCTACAAAGTGAGTTTCAGGAGAGGCAGGACAGTTACCCAGAAAAACCCTGTCTCAAAAAATAAAAACAAAACAATAGCAAGGGAAAAGAAACAATAGCAAGGGAAAACGCTGTAAAATAAAAAGGAATGTTGGGGTTCAGGAATAGTCTGCACTGACCTCTCAGACACCAAACTCAGATCAGAGAAAGCTTATTGAACTCTTTAAAAAGACTCACCAGTCAGGGGCACAGTATGAAATCAGAAACCAAGACTGTGACCCTGAGCCTTTCTTACATTGAGTTTTTAGAGGAAATAAAAGCATAACCAAGCAGGAAGAATCAATTATATTCCAGATACATTGTATCTAGGTAGCTAGACAAAGCATTTTAAACTGATTGGCTAGGATATAGGGCAGGAGAGCTTGGGGGTTTTCCAGTCCCATCCCCCTTGGGGGATTTGGGGACTTTCCAATACCCTGCCTTTTCCTTAAGAAAGTAACATGCAAGGTATTGCAGTTTAACTTCAACAAAGCATGTATTTTATCAATAACTCAAGAAGAACATGCATTCATCATCGTGATTATTTTACTCTAAGCAGCAAGTATAGAATTTTGCACTGGGGTCTTGGCAAAATGATTATAGTTGTGCTAAAAGCTAAAGCAAGTCTCACCAGGAGAGCTATGATTATGCTAAAAGCTAAAGCAGCTCCCCCCCCCCCCCTTGAATTTATTCTGGAGTCAAATCATTGACTCTGTACCATCTTCTAGATCCATGGGAATATAGTGAATTCTTAGAACCAAAAGTATGACAGCAGATAGCATACAGGCATTAATGAGCCAAGGTCTCATCACAAGGGGCTGATGAGAGCAGTTACCAAAGATGTTAACCAGGGGGACCAGTTGAATAATCTTTCATACCAGTTGTTCCTTGTCTTTATTGTTCTCCCTTAAGGAGGTTGGTTCTAGCTTCTGCCAAGGTGTTTCTAGTTACATCCAAGTGACTGGCACAGAAGCAACATTGTTCACCTAAAGCCATGCATAGTCCACCCTCCTTGGGAAACAGCAAGTCTAAAAGCCCATAGGCTTTGTAGAACTGCTTCAGCCAAAGAATCTACTTGATGTTCTAGAAAGGTGGTGGTGGAATGTAATTGGGTCAGGTCCTTATTTATTTGTTCACTGAGATGTCCTAATCATAGGACAACAAAACTTTGGTCCCCAAAGCTGCTCATCCTGTTACACCCAGTTCGCGAGCCCCCAAAAGATCTACAGGAATTGACTCCATTGCAAAACACATGAGGGTCTTTTTATTGTAAATTACAAGCTGCAGCTTGGGCCCATAACACCCACTGGTGAAGCGGTGGGAGCTGAGCGTGCTGCCAGAGGTTAGTTGGGTGATATATAGATTCTGGTCCCTCCCAGCATGCCCAAGGCAGGGGCAATTCCTGCCTGGCAAGCATCTATTGGTCAAAATGCTACATTTTGAATTGATTGGCTATAGGAAGGTCCCCAGACCATAATGACCTGGTGTCCCTCCCTAGGGGGATGGGCCAGTTTCCTAGCAACTGTTATCTCTAGTGGGTGGGGAAAGAATGCAGTAAGGCGGTCCTTCCCCTCAGGGCATTACTGGACTTCTTACAAACCTACTTCAGGTCTTAATAATAGCTGCTAATTTATCTTTTGGTCTCTCAATCCCAATTACTACTGACATCAGCATGGACCCAGCTCTTCATGGGGGTGGGGAAAGACCCAGATGAGTCCGCCCTGCAGTACGCTCATGGTAAGTTATTTGTGGCACAACAAGGGACAACTGCACATAGCTTAGTTCTGGCCACTGATTGTTGATAAAGTGTGTGACAGTGAGGCAGCAGGTAAGGCCAGAGGTGCAGGCAAACCAGGTACCTTGAGGGGCATCTAGCAGACTGTCCTTTGTCATCTCCAGGGAGCTGGAAGAGCATATTAGGTGGGTGTTGGAATTAGGACACACTCCTGAATACAAGAAGGTCATTAGGGAATAGTTGCAAGACTTGAAGCAAGTTCCTTTTTTTTTTTTGTAGATCCCCTAAAGTAATGGAAGTTTCCAAGGGACAAGATACAGTGTTGTTTGGGGGCCTAATTTAAGAGTTTGAAATAGCTGGGATTCTATAGTTGCTCTTCCTGTGTAATAGGGAGGCCTAGGATCCAAGCAAAGCCATCAATATTCAGTCATATTTGGTGACTGGTGTCATTAAGAAACTGGAAGGTACAGTATTTACCAAAGGGGATCTATGTAATAGTAAGTTCAGGTTTTTCATAGGTGGCTGCAGTCTGTAGGGGCCATAGAGATGTTGTGACCCTTGGACTCATGAAGGTTGTGGGGGCTGTGGGATTAGTCCGATAGATGAATGCTAGGGGCTCGATTGAATGTAGAACCTCAGGCTTTGCCAGCTGTTGAATGATGAAGGACATTTGGGGTCAGGCCCTATTAAGTAATCTCTAAACCCTCAAGTATGGCCTGCTTTCCAGTCAGCATAAGGAGGGAAGAGATCCCAAGTCCTGAGAGCTATAACCAGAGGGTTACATGCTCAGAGTTTAGATTATGTGTGAACTCTACTTTTATGTAGGGATCACAATCTATTTTCCATCCTGACGCCAAGTTTCACAACCCCAATGGAAGCAATTACAATCATTAGGGTCCCAAGGCTTTTTCTTCATTTGTATCATTAGCCCCACATTCTGAAGCTTTGGTTATTTCTTGATAAGTAACTTCAGAGTGACCTGCTGGATATGTAGCATCAATCTTACCTAAGCCTGGCCACCGTTTACATAGATCAGTAATCAATTTAGAAGATAGATTGGTAATAATCATCATGATAGAGGTCAGTTATAATCCTACCAGTCCCAGTATCTGACAGCCCCTACAGCCAGAGTCTTGGTCTATAATTACCAGGCCTATGTGTGATAGTGCTTGGGGGGAGGGGGCAGGAGATAAATAAATCAAAATTAGTTTTGTCCTACCAGTCTTAGCTTTAGTGGGTCCTGAGGGTGAGGTTGGATGGTCCATCTTCGATCTGGGTCCTGATGTTTCCAGGGCACAAACTTCAGGTGAGAATGATGTATCCAGGCTCAAATTCCATCTACTTATACCATGGTGGGTGTAGTCAGGAGTTAAAGATTCTCTCCAGTAAGCATACAATCTGGTTTGCACTTTGGAGTGCATGGATTAACTTAAGAATGGTATGCTTAGAGAGATCAGCTAGCAGATCTGCTTTTGTGTTTGGAAAAATAGGAGGGGGCCCTCCCAAACATGATTTCCTATGGGGTGGATCCATTAATGGAGGAGGTACTTCTAACTCAAGATGGCAAAGTGAAGGAGGAATGATCAGTCATCACCAGTTTCTAGGGTTAATTTAGTCAAGGTCTCCTTCAAGGTCTGATTCATTCTTTGTACTTGTCCTGAACTTTGGGCATGCAATGTAGTTCCCAATTTATCCTCAAGGCCTTAAGGGAAGCTTTGGTTAACCTGTGAGGTGAAGGCTGGCTCATTATCTGACCCCAAAGACACAGGAGTTCCAAATGGAAGTTTAATTTCTTCAATGAGTTTTTTATGTATGGTTTGGGCAGTCTCCCTCCTGGTAGGAAATGCTTTAGCCCATCCCAAAAACGTATCTACAAAAGCTAAAATATATTTGAATCCAAATTTTTCGTGCTTTACTTCAGTGAAGTCTGTGACCCAATATACTCCAGGCACAGTTCCTCTTTCTCTAGTCAGTTGACAAGAGTGACAACGAGAGGTCATGTCCTAACTTTCTTCTACTAGGCTTAGAATATAAAAATTAGAAGATAGAGTACAGTTATCTCATTGACCCCTAAATGGGTACTATCATGGAGCTGTTTAATTATTGTCTGTCCCAGGATTTTTGTCAGTATTTTCTCCTTTGTGGAGTGCGTCTCCTACTGTCCTTGACATAGGATAGGTGTCAGGCAGACATCAATAGATTTCATCATTATTGTTTGAGTATGTTGGCTTTTCTGGCAAAACTGGGTTTGTGAGGGCTGTTTGCAAGTGAGAGAGTGGCTGTCTGGCTGCCTCTTGAGCCACTAGATCAACTCTACAGTTGCCATTACCTCCAATATTTGTCCCTTTTGATGTCCCAGACAGTGTATGATAGCTATTCTCTTTGGTAACCATCGGGTGGCTGAGAGATCTAAAATCTCGTTTGTTTTTGATAGTCTTATCTTAACCTTTCTCAGTATATTGCCCCATGGATGTGGGCTGTGGGAAACACAGTCAGTATAGACATTGGCTATCTTAACTTTCTCCAATTGGAGTGTGCCTTGCCTTTGTGAGTGCAATTAGTTCTGCTTTTTGAGCTGATGTCCTACTAGGGAAGGGAGAGGCCCATATTGTATCCTTCAAGTGCACCACCATAGTCCCTGCATACCTATTTCCACCTTTTATGAAGCTGCTGTCATCCGTGTGCTTGGTGAGGTCTGCATCAGGCCAGGGAGGATCAGTCAGATCAGGCCAAATTTCCTGGATCTGTTGCAGAATCTCCAAGCAGTTGGGTCGGAGGAGAGTCCAGGTCAGGTGCAGGCAGCAGGGTAGTGGGGGTTAAAGCCTTGCTGAAAGCAAAGGACAGGAGGAGTTCCAAGACAGCCCAGGGCAATGTAGAGAGACCCTGTGTCAAAACAAGACAAACGAACAAAAAAAGTTGGGCCTCATAGTACATATCTTTGATCCCATCTTTTAGGAGGCAAGGCAGGTGGGTTCCTGAAAAATACTATGCCACACTAACTCCAGAGTCTATGTGAGCATAAAAATATGCTATATAAGCATAAAATTATGCTGCTAAGACCAGAAGACATGTTTCCTACGGGAATCCACTCCCTGGAAGTCCCTGGATGTTCCCCCTGGCCATCTACACCAAAAAGATGTATTCTGAAAATCCTGCTTTTTCAGATAAAGGATTGAATGAGTCTTTTGATTTTTCTCTATGATTCCTGGTACAGCACAACTAAATATTCAAGGAAATATACTTTTGATAGATTATTAAAAGCTTTAGCAAGAATAGAGTAAAAGAAAAATAAGTAATGAATTAGATTTAGTATTAGAAAGCATTACAAGAATAGAAAAAGAAATAATGGGCTCCTTCTTAGGAAAAAATAGCATAAGCAAGTACAGCAGGCTTGAGCATGCCTCCCTTTAGCGTCTTGTTTCTAAGGAAGATTCTAAATCTTTAGCAAGACATATGGGAGGGTGGTTGACCAAGGTCTATTTAGACTTTAATGTAGAAAAAGAGTTTGGCAGGTATTTGACTTGGCTCAGAGGACTATTACAGCTCCTAACTTTCCCCTTTACTAGTCAGTGATAATGAAACCATAGTTTGAGGTTTTTGTTTCTTGTTTGCATTGATCAGAAAGTTTCTAAGCTGAGATTTCTTGTGGGCATTGCTTTATGCTTAGCAGCACTTTCCAGTTAAAACATAAATTTTGTATCCTTGGTAAAAGTTTGAATGTTCTGGAAAGCATGCCAACTTTAAGGTGCTTCCTTATGAAATTGCTATAAAATTGTTAGCCTGACTTCAGTAAAATTTCAGCAGAGTCAAAGTGATCTTGGTGTCATCTCTGTCTGTCAATTCGCCTGAAACTGTGCCTTCCTGATATCCAAACCCTGACTCTCCCGCGAACGCAGGGAGCCCGGCTGGGCTGGTCCGTGGCAATACTATATGTAATGAAATCTAAGACCAACAGGGATACACAGTAAGACCCTCTAAAAATTTTTTAAAAGTAGCTGGTGCATCTTTTTGATCCCAGCACTTGGGAGGCAGACAGGCACATTTAAATTATTTTAAATAATAATTTAAAAATTAAAAATAAATAAGTAAGCAATTATTCTGCAGAGCTTGAATGTGATTCCAATGGAGACTGACCAATCGGATTCTCTTGCAGCCACCAGTGGAGTCTTTCCCAGGTACCTGTAACATCTGCATGGACTCCAGTGCTCACCAGAGGCAGAACAAAGGAAATTATGGGCATTGAAGAACCTCCCCAACTTGCTTTTGGTCGTGGTGTTTCATAATAGCAACAGAAACCCTAACTAAGGTATGGATGGGGTGGCGGTATAATCCTCCTATAAAGAGCCTGTCAAAAATTGTCCAGAGCTGCCTCCTTATCTTAGTGTTGGAGTCCCAGTCAGGTTGGGCAGAGGGAAAAATCTGCTCCATCTGGCTGTGCTGTCCAGCAGTGATCCCATGCCCCACCCGAGGATGGCTTTCCTACTCTTGAGCCAGAGTCTGTCCAATTCCTCAGCAGTGAAGATGGCCCAGAGATGTTAGCATTATCCCAGGTTGGCTAGTGGATGTAAAACTGTGTCTTGAGAAGGCTTATGAGAGGCTGAGGTTTAAAAAAAAAAAAAAATAGCACATTGTGAGTTTTCTAAATATGCCGATCATTGGTTGAAAAGATCTCACAAACAGGGAAGAGGGAAACCCTTCGGTTTGGGGGCTCTGCTGGCTCAATGAGAGCTGCTTCTGCCTGAGGGAAATTTTTCCCTGAGCTCTCACAGCAAGAGCCACTCCAGATGTGTGGAGGTAGGAAAGCCTGAGGTCAAAGAGACTACCTTCTCCCTGACACAGTGCAGCTGGGGGAAACTATTTCTCTCCCCCCTGGTTAAGGGAGGTGACATATGGAAATTTAGCTTCTTTTGGCAGGACTGAGAGAATGGGCAGGGGTGTGAGTTTCTCTGGTTAACCCAGAAGAACCAAGAGAATTTGAGTTCTCAGCAAGAGGGCACAGGTCTTAAGCCAAGGACAGAAAGTCATTTAATGTAGGGAAATTAGTCAGGGTGGCCAGGCCTCCAGCCACCACATTCCAGGTGGCCTAAATGATCTGGGGCTTCAGGGGTCTCTCATTGGGCCATCTGACTCTAAAAGAGGACCAATCCATTTCACAGAAGGTCCAGAGTTTCCTGGGTGACAGACAGACACCATACCTTTCCTCATCAACAAAACCTTCCTTCAAGTGTTTTAACATACACTTCAGTGTCTTGGAGCTGTTAATTCCCCCTTTCTTTCAGCTAACAGAATTGACAAACATACAGAGAGACACACACACGAAAACAATAAAGACAACCAGAGTGGAACATACAGACTTAAACCAGGGGATCCTAAACATTGGAATCTTAGGATGCACAGAGCTTTTCATAAGTGTCCTTTTCAGAAGGCACCATAAACTTGCCTCTGGAGGAGACAGGTCCAGGTGAGCCTCTGGGGCAGCTGAAGTATAGGCAGAAGTTTGTGGGGGCCTTTAAACATCCCAGGGTTCTCACCCCATAGGAACTTCCATTCTCTGAACTGTCACCAGAGAAACTCTGGGACCCCTGATGTCTCTGGGTATCTCCCTGGTGACTCCAGAACATTACAAGTAAGTCTTCCAGAGACTATATGGAAACTTTTAAAGCCAAAAAGAATATCTTCTTCATTTAATTTATTTATTTAATCACATTACAGCTTGATCACAGCCCCTTCCCTCCTCTCCTCCCACACACCCACCTTCACACACCCCCTCCACCATCTTCCCATCCTCTTCTCCTCAGAGAAGGGGAAGCCCCCCATGGATAAAAACCCACCCTGACACATCAAATCACAGCAGGTCCAAGCATATCCTCTCCCACTGAGGCTAAACAAGATGGCTAAGGGAAAGGAAAAAGGGATTCAGAGGCAGGCAACAGAGTCAGAAATCGTCCCTACTCCCATTGTTAGGAGACCCACATGGACCAAGCTGCACATCTGCTACATCTGTGTAGGGGTCCTAGGTTCAACCCATGCATGCTCTTTAGTTAGTAGTTCAGTCTCTCTGAGCCCCCATGGGCCTAGGTTAATTTATTCTGTAGGTCTTCTTGAGATGTCCTCTCCATCAATCCCTCCTGTGGCTCTTCCATAAGATTACCCAAGTTTCACCTATTGTTTGGTGTGGCTCTTTGCATCTGTTTCCATCAGCTGCTGGATGAAGCCTCTCAGAAGACAGTTATGCTAGACTCCCATCTGCAAACATAGCAGAGTATTTACCAACAGTGTCAGGGGTTGGCTCTCTCTCATAGGGTAGGTCTCAAGTTGGGCCAGTCATTGGTTGGCCATTCCCTCAATCTCTGCTCCATCTTTCTCCCTACACTTCTTGTAGAAAAGATAGATTTGGGGTTGAAGGTTTTAGCAGCTTTATTTGTAATAGCCAGAAACTGGAAACAACCTAGATGTCCCTCAAACAAAGAATGGATAAAGACAATGTAGTACATTTACACAGTGGAATAGTACTTAGCTATTAATGAGAAAGACATCGTGCAATTTGCAGGCAAATGAATGGAACTAGAAAAGATTACTCTGAGTGAGGTAAACCAGAAAGACAAGCATGGGATGTACTCACTTATAAGTAGATGTTAGTCATAAAGCACAGGATAATACAGGATGACCATGCTATTCTCCACAGACCCAAAGAAGCTCAGTAACAAGTAGGAACAAGGGAAGCTGCTTGATTTTCACTGGGAAGGGGGAATAAAATAGACATTTGGGATGGAGGGAGGGAGAGAACTGGGTGGAAAGGGGGTAGAAGGAAACCAGGAGGGATCAGGTGTGGGATGGATGGTGGGAGAAAGAACTGAAAGAGGCAATAGGAATCAGTGTGGGTCAGGGGGGTTATCTCTGGGACAAGCTAAAAATTTAGGTCATTGGAAACTCCCAGGAATCTATGAGGGTGACCCTAGCTAAGACTCCTAGCAATAACAGATATGAAACATGAAATAGCCGCCTCCTGTTGCCAGGCAAGACTTCTAATGGAGGAATAGAGATACCAACCCAGCCAAAAAAACCTTCGACCCATAATTTTTCCTGCCTATAAGACGTGCAGGGATAAAGAGGGAGCAGAGAGTGAGGGAATGAACAACCAGTGACTGCCCCACCTTGAACCCTGTGCCGTGAGAGACAGCCTACCCCTGTTATACTTGCAGACAGGAGGCTAGCATAACTGTCATCTGAATGGCCTCACCCAGCAGCTGATGAAAACAGATGCAGAGACCCACAGCCAAACATTAGGGTAGCACAGGGGATCTTATGGAAGAGGGGAAAAGAGACTTGAAAGAGCCAAAGAGGTCGAGGACACTACAAGAAAACCTACAGAATCAACTAACCTTGGCCCATAGGGGCACATAGAGAGTGAACCACCAACCAGAGAGCATGCATGCATGGCACAGACCTAGGTCCTCCGCACATAAGTAGCAAATGTACAGCGTGGTCCTCATGTAGGACCTGTAGCAACAGGAGCTGTTAAGGCTGTCTCTGACTCTGTTGCCTGCCTTTGGATCCCTTTCCTCTAACTGGGTGGCCTCGTCTAGCCTCAATAGAAGAAGATCCACCCAGTCCTACTATAACTTGATATGCCAAGGTGGATTGATTGGTGGGAGATCTGCCTGTCTCTGAGAAGCAAGGGAGGGAGCGTGGGGAGAAGGGAAGTGAGAGAGAAGAACTAGGAGGAGAGGGCGAGGGGAAACTCCAATCGGGATGTATAATTAACTAATTAGTGAATGAATGAAAAATGGGGGCTGGAAAGATGGCTTAGAGGTTAGGACCACTGGCTGTTCTTCCAGAGGACCCAAGTTTGAGTCCCAGCATCCACATGGTAGGGACTCCAACATCCTCACACAAACAAGTGTGCAGCAAGACACCAATACGAGAAATAAAAATAAGTTTTAAAAAGTTTTTCTTTAAAAGAAAGAGAGCGAAAGCAGAGGCTCCAGCCCACAGTTATCCAGAGAATTACATCTTTCAAATTTCAGCCACATTCTAAAAACAAAGCTCAAGAGAGCAAATAAAACCACACATGCTGGGGCCGGAGGAGTGGCTCAGCGGTTATGAGTATGTACTGCTTGCTGCTTGCTGCTGCAGAGAACCAAGTTCTGTCTGCGCACAGTGTAGACAGCTGCTACTTTCATCACATTTCTTTTTCTGGGGGTGGGGGGGGGAGTCGAGACAGGGTTTCTCTGTGTAGCCTTGGCTGTCCTGAACTTGCTTTGTAAACCAGACTAGCCTCAAACTCACAGAGATCCTCCTGCCTCTGCCTCCCCGAGTGCTGTGATTATAGGCGTGCTCCACCACGCCTGGCATCTGCCTGTAACTGATGACTTCGGTCACCTGCAAACCCTCACAAGCACACACCCACCTAAGGCAACAGCGTAAGTTAAAGGCAGAGACAGTTTGCACCGAATTTTACAAACATGTCAGTAAATATCCTCCCAAAGCAGAAAACACAATTACAGAGCCACGCTACAGAACGGAGACCAAGACAGCACACAATAGGCTAGAAAGGGGCCGACCAATGATGAAAGAAAGGTGAGTCCATCCTCTGACAAACCGCAGTGGGGCAGAGACCTGCGGATCAAAGAAACTGAGAAAGCTGAAAGAATGTCCCGAAAGGGCTTGAAACGAGACATGGCAGCTGGAAAGGGACCCCTCCCCGAGGAAAGAGGTGCTGTGAAGAGATGTATAGAGCGAGGGCTTGATTTTGTGAGTAGGAAGGAAGCACCAAAGAGAAACAATCCAACCAAATGGGTGCATTCTGCTCTAGAGACACTAGAGGGCACCCTTTAACTCAGAAATCTGATTACCCTCTTTGGCAACTGCTAAAACAGGAAAACAAAACATTCAAAATGCACAGAAAATAGCAGGAATCGCGTTACATAAAGAAAATTAAAATTTAAAATCAATTATATTCTTTTAAAATTAACGATGAAATATAAAAACTTGAGTAGAACACGCTAATCTAAATTAGATAATCTTAAATGTCACTTAATGACGTGAAAGAAAACAAAAACACTTAACTATTTAAAAAACACTTAAATATTTAACCAGAAATATAACTCAGAAATTGACAAAAAACTAAAACGACAAGAACAGAGTTGGCTGAAATAACACATTGGAGAAAATAAATCATTAAAAAAAGAGGAACAAAAGTATGGCAGAGGTCCTAAGGGAAATTTTAACTACTGATGTTGATAGGAAAATGAAAGTGAAATCAAGAAAGCAGTAAGCAGATCCTTGGGGAACGTGATAGACACAGTTCCCGAAGAAGCAAATAATGGAATACTTTCAAAAATGGTAAATTAGGAAAAAAAATTTTGAAATAAAACTTGTGTCTGCACATTGAAAAAGTCTTACATGAACTCATCCGAAATGGTGAATTCGAAGAAGTGTTTTAGAAAATCAGTTAAACTGAGAAACTAGGTTCGGTTACCAGCATCCAACACGGTCCACATGTGATATATACATCCACACAGCCACATAGACGTAAGTAAAATCTTTTTTAATTAAATGAAAGGGGAAAAAATCCTCCAGATTTCAAAGGGGAAAATGACATAAAAGATATAAGCCTGGTGTCAGCCTGGTCTCCAGAAAAACCCTGTCTCGGAAAGAAAGAAAAAAATACATTACTAAAGACTCTAAAATTAAGTCCCTCGTAGTCCCACCCTACCCCCACCCACCCACCTCCCTCCCCATTATTTCCTGGATCTACATAAGATGTGCCAACGATTTAAGTGTTTGAAACCGCGATTTATTCCAGAAATTCCGGGTTCCGAGCCACAAAAGGACTGGAGAGCGCCCGCGGGCCTCGAACCAGCCACTCTGAGTTTCCCCGGAGTGGCCAGCTGTTGAAACAAGAATTGTTTGCTTTCTGACGAAGTAACCGCTGAGCTAAAGCCAGTCCGGGAGCCGGTTCCTGGATATATTTACTTGACTGTGCGAGAAACCTACGTCACCCAGCTACGCCAAGAGTGACAGGGCGTGTGACACTGGCCAATCGGACGCCGTTGCGGCCCGCCTCCCCGCGGCGTCCGCGCGTACTCCACCTGGCGAGCGCTCCCCTGTCCAGTCCCGCTGCAGCCGTAGCAGTTGCCCGCGCCGCTAGCTCACGTCCGCCCGGCTCTGCCCGGCCCCCACCCGGCCCCCACCCGGCCCCCACCCGGCCCTCACCCGGCCCTCACCCTCACTGGCTTACCTTCTCAGTCACTATCATCCGCCCACGCCAGCGGAAGCTTCGCGAAGTGTGAACTGTTAGCCCAGGCACGCCCTGGAACTTCGCGGCTTAAAGCGGCTCTCCTGGAAGTGTATCGGCACATGTCCTGTCACTACATAATTTCAAATATCTGGTCAGCACTTACGCCATTTATGTACTGAAATCAACTGATTTTCCTTAGAATTACTCTCTCTAGTTAGCCACCATACTTCAGCGTGGATTCGCTCTAGACACGGTTTAGGACTGTTGATGTTTTTGCTATGCATGTTTGTTGGGTGCTCTTTTCCCTTAGGTAACTGTCTTGGATAGAGCATTTGGAAGGTGAAAGGCAGAGACTGGCTCCATGAGACCCTGTCTAAAAGACAAAAGTTAATCTTGGAGAGCTTTTCTCTGACGTATACCTAACTCCCCTCCATTGTAATGCTTGCCCTAAATGCACTGGTATTAAACATTCCTTTCTCTATCTATTGATGTCTACAGAAGAACGCTATTTGTGTATGACTTGCTTCAGAGACAAAGTCTCATCCTATAACCCAGCTTGGCTCTTCAACATGCCATCCTCCTGCCTCAACCTCCCAAGTAAGGGACTGATTTTACAGTCCCACCACATCTATTTCTGCCTTTGTAGGGCCGGAATCAAACCCAGGTCTCAATAGGGATATGCATACCACGAGAATTATTTTTGTCCACAGACAGTCTTAAAGAGCCTGGGCCTGGAATTTGCTATCTAGCCAAGGATGACCTCGAGTTCCTGACCCTCCTTGGAGTAGTGTGCCCAGCACACCCTGTTGTAGGAGTTGCCAGGGATTGAACCTAGAGCTTTGTACATGCTAGGCAAAGCAGTGAATTCCCAGACCCAGTTTTTAAACTTACACATTACCCAACATGGTGGGAAATGTCTATTACCCCACGTCTTAGGGCAAGCAGAGGCAGGAACAGGATTCAAGGCCATCCTTGGATATGAGATCCTCTGAGAAGCCACAGAGCCACTTTTCATTTCCCGTTTTCATTTTGAGACAGGGTCTCACTATGTAGACAAAGCTGTCCTCAAATTCAGAGCTCTGTTGCCTTTGCCTCCCAAGTCATGGGGTTAAATGCATCACACCTAGCTCCTGGGTATTTAAGAAGCAATTCAGATCAATCCCCTACCTGCAGATCGTGACACCTTGTTCCAGAAGATGTTAATGCCTTACCAGGCATGGTTGTGCATGCCTGTAATCCCAAAGTACATGGGAGACAGGAGGATCATCAAAAGAAGTTTATCTTCAAAACAATGAATAAATGAACACAAGTGGACAGCAGTACTTTCAATTAAAGTACAAATTTTCCATGGCCTATACACTCAGATTCCTGAGTTACCTGGGATTGTTCTGTCTTCTCAACTCCCCATGCCACTGTCTTCACCTTCCAACCCACCACTAACCACCACTCCATCCCCATAGAACCTAACAGCTCATTCCATTTACCAGTCCAAAAGTGTTCACAGAACCTGGAACACATGATCACAATGGGAATGGCACAGATGATCTCACCAGACTAGACCCCAAGGTGTGAACACTGTAAGAATCTCCTCTCACTCAAAACGTTGTCCTAGCTTCCTTGAAAAAAATAAAATGACCTACTCAACAAAGGGAATCTACGGACTGTATAAGCAGTCCTGCCGAGGATAGTGTACATGAATGTACCTGCAATTGGCCTGCAACTCTGTGAGGTTTCTTTCATACAAGTTCTTGCTATACAGACCAGACTGGCTGCAACCTTACAGCAACCCTCCTGCTGCTTCTTCCCAAGTGTTATGTCTTCCGGTATGCATCACCATGCTCAAAACCATACAAAATTCCTGAGCCAGGCGTTGAGCCTACCTATAGATGGACATATTCATGCAGCACTCCCAGCGACAGAATCCCATATGAGAACTCATTAAACCAAAAGCAGACTTATCAGTAAGGAAATCCTACAAACAAACCCAAAGGGTGTGGTACAATGCTTTGTGGGATCCACTGTTTCAGATGCTACACAAAGGTGAACCACATAGGTAAGAGAAGAAAAGGCATTGTGGCAGTCTTGTCAAATGGACCCCTTTATTGAAAGTATAGAGCCAGTAAAGGGAGTTTCACCTGTTTACATGACTTGTATGACTGTCCCCTCTGCCCATCTCGCCCTTAAATTCCTTAGACAAGGCACAGTATGTGATCCAGTTCTCAGTGTTTGGGAGGGATTTTTAACTAGTCTAAGTCATGTGGTTCACATTACACTACAATGGGGAAGAGTTTCTTAAATCATTTTCAATGGGAGAGCCTTTTACCCACTCCCATGGACAATTGTCACAAATTAGATGGGAGTGCTACTGACATCTACTGGGTAGAGGCCAGGGAGGCTGTTCAACATCCTACAGTGCATAGAACCCTTTAAAACAGACCTGGCCAGGCATGGAGGTACACACCTTTAATCCCAGCACTGGAGAGGCTCAGGCAGGCAGATTTCTGAGTACAAGGCCAGGCACGTGAGAACATTTCAAAAATATAAAACAAAAACCCCAATCCAAAACTTGCCTAGGTCATCATCAACAGTGCCAAGGTGAGTAGCCCAGGGCCTGTCCAACTGCAGACAGTGACATTTAACACAGCTCTTATGGTTAAGATCAGACGTGCTAAAGGTACAGGAGGTTAAAATGTTCTGTTGAGACTCCCAAGGGCACAGATCCTAGCAGAGGGGAAAACTCACTCTAAGGAAACCTGTATTTGAAGGGGGTGTGGGGGCAAATCAAAGAGAAAGGCTCTATGTGGAAATTCTTGGTGTAGGAACTGTGGGACAGAAGGTGATATGGAAATGTTCCCAACAAATGTGAAACAGGCTGAGTCACTGTGACTGACTGTACGTGTGGAATAGCGTCTGAGAACTGGGATCTCCCAGAGTGAGTCTGTTTGGTTTTAGGGTTGCTGCTTTCTTTTTTGCATCGAACAGGTTCTTCCAAGAACCTGTTCCCAAGGAAGACAAAAACAGAAATCCTCAGTGAAGTGAAACAGAAGTTAAAAACTCACCAGACACAAACCACACCAAACACTCATCCCATTTAATTTCCTGTTACATGCACCGAGGAAACCAAGAACAATAGGCCTCAGGGCAGCAATGCTCTGAGGTTCTAGGTCAGGTCCCCTCTTTGTGACGTATCATGCACACATACCCACACACACATTGACCCAGGCAGAAATCACATGCATGCCCAAGTGGGTAGAGAACCGCTAGGTGGGATGGGAGGAACAGCTGGCTAAGAATATGCCAGCACCTGCATACTGGAGCCCCAGATAACCCTTCTGCTGCAAGCTGAACAAGAGTAAAGATTAAAACAGCAGAACACAGGGGAGGAGGAGGATGCTCAAACAAGAGGGTGGGAAGATGAAGAGGGAAAGATGCAGGAGAATTTGGGGAAAGCAGCCTCAAAGAGGGAGGTCTTTCTTTATTGGGAACACAGATGGGCAGAGGTTCTGTGACTCCAGAAATACTGAGGCTGACAGAATATGCCACAGCATCACCTCTACGTCCTGTGCCCTCTCCCAACGTAGAGAGAACCACAAACACCCACCCTCTAGCCCTGCCCATTAACACTCTTAAGGACTTTCTCCAGTACCCAAAAAAGAAGTGACACCCCCACCCCACCTCAACACACACTCAAAGTTAGGTCCAGTATAGGCCAAAGATAGGCCAAAAAGAGCGCTTCAGTAACTCTTCTTGGTGGAACCAAAGCCAGAGAAACCCATCACAGCTGCCATCTCATCATCTTCCTCAAATGTCAAGTCCTCCTCCGCCCTCCTTTTCTTCTCCTTCTGTTTCTCCTTCTTGTATGCTTTAGCCTTCTCCTCCTAGGGTAAGGGAGAGAAAATTAGAATCAGTTGACTCCAAAGCTGATGTTGTTGAAAGAGATATGTAAGCTGCAGGATTCTTTTCCATCTTTAAGTGCAAATAAAAGCCACAGTAAAGAATGAAAAATCAGTAATAAAGCACTTGTCCAGCATGCATGAGGCCCTGAGAAGATTGTAAGAAAAGATTTTAAAGGACAAGAAGAGATTCAGTAAGTCTCTGGAGTTCTTAATCATACACCCTAGTTCATCTCTAGTTCTAAATAGACAACATTCTGGGATAGGAAGCATATGCTAAGACATGTTCTCAGTTCTGTGTAAATATTATCCTAAGATCTTCAGTACAAGGAATAAAGTACACTGAGGTTACTTAACGTGCCCAAACATGCAAATAAATGGAAGAAATGAATTCTGACCCTGTAATGGATACATGGGCCAACTAGGGACTAGCTGTATTTAATTAATCCCTCTTACAGTTTAAAATGGAATAGAAAGTATAGGGGAAGCTATCTGTACATGCAGGGGTATAGGATGGCAATGGAAGGTTTTGAACTTCCTTCATTTTGCTATGAATTAGTGAAGAACAAACCTGTCTAAAAAACAAACCAAATGAAAGAATAATTGTCCCAAGAGATCTGATCTAAAATGCCAAAGAGAAATGGATAGGTTTTGAGCCACTTCTAATGGGTCTCAAACAAGGATACCCTCGTACACAGAAATGAAGGAACAAAGCTGGGGAGATCGGAGAGTGAGTGGAGAAAGAGGGCCATCTTCAATTGACAAGGTAAAATCTACTCAAGGTTGGGGAGCAGCGTTAGGAGAGCTCACCTCTTCTCTGAGCTCCTTCATCCTTTCCTCAAAATCATAATCTTTCTGCTTCTCTTCCATCTTCTTCTTGTTAACCTCAAAACGTTTCTTTACCTGATCCAGAGTGGACCGCTCCACACGCATAGACATGCCCAGGTTTCGCTGATCTGGATGAAGTTAACAGTGAAGACAACCAGTCATTCTAACACCCTCAGCCCTTCCAAAAGTCTGGTCCTGGCTTTTGAAGGTTTTTGTTTGTTTGTTTTTCACCTTTTCATAGTGAAGTACACAACAAAAATAACTATGCCTAAAAGAAGCTCTTGGCCTCACCTGCTCTCAAAAGTGGCAGCCCAGATCATGAGCAGATAGCTTTCAACTGCATTTGCTAGGAGATTACCAGCAGAGTCAACCAACACTTCTGGCCTCTGTGCTCACACACAAGCCACCACAGACCCAGCAATACTCATCAACACACACACACAAAGGGCCCAAGAAAACCGCTCTACCGCACTTGCCCTCCACCAGACCTTTAAAACCCAATCCCAGCTCCAGTCATGAACTACCTCCAAGTCTTACGTTTCTTTCCATTAATGTGATCCAGGAAGTTGATGGAGTCCTTCACCACACAGTCACAGACATTGCAGTAGTAGCTGACAAAAGGGAAGAGACACACACGAGTCAATATGATTTTTAAGGATCTTACTGTTTTCAGTGAGATTTATACATTTTATACCATTTATAAAATTTATAAAATTTATACCAAATTTTGAGGTAAATGTATATGAAGTTTGTTTTGTTAACTGAGATATTAATTGGCCTGGAACTCACTACATAGACCAAGCTGGCCGTACACTTGCAGAGCTCATCCCACCTCTCCTGAAGTGCTACAATTACAGACATGTGCCACAAGCCTGGCCCTTTTCTTTTCTTTTCTTTCTCTCTCTCTCTCTCTTTCTTTTTTTCCTCTTCTAACTTTATTAAGCCCCAGAGCTCTCATGCGGCAGCCCAAGTAGGCCTTAAACTTGCAGCCATCCTCTGGCTTCCCAAGTGCAGCTATTATGGCATGAACTTTTTCACCTGGCTCCCAGCATCTTTTTTAGAGGCATTTTCATAAAGCCTTATAAGACATTCTCCACCCTCCAAGGAAGCTGACCTTCCTTGTCATCCTACTCTTTGTAGCCTCCTCCCAATCTGGACCAAAGTGTTCTGTGTGATGAACAGAATGTGTTAAAAAATTAGATTATATTAAAGACTGGCTTCCACTTTTGTGAGGATGACTTGCTTTGGGGAAACTAGTCTCTTCATGCTTTACTATGAACAACTTTACAAACAGGCTCACAGTTTGAACTGCAGTCTCCAAACCATAGGCATACGAGGGCTCAGAAGAGGGTCTTCTGACTTTATTATCCGCTACTGAATGCAAACCAAGTCAATTTCACAACTGCAAATTCATTGGAGACCCTGAACCTCCAAGATAACCACCCCTCAATTCCCTGCCCACAGAAACTATGAGCTATTATTACTTTACGATACTAAATATTTAATTTGCTCATTTACACAGCAAAGGCAGTGGGTTTAATAAATAATCTGCAGAAATGACTAAGTGTTATGATAAAAGCTTTAACTTGACAGACTTGAAGGAATGATAGCAAAAGGGTGACAAGCTCTGTGGAACTCTTCTGTAAATCTTCTGTAGACTTGGTGCATAATAACTATAGTTACAGCTCCACCTCAGAGCCTTCATGTCTTCTAACAGAATACATAACCCTTTCGAAGATATCAAGGAAGTAGTAACAGTACTGATAGAAGAAGCCCACAGAACAATCCCTCCTAGGTACAGGTCTGAGTTGACTTCAAACTTCAGGGGGCAAAGAACAAAGAATTGAGTTATGCTCAATAAGGCTGCCATCTGTAGGCCTGGGATTCTCCTCAACACTTCCTAAAATCAATGTAAGTAGTTTATTAGGCTAGCCTTGGTATTAGAGATAGACAAAAAGCTACTCACCCTCCCATCTCAGACTGGGGGGTCGTCTTAGTAATGACAATTGTCTTCCCAAGTTTGGATTCCAAGTCCACCTTGTAATCCCTGTGCCGTAGAAGCTCCCGCTTGACTGGCTGCACTGGTTTTCCTGAAAAAAGAAAAAAAAAAAAGGAGTATGAAAGGAGGCCCCTTCGGCATTCAGTTTCTTTTTGTTTTTTTCAAGACAGGGTTTCTCTGTGTAGTCCTGGCTGTCCTGGAACTCACTCTGTAGACCAGGCTAGCC
This sequence comes from Meriones unguiculatus, assembly GCF_030254825.1. NCBI lineage: Eukaryota > Metazoa > Chordata > Mammalia > Rodentia > Muridae > Meriones > Meriones unguiculatus. The sequence goes on from NC_083350.1 coordinate 51,074,954, forward strand.
TCTGCCTCCTGAGTGCTGGGATTAAAGGTGTACACCACTGGATTAAAGGTGTCTAGTGAGTATTACAGTTTCTTAGCCATAAAGGGAAGAAATTTATGAACCCCAAAATTCAGATGACTACTCTCATTCTTGTTTTGAATTCCTCAAATAAAGGACATAACAGGTACTTTATGTAGCATTTAAAAGAGGCTAGAAAAGACTCTAGTTGGCCTGGCGTTATATAGACATAGGCCTGACTTGTCACTATGTGGACCAAGCTGGCCTCAGACTTAATGATGCCAACTCTCAAGATCTTTTCTCCATTTTAAAGCCATCAAATTTAAACACAGCTTTTCTCACGTGTTGTTTAGGAGAACTGAGTTGTTCTGAATTTTTGCTAGAAGTAACCCTTTCAAAAGAGGACACTCACACTCAGTAGCATAATGTTCAATGTTTTCATGCAGCGTGATGGCTAATCTTGGTTGTCAACTTGCCCACAATCTGGAATCAACTAAAACCAACGCAGATGGGCACACTTGAAGTATGTTTTGCTTTGTTTCGTTTGGACTGTATCATTTAAGATGGGAAAACGAATCCTGAATATGGGCCACACCTAGGGCAGCTCCGGCAAAATGAGAGGAGGAAGCTTTAGCCTTTTTGCCTACTTGCCCTCACACACTAACTGGCAGGTGATCTATCCTGTTGCTGAGGCATGCTTTGTCGAGCCACTGTATCGTCTCTACCATCCCCTTAGCCCTTCATGAAGCGAGCACCCACCATCCTTCTTTTCTCTCTCTTCTGTGAGTCTCTTCTCTGCGAGCTTCTCATATTCATCTTTGTCCCACTTTCGGCGAAAGTCCAAGTTTTTTGTCTGTGGGGGGAAAAAGTGCTCAAGATCCGTCGCTGCGCCTGTTCCCCTGGAGAAACTAAGGGAACCGCCTAACCGCCACCGAGGCGGCCCCAGGACCTTTCAAAAGAGAAGTCTCTCTGGAACGCCCAGGGGTCTGGTGTACTCGGGACCCCAACCCGAGAGACTTCCGAGATTCCACTGTCCCTGCGCCAAGGCCTTACGGGGGAGTTCTCGAACCTAGACCCTGAGATCGCGAAGAGGCGTCAGGAAGTCAGTCAAATCTCACAGCCTGTCTCTATTTAGTTCTGAAAAACCACCCCAGATCCATCAAACCTCTTCACACCAACACCTACCCCGCTGCCCGACGCCATCTTCACAGCGAAGTGAATGGAAAGCCGTAAAATGCCGTAAAACGCGCCCTGGAGCCATAAGGCAAGCTCACGCTCCAATAAGGTTCGAGCCGCGCATTCTAACTGCGTTAAGGACTGGAGTGATTCTAAGGCAGTCCTGCTGGCCCCGCCCTCTGCTCCAAGGAGATGGCGCAGGCGCAAAGGGAGTGTGAAGCAACGCGGAAGTAAGGGCACCGGCCAACGTTTTTCTCACTGGCTTTTAAAAACAAGCCCTGGAAGACTAGCTCAGCTCTTCTGTTTCACAAAAAAATCGGAGTTTGGGAAACAGTTTCCCATGATCTAACCAACTTTACCTGCATCTTCAGATTTCTAAACTTCTTTTTTAAGACAAGTTCTCAGGTAGCCCAGACTGGACTCTTAACTGGCTAATGTAGTCAAAGCTGGTCTTGAATTTCTGATTCTCCTGCCTCCATTTCCCAAGGGCTGGATTTACGGGCATGTTCCACCACGCCCCATTCATGTGGTGCTGGAGATCGAACCCAAGGCTTCGTTCACGCTATCAAGCACTCTACCAATTGGGCTACTTACTCTCCCTGCCTCGTAAACCATATTTTAAAAGCTAAAACACTTGTCAATGGTTCTGGATGTCCCATTCACCAGCAGGCACTATGAGTATGGCTCTAAATTATGTACAAAGACAAGCACTTTATATTTGGATTTTTTTTTCTCTTGAAACAACACTGCTGTTATTTGGTTATACTCATTTTTGTGTCTGGAGAACACTGAAACTCATTCCATTTATACAGTACACTTTAATCTTGAAGCTGTCATCAGCCAACACCCCAGAATGAAGCACATGGCACTCTGACAAGTGCTTAAAATATGTGTTTGTGGGGAAGGATAGTGATTGAGTCAGGGTCTCTTGTAACCCAGGCTACAATGCAGCAGAGGATGACTTTAAACTCTTGCCTCTACCTTCCAAGTGCTAGGATTATAGGTGTGTTATGTTTCTAGACAAGGTCTCGCTATTTGGCCCTGGCTAGCCTGAAACTCTCTTTATAGAGTTTCCTCAATATATTCCTGGAATTACAGGGTCTCTGCCCATCTGTGTTCCCAATAAAGACCTCCCTCTTTGAGGCTGCTTTCCCCAGATTCCCCTGCATCTTTCCCTCTTCATCTAGCCAACCTCTTGTCTGAACATCCTCCTCTTTCCCATTCTACTACTGTCTTAATCTTCGCTCTTGTCCAGCTGACCTTAACTCAAGAGATTTGTCTGCCTCTGCACCACCACTTCACTGCAGGGATTAAAGGTGTGGCATTAGGCAAAGACTTTTCAGTTTTACTGAGAAAGGGTCTCATGTAAACCCAAGGCTAAATTTTTATTTTTATACAGGGTTTCACTGTGTAGGCGTGGCTGGCCTATACCTCACAGAAAATTGGCCTGTCTCTTATTTCCCTAGTGCTAGGACTGAAAAATCCTGTCCCATCTTGCCTGGCCCCGAAGCTGACTTTGAACTTCTGAGTCTCCTGCTTTCACCTCCCAAATGCTAAGCAGACATTCTGCCAAAAGAGCCACATCCCTAGCTTCACTCTATGTTGTTTTGGTGGGTTGTTTTGTTTTTCACATTTTATTTTGTATATAAGTGTGCATGTGTGCTACACAAATCATCGCAAATGTGTGCAGGCCAGAGGACAACCCAACAGAATCTGCTCTCTTCTTCCACCATGTGGGCCCCAGGAATAAAACTCAGGGCACAGTCCTCACCTGCTGAGCCATCTCGCCTGACCTGATGTTAATTTTTTTAGCAGCATGACTGCATTTCCTAGTTGGTGAGAGAGAGAAGAGAAATTCTAGTCATTCCCTTCACTGGATACAGAGGCATCATCCCAGGAAGGTTGCTCGTAGCTTACTGGGTTCTCCAGTATACACTTAAACTAAGGTCTATGCAAATTAATCCTTTGATAACAAATTACTCAAAGTACACTTTTAAAATTATTTTATTCTTAATCACATGGATGTGTCTGTGCATGAGTACATGCACAATAAGTGCAGGTGTCTATGGAGCCCAGAAGAGGGCCTCAGACTCCCTGGTACTGGAGTTACAGAAAGCTGTAATCATCCTAGTGTGGGTGCTGGGAACTGAATTCTGGTCCTCTGCAAAAGCAATATGCATCCCTAGCCAGTGAGCCATCTCTCTAGCCCACTAGTCCATTTTTTAAAATGTAACATACTACATGCCCACTTCTAGAACACCTCCAGTGCAGGGTGTGGAAAAATACAGAAAACGTTAACTGTGGTAAAGGCAATTGTGTCCAAAATCTCAAAATATCAGATCACTAATTTATCATCCATTAAGTTCAATGTTCAAGATTATTAAATAGCCCCAACCTTCTACTGGTTACTGGAAGAACCAACAGATGCACTGCCAAGTCCTTGACATCCTCTCTGTTCACTGTCCATTCTTGCTGTCTTTTTAATATTCCACGGACAGCCCATAGTCCAATGTAGACAAATTCTCCAGAATCTGGTTCTCAAGGTAGTCGAGAGTAAAGCTGCTCATTTCAATGGCTCAGAGTCTCAGACTGAGGTAACTCTTCTAGAGCCTTGTCCATGGCAACCATCTTAGCATCTCTTGACAGACTTCAGAGGCACTTCAGGTCCACCTCTGCAGTTAGAGCATGCCTCTTTGGCATGACAGCCATCTCAAGCAGAGTGACCGCTATCACTAATCCACGAGATCTCAGCCCCTTCTGTACTTCTGTACTATCCAGCACGGAGAGAGGCAGAGGGCACTTGTACAACATCCATTCTGGGCAGTGTTGCAAAGTCCACCAGAACTCAGTCCTAGATGAAAACGTTCCTTCTCAGGGCAGCACATGAAATCAGGCAGCAATCAGGACTCGGACAGTCGCTTCTGAATTTCAGCCACAAGAGTTTCTCGATTAATGGTCACCTAAAACATAAGAGAATCCTTGTATGACAAAACTAGAAAATAACAGTGTCTCAGCCAGGTTTTCCAAATTCACTTCACTCTGAATCCATTCTTACTATTTATTCCTGGGACATACACATGAACACACACACAAATACGATTTAAAAGAAATCTTTTAAAATTTATTTCCTCAGATAACACATCTCTTAAAAGAGTATGGTATGGGATCTGGATCTGGGCATGTTGCCTGTTGCCACAGCACTTGAGAAGCTTTACGCCTATAAGCCCAGAACTCCAGAGGTAGGGGCACTCGGGATCTCTGTGAGTTCAAGGCAAGCCTGGTCCACAAAGTGAGTCCAGGACAGCCAGGGCTACAATACAGAAAAACCCTGTCTTGAAAAAAAAAAAAAAGTGGAGGTGGAGCATTTAGAACTATGTATTTCTGCCAGCTCCTACTCACTTCTTCTCTGCTGGCCACTGAGCGGAGCTTGATGACACCTTCCTTCTGTTCTCGCTCACCAATAATGACCATCAGAGGAATGTCTGCTTTCTCACAATAGTGCAGCTGGGGTAACAGTTTAGGGTTGATTTTATATAACATCTCTGCCTGAAAAAGATAGAGAGTAGAGGATTTAAAGTGATTTTAGCAGATAAGTGCCCAAGAACATATATTTACAGAGAATCCAGAAGTAAGTGGCTAGACCTCTAGTGGTAAGGTAAAATGTCCTGAATACCACTGTAGGCATATGGTAAAGATAAGCCATGATCATTGTGCCCACATACACCCAGGTCACTCAGACAGCAACACCACCATACCTTGATTCCAGCATCCCAAAGCTCTGCAATTATCTTCAGCCGTTCTCTGAGAAAGTTCTTCTGGGGTGTGGCCACAAACACTTGCGTCTCTGTGGTTCGAACCTTCTCACCAGAAATCTGAGGAAAGAGAAAGAAGAAACTAAAACTGCGGCCAAGGGTAGCTCTCACCACTGGAATCCCAGCACTCAGGTGGCCAAGGCCCTCCTGAGCTCACAAAGAAATCCTATTTCAGAAAGCTCTTCTAAAAAGGAGGCCCAGCACTTGGGGAGGCAGAGGTAGACAGATCTCTGTGAGTTCAAGGCCAGCCTGGTCTCCAGAGGAAGTCTAGGACAGCCAAGGCTACATAGAGAAACCCTGTCTCAAAAGAAAGAAAGAGAGAGAGAGAGAGAAAAGAAGGAAGGAAGGAAGGAAGGAAGGAAGGAAGGAAGAGAAAGAAAGAGAAAGAAAGAGAAAGAAAGAGAAAAGAAAAAAGGAAGAGGGTAGGGTGAGTAGAGTGGGAGGGGCTGGAGAGATGGCGCAGCAGTTAAGAGTTCTCATTCTTTTACAGGATCCAAGTTCAAGCACCAACATCTCACAACCACCTGTAGCTGATCCCCCCACACACTTCTGACCTCCATTGGCACCAGGTATACACATACATTCAAGCAAAACACTCAGACACAAAAAAGAAGAAATAAATGTTTTTTAAAGAAAAAAAAATGTCATTTACACTAGTAATTCCAAAAAGCAAAAGGATCTTTAAAAGGGGTAGGGGCTGAGAGTGTGCTAGCGAAATGGCTCAGCAATTAAGAGCACTGGCTCCAAAGGACCCAGGTCCAAATCCCAGCATCCACATGGCAGCTCATAACTGCCTGTCACTCCAGTTCCAGTGGATGTGACACCCTCACACAGGCGTATATGGAGGCACAATACCAATCTGAGTAAAATTTAAGAGGTCCAAACGCACCTCCAGAAACCAGTTACTAGCTTTCAAGGCCACTTCACCTCTACCTAGGACCTACCTTCATCTTCTGCTCCACAAGGTAGAAGATTCTCTCTACTCCAATGCTCAACCCCACACAAGGCACGTTATGGCCCTTCGGATCAAACTGGCCCACCAGCCTGTCATAGCGCCCACCGGCAGCTACACTGCCCACACTCAGGGTCTCCTCTCCAGCCCGGGCTGGAGGTTGTAGCAGCACTGCTTCGTAAATCACTCCTGTGTAATAGTCTAGACCCCGGGCCAGACTCAGGTCAAAGGAGATCTGTAATGGAAAAATACAGTCAGCCCCAGACCAGGCTCTGAGGACCCAAGAGCTCAGCAGAAGGTCCAGACCCAGCTATGCCTACCTTGTCAGCAATTCCAAATAAAGTCAGGTATTCAAAGAGCAGCTTCAGGTCCCGCAGGCCCTGCAGGGCCAGCTGGCTTTGGGACAGTCTGGGATTCTTAAACATCTCCTCTACCAGGGATATTCCTCCTGAAAGAAAAAAAAAAATTTATTTACTCAGATATGTTTCACCCAAATTTAGTTTTTGTTGTTGTTGTTTTGGGTTTTTGTTTGTTTAGTTGGTTGGTTTTGGTTTTGGTTTTAGACAGGGTCTCTCTACATAGCCCTGGCCATCCTGGAACTCACTATAGTCAGTCATCCTCTGACCACCAGGCTGGCCTAGAACTCACAAAGATCCACCTTCCCCTGCCTCCCGGTTCTGGGATTAAAAACATGAGCCATAAGAGCCAGCTTGAATTTATCTGCTCTAGCCATCTTCCTCACTTTCTTTAAAAAGATTACAACCTTGGTCACATGGCCAAATATTTCTCTCTACTCTGCCTTTGCCAAGAGACATAAAGTAGTTACAACACATAAAAGGGAAGCTTCATCTAGGCCAGACTCTGGAGGTGACCCAGAGGTAGAAGCTAAACACATGTCACCCTCAGCCTGTTCTGTCATGGCTCTGAAAACCCTGGTTCTTACCATGGCATTGGATATAGGCTCCAATTCGATCAGCCACCTCAGGAGCTAGGCCTTTCTTTGTCACCATCTCATGTCTCACATCTTCCCAAGAAATCTGCATTAAGACCCAAACATCAGCTCAGCCCCAAGCCCTTCTTTCCCTAACTGAAGCACAGCATCTTATTTTCATTTGGTACCAAAAGCTTAAGAAACTAACAGTAAATTCAGCAAAACTAGAGACAACTTAGGAAATCTAACCACAATCCCCACTGCATGGCATTACTCAGACCTTGTTCAAAAATATCTTCTGAACCTTTTTTCTTTTTTAGGAATAGCTACTTCCAGCCACGGTCTCGTTATGCTTCCCCTAATGACATGGATTTGAGGACAGGGCAGAAACCCAGACAGGAACTATTTAAAGTATGTTTTCTTTGTTACCTTGTCTAGTTTGTCCACTGAGGAGCAGATGGTACGGAACTTGCTCTCAGGAACACCACAGACGGCAAATATCCCATCTATAACCCGCCGGTCATTTACCTGTGAAGTCAATGTAATTACCCTATGTCCTGTCAATCAATGTCCTTTCCCTCAAAACAATGGCCACTCTAAATGTCATCACCCACAAAAGTAATATAAAGACAATTTCACAGCCCAATCCAAACTTCTCCCTCACTATGCACAAGGCTGGCCTCACCTTAATGACAAAGTCCCCCAGTTCCAATCCACTTAGGATTTCACACATGATCTTCAAACATTCTGCATCGGGGATCATAGGGTCAAACTCACCCGCAATGTCAAAATCCTACAGAAAAAAAAAAAAAAAAAAAGAGGAAGAAAGCATGGTGGCACACACCTTTAATCCTAGCACTCAGGAGGCAGAGGTAGGTGAATTTCAGTGAGTTTCAAACCAGCCTGGTCTACATACTGAGTTCTGAAACAGCCAGGATTATACAGAGAAACCCTGTCTCAAAAAAAAAACAAAAAAAACAACCAAAACAAAACAACCAAAACAAACCTTCCATTGCAGCTAATCCCCGATGTAACTAGTACTAAACTCTGAGCCAGTCAGGGCACTTACGCACTGGCAGAACTCCCGGTAGCGGCCCTGGACTATGGCTGGGCTCTCTCGACGCCACACCTTTCCAACTTGATACCGTTTCATCTTCTTCAATTTATTCATGGCCATATATCGAGCAAAAGGGACCTTACACAAACAGGTTGAGGAAGAAAAATACTATGTTCAATGTTGAGACCCGCCATTCACACAGGAGGGAGAACTGGGTTCCGTATCTTACAGGATGGAAACAAAGACTTCCCAGGCTTGTTTCCACCGTCTCTGAAGCCTAGCAGTGCTTGGTGTTAATGAAGGCACTTCACTTACTGAAACCACATGCATACTTTCCATGATTCTGTGTTAAATATTTAGTGGTTCTCAACCTTCCTAACACTGCCACCCTTTAATACAGTTCCTCAGGTTGTGGTGACCCACAACCATAAAATTATTTTTGTTGTTACTTCCTAACTGTAATTTTGCTAAATCTCTCATATGCAACCCGTGGAGAGTCAGGACTCACAGGTTGAGAACCACTGATTTAGCACCAGTGCAGCAGGGAAAGGGGTTTGTTGTGCAGCTATGTCAACCTGAGTTCTATCCACAGAACCCACACAGGAGTTAGGAGAACTGACTCCAGGAAGTCGTCCTCTGACCGTCACACACATGTCCACATAAACAACATCCACACACACAACAGTTAATTTTCTTCTCTACATATGCTTATGAACACCACTCCAGTCAGAGACCTTCGGATCTCTGGAGCTAGGGTCAGTAATCTGTGTTTCTACAGACTTCCTGGAGAATCTCGTACACAGTGAAGTTAAATGGCAGGGCCTTCAGGATAGGCTCTGATGGCAGAATTGCCTTCTGGGAAAAACCTAGTAAAGAAAGGTACTGTCAAAGTTCCTCTACTGCCTCCTGCCAGAGAAAACCCTCTGGATTTAGGTAGAAAAAAGTCAGGCTGCCGCACTCAGAAGGATACGGTGAGATCATAACGGAGAGACAGCAACTCTCCACCTTGATCCTCCAAATCATACATGAGGCCGAAGTTGTCTTCATACTTCTCAGTGAGCATTTCCTGCAAGAGTCAAACAGAAAAGGCCACAATTCAGAGCACTGACCAAAAAACACAGATGAGAAGCCTGGGGGCCGGTAAGCGATGAGGTTGTCAGCACCGTCCAATCCTTACTTTTAGCTCAAATGCTGGCGTATCCAACCCCTTTGCCCCATGACGTTTAAAGCAGCTGATAATCTTATGAAGAATTTTTTCCCTCACAACCATCTGTTGAGGACTTAAATCCCTGGTGCCCTGGAAAACAAAAGTAGCCAAAGTAAAAAATCAAGACCATTTAAGACTAAAGAGGTTAAGTCATGTCCATAATTTAAGGTTTGAAACTAACTTGAACTCCATCTAGAATTTCAAGAACAATAAGTCAAAAAGAAAAAAGAAAAAAAAAAAAGATTTAAAAGGGAGAGGCAAAGAGAGTGTGCTTGCCTGCACTGCACCTCTGACCCTCTGACAGACCAAGTGGGCAAAGGATGTTACCTTTGGAACCTTGATGACAAAATTCGGTTTTTCTTGATGTGGTTTCAGTTGGGATGTTAACACTGCCTCTGCAACCTGGTAGAAAAAGGAATATGAGATGGGCCTTCTCCAGGCACTGGCCAAACCTGTGACATCTTTGACCCTGTGGACCATCACCCTGAGAAGACCTTTGATCCCATGCAAAAAAGTTTCCTGAACACCATTTTATTTTGTCTACGCTGATCTCCTTCCACCCTCAATAATTCATGCTGACTTTCCAATTATACCTGTAATATATATAAAGATCAGTCTTTTTTCTACATGAGCTTCTTCACTTAAATGTCTGAAAAAGTTGAAGCACCTGAGAATAATAAAGACACAGAACCCACAACTGTCACCACGAAATTTCTAGAAGTAGGGATTAGAACTCCAGTTCTCGGCTGGACATGGTGGCACACACATATAATCCCCACACTTGGGAGACAAAAGCAGGAAGATCTCTGTGAGTTCAAGGCCAGTTTCTTCTACATAATGAGTTACAGGACAGCTAGAGCTACATAGTCTGTCTCAAACGAATAAACAAAAAGAACTCCAGTTCTCAGTTCTTACTCAAATAGCCAAAAAGGTGGTACATGCCTTTAATTCTAGCAATCAGAGGCAGGCAGATCACTATGAGTTTTAAGGCCAGCCTAGTCTACAGAGTGAGCTCTTGGACAGACAAGGCTACAGAGGGAGACCCTGCCTCAAAAATAAATAAATACATACATACATACACACAGTCATTTATCAGACATGGAGACAACTTTTAAAAGAGGAACAAACATGGGCCAACGAGATGGCCTGGTGGGTATCCACCAAGCCTGACCATCTGAGTTGGATGTTTCAACTCACATGGTTGAAAGAGAAAAACTAATTCCCACAATTTGCCCTATGACTTATTTACAATCATACACAATAAAAACCTATGAAATCATAGAAATAAATTTCCTGGTTAAACTACAGAAAAAAAAAAAAAAACAGTAAAATTCTGTGACTGAAACTGAATTTTAAAGCTCTGGTCCCCTGTGGAGCAGGATACAAAGCACCTGCTTTCCGAAGAAGGGTAACAATCACTGATTTAGTGCTAGTGAGGTGGCCCCTGAGTATCCGTGCTGGCCACTTACCACAACCACCTCAGCGCAATCCCCCAACTCCACAAGGTGAAGCAGTGAACAGAAGTGCACCACGGCACACCAACACCCACACACGTTAATTGATAGATAAGTTTACTTCTATAAAAGAAGAATCAGACCTAAAGACCCATACGTCGTTTGCCTTCCAGAAATACAAATGGTGGTAATTCCGTCTCTTCCCAAAGAGAAGACTGAGTACAATACCTCAACCCTTATTCTAATTCCAAAATCCAATTATCTCTGAAAATGTCTCTCTGAGATTCGTTTTAGGGTAAATTCACTTGATGGATATAAACTCAGTTCATTTATGGGGGACTGTCTATATAGATTTGGCTCAAATTCCATGTTCAAGAATTTCAGCTGACTGAAAATAACCCTCATAATTCTCAGTTGCTGTCTCCATAAGTCATTTAACCCTGCGATCTCCGCTTACTCAACTGTAAAACAGAGATAAAAGCCTCAATCTTTGAGATTGCTCCAATAATAAAATGACAAAAGCATCCAAAACGCTTAGTTCAGTGCAGGTACAAAGTGGTTTATCAACTTAAACCGATTGCACGGCTGGAGAGATGGCTCTTGCAGAGGTCCTGGGTTCCATCCCCAGCACCCACAGGGTGACTCACCACCAGCCAACTCCAGACTCAGGCGACCCGCCGCCCATTTCTGCTTTCTACGGGCACCAGGCGCGTACGCAGGGCACGCATACGTGCAGGCAGAATACCCATACAAATAAGAAAAATAAACTTTAAAACAAACAAACAAACAAACAAACAAACAAACCAACTGCAATGGCACAATACAGACCGCGAGTCAATGCTTTCAGGAGAGGAGGCTCGGGGTGGCTCACCTGGCTGTGACATCCCACCGCCCGGACGCACACAGCGCGGGGAGGTCGCAGGAGCTGGGCGAGCAGCGCAGCCCAGACCCCGCGGCGCAGGGGTCCCCCCAGATGGGGCATTGTGCAGCAGGACTCCGGCTTTCCGGAACAGGAGCCAAGGGCCCGGAACCGAGAGCCGCCCAGTTTCAGAAACACTACCCCCCGAGCCACAAGCACCTGGGGTCGGAGTTAGTCCGGGAGGTGGGGCTAAATTCCAAGTGTCTCACGCTCCCTGACCCGGAAGTGTTCCCGCTCCCCTCTCGCCAGAGACGCTCTAGGCAGGAAAGCCGACGTCTCGGCAGCCGGAAGTCATCCGAACCTAGGCTGAGGCCACCAAGGCGGGTTCAGACAGCAGTCAGTTCCGGTTGGCAGCCAGGATGGCTGATCGTGCTGCGCTGGAGGAGCTGGTGCGACTCCAGGGAGAGCATGTGAGGGGACTCAAGCAGCAGAAAGCCTCTGCTGAGCAGGTGCGACTCAGATGGAAAGAGAGGGGATGGACAAAACCAGGGGAACGTAGAGGGGTGGTCTGGCGGAGAGCAGGGGTGTGGATAAAAAGACCAGGCTGCTAGAGAGAAAGGGGCTGAATGAGGAGGTCGCCAGGGTGGGTCCCTAGAGAAGCGAGGCTAGGCCTAAGAGAGAGGGGTATGGAGCGAATGGGAACGGAGGGAGGGGAGTGACAGGTGGACGGGCTAGCGGCGTTTTTCCCTCCACAGATCGAGGAGGAGGTGTCGAAGCTCCTAAAACTGAAGGCGCAGCTGGGCCATGATGAAGGCAGACAGAAGTTTGTGCTCAAAACCCCCAAGGTACACTATTCCTGTGTGAGGCCTCAGAGGCGGGCCCCGATCCACACTCTGAAATAATGCAAAGGAGTCAGGAGTTGGTGTGGGCACTGGGCTGGATGGAACTCAACCTGAGTCATTCGGTAATGGCAGCGTCATGACGGGACTCAGCCTGCTAACTGCTACTACTCCTTTCATTCATTACATGTTCGTTGAGTAAGTCTGTGTGTGTGGCATTGTGCATTGACTACACCGTGCCAGACGCCCGCCTTTGCGATGCTTACGTTCCACCGAGACAGAGATTTAGGACAGATAATCCCACACAGGGCTGTGTAGTTACAAAATAGGACTGGTGATATGAGGAAATTGAGGGCTGGAGAGATGGCTCAGCTGTTCAGAGCGTGCAGAGGATCCAAGTTTGATTCCCTGCACCTACATCAGGTGGCTCACAACTGTCTGTAACTAGCTCCAGGGGGATCTGACGCCTCCGGCCTCAACAGGCCCCTGCACGGACACATTCACGTAACCAAACACAGATACACACACCACACACACATACACATAAAAATGCATAAAAGTAAACAAAGGAACTCACAGAGATGCTCATAGAAAAATAAGGGATTGCTGGGGAATCTGAGAAGCCACACTGAGGAGGTACTATACTGATGGACCGCCCAGTGGGTAGGAGAGAGCCAGGGAATGATCGTTAGGATGATAGGCCCAGTTGGGTGTGGAAACCCTGAAGAAGAAAAGAACTTTGATGCTTCCTAGAAACTAGAAGAAGACCTGCACAAGTAGAACCAAATAGTTAGTGATGTGTAGCTCCGCCTCAGGGCTTCGGTTCAGACGCTATTCTGTAAGTTCTAGAAACAAAACTACACCTTCATCGGGTTCCCTTGGCGCATCGTGCATAGCTCCGCTCTTTCACAGGCTTTTAATTTTCACTTTGGTGTATGTGTGGATATGTGCAATATGGGTACTTGCAGAGGCTAAGAGAGAGTGTCGGATTCCCTGGAGCTGGAGTTACTGGCAGTTGTGAGTCGAGGTGCTGGAAACTGAACTAATGTCCTCTGTAGGAGTGTGGAGGGTTGTTAACCACTGAGCCCTCTCTCCTACATACATCCTCCAACAACTTTCAGTAGTTAATTCATGAAGTTTATTCACAAGGAGCTAAGACTGGGTGCCTAGAAATCAACATATATTTAATGAATGTGTTTAAAGTTGATTTCTAAAGATGAGAGAGGCCATGTGTGGGGGTGCACATCTTTAATTCCAGTACTCAGGAAGCAAAGACAGGTAGATCTTTGTGAGTTTTAGTGGCATTTAGACAGGTCATTGGGTTTCACTAAAGAGGGACTAGTCTATTAAGTTTTTTTATTTTCTAGATTAGTCAGTAGTATCAATGATTATCAATCATTGTTTCTTCGAGATTTTATTTTATTGAGACAGAGTATCTATGTACTTCTTGCTGTTCTGGAACTCTCTATGTAATCCAGGCTGGCCTTGAACTCACAGAGACCCACCTGCCTCTCTGTACCTCCAATGTTGGGATTCAATTCTTTGAGATTTTTGTTTTTTTAAAGATTTATTTTATTTTTACTTAAGTGAATATGTCTGCGTGACTATATGCCATGTGTACGGCAGCTGAGTTACAGACAGTTATGAGCTGCCCAGCTGGGTGCTGGGACCTGAAGTCAGGACAGTCTGGTGTACAAGTTCAGGCCAGCAAGGACATAGTATGATAGTAAAGCCTTGTCTCCAAAAAGCAGAGGGTGGGGAGCAGGGGTGAGGTGGAGGCGTGGAGACTGATGGTATGATTAATTCTTCTGTGTTGAGGTTAATTCTTTAAGCCAAATTCATTAAGCTATACCCTTGTTCACAGTTTTTAAAAACCAAAGTAAAACAAAACACAAGACCTGGCCAGCCTCAGGCTTGCTGTATAGCAGAGGCTAGCTTTGAAATTCTGATCTTCAGGTTTCCACCTAGCAAGTGCTGGAATTACAAGCAAGTACTACCACACCCATCCTAAACCATTCTTCTTCAGAGGTCAAGAGAAGTTTAAAATATCAAGGAAATGGGGGCTGGAGAGGTGACTCGGTATTAATGGTGCTTGTTGTTTTTCTAGAAGAGCTGAGCTAGGTTCTCAGTGGTTCAGCACCCACATACAGCAGCGCATACCTGGCCTCCAAGGGCGCACACACACACACACAGATACATACAATGGCATTAAAGAAACAATGATCAAATAATTGCTCAAACTATTTCATTTAATAGTGTGACCCATGTTACTCTTCTCGCTACATCTTTTAATTCCCTCAAAATATTATTTGCGTTAATTTGTAATGGTGTGTTGATAAATTTTCGCACTTTGAATTTCAAATGTGGCAAATGTGCATAGAAATAATACACTTTGGACTGAAGAGTTAGTAGCTAAGAATGTGAGAAGGTCCTTAGACCAAAGGCTCTGGAGCAGGCTGTACGGCCCAGATTAAAGCTCTGACCTGTTACACACTTGCTCAGTGCTCTTAGGTGGTGACTTGACTTCTTGACAGCCTATAATTTAACTAAAAAATGTATCTGCCAAACCTGACTTTTTTTTTTTTCCTTCTTGAGAAAGGGTCTCACTCTTATGGGCCAGGCTGGCCTTGAACTCAGTGATCCACCTGCCTCTGCCTTCCAAGTGCCACACTACACCCAGCTTTGTAAGGGCTTTTTATCAAAATTAATTTTGTTAAATAGAATTTGACAGAAAATTCTTTGGAAAAAAATTGCATGTAAACTTTAGAATTTAGCCTATAATACAGCTCTCGGGGAAGCAGAGGCAGGCAGATCTCTGAGTTTGAGATCAGCCTGGTCTACAGTGTGAGTCCAGAATAGCAAAGGATACACAGAGAAACCTTGTCGCAGAAAAACAAAACAAAACAAAAACAGGGCTGGACAGATGTTCAGTGGTTAAGAGCACCGTCTGTTCTTCTAAAGGACCAGGGTTCAATTCCCAGCACCCACATGGCAGCTCACAATTGTCTGCTCATTCCAAGGGATCTGAGACCTTCACACTAATGTACATAAAATAAAGTTAAATAAATTGTTAAAAAACAAACAAACAGATTCAACCTGAAGCTACTTTGAATTCACTTTAGAATTCAACCTGAGCCACTTTGAATTGATATGCTTGTCGGGTGGGTATTTTTTGCTATACAAGGAAATATGGTTATTCCTGAAAGCTTGTATTGAGACTGTGAATTCTGTGAAAGAGAACCTAGTGGCTGACGGCAGTGAGTCTTGGGATTGACAGGACCTCTTCTGAGCTATCTTCCCACTTGGTGACCTGTAGGAAAAGCCACATTTGCAGGGTCGTATGTGTTCCTTGTTGCTGAGCTCAACTGTGGATACTTCTAGAGTTTACTGCTGTGTTTTAATGTCATTCTTGAGTTTTGATTTTGACTCCTAAGGGCACCAGAGACTACAGTCCCCGGCAGATGGCGGTTCGGGAGAAGGTGTTTGATACCATCATCCGCTGCTTCAAGCGCCATGGAGCAGAGGTGATTGATACACCCGTGTTTGAACTAAAGGTGAGCGATGGGTGAGGAGAAACCGCACAGTGGCGCCATGGGCTTATGAATACCAGAGAGCATAATAAAGGAGCCTAAGGTTACTAAGGTCAGAATTTTAACGTATAAATGGGGCAGGCAGAGCTTAGTCTGCGACACCACCAGAATACAAATGGTTATGAGTCCGCACACGGGGTGATTTTAATGCTTTTTAAATCTTGGCTAGTTTGGTCAGAGGGATATGTTATAACCAGCTGAAGACATCAGAGGGCATGGACTGCTGTAATCCCCTAAGACATTCTAGTTTCTGACGATGTTCAGATCTCAGACATTATAAAAGCTAACCTGATAAATGTATTCCTGAAAATTTATCTTCAAGGAAAAAAATAGTCAAAACCAGAAAGCTGTGTGCACCAATATACCTGTTGACATATTTTGGAAATGTATTTTAATTGGAACAGCATCAACCTCTAATAGGACGGTGTTAGCAAGCAGATAAGTGCAGAGCTTCATACTGTTGTTCTGAGGCAGTCTCGTTATAACCCAGTCTGGCCTTGAACCACAGGCCAGGTGCTTCTGCCTTCCTAGTACTACAGGTAAAAGTGTATCTCACCGTACCTGGAGTCTCACTGGAAGATTATACATCTTTTTTATTCATTTACTGGTAGGGGTTAGATTTATTTTTAATTATGTGTTGTGTATGAATGTGTGCACATGAGTATAGCTGCCTGAGGAGCTAGAAGTATAGGGTGCCCATGGAGTGGAGCTGGACTTACAGGGGTTTAAGGTGACTGACATGGGTGTTGTCAGTCAGACTTGGGTCTTCTGCAAGATCAGTACAAACTCCTAACTACTTTAGCGGGGCTAGAGAGATGGCTTAGCAGTTAGAGCACTTGTTGCTCATACAAAGAATCTTGGTTCAGTTCCCAGCATCCATGTGGTGACTCACAAACATCTGTAATTATAGTTCCAGGGGATCTAACAATTTTGACCTCCACAGGCACCAGGCATGCATATGATAAACATACAAACATGTAGACAAGACATTCATACATACAAAGTATTTTTTTTTTAATTTTAAATAATAATACCTTAGGACTGGCTGATAGGGCTCAGTGAGTAAAGACATTTAGTACTAGGGCTAAAGAGATGGCTCAGCAGGTAAAAGACATGGGTTCAGTTCCTAGCACCCACATGGCAACTCACAGCTGTCTGAAACTCCAGTACCAGGGTATCTATCACCCTCACACAGACATACATACAGGCAAAACACCAATGTACATAAAATAAAAATAAAGTCCTAATTAAGGAAAAAAAATTACTACCAAGCCTAATGACCTAAGTTTAATCCTTAGAACTTTCAAGATGGGGGAACCAACTCTTACAGGTTATCCACTGACCAAGTTGAAATTAGTCATGTTAGAGTAGTGTTTATAATGTGTTTATAATGCTCTTTTTTTAATATTTATTTATTTATGTATATGTGTACACTATTTGCATATATGCCTGCATGCCAGAAGAGGGCATTGGATCCCATAATTGTGAGCTACCATGTGGTTGTTGGGAATTGAACTTAGGACCTCTAAAGAAAAGTGCTCTTAACCTCTGAGCCATTTCTCCAGCCCCTCTAGTGGTCTTTTAAGGGCTGAGGATACAGTTTAGCTATAGTGATTGCCCACCAAATACAAAGCCTAGGTTCAGTCCCTAGCATCAAATAATAATGAGGAGGAGGTGGTGGTTATTTATAGCCAGGGGTGATAATCCAAGCCTTTAATCCTAGCATCCAGGAGGTAGAGGCAGGCATCTCTCTGGAAGTTCACAGCCAGCCAGGGATACATAGTAAGACCCTGACTCTAGATAAATAAATAAAGTTAAAATTTGATTTATTATTATGATCATATTTCTTCTTGGTTTCTCCAGGAAACACTGACTGGAAAGTACGGAGAAGACTCAAAGCTAATCTATGACCTGAAGGATCAGGGTGGGGAGCTGCTGTCTCTTCGTTATGACCTCACTGTATCTTTCTAAACTTGGGTGAATTGGCACTCACTGGGGTTGAATTTGAGTTTAGGGACAGCAGGCACAGGTAAGATTAAATATGAAGCCATTTGCAATTAAAGGAATTATTTCTCTAAACCAAGATGAAGGACTTTGACTAAGCAGAATTTAGCCTTAGAAATCTCACTTTCTGTCAGGGCTCTGTTCCCAGTTTTACAATAGTCTCCTGACTCAAAAATAGCTCTCCCTTCCCTCCCAGTAGACAGAATTTTCTGTAATTGACCAATGTTTCCTTTATCTTCAAGTGTCTCAGTGTTTTATTGCTGTGAAGAGACATCATGACCAAGGCAACCTTTATAAAACAAAGCATTTAATTGATGGCTTGCTTATAATTTAGTGACTTAGTGTATTACCATCATGCCAGGGAGCATGGCAGCACAAAGGCAGGCATGGTGCTGGGGAAGCAGCTGAGAGCTTTACATCCTGATCCACAAGCAACAGAGAGAAAGACACTGGGCCAAGGGTGGGCTTTTGAAGCCTCAAAGCTAATCCCAGAGACACGCCTACAACAAGGCCATACTACCTAATCATTTCAAACAGTTCATCAACTAGGCATGCAAATACACAAGCCTAGGTGACCCAGTTTCATTCAAACCACCACATGGAGCCAATCTGAGAATCATCTGATTAGGGACTGTACGTGGGTCCCTTTTCCCTCTGTGTCTAATCTGCCAAGATCCCTTCTCTCCCCTAGCCAGCATAGTCCAGGGGAGATAGTACCAAAAAGGAAGGAGCCTTAGTCCTCTTTCCTGCTTCAGCTGCCTCTTATGAATCCACAATTAATTCTTCCTGACAGTCAGAAGTGCCGTTACTCTTACAGATAGTGTTTTTATCTATACAAGCAGGGTTAGACCCTAGCTTCTGTGGGGGGCGATAACTTCCAGCAGCCACAGGAGGCTCTTTTTCCTTAACACTGTGTTATCAGGTCCCTTTTGCTCGGTATCTTGCAATGAATAAACTGAGCAACATTAAACGCTACCACATAGCAAAGGTGTATCGCCGGGACAACCCAGCTATGACCAGAGGCCGTTATCGTGAATTCTATCAGTGTGTGAGTGTTGGAAAACCATGGAACAGGATGGGTAATTCAGACCACCCTCTTTCCAGTAGGATCTACTGAGTGCCATGGTGTCCTGAGCAAACTGGTCTTGAAATTGCTCTTAGATTTCTGTGATATTTTCATGTATACCTCATAATAGCTTAGTGGAGTTGAAGAATTAGACAATCAAGTATGGAGTTTGAAGGCATAGTTTGGTAGGATTGGGGATGGGGATCTTTGAAGAAAAAAAAAGTATTTTTTAGTGCTAGGATTGAATGCAGAGCCTTGAACACACTATGATGCTAGGCAGTTGTTTTTCCACTGAGCTACAGCCCTAGCTCCAGGTTCTTCCTGTCAGTCACAGTATTACAAGCTCAACAGAGAGTGAGGAAATTCAATGTGTGTATTATCAAATCTTCTAGACCAAAGGCAGGACTTCTGACAGATGGGGAAAAAAATAGCAAAAAAATTAAGGTGGAAAGGGCTTTGGGCTGTAGCTCAGTAGAAAGGTGATTTCTTCACATGCTTGAAGCCCTAGGTTCAACACCCAGTATTGCCACACAGAGAGACAGACAGACACACAGACTAAGGCTGGGAAATCCCCCACAGCAGTAGAAGTTGAGGAAGATGAAAAGGTAGATGGTTTAGAATAGTTCCTTAATGGATAGGATAGCAGGACTGGTGAAAGCCCAAGAGCTGATGATAAGACAGAAAAAGAGGGCCAGGCCTGTGCTTGGGAGTAAACAGAGCAGAGATTTTGGGGGTCCCTCACATGCTACCCCTCTCCCTCCTTCCCTGCAGGATTTTGACATTGCTGGCCAATTTGACCCCATGATTCCTGATGCAGAGTGCCTAAAGATCATGTGTGAGATCCTGAGTTCACTTCAGATCGGCAGCTTCCTGATCAAGGTCAGAGCTGGGTGGGACTTCGAGGGCAAGGTGGAGCCTGGCCTCTCACAGGGAGAAGTCCTTCTCAGGGTGATCAGTAGCCCATGTGAGAGAGAACTGAGAATCGTGCACAATGAACAGCTCCCTTCCTACACCTTGCTCCCACAGGTAAATGATAGGCGCATCCTAGATGGGATGTTTGCCGTCTGTGGTGTTCCTGATAGCAAGTTCCGTACCATCTGCTCCTCGGTGGACAAACTAGATAAGGTAACAACCCAAACACCTCAATTCCTAGATCCTACCCTGTTTTGAGCAATGAAAAGTTTAGGAGGAGGAAGTAGCTACCTCTACGCCTCCTGGAGGACTGGCCCCTCCATGTAGGTTGAAGGGCATCTTTGCTCTCAGATTGCTCCTTGAGAAGGCTCCCTACTTATTCTGTGGTAGGGAAGCTGTGCAATGGCCTCTGACTGTTGCTGTCTGCCCAGGTATCCTGGGAGGAAGTGAAGAATGAGATGGTGGAAGAGAAGGGCCTTGCACCCGAAGTGGCTGATCGCATCGGAAACTATGTCCGGCAGCATGGTGAGAAAAGAACCTAGCAGCCACGCCACTGCCCTCAGCCCTAAAGTTGAAAGATGTATGTGTGTGTGTTGGTAAAGGTGGGGGTGGGTGTTCATATGTACATGTAATCACAGAGCGTGTGTCTGTGTATGAAGGAAAAATGTTCGTGTGTACATGTAGCTGCAGCACAGACAAAAAGCAGACCTACTGTTTTTGGTTTTGTTTTGTTTTCTTGTCTGTCTACCCTACAAATTTGTCTCCTCAGGTGGGGTGTCTCTGGTGGATCAATTGCTCCAGGATCCTCAGCTCTCCCAAAACAAACAGGCCTTAGAGGGCTTGGGAGACCTAAAGCTGCTGTTTGAATATCTAACCCTGTTTGGCATTGATGACAAGGTGAGTCAGGTTGGAGAGGGTGTCCCAGCTGACCTCTGTGGTTTGGGATCCATGATCTAATCATGTACTGACCATGACCTTACCTCCACAGATCTCCTTTGACCTGAGCCTTGCTCGAGGGCTGGACTACTATACTGGGGTCATCTATGAGGCAGTGCTGCTACAGACGCCAACCGAGGATGGGGAAGAGCCCCTGGGTGTGGGCAGTGTGGCTGCCGGAGGGCGCTATGATGGGCTGGTGGGCATGTTTGACCCCAAAGGACGCAAAGTGCCATGCGTCGGCCTCAGTATTGGAGTGGAGCGGATCTTCTCCATTGTAGAGCAAAGATTAGAGGTAAATCCTGGGGGTGGGTAGAACACAAAAGGACAGATGATGATATCCAACTTCCTTTGATCTTTTAGGGGCGGGTGCTGCTTTGGATAGGGAGCATCTCTGAGGCCTCACTCCTTTATGAGCCAGTTTTGTGTGTGTCTCTGGATAGATATACATTTTATGATACTAAAACTTGAACTTGGGCCTTGTGCATGCTAGGAAAGCACTCTTTTTTTTATCAAGCACTCTTTTTTTTTTTTTTAATCTGTGTATCCTTGGCTGTCCTGGACTCACTTTGTAGACTAGACTGGCCTCAAACTCAGAGAGATCCACCTGCCTCTGCCTGTCCAAGTGCTGAGATTGCAGTGTGTGCCACCACTCCTAGCTTAGGCAAGCACTCTCACCACTGTGCTCTTTTTCACTTATTTTGAGACAGGGTCTCACTAAGTTGCCCAGGGTTGCTTTGAACTCAAGCAGGCCTTGAATCCTGGCTCAGCCTCTGGATGGCTAGACTAGGTTGAGCCATCAGGCCTGGCTTCTAAGGTAGTTTTCTCCACTGGATCAGAGCTATCAAAAATCTAGGCTGGTATATCCAAGAAGCACCTCCTCCTTGAGACAGAATACTTAACACTGATTGCCATGTGCCAGGCCCTGTGCTTGGTGTGTTTCATGCTTTAGCTAATAGTTCTGACACAGATCTACTGAGAGTAGCTGCTTTCATTATTTTTATTTTTCAAATAAGGAAGCTAAATGCTAAAGAGCAGATAATTTGCTCAAGGTCATGAAACATGTAAGTAATAGAGTCAGTATGAATCCAGAGTCAAAACTCCTAAGTCTTACCATTAACCACTCTAATGCTGCATCTCAGTGGAAAACATACCCCAGGCCCTGAGCTTGCTCAGATGGAGCTCCGACTCCCTAGGACCAAGAGTGACACCAAGGAAGCTCCTCATGATCCTCAAGACCTGCTTTGTTGCTGGTCCTCTTAAAAGGCTCGTTGTGTTTGGTTTCAGGAATGCTCAAGCAACTTTCCCACTATTCCTCTTCCCCGCCCCCCCAGGATGAGACCACCCATGTCTCCCACTTGAGCTTGTTATTGTAGTAGGCATCTTATGTAATAGCTTTAAAAATAGTTTTTCAGAAAATAGTTTTTCAGAAGTCGAGGAGCAGTGGCAGTGTCCTCTGTTCCCACATCCACACATACCTAGTCTCACTGATGGGGGAATAGAAGGCGAAGACTAGATACCAGTGGTGGTTTGAGGTGGTCTCAGAGCACTTTCTTTGTGAATGTGCTTGCGGCCCCTAACCTCCTAAAGTGAAAGGTGTTTTAACTTTACTGCTACCCTGGAATGTTTACATTTTTTTGTTGTTGTGTTTTTTGTTCTGTAATTTTTTTAAATTAATTTTTATGTATATGGATGTTGTGCCTACACATATATCTGTGCTTGGTGCCCACAAAGGCCAAAAGAGGTCATTAGTTCCCCTGGGAATGGAGTTACAGACAGTTGTGAGCTGCCATGTGGGAGCTGGCAATCAAACTCAAGTCCTCTAAAAATGCAATCCATGTTCTTAACTGCTGAGCCATCTCTCCAGTCCCCTTATTTGTTTTCTTGGGGTTTTGTTTTGTTTTCTGTTTGGTTGGTTTTTTTGTTTTGTTTTATTTTTGAGACACACTAGCCTCAAACTCATATATTCAAGGCTAGCCTTAAACACCTGATCCTTCTTTGTCTACCTCCCAAGGACTGGAATTTTAGGTGTATACCATATCACCGCCAGCCTTCCATCCGTCATTTACTCTGACAAATCATAAAAGTCAGTTTATTTTTTACACCTTCTAAGAACTACTTTTATGTCCAGCTGGTAGATCAGAAGGGTGAGCTCATAGAGCTGGACTAGTCTCTCAAGATCCTAACTACAGCCTGCCCTGTTTGTTCCTTGATGGCTTAGGCCAGCTCTGACTCTTACCTGCCTCTTCCTAGGCTTCAGAGGAAAAAGTACGGACCACAGAGACACAAGTGCTTGTGGCATCTGCACAGAAGAAGCTGCTGGAGGAGAGACTGAAACTTGTCTCAGAGTTATGGGATGCTGGGATCAAGGTACAGGAGGCAATCCCCAGGTGGCAGCAAACTTGGGAGTACTAGGCACAAACTAATAGATGTTTACATAGTGCCTTCTCCCCTTGCCTGTTGGGATGGAGCAAAGAACAAGGCACTTCATTTGTTACAGTTGTAGAGCTTGGTCTTCCTATGAGATTCCTAACAGTGGGAACAGGGCCTATCTCTGACTTTGGGACTCTTTTCTCCTACTGGGTTGCCATGTCCAGCCTTAGTAGGAGAGGAGGTGCCTAATCTTACTGCAACTTGATATGCTGGGGCTGGTTGGTATCCATGGGAGGTTTGCCCTTTTCTGAAGAGAAACAGAGAAGTGGATGGGGAAGGTGGGGTGTAGGGACTGGGAAGAGCGGAGGGGAGGGAAAACGGCAGTCTGGATGTAAATAAATAAATATGGGCTGGAGAGATGGCTCAGTGGTAAGAGCGCTGTCCTCTCTTCCAAGGGACCTGGGTTCAACTCCCAGCACCCACATGGCAGCTCACCACTGTCCATAAGCAGTTCCAGGTGGTCTGATACCCTCACACCTAAAATGCCCCTCACACCTAAAATAAAATTAAATATTTAAAAAATAAAAATAAATAAATAAAAAGAAGAGCATAAAAAGGATTGCTTGAATGAGGGGGCTTTGTCAATTATATTTTCCCAGTTATTTTTATATGCTGCTTACAGCATTTTTATTCTTATCAATACCAATAGCATATTACATTGTTATTGAGATTCTGCTTTCTAGCTCATTTTGAAGTATTATGGACAAGACTTAATGATTTGTAGAAATGAAAATAAAAGTATTTTTCAGAGCTGGAGAACAAGGCACCCCACTACCACACCCCCAAAGTGTGTTCCTGAGAACAACAGAAGCCTTTATTTTCTTCCTTGGTCATTTGTAGGCCGAGCTGCTCTACAAGAAGAACCCAAAGTTACTGAACCAGTTGCAGTACTGCGAGGAAACAGGCATCCCACTAGTGGCCATCATTGGTGAGCAGGAGCTCAAGGATGGAGTCATCAAGCTCCGTTCAGTGACTAGCAGAGAAGAGGTAAGGGGGCAAGCAAGGAGACTAAAGGACAGGGGGACATCAAAGGCTGGGGAGCCCAGGCCTGTTTGAGACCTGATCCTCATACAGCACTAAGTTATAAAGAACCTGAGGGCTTAGGCTTTAACTGTAATCAAGGCAACTGAGATCTCCAGAATCCACATGCACATGTTTTAGTAGGGGCGTTATCCACCCAGGGGCGTCATCCACCCAGGGGTGTCCACTCAGGTACACGTCCCAGTGAGCCAAACCTGGTAACTAGGCACAAGCACTCCATGAACAGTTGAAGATGATCTTATCTTCTTCCTCCCTCCTGGCCAGGTGGATGTCAGAAGAGAAGACCTTGTGGAGGAGATCAGAAGAAGAACAAATCAGCCCATCTCCATCTGCTGAACTGAGCAAACTAATAGAGGATGCAGGTCTTACTTGAAGTAAAACAAAACTGTGTATGTACTTACACAGTCTGCACGTGTCTGACCCAGCAGAAGACTGAAGAGTGGTCAGAACAGAAGCTTGTTTTTATTGTTACATTATTGATAATCACTGGCAAAGAAAAAAATAATAATATATATATATTTGGCCAGGTACTACACTTTCCTTGTTGGGGATGAGAAGGAGCAGTGTAAGTGGATTAATCAAGTCTCTGCCCCTGAACTCCTGTATGGACCTGGGATGGCTTCATTGCAGAGCCACACATCAGATTCAGATGCCTCCCTGCAACCTACCGCCAAAAAGTCCAATAAATGTCTCTACCACTAACACTAACGTCCGTCTGTGTCCATGATGCCTAGCACTACCTTCCTCCTCCGGCCCAGAATCACTCAGACCTCTTTAGTGACTAGTGTGAAAGGGAGGAAGCCTTCACAAACCCACTAGTTCTGCTAAAAATTGAAGAACGCCCTGTAAGGTTCTTCGCCCTGTTAGGATGTTCTTGCACCCGGGGTCCACCCTGGCGGGGACTCCCGCCCCTCTAGTGATGGAGCTCCTCCCACCCACGATCCTAAGAGAAGTTCGAGATTTCCAAGGGCTCGCGCACGTGCAATGGAGGCGGGGTCGTACTCAGAGCCAATGAGAGCCTGAGGGGGCGTGGAGGGCAGGGAATCTTCCAGAGGCAGAAGCCCACGGAAGTTCTAAAGAGGGTCTGGCAGACCTCAGAGAGAGATGCAGTCTAAACGAGAGTGTGAGGTAAGTAAAAGAAGACATAAGGAGGCCTTGGGCTCCACCTTGCAAAAGGGGGCAGTTACAGTAACCCCAACACCTTTGGTGAGGTGGGACGGGCCGGTGATGCACAATTCCAACCTACCTCTTTCCCCCAGCAATGGTGTGAGAGGGTGAATCCAGAGAACAAGGCAGCCCTGGAGGCGTGGGTAAGGGAGACTGGCATCCGCCTGGTGCAGGTCAACGGGCAAAGGAAGTATGGCGGGCCGCCCCCAGGTACGGTAGCCCCAGCCCCTGTGTCAGTACACCAGCCTGGGCCACTCTTTGGGGAAAGGCCCTGTCCTAAGGCTCCAAGGTCAGAAAACCCCAACTACCAGACATACTCTACTAGATGTGTCTATTTGTCCGGCTCCCCCTCCACTCTCCCCGTCGAGAAAGGTACACTCAGCGCCAGCCCATCAGTTTACCCGGTGCAGTCGCCCAGCTATGCTAACGACCGGGAGGCGATGGGTGTCCATATTTACAAATGGTCTCCCTCCTTCCCCCACACCCCAGCTTTTTCCTGTAGCTTAGAAATAGAAACATTGCTGTGGACAACAGCACTCCTCCATATCCTCTCCCTCCAGGCTGGGTGGGCAGCCCACCACCGTCGGGGTCCGAGGTGTTTATCGGACGGCTGCCGCAGGACGTGTACGAACACCAGCTAATCCCACTCTTTCAGCGCGTGGGGCGCCTCTATGAGTTCCGCCTGATGATGACCTTTAGTGGTCTAAACCGCGGCTTTGCCTATGCGCGCTACAGCTCGAGGCGCGGTGCTCAGGCCGCCATTGCTACGCTGCACAACCACCAGCTGCGTCCTTCTTGCCAGCTCCTGGTGTGCCGTAGCACCGAGAAGTGCGAGCTGACGGTAGACGGGCTGCCTGCGAGCTTGACCCGCCGTGCGCTACTGCTCGCCCTGCAACCGCTGGGGCCCTGCCTGCAGGAGATACTGCTGCTCCCCAGCCCCGGTTCTGCACCCTCCCAGATTGCGCTGCTCAAGTTCAGCACGCACCGAGCCGCTGCCATGGCCAAAAAGGCCCTGGTAGAAGGTAGGGGCGGAAGCTTCGGGAGGGCGGCTGGGTACTTCACGGCATGTCCCAAATTCGTGTACTAAGACACCAGCTGAGTTCCTGAACTGCTGCCATTCAATAGCGCGCTACATCCACTACCAACTTCAGTTTACGCCACCCCTTTGTCTGAGCCCCGTTGTATCCTGCTTGTTTTTGATTTTTGGTTTTCGAGACAAGGTTTTTCTGTGTAGCCCTGGCTGTCCTGGAACTCGCCTTGTAGACCAGGATGGTGTCAAACTCACAGAGCTCCACCTGCCTCTGCTTCTTCCAGTGCACCACCCCACTACCACCAACAGCCCATTTAATCCTCAGTATTTTCAGGGGAAAATTGGGAATTGAGTAAGAGCCCAACGGAGCCTGTTTGCTTATGTAGTAGTGCCTGCTTCTTTTTAGGATTAAGCGGTGCTAAATCTAGGTATCAGCTTTCATTGACCAGAAAGGTTAGCTATTGTGATGGCTATTAGGTAAATAAAGCCTGACCGCTCTGTATTTCCCCCAGGGACACTTAGAAGGAATGTGTTATCATAGTCCCTTTACAAATAAAAGCCTAGCCTAGGAAAGTTGTCATCTCACCGTCAGGAAGTGGAGAGGCATTCAACATGGCCTGGGGCAAGTCGCCTCAAAGAGCTGTGGTGACTCCTAAATGCTTGGTTCCAATCCCAGTATTTAGATCTGCCCTTGTCTCTTGCCCTTTTTCTTGCAGGGCAGTCACGCCTCTGTGGAGAACAGGTGGCTGTGGAGTGGCTAAAGCCAGACCTGAAGCAGCACTTCCGCCAGCAGCTTGCAGGTCCCTCACTGCGGTTCCTACGGCCGGATGGCAGCCAGCTAACCCAGACCAGGGACAAGCTAGGGTCTCAAGGGGCTCGGGCTGCTCTGCAGCTGCTGTGTCAACGAATGAAGCTGGGCAGTCCAGTGTTCCTTACAAAGTGTTTAGGAACGGGGCCTGCTGGCTGGCATCGCTTTTGGTACCAGGTTGTGATCCCTGGGCATCCGGTGCCTTTCAGTGGCCTCATTTGGGTTGTCCTGGCCTCTGAGTGGCAGGATGGGCATGAGGTGGCCAAGGATGCTGTGTCTGCACAGCTGCTGGAGACACTGAGTGAGTCTTGGGCCAGCTTGTGGTCTCCTGGGGCTGAAACAGGTACTCTGGTTAAGCAGTGACCCCTCCCCCCTTTTCTCTACTGGCACCCTAAATGGGTAGGCAGAGCCTGTGCCAATCCCCAGCCCAGCAGGCCTGGGCAGCCACAACTTGATCCCAGAGAGATAGGGGCCTGGTGACAGCTTTCCTGCTGTCACACCTATGTGCTACTTTAGTTGTGAGGAACCTTGCCCGCCCCCACTGAGCCCGGGATCTGATTTGACTTCAATTCCCAGCTTGACAAATACTCGCCATACCCATCTAAGAGGTTACTATGAATCCTTGTTTTTATTTGAAGAACTGGCTGAGCAAAAGGGCCATTCCCCCCACCCCTTGTCACTGGTTTGGTCTTAATATGGTTTTTGTTTTTCTATACTGGTTTTATTTATATTAAAGTCCTTGTTGGTATACAAATGTGTCTGAGCTGTCTTGCCATAAGGGAGTTAGTTTATTTATAACTAGGGTGAACAAATACTTTCCCACTTGGGACCCTGAGTTCATGGGACAATAGAGTACTGAAAATTCCTGTTTGGGGACTTGAGGTATAATTCAGTGGTGGAGCTAAGCTTATCATGTGCAAGGTAGGAGGTTCAATCTACAGCATCAAAAACAAATGTCTTTAAGGATTCTGTCCCGGAAAACATGGCTCCTTGTCCTGATGCCCTCAGTCACTGTCATCATCGCTGTCCTTCACCACCTCCTCTGGCGCCTTGGCATCCTCTCCGTCTTCTCTCAACCCCGCAAAGAAGTCATCGGAGCTCCAGGCCTTACTGCTCAGGGCACGAAGTGGTCCTCCCTTTTTCTTGCGTCGCCGATAGTCATCCACAACCACAGTTCGCAGCTGAGTCATGTCCCAGAACTTGAGGCGCTGGTCGTGGCCACTACTGGCCAAAAAGCGGCCACAGTGGGACAGGGCTAGCGCCTCCACAGGCTCCCCAGCATGCTGGCCCACAGTGCCTACCACTCGGTTTGGCAGGATGTTCACGGCCCTGAGCAGAGAAGAGCGTTAGGAAGTGGCCAGCGTGGCTTGTACTTGCTAAGCTGGAGGGCTGCTCTGGCCTCCTTACCTGATGATGCCGTCTGTGGAGCCAGTGCACAGCAGACTCTCCGTGACCGGAACCATGCAGTCGATGGACTCTGCTCTCAGGGCGAAGCGGTCACTTGTAGCCCCAAAACCATTCCAATTGAAGAGGTAGATGGTACCTTCACTAGATCCACAGGCCACCTTCTTCCCATACTGCAGGTTAACAGGACAAGCTATGCTGGTAGAGCTGCTTCACAGTGAGCCCCCTAGCATAGGCACCCCATCCCATCATACCCAGCTGTACTTTCATGAGGGTGACGGAGGTTAGATCGCCAGACTGAGGCTCGGAGAGTAATTCAAACCGCCGTCTCTTGATGTTGAAGACACCAAGGCAGCCATCTCCACTGCAGAGAACAAACAGATGGAATGGGGACGCTCCATTTTAGGAAGACTATAATACAAAGTGGGTCCAACAAAAGGTCCAGAGGGAGGGAATAAGCAGGGAGTCAGGTTTCAGGTCATACCTGGCTGTTAGTAGCAGCTTTTTGGCTGGGTCTAGAGCCATGTCAGCGATGTACTCCTCATGCTGCCGCATATCCATTAAAGGGCCCTCTTTACGCTGGTCCCATAGCCGGACACCACCTGTGTCATCCCCAGTAACTAGAACATTCTCATCCACGAGCAGCAGACTGTTAATGGGGGCACTGGAAGACACACAGAATAGGAATTTGTTGGAATAGAGAATTCATTCCTTAACTCTCACCAGTTGCATATATGCCTAGTTGATTTTCCTTACCTGTGAGCCTTGGAAATTCGTCTTTCCAACTGTCCCTGTTCGACATCTAATACATGGATTGCTTTGTCCTTAGAGACAGTAACAAGTTCTATGGGGGAAAAGCCCAGGTTATGGTATTGCTCACTGTCCCCTCCCCTACCCTACCCCACACTGCTGGCTGCCTTCCCCCGGTACTTACTCTGACCATCCTCTGAAAAGACAACAGCTCGGCAGGACTTAAGGTGGTGTCCTGAGGACCAGAGTTCCTTGGTTTCTCCCTCCTGACAAGAGTAGGAAAAGCTGAGGAAAAGGAAGCAAAAGTAAATGATCCCATACCACACCTGAAATGCATGGACACACAGAGCATAAAGACCAACCTTCCAAGACCAAAGGGCTTGCTATTCTGCTTGTCCATTTTCTTTGTAGAACTAGAGACTGAACTCAACTCTTCACACATGCTAAGTAAATACTCTGCACATACTCTCAGCCTATTTATCTCCTCCCCTGCCAAACAACGTCTCTGTGTTGCCCTGGCTGCCCTAGAACTTGCTCTGTAGACCAGGCTGGCCTCAAACTCAGAGATCCACCTGCCTCTGCCTCTGCCTCCCCCGAGTGCTAAGATTAAGGTGTTCACTGGCTCATTTATCCACTTTCAATTAACTTCAGTTTTAGATCTTGTTTCTCAAGATATGTTTGTATAGGACTATTTTGGGGAATGGACTGGTTTGTGACAAGATCTCACTTCGTGGCCAAGGGTAGCCTGCAACTTGTTTTTACCTGCCTCTGTCTCCTGAGTGCTGGGATTAGAGATGTGCATCACCACCACCCAGGATAGCCTGGAACCTGCAGTCCTTTTGTCTCATCCTTCTGGATGCTGGGATTACAGGTATGCACCATCACACTCCACCCCTCTTCACCATTCTAAAAGACCTGAGCCTGAGGAAATAATGGGTCTGGACCACTGTGATGGCCCAGAAATGCTTGGCAAGCTGGGTGTATCGGTGAGTGCCTATTTTCTTAATTCTGAGCTGGGTGTGGGAGGCAGAGGCAGGCAGATCTCTGTGAGTTCAAGGCCAGCCTGGTCTACAAAGTGAGTCCAGGATAGCCAGGGCTATACAGAGAAACCCAAGCCTTTAATCCCAGCACTCTGGAGGCAGAGGCAGAAAGCCTGGCCTACAGAGCAAGTTCCAGGACAGCCAGGGCTGCAGGGAGAAACCCTGTTTCAAAACAAACAAAACAAATCTGAGACTGAAGCTAGAGGATACTTTGAGACTACTCATAGGGCTATGGTGAGATCTTGTCTCAAAGGAAAACAACTATTGACAAAAATCCAGTTCCAGAAGTTGAAAAGTAAAAATCAGGCAAGGTCCACAGAAGCTAGAAAAAGACATAGTTAATTACTGTATATTCTGACCAATGTCACCGTGCTGATAAGTTGGAACAAAAAAGAGGTAGGGGGCTGGGGAGATGGTTCAGTGGATAGTGCTTGCCTCCGGCTCTGGGATACCCAAAACCTATGAAAAAGAAGGCCAGCTCTAACCCCAACATTGGCAAGCAGGCATGTAATCCCTGGGGCAAGCTAGCTAGCTAGTTAAGACTATCCAGGATGGTGGAGTTCCCCGCTCAGACACGCCCACATGACAGCTCACAACTGTCTGTAACTCCAAGATCTGACACCCTCACATAGACATACACGCAGGCAAAACACCAATACACATAAAATAAAAATAATTTGTTTTAAAGATAAAACAGCTTTCCCCTCTCCCCCCACCCAAAAAAAAGAAGAAAATGGAGAGGGATGTGGAATCAATCTGAGGCCTCCACAAGCACACTTACTGAATGTTACTGAACGAGTCGGGCTGAGTCTCACAAAATTTCTTCCCGCCACACTGTCTACCCCGAACCCAGAGGAACTTTAAGACTCTCCTTCCTATACCCAACTCACACGAACACGTCCCCGTCCACGTCCCCTGCTGCCAGCAGGTCTCGGGTTGGATGGAACGCCAGGCCACTAGCTGGCGCTTCCAACACGATGTCTTCTGGGGCATCACGGATCCGGGGTGCTGCCGCCGTGGAGTCAAGGTCTTCCTCTTCGTTGCTTGAGTGCTCTGCGGGACTCTCCTCACACATGTGGTCCATTGGATCCACGCGTGCCGGGGAGCCAACTAAACTGCAGGGGGCGGGGCCTAAGGAGCTGCTTCCGGGAGGAGGCGGGATCGGAAGTGCTCTCGGACGTCAGAAGAGGCGGTCCTGCCTCAGCTGGTGTAGGTGGAGCAAGCATGGGGTGGTGCGTCCTCTGAGAACCACTACCGCACCCTAATTTTTTTTAATGAAGCCCAGTTACAGTTCATTAAAAGGTTTTGTTGTTGTTTTGTTTGTTTTAAATACAAAGGCTAAGCCGGAGCCGGGCGATGGTGGCGCACACGTGAGGTAGAGGCAGGCAAATTAGTTTACAGGACAGAAACCCTGTCTGGAAAAATCAAAGAGGATCGATGGATGGACGGACAGACAGATGGATGGGATGGGATGGAATGGGTGGGTGGATGGGATAGATAAATGCATGCAAAGGCTAAAAGAAAAAGAGCTGAGGGAAAAAAAAAAAAGCACAGCTGAAAAGTATGGGTTTGGTTTCAGAGGATTACCCCCTCCGCCAGCCAGTTTTTTCGGATGTTGAGCTCCATGCCTGTCAAGGCAGGAGCATCAGAGAACAACCTTTACATAGATTCCAGGGCGTAAACTTCAATTCCAAAGCTTGCTCTACTGCTGCCTTAAGGAGCTGGGCCACCTCCCTGCTTCCCCACCCATCTTATCTGGACCACTGTGACCTGTGTTTGGAGTAGCTAGACTGTGTGATCTTCAAAACCTGCGCCCCCACAAGCCACTTCACATATCTGGGAACACCCTAAATTCTCTCCACCCAGTCCTATAGAAAAGAGGGATCCCAGTTATTTCTGCCTTAGTGAAACCTATGACTGAGGCTAGTGGCAGGCATGTTGCTCCTGACCTGTGTTGGGCATGACCATTTGTGCTTACTTAGGCTACCAGGAAAACAAGCTCGACGGCAGCTGATGCTCTGGGCATTCCTGTTACCAAAGGTTCCGATAATGAGAGGGTTTTGCTTGGTGGGGCCATCCCTGTGGCTGGCTGAAAAGAACTCTAAGGCATATGCTGAAACCTTAACTTAAAAAGTGAGGTGAGGTGGGGCACAGTAGCAAACACATTTGGGAATGGGAGGGGGGCAGGTGAATCTCTTGAGAATTCCAGGCCAGCCTGCTATAGTGAGAGCCTGCCGAAAAGGAAAATAAAACGTGAACTTGAGGTGAGGTTAAGGGTTTCAAAGAGCAGAAATAGCCTGTCTGCAGAGGGATTAAACGGTTAAAGTACTTGTAGAAAGTGTTAATTTTGCAGCCAACTCTCAGGTATTGTTTTAATTGGATGTAGGAATTCATATGAATCATGTTCTCTGTAGCCTTTATCCTCACTAGAACTACAGGACTAAGGCATCATTTGTTTAAAGCCATCATAGGTACTGTTGAAGAGCCCATTTTCTACCTCTAAAGCACTAATGGCAGGGGAGGGGAACCTCAAAAGCCCTTTCCTACAGCTGGGGCTTCAGCTTAGTGGTAGAGTGCTTGTCTAGTACACACAGAGCTGAGTTTAATATGCAATGCCACCAAAACAAAAGCACCCTTTCCTATCGAGGTGAAAATGATCAAAGTCAATAGCTAAGCTTAATGACATTCCAGCTTCCCTTGGACCTCATGAAACCACATATCAGTGTTCAGCTCAGTGTTCAGCCAGAAAGAGTAGAGACCCTAATGAATACCTAATAAACATAGTGAACAACAGTTCAAGGCAAAGGGCAGAAAGGCGGCTTGGTAGGCCCATCCTGGGCCTCGAAAAACTCCTCAGGGAAAAGGACAGAAAAACCTTTTGGACTAACAGGATATACCAGTTTTAGCCTCAATGCACCTGCTCCCCCATTAGTCCTTTAGAAAACAAGGTCTTGAGTGGAATGCCAATACTACTAATGCTTCCCTAAGGGTGTAAATTCATGAAAGGCTTTTGTCTCCACAAATGATGTTTATTAATACAGCTTCACTCAGAGCCCAATCCTATGCAGTTTTGTCAAACCATCAGGATGATCTTAGCCCCCATAGAATCTCTATTCTGCACTAGGACCCTGGGTATTTAGGACTGAGTAAGTCTGACCATTCAACTTGACACCTCTCTTGCACATCAGTGACTTTCTTCCCCTCTCCCCTGGAAACTGGCCCAGTAAACATCCTTACCTAGAATCAGTGCAGGAAAACAGAAAAGACTGAAAAGAAAAGAAACAACTGGACATGACTGCTCCTAAGTGTGGTGGAGAAGGTTTACTGTAGATTTGAGGGAGAGCATTGCCAGAGGCATCTGGAAGGGTCCAGACTGAACATAATCCTAAACTGGGCCATGCGAGGAGGGGGGATGTGAAGGAAGAGGAAAAGAAGGTAACCTGGAGCAGCAGCCAAGAGGCCAAAAGGGCTAAAAGGGGCATGCAACCAAAATGGATGGATTATACAGAAATCAGAGAAGCTAAGGGAAGAGAAAGTCCATCCCAGAGACTGAGCTGAAGAAGTTTAGGGTAGGGGGTGCAGTATGCCAGCCAGGAGGACCTTATAACAGGTAGGCACTGAGGTATGCTGGGAGAACCTAGTGGCCAGTGTCAGCTTTGATATGTTAATTTGGATCCCAGCTGAGACCTAACATTCATACAACTACAGGAACTAGCCTTCTTCATGGAGCCCTCAAGAAAGAATGCCCAACACAAGAAAAGACAGGTTTAACTAATTTTAATGGATCATGCTGGACATGGTGCTGTATTGCCATTATTCTTAGCACTCGGAAGGCAGGTCTATAAAGAGTTATACAATAAACAATTATAAACATTCACAAACAAAAATAGTTTGCAATCTTTCAAGAAATCGTAGAAACAAACAACTAAGAACAGCCATGATGACGGCTGGAACTAGAGATCAGTACTTTGGTCTTTTCACTTCAACCCTGAAATCAAGAGAGAAACAGATCAGCATAGGAGTAGCACACTGAACAATTCTCACCAGGCCCAAAGAGAAAATGCAATACTGCTTACCCATCAGCTTCCATCTTCTTTCTCTTCTCAATAATCTATAAAAGAATAGTAGTAGTTTATAAGCATGCTGCTAGTAGTTTAGGTCCACCTAAAGCCCAAAGGTAACCACTCTCAAGTTCCATGGCTTCCCTACCTGCCTATTCCTGGATCTGCCAATAAATGTCTTCTCAACTGAAACCCTCCCACCTAGAAGTTCGCCATGCCCAGTGATGACGTACTCCTTTAATTCCAGCACTGGGAAGGCAAAGTCAGGCAATCTCTGAGTTCCAGGCCAGCATGATCTACAGGGTGAGTTCCAGGACAGCCAAGGCTACACAGAGAAACCACCTAAAAAAAAAAAAAAAAAAGTCCACTAACCGCACTTATTTTCTTCCACTGGCGATCAAGCTCTGCCTTATCATTGGTTTCTTTGAAGCGTCTGGTTTTCCGTCCTTCAGACATCTTGATACCATACTGGAATGCAGCCCTGAAAAAGGCATTGTGGGAAGATGGAATTAAAGGTCTCATAGCACTAGGAAGGTTTTTCTTAAAGAGCTCTGTGGGCAACCTTTAGCCTAAAATGCAACATCCTCATTCTTAGCCCCTAACTACTCACTTGGGCAAAGCCTCCTTGTTGTTCATATACTCGCTGTATTCCTCCTGAGTGTCAAAGTCCCAGCGGCCTAAGGGACCCTTCTTGTTACCCTGTAGTAGAGCAGATGAGGAGAAAGAGCTATCACTAGAAAAGAAAATTTCTCTGAATAAAACCAGATACCCAAAATTCCAGATAGTAATAATCCATAATCTAATGCTT
Organism: Meriones unguiculatus; assembly: GCF_030254825.1. Lineage (NCBI taxonomy): Eukaryota > Metazoa > Chordata > Mammalia > Rodentia > Muridae > Meriones > Meriones unguiculatus. The sequence continues at coordinate 51,110,288 of NC_083350.1, forward strand.
CCTATGTATTTACAGTGTACACATTACTCTGAACACTAAACATATACCTTAATTCTAACAAAAATTCTAAAGTGAGAATTCTAATTCTATTTTTCTGATGTAGAAACAAAGGCAGCTATAAAGAGGAAAAGGACATAACAAGGTCACAAACTAGGAAAGGTAAAATTTAAACAAGGCTCCAATATTAAGCCATGTTCTTAGGTATGTACTTCAGCAATAGAGTACTTGCCCAGCAATGTGTGAAGCCCCCAGTGATCTCTAGGGGAGCAGAAAACAAGAAGTTTCTCTAAGTGTTAGATGTACTCAGTGGTACATTACTTGCCTGGCTGGCATGCAAAGGTTCCTGGGTTCAATCCCCAGGAGTGAAAAATAAAATTTTATTTTATTTGGGCATGGTAGTGTACACCTGTCATCTATAATCTCAGGACCACAGAAGTGGAGGCAAGAGATCAGGAGTTTAAAGTCACCCTCAGCTACATGTCCAGCCTGGGCTATAAGATCCTGTTTCAAAAACAGAACAATAACAAAAAACTCATGTCTTTAACCAATCATTACAGGAGAGAACTGATGCCTGCAAGTTGTCCTCTGAGCTCCACACTCATGCTAAATATAAAAAAAAATTTAAAATTACTGATCAAAGGTCCCCAACATATTTAAACACCCTTTTAACTTCATACCTGGTCCATTTTGCTATAATCCACCTCTTCATCACTATCTACAGCCATGTCATCCATCCTAAAGAGAAACAGCAGTTAAATAGATGCTTTAGAATCATATCACTACATTTTATCCAGAAACCAATCTGACAAACATCTCAGAACTAAAGAGAAGTCACCCTTTACTCCTAACAGGTCAAATTTACATCTCATCACCCAATCATCCCCACTCTCTTAAGTGCTCTGGAGTCATTTCGTGCTCTGGAGTCATTCTTAAGTGCTCTCTTAATTAGGGTCTCACTTACGTGGCTGGATAGCATTCTGCATAACTGTTGGACATGCCAAAGAAATCGCCCAGCTGCTTCTTGTCTTCTGGCTTCTTCAATATATGCTATGTTAAAGAAAATTCCATCCCTTGCAGAAAAGATTCAGCCGAGAGGGACCAGAGGCTAGAGACTTCAACATGAACATTTCAGAAGCAAGTTGTACATCTGAATTGTTTTCAGGTTGATACAAAGCCTGATTTCATCATAGCCAAAACATAGCATAAAAGTAAGAGAGCAAAGACAGATAAAAAGGAACCAAAAAGTAACTGGAGTTTGATGATAAGAAAAATAATTAAAACCCAGGAAGAAACGCAAATAAAGGATATGATTCAGTACCTTCCCAACCAGCAGACCCAGCAAATTTTTCATTGATGGACTTGATCAACTCTTTGGCAGATCCAGGTCCTGGAAGAAAAGATAACTCCGCTTAGACTTGAACTAATGTTTTCTTATTTTTTTGTTTTTTGGGTTGTTTTTTATTTTTTTGTTTTTAAGTAGGGGCTTTTATTTTTAAGATTTATATATTATGTATGTATTTATTTATTATTTATTATATTTTGCCTTCATGCATGCCTGCAGGCCAGAAGAGAGCACCAGATCTCACTATAGAAGGTTATGAGCCACCCTGTTGCTGGGATCTGAACTCCAGAACAGCCAGTGCTCTTAACCTCTGAGCCATCTCTCCAGCCCCCTGAACTGATGTTTTCACAACCTCCTCCCACTGCCTGATTCCAGCTTTCAAAATGTTTTCATGGAACTCACAAGATAACAGATAAGACCTCCCCAACTACCAAGCCCAATAACTTGAGTTTAATTCCAGGAACCAACATATCTAAAGTTAACTTTAGACTTCCACAGCTATGTCCTAGCACACTGAAGCCCACATACATACATATACATACACCACACAATACATACACACACGCACATACCACAAATAAATAAACGTTGTAGTTCCGGGAGGTTTTTTTTTTTTTTAAGTTTTTGTTTGCACTTGAGGCAGTCTTACCATGTAGCCCAGGCTGGCCTAGAACTATGGAATTTAGGCCTGCCTTGAACTTTTGATCTTACCTCAGCCTCCAGAATGCTGAGATTACAGATTACAGATGAGTACAATCACATCATGTTAGTTAAAACATATTTTAAAGATAAAGGAATCTTTTTATCTATGAAGATTTTAACCAAACTCCAACTAATGAGCTTCTCTGGTTAACAGGAAATCTAGGACACTGTATACATTTAACCTCAGCCTCACCTCAAACCCTCAGAATTGAAGGAATTACATGTAAGAGCAAATGGGCCCTACCTGGTGCATAAATTAAGACATGGTTGTTTTGAGGACCCAAAACTAAGTGTCACCTTCATCAGCTTAGAGAAGCAAAGTTCTGCAAGAAGAGTAGGACTGCTAAAACAATGCAAGATGCTATAGACACACCCACCTTTGTCAACATCCATGGGCTGAAAAAAAAAAAGCAAAAACTGAAGTGAGTATCATAATGAGCAATTTTCATTCACCTCTCCCTCAAGTCTGAATTAATTCCCTAACCCACTTCTGCCCCATTTCCAAGATGGTTTCCACTCAAGGCTAGTTAGCCAGGAATTATTGTGAACCCACAAGGCTACTAAGGAGAAAGGTCCTGTACATGGCTAGTAAGGCATTTGCAGAGACAGTCTTCATAGCCTGCTATCAAGAGCACACATCTCACCTCATCATCCACTTTTGGCTTCTCAAAGTAGCTGTGCCTTTTCTTTTCTTCCTCTCGCTCCCGTTCCCGGTCTCGCTCTCTCTCCCTTTCCCGGTCCCGCTCCCGATCTCGTTCCCTGTCTCTGTCCCGTTCCCGATCACGTTCACGCTCCCGGTATCTCTCCCGTTCCTTGTCCCGAGGTGTCTTGGTAGTGGAGGGAACATAATCCCCAATGTCTTCAAAAATGCTGGGAAAAACAGGTATCACTAGTTGCTAAACTCATACATACCAGTACTGGCCATTTCTCCAAGAGGGCCAAAGACAAGGAACACAAATATCTTGCTCACAGATACGTGGGGCTGGAATACATACTTCATGTCTGCCTCAGGAGGTTTCTTTTCTTCCAGTTTTCCTGCATTACAAAGAGCATCTCTCAGCACCTTCTAAATTTTTTAAAAAGTTTTACATATTAAAAAAAAAAAGTGATGCATGATGGTGCACGCCTTTAGTCCCAGTGCTTGGGACACAGAGGCAAGCAGATCTCTGTGAGTTCAAGGCCAGCCTGGTCAACATATCAAGTTCCAGTGCGGTCAGGGCTACATAGAAACATCCTGTCTAAAAAAAAAAAAAAAACGACAACAAAAAAACAATTTTGATGTGTATGGGTATTTTGCCTACATGTATATCTGTGCACCACATACATATCTAGTACACCTGGAGGTGACAGGATGGTACTCGATTCCCTGGGACTGGAGCTACAGATGGTTGTGAGCAAGCCTAGAATGTTGGGAATCAAGCCTAAGATGCTTTCTACTGCTGAGCCTCTTCAGGTGCCTCAGTGCCTTTTTAATCATCTGCTGTTCAGAATGGACAAAAACTTCCCACTCTCTTTGATACTTCAATCCAACCAGTGGGCTCTGAGTGGGTCAAACAGAACACACTCATCTTGCCCCAATGTTCCATTTTATCATTTTCCTCTGCAACCTAAAAGCCATCCAATGCCTATACAACAGAGTCTTCAAGAAACCTTGTTTTCACCACCAAATGCGACCAACCCACCCGCCCTCCATCACACCCCACACACAAGGGTAAGGTTTCCTTCCCTTCCCATCAGGTACCTTTATCCTTCTTCTTGAGCTTCTTGTTTCGGGTACCCTGCCTCAGGTATGACAAAATCTGTGTGAGCTTGCTGATAACAATGTCATTTGTAGTCAGTGTAGTCTGGGCCTGAAAATCCAAGAAGCAACAATAATAATATCCCTCTCAGCAAGAATCTTACCACCTATTATCCATCCACTTAAATTCAACGACAAGTTCTACACATTTGTTAGCTAGATAAATGACTTGTAAGAAAATGTAATGAAGGAACACTCCAAACAGATGAAATAGTATGAAAAAGGGCCCTGGGTCAAAGTTAATATAAAACATTCAAGAAACCCAGGAGAGCTGGAGAACAAATAGGGAGACGTGCTGAAAAAAGGCTAGAAAGTTCATCTGTTACAGGGGACTTTCTTTTTACACAGCCTTTTTACTCTGAACTCTAAGAACAAGAAAGCACAGAAAACTTCTACGAAAGTTTTCTGGTGAAACAAAAATTTGCATTTATAAAACATCACTTTAGTCATGTGTAGAATCTATTAATGGAAGCTAGAGTGGAGAGGCAGGTAATGGATGTTAAAAGAGTACACAGTTTCTTTTGGGGAATATTCTAAACTTATGGTCATGGCTGGCTATACAACTTGGTGAATATGATAAAACTGCTTGAAGTGGACACTGAAAGGGTAAATTATATACCATGTGAGTTATATCTCAATAAAAACAATACACTGGCCAGTCATTGGTAGTGTACAACTTTAATCCCAGCACTCGGGAGGGAGAAGCACGTATCTCTGAATTCAAGACTAGGCTGGTCTACAGAGTGAGTTCCAGGCCAGCCAAGGCTACACAGAGAAACTCTGTCTTGAAAAACAAAACAAAACAAAAAAACCAACCAAACAACAAAAAACAAAAACAAAAACAAAAACAATCCACTGGACTGGGAATGGGAAAAAAGATTCAGTGTTGTAATAGCTCCAGTAACACGTCATGGTTTAGACAAGAATGTTGCTGATAGAGATGAATGTATTCAACTGCAAGTAAAGAAATTTTAAAAAGGAAGAGAGCATTAGGAAATGGTAAATGAGGAATGGGACAAGGGACAAGGCAGATTTGACATTATGTGACAGGTCCTTAGAACCTGGTTACTCACCTCCATGGTGGGGCAATCAGCCTTGCTGCGGATAAGAGTGGTGGGGATATCCGTGTCTGCATACTCATCATCCAGGTCTACCACATAGGCCATTCGCCCAGGTAAGAACAGCTCATTTCGCTCATATGACTTACTCTTGAAAAGCATACGATACACATTTCGGCCTATACAAAGAGAGAGATTAGCCACAGCCACCGTAACGTCTATCATTACAACAGTCATTTATTATTTACCTACTCTGTGCTGGGCTGAGGCCAAGTGCCATTTGTGCTCTGTTACATAACATCTTCAAAACAACCCTGCCTGGTGAGATGAGCATTATTCCTTTTTTTTGTTTTGTTTTTAAGATTTATTTATTTTTATTATGCATGCAATGTTCTGTCTGCATGTACACTTGAACATCAGAAGAGGGCACCAGATCTCATTATAGGTAGCTGTGAGCCACCATGTGGTCACTGGGAATTGAACGCAGGACCTCTGGAAGAGCAGACAGTGCTCTTAACCTCTGAGCCATCTCTCCAGCCCCCATTATTACTTTTTATTGATTAAGAATACAAAAGCTGGGCTGCAGAGATGGTTCTTTGTTTTAAAAGAGTACTAAACCTGCCAAACAAACCTTTAATTCCATTACCCAGGAGGCAGAGGCAGATGGATCTCTATGAGTTTGAAGCCAGTCTAGTCTACAGAATTCTAGGACAGCCAAGGCTATATACAGAGAAACCCTGTCTCAAAACACACACACACACACACACACACACACACACACACAAAAACCCCCCAAAAAACCCTAAAACTAAGAATTAAATTTAAAGTCACACAGCACCAAGTAACAAAGAACAAAGAAGATCCAAGGCAGTCTCCAAAATTTGAGCTACTACTATTCCATACTCAAGAATAATATGTGCCCATCTTATACTAGGTCCTTTGAGGAATAATGAATAATAATAATAAAGATGAAAGGGTTTTGGAGGCTTGTTTTCCTGCTGTGTTGTTGGATGGTTATTAAGAATTTACTATTATCATTGTATGTGTGTATGATGTGTGTTATAGATGCACACAGGACATGGTGCACATGTGGAAGTCAGAAGACAACTTTGTATAGTCAGGTCTACCTTCCCACCTTTTTGTGGGTTCAAGGATCAAACTTGGATAGCCAGGTTTGAAAGGCAAGCATGTTACTGGCTGAACTATCTTGCTGGCAACAAGATATAAAGTTTTGTTTTTGTTTTGCTGTTTGGGGGAGGGGGGGTGTTCCAAGAGAGGGTTTCTCTATGTAGCCTTTGGCTGTCCTGTCCGCACTGTAGACCAGGCTAGCCTCAAACTCACAGAAATCTGCCAACCTTTGCCTCCTGAGTTTTGGGATTAAAGGTATGTGACAAGGGATGGGAATAGAAGAGATAAGGCAGTGGGGAAGGCATGGTGGGAGTACAGGGAGGCCTGAATAGAGGACATTCCAGCAAATTTAGTGGAAATTTCCTGGAACCTATGAGGGTGACCCTAGCAAACACTGCTAGTAATAGAGGATATGAAGCCTGAACCAGCCATCTTCAGTGACCTGGCAAGGTTCCCAGTGGTAGGACCAGGGCAGGAACCCAGCCACAAAACCTTCGACCCACACCTGTCCTGCCTGTAAGATGTGCTGGAGCAATGGTGGCTCAGAGCTTGTTAAAGTGACCACCATTGAGTGGTCTAACTCGAGGTCCAAGCCATGAGAGGGAGCCCAAGCCCAACAATGCCTGGATGGCCAGGAACTGGAACCTGAATGGCTCAGAGACCTAGGGTAGAACCAAATACAACTGATCCCCATCTCCCCAAAATGTCAATGCAATGATTCCCAACATATTCTTCTATACTCATAGAACAGTGCCTATCCTCTTTGTCATCAGAGAGGCTTCCTCTGGCAGCTGTTGGCAGCAGATACAGAGACCGACATCCAAACATTAGGTGGAGCTCAGGGAACTTTGCATTAGAGAAGGAAGGATTATAGGAGCCAGAGAAGTCAAGAACATGGCCCACAGAATCAACTAAACAGGGGCTGAGAGGGGCACACAGAAACTAACGCAGCAACCACAGAGTCTGTATGGGTCTGTGCTAGGTCTTCTGTATACATGCTGTGGTTGTTTAGATTGTGGTGTTTGTGGGACTTCTAAGAGTGGGAGAGGGGGTGTCTCTGATTCTTTTGCCTGCTGTTGGGACCCTTTTCCTCCTACCGGATTGACTCATCCATCCTTAATGTGAAGGTTTGTGCCTAATTTTTTTTTTAATAATTTATTTTATGTGCATTTGTGTGAAGGTGTCAGATCCTTGGAATGAATTGCTGTTAGAGACAGTTGTGAGCTGCCATGTGAGTGCTGGAAATTGAACCCAAGTCCTTCGTAAGAGCAGACAGTGCTCTTAACCACTGAGCCATCTCTCCAGCCCCCTTGTGGCTGATCTTATTGTACCTTATTATGCCATATTTGGCTGATAACACTGGGAAGCCTGCTCTTTTCTGAAGGGAAATGGAGGAACAGTGGATCTTCCGGGGAGGGCCAAGTAGGAGTAAAAGGAGAGGAGGCTGTAGTTGGGATGTGCTGTATAAAAGAATTTTTTTTAATGTTAGAAAAAGAAAAAGAAAGAAAGAAAAAGAAAAAAAGGTGTGTGCTACCACTGACCAGAGGTTTGAGGTTTTGTTTTCGTTTTTTTCAAGTAAGGGTTTTTCTATGTATCCCTGGCTATCTTGGAACCCACTCTATAAACCAGGCTACCCTCGAACTCAGAGATCCACCTGCCTCTTGCACCACCTTTATCCAGCTACTTTAAGATTTTATTAATGACAGTGGAAATACAGCTACACTACAAGCTCAACATTATAAATATGTTACTTATTTCATTTCTCTTCATTCTGAAACAATCACATAGGTACACATTAGGCTAATCTTTATAAATTAGAAAAATGAGCAAAGTTACACACCTAGTGATTTTATCAGGATTCAAATCCAGATCTCTCCATATTCTTTTAATCACTAACCATGCTATATTCTTTATATGTGTGTGGGTAAACATGGAAGCCAACAAGTCATCTTAGGTTCATCCCTTAAACACCACACTCCAGGATTTCTTATTGGCCTGGAGTCATGAAGTTGGCTAAGGAGGCTAGCCAGCAAGACCTAGAGATCCACCTGTCTCCAGGGCCCCAGCACTGACATTACAAGAGCACCACCATACCCAGCTTTTATTCACAGGCTCTGGGATAAATTCAGGTCCTCCTGCCTATACTTGCAAAAAAACTTTTATCAATTGAATTATCCCTCTAGTCCTCCATGCTACCTTCTTTATATTTTTGTTATTTTGTTTATGTTCAGCTTTTTAAAAATTATCTGGCTTTATTGAGTTACTCTTTCACTCACTTACTATTTGAAATGGGTGTCTCATTATGCAGCCCAGGCTGACCCAACTCTTGATTATCCTCTCAAATGTTTGGATTATATGTGTGTACAGACCATACTACCAGCTATTTTGAGCTGGTATTTTGGCCCAAGGTAAATAAGGCAATTATAAATTTATAGGTGTCTGTTTCTTATTATTTGTGTTAGTGGGTTAGCTAATACCACCATGATACTCATAGGGCTATTAGTAAATATAGCTACAGCCCAACACATCTTTTTTATTTACTACAACACCAGGGCTACACAGAGAAACCCTGACTACAGGAAAAAAAAAAAATCCTCATAATCCACCTAAAATGCAATCACTACTATAAAAAGTACTCACCAAGACGTGTTTTAAATTCAATTTTGTTTTCAGGATCCTCATCTTTCCTGAAAATAGAATTTAAAAAAAATATTGGGAGGGGGCACTAAAATGTGTTACACTTTAGGCGTCACCTTCTAAACTGCCAAGTCCTCACTGCTAGTTACTCACTTGGTTTCCTTTTGGGGCTTTTCCATGAGTTCCTCTTCCTCCTTCTCTTTGCTGGCAATCTCAGCACGTACCTAGTAAACACAGGAGTATACAAAGATGGATGTGAGGGATCTGGGCCTTTAACCATACCAGAGTGAAAGGGAAGACCTCCCCCCAAAATTCAGACTAACAGAAAGATGTTCTATTAAGACACCACCTATAATTCTGCCAAACTAATGGTCTGGACAATCATGTGTCTTTTACTTCAGAAAGGCCCAAACATGACAAACAATACCAGCATTTCTCTCCACCTCTTTAAATATAACTCACCTTTTGGAGCAAAGCGAAATCCAAACCTTTCACCAAGTGGGTGTGTTCCATATCACCACCCAAGAATTTAGACTCCTGAATCAACTGTCTCCTCTTCTCTGCAGCTGATTTGTCCCTGAATAATGAGAAAGTCATACTAATACAGTCCCTTTATGAATGACAAATCCCTCCTGAAATGCCTTACGAGTGTGCTCCAGAGTGGGCTAAATTGTAAGAAACATCTGTAGTGTGAGTGTCTGACAGGATGACACCAGGCCTTAGGATCCCCTAGTACTCACGCCTCGGCAGTGGGGCCCACAGCCCTGTAGTTGGCTGTAGTACTAATAAGCTCAGTTTCCTCATAATCTTTGTTCACACCATCTCTCCGCTCCTTGGCACGGTCCCGGTATTTCTCTGCGAGTTCTCTCTCTCTCTCAATTTCTTGTTGGCGAAGCTTGGCATAGTAACTGTGAGCAGAGAAAGGAAATGTAAGGCTTACCAGCTCTTATCTCAAGGTCAACACAACTGTTCCTGTTTCCCTATAAGTTCAAGTAACTCTCTATGGTGAAAACTATGTATGTCCTGGTAAAACTGCCAGTCAACTCTTGATCGTCATCAACATCAAAAATTTGGTTTCTTCTCAGATTTTTTTTTCCTACTACCACCTGCCCATCATGAATGTACTTTCACAGTAGGAAACCCAGTCTATTACTAAAGAACTCCTCTAATCCTTTGCTCACAAATGGTATTTACCTTACAAAGCAATCATCCTCCACTATCCCTTTACCTTTTTTTTTTCCTCCTTCGTGCAGCTGGATCTTCATCCTCATTGTACTCTCTTGGCATCCTAGAAGACACAAAAAACTCACTCACAGTAAAATAATATGCCCCAGACCTTAAAACCCACAAGGCATTGAGGACACATCAGAGACTGAGATAATAGGATCCTAAGTTCAAGACTAGCCTAGATTAAATTGTCTAGTAAGGTTAGAAAATGTCACAAAAAAAAAAAAAAGAGTAGAACAGGCAGTTGTGATGGCACACACCTTGAGCTAAATACTAAGCAGACCTTTGTGAGTTCAAAGCCAACCTTGTCTACATAGTGAATTCAAGGTTAGCCATGGTTACATAGCCAGACTATTCTTAAATAATAGGGGTGCAGGGAACAGTGTTGATCAGGCAGTCATAATGCTATCAAAATCTGTATCTTTAAGGTTTTTTTTTTGCATTTCTTTTTTATGTATCTAAGTCTTAAAAAGCATCATAAATACCTCATTGACATTAACATTAGATATCACCTAAAAAACCTGTTGTAGAGTATGAATCTATAGAGTAATAACAGGCCCAGAAATCTGTCCATCCGTGCCAGCAATGACTCTATTACCAGTGCTCATGAGGAAACAGTAAGAACCTAGAGCATCCCACTCATCCCTCAAACTTCAACCTTTATAGAGAAAAATTCAGATGCAGAGGCTTTAAAAGAAGTCTGGCCTTCAAGAGCCTACCAAATTCTGGTTCCACAGAAATGGACAGACAGGAATGAAAAAGACTTACTCATGGTGACGTGATTTAGAAGGTGGTGCAGAAGTAGGTGCAGCTCGTGGGGTCATGAGAAGTTTCCTGAAGTCTTCATTGGTAAGTTTTGATCTACAAGAAATTGCAATTTTTTTTTTCAATTAGTAGCCAATAGGAAATAGAAAAGAATCCTGTAAAATACATAATTAACTTTACTAAAACAGAAAAATGGAAATGAAAGTAGACATGCCACTTTCAACACAACAGTGTTAACTAGGAGAAGTTTTGTTCATGCCTTCAATCTCAGCACTCAGGAGACTTGAAGGAGGAATGCCACCAAATTCCATGCCAGTCTGAGATAAAGTGTGACACTCTTTTCCCTCCCCCCTCCCAAAAAAAAAGAGGGCTGGGGAGAAAGCTAAGTAGATAAAGTGCTTGCCCTGCAAGCCTAGCAACCTAAGTTCAGGTATCTAGAGACCAGGTAAGAGCTGGGCACAGCAGTAGAAGTGTCTGTAATCCTAGCATAACCCGTATGAGGAGAGAGGAAGCCAAAACAGAAGAATCATCAGAGGCTTACAGGCCTACCAACCTGGCTGCCAGAGAGAACAAAAGAAACCCTATCTCAAAACAAAGTGGAAGATAAAGACCTAACCCCAAGGTTGTCCTCTGACCTCCACATGTGCACCCATCCACACAAAGTAATAATATAAAAGTGACTGAATTTGTGAAGTTAGAAAAGACTATCTTACTCTCATTTCCAATGCTTAATTTTCAACAGGAAAAATTCCTATATAAGTAATAAAGCAACACAAACACTAGACTCTAAACTCCCATCACTTCTTTTCTAATACTCTTATGTAGGGTTCCTGATTCACTTAAAGTTCACAGAGATAAAGGGCTAAATGGCCCAATGTTTTTCTTTTTTAAATTAAATTTTTATTTTTATATTAATTTGTATCCCAGCTGTAACCCCCTCCCTTCTTCCCTCCCAATCTCATTCTCTCTCCCTCATCTCCTCCTATGCCTCCCCCCTTCTTTTCTTTTTTTGTCCATAATTACAACTTTAATGAAAAACTGACATCAAAGCAATCATTATGTATAACTTACAAAATGAAGCATAATTACATTATGTTCATTTTCATAATTACATTATGTTCATTTACATTGGTAAATGAACTTATGATAAGGCTTTCTCTGGGAAAAATAAGTTCAGCATGTTGAATAGATTAGCGTTTTCCTCTCAATAAACCACCTTCTATGAAATTTTGACCATTCTTGCCAACAAAATATTCAGAATTCTTTTACGATCTCTATCCACCACCACCACCACCACCACCACACACACACACCCACACACACACCTTGCTCATTGCTCAACTCATCCCATAGTCCAAGGACAAAATACTCACTGGTGGAAGGAATGAGGATCATCCACATCGTGGCCATCTGGGGCCAAAGGGTTAGAGAAAGGCTCACCTAAAAGGGAAAAAAAAATATGATCTAAATCACTTCTTTAATGTATAAGACTTCATGCACAAACTGGTGATTATAAAAATGAACAGCACAGACAAGAAGAGGGGACACGATTATGCAATCCGTGATGAAACGGGAGGACTACAAGAAGCTCTATTTTCAGAAGCTGGGGGTGTGACCCACACCTGTAATCCCAGCACTAAGGAGACTGAGGCAGCAAGAGCACGGAGGATTTGAGGCCAGTTTGGGCTACACATCCTGTCTATCTCAAAAAGAAATGAGCAAAAGAGCTGTGTGGCAGAAGAAGCTTGTCTCTCCAACACTTGAGCAGTGGAGACAGGAAAGTGAGGAGTTCAAACCCCCCCCCCCCCGGGTTAGAGATTCCGTCTCACCTGAAAAAAAAATGTTATAAAGACGGGTTTCCCTAAGCTAAGTGGAGACTCAACAAAAACAGCGAATTCTAAAGATTGCTTCTAAGGAGCTCAGCCACCGGGATTCCCAACGACTCGGGACTTTGAAGTTTTCCTGACAGCGTAGCGAGACCCTCCCCTCCCACGTCAAATAAACAAACCAAGTCTGCAAACCAGAAGCACGAACTGCGACAGGGAGTAGGGAAAGTAGGACTGCCTCAAAAATTCAAAAGGCCGGTCCTCAACTAAGAGAGGAAATTTGGGGGCAGCTGGGCAAGGCCTCTCCTGAGGTTGGCGCGGCTCCAACCGTCACACACCACCAGGCTTAAACTCAGCAAACAAACACGTCTCTAGCGCCGCGGGCAAGAAAGTTGTTGACTTGAGCCTTACTATCTCGCTCTGGCATTTTGGCCGCAGTTTCTCAACGCCGGCAATCGCGGAACCGCCTCTACCAAACGGCGGCGACAACCTTCTTCCCACAGCGCACCAAGAAAACTTGCCACAGCACTCTGCGCTCCGAGCCTTCCGGCTTCCTCTGCGTCACTACCTCACGGCCGCTACAACGGCCTCAGGTCATTGGCTAAGATTTAGCCCGCCCCTTCTACGTCATCCAATCGACGGCCGAGACCAGGGATCCGCTATTGGCCCGACTGAGGCGGCTGAAAGGTCGTGATTGGGCGCACCTTCGCTAGCGGACATGGCGGCCGCCGCTGCCAGCCGAGCGGTCGGCGCAAAGCTGGGGCTGCGAGAGATTCGTATTCATTTATGCCAGCGTTCGCCGGGCAGCCAGGGTGTAAGGTGAGGCATCGCGTGGGGAGGCGAGTGGGCTTCCGAAGTCGGAGTTGTGACCTTGACCTTCGGGAGGGGGGGGGTGACGAGGTCGCTGCCCTTACGGTGGTCTCTCCGGCCCTGCAGGGATTTCATCCAGCAACGTTATGTGGAGCTGAAGAAGGCGCACCCCGGCCTGCCTATTCTAATCCGCGAATGTTCGGAGGTGCATCCTAAGCTCTGGGCCCGCTATGGTAAGTCCGGGCCGTCGGAGGTCGCAGAGAACGCGTGAGAGAGCTAATGAAGAAATTCTCATTGACTTAATTGTGTGATGCGTTTTATTCTTGAATTCCTGGCAACATATATATGGGGTCTAGCTGGGTCTTCGGTAAGACCCAGGAAATTTTGCAGTTCAGAGTGGACTTCAGGTAAAAGACATGCTTCTCCATGTCAGCGTAGGTCCTTGCAAATCACGTCTTAGCGAGTGCAAATTCAGGGATTGAGAATTTTGGTAATGTTGAGCACTTTATGCTTACAGGCTTGTGCTGTGTACTTTCTTCATTCTCATTATTCTTCACTAATCTTGTGAGTAGGTCCTTTTCTTTAGTAGGTATTAGAAAATTTAACCAAACATTATGGAACACGCCTAAAATTATGCAGCTAGAACAGGGTTTAGCCTTTACATTTTGTGCCCCTTCCTTATAGGGTGTACCATGGCTGGCTGATATCATTCAGGTTGTTACTTACATCTAACCATTTGTTTTACTGTCTGAAAAAGACATACCTAAGCTAACCTGTTAATCCCAGCTACAGATCCTCTCAGGCAGAAACAGGAGGATCACAAACTCAAGGCCTGTCTGAGGCTGTAGTGAATTCAAGGCCTTACAGGGAAATTTAATGAAATCTGGTCTCAAAAATTTAAAAGTACAGGGCTGGAGAGATGGTTAAGAGTACTGGCTGTTCTTCCAGAGGACCTGAGTTCAATTCCCAGCAACCACATGGTTGCTTTCAACCATCTGTAATGGAGTCTGATTCCCTTTTCTGCTGTGCATGAAAACAGTGTTCATATACATAAAATAAATGACTCTTTTTTTAAAAATTTAAAGGTACAAAGAAAGCTGGTGATTACCTTTCGTGTGGGGCATTCTTTGACCAGTTAAAACATTGCCTCTTACATTACACTAGTCCTATTTATCACAATCTGAAATTTTCATAGTATGCTGACTAACAGTAACTTGGTAATACTTACACTAAGTGATACGATTGTAATCATTTCAACCCTGCCAAAGGACTATCCATGGGGAGGGAGAGTCACATCGAAGACACCTCTACACTAATAAGACAGGTTCCTCCTAAAGTGCCCAGAAGGACACAGACAAAAGCTTTAATGTGTAGTGCAGCGTGTGCACAGTGCCACATATTATGCTACGTGTACTATGGCTGGCCAAAATGTGGACAGTCCGCCAAGGCTAGACCCCTGCTTGGGAGTTAACGCTTACAGTGACCTTAAGGCATCACTCAGACACCTCTTCCCACACAAAATTCTAGCAGGACCTGGGATTCCTGAATAATAGATTCACTGGGATAATGCGAAGCACAGCAAAACAACTTTTTTTTTTTTTTTTTAAGGCAGGGTTGCACAGTAGTCATAGCCAGCCTGAACTGGCTGTGTGGGGCATGAGCCATATCTCCTTTCTAATCTTAACAACTTCGAAAAGGACCCTTTATAATTTTGTAGCAATGTTATGCAGAATATTCACTTACATCATCTTTCCTCAGCTTTTGGCCAAGAGAAGAATGTGTCTCTGAACAATCTGAGTGCTGATGAGGTAACCAGAGCCCTGGAGAATGTGCTGAGTGGCAAAGCCTGAAGTGTCTCCACTGAGGACTCTGAGCAAGAGCACCAGGACCTGGCCTCTGCTGGACTGTAGACAATGTGGGAAATGTGCTCTCTGTTCCTTATAAAGCTTATGCTGTACAGTGTTGCTTCAGAATGTCCTTATTACCTTCTCCCTCTATTGCGTAAACACTGAGGCAAAGCAGTTGTATATAAAAATACAATTTTATTTCTCATCAAAAACCACCAGCTGCCAGCTGTAGTATCACATGTCATTAATCAACTTGCTTAAGAGGATGAAACAATACAATCATAAGTGCAAGACCACACTGGGGTACACAAAAAGCCACCGGCTTCTAAAACAAAATAGGTGAACCTAGAATAAATAGGCCGTAGAGGTCAGGGTGTGACAGTAAGCAGCGGAGTCATCCATGAATAGCTGTCTGCTGGAGAGCATGTATCCTCTCCTGAAGCTGGGTTTCTCCCTGATGCTTTTCTAGGGCCTGCAGCCCTGATTGCTGCAAGAAGGCCTGGGCAGCCTGAGGACAGAGGAGGACCAATATTTAGATCTTAAAACCCAATTCCTATACCTTTGTGGGTCAGCCCACTTCTTAGACAGTACATTCCTAACAGGATGAAGGTTCTGACCTTCAGCCCACATAGGATAGCTTTGCCCAGAGAAACAAATATAGGTAGGACTAGGAGAGAAGGGTGATGAAATCAGTGAAATGTGATGATCATAAGTACCAAAATGACATGGTGAAATCAGTGGCTTCTGAGCAAGGGACTGGAAGCCATACCCACCTCCGGCTGATACAGGAACAGCAGCTGCAGCAGCTCCAAACTCTGGCCTACTACTTCAGTGTCAGAGAGAACCAGTGTGTTGAGCAAGCAGGAGAGCAAGGGCCCTGGCCACAACCTCTGGCAGTAAGCTGGACCCTTCTCTACAACATTACACAGAACTGTAAGCACCTGCAGATAGATACCCCCAAGAAGGATGAAAACCAAGAATTATGATAGTATAAGCAAGGCTGACTATGTGCCCAAGCCCTATTACAGGCTCTTCTATGTGATCCCCACAACCTCTCAGATATTACCCATTTATTATAAGTGAGAAAATTGAAACTTCCAGTAGTTTGTTGGTTTGCCCAAGGACCATAAGCAGTAGTTTACAGACTGTGTGCTAGCTCCGAAACCAACCCACACCACCTCCCAGCTCTCGGAGGTACTGAAGAGCGCCGAGGTCTGTTCTTCCTATTTGCTTTGACCAGCAGTTCATGAGCTCAGGTTTTGATACCAATACATACCAGCATGCTAACCATGTTTGATAGTGGCAACAGCTGCAAGAGGGGCTCAATCAGATCCAGAGAGATCAAGGAGGTACAAAAAGTAGGACTATTTGCTGAAAAGGAAAATGTCACATGGAGTACCTTTAGTTCTGAACTGCTACCCTACAAATCTACCTACTACAGCCTAGACCATGGAGAACTATCCTCTATATTTAAAGGTCCAGATTCTGCTCAGTCTGAAGTACTGCTGCTATCATGCTCTCCAAATGGGGGGCACATGGGCCTTCAAGAACAAGAAACGTGTCCACTCTGATAGCTGCCAACTTGTCCCCGATGTGCAAGAAGACTTTAGCTTTGAGTCTCTACTCCCCTACACTCCATTTCATGAGCCCCTGACCACAAATTTAGCCCCCATGAGAACAAGAGTATCAGAGACTTCCTTAACCACAACTCTGAGGACCCAACATTTCCATATATCTGGTAGGGCTCGGTCGGGGACAGGATCTCCCAGGATACCCATCCTGTCTTTGAAGTCCCCTGCCCTTGGTTCTTCTCCCAGCCCAACTGGAAAAGTTTATTCCTACTTCATGTCTCCAGTAGTTTCAAGCTCTGGGATCTGGCTACTAAAAGACTAAACATTGCACCCAATACTCAACACGGTAACACATTCTCTAGGAAGTTAAGGAGGACACATTTGTATGTTCTATAGATGCACTCTCCGTGGGCAAGGAGCTGTGTCCACATGGGGGAGCTCTTACTGCATTTTTAGTCTCCTCAGTCCAGGAACTTGCCTAGAGTGGCCACCTGCCCCAGAATTTTCAGAATGACTAGGTCAGAAGAGGAGACCCTTGGCTAGGTGGGTCTACAAGTACGCTTTATCTGGAAGGTTTCCTGACTTAAGCTTTAATGGAGTTTTATTTACTTACTGAGCATCTTTGGCAATCCTGGGGAACAAGCTAAGGTTGAAAGACAGGAAGAGGTATGGGTAGGTAACCCTGAGCAAGAGGTAGGGATCCCTGAGATCACTGTCATCGCATCCTGAAGGGACTGAGTCCCAGGAATGTGGGGAGGAAAAAAAAACTGCCTGACAACCATGTGTAGGTAAGGGATGGTCTTCCTCCAAAGAGGAAGGACCTCTGCAAAAGGGTTATGAGATAAGAGAGCTTCACTGACAGGGTAGTCAAAAGGTGTGGGCCCCTCCATAGTGTTTGAACTGGGGCCCCAACCCCTGCCCCTTATTCTCCGCTTTGGCCTTAATAAATATTTTAATGATGATAAAAGACCAGGCTTGAGCAGAATGTAATACACACCAGTGAGGTTGTTGAGGAGCCAGAGGCCCTCAGGCAGCAAGGTAGGCTGTTTCTGAAGGAAGAACTGGAGAAGGATGAATAAGGCTGCCACAACTCGCTCGTCTCTGAGCTCCATCTGCTCTCCCATGGCCTCCACTGGCACTTCTGTTAACAGGTTGCTTAGACACCGAAGCACAGGGCATGCAAGCTACAAAGACAAGTTGAGGGTTGTGGAAGGAGAAAGAGGCAACAGATACAAAAGGGCAGAGTATAAAGAAAGTCTCAGAAATCCTTTCCACTTACCAGCTCTAGTCCCACATCATCCATTCTCTGGACAGCCCCAGCCAAGTCCAATAGCAACAGTGCCAAGGTGGACAGAGCCCCATGGGTGAGAAGCACAGCATTGTTAACCTGGCTAGGTAATAGGAAGCAAGCAGTCACTATCAAGTCAATCCTATGTTTAAGCTACAAACAACCTAGGTCTGTGGGTTTCCGAAGCCAAAGAAAGCACCAAGAGGGATGAAAATTCACCAAAGCACTTCCAGAAGCTAAATTCAGTATAAAAGTCATATGTAGAGAGCCCCAGAAAAAAACATTTTTCCAATTGTCCTGTTACCTGCAAATGATGTAATGAAGGCACCAGGCAAACTCCATAGCAACCCCAAGGTTCAGCTTCGGGCCTGGGTGCATCAGTCGTAGCATGTGCTGGGGAAGACTGGAGTCCAGAATAGAGCTGTCAGCAGAAGCAGACTGTGAGCAGGAACCACGGGGATACCAATGGCTCCTCTCAAACACCCCTAGTTGTCCCTAGCCAGATACAGGGAGCTGATAATGTGGAAATCAGATCTGATCAGGAAACCATGGGCTCCACTGCCAAGAGGGTCAGCATGGCTAGGCAGCTGTTTACTCACGGAATGATCTTCTCTGGAGCTTCCTTAGCCTGCAGAAGCTGGGACAAGGCATATCCAAGGGCTTCCAGCACAGCCACATGAGGGGACTAGAAACAGGCAGGAGGGAGAGAGGGATCTGACTGGAAAACGAGTCATAAGGACCCAGATTTTTCAACCCTTTGACAAAGGGCAGGGGTTGGAGCTCCCTACCTTCTTAAGCCAATGGAACATGTGGAGAGAAGCTAGGGGAGGCTTGCTAGGGAGAGACGGAGGAAACGCTCACCTGGATGCAGGCAGCCAAGGCTGGAACAATGCCCTGTGGCAGGAGCTGCTTTCGCACAGCCTCACTCTCCACGATAAGGTTCCCCAGTGTATACAGACACAGCTCCTGAGAGCAGGCAACAAAAGCACTGGGCTGGACTCATCTTACACCAAGCCAGGGACAGGAGGAGGATCCCTGTCCTTGAAGCTCACAAGAGAAGAGAGATGATAGGTATGGGCACAGTTTTTTGTTTGTTTTTTTTTTTTTCCTATATCTGCCAGTGCAAGCTGGCCCCAAAGGCATATATAAGCTCTAAGCCCAAGTAGGGTTAAAAGGTACAGGCCTTACTATGAAGTCTGAGCTGTGACCAGAGAGGTAGGTGAGGAGGTAGGAAGTAGCTGGCAGGCAGGCCTCAGCCACTGCAGACTGCTCAGAATGAGAGAGCTCATGTAGGCACCGAGCTGCCTCAAGCTGCAACAGGGCCCGGTTGCTGGTCAAGAGCCCGACAAGGGTCCGCATGCTGCCCTCCAGCCTACATGAATGACACCAGAACCCTGCTAAGCCTGTGGTCTATCCCCTTCACTCTCTTGTCCCTGGAAAGCCCCAGCCAGCTACTCCCATCACCCACACTGACCTGATGAAGGTTTGCTGTGTTTCAGGGTGCTGCAAGCCTCGACGAAGGCTGAGCAGAGCCTTCTCCCTCTCCTTTTCATCTGTTCCCCGTTGGGCTAGCCGAAGGAACTGCTGTACCTGAATCCCACAACAGGGAAGGGATGACATGTAATTGCCAGGAAGCTCATCATAAGTGTCTGTCTACCAATTTCATCTGTGACATCTTCAATATCACTACATACTCAGAACTTGTTATTAACAACACTATGGCCCAGCAGGATGGCACAAGCCTTTAATCCCCGCAAAGACAGGAAGATCTTGTCAAGTTTGAGGCCAGCCTGGTCTACATAGTAGGTTCCAGGACAGCGGGAGCTATAGAGAGAGACACTTTCTCAAAGAACAAAACAACAAACTAGTATGGCAACTAAGCACCATCTTTTTGGCAGGGGATCCTAGAACCAGCCCTATCACTAACTTCCAAAGAATCTGAACCTGTTTCATCAGCTGAAAAAATAAGAATGATATCTACTCTGCCTTCTTATAGGGTTATTTCCAGAATAATATTAAATGTTATTAAAAATATTAAATATTACAGAACATTAAACCTCTCCACCTGGCAAAACCTCCCTCCCTCCAGCTATCTTTCCATGCAAACTACACTCCAGTAACAGCTACAATGATGTGTTTTAATGCTTCCAAGCTTTTGCACATCTATTGCCTCTGCCCATGACAACACTCCAGACTCCTGTATCTTTCATATTTCTGCTCTTCATGGACTCAGGGAAGTTAGCACCTTCTGGCTTCCTCCAACAAATTTATGAGTTTTTCTTGTGCCTCATGTTTCCTCCTATGATAAAAATGGTAGGAAATCTGTTTCTTTCATTAGTCTTTGAACGCTATCTTGTCTTGTGTGCCTCAATGCTCAATGTCCTGCCATAAAGGAAGCATACATGTGTCATAGCCTAGGAGTAACTGCCGTAAAGTGATATGTAAACACAGACACTTCTAACGCATAAGCAGTGCCTGCTGGATGTACAGATTCTTTGACTTACTCTTTCAGTAAATCTGGACTAGAGATGGAGCACAGTTGGCTTGCTTGGCTTGTTCACATTTTTGGATTAGATTCCCAGCACCCCATAAACCAGTTTGGTCATGAACAACTGTAAGCCCAGCACTTAGGATGTGGAAGTAAAAGAATCATGGTTCAAGGTCACCCTCAGCTAAAGTGTGAGTATACCCTGGGGTACAAGAGACCCTGTCAAACAAAACAAACAAAAACAATAAACAGCTTTATTCCAAATATTGTGCAAGTGGATTTTTTTCCTTTTCTTAACAGAATCCTGCTATATAACCCAAATGCGCCTCAAACTCAGAATCCTTCTGCCTCAAACCCTAAATGCTGGGATTACGAGTGAGACACACCACACCTGCCTCCTATCCCCATCCATTCATATCGGAGGCCTGAATCTAGAGCCTCAAGCATGCTAGGCAAGCACTCTACCAACGCACTACAGACTACCCATTTGGTAGAGTTTGCAATGATGACAAGACAGGGTGTAATTAAATCTAGTTTGGAAAGCTGGACGTGATGGCGCACACTAGAACTTGAGCTGAGGAAGGATTGGCAGTTTGTGAGACACTAAGAAAACAAAACAAACTTTAGATGCAAAGACCTTGAGACAGAAGAGCAGCTGGTATGTTTCAGGAACTGAAAATAAGACAGTGGTTGGGTTGAGTCCCTGATTCGTCAGTAAGAGGTTAGAACATGCGTAGTTTAGCAGTCAATGGAAGGGTTTTGGTTTCTGTGTTTTAAAAACGAATCAGGGTAGCAAATAAAGACCCATTTAGAAGGGTACTGTCGTATCTGGGTGGTGGAGTCACCTATGATGGGGAGGCACGTAGACTCCGGAAATCTTTAAGAGGCTTAAACACAAAAGGCAAAGACTGGATTGATGATGGGCTGACCTAAGGATGAGGGCCACAGAGTTGTACAGGGTAATTAATTAATTCTGCTTCCGGCTTGATCCAGCGAAGAGCTGGAGGTGAAGAGAGGCTGACATTCGGGTTAGGGTTGCCCTGGCCCCTCACCTCAGCTTCCCCAAGGAGCACAACCGCACTCTGGCCTCCGGCTTCTTCCGGGGCATCTTCCCTCAGCAGCCTCTTGCTGACCAACTGCTGCTCCTTCCGCGCCTTCCGCAGGGCTGAGGCAGAGGAACAGCTCAGTTAGGGAGAGGAAGCTAAGCGGCACGTACTCGGGTCAGAGCCAGGGGTCTCCTTTCCCTACTCCCAATCGCACATTCGCATTCCCCTGGCTTCCTCGTCCGTTCGCACCTGCCTCCCGCTCCCGCCGGCGGCACCGCAGCTCCTCCACCCCGCACGCCAGCGTCCTGAAACGGCCTTGCCGCCGACTCCACATCGTGCTGGCAAGCAATAGCACGGCCTGAGGAGGCTGGTACTGCGCAAGCGCCAAAAAATACCCGCACGCCTAGTGAGAAGTCCAGTCTCTGCAAGGGGTGAAGGGTGGGGCTTGCGTAGGGGGCGGGACTCCGTTGTGAGGGCGGGGCGATTGTGCGAGGGGCGTGGTCAGACTGGAATTCCATAGCTGGTAGGTGGGTTTTGCTGTCTTTCCGCGCTCAAGTTTAAGAAAGAGATTAGAGCTTGGCCACCTTTGGCCCGCAGTGTCACCATCCGCTCAGCAAACAGCTTACTCCGGTGTCCTCCAGCCCGTTTCACCAATTACTCGGCTTCCACTGATGAGCACTTCCTAAATGTTTGAAACATAATATTCCGTTGAGGACCTGAGAAATGGCTTTAAGAGCTTGTACTACTGTTCCAGAGAGCCTGCCTGGGTCGGATTTGCAGCACTCGCCTCAGGCAGCTCACAACTAAGTACCTGTAAATCCAGTTCCTGTATGCATATGATGCACTTAAATGCATGCAGGCACGCTATACATACCATAAATATAAATCTTGCTGGGCATGGTGGCACAGGCCTTAAATTCCAACACTCAGGAAGCAAAAGCAGAAAAGTATCCGCGTTCGAGGCTATTCTGGCCCATTAGCGAGTTGTAGGCCAGCTAGGGCTACACAATAAAGTGATCCTGTCTAGAAAGAGGAGGGGTGAATAAAAATAAATCTCTTTACTTAATAAGTATTTGTTTATTTTTATTTTATGTTTATGTGTTTTGCCTGAATGTATGTCTGTACACTGCTAATGTGTCTGGTACCTGTGTGGCCCAGAAGACAGTATCAGATTCCCTGGAACCAGAATTAAAGACAGTTTTTAACTGCCGTATGTATGCTGGGAGTCGAACCCAGGTCCTCTGGAAAAGCAACCAATGCTCTTAACTGCTGAGCCATCTCTGCAGCTCCCGAAAAAAAGATAAAAAGATAAATCTTTTTTTTTTCACATGCAATGATGTTTTGCCTGCATGTATATTTGTATGAGGGTTACAGACAACTGTGAGCTGCCCTGTGGGTGCTGGGAATTGAACCTGGATCCTCTGGAAGAACAGCCAATGCTCTTGAACCATCCAACACCCCAAAAATAAATCTTTAAAAACCAAAATCCAAATTCCCAGCAACCACATGATGGCTCACAACCATTTTTAACGAGATGCAGGCAGAATGCTGTATAAATAATAAATCTTTAAAAAAAAAAAAACAGAAAACAAAATCGAGTGCTCCACTGGATGATCCACAAGGACCATTACCCCTACTCTATGGATAAGATTATAATTACCTCATGTCTCTGAATATAAGACACCCCCCCCCAACTTTTTGTTTTGTTTTGTTTTACAGAGACTTTGGATCTTTTTCTTTGGAGGATTTATTTATTCTATGTACACTGATGTTTTCCCTGCGTGTGTATCTATGTGAAGGTATCAGAACTCCTGGAGCTGGAGGTCCAGACGGTGGTGAGCTGCCGGGTAGGTGCTGGAAATTGAACCCAGGTCCTCTGGAAGAGCAGTCAGTATCTTAACTACTGAGCCATCTCTCCAGCTCTTTCTCTTTGTTTTTTAAAGATAAATAAGTCACCAGATTTTTAATGTCACCACTAGGTACTGAGTGAGGGGAAGTTCCTCACAATTCAAAATCCAATTGTGGCACACTAGGTGATATATGGCATGACTCTAGCTCTCTTCTTGAGTCTGGACTGTAAAGGCGCTTCACCTTACCCATACCAGGGACCTTCAGTTTGTCTCTTGAATGAGCACTGTTTCCTCCACTCCTGAGCTGAGGCACAGGCTGTTTCCTCTGTCTGGACCCTGTCTCTGCCCATTGCCCTTGCTTTCCCAGACATCAACCCCAAGATCCCAGCTCCAGGCCATATGTGCTTTCCTCTGCCTCTCAGGAGGCTGAGGAAGAAGGTGTGCCATAAGTTTGAGGCCATCTGGATTACATAGAAAAAATGCTCAATAAACCCTCCCCTACAACTCCAATGTCACATATTGCAGACAATTAGACCAGTGCCCTTCATACATATGGCTTCATAACTGTTAACCATGGTGTGATGGTTTGAAAAAATGTCCCCATAGTCTTGTGCATTTAAATAGTTAGTCCCCATTTGGTGCTGTTTGAGTAAGTTTAGGAGGTATGGCCTTGCTAGAGGAAATATGTCACTGGAGGCAGGCTTTACACCATTTCTGCTTCTCTCTCTCTCTCTCTCTCTCTCTCTCTCTCTCTCTCGTATTTGCGGCTTGAAATATGAGCTCTCCTGTCCCTGCCACCATGCCTGCCTACTGGCATGCTTCTTCACCAGTATAAATGATGGACTCTTATTGCTCTGGAATTGTAAGTCCCAAATAAACAACTTCTTCTACTATAAATTGTTGTACTGGCTAGTTTTATGTTAACTTGACACAAGCTATAGTCATCTGAGAGGAGGGAACCTCAACTGAGAAGATGTCTCCATAAGATCAGGTGTAGGCAAAACTGTGGGACATTTCCTTAATTAGTGATTCATGGGGAAGACCCAAGCCATTGTGGATGGGGCCACTGGGCTGGTGGTCCTGGGTTCTATAAGAAAGAAGGCCAAGCAAGCCATGAGGAGCAATCCAGTAAGCAGCACCCCTCCATGGCCTCTACTTCAGTTCCTGCCTTGACTTCTTGCCCTGACTTCCCTCAGTGATGAATTGTTGTTGCCTGGTAGTGTAAGACGAAATAAATTCTTTTTTTCCCAAGTTGCTTTTGGGTCACAGTGTTTCATCATCACAGCAAGAGAAACCTACAACATACCATTCTCCATCCCTTCTTCCTCCTTTCTCACTGTCCCTAGTCTACAAGTGGTTTTCCACCTCTAGAGACCTCTCTTCCTCAGATTTTCTCAGATTAAACCCATTCTGTTGAGAAGTCACTTGTTGCCTTGTGTTTTTTCTTTTACTGGCCCTTTTATAGCTGTCACTCAGTCATAGTGTAATCACTTGATGTTTTCCCCTCATACTTCGTTCCCAGCTCCGAGAGAATTAGTATTCTGGAGGCGTGAGAATTTTCTTTGGTGCCTCTATGGCTTAGGAAGTCACCAGTTAGTCAAAGTGCTGTAATGAAGGTCTTTAAAGAGAGACCTTGTTTTGGTCTCCTGTTTTTGGCTCTTGTTTTGGCTATCAGACTTTTGAAATAGTGGACTCCAAGAAACAGGAATTTCCCCAGAAATTTCTTGGTGGGAAAAGAGAAAACCTAAAGCCAAACATGTGCCTTTTCTCCTCATGCCAGGCAGAGGAAGAACTTGCTACCCAGAAAAAAAGTTCCAGGAATTTTATGCTGGGAAAAGAAGAAAAGGCTAAATAAAGCCTGGTGCTGGCTAGAGGAGGCCTTTGTCCTCCAGAAAAAGTGATTTCACACAGTTTTGAAGGCTCGTCAGACCACTTGCTGGGGAGATTGGGGCCCATGTAGTGATAGGACCACCTGAGTGGAGAGCTGCTTAGTGCGCATCCTCTACAGAAACTTCAGCCTCCACACAGGATCCTGAAGATAGATTGTGAGGGGCCACTGTATCTCTTCGCTCCTCTCCCCGAGGGGGTCATACCAAATAAATATCCTTTTTATGATCCCAAGTTCAGGAATAATACAAATGAAGAAAGAAAATTGTTCTTTTAAGAAAAGATTTATTTTGGGCTTGAGAGATAGCTTAGAGGTTAAGATCACTGGCTGCTCTTCCAGAGGACCCAGATTCAATTCCCAGCACCCACACGGCAGCTCACAACTGTCAGTACTCACAACTGTCAGAACTGTCAGTTCCAGGGATCCAACACTCCTCACACAGACATACGTGCAAGAAAAACACTAAAGCACATAAATAATGAAAAGGAATCGTTAAAAAAAAATTTTAATCTTTAAAAAGGAGATTTATTTTTATTTTATATGTATGAGTGTCCTGGCCATGGGTGTATACGTAAACACACCACTTGTGCGTCTATTGCCCACAGAAGCCAGAAGAGGGTGCTAGATGCCCTGGACCTGGAGTTGGAGATGCACTGAACCAACTCACCAGATTGAGAGCAAATACTTTTAGCTATAGGCATCTCTCTGGAAATTCACATCGACTTCCTTCCCCTGAATTTAGGTCGAACCCTTAAAGTCAGCCAATGAGGTCTGAAGTCTCTACCACAAAACGATCAGATGCTACAGATACTTAACATCCTGTACCATGTCTCCAAGCCCAATATCCACCCAGCCCGGGGACGATCCTTTACTGAGCACCTGTCATGCACCGTCCTATGGTGATGGAGTCAGTGTGTGGGCCCCTTCCTCTTGCAACAAGCTTGCGGCAGTGGCAGCTTCTCCTCCTCTGAATCGGGGGTCGGGGGAGGCAGGTACATGTCACTGCACGTGTGTGAAGGCATGAGGACAAGCTCATGGAGCTGGTTTTCTCCTTACACCTCTAGTGGGTTCTGATAATTGAACTCAGATGTTGGGCTTTTGTGGCAAGCACTTTACCGCTTCCTGGCCCAACAGAGTCTTTTAAGCCCACTCCTGGTAGAGAGCATGAAGTGAGGTCCCTGCCAAAACTGTGTCCTGCCTGAAGTGTTCATCCAAACAGCTACTGCCCAAACTGCCTTCTGCATCCATCTGTCTGGGAACACCAGGAACTCTGCAAGAACCAGCCCCACCACTTGGCTTTTAAAGCAGGAGCCTGGTTAGGGAGATGGCTGGGAGGGTAATAACTTTTTAAGCATGTGAGGATCTGAGTTAGTTTGAAGCCTCATCACTGGAGTTAGTAAGACAAATGGAACACCTGTACCCCAAGCTCTGGGAACGAGGCAGAGACAGGAGGATCTCAGGGCCAGCAATATAGCCAAAATGGTGGGTTCCAGGTTCAGTAAGACACCTTGTTTTAGACAAAGAAGATGGAAAGTAATAGGAGAAGACATTGGATCCCAGACTCTGGCCTCCACATGCACACACAAGTACGCACACACGGGGATTGGGGGGGCCACCCAGAGGTCAGGAAACTTGCCCAGATCTCACAACCTCAGCAGCGGAGTCGGGATTCAACACTAGCTCTCAATTTTGTGTATAATCAGCTCTGGTTAGTGAAGGTGGTCAGGGATGACACAGTGACCTTGCCCGGATCTGGGGCAAGACTCGGGAATGCTGGGACTGCTCAGCAGGAGGCACATTAGGCGGTACAGTCTGCCTTCTCGTTTTCTGGACTGAGGGCAGACAAGTAGCCATTCACCAATCAACATTTCCGTGAAAATAAAATATTTTCACGAGTCCTAGTGGCACATGCCTGTACACACAGGAGGCAGAGGCAGGCAGAGCTCTGAAAGACCTCGTCTGAAAAAGAAAGTGGGAGGGTTGTAGAAGGAGGGGCTGAGAGGAGAAGAGGGAGGGGAAACTGTGGTCAGAGGTAGGCATGTAATATATGAGAGAACAAATTTTAAAAAAATAAAGATAAGAGTGATAGATGAAGACAGTAGCGTCATTCCTTTGATCTGTGTAAGAGCATGCACCTCCTAACACACACACACACACACACACACACACACACACACACGATTCCCAAGTGGGACTTTCCACAGAGGTCTAGGAATACAAACCCGTGAGGGCTGTTATAATGGTATGGTTGCAGCCTTCCACCTATGGAACACTAGTTTCTTTTCTCTATCAGTACAAGTCATATAGTAGTTAATTCTCATTCATCATAGTCCAGCTTTAACTCCATGGTCACTGGAATTGTTCTTGGGAGAGAAAACGAGAGAGCAAAGTGCAAATGGAAAATGCTTCTTTCAGGCCAAACTGGTAGCTGGAGTTATGTCCCAAAAAAGCAGCTGCAAGGGAGTTCTCACACGGGAGTGCCTCCAAACCTTTAGAGATGGGACGGTGGGATTCCAAAGAAAGAAGCGCCAAATGCTTCAGTAAATCTAAAGCATTTCCTAAAGAACTTACCTACCAAGAGGGGCTGCAGCATCCTCAAGATGGAGTAAGAGAAAGGTGTTCCTCCTAAATATGTTTATGTCACAGGAAGTCTGTATGAGGGTTGGAAACTTAAAGTCAGTTTTCTTCAGTGTTTTAAAAACCTAAATACCTTTGTCAATGCCCAGAATCATTTAAAGCCCTGATTGGGTTCAGAAAAAAAAAAAAAAAAAGACATCTAACAAAAACACAGACTATCAAAGGCCCTCTAAATTTCTTGGTTAAGACAAGAAAAAAGGTTGGGGCTGGAGTGATGGCTCAGAGGTTAAGAATACTTGCTGTTCTTCCAAAGGTCCTGAGTTCAATTCCCAGCAACCACATGGGATAACCATCTATGGTAAAATAATAAATAAATCTTAAAAAAATAAAAGACAAGAAAAAAAGGACATGTGTGGTGTCCTACAGGGAAAAGTGCTTTAGAAAACACCTTGCTGTAGTTGGGCATAGTTTTTAATGCCAGGAGGCAGAGGTGGGTGGGTCTCTGTGAGTTCTAGGCTAGCTTGGTCTACATAGTGAGTTCCAGACCAACCAGGGCTATACAGTGAAACCCTCTCAAAAAAATGATGATGACGACAATGATGATAAAGACGATGATGATAAACCTTGCTTCAGTTTTAAGAATGACAATGTGATTTGGCCAATGTGTCACTGTCAAATACCACATTTTGCTTTGTTTTGTTTTTTTAAACAGGATCTCTCTTTATAGTCCTGGCTGTCCTGGAATTCCCTTTGTAGACCAGGCTGGCCTTGGCCTTGAACTCACAGAGCTCCACTTGCCTCTGCTTCCTAAGTGCTGCGATTTAGCTAGTTTAAAAAAAAAAAAAGATTGAACAAGCTGGACATTGTAGCTCCTATCTGCAATCCTGGCACTTGGGAGGCAGAGGCAGGAGGAAAATCATAAGTTTAAGGCCAGCCTGAGCTACACAGTGAGCTCCAGGCCAGATTGGGCTACTAAAGTGAGAGAACATGGGAAGAAAGAAGGAGAGGGAGAGAGTGTGGGAAGAGAATGAATTATTAAACAAGGGAATAATATGGGGAGAAGGGATGGTTGTTCTTCATACTAACTCTCATCCTTGAGCTTTACTCTCCCTCTGGAATCCACAGAGAAGTCAACCTCCACAAATGTCCAGTTACACTCTTAAAGAAAACCAAGAGCTTGGATTTGGATGGTGGGAAATCACTAGCAAGACTAGGGGAAGATGGAGCTGAATCGCTGGGACTGCAAGGGAATACCGATCCAAGGAAACGGTGTGGTTCATCCTTTTCCAGTATGTACCAGACAAACCAGAGGCACTTAGGTCAGCCTCCTGGCACAGAATGCCCTAGTGCCAAGAAGAAGTCTTCCTGTTTTGGTCCCTCCCGCAAAATACTTCATTGCAATATTTACTAGAAGTGAGTAGGGCTGTTAGGAGGAAGAGAAGTGGGGAAGCGATTGGAGCTCACAGTGGAGAGGACAGGGTGACATAACACCCCAGGGTTACATAAATTCACAGGGGCTGTCAAATTGGTCAGACGAGCAGAATCTGGAAGCCAGGGAACACCGCTGTACAGCAAAGAGACTGAAGCCTTTCTTTGAGGGATTGAAACGCTCAGAATCTACCAACCATGGTGAGTCAGACGGTCTGGGGTGGAACCGGGGCCACCCTGAGGCATCTCAGGGACCGGCTGGAGTCTCCCTGACCCCTGCTGTCTCCTCAGGAGCGTGTGCCGGGCTTGCTGCTGTTGCTGCTGCCCCTGGTGCGTGCCTCTTCCGCCACCACGCCAGATCCCTGTGAGCTGGATGAGGGCAGTGTCCACTGCGCCTGCAACTTCTCAGAACCGCAGCCGGATTGGTCCAGCGCTTTCATCTGTACCGGGGCGACGGACGTGGAGTTCTCCGGCGGCGGACGCAGCCTGGAACACTTTTTAAAGCGTGTTGACACGGAAGCAAATATAGGGCCATACACTGATCTTGTCAGGTCCCTGTCCTGGAAGCGGCTTACCTTGAGGGCCGCGCGGGTTCCTGCTCCGCTTCTATTCGGAGTCCTGCGTGTACTCGGGTATTCAGGCCTCCAGGAACTAACTCTTGAAAACCTCGAGGTAACCGGCACAGCGCAGCCGCCGCTTCTGGAAGCCTTGGGACCCAATCTCAACACCTTGCGCCTCCGCAACGTGTCGTGGGCGACAAGGGATGCTTGGCTTGCAGAACTGCAACAGTGGCTAAAGCCTGGACTCAAAATACTGCATATTGTCCAGGCACACTCGCTCAACCTTTCCTGCGAGCGGGTCCGTGTCTTCCCTGCCCTTGCCACCTTAGACCTGTCTGACAACCCCGAATTGGGCGAGAGAGGACTGATCTCCGCTCTCTGTCCCAACAAGTTTCCGGCACTCCAAGTTTTAGCACTGCGCAACGCCGGGATGGAGACGCTCAGCGGCGTGTGCTCTGCACTGAGCGCAGCGAAGGTACAGCCGCAGGAACTGGACCTTAGTCACAATTCACTGAGGGATACTACAGGCGCTCCGAGGTGTGACTGGCCCAGCTCGCTAAACTCTCTCAATCTGTCTTTCACTGAGCTGGAGCAGGTACCCAAAGGGCTACCAGCCAGCCTCAGAGTGCTGGATCTGAGTTACAACAGACTGAATAGGAAACCTAGGCCAGACGAGCTGCCCAAGGTGGGTAACCTGTTGCTTAAAGGAAATCCATTTTTGGACCCTGAATCCTACTCGGAGACGCAAAACTCTGGTGCAAGCAATTCTTTCAAATCAGCCCCTATGCATTCAACCCTGGCAGTGGGCCTGTCGGGAGGGCTGACTGTGCTCAGAGGGGCTAGGCTCTTTGCCTAACACCTAAGGGAGAAAAAGGAATGTTTACGTTGTCCTGGCTTCCGAGGGTCCTGGTCAGGATGATCAGCACTTCTTAACCAACAAATCTTCTGCCTTACCTTATTAAAATCTTAAGCAACGATGTACGGGGAAGAAAGACAGTCAAAATGGCTCAAAGGGTAAAGGCCACCAAGCTTGACACCTGATTTTAATTCTCAGGCTCCACATGGAAAGAACTCACCCCTGAAACTTGTCCATCTGACCTCCACACACATGCTGTGACCAGGTGTGTGTCTATATATATGTCATACACACAAACATGCTCACAAAATAAATATTAAAAAAAAAAAAAAACAATCTGTTGGGTCTGTGTTTATTGTTGTTTTGGGTTTGTTGTTTTGTTTCTGTTTTTGAGACAGTCAGGCTGACCGTAGACTTGGCTGACCTCAGACTCACAGAGATCTGCCTGCCTCTGCCTCCTGAATGCTCTGCTTAAAAGGATGTGACTCCATGCCCTGTTTAAATAATCCTGAACCTAGAGTCCATGCCATTCATTCCACAGATTTGAGTATCTGCATCAGGCTCAGTGCTAGATGAGGAATTCATTCCTTAGACTTTCTCCAACTCCCTAGAAATCCTACCTCTTCTCAAGAAAAAAAATTGCAGGGCCAAAAGGGACAAAGAAGTGTGCTCAGGCTAGAGCTGTGGAAGACAATGAGTCTGTAGCCAGGGCTTTCAGAACAGATTACTGGCACTTGCGTAGTTAATGGTAATTGTGGTGGTTTGACTGAGAATGGCCCTCACAGACTCATATGTTTAAATACTCGATCCCCAGTTGGTGCAACTGTATGGAAAGAATTAGGAGGTGTGGCCTTGTTGGAGGATGCATGTTACTGGGGTTTCCAAGAGCCCAGGCCACCCCCAGGTAGCCCTCTGCCTCCTGCTTTGTGATCAAGACATGAGTCCTTTCCTATGCCAGCTCCCACACTCCATACCATGACTGTCATGGACTCTAACTGATCTTCTAAACCCATAGTTCTCAACCTCCCTAATGCTGCAACTCTTTAATACAGTTCCCCTGTTGTAGTGACCCCCCCGTTCATAAAATAATTTTCACGGCTACCTCATAACTTCAATTTTGCTACTGTTATGAATCGTAATGTGAATATCTATGTTTTATAAAGGTCTTAGACGTCCCCTATGAAAGGGTCATTCAATCCCCAACTTCAAAGAGCCAAAGGTAATAAAACCCCCCAGCCATTTTTTTATACTCTTCCTTTCTCTCCCATACCCAAGAGGATAGGAACAGAGATGCCTCCTGACCTACAAAAGCTTTGAGTTTTGAAATTCTAGGGGTCTTTGTCCCTCGTATAAAACCTCCCTGACTTTCACCATGTCAAACCCTCACCCAACAATGGGGGATTTGGGCATTGGAAACAGGTGAGACTGTCTATCTTCACACCAGTGGTCTGTTCTGGATATAAACGTGAGGATAGCCCTTCCAAACTGATTGGTCTTATCCCTTAGCCATAGTTAGTATCAGAGAACTGGTCATCTCAAGATAGTTTCATTTGAACAGTTTGATCATACTTCACCAGTGTGCAAAGATGAACCATAAGCATACTATGCTTTCACATGACCCCCAATCCAGTTAGACTGGCAGACATAAAAGAAAGGTATAATTCAAGGAGAGGGAAGAATCAACTCTATATTGGAAGGAATTGCAGAAAATGAAACATTTAATTTGCATCTTACAACATGACTGTCACTTTTTTAGCCCAGAACCTGAAAGCAGACAAACAAAACTGAGTTAGAAAGAGCTAAAGATCATTGTGATGAAAGCTGGGCGTCTTTATTCCTTTAAGTACCCACTCCTTGCTGCACTGCACTAAACCTGGGGAACTGAGCAGCAGAAAGCAGAAGGCCCCTCTCTTGCGGAGTACAGATTATAGTTGGATATGAATGCTATAGACTAAATAGTTGTGTCCCTTCAAAATTCATATGTTTCAGGGCTAGGGACATAGTTTAGTTGGTAGAGTGCTTGCCTAGCATACACAAAGCCCTGGGTTCAATAACTATTGCCACATAAGTCCTGTAATCCCAACATTCAGAGATGGAGGCAAGTGGATAAAAAGTTCAAGCTCGTATTTGGTTACATAGTGAGCCTGAGGCTAGCCTAGAATATACAAGATCATGTTTTTTAATAACCCACTGAAATTCATCTATTGGAAGCTGGGCATGGTAACATGTGTCTATACCTCCAGCACCCAGGAGGCTAAGACAGGAGAATTATGAATTCTGAGCTACACAGTAGAACCCTGTCTCAAAAAACAAACACACGTTCATTTGTTGAAGCCCTAATCCACAGAGTAGCAGTATCTGGAGATGAGGTCCCCAAGGAAGTAATGAGGTTAATCTTAAAGGTGAAACCCTGATCCAGTAGAATTAATATCCTTATTAGAAAAGATGCTGAGAGTCTACACACATGTTCCCTTATCCTTCAGGTGAGAATATGAAATGTGAGAAGGAAGTAAGCCCTCACTAAAACCCTCTCACAACTGTCTGTGTAATTCTAGTTCCAGGGGGTCTGATGTCCACCTCTGGCCTCACAGGGCACCAGGTACACACATGCTGTATATACATACATGTAAACAACGCACTCATTTACATTAAATAATTTTTACAAAAAAAATATTATAAAAATGTAAGACATCGAAGAGAGCCAGGCATAGTGGCACCTTTGATCCCAGCACTCAGGAGGCAGAGGCAGGTGATCTCTGTGAGTTCAAGGCTATCCTGC
Source organism: Meriones unguiculatus (assembly GCF_030254825.1). NCBI lineage: Eukaryota > Metazoa > Chordata > Mammalia > Rodentia > Muridae > Meriones > Meriones unguiculatus. The sequence goes on from NC_083350.1 coordinate 51,143,759, forward strand.
TTGACGTGGAGAGTGCCAGGACAGCCACAGCTACATAGAGAGACCCTGACCCAGAAAGAAAGAAAAAGAAAGAAAGAAAGAAAGAAAGAAAGAAAGAAAGAAAGAAAGAAGAAAGAAAGAAAGAAAGAAAGAAAGAAAGAAAGAAAGAAAAGAGAAATTGGGAAAAAGGGAAAAGCCCCCCAAAATTGGGAAAGGGCATCCAAGAGGGGGAAAGCCATTAAACTTCCTTTGTCATGGAATTTTTATAGAGTAATGGTAGAAACTGGACAAAGCTGAAGTAATTTCTGTTAAGACTGGCTAATTTCTCTGATATCACAGGTCAAACGCTCACTAATCATGTCCCTCTGGCCCAACCAGGAAGATGGTCATGTTTGCTGATGTGCTGCCACCCAGTTCAGGGTATTTGAAATCCCCTCTGCTCATTTCCAACTGAAGCTTTGACTGAGTTGCCACCTGCTAGTCATTCGTCCAGTGCTCCTACCGGCTGACCTTGCAGTCGACTCATTGCTGTTAATTATACTAAGCTGTCTTTGTTCTCACAGTTACAGGCGCAGCTTGTAGTTTTATGATGGCAGACTTAACTCCTACCCCTCTTCCAAGATGTGGCTGCAGTCTTTCTTGGTTACTTTGTGTTTAGCACCTTATCTATGGAGTGGAGAGAAGCTTCTTATTGGGAGATCTTTACTTAGAATTAAGTCTGTTACAATTTGAAGTATTAGAAGCAAGACTATACAAAAGGACAATAGTGTATTACATATGACCCTCAAGAGTTTCAGAGTGGAGGTAAGGTGAGGGAGGGGTACAGCCTGGCCCAGATCCTTGTCCTTCTTATCTGTCTAGCTTGACAGTCTTAAATCTAGTGACAAGCCCTTTTACTCATCTTAATTGGCTTGCTAAACTCTGCTGTTTTACTCTTCAATCTTCCTTTTAATTCCAGCATCTATTTTTTTAAAGATCTATTTATTTATATATATATGAGTGCTCTATTTGCATGTAGGCCTGAATGACAGAAGAGCGCATCAGACAGAAGGCATCAGATCCCATTATAGATGGCTATGAGCCACCATGTTGTTGCTGGGAATTGAACACAGGACCTCTGGAAGAGCAGCCAGTGCTCTTAACCCTGAGCCATCTCTCCTCCTCCCCAGTATCTATTCTTACTGTAACACACGTGAGCCACTTGTAGTTTTCTCCATGCACTTTTCACTCACTACATACCCAGAGATAGCTCTTGCATCAGTGGGAAAAAACAGTCAAGCAACTGTGATAAATAAGACCAGGAGTCTCCCTTATTCAGCTCTGAATCCCCAATCCTCAAAGTGGCCAGCATCTACATGAATACCCTCAAGTGCTCCAACCTTTACTGAAAGATTGACTGAATGAGAAGGACAGGTTTAGAACTGGGTGTTGCTTTCATGATGACATGGAAAACAATACTAACTAGCAGAGATAAGTCAAAGGAGACTTTCGAGACTAGAGATTAATTCTGTGGCCTTCTTCCAGGGTTAAGACATGTGATATAGAGATGATATGGAGATAGAGATAGAGAGAGAGATAGAGAGAGAGATAGAGAGAGATAGAGATAGAGATAGAGATAGAGATAGAGATAGAGATAGAGATAGAGATAGAGATAGAGATAGAGATACATATTTTTCTGGACCTCACCAGCTGTCTAGAGAGAACATTCATTCATCTAAGGTTGAAATGAGAAGTACAAGGCATCCCAGAGAAGACCCAAGATTGAGAAATTTGAGCTGATAGAGCAAGGTTGGCAATGCACCCAGGAGGAGATGGAAGGAAGTGGAGAAAGGAAGAGGACAGAATTAAGGGAAGTGAGGGTTCCCCCCACACTTTGTGGTAAGATATCTTATGCTGAATGGCTTTTTTCTGCTGAAGGGTAAAATGTAGTCATAGGGCTCTTCTGAGCCAAAAATCTGGTTCCTTCTAGCTTCTTCCTTCTGGCTGCTTCTTTTGCGTGTCTGGCATTGGAGCTAAACATACCCTAGGACTTTTTCTCAACTCCCAGAAGAGTTTTACCCTGAAACAAATACACTATGTGTACTCTCTTATTCACTCTATTCCTTCCAACCTACACACTGCAGACACATTTTCTAATGCTCATTCCCCCATCTCATACAAACATTTTTAAACCACTTAAAATGATATTCTCTAAAGGACATTTGAGCTCTGATTTAAATTGTTGTGGCAAAACTTTTTGAGGCTATGTTATGTAGTTAGGCAGCCTTCAAACTGGAAATCCTGTTTCTACCTCCTGGGTCCTGGGTATTGGTAACCATTAAGACATTTCTTAAGTCGCTAGTTTTCTTTCTTTTTTCCTCCTTCTCCTTCATTTATTTGTTTGTTGTTTTTGAGACAGGGTTTCTCTGCATAGCCCTGGGTGTTCTGGAACTCACTCTGTAGACCAGGCTGGACTCACACTCAGAGATCTGCCTGCCTCTGCTCCTGAGTGTGGGATTGTATACATGCACCACTGTGCTCAGATTGGCTTACCTTCTTCAAACCAATGTAATACTCCACATCAAAGGAATACACTTTTTCTATGATTATTTTAACAGAGCCAAATAAAAATTTGACAACATCGAACACCTTTCATGAAAAACATTGAACAAAAGAAAAATGTAGGGAAGTTTCCTCTCATGGCTATGAATGTACAGAAAAATGTCAGCTAAGGCCATATTTCATGATGAAAAACTAGATCTCTTTGCCGTGAGATCACCAACAACACAAGAATGTATGTTTTCAAAGCCTCTAGTCAACAGTTGACTAGAGGTTCTGGTCATGATAATTCATCATAAGAAGTATGGCTTCATTTCAACAAACAAGGCAATCTGGGAAGGTAGCTCAGGAAAGTGCTTGCTGAAAAAGCACAAGGACCTGAGTTCAGATCCCCAACACCCTTGTGAAAGCCAGGCATGGCAGCAGGCGGCTCTAACCGCAGCTCTGCTGGTAGGGAGCAGAGAGGCAAGTGGGTCTGAAGGCTTACAGTGAGCTCCAGCCAGGTTCATTGAGAGAGCTTATCTTAAAAACTAGTGTGAAAAGTTGGAGCTGGAAACACAGATCAGCAGTTAAGAGCACTTGCTGCTCTTGCAGAAGACCAAGGTTCGCCTCCCAGCACCCACATAGCTTCTCACAACCACCTATAACTCCAGTTTCAAAGGACCCAACACCCTCTTCTAGCCTATTTAAGCAACAGGCACACGTGTGGTGCACATACATACATGCAGGCAAATACATATACATAGAAAATAAAAATAAATATCTGGGTGGTTCTGGCACATGCCTTTAATCCTAGCACTTAGGAGGAAGAAGCAGGTGGATTTCTGTAATTTCAAAGTCAGATGAGTTTTAGGACAGCTAGAGTTATGCAGAGAAACCCTGTCTCAAAAAGCCAAAATAATAGTAATAAATATTTTTAAAAGATAATAGATGAAAATTGATAGAGAATATACTTAAGGTTGACCTTTGGCCTCCACCTGCATGGCACAGCTCACCCACGCACACACATGCAAACACACTTACATGTAAACAAAATATATACATATATGTTTGTGTTTTTCACATTGTCAGAATTTATTAAGTAACAATAAATTCACAAACTGCATCAGCTTCATTGGCAGCAACCTGTCAAGCAGCTCTGATTTTCTTAGATAATTGACCGAGGTAAACTCTAGTTCTTTGCTTTGTTTTGTTCTGTTTCCAAAACAGGAACTTACTATATAGCTCTGGCTGTCCTGGAACTCACTATGTAGTCCAGGCTGGCCTTGAACTCACAGAGATCTGCCTGTTTCTCCCTCCCAAGTGCTGGAATCAAAGGTGTGCATCACTATGCCTGGCATTAACACAATTTTAAGTACTAAAACTAACCTTTAGATCACACATTACACACCACATAGCAAATCTCCTCCGATATATATGAATATTTAAGTTATAGAAAAGGCTACAGAATGGACCAAGTAGATCCAAAGAGGTGAAGCCTGACTGTGGGTAAGCAGAAAACTGACAGGGAAGCAACAGGGACCTCTGGGGTGGTGGGTGACCCTGATGGAGGTTTGCTGGAGGTGGTGCTGCAGAGTCAAGACACAGGGGTCAGAGTTGAGTCAAGGTTCAGAAGTAAGCTGAGATGCAAAAATAATGTGCAGTACCAAAGGAAGCCACTGAGACAAGGGCAGGTAGGTACCTTGAACCCTGACTAGGGGCATCAAAGGAATGAAGAAGGGGCAGGTACACAGACACTGGTACAGAAAACTGGGGTCAGCTGAACTGTGCACACTCTGATGAAGTGGCTCCACTAGAACCTCAAAATATTTATTATGATTGGCTCGGAGGGAGGGGCTAGCTAGTCTCCATAGGAGGAGGAAGTTACAGATGCTAGTTTTTGTAGGTTTTTTAGGTTGTGTGGAGTGTTCATCTGTCATCTGTAAACACTTGTACTTGGACCACAGAAAAGTGCTGGCTAGTTTTATGCCAATTTGACATAAGCTATAGTTATTTGAGAATTCATGTGTCCGTAAAATTAGGCTATTTCTTCATTGATGATTGGTGCAGAGAGGGCCCAGTCTATTTGTGGATGGTGCCATCCCTGGGCTGGTGGTCCTGGGTTTTATAAGAAAGCAGGCTGAGGGCGGAGAGATAGATGACTCAGCAGTTAAGAGCACTGTCTGCTCTTCCAGAGGTCCTGAATTCAATTCCCAGCAACCACTTGGTGGCTCGTGATCATCTATAATGTGATCTGATGTCCTCTTGTGGTAAGCAGGTGTCCATGCAGATAGAACACTCATATACATAAAAATAAGTAAAGAAAGCAGGCTGAGCAAGCCATGAGGAGCAAGCCAGTAAGCAGCATCCCTCCACGACCTTTGAATCAGCTTCTGCCTCCAGGTTCCTGCCCTGTTTGAGTTCCTGTCCTGACTTCCTTCATTGATGAACTGTGCTGTGAAAGTATAAGCCAAATAAGCCCTTTCCTCCCCAAGTTGTTTTTGGTCATGGTGTTTCATCATTGAACCAACTATGAGCTTGGCTCATATGGTGATGCCTTTGCCAGTTTTCCATGGGTCCAACTCTTAATTATGGCTGTGCCCACATCAAAAATACACATTCACTCAGGGCTTCCTCCAATTCCTGTAGGTTGACACAGGTCTGGATAAACAAATGTGTAGACAAATGGACAGGAATTCAAATAAGCCACATTGACAGTGGGTGCTCAGCCAAACAAAAACATTTAGACAGATATGAGTTGTCTCTTATTCTGTTGGCACACATATCAGATAGGCAAATGACAGATCAGTGGCAGGCATCACCATGTCAGTGTGTAGTGTCTTCCTCTTATGGGGTCCTTTTTTTTGTTTGTTTGTTTCTTTGCTTTTGTTCTGTTTTTTTTGTTGTTGTTGTTTGTTTGAGACAAACAATTTTGTGTAATTTTGGCTGCCCTGGAACTCACTCTGTAGACCAGGCTGGCCTCAAACTCAGAGATCCACCTGCTTCTGCCTCCCGTATGCGTGCGCCACCACCACCCAGCTACACTTTTTATTTTAATGTCTATGGTGTTTTGTCTGTATGTTTGTCTGTGTACCATGTGTGTGTCTTGTATCCTTGGAGGTCATAAGAAGGCATGGGATTTCCTAGAACTGAAATTATAGATGGCTATGAGCCACCTTGTGGGTATTGAGAACTAAACTAGATTCCCTGGAAGAACAGCCAGTGCTCTTAACAGATGAACTCTCTCTTTGGCCCTCGTGTTTCACTCTTACCTCAATCTAGAGTGTTGTGCTGGGGTAGCTCACCCCTGCACATGTGGCTGTGAAGGTGTCCCTGTATTCTCGGTTGTTAATTGCTGTACCAGTGGGGAGAGGCCGGCAGGACATGTAAAATGTTTGTTGCTTTCTCACCTGGCCCAAAGGAAAGGCAAGCTGCTATGGGGAGAAATCTCTCCCACTATGCTTGTAGCTTTTTTTGTATGAAAGAAGTGTGGCATCTGAGCAATAAAGTGCTGGCAGCTGAAGCTAGGGCAGAGGAGAAGAAGAGAGGGGACAGAGGCAGAGGGACTGGAAGCAGAACGGCAACAGGACAGAGAGGTAGAGCAGAGAGAGAGCCACCTGGGGAGGCATGGGGGCAGGGAAGTTGGGTTGAGTTAGATGGACCAGCCAAGGGACTGCCCCAGCAAACTGGCCAAGAGCTTTAAACTATACAGAGGTCTCCACATCTTTATTATCAAGCCATAAATGGGATCCCCGCAATAGTGTTGGATAAGTTCTCAGGCTTGGTTTTCTAGTTTGTTGTTGTTTGTTTATTTCTCAAGACAGGGTTTCTCTGTGTAGCCCTGGTTATCCTGGAACTCTCTTTGTAGATCAGGCTGGTCTCAAGCTCATGTAGATCTGCCTGCCTCTGCCTCCTTCATACTGGGACTAACAGCATGTGCCACCACTCCTGGCTTTGGTTTTTCTGATAAGATTTTCATCCATCCATGGGCTCAGGAGACTTTGACACATTACAGGGTGGCACCCTGTCTACCTTTATGACAAGTTACTTACCAGTCTGTGCCTTGTGGGTCACACCAGCTATTGCTTATGTGCCTAAAAGGTGCCGAGTCACTTGCTTCTCCATTTGACCACAGAATGGAGTCAAATCCTGTTTGTACAGACTGAAATCCCATGGTTTTACGCAACATGGAGTAAAGGGGTACTGCCTGATATCGACAGGAAAGAGACGAAAGGCTTTGGTAAAAGAACTAAGTTCAAAAACTCACGCTTCCTAGTTTCAAATCCTGTCGTTTAAACAACAGTAATCAAGACAGCGTGATAACAGTGTGAGGTAGTGGCAGACATCAATTGAAAATGCGTGCGAGCTCAGAAGTAAATCAAATTCAAATACAATGATTTTGTATTTGAATTCAAAATACAATGATTTTGAAATGGTGTTGATAGCATTAAATGAGGAAACACTGTAGTCTCTATTAATGGTATAGTGACATCTAGATTATCTTCTTGTACTTGGAAGAGGTTGGTTGCTGGCTTCAGACTATATCTTAAAATTAATTCAGCTGGCACAGAGGGCATGCTCAGAAAGTTGAGGTAGAAGGATTAATCACGAGCCCCAGGCTAGCCTGAGCTACATAGTAAGACTCTGTCTCAAAAAAGAAAAAAGTCTAGGGATATAGTTCAGTTGCTACAAATCTTGTCTAAAATACAAAAAGCCCCAGATTTGATTCCCAGGAACATATAAACTGAGCATACACATTTCTGTAATCTTTGTACTGGAGGAGTAGAAGAAGAAAGATTAGAAATTCAAATTCAGTCTCAGCGGTATAATGAGTTCAAGTCTAACTTAGGCTACACAAGAATCTCTAAATAAATAAACAAATAAATAAAATGAGGGTTTCTGAATAAAAATTTGTATTAAAATGTTCATATTTGTGGTGCATAAAGAAGAAAAGATGACCTTTTAGTGTCATTCCCCCAAGAGTGGGCAGTTTTGATCACTCCTGTTCTCATTTAACAGTAGTCTAATCTAAAAGAAGCCTGGTCTGGAAGAGACCGGTCTATTCTAAGAGTTGTCTAATGTAAAGAGGAAGTCCTAAACAAAGACATCTTCTCTGTAGCCTGAGCACAGCAAACAGTAAGGAGAAAAAAGGAAGAACTTTGTTTTTAGCTTTAAGGGCTTCTCATGATGGAGAAAATCATTCTTCTGGACCTACCAACACAAAAAAGCACACAAAGGCCACAGATATCACTTTATACCCACAGGCTGCTTCCAACATTTTGGGGTGCTGAGGAACACTGCTTTCAATGCCTCATAGCTTCCAGAGAGTGGTCTCAGACTTGGTTGTCACATACACATTTTGAATCAGAGACATGAATGGTTCACAAAGCGAAAAAACACAAAATATGGCACAATGTGTTCTTCGGCTGAGCTCAGAGGAGTTAATTACATTGGAAGTACAAAATACAGTAAAATAGGTTGCATTGTTCTTCTCAGAGGTCAGATAATTCTGAACATGTTGAATACACAGTATGTAAGCAGTATGGGTACTTAATAATAAATGGCCTCAAGGCACATTACAACTTGGCAATAGGTTGAGTGAAAGTTTGATTTGGGAAAGCAAACTTTAAAAAGCATTTCTCAGGAAAAAAAAAAACATTCCCACACCTTTTAATGTTATTCTCAATAGCAAAATTTTGGGGGGCTGGAGAGATGACTCAGAGGTTAAGAACACTCGCTGTTCTTCCAAAGGTCCTGAGTTCAATTCCCAGCAACCACAAGGTGGCTCATAACCATCTAGAGTAAGATCTGGTGTGCAGGCAGAATGTTGTATAAATAATAAATAAATCTTTAAAAAAATTGGAAAGATCCAATCAATACATGAGTGCACATTCAAAATGTAGTATATAAGTATAATAAAATATTATCAGCAATTGAAAGCAATAGAGTTTTGATATATGCTACAACAAAGATGAATCTTGAATATAAATGTGCTAAATCAAACAACACACACACACACACACACACACAAAAACAAATGGTGTGGCTTGATTTACATTAAACATTTAGAAGATAAAAATTAAATTAACAAATAGTTTAAAGGTTACCAGAGTCTAGAATCAGGGTAAATGGGAAAGTTATTCTTTGATAAAAATCGAGTTTCTACTGGGAGTGGGGAAACCATTCTCAGCAGTGGTGATAGCTCCATGACATTGTGAAGTTAAATAATGTCACCATACCATCATACTATATTGGCTCCTCACTCAATATAAACATTAATTCAACATTAATTAAACATGATCAAAATGGCAAAGCTTATGATGTGTTTACCATAATAAAAAATCAAAAGAGCTGGTCATGCTCTTTAGCTGGCATACACCTTTAGTTTCAGCACTTGGGAGGCAGGGGCAGGTGGATCTCTGTGAGTCTGAGGCCTGGAATCCTATCATTTGGGAAAGAAAACAGGAGGATTCTGGGAGGCAAAGCAGTCAGAGCTCATCCAAAGCTACACAGTGAGTTCTAATCCAGTCTGGGCCCTATGATACCGTGTCTCAGAACACCACGACAAAATCCCGCAGGGCTGGGCTATGGCTCAGTTGGTAGAGTGCTTGCCTAGTAGGTAGAAAGCCCTGAATTTGGTCCTTGGCACTGTATAAACTGTTCCTGGTGTCACCTCCTTGTAACCCACAAGACTCAAGGAGGTAGAAGAAGGAGAATTTCGGGTTCGGTTTACAAATTGGGCACAGGAGGAACTGGAGAGATGATTCAGTGGCTGCAGCACTTGTTCTTGACGAGGTCCTGAGTTCAGTTCTCAGCATCCAAATGGTGGTACGAAACCTCCTTTAACTCCAGTTCCAGGGGATCTACTCTGACCTCTGAGGGCACCAAACACTCAAGTGGTACACTTATGTACATGTAGGCAAAACACTCACACATAAAATAAAACGAATAAATCTGATTTTAAAATGAGACCCAGGAAGACATTATCAATGATAAGTTGCTACAGAATAGAATAATTCTGGCAAACATAATCACTGTGCTGTCACAGCATGGCTCTGACTACTAAGAGACTCAGAGGTAGTGGTATGTGTGTGTCAATGTCCTGAAAAAGGAATGAGTCACATCCTAGTCAGGACTAGATTCAAAAGCACAAACTTTCATCATGCCACTAAGAACATGGTGCAATTGAGAACTTATAAATGATTACTGGAATTTTCCACCTATTTTTCCCTGACCACAACTGACCTTAGGTAACTGAAGCTGTGAATAAAGGGAGACTGCCGTGTGTGATCTGTGAAGAGAGAGAATCAAAGGAAAGAGAATAAGGAACTGTAATTCCTGGGTCAGTGTTGCCACAGTTTTAACTCTCACATGGAGGAGCAGCAATGTACTGTGTAATCAGTTGCTAGAAATAAAGTCGTAAGTGGAATTTAGAAATGACCATTCCAACCCATGAGGAGTTGGGAAAATTTAAACTTGGGGTTGGAGGATACCTCACTGACAGAGTCTTGCAACACAAGGTTCTGAGTTTGATTCCTAGCACCCATGTGAAGAGCTAGTGCTGTGGAGATCCCTAGGGCTCGCTGGCCAACAAGAAATAGCCGATAGGTGAGGTCCAGGCCAGTGAAAGATCCTGTCTCAAAGGAGATGGACGCATTCCTGACCCAAGGAACGGGGTTTCCACCCTCCACCTCCTTAGGCACTAGCACAGCCTGCCCCCATGATCACACATATAGACACAATTTAAAAAATAAAATTGCAGACAAAATAAAACCTAACTATAAAATTGTATGGTTGTTATTTGTAACAACTAAAACGATGGGGTAAAGATGAGCCATAGTGTCATCTGGTGGCTTGAGCTCCAGCCTTTAGTCTCAGGGTTTTACTGAGGGAACTAATCAGTGAAATTTCTGATGCTGAGTTACTTAGATGAGGAATGGTATGGACTAAGAGCCCTTTCCAAAACGAAGCCATAGACTGAGGCAACAGCAAAGATCGTTATAATGCCTGAGTCTGAAGAGAATAGAAAAGGAATGGACGACAAGAAGGGTCAAGGAATCCATCTTTGAGTAGTTAGTTATTAATAAAATGGAATTGTCAGCTGCGAGGTGGTGGCCCATAACTTTAATCCCAGCACTAGGGAGGCAGAGACAGGAGGATCTCTATGAGTTCAAAGCCAGCCTGGTCTACAGAGTGAGTTCCAGGACAGCTGGGGCTAGACAGAGAAACCCTGTCTCAAAAATTAAATAAAATGGAATTGTCAGAAGCAGCACAGATACGCAGCCCAACCCTGCTGTCAGAAGCTGGAGGGGGTCCCCCTTCAAGACCGTCACTCTGATCCTTGACCGTATTGCAGAAGAGAGTTTTAGGATGAATCAGAGTAAAACAAAGTTAGTAAATTTATTACGTAGAGGAAGGGAAATGGCTGCTTTACATGTAAGTATAGGCGGTCAGGGGAAGGAGAGGAAGTGGGATGAGGAAAGGAATAATGACACACTTGAACCATGGGTGTAGCTTCTCAAGTGGGAGGGTCTTCCTTAGATATATTTACAGTGGCTCTGTACATGATCTTGTGGCTCTCTAAGCTATATTGTTTAAGTGATATAATTTTGTTGTTGTTGTTTTTTCAAGGCAGGGTCTCTTCTGGACTCACTTTGTAGACCAGGCTGGACTCAGACTCACAGATATCCATCTCTGTTTGCATCCCAGAGCGCTGGGACTACAGACATGAGCCACTGTGCTCAGCACGATGTAATTTGTAATAAAGTTTAAATATTAAGTAAAGTTTAAAATTGGGGGGAAAAAGTAAAAATATATACAAGGTGCTCCTTCCCTTCCCCCTCTCTCTGTCTCTGTATCTTTCTATCTCTGTCTCTGTCTCTCTCTCTCTCTCTCTCTCTGTCTCTCTGCCCAGTTCTCATATAGCCCAGAAAGCTTAGACCTATGTGTTAGGTCTTAATGCCCAAAATGACAGTTTGCTCTCAGCTCAGGCTGAACTCTGACCCAGTAAACTCTTAGCACTTCTCAGAAACCTTGTAAAGTGGGCTTCTATTTGCCAGGAAAATCCGTAGTGTATTATCCTCCCTACAGCTGTCCCCTCCGCCCCAGGCCCCTGAGAGGGCATCTAGTTTTCTATTAACTCAAGCAAGCCTCCAACTGATCAGAGCCCCATGCTAGGTTCTAGGCTGTTCCAGAACCTAGCTCCTCCCTCCACATAACCCCGTATAACCGGCAGGAAACTCCTGCCATCTTTGCTATCATCTCTGTGCCCTAGAGATATCCTTGACAATGGCCAGTCTTCCTTCTTTCCTCTCTGTTCCCCATGCTCCCCTGCCCCTGCCCATCCCCATTCCCTGAGAGGTAGCCATGGCAGACTCCCCAGATGCCACTAGCTTTTCTCTCTTTCTCTCTTATCTACAGTAAAACCTATCCCTAACCGTGGGGTGGCCATTTTCGTGGTTTCTTTACTGCCAGCCTTGGTTACACTGCGTACCTAAAGCTGGCTGTGTGTGCTTGGTCCTCTTGCCTCTACCTCCCAACTGCTGGCATTACAAACACCACCCCCACAACAGGCAAAATCAAATTCACCAATGTAAAGATGTTTGTTTATGGTGCTGGGTATCAAGTCCAGGATCTTGTACATGCTAGGGAAACACTCTAGTACACTAAACACTCTAGCCCTGATTTGTCTTATGTTGAAGGTTTTTCTTCCATAAAATAAATTGTAAGATGTTTTATGAGATACAATGTTGAGACCTAGAGAGTAGAAAGCTCATAAGTAAACCACAAACATTCTAGCTCTAAGTAAGTTTGCTTTGTTTTTGTTGTTTGGTTGGTTTTGTTGTTGTTGTTGTTTTGGTTTTTCAGGATAGGGTTTATCTGTGTAGTCCTGGCTGTCCTGGAACTCTTCAGACCAGGCTAGCCTTGAACTCAGAGACACCACCACCTGGCCAAGTTCGATATTTGCAACATTCTTGTTTGAGATGTAACCATCCTGGCCCAATCAAATATATTCTAGGAAGACATTCATGGGCCCTCCTTTTGGCTTTCAGATTATTGAAACTGAATAAACTGCAATTTCCTCCGAAGAACCTCCTGCTTGGAAAAAGAAAAAGGGTGAAAACAGATGCCAGCTGGAGGAGAGAGTTGTCTCTTAGGGAGAGAGTTCTCATAGTTTTGGCAATTTGCCAGGCTCCCCTGCAGGAAGTACTGGAGCCCAGACAACAGGTCAGTGATAAAGCCAGCTGCACTCGGAGCAGGACTCGCTCATTCTGCCTTCTCTCGAAACCGAACCCCATGTCAGAGTGCCAAGGTGGACTTAGGTGGTGGTTACTTGGACTTTTATTTGTTCCCCTCCCAGTGGGGCTTCATTGAATAAGCATTTTTTTTCCTGCTTTTCACTATTACATGTTTAGTTAACTGGCCTGCCCAGCTTGTTTGCACTGCCAAGGCCCTGGGCTCTGCCCCTAATGACTCAGGTAACAGTGGCTTTAGGAAAACATGTTCAGTCTCTGTAGGGACCTTTGGCTTTGTCAGTTATATTACACAATAACTGTTGGACTTGGTTCTCAGCCAGCAGAAAATAAAAGCTAAGATCCCAGGGTGAGTGTCTTCTCCTTCCTGAACCCTGCGCCTTTAGTGTTCTCTTCATTCTGAGGGAGGTCTTTCTACCTCCCTCAGAATGAAGAGAACTGATAGGAGGCGGTGCTTGCTCTGAGAGGATAGGAGGATCAATGGAGCCACTTAAGTTGCTCTCTCAATGAGATTTACTCACCTTTGTGTGGAGGAATTCAAGAAACATGACCCAAATCACCCTGGGAAAGCCCCACAACCAAATCAACAGGAAGAGTGATAACAAAGGGCCAGAGTCCTTCAGTTCAAAGCTCTCTCTACTCCTACTGACAATACACACAAGGCATATGAATGAGGAAAGCAGCCAAGGAGTAGAGAAGAGACATTCTAGGGACTTCCTGACACCAGAGTCGTATGCACAACAGCCTGCCCTAGTGAAGCAGTAATGGAGACCACAATTAGACCAAGACCATATCCAAAGGCAAGCTGGCAGGATTAAAACATGGAAGTGGGCTCTTTAAATAGGTTGTATTATATGAAATTGTTCTTTTCTCCTTTTTCTGGAGAGTTTATAGGAATAAACATTATGTTTGAATAGGGAACACTTTTCTTACATGGCATGTGTAAAACTAAAGTGTGTTGACGTTCTAATGGAAGCTAAAGTTAGAGCTGCGAGGGTTGATGAAAGTAAGCTGTAGAGGAATTTTAGTTTAGAACATGGCTGCTCTGGCAAGAGATTCCGCTGGAATATAAACACACCTTTAATCCAGGAGACAGAGGCAAGCAGATCTGCATTCCAGGCCAGGCTGGCATAGAGCAAGTTTCAGGTAAAGAAAAACTTAGGTCCAGGCATGGTGGCAATATGCCTTTAATCCCAAATGACGAAGGTAAAGTTAGTTAGACCCACCTTTGAAAGTGATGTCTAACTGAGTAGCAGAAACAGTGACAAATCAGAGAAAAACCTGACAGAATAGGATATGCCTAACTCTCAGGAGAGAGGAAAGGGAAGCTACTTAAGGAGGGATGATGGAGAGAGGAGGCAGTTTTACCAGGACAGTAATAGAGATACAGGTTGAAGAGAGAGAGAGAATTCAGGTGAAGACAATGAGAGAGAAGCCAGCTTGAATAAGTCAGTTTGAGCCAGAACAGCTGAGTTGAATCAGCCAGCCCAGAGCTCAGTTAAAATCAAAAAAGGGTGAGCTTGTTCAGCAGTAAGTCTCAGAGGCTGAAAACATTCTAGGCCTAGGTTAGGTTGTAAAGAGGCTAGAAGCTTCCAGGACTAGGTCTAGGTTAGCAGAAGGAGGCAGTAAACCTCCCAGCTAACAACTGAAGCAGGCAAATAAAAGTTTCCTTTACAGTAAGACAAAAAAATGAATGAAAATTTGTTATCACCAGTGCTGATGGCTCACATTTGATCCTAGCATCAAGAGGCAGAGCAATCAGATCTTCATGAGTTTGAAGTCATCCAGGTTTACATTGTGAGACTAAGGACAGCTAGGGCTACATACAAGCAGAGAGACCCTATCTGAAAGTCACAACAAACAAAGAAATGAAACCCCAAACAAACAAACAAACAAAACCTACTATATTTTGATGAATATGGTAGCACAGTCTTTTTTTTTTTTTTTTAAGATTTATTTTGTGGGGACTGTAGATATGGCTCAGTGGTTAAGAGCACTGGCTGCTCTTCCAGAGGTCCTGAGTTCAATTCACAGCAACCATGGTGGCTTACAATCATCTATACTTGGATCTGATGCCCTCTTCTGGTATGTGTGAAGACAAAGCACTCGTATGCATAACTACATACAGTTTAAAATTATATCTTGTGTTTATGTTGTTTGCATGTCATGTGCACTATGTCCCTGCCTGGTGTCCTGAAGGATTCCCTGAAACTGGAGTGACAGCTGATTGTGAGCTGACACACAGGCGCTGGAAACATAACTAGGGCCCTGTACAAAGAACAGCAAGTGCTTTTAACCACTGATCCATCTTTTCGGTCTCCATGGCCCATGCCTTGAATTTTCACACCGAGGAGGAGGCAGAGGCAGGCAGTATGAGTCAGTCCATAGTGAGACCTTGGCAGAAAACAAACAAAACCTACCAACTTTGATATATTCTTTGGCTTGTATTTGTGATTTCAGCACTGAGGAGATTGAATGAGGCAGGAGGATTGCATTTTCAAGAGCAGACTAGTCTGGCTACATGGTGTGTCTCTTGCGGAGTTGAAACGCCATGACCAAAAAGCAACTGGGGAGGAAAGCGTTTCTTCAGCTTACACTTCTGGCTCATAGCCCACCACTAGAGGACAGGACAGGAGCTCAAGCAGGGCTGAGGCAGAGGCCGTGAGGGCTGCTGCCTACTGGCTTACTGCCTAGAGCTTGCCTAGCATGCTTTTTTAACTCGGAACCACCAGCCCAGGTATAGCACTACCCACCATGGGCTGGGCCCTCCCCCATTGATCACTGTTGAGAAGATGGCTTACAGCTCTATCTCACAGAGGCATTTTCTCAGCTGGGCCTCCTATCTCTCTCATGACTCTAAGTCGCGTCAAGTTGACACACAAAATCAGCCAGCCCATGGTGGGGCCCTGTTTCAAGTGGAAGAAACAAGTAAAAGCGTATGTTTGAAAAGGCTTCATGTGTGAATAATATCTCCATTATCCGAATGCATTTGAGGAATAATATACCCAACAAGAGAATGTTTTCCCTCCTTGGTAATGTAAAATAGAAGGCATATAACTCCCAACCCCAACCCAAGACATATGAAATGCATATGCTAAATGCGGACCAATAATATTGCCCAAATCTATAGAGGCTATTAATTTTGACTTGTATAAGACAGAAGCTGAAGTTGGGGGCTAAAGAATTGGTTAAGTAGTTAAGAGCACTTTTTGCTCTTACAAGAGGACTCAGGTCAGTTCCCAACCCCACATGATAGCTCAAAACTATCTGTAACTCCCAGGCACTCACACAGTACACATCCATACACTAAATTTTTTTTAAAGATAGATTTATTTATTTATTTATTTATTTATTATTTATACAGCATTCTGTGTATATATGTGCCTGTGTACCAGAAGAGGGCACCAAATCTCACTATAGATGGTTATGAGCTACTATGTGGTACCTGGGAATTGAACTCAGGACCTTTGGAAGAGCAGCCGTCTTTGGATGGCTCAGAGCAACCTCTGAGCCATCTCTCCAGCCCACTAAATATCATTTTAAAACATTTTTTTTTTAAATAGAAGCTGAAGTGTTGGGCTGGTGGGGGGTTGGGAATCTGAGCATACAGCTCAGAGGTAGAGCATTTGATTAGCATATGCAGCCCCTGGATTTGATACCAGCAGAGAGAAAACAGGAAAGGAGGGAAGGAAGGAGGGAGGGAGGACAGAAGGATGAACTAGGGATATAGGTCAGGTGGCTGGAGATACAGCTCAGTTAGAAATGTGCTTTCGTGGCATGCTCAAAACCCTAGGTTTGATCATCACCTCCTATACCAAGCATGCTGGTCCTCAGCTGTAATCCTAACACTTGGGAGGTGGAAACAGGAGGACCAGAAGTTACAAGGTCGACCTCAGATCTACATGGAGCTGGAGGCCAGCATAGGCGACTAAGACTCTGTCTCAAGAGGAAGAGGGAGTGAGGAGAAGTGAGAGAGGGGGAGGAGAGGTAGAGAAAAGTGGTGCCATTTAAGATAAATAATAGCTGGTATGACATACTTCTTAAGAGCTCGTGCTACCACCCAGAGATGAATGCTGGTATTCAGGCCAGAGAATTTCCACTGGAGGAGAAATTGCTAGTTGGCTGTTAGACATCAAGTGGCACTTCCCTAGAACTGAAAGGCTTAGACATGAATGTGTGTATGTTAGAGGTGGTGGGGATACTCTAATGGATAATGAAGTTCCTAAAAACAGTCTTTAACAAAAGAAAAATGGTTTGTGTAAGACCACAAATTGCGAGAAGACTGTACGCACCATGTTCTCTAAAATAAATAAATAAATAAAAGTTTCCTTTTTCGTTCTTTAAAATTGAAATTGGGATTAAGATGTCACCAGGTTCAATTGCCACCTGGTCATGAACTCAGTCCAGCAAAGGGCTGCTGGTTTGTAACAGCACTTCCAAGGTGCGCATTCAGCATCAACTCAGAGGGCTGAACTGTTTGCTCCTACATTTGATTTTTATTGACTCCTGACTGAAAATATGGCCTGCTCCTGAGATCAGACAGTGAAGAAGAGTGAAGAGCTAGCCTATTAAAAGCAAACCCCTGCCAGGGTACATGAGGTGGGATGATGTCAAGCTTGAGACCAACCTAGGCTACAAAGCAGGTTCCATGAAAGCCTGAGCAACACGGGAAGAAGACTCCGTTTCAAAATAGATTTCAGTGACTCACAGCTTTAATCCCATCACTCAAGAGGCAGAGGCAGGTTTATCTCTATGAATTCTTCTGGACAGCCTGGTCTACATAGAGAAACAGTTGGCCTTCCTGATCAGCTGGGAAGCTGTCCAGGAAAGGAAAGGGTATCCTGAGACATGGGAGCCCAGAAACCACACGGCTCTGACTGGAGACCTCCTCAGCAGCGACACTGCAGTTCCCAGGGGAGAGTTACCCCAACCCCTGAAGAACTAAGATGCTTAGTAGCCTGAGCTCCACTCCTTCTCTGCTCCTTCTCTTCTGAGCTTCTTGGCTTCTTCCAATGACAGAGGCCCACTAAGCAGTAAATCTCTTAAATAGCATTTACTGGAGGGACAAATCCAGGAGAGGAAGAACAAATTCAGCAGTGGCCAGCTCTGCTTCCAGGAGAAGACCCCAGAGAACTGCACAAACCCAGCCTTAAGGTAGGATTATTTAGGGGGCAGAGCTTTCTAGGGCAGAGTTTGCCCAAGTGAGGATTGGTGGGATTTCAAGTCCTGAGTTTAGGGGAAGCTTAGGGACTGGTGGGTTTTTGTTCAACCTTTCCACCTAAAAGTAGCATAAATCTGGGAGGGGTCCCAGGTAGGGACTGCAGATGATCCTTGTGACAGAGGCTGGCACTGCCAGTTTGACAGTTAGAGAGGTATGGGGGAGATGCTATTAACTCATGCCATTCGGGGTTTACACAAGCTTGAACTCTAAACTAAACAAAACAACTTTCCTTAATTAAACATATACTAATGGGTCAAATTTCTATTTCTGGTCCCTGGCTGGAAGTGTCATACTATGTAAGGTTCACTGCCTCAGAGGAATGGCTGACCAGTTTATACATTGGCACCTGAACTCACAGAGTAGCTCCAGTTAAACATGCCTCCCTCACCCTGAGTTCTCTGCCAGCTATAACTGAGGCCTCAGGCGCCACTGCTTTCTCTGTGGCTTCAGTGGCTCAATTTCTGCAGGTGTCTAATCTCAGGTCCAGAGGTTTGGAAATTTAGCCTCACCTGCTCTGGAGTCCTGAGATGTTGCTGTCCAGAGGTGTAGAGAGGCCAGCAACATAGCCTGAAGATCTAAGTGCCCCTTTCAGGGAACATGGGGTGGCATCCAGGGGAGCTGAAGCGCTGAAGAAGGAGTACCCAGGGAAAGAGGTAGGGGGAGCCCAGAGGCAAAACTTGAAGCAGCCAAGCTGGGCTCCCCAGCAGGGACCAAGACATTTTCCTGTAAAGTATACAAAGTTTACAAAGTCTACAAAGTAAACGAAAGGAGTCTGCCCTGAATAGCCATCAGAAACCTGTCTCAAAACAAAAACAAAAACAAACTTAAACAAACAGACAAAGGAATGCCTCTAAGGAACTCTCTGTGTTTAATTCTGAAAGATTAAAGTAGAATGTAGAGGGGGTGGAGAGATGGTTCAGCAATGAAGAGCACTGGCTGCTCCTCCAGACGACCCAGGTTCAATTTCCTTACCTACATGGCAGCTCACAACTGTCCACAACTCACAACTCCAGTTCCAGGAGATCTGACACCCTCACGCAGGCATACATGCAAGCAAAACATCAATATATATGAATATGAAATAAAATAAAATTTAAAGTAGAATGTAGAAAGTAGAAGGAAGCCCAGGAGAGCAAGGTTCTAAAATTTCCCAACACGGTTCACTTGAGGTGACTACTTAGGAGCATGAAATGAGTGGCTGTAGAGAGATTGGCAAGCAAAGAAACAGCCCTGAGCCCTGGGGCTACTCTCCTTTGAAAAATATGTGGGCCTCTTCTGGCTAGTCAAAACCCAGCAACTCCCTACCAGTGAGTCATTTAGGGTCACGCACTTCCTGTTTTGAGAGAATTAACAAGGCTGAGTTAACTTTGGGCACAAACACTGTGGGAGTCTGGCCTAGAAACAGTCAAAGGGAAACCCCTATTTGCAGTCTCTTGTTTGTATTGTCAAGTCCAAAGGAAACTTCAGTTCCCCAAACTCTGAAAGGCAATCCAAATATCCAGAAATGAGCTCAGCCTGCGTTACAGGAGGATTTCTGGTGGTTAGAGAAAAGCCAGAGTTCCTAAGGAGTCGTTTTCCTTACCTCCTGCAAAAAGAACCTTTGGCTCTCCAATCAACATAACCTGTGGTACCCCTCAGCAATTAAGGCCCATGCTAGCCTCCAGGATCCCTCATGCTTACGAGTACTTGTTATATATTTATCTGTTTGTTTCCTGAGACAGGGTTTTTCTGTACAGCCCTGGCCGTCCTGGAACTTGCTCTGTAAACCAGGTTGGCCTTGAACTCAGTAGTCTACCTGCCTCGGTCTTCTGAGTGCTGGAACTAAAGGTGGCAGAACCACTGCCTGGCTACTTGTTGTATATTTAATGCCCCCGACACAAGTCTCACTGTTCGCACTGTGCCTTCTCTATCTCTACCCTCTACTATTCTCTCTCTCAGATAGCCACAGCCAGGTCCAGTCTGCTGGCCATGTTCAGTCTGCTCCTTTCTCTTTCTCCTCTTGACTCCTTCGGATGTTCCTGGCTGTTCTCTCTCATCTCTACAATGAAACCCTACCCTAACCACACCATGGAGCACTCATATGACCAGTTTCTACACTATGAGTGAGTGTATTATGTCTTTAAAATATATGGAATATATGTCCAAATACACACAGATTGTCCAAAGTTATATAACAGCCCATCAGTCAATCAAGGTAAAAAACGCATCTGATTCCCTTGGGTAGAGATCTACCTCTACCTCTATGGGCAGTGATGGGATAAGGACCAAGTTCTAGCTTGTCACCCTCAATGGCCCGTAGAATACTTCTGATCTTTCAGAGATCTTGACTCAGGCCAAACCAGACTGGTGGCTTCGAAGCAGCAAAGAATTTAAAGTCTCTCTGGTTTGATTCAGGGTTAGAAGCTTGAGCAGGAGGTTTAGGAGGAATGAGATGCTCAGAAAGACATAGTCACACGCTTCCTAAAGAACAGGAGGAAGCTAAGAAGTAGCCCAAGTGTGGTCACATAACCCAAGTTCCTCAAGGGGGAGTCACAGTGAACTGTTAGCAGTGGCCACACATATCATTTTGTTAGCTCTCAAGTTACATCTCATGAGGTTGCTAGGATCCTTCCACTCTCTCTTGCTGTGAGTGAGATTACAGGGTGGCTATGGCAGAGCGCTGGATAGATAAGGTAACAGGAGGTCAGTGGGCTGTAGGAGGGTTTAGTCCGTGTTCTTTGATGTAAGCAGAATTTCTGATGAGATTCCGGAGCAATGTAGGTGCACCACTGGGCATGGAGATGCAGGCAATTGCTAGTTGTGCTGGAATTCTTGTTTCTGTGGTGTCCAGAGACTTCAAGCAGATTCCTCCCCATCCTCATGTAACCATAATGTACTCTGTTTTACTTCCATTAAGCTAAATTCATTAAAGGAAACACAGAAAAGAACACTTGCTACAGCCTGTTCCTATCTTTCAGGATGATCCGTGATTTTTTTCCTCTTACTTTAATAAATCTGTATTTTTACTACTACTTCATATCTTGTCCAATTCGATATTCAAGACACAATGAGCCTGGACATCGCAGCATGGTGGGGCACCTTGAGACCCCCTTCAGTAACAGTAGCTCACTGAGGCAGCATGGACATCTATTCTTTCACCCTTTGAGGATAACTCTTGTCCTTGTTACAGGGATGACCAGAGATGACCATTCAGACACAGTTTATAGCCAATCGAAAGTCTTTATTTCAGATGATGTGACTACACTCAGGTATGTGGGGACCCAAGTGTAACCCTGGGCATTTAGATCAAGAGGCTTTTAAAGGCAAAATCTGTATCCTGGTATCTCCCTCTGCAGCTGCAAGGGAGGTTTTTTGCAGAAGCAGGCGGTTTATCAGAAGCAAAGTAAGTTAGCTTGACCTCGGGTTCCTAGAATACAGCTGGATAATTTTCCAAGGGATTCTCTATTGAGCTCAGACTCTAGTTAAATCTGAAAAGGCCTCAACAAGAATACAAGATTAGAGAAACCTCTGCAGTGTCCTGCCCTGTCACATCCTGAGAGCAACAGACACTTATTTCAGCTGGGTTTTACATATTCAGTGTAAAAAAAAAAATCTACAAATTTTACTACTCAAAATACCAACAATTGGTTGAAACACAAAAGGCAGCTGCCCTCGAGCTCAGAGATCTGCCTGCCTCTGCCTCTCAAGTGCTGGAGTAGAGGTGTGTGTGACCACTGCCCAGCCATCGAGTTACCTTTTCTCTCTTTCTTTTTCTTTCTTTTTTTCCTTCCCTTTCCTTTTTTTTCTTTTATTAAAAAAATTTTTTTGACCAAAAATCAAATTTTACAGCACACAATAGGGGCAAAGAGCTAAGTCTAGTGGACATGTCACGCTGCACATTCTCTTTAAAGTGATGGTGTGATAGAGAATTGAAGCAGTCAAAACAGTTGTTGGGGCTGAAACCTGATGCCCTTGTAAAGGTCCTAGGTTCAGTTCACAGCACCCATATGGTGGCTGACAGCCATCCATAACTCTCGTTCCAGGGGATCTGATACCCTGCTTTGGCCTCCATGAACAGTGGGCACACACATGTAGATAAACATGCAGGTAACACAATCATACACATAAAAATGAATCTTTAAAATAAGGAAATAAAGTTAACTATAAAATACTTGCTTAAGTAAAGGCAGCAGGCGCACACGCCTGTGATCTCAGCACTCAGGGGCAGGTGGATCTCCGTGAGTTCAAGGCCAACCTGGTCTACAAAGTGAACCCAGGATGGCCAGGGCTACACAGAGCACAGAGAAACCCTGTCAAAGGACAGGCAGCAAGCATTGTTAACGATGAGCCATCACCCAGCTTTCGTTATTATCACTGCTGGTGCCGTGTATTGGTGCCAAGATACACTTCCAGTCCCTCTAATGGGTTATTGACCCTGAAGTCAGAAGTGTAGAAACCCTGGGAAACTCATTGTGGCTGGCATCTAAGTTAAGGCAATTTGTTGCGAACTTTGCATTTAAATTTGTGAGCTTTGTCATTAACTTCAGGTAGTCAGTGTCCAAATTAAATATTATTATAGGGTTAGGCATGCTGGCAAACATCTATGATCCCAGCCAGTCTTCACAGGATGGAGGTGGGAAGTGAGTTCTAGACCAACCAAAACTACACAGCAATAATATATCCTTTTGTTTTCAAAGTCTATTTTATTTTATTTTTATTAATTACAGTTTATTCACTTTGTATCCCAGCTGTAGTCCCCTCCCCCAGTCCACTGATAGAGGAGGTCCTCCTCTCCTTCCTTCTAATCCTAATCTATCAGGTCTCATCAGGAATGGCTGCATTGTCTTCCTCTGTGGCCTGATAAGGCTGCATCCCCCTGAGAGAGAGGTGATCAAAGAGCAGGCCAATCCGTTCATATCAGAGACACCACCCTGCAGGGTATCAAAGCAGATGCTGAGACGTATAGCCCAGAGTGCAGGGAATCTTATGAAAGAAGTGGGAGATAGTAAAACCTGGAGAGGACAGGCTCTCCACAAGGAGAGCAACAAAACCAAAAAATCTGACCACAGGGGTCTTTTCTGAGGCTGATACTCCAACCAAGGACCATTCATGGAGATACCATTCATGGCAGCTCAGTGTCCAAGTGGGTTCCCTAGTAATGGGAACAGAGACTGTCTCTGGCAATAATATATCTTTAAAAACAACAACAACCCAAGCATTCAGTTGTAGAACATTCAGCTGGTGTCAGAAAGTTGGTGGCTGGGGGCTGGAGAGATGGCTCAGTGACTATGAGCATAGCTGTTTTTGCAGAAGATCCAGGTTCTGTTCCAAGGTTCACAGGTGGCTCATGACTATAACTCCAGTTCCAGGGAATCT
Source organism: Meriones unguiculatus (assembly GCF_030254825.1). NCBI lineage: Eukaryota > Metazoa > Chordata > Mammalia > Rodentia > Muridae > Meriones > Meriones unguiculatus. The sequence goes on from NC_083350.1 coordinate 51,167,084, forward strand.
AATGCCCTCTCATAGCCTCCAAAGGTGCCAGGAACACATGATGTATATACATGCAGACAGACTAAACACTCATACACATACAATAAAAATAAACAAATCTATTCTAGACATTAAAAAAGAAAGCCAGGCAGTGCTGGCCCACACCTTTGATCCCAGCACTCAGGAGGCAGTGGCAGGGGCTTCTCTGAGTTAGAGGGTAGTCTGGTCTACAAAGTGAGTTTGAGGACAGCCAGGGTTACACAGAGAAACCCGTCTCAAAAATCGAAAAAAAAATTAAAGAAAAATTTCTGTTGGATGCAGCAAGCATAGGGCTTTCACAGCAGAGGTTCTATGAGGTATGGGAGTGTCATGGAAACACTGAGGTACAAGCAGCTAGGTGGGACAGAGAAGGCTCAGGGACACTGCGCTTGAGTCTGGTGTCTGAGGTGAGTGCAGCCTTGTGGGAGATGATGTGCCTTCCTGTGGAATTCTACTCAGTTCCAGGGAGTTGGCAACAGAGGCCTAAGGAGATCATTGCTCAGCTCTCAGAAGGAAAAAGGCGTGGATCCATGCTAGGCTCTAGGTAAACCCTGTGAATGTCAGGCTAGCCAGGGCTATACAGAGAGACTGTGGTGCTTTGGATGAGGTTGGCCCCACAGGCTCATATGTTTGAATGCTAGTTTCCCGCTTTGTGGACTGTTGGGAAGGAGCAGGATGTGTGGCCTTGTTGGAGGAGGGGGGATGCTACTTCTCCAGAACCATGCTTGCCTGCAGGCAGCCCTCCTCTCACCATGACGATAATAGACCTTGTTTCTGGTCACGGTATTTTATCACAGTGACAGAAAAGTAACTAATACACTAACTAACAAGGAAAGAAAGAAAAAGGTGAATAAGCAATTGAGGAAGACACCTGCCATCATCTCCTGGCCCCCATCCCTTCCCCCCCCATATACAGAGGATAAATTATAGGTCATATGAATTATAGCATATCAAAAATCTGACATTAAAATAAATAATAGCTATCTTTTAGAAATACATACAGTAGCACATGTCTATAAGCCTAGGACTTGGGAGGTAGAAGTGGCAGGATCAGGAATTCAGGGCCAGCCTCAGCTGTATAGTTTGAGGCCAGCCTGGGCTATATAAGACACCGTCCCAAAAAAGAACAAAAGGAAAAAAAAACCCTAAGAAATATATATTGAAATAGTTATGAAGTAGAGTGTTAAAGGATCATTTCAAAGCTGGGCGGTGGTGGCTCACACCTTTAACCCTAGCTCCCAGGAGGCAGAGGCAGAGGCAGGTAGATCTCTGAGTTCGAGGACAGCCTGGGCTACAGAGTGAGTTTCAGAACAACCAAGGTTAGAAAGAGAAACTCTGTCTCAAAAACACAGGCCAGAAGTTGGGAACTGATGATGCTGGTCACCCGAGAGCCCATTATACCGTTTTCTCCACTGCTGCATTATGTCTGAACTTTTTCATAAAAGGGGAGGAATAACCACACCAAAGAAAGTGTCATGCCCTCTAAGAAGGAACCTTCCGGAGTCACTGACCACCCCACCCCTGGGCCCACAGAGGAGAGACATGAATTATTAAGGGGAATTTGAGAAGCTCAGAAGCCATGGAGCCTGGGAAGGTGGTGAGCACAGGGGCCGCTGTGGCTCAGGCAGCTCTGTGCCCTTCAGGGGCTCATGCTGTCTCTCCCATCCCACCTGCCAAACTGATCGTGGTGGTGGAAGTGGAGCCGGGCCAGGGATCAGGTAAGAAGCCTGGAGGGGGTCTGAGGGTGTAGCTCATGTTGCTTGTCTAGCATGCATGAAGTCCTGGGTTTGATTCACAGCACTGTGTAAACTTGTCTAAAAATGAGAAAAAGACCTGGGAACATAGTTTAGTGGTAGATTGCCTCCCCAGTATGTGAGAGATCCCGGGTTTAATTCCCCAAATTGCATTAAAAAGAAGAAAAGAAGGCCTGAAGGAGGGCAGCCAGCAGAGCCTTCTGAAAGAGGTGGGACTAAGCCAGTTCAGGTTGGAGGTGGGGGTGAAGGGAACCTCCCAAGCTCATCTTCTCTCATGAAAACTGACATGGAGCCCACTTCTCTCAGGCTCCAAGGAGACCCATGGCCCCACACTTCTTTTGGATGGATCCAAGAGCCTTCACCTGCGTCAGCCGGGCACTCTGGAGCCCCAGGTAGAAGGTGTGGGAGGAGGGGAGAGGGGAAGATGACAAATGCCACTGCTGACCCTGCTGGTGTCCACAGGAACACCACCTCACCTTTGACTCAGTGCTGGGCCCTGGTGCGACTCAGGTAGGAGGTTCGAAGAAAGGGATGGGAGGAGAATGGAAGCTCTCAGGCTTCTGCATCTAGGGCCTCTGACTGGCTTCTTTTTGCTCAGGGCAGGCTGTGACAGGTCACTTGATGCAGGGGGATGTACCTGTGTGTTTCTACAGGAAGCAGAGCAGGAGATGTTGACACAAATCCAACCTATGCTGGCCTACGTGGCCCAAGGGTACAATATAGCCCTGCTGCTCCAGGGCCGGGAAACGGAGGCACCCCGCTTTGTGCCTCAGGTGAGGTGCCACGGACATCCTGATGTTCAAGTATTAGGAAATCTTTGCCTGCTCATCCAAGCCAGACTAGGGACAGGTTAGGCCTCCCACAGCACCCTGTGGTCCTTAAAGAACATTTTACCAAGGCCGCTTCATGCAGCTGAGAAGACAAGATGGAATGCAATGGATCATGGATGAACCAGTCGGGGAGAAGTGGCACACACAGATCAGGTCCCCAGGGGCTCTAACTTCCACACTTTTGGTAACACCACTGACACTACACTTGAAAGCTTTACTGTGAGGGTTTAATTAAAAAACAAACAAACAAACAAACAAACAAACAAACAAACCCTCAACTCTGCCGGGTAGTGGTGGAGCAGGCCTTTAATCAATCCCAGTACTCCGGAGGCAGAGAAAGGCGGATATCTGAGTTTGAGGCCAGCCTGGTCTACAGAAGGAGCTACCAGGGCTAGCTAGAGAAACTCTGTCTCTAGAAAACAAACCAAAAACCAAACTAAAACAAAAACCAAACACCCCCACCCCACCCTATCCCACCCCTAAAATCCCTCAAATAAAAATGGCTGCCTCAGAACCTAACCACACCCCTGCCCAGCAACAGTGAGGCGAGCTGAAGACACCTGCTTGCTTGTCTGTCTTCAGGGGATGGGGTGAGGGGCGGGGAGCACACACTGAGCTCCTCTTTCCACTTTAGGTCCTACAGATGCTGTTTGAGGAAGCTCTGCCTCTCTGCAGCTCTGGTCCTGTGCTTTGTACTCTCAGTTTGGTGCAGGTGAGGCTGTGGGACTGAGGGTGGGGGCAAGCATGGGGGTGGGAGTTTGTGGGTAGGGGAAACTTGGAAGGCAGAGTTAAGTGACACCACAGAAACACCTTGAGGCTTATAGAGAGTGAAAAGAGAGATGGGTCCAGCCCCACTCTGCTACTCTAGCTGGGGCTTGCCTCTGTCAACAGCTGACTTCTTGACCTCACTTAGTCCATGGACCTACAGGAGTGAAAAGGCTTTGCTTGTGGCAATTGTCTTTGTGTGATCCCAGATTAGCTCCAGTGGGCAGACTCGGGACCTGCTCTCCCCATGTCTGGAGGACCTGCCAGTACTGGATGTGGCCCCTCTGGGCTTGTAAGTGTCCAGGCCCAATGGGACAGGGGTGCTTAACGATAACTTCATGCTAAGCTGTGGCAAGTTTTTACTCTGCCATCCCAGAATGAAGCCCTGAGCTTGGAGTCATGCTTCTGGGGCCTAGATGGACTCCCCAGAGCCCCCTCTCCACCCTCTTTCTTTCATCCCACACCTATACATCTTATTGCCCTCATATCAAACATATTTCAACTCTCAGCCCCACCTTCATGGCCTGAATAAGGCCGGCATCACACTGAGTGTTTCCAAACACCCCTCTGAGCATTTTCCCCACAACTTGGATATGGTCCCAACTAACCTGTTTCCCTTCCTGGGGGGCCACAGGAGAAAAACAAAAAAGGGGGGGAAGAGAATTTTAAGGAGGTCTACTGAGCCCAAGCCTTTGGGATGACTCTTGTGTGCTATGGACATTGCCATAGACACAAGCATACAGAGACATTAGAGGCTGCTGCACAGCACAGGGGCTAAAGGCTGTGTTCAAGCCCCCCTTCCTTCAGGGTTGTCAAAGATGCCAGTGAAGTAGAAGTGTCTGATGCCCAAGCTGCCTCTGAGCTGTACCTAAAGGCTGCTGTGAGTGAAGGCAGGTGAGGTCAAGACACCTGTCACCCATCTACTCCCAGTTCCTGCATGACTCTCGGTTTCATTCCTGAGTCAGCCATGTCCTCTGCAGGGCCTGTTCTCTGCTCACCCTTACCATGTCCTGCCCTGGGCCTGAGACCCAGCAACTGTGGCGGGGTACCCTGAGGATCATGCAGCTTCCAGGAGACCCGTAAGTCTGAAGGGGCCTTGTGGTTACACTGGGAAGTGAGGTGGAGGCCAAAGTATGGATGTAAATCTAGATGTTCAAAGCTGAGACTGGAAAATCCCCGAGTAGCCAGCCCATCTTCACACCCCCTTCCCTCAATGTTCAAAAATAATGAAGACTTCAAGTAGTCACAGCAAATAATTATTTCAGGCCAGTTTGTAAAATATGTAGTACTGTGCAAAGATTGCCAAATTCAGAAGTGTCTAAAAACAAAATAGAAACAAAAGGGGGAAAGTAAACAAAATGTCAGAATATTCTAAGGTTTCTTCTTTCTTTTATTGTGCAAGAATCTTTTTTTAAACAATTTTTTCTTTTTTTAAGATTTATTTATTATTTATACAACATTCTGCCTGCACACCAGATCTTACTATAGATGGTTATGAGCCACCATGTGGTTGCTGAGAATTGAACTCAGGACCTTTGGAAGAACGATGAATGTTCTTAACCTCTGAGCCATCTCTCCAGCCCGCAAGATTCTTTTTTAAGAGTTATTTTATTCATGTGTATGTGTCTGCTTGTCTATATGTGCACTACATATGTCCAGTGCCCACGGAGGCCAGAAGAGGATATTGAATCCTCTAGAATTGGAATTATAGGCAGTTTGTTTGTTTTTGTTTTTGAGACAGGGTTTCTCTGTGTAGCCTTGGCTGTCCTGGACTCACTTTGTAGACTAGGTTGGCCTCAAACTCACAGAGATCCTCCTGCCTCTGTGATGGGATCACAGTTGTATGCTTCCCTGAGTGATGGGATTACAGTTGGATGCCACCACACCTGGCTGTTATAGGCAGTCTTGAAGCACCTGATGTAGATGCTGGAAACTGAACCTGGGTCCTCTGCAAGAGCAGCAAGTATTAACCTCTCATGGTTAGAAAAAAAAAAAAAAGTTGTAATAATAGACTTGGTTGGGTGATTCTGGCTAGTGTTACTCTCTTCCCTCCCTCTGGCAGAGACTGCCCCCTGCTGCGAGTGCTGGCTGGTGAAGCTGCTGCTGAGGAAGAGGTGGAGGGCTCTCTGCCCTGGATTGTCTCCTGGCTCCTGGAGGGAAACAGCTACAGTAGTTTACTTCTTCGTCTGGACCCGCAAGGTGACTGAGAGTTGGGGTGGGGTCCTTTGGAAAGCTTAGGCTTGCTTCATGCTATTACTCAACCAGTCCAGAGAGAGACCAAGAGCCTGATTCTCTGGGTGGGTCAGCATTAAGGAAGGTTCTGTTGTGGCCAACATGCCATTATCAGAAGACCCAAGGGCAAAGCTAATAGTAAAACCAGCCTGAACCCCTTAACCTCAGAAATTTTCAAAGACCTACCAAACTTTTTTCCTCTCCCCCTTTTGGGACAGGGCCGCCCTATGCAGCCCAGGCTGTTTTTGAAGTATATGTGTAGTCCAGGCTAGCTAGAACATAGCATCTTTCTGTCTTAGCTTCCTGAGTACGAGGTTACAGTTGTTGACCCCCACATCAGGATCTTTACCAAGCATTTTAACACCTTTTCTCCTCAACAGGGTGTCAAGTAGTCCAAGCCGGCCTTGAACTCCTGGAAATCTGCCTGCCTTAGCATCCCAAGTACTGGGATTGCAGGAGCAGGCAGCCACATCCCAGAATGCAGATCTAATTCACAAATGAGAGAGAGACAGACCTAATTTGTAGATGAAGAAAGGAACACAGAGGAGAAAACACATTTGTATTTTTCACATACCCTTTACAAATGAGGTCTCTGAAGCTACTGGGGGGGGGTTACAGTGGTGGATATAGAGTAGACAACAATAGCAATGAAGCTGAGTATTGAGGCACACACCTGTAATCCCAACTGCAAATTCAAGGTCAGAGTGAGTTACATAGCCAGACAGTCTCAAACTGGGGGGATGGGGAGGAAGAAAGGCTGAAAAACAACAACACTGAATGGCTGGAGGACAGCTTGTCAGTAAAGCATTTGCCTAGCATGCTTAAGGCCTTAGAGTTGATTCCCAACATCTGGGGGAGAGCAGTAGTTAAAACTCTCCAGTTTTAACTAAGTAGATTGGTTTCCTATATTTGTATATGTTTGAAAATTTCCATTGAATTAAAAAAAAAAAAAAAAGCCTGATCCTCTGTCTCTACAACCAACATTCATTTGGCCAGGAGTCCTTAGACCTCCCCCTGTCCCAAGCTCAGTGAAAGAAGGCAAGCTAGAACATTTCATACCCTCAAGATATTACTCAGAATACAAAACCTGTAGGGGCTGGAGAGATGGCTCAGTGGCTAAGAGCAGCGGCTGTTCTTCTAAAGGTCCTGAGTTCAATTCCCAGCAACCACATGGTGGCTCACAACCATCTATGACTGTAGTCCCATGGGATCTGATGCCCTTTTCTGGTCTACACATGTACATGCCAGCAAAGCATCCATATACATAGAACAACAACAAAAACTAACCTATTGATAAAAACATGTCTACAGGGAGGGCAGACATATGTTTATCTATGGGTTAGCTTTATGTTTTGATTAATGGTGCAGTTTTTTAGTGGCAGATGGCTTGGAGTTGCTGTGGATAAAAAGATAAATCCAAAAGCAGCCTGAGCACAGGGCCATCAAGCACAGTGAAAATCAAACATTTTGATTAGTAGGTGACAATGAATATGATGGTGGTGGTGATGATGATGGTGATGCTTTAGACTAGGCACTGAACCCAGGACCCCAACACATACTAGGCACACGTCTACCACTGTGCTACATCCCTAGTCTCTTTGACTTTTTATTTTGAGATGGGCACACTGAGTTGCAAAACCAGGCCTTGAACTTGCTATTATGCCTCAGCCACCAGACCTGGCAAGAATTAGGTATTTTGATAAACAGTTCTTGACAGAAAGTTAGAGTATTACAGCCAGTGTGCTGTGCAGTTCAGGAAAGAATAGTCTACTGTGTTGTCTCTTTCAAGGTAGCTCCTCAAGTTTGCTCCAGAGTGCTCTGTTGGGGGCCGCACGAAAGAGGGTGCAATTGAAAGAGGTGAGGCCCACCCTGTGGAATGCAGCAGAGGAGATAAGGGCCCGAAGGGCCACTCTGAAGACGCTGCGTTTAGGCCTCCTTGGAGACACCTTGACAGACGGTGGGTTGAACCAACTAGGAAGAGCCATTTGGGAGCTACAGGTGAGCAAGATGAAATCTGGCAATACTTGTGGCATAAGTGGCCAGTACCCACTTGAGTCTTTTCCTCCTAGGTGGTAAAAGCCTGGGCCCCAAGAAGCCATGTGCCCAAAGGGGCTAGAGCTGAGTCTATGGAGCTCCCTGAACCACAGGTACCTTTTCTTATCCAAACTCTTGGGGGCACCATATATGCCCACCTTTCCTCTTTGTTGTTTACAGAATATTCCACTTACTTATTGATTCCCAAACATTTATTGGCCATGCACCACATACTGGGTACAGAACCATGTTAGCCCCTGGTAAAGTTTAGTCTGAAAATAAACAGTTACACTGCCATGGTCAACGCTCTTAAAGGCTTGTCAACACCTGACTCTTTGTAGCATCAATATGCCTTGAAAAAAGAGGAAAGTAAGATTTCATAGAAACTGGCTTCTGATGGGGGTTTATAAAGACAGTGAAGTACATTCTAGGCGGAAACTGAGACCAGCATAGAGTTGATATCTCTGGGGAACTGCAAGCAACTTAATGTGATAGAGAATAGAGATGGAGAAAGAGTCAGAAATGGACCGGAGATGGAGGCAGCCAAGGCACACAGGCTTTGTAAGTCTACTAAGGCATTCGGACTGTCTCTTGAAGGTTGAAGGCAAGCCACTGAACTACTGTAAGCAGGGAAGACACTCCGCTCAATCATCAGGTGAGCAAACTGAAAAAAAAATGTGAGTGGCCCAGGGTCATAGACAATCTCACTCCAGGTTCTGGAATATGATGCTTTGATCCCTTTAGAGTCCAGTGCTTCTCAACCTTCTCAATGCTGTGACCCTTTAAACCCTTTAATACTGTTCCTCATGCTGTGTTGACCCCCAACCATAAAATTATTTTTGTTGCAACTTCATAACTTTGCTACTGTTATGAATCATAATGGCAACATCTGTATTTTCTTATGGTCTTGGGAGACCCCTGTGAAAGTGCCCTTGGCCCCTCAGAGGGATCTCAACCCACAGGTTGAGAGCCTCTGCTTTAGGCAAAAGCCTTTCTTATCCAAAAGGGGACCCTCTCTTCCAGGAGTTGCTGTAGCATGTTTGAACCCAGTCCCTTCCTTTCTCTTCTCTTTTCTTGCTTTAAAGTATTTTTTTTTAAATTTTAATTAATTAATTAATCTTTTTGAGACAGGGTCTCACTATATAGCCATGGCTGGCCTTGAACTCAAAGAGATCCTATTACTTCTGCCTCTGGAGTGCTGGGATTATGTGCATGTGTCACCATGCCTGTCCTCTTTTCCCCTTTACAGTTGCATACTCACAACTGATTTTTACTGACCTAGGATTAGGGGATTAGACTTGTTAGCTACTTCTTCATGTTATTGTTCTTATTCTTGTTATCTTCCTCCTCCCCCACTTCCTCCTCTTCTTTTTCAAAAAGTGTGTTGCTTCTCTGGGATTTATTTGCATTATGTTGTTCATCTGCTCTACAAAGTGTGTGTGTGTGTTTACACTTTGATGTGACTAATGACATTTTCTCTAGAGGCAGAAATAAGAGGATTTCTAGGGTCTGGGCTCCACCAAAAGCATCTTCTCAGGAGCTCCAAGGAACAGGTAATAACGCTTCACATACCCCCAAAACAGAAAACTCGGGGGAATAAGGGGTCCCCAAGCCCTGTGCTGATATTAGGGAGAATTGAAGCTTCTGCCAACAAGGACCTAAAGTCTCCCTGCATCTCCTAGGGAGGATCATGGGGAGCAGCTGCTATCCTACTGGGATAGATTATAGTCATGGGACCCTGACACTACTCCGTACCCATCAGCAGAGAGTATCTCCTCTCTCTCCCCGCAGCCTCCTTAGTCCCTGCTCAGTATATGGACTCTCCCAGGCCAATTAGATTCTGGGAATAGCCGTGACAATAAGTTCTGCTGGAAAGGTTGCCATCTGTGTTCTAAATGTATGCATAGCCTGCATTCTGACAAAATCTCAAATGATGCCATTTAGGTCCTTCAGGCCCCAGACGTGGCCCTGCAGTTCTTTCTGGCCCAGGCCCGGAGGCAGAGACTTCGAGAGGAACACAGGATTCGGCTCCAGAAAGAGCTGAAACGTTTGGAATACCAGGAGAAAGTGGCCTGTAAAGAGACCAAAGGGATGGTGGCAGAAGAGGTGAGGAAGAAGGATGGAGCTTGAATCTCCTTGTGCCTAGGCCAGACACTGGCAAGGATCTAGACTCACTCATAATAGATTGGTCCATGTGCACACCACACTCTTCTCAGCCTCATGGGACACAGAAGAGGCCATATTCAGTGTTATTTGCTATGATGGGCAGCCATAGGCAGGTGGGAACAATGAGGGCCACTTTACCCAGGTTGGGCTAGATCAGAGGATTTTGGGTCTGAAGAGAGACTCAAAGGAAAACTAGAGTCAGCTCAGGAGTTCACTGCAATCAGCTCCTTGAGGGTACTCAGTAAACTGTTTAAGAAATAAAACACGTGGCAGGCAGTGGTGGTGCATGCCTTTAAAGGTAGCACTTGGGAGGTAGAGGCAGGCAGTTCTCTGAGCTCAAGGCCAGACTGTTCTACAGAGTGAATTCCAAGACAGCTAAGTTACAGAGAGAAACTCTATGTCAAAAAACCAAAAACCAATCAATTAAACAAACAAAGGAAAACATGTGGCCAGGTACAGTGGTACAGGCCTCTCAGCACGCAGGAAGCCCAGGCAGGACAGTCCAAGGTTAGCCTGGCATATAAAGATGACCCTGTTTCATTCCCATTCTCTCCCTGCAAACAAACAAATAAATAAACAAAAACAAAAACAAGCAAACAAAAAATTGTGTGTGCGGTGAGAACATGTTTTCAGATAGGGCAAAAGTTTAAGCACAGCAGAGGGAAACAGCAGCAAAATTGGGACCACAGCTTGTTCTCTCTGTTTAGAGCCTACCTAGCAAGTGTGTCATCAGAGGCAAGGTTAGAGAGACAGGGTCACATATATGGCAGAGTTTGGATTTCACTCTAGTGAGGATAGGGAACTAATGAAAGTCTGAGCCACTTCAGCTCTGTACCACAGTAGCCATGAGAATTTGGTCAATTTGATCAGTTTCCTGATGAACTGTTTACAAATCTGTAACAGCGAAACTTCATCATACAGTTGCTAGGGATGAAATAAGATCATATGCATGATGTAGCACAAAGCCTTGCACAGAGGTGGCACTCACCAAAAGGTACAACTTACCTTTGCAGGCTTGTGAGGAGAAAGAGACACAGCAGAAGGAGCAGATGGTGCTAAAACTTCAGGTAGAAGCCCTGCAGGCAGAAAGGAACATGGCAGAGCAAGATCTGGTGGCCCTCTATGACTTGTATGTACAGGTGACCCGAGCTCGGACATGCCACTTGCTGCAGGTCAGTGGAGACAGAGGGCAGGCCTCAAGTTGGTGCCAAGGCTAATGGACCAACAGGCACCTCTGAATCTGGACACAGGTATTCCAAGCCTGGCAGGGGCTGTGGGAGGAGAAGGCTGTGGCTACAGAACATCATCACCGAAGTCTGCTGGCTGCTGTCCTCCAAGACACCATTGATCTGGCCTTAAAGAACCAGGAACTCCAGGCCCAGAATCAGCAGCTTGAGCAGAGTGCAGGCAGGGCCAGCCATGCTGGAGTCCTGCCCAGAGAGAAACCTGGTCAGGAATACTTTGGGGCTACTTTCCCTTGTCCTCATTCATGAGGGCCCCAGAAGGGAGAAGGTGGGGCATACCAACCAAGATGGCTCTCATTACAGCTAATTACTACCACCCCTAACCATGTTGCCTTGTACCAGTTTCACTAAGTCCCAATACCTGTTATTTCATTTTGCTTTTTCAGCTTTGCCTTGTGTCATTTGACCCTCATTTCAGCGATAACCTATCCTAGTAAAAGCCCAAGGGCAGTCAGCTAAGTAGCAGAGGAATAGTTCTCTTCCTCCTGTGTCAGGGACGGAACCCAGGACCTCTGCACACCAAGTTTCTTCTCCATCTCTGAAATACAACTCTAACCCTGCAGTTTTCATTTTTTCAGACAGGGTTTCATACAGTTGCTTATAACTAAGGATGACCTTGAATTACTGGCTCTCTTGCCTCCAACTTCAGAGTGCTGGGGTTATAGGCTGGCACCAGGAAAACCAGCTCTTGTTTTGAAAAGCCCACCCAGTGTTATACCACGAAAGCAGGGTCAACCTGGCTTGAGATCCTCTGGCCAGGATTTCAAAAGACAGATGCCTATAGGTATCATCAGTGTGACAAAACCAGAAGAAATAAGATCAAAACAGTGGGTGGGTATGCCATGAGTGCAGCCCATAAACTGCACTCCACTCCAATTTGAGGCCAACCTGGGCTACATAATTTATGCCAGGCTATCCTGGACTATGATCTGAAGCCCTGCCTCAAGACACATTTGTGGCCTTGAGTGTTTTCTAGCCTAATTTGTTCTGCTGGGCAGAGTGCTTTTTAGTCCCAAGAATCTCTAAATTCCTTAGATTTTAAGGGGATTAAAAAAAAATTAAGCCTGGGCATGTGGCACAAACCTTTAATCTCAGCACTCAGGGAGGCAGAGGCAAGCAGTTGGCTGAGTTTGAGGCTAGCCTGGTCTACAGAATGAGTTCAGAATGAGTTCTTTAGTGCTGGGGATCAAACACAGGGCCTTGCACTTGCAGGCAAGTGCTTGACCACTGAACTATAATCTGTCTTCATTTTCTTCTTGAGACCGGCTCTAATGTAGCCTAGGTGGCCTTTCCCTTTCAAACAAATTATGTGTTTGTGGGTGGGTATATGACTGCCATGGAGGCCAGAGGTTCAGATCCCCCTGGAGATGGAGTTATGGGTGGCTGTCTGGGAATTGAACTTGAGTCCTCTACAAGAGCAGCATACAGTCTTAACCACTAAGGCAGCTCCATTTGCACTCTTGATCCTTCTGCCTCTGTCTCCCAAGTAGTTACAAGTTTACAGCACCACAGCTTCTCCATGCTTCTTTCCCTCAGACAGGGTCTCACTAAGCAGCTCAGCCTTACCTTAAACCTAAGCTCTTCCCGCTCTACCTCCTGGAGGGCTGGGCTCACAGGTGTGCCTACCCCACCGTAACTGGTCAAGACAGGGTGAAGTCCGTGGAGCTCACAAAAGAGCTACCACTGACACAGCTGGGAGAATCACTTTCTCCTCCTCTCGACTCTAGGAAACCTGGGAAAATCATGTTTGAGGAGAGCCATGAAACAGAGACGCCACGGGACAATAAAATGGTTGTAGGAGGCACCCTACACCCTAGAACACTTTATTAAGACCTTATTGCTTAAGGAGTTAGACACTGATTTTCTATGTTTTCTGTACCTCTGCAGAGCCCTTCCAAGTTACTGGAAGCTGGGATACCACTAGGAAGGGGCAAGAGTGGGAAGAACAGCACCTCCCAAGTGTCTTAGAGGTGAAGCGGGCTTCCACAGGGCTCTCAAGTTAGCACAGGGATCAGGAGTGTAGGCTTAAGTCAGGGCCTACGGGCGATGTTCCCTGAGATGAGTCAAGCCCCAGCCCCTTCTGACCTTTCCAGAACAACGGCTGGGAAGGGCAACAGTACTGTGGAGGGCAAACTAGGTATCTCTTATGTGGAAGGCATGCTGGGCCGGAGCAGCCAGCACCAAGCTTCGGGGCAGGGTGTCTTCAGGGATGACCACAGCAGGCACGGAGAGTAAAACTTCACTTGAAGCAGCCATGTTCATGCAGGACAAGGCGGGGTTCCTCAAGGACAGGCTGCCCAGATCTTTTTCTTTAATATGAAGGTGTACAGGGGTGCACTCAAGCGCACTCTCTATAATGTCTCCTCAGGGTAACTCTCCCCGACCTGAACATCCTAACCTGGCCACCCTAGCTTTTCTTACAAGGCACTTGTTACTGCTGAGGGGGTGGGGGTAGGGAGAGGGCAGGTGGCTCCAGTGGTTGCATCTAATCTACACAGCCACAAGTGAGAGTGGAGGTGGTCAAGGACTTAGGGGCTACCATAGTACAAGCACACAGCCAGGCCAATGAGCAGTGTGGCCAGGAAAAAGACAACTGTGAGCTGCAGCTGTAGCAGCACTGCTGAAAGCACAGCGTTGACCACCAACGAGCAGGACACGATGAAGAGGCGCGTGATGCTGCTGCCATGCTTCATGACTGCTGACATGAGCAGTCCATTCACAGCCTGGTTCAGCACCACAAGCACTGCCCATCCAGAAAAACCTTCTAGGAAGCCCGGACCTGGGCCACTGCTAGCATACAGTCCAAGGTTCAGAATCACTCCAAATGTGTAGAGGAAGAGGTTCTGGAGAGCCAAGGGCAAACGCTGTCGCTTCATGATCAGCTCTGTGTACACCGATGACAAGCCGGAGATGAGGCAGTATAAGCTGAGGAGCAGAAGTCCCAGTGGAGTGATATGCAAGGGCATGGGACGGGCGCCAGGTGCTGATGGGGGCCCAGGAAGGGTGTTCGTAGGATCCTGAAAGCCACCGGATGCATAGCAGGCTCCTGCAGCCATCAGCAGCAGCAATGCCAACCCCTGACGTGCAGAGAGGCGATGCCCAAGACAGAGGCAGTACAACAGAGCTGTGCTTCCAATCTTGAGATTGCTCAGCACCTGATAGGTGCTGGGGTCCATGTAACGCTGCAGATAGATCACCAGGTTGTTGTTGGCGCCATAGAGCAGGGCTGACAATGCAAAAGGTGCGGCCTGGCGCCAGGGTGCTGTGCCCTGGGGCCACGTTTGCCAGCCTACTAGGAGGGAGAAGGCGCACAATAGTAGCTTGGTCAGCTCAGTAAGTAACACAGCTGAGGAGGGTCGGAAGGGCACTCGGCCATCCACATGGCACAGTGCTAAGAATGGTGCATGGGCACCATACATGGCAGTGGACAGGAAAAGCATCAGGGTCCAGCGAGCCTGTCTTGGACGGGCTAGGCCTGGCATACCCCCATCTTCCACACTCATGGCCCATACGAGGCCCTCGGTGGCCTGTGTAGCTAGCAAGGGATAAAGGGACTGCTACACATTTGTAGGCAATTGAGTGTGGAATTGTGGTACATCACCAGAGAGAATACTGAGGGTCAGAGTCAGCTGCACATTCCACAGTTAGGTCTTGACGAGGGAGCTCATGACCCATGGTTTTGGGGCCAGTCCGATGGCATTAGGGGGGAAAGGAGTGTAAGGGGCAGGCTGAAAAACCACTGTCTATTCTATGTAGGAACAAAAGCAAGGACGCAAAGGGCAGAAGAGGGGGAGACAGCAAATGAACAATAGCAAGGGAGGTCAGGTAGAGGGTCAGTGACGGAAAGGTCTCTACCTGCAGGCCCAACATGCCCATCCTGCTTTCCCCAAAGGGTCTAGTCAGGCCCCTTTCGTAGTGACTTAAAGTAGTTCTTCAGTGTCTTCTCCACATTGGGTACAGCATATGCCTGAGCTGCATAGATGCCAGTGCAAGTGCCCACTGCAAAGCCCAATACTGCTGATGCCCTCAGTTTGGCCACCACATAGCCTGCCAGGAATCCCTTGAGGAATGGGGAGGACAAGAGTGAGCCATCCTGCAGGGACAAACACAGAAGGAAATCAGGTGTGCTCTCCCTTTCTCTGCCTAGGAATTCAAGCTCAGCTTAGCGCATTCGACCACCTGTTCCTCCTCACTGCTCACAGCTGTGCCCTTTTCTCCAAAGATTAGCTCAAAAGTTCTGGGGCTAGAAAAAGAATGTAGGAGTCCCAGTCACACAATAACAGAATCCTAGGTTCAGAGGCATCTAACCAGAACCCCAGTCAGCCAGAATGCCACCGAGGCTTCCAAAGAACTTGAGCCCCTTCCGTTTCTCCAGTTTCACTTCATAGTATAGTCTCTAATAACTATAAATTAACCACCTCACTCCTGTTTTGTGTTCCTAACACTGCTTATCACCAAGGCTTTGTCCGTGCAGTACCTGAAATATTCACCCCCAGTCCCACTCTCTTGTGTGTAGCATTGGCCTTGTGTGTAGGCTGGTCTACAGTTCTCCAGGTAGAGCAGGTTGGCCTTGAACTTGTATTAGCCACGATAACCAGTTCAAGTGCTATTTTTTCAGGGAGACTTTTCTTGGGCCCTCAATGTCCATTTGCTAAAATAAGACTCTGCCTCCTATTCAACATTCCCAAGAGCAATGGCGCCCCTACCTGGCCCACACCACTGTTGACTTCGTCCTCCACACGCTGCTGTAGGCGCTCCAGCTGGTTCTTGAGAAACGTCAGGTCCTTAAGCTTGGGCAGAGAATCCTAGGACAAGGGAGAGGCTGGCTCCAGCAGACTTGACCCATTCCCAGGCCCTGCTCAATTTTATCAGAGGCTAGGAACTAGGTGAGCTGTGGGAGGGATGACGGAAAGAACCAAATAAATCTCTTCCTACAAAACCTTCCTGAGACGGCAGTGGTAAAGGAAGACGGACACTGAGAAGCGAGGCATTCACACGGGGACAGGGAGGCGACAGGCGAATGTGCATCAAGAACCGATAATGACTGCTACAGAATCATGGCAAACAGAGGAACCTCCATTTACCTTTCAGGGGAAAAAAAAAATTACTACTGACTGAAGTACAAGCTGAAAACAGCTCCTAGTCTGCTTTAACTGCTGTGTCCCAGTAGCTGACAGAGAAACTGGCAGATTATTGGTAAACCTGTGGATGATGCTGGACTTCCAGACCCAACTGGGAATAATGGGTTGAAGCAGTTCCCTGTACAATTCAAGGTTAATCTGCTATATGCTTAGGCCATTTCAAACTGAACGAGAATTTCATGCATATGTGAGAGAGTAACTGTGAGCAAGAGTGTGGCTAAAAGACTCAGTGTGGTCGCGTGTAAGAATGAAAGTCAACGAGCGAGCAAGAAGTGTTTGAATGAAGGTGGTGGTAAGGGTGGACTGGAAACGCTGTCTCTGTAGAGAGGACTTCAGGGGCTAGGGAACCGGCCCGAATGAGGAATGTTAAGAGAGTACACATTTGGCACCGTGTCGGTCCGCAGAAGGATAGGTAGGCCCTCGTCCCAAGCCCTTACTGTTGAAGCGGTTGGCAGGAACCCAGACAAAACAAAAACAAAACAAGTTATCCCTGTCGTCTCTGTTCAAAAGTAAAAGGGTTAAGGAATGTGAAGACCACGCCGACTGAAGCAGTCCACGCTTTCAACTCACCTTGTCATCCGCCATCTTCCCCCCCCGCAGGACTCGTTGCGCATGCGCAGCCCCGCCTCCCCATGCCAAAGGCTCTGTCCATCTTTACTGAGGGTAGAGGCACTTCCGGGGCATTACGGGAGAAGGCGGGGCCTCTTCCTAAGTTGTTGATGGCTGTCATCGCAGATACGTCCACGGGACTCCTCTCGTCTAGTCCTGGGCTGTGTGCGCGCGGGTAAAGGTCGAGGCGTGATGATCTCACGCTCCACGCGATGATCTCATTCGCGCCCTGGAGCACACAGTGCACGTTCTCCTCGCCCTTCTTCCGTCGTCCGAGGAACTCATAATTGCCGGCCAGGGCGGAGTTCGTAGTGTCAAGTCAGTGCACTTCGTAGGACACACGCAGCGAAACACGCGAGCACGCGGGGAAGCAGACGCAGCTCAGGCGCGCCTCCGCCCTCCCCCAAGGCCGGCCTTGGCCCGCCCAGTGTTTGCGCTGCGCCGGTTGGCCCGGCGGTCTCCGGCGCAGAGGCCGGGCTTGTGGGCCCTGCAGCTCCGGAGGTCGTCTCGGGCAAAGAGCGCAGGCCGGTGGCGGCGATGCTGGGCAAGGATTATATGCTGGCCATCATTCTGGTCAACTGCGATGGTGTGCATCGAGGGCCCGGTTGGGAGGACCAAGAGCTTAGGGGAAGTGAGGGGTGAAGGAAGGTTACCCGAGATGCAAACACGAAGCAGTGGGGGGGTGGCCGTCTCGGGAATGAGAACCGGGGGCCTAAGTGAACCTTGAGCTCTGCGTGTGCTATCTTTAAGACTGGGTTGTTGAGGTCTAGGTTTAGGGCTGTCTCCTGTGGGATGGAGCAAGGGTTATAACGGTAGTGTGGGGGATTCACAAATAATATGCGCCCTTGCTTTGATCCCTTGTTCGTGTAGATGACTTGTGGGGGGACCAAAATCTGGAGGGGGAGACAGGCCTACCCCCTGGCTGGAGGAAGATCCGCGATGCTGCGGGGACTTACTACTGGCACGTTCCCAGCGGTAGCACGCAGTGGCAGCGCCCAACATGGGAACTAGGAGGTGCAGAGGACCCGAGAGCGGTAGGTGGAAAGTGAAGAGGGAGCCCGAGCTCATGAATGGCCATAGGCCTGCAGCTTACAGTGACTAATCTCGACTTCATAGGGAACGGAGGGGATTTGGGAACTGCGACCCCCCAAAGGGAGATCCTTCTCCAGCCTGGACAGTTCATTGAATCGGAGGTAACAGGGGTGGCCCCGAGCTTGGGCTTACTGTGACACTCAAAAGAATGCAGCTGAACCCACAATTCCCCCTCCCCCCCTTTTTTTGAGATAGGGTCCCACTGTGCATGTAGCCTGTAACTGACTGGCCTGTAACTAATAAGAAGTGGCACCGTGCCTGCTTCCATAATTTGTTTTTAAATTGTGGTTCTGGAATCTTTGTCAGGTTGGGGTCTCTCTTTGTGCTTGGCTTTGTCCCATGTTCATGTACACCTGCAGGCCAGCAGAGGGCATCAGATCCCAGTATAGATGGTTGTGAGCCACCATGTGGTTGCTGGGAATTGAACTCAGGACCTCTGGAAGAGCGCTGAGCCATCTCTCCAGCCCCTGTCCCATGTTCTTGACTTTGAGTATTTTTGAATTTTGCCTGTTGCAAGTTCTTATCATTAGTTGTATCTTCTGTGTTCTCTGTCCTGACCCATCATGTTCTAATAGACTCCAGTCCATTGGCTTAATTTCTTTTGGGGTTCCAATTCTGTGCTCTATACTCTCTTGTTCTAGTTTGAGGTTTTTGTCCACATTTTTAGTTCATATCCCTATTTATGTCTTTTTAGTTTATGCCTGTGTCTTGCGTCCTGAACTTTTTCAAATTTTAAACTACTCTTTGTTAATTTACTATATTCTGGGTCCTGCTTTTTTCTGGGTTTGCATTTGTGGCGCTTTATTTTGGGACTTGTCCCAAATCCTGTGCTTGATCAGATAGGCTAGGTTTTACCCTTGCCCCTAATGTAGGGATCCTAATCCTTTTATTGGTTCTACCTCTTTGTTCCAGTAACTCTCTAACATGGTATGGTGAAGATTCCTATGTCCGGAGCTTGGAGCCAGGAGCTAAGGTAGGGATTGGACCTGATGGCCAGCTTAAGACATTGGGAGATCTCAAGGGAAAGATTAGAGGTAGAATAATAAATATAGTAATAATAAGAGCGGGGCTGAGTGAGTGTAAGGGGCTATCAGAGTTTCGTGTATGGGTCCTGTGTCATCCACCACTCCACTCCACAGCAACTCACTTCTTGCTTGTCTTGTCAGTGCTTTGCAGTCCGCTCTCTGGGCTGGGTAGAGGTCCCTGAGGAGGATCTGGCACCAGGGAAGAGCAGTATTGCTGTCAATAACTGTATCCAGCAGCTTGCCCAGACTCGAAACCGGAGCCAGCCCCACGATGGTGCCTGGGGTGAGGTGAGCTGTCTGATTTCCCCAGGGGTTCAGCCTATGGCTCAGCAGTGGTAGGTTTTTCTTGAGCTGCTTGTTTGCCACGTTAGCCATTTTTTATCTGTCAACTCTCTGTCTTTGGCAGGGCCAGAACATGCTGATGATCCTGAAAAAAGATGCCATGAGCCTGGTGAATCCCCTGGACCACAGTCTGATCCATTGTCAGCCTCTGGTTCACATCCGTGTATGGGGTGTGGGCAGCTCCAAGGGCCGGTGAGGACTTCTGCATCCCCCCACCCCCAAGCAAGAGTTGCTTCACCCTTCCCCCTTGCAGGCTGTGATCCCCACTGATGCTGAACCCTTGGACACAGATCCTCTGACGTGGACCCAGCACGGCCTTCCCTGCCTGGTTCAGCCCTGGTTGGGGTGGGTGGGCCCAGCTCAGCAGGGACAGATAGGGGAGAGTCTGAGAGTCTGGGCTGATTTTCTCCTGTGCTCCCACATGCTTCTGGAACAGTGACAGGTTAGTGACAACTAGATACTCTGAGTCCTTTCCTCAACGGTGCCATATCTTTAGCTTAACTTTAGAAGCCTCATACAGGCACTTAGAAGTCCCTTCCCTAATCTGCCTTATCCCCACCCCTGCCAGGGACTTTGCCTTTGTTGCGGGTGACAAAGACAGCTGTATGCTCAAGTGCCATGTGTTTCGCTGTGATGTGCCTGCAAAGGCCATTGCAAGTGCTCTGCAGGGGCTCTGTGCACAGGTGAGGGCCAGCAGTGGGCAGGAAATATGGAGTTGGGATAGGGTAGGCTTGACCCCTTACCCTGATTTCTTTCTCTTTCTGTGTGCCTCATGCTGGCTGCATTGTATTTTAGATCTTGTCAGAGAGGGTAGGAGTCAGTGGAGAAGCTGCTTGCTGTTCCCCAGATCCTATTTGTCCTGAAGACTTCCCAAGGCAAGGTATGAGAAAGGGCTTGCTGCATCACACCATCAGTCTGCTTTAGTGAAAGATGGAGGTGGTAAGGAGGGTGCGGTTCCTGGTTATCTAGCTTCTTGAAGAGTCTGGGCTCAGGGATTCAAAGCAGTGAATTGGAAGTGCCTCTGCAGGTTTTCCTTTACTAGCAACAGCTCTAGCTTGAGTCCTGGCACATTCGTTAGTGTTTTGAAGCTGGGAATGGGGATGCATGCCTATATTCCCAGCACTTGAAAGGCAGAGATAGTCACATGTTTAAGGCCAGCCTGTTCTTCGTAGAAAGTTCCAGGCCAGACAGAGCTGGTCACGTAGTGAAACCCTGTCTTTGCACTACATCACAGGAAGGGTGGGGAAAGGGGTAACTGAGTTTCTATGCTAGCTTAGTGCTTGCTGTGTCTATTTCAGTGGAGTTGCTGGATGCTGTGAGCCAGGCTGCTCAGAAGTATGAGGCACTGTACATGGGGATCCTACCAGTCACCAAAGCCATGGGTGAGGACTGAGGGAGCTGGATGGGCTTGGGTGTGTTAGGAAAGGGAACGTGGGTGAAGTGAGATCAATGCTGTAACGAGTCTTAGAGTTTTTACACGGCCTTATATAAATCACCTGTGATATCTCCAGAATTCAAGTGCAGCTCTTTCCATCTCTCTGAATCTCAAGTTAATATAAGGGTCCTAGAAACTCCCTGCAGACCCTTTTTCATTCAAGCCAGACAGCACAGTGGGCATTTCTCCTCAGGTATGGACGTGCTGAATGAGGCCATTGGTACCCTCACCGCCCGGGGGGACCAGAAAACCTGGGTCCCTGCTATGCTCAGTGTATCTGATTCTCTGATGACTGCACATTCCATTCAGGTACCACAAGAGGGTGAAGTTTGGGACCTTGGAGGTGAGCGGGCATCTTGAGGTGTGGGCGTGTGTCTTTACTTGGTTCTGGAAGTTTTGGGTCTTGCCTTTGTTGAGCTTTGTACTGATGAGGCTTTGTGTGGGCAGGCAGAGGCTGGTGCAGAGGAAGAGCCACTGTGGCAGTGCCCTGTGCGCCTTGTAACCTTTATCGGCGTTGGCCGTGACCCACACACCTTTGGCCTCATCGCAGACCTTGGTTGTCAGAGCTTCCAGTGTGCAGCCTTCTGGTGTCAGCCTCATGCCGGGGGGCTCTCTGAAGCTGTGCAAGCTGCCTGCATGGTGAGTTAGGAATGGAATGGGAATGGGAGGAAGTTTTCCCCGGAGCTGCTCTATACTGTGGAGTGAGCTCAAGATGGGCAGCTCCACTTAAGTCACAACCCAGTGATCCCAGGGCCAAATCTGGTTCACAAATATATCTGGCTTCTTAATGCTGTTTTTGCGAAGTTTTGTGTTGCTGACTAATATTTGAAATATAGGGCATTCCACATAATAATTGCTTTTCTTAAAGTATGAGGAATGCTAATACAAGGTACACACATCTGTTGCACACACACACCCTTGTGGGCACACTTATGTCACAGCATTTGGGTGAAGTTGTGCTATACAGAGCAGGCACTATTTGGTTGACCCAACATACTTCATGGTGTATGTGGGTATTCAAATGTAAGGTGCTTAAGCTATACAATTCAGTTCACTGAATTTAGTTCACTTATTAATTCAAGAAATGAGTATCTGTAGGGTCCACCTGCTACAATTCATCTGAGAATTCATTGGTATAGAAGGCATTCACAACCTTTGCCATCACTAAACATTCTAATAGAGCAGAAACACCTCAGGAATAGGTTACACACCACATGATGATGGAGACACTTCCTTAAGAGGCAGGAAGTATGCCAGATGAAGAGACATAGGACAGGTATACCAGAGAACCTCAGGAGTGGAAGTGAGAGATGTTAGTGGGTCAGAGTACCTGAAAGAACATGGTGTGAGTGGCCTGCGAGAAGATGTAGTGGTAGATGAGAACAGAAAGAAATGGCAGAAACCAGGTGAGGTCAGCCTGGAACACTGAGGACCCTTGAAGGGTTTTAAGCAGGACAGTGAAATGAGATCTGTGGATTTTACCTACTGAAGCTGCAGTGCAGGTGAACAAGAGGAGGTAGGAAGGCTAGGTAAGTAGTATCTTCTCTGAGTAAATAAGTTGATTGGAACAGTTATTTTGGGTATGGATTGGGTTCATAGACTTTCTCTTCAGTAGAGAATCTTTTTTACCAGAGACTGGTACAGAACAGTGAGAGATGGAGTTGAGTCTCATAGTGGTAGGTATAGTTAAGAGTGCAAGTTCTGGTCAGGTGTCAGTGGTACATGCCTTTAATCCCAGCATTTGGGAGGCACAGGGTTCTGTAATATCGAGGCCAGCCTGTTCTGCAGAGTTCCACGAAAGCCAGGCTACACAGAGAAACCCTGTCTTGAAAAACAAAGACAACAATGAAAGAGTACAAGTTTTATAGCTGGACCGACTTACATCTGAATGCGAGTTCTGACATTTTCTATTTGTGAGACCTTAGACCAGTGATTCTCAACTTAATGCTATGACCCTTTAATACAGTTCCTTATGTTGTGGTGACCCTCAACCATAAAATTATTTCATTGTTACTTTATAACTGTAATTTTGCTATTGTTATGAATCATAATATAAATATCTGATTTACAGGATACCTAATAGGTGACCCCCGTGGGGATTACAACCCAGAGATTGAGAGTCACTGCCTTAAACAAATCATTTATTATCTCTGAAGCTTGGTATCTTTATTTTCAAAATGAGCATAGCAACACTTCATAATAACTAGATTAAGTTAGCATTCAAAGCACTTAGGAGGGCCTAGCTTTCCTTAAGTGCTCAGTAAATATCAAGTTTTATGTTTTTGTTGTTGAGGTACTTGGGAATGCTATAGGCACTGGAGGCATGACTATGGGCATTGTATCAAACAGAATTCTTGGCCAGTTACATACCCTACAGAAGTTTTCAGGTGTGCAGGGACAGAGAGCTGGATGTTCATATTCCGCTTCTTCCTAGGTTCAGTACCAGAAGTGTCTAGTGGCCTCAGCAGCTCGGGGTAAGGCCTGGGGTGCCCAGGCCCGTGCTCGCCTGCGGCTCAAGCGGACCAGCTCTATGGACTCTCCAGGCGGCTCCCTGCCCCCTCCACTACTCAAAGGAGGGGTTGGGGGTGCTGGAGCAGCTCCTCGGAAGCGGGGCGTCTTCTCATTTCTTGATGCCTTCAGACTAAAACCTTCTCTTCTCCATATGTCCTAAATTTATCTTAGAGGGTTGGGGAAAGAGGCTCTATACTCTTCCAGCCCCCAGGGTTCTGTAGCCTCTCACCTTCCTGCCCATCCTTGATCCTTGCCTACCCTGTATTTATTACCAAGTTTGTTGTTTATAAGGATGACTGAAAGGTCCTGCACTATAACTTAGGCCCCTGGCGCCCCTTTCCTTGGGTCCTTTTGTTCCTTGCCCCTGTCCAGCCCTGGACAATTGGCTCTACCTCAGCAACTTTATAGCAGAAACAGTGCAAATAAAAATCCCTCAGTGACCTCACTAGTTGTGAGTATATTGACCTGGGATAAGATTGGGACTGTCAGACTGTGTGAGGTGGGTTTGTGTGCTTGGTGTTAGTGACTGCCTGTAGTCATAATGAGGGCATGGTTCATAATGGGAATCTGACAGCATTCATTCAGGAAATGCTTTCTAAAGGCTTTTCTATGCCAGGTATTAAAGTAGGCCTACTTGTAAGGCTACCTTCTGAGACTTTGAGAGGAGAAATGACCAAATTAGAGAGGACAGAAGATACCATGTAGTCTAACCAGCAATTACCAGCTCAGCTGAGACTTATCCAAGACATTTTAGAAGACGTCTGAAGATTTGACCTATCCGAGTACTAAAGATGAGCTCCTGTTAGCAAGCCTATAGACAATGTATTACAGATTGTGCAGGTCAGTCTACTGATACGTGAGCTTCCAGAGGTTGACGTGGTTAGGTCAGGCAGGAACACGTGCTGGTGTCTGAATTTGCTTCTGGGATCAAACTAAGAGACACTAGAAAAACGTTCCTCTTTGGTGTCTTGTGACGAGGCCCCCAGATCAATAGCCAGTTTTCCTTTAAGGAATTGGTCCCGGCTTCCTCCAGTATCACAGTGCAGCTGGAGTGAGTGAGCTACCGCCCCGGAAATGACGCACTGCCCCGCTGGCGGTGCGGAAGTGGAGATGGCGGAGCTGTACGTGAAGCCTGGTGAGCACGGCTAGTGGGCTAGGGAATACACGGAACAAACTCTGCCCCCCTCCACCCCCCACCCCCCGAAGCCCCAGTGTAGCCTCTTGGGTTCCCGGTCTCATTTCACACACTTCCTCGCCTTCGCAGGCAATAAGGAACGCGGCTGGAACGACCCGCCGCAGTTCTCCTACGGGCTGCAGACTCAGACTGGTGGACCCAAACGCACGCCCCTTACTAAGAGGGTTGCGGCTCCGCAGGATGGATTCCCTAGAGGTGCGTGAGGGCTGTGGGTGGAATCCGATACGGAAAGATGGTTTGGGGATAAACCTGCCCCATCGGCTTGTTTTCCTCTTCCAAGGACTCCTTAACGAGAGGGTGGGAGCCAGTAAGAGGCTCAGCGCAGGCGCTTTTCTAGCCCGTTCTTTCTGCAGCTTTGGTCAGTAAATGGAATATTGGACAAGATGCCTAGATCTCTTCTCAGGATCCTTTGTGTCATGAGCACCCCAGACTTTGTGTTATTTACTGTCTTGCTTAATTGGTATTTACTGAGCACCTGTCAAAAGCCAGGAACAGTTTGGGTGCAAACTAAAAGGTCTTTGATTCTACAGTCCGTATTGGCTCAAGGTAAAATAACACATGAAAGAGTGCTAGAGACTTTGCAGAGGGGAAAGCAATAGTTTCTAGGTAACCCAGGAATGGGGGGAGGCTATTTAATTAATCGTGGAAATGTGACAAGTTAGGTACTAAAAGATGCAAACGCATTTCAGGCACAAAAAAATAGGTAAGTTTCTGAAACAGCAAAGTCTCTGAGAATCTGCCTAGTTCAGAGACTGAAGTAGCGTGTTCCAAAGTGGTGGGATGCTATATTTGATTTAATGTCATGGGCTTGAACATTCCCAAAGGAGAGGATGTGGATAGAGGCCTAAAGAAGAACCAAGACAGAACTCAAAGGGTCTCCAGCACCTAAAGATTGCATAGAGAAGACTGTTGATAATTAAATCTTAAACCAATAGTGAAAACAGTTCAATACAGGACCAGTAGATTTAACATTTCAGTTACTAATCTTCAAGAGCAGTTGAACCTCTGAGTTTGAGGCTAGTCTAGTCTATAAAAGAAGTTTAAGCCAGACACTGTGGCACACACCTGTAATCCCAGCACTCAGGAGGCAGAGGCAGGTGGATCACTTAGTTCGTAGGCCAGCCTGGTCTACAAAGTTAGTCCAGGACAGCCAAGGCTACAGAGAAACCCTGTCTCGAAAAAACCAACCAACAAAACAAAACAACCACCACCAAAACAATTTTCAGGACTGGCTCGGGTATGTAGCGCAGATTTGTCTTTTAAAAAAAAAGGAAGAAAGAAAAATAGAATGTGAAGAGATTTTGATAGCAAATACTACAGCCTCTTTGTACATTTATGGGATGATGAAGACATTTTGTAGTTGATTCAGTGCTGTGAACAAAGTGAAAAGAAATGAGAAGATGGGAGTAAAATGATCACTGAGGTACTAAGCCTTGTTGCTTGACCCCACTTGAATATTTCAGCCCCAACTTCAGAAACTTCTGGACCACCTCCAGTGGATCATCCACCTCCTTCCAGTAAGGCTTCCAGACCTCCACCTATGGGGACTTGTCCTGCTACTGGTGTGGAACCCCCAAACTCCCCAGCCATTGAGTCTGAGGCTCTGATAGAAGATGTGCTGAGGCCTTTGGAAGAGGCATTGGAGGACTGCCGCGCCCACACGAAGGTAGGCCCTGGCACTTCTGAGGGGTGGAAAGGACTTCTATCCAATCAAATCAAGCATAGACATTCTGATGGACCCCTAAGGAATTTCTCAGTCTTTCCAGGAAAGTAGACACTGATGTCAGAGGGATTCTCAGGACTTTGGAAGGGCCAGTAGTAGAGGCCTTGTGGAGATGTTGCTTGATCTACTTTGAAGCTGTATTTAACTCCTATTAGTAAATTATAAGCTTATTTATTTTTGTAACAAGGCCATACAAGGCCATTCAGAGTGTACTTTGTGGCTTTTGCTCTCAGTCTAGGAGAGCCAAACAAGCTTTGTATAAAGGTTTTTTCAGCTGTCTGGAGGCAAAGGATTGAAGAAAGGGAAAGCAGCATGCTACTCCCCACCTTTGGCCATCTTTTCCTTTTTTAAACAGTAATTTCTTTTAATGTTTTTGTTTTTTAAGACAGGGTTCTCTGTAATAGCCCTCACTGTCCTGGAACTCAAGTTTTATAGACTAGGCTGGTCTTGAACAAATATCCTTCTGCCTCTGCCTTCTAAGAGTGTTGGGATTAAAGGCATGTGCCACCACACCCGGCTTGAACTTTAAGATGAGCCTCTGAAGGGCTGAGAAGGCACTGAAAATTTAAAATTTAAATTTGTCAAGTGTATCCTTTGTCTTGGGAGGAGATCCATAGGTTTCATATTTGTAGTGGAGAGCCTCTAAGCTTTGGGTAAAGGAATATGAACTCTAATGACCTTGCGTCAGAGAAAACACATGTTGGTAGCGCTGAGTTGGATGGGCTTCTGTCTCAGAAGCAGGTATGCGATGATATCAGCCGGCGCTTGGCACTGTTTCAAGAACAGTGGGCTGGAGGGAAGTTGTCGGTACCTGTGAAGAAGAGGATGGCGATACTAGTGCAAGGTATGGATGGCGACCTTTATCCTGCCATTGGTGGCTGAACCACGGCGATGAGGTTTTAACTGACTGGGAGGGGAGGAAAGGAAGGTAGACATGTCTTTTACTGCCATTTGCTTGCTCAAGCCCTGTCTCTCCTCAGAACTTTCACACCACCAGTGGGATGCAGCAGATGACATTCACCGCTCACTCATGGTTGACCATGTGACTGAGGTCAGTCAGTGGATGGTGGGAGTTAAAAGATTAATTGCAGAAAAGAGGAATCTGTCTTCAGAGGAAGCCAAAGAAGAGAATTCTACAGTGGCACCTGAGAACCAGACAATACCAGGCTTCCAACAGTCTTCATAATCTTGGGAGCTCCCCAGACTTACTTCACATGACTTACTATGCCTTGGTATGGAAGGCCCTCTTCTCACTTGGCTCCCTTTTACCACCAGGGAGACTGTTGGTCCTGTTGGGCATCACCAAAGATCCTACCTGGGCCACTGCAAGATCACTTGTTACTCATATTATGTACATTTCAATAAACATCTCCACAGTGGGAAGTGGGTAGGAAAGGTGAGCCATTCTGATGCCAAACTGGTTCTTTCTGGTGTCAGCTTTCCTGCTCCAAGAATACCACTCCTTGTTTCATTCATCAGGAAGGTCCTTGATGGGTACAGCCTGATTGTTATCTGCTTTTCTCAAAATTAGACCGAAAAGCATATTCTTTGTAATGTGGCCCAGTGTCTTTGGCTAATTTCATTTCAGCCTGATAACAGATTCAAACAACTGAAAATTTTCCTGTCAGAAGAAACTGTTCCTTTTGCTGTACTGTTTACAGAGATTAGAAAATGACCAGATTTCTGCATTTCTGTTGGGTGTAGTAACATACGCCTGTGGTCTTAACACTTGAGACATGGAGACAGGGAAGAGAAATTCAAGCCTGTACTACATAGTTTGAGGCCAGCTTGAACTGTGTGGAGATTCTATTTTAACAACAAAAACTAGATTAAGGATATATATGGTTTTTGACACAGGGTTTCTTCTTAGCCTTTGCTGTCCTGGACTCATTTTGTAGAGCAGGCTGGCCTACAAAATTCAGTGATCCACCTGCTTCTGCCTCTCTGAGTGCAGGGATTACAGGCACGTGCCACCTGATCAGTGATATTTGAACCCTTGGAAGAGCTGCCGTTGCTCTTAACTGCTGAGCTGTCTCTAGCACTCTCCCCAAAGTAATTTCTAACACTTAGAAACAGCTGGGACCAGAAATGTACTGGTGGTTATGCTGAGAAGAGAGTATACAAGGTTTCTGCCATTGAACTGGGAATTGGTACTTAGAGGTAGGACACAGAAAAGGCAGGGGGAGAAGTCAGGGATGCCTATAAGCTGAAAACAGTATCTCTTCCAGGATAGTGAAGGTCCAATTGCAGGATGGCCGTTTCCTGGAAAGACAGGAAAAGGCTCAGACTGTTGCTGTTTATGGCCTGATAATTCCAGCAGCCTTCCCTCATAGCCTGCCTTAAGTCCTATATGCTGCTGGAAGTGGGACAGTGGGGGCTGGGAACAGACTTGGGGTCTCTTAAGGTAGTTGGGTATCACAGTTGTGCAGATGAGCATTGAATACTGAGGAGAACAATGGAGCCAAGACGTTTCTTTAAATGTTTACTAAGCAGCCAGAAGGTGACATACTCTGTTCCGCAGTGCCAGCCCTGAGGGGACAGCCAGGGTTTGGGAGGAATATGTACAGACTAGAGAAAGCTAAAGGCTTGTCAGGTTGTCTAGCTGCCCCAGAACTAAAGAGAGCCCAGAACCAACAAGTCACTCTTTTCCAGATTAGATGAGGCCAGGTGGCCCTTGGATACCCTAGAAGAGGTGGTGGCAATAGTGGCATAAGAGTTCCTTTTGTAATTTCACACAGGTCATCTCACACTGGATTACATGTCCATCTCAAATTGTTCGTCATCTGGGGAGAGAAGGCAAGAGAGCACAGTTACCCATTTAAGTTTTTGTAAGTTCAGCTAGTATAGGAACCCCTCTTGGAATTGAACCCCAACTACACTTCACAAAGGCAGTTAAATAGCTGTTCCTATTTTCTTTACCGGTTATCTCTTCCTCTGTTTGCTTCTCTTCCTTCAGCAACTCCAGCTTGGAGGGTGGTACTGTTGGGAGAGTTGTGACCCCGGGAATCTGAGGAAGGCAGCATGGAGGTGTCCGGGCAATGGGTGAGTTCTTGCACTCTAGCAGGAACTTTCGGTCGTAGATGATCCTGGTGCCTGTGATGGAGGACTGAAGAGTCAGGAACTTGAACACATTACTGCCCAACTAAGATTCAGCTGGCAAATGCTCCCAACCAAGTTTAGTCTAAGCATCAATTAAGGCAAGTTGAACATTCTGGCTAGTCCTAGCCTTAGGCTAGGATGGGTCACAGAAGTAGGGGTCACAGTCTTGAGGAGGAACACCACACTTCAAACTAGTCTGCAGGTTACAGATCTCATTGTTTTGGTGTATCAAGTGGGGCCTAACAACCTCTCACCAAAAAGTTCAATAACATTTCCGAATTCCATCCAGTGTAGTCTCCTGGGCTCTCACCTCTTGCAAGGGGGACTTGGCACTCCTTGGAAAACATGATGCCCCACCCCCAGTCCTTTAGGGCTAGTTAGCCTCACCCATGGGAATGCAGCCAAGTGTCCTCGAAGAGCCCTGCCCTGTTCTTGCTGCTCTCTTCTGCTTCCACATGGCAGGAACCTGTTTGCCAGCCTAGCAGCTCATGGCCCAATGCTGCAATCACTACATAATACTTGCTGCTTTATGTTGAGCCACCTATCGCAGCACTTCTCAGCCTTTGAGTTGCGACCCCTGGGGGTTTGCGTCAAACAAACTTTTCACGGGGGTCGCCTAAGACCATAAAAAAACAAAACCCATGTTTCCATCACATTAATTAACAGCAGCAAGGTAAGTTATGCAGTAGCAACGAAAATAATTTTTATGGTTGGGGTCACCACAACATGGATTGTATTAAAGGGTCACAGCAATTGGAAGGTTGAGAACCACTTGTTCTATTAGGACTTAAATTATTCCCCAGCATCAGTGATTTGGTGCAGCGTAGGCATGGAGCACAGCAGAGAAAGAATTGCTACAAAGTGGGTTTAAAGCATTGTTGCGCTGCTCTAGAGTTTTTTGAGAAAACAAGTTTTAAATACTTTCCTTCAACGCTATAATTTGAAGAGGCCCCGGGAAGCAATTCCAAGGTCAACCCTACCCCACCCTCATACAGTCCCTGTCCGCTGACCTCCCGGGGTAGTTGCATATAGTGTACCGCCCGGCGTGGTGCTGTAGCAGTCTGGCAGCCGGTCCTGGCACCCCGGAATTGGGCAACTCGTGAACGCAGACATAGCGAGCAGCAGAAGGTAACAACAGGTGCCTTGAAAGCGCGGAAAACAATTCTGGGATATAAGCAGTAGCGCGTGGCAGGAGGCAACACTAGGGCACGTCACACCCGGGGAGGGCCATTGGCCCGTCACTTAACTTGAAGGCTCCGCCCCCTTAACCTGAGGGCTCCGCCCACCCGCCCAGGGAACTCTCAGGATCTGCACAGACCGGAGAGATGTTGAGTTTATTTATTTATTTACTAGTTATACCTGGATGTTGTGAGGAGTAATATAGCATTACTATTAACCATGCTTTTTGGTAAAAGTATGCCCTCAGAGCTTGTAGGAGGGGAAGACAGGCTCCCTCTTGAGTGACTTCAGCTTAGCTTTGTGGTGCCTCTGATAGCAATTTGGTCACAGTGCCATTAGATGGTCTGCCCTTGAGCACAACAGGAAGGTCAGAGGCTTTGTGACTGTCACTTAAGGTTCAGTAAACTAGGGAATGGAGGAGGGGAAGGCTGTAGTCAAGAGAGGCCAGCCCTTTGATCAGACACAGCTAACTAAGGGCGTGGTGAGGATGAGGAAGCTTAGCTAGTTAGCGCTCTGGAAAGGAACATCAAAGATAGGCTTGTTAGAGAGTAGATTTAATTTTTTAAATTCTTATTTTTTAGACAGGATCTTACAGTCCTAACTGTCCTGGAACTTGGTATATAGACCAGACTGGCTTTGAACTCAGCGATCTATATGCCTCTAAGGATGCTGGTCTTTTTTGTTGTTGTTTCAAGACAGGGTTTCTCTGTGTAGCCTTGGGTGTCCTAGACCAGGTGTTGTAGACCAGGCTAACCTTGAACTCACAGAGATCCTACTGCTTCTGCCTCCCCCAGTACTGGGACTACAGGCATGTGCCACCATGCTAAGGGTGCTGGTCTTAAAGGAATGCACCACCAAGCCTGGCTGAGATTGAATTTTAAAAAATACTTAAGCACAGTGATATGACAGGCAATTCCTGTTATTGCAGAAACTGCAGGTTTTCAGAATCACATTTCAGGTAACAAGTGTACATTTATTTTTATTATTCTTTAAAAGGTATATTGGAGTCTCTTAAAAAGTGGTGCATGTCTAAGCAGACTGGGTAATTGTCTGACAATTTCACTTTTGTTTGTTTCTTTGAGATAGGGTTTTTCTGTTTTAGCCGTGGCTATCCTGTAGACCAGGATGACCTCAAACTCTCAGAGAGTTTGTCTGCCTCTGCCTCCTGAGTGCTGGGATCACAGTATGCACCACCACTACCCAATGACAATTTCACTTTTAAGCAAAGTGAGAAAGTAGCTAAGAGTGGGGGCATGGAGGATGGTGATACTGAAGATGAGTTCATTGGGCGGTGGCAATGTAGACAGAGAAATGGATGAAATTCAGATACACAGAAGGACAAAGTATCGGCTAGTGAGATAGCTCAGCAAACTAAGACACTTGCTGTCAAGCCTGATGATATAAGTTCGATCCTTGGAACTTTTATAAGTGGAAGGAGAGATCCAATTCTTGCAAGCAGTCCTCTAATCTCTATGTAGGCATGGTGACATGCACGTACCCCTCCCCCCAATAAATGTAATGAAAATTTAAAGGTGAAGGATAAAGTAATCTGGTCAAGGGCAGGCTAAGGAAAATGGAGATAAGCTAACTTCGAATCTCCTGGCTTGAGAGTCTTGGTAGCTGTAACTGTAAAAGGGAAAACAAAAAGGGGCATGTCTTACATTTAGGAATGAATACTGTGTGCAGAGTAACAAAATAGAGTAAGGAGCTGAAATAACTGGAAGTTCAAGGGGAAAACTGTGTCTAGATAGGAATAAAATGAAATACAAGAGTATGGGATGGCATCATCTGAGAAGGTGCAGAACAAGAAAATGTATAGCACACCAATATTTAATAATAAAGTGATTCACCAAAATAGACTGAGAAATAGAACTCCAGGGGCGGGATGTATGTGGCGCCATGCTTCTTTGCTCCCCCCAGCACTGGGAAGGCAGAAGCAGGCAGATCCCAAGTTTGAGACCAGCCTGGTCCACATAGTGAGGCAAACAACAGAAAAACTAAAGGGGCTGAAGAAGTAGCTCAGCTGGTAGAGTGCTTGTGTGGTACGCTCAAGGTTCCGGTTTGATCCCCAGCAGTGCCAAAATGAGAACAAAACCCAAACAAATTCTAGGTTTTCTTTCTTTTTATTTTTTAAAATAATTTATTTCTTTTTTAAATTTTATGTGCATCGGTGTTTAGTCTGCATGTGTTTCGGTGTGAGGGTGTCAGCTCGGCGTTACAGACAGTTGTGAGCTGCCATGTGGTGAACCAGCGTCCTCTGGAAGAACAGTCAGTGCTCTTAACTGCTGAGTACTCTCTCCATCCCCCTAGAGGTTTTCAAGAAAGGTGCATGATGTGAATGAGGTCCTCCTTGAATCTCTATTATAAAACAGCAGCCAGTCCTACTACTATTGCTTTTCTTACGTTACTCTTCTATAACATACTGTCAGGGCTAGGAAACTAGCCAGATTCCATATCCACACAACCTCACAACATGGATAAAGCATCAGAAGTTAAAGTTACAGAGTTAACACTAATTACTGTTTGATACAGAAGCAAAATCAACCAACCAAAAATCAAAACAAAAACTATGAGTAGGACATTTAAGCCTATAAGGCAAACACAAGATATCTACCACTTAAGCAAATAGCTTTGAATTCCTAGTAGTACCACCAAAAACAAAAACAAAAACAAAAAACCTGGTTATGGTGGCATAAACCTTTATTCCAAGTACTAGGCAGGCAGATCTTGTCTGTACGTGAAAAGTACACACAGACAAGTTTGATATCAGCTAATATGTTCAAGATCATGTCCTCTAATTCAGGTCTTGAAGCCCAGGCTCATGCCCTCAATTATTATTTTGATATGGAGGACTTCATATGTTGTTCAGATTAGTATTGAGCTCCTAGGCTCAAGCGATTCTCCTGCCTCAAGCAGAACTTTCAGGCAAATGCCACTATGCCTGGTTTCATGACCCTTATTGGATGTATTAACATACTTAGGATTTTGATACTTCATTTCCTAGAGAGTGAAGGTGAAAGATTAGGATTTTGATACTTCATTTCCTAGAGAGTGAAGGTGAAAGACCTAACCTGTGTTCAATTGCCAAATCACTGAGGGTAAACAGAAAACACAACGTCATCATCAGCCTTCATCCCAGGACAGGGTCCTCGGGAAGATATAAACAGCTGTATTATTTGGTAAAAGTACTAGTCATAGAACAAGATGTTCAGAAGCTGTTTTCATACAGGCTTGTTTGCCTCTTCTGGGTTTACAGTGTGGTCCAAAGGTCTTCAACACCAGGATAGAACCATGCATAACAAGTTCCTCCTGTTTGGACTTTTGCTGGGGAGGTGCAGGAGGAGCTGAGATAAGCATCTCATGGAGCCGAGGCTGGTGTTAAAATCCTGACCCCCCTTATCACCACATAAGGATGCACCACATGCTGGACTCTTTGTTTGGCTTAGAACTCATATGCCTAGCTTTCCCTTTCTACAAGCAGACAGACCTTTTGTGTGTTATGGTTGGGAGGAGGATAAACAGAAACCATAAGGTTTAATTAAGCTTTCTTACCTCTGGTTAGAAGAGGCCACCCCTGGCTGTCCAATTCTCTTCTTTGGTCTCATTAGTTGAGGTGATGGAACTTCCCCCTTGAGAGCAGGGACTGAAGAAAGCACACTGGCCTATAAAAGGGCAAGTCAGCACACTGTAGCCACAACAGTTTTAAAGGGTTCTAAAACATCAATAATTTTATTACACTGGACACTACTTGAAAGAAGTGGATCCGGAAACCTTGAAGACAGAATTTAATTCCCTGAAAGAGTTTTATTCTTATGGGGTTTGACATGTGCCTTACTTAGCAGGATTCACTAAAACTTAAGGGCTCACTATGGATGTGTAACATTCTTCTGCTTCCACTAACTTCCATATCAATACTGGTCTCTAGAATAGAAGGCTTTTGATTACAATTATCAGATCAAAACCTCAGAACTGTAAACATTTGTTTTCAGTATTCCCAATGCCATCTATCCATTTTCATCAACAAGAAAAAGAAGAAAATCTGGGTTAGAACTGCAAGACTCCTTTGGTTAATTTGTTTGATTTCATGTTCAAATGGGGAATCTGAAGCCCAGAAATGAGATGACTTGCCTAAAGCCACACAGTTGTAAGTGACAGAAATGAAAATAGGGTTTAGTCCTTTAACTTTCACTCCGTTGTACCCACACTGCCTCCCTCCATCCCTTGTATGTTTTGAAAATAATCAAGTTCTTACCTGAGCTAGGTTTTATCCAATGTTCAAGTTGGTAAAAGAGCAGTAAAGTAATGTCAGGAGAGGCAGGAAGAGGAAGAAGAGATTATAGCAGGTAAAATAGGGCTGGGATTAGGCTACCAAGATCCAAATAGAAAGGGGATGATGTTGGTGAAAGGGAAGGGAGGAAGGTCTCCCCAGGAGCTCCTTCTACTGCACAATACCTCTTTTTCCCTAATTCTCTGAGTTTCTCCTTCCTTTCTCTTCACGGATTCTAGTCACTGAGACAGAATTTCTTCCTCTGTTGTGTTGAAGGTTTATAAATAGATTTTAAGGGCTCCTCCAGATCACTCAAATACTTTACAAGATATGTAGATGTTCAAAGCGATCATTCTACCCTAGAGTGAGATGGATTCTGGATGTGGTCACTATAAAGACAATGAACTTCACAACCAGTGGCACTTTCCGGATTAATCAAACACAGAAAAAATAAATATGTAAAATGTTATGAAAGACCAAAGAACCCACATGTGGTAGTTCTTACACAGAACTAACAAGGTATTTCTGACTTGGTGATGACTTAGGACCCAGGCAAAGATTATTAAGAATTCTTCAGCCAGGCGCAGTGGTGCAAGCCTGCCTCTGGGAGGCAGAGGCAGGCAGATCTCTGTGAAGTTGAAGCCAGCCTGGTCTCCAAAGTGAGTAGTGAGTCCAGAAAAGCCAAGGCTACACAGAGAAACCCTGTCTTGAAAAACCAAAAACAAACCAAAACAAAAAACCAAACTTCATTGCTGACAGAGTAGAAAAGTGCTGCTTGCATAATTTTCTGCTCTTAGTTGGTGTGTGTCTGTGTGAGTGCTTTCTCAAGTCCCCAAAATTGTGTTTTTTAAAAATACTGTTTATAAAGCTGAGATACTGAACCACATTAAAACACAACTGATAACCATATGCTTCAGTTTCCTTTCTCTGTTGTGTCAGATTCTTGGCATAGTATGGTATACGGTTTGGCCAACCTAGTCCAGTCTTTTTGTGATTAATTTGCTAACCATATTGGCTCTTCATTTTTGAGACCATTGAAGTAAACCCAGCATTAGTCACTCTCTCTCTCTCTCTCTCTCTCTCTCTCTCTCTCTCTCTCACACACACACAACATACACACATAAAAACTCAGTGATTCACCATAACTTGTTAACAGAAGTCATCCCTCCCCCCACTTATGTTCAACTCAAATGCCAAGAAGCACAAAAGGAACACAAAGTGAATGATTTGGGTATCCCTAAATCTTTTCAATGTGAGTAAAGCCTAAGGTTCTTACTAACACAGTTATGATCCATTAAGATCAAAACCTAACCAAATGGCCTGTTTGCTAACATCAACTAAGAAAAACTGACAGGCCTTAAAGTCCTCATATTTAATAAGGGGAGAGCCAGGAGAACAAGAAACAGCTAACAAGCATTAGCAGTGCTTTTATGGCTGTCCAAGAATAGACACTACAGTGTTAAATGTAAAAAAAAAGTTACAAATAAATACAGCATTAAGCAATTTAATTCAATATGAGTGTGGTTTGGCTGGCATCTTTATGACCACTGAAAGGATCACACCCCACTTCTAAACACTGTTCATTTCTTTTTTTTTATTGAATATTCTGGTAAATATTTCACATTAATACAGGCTACATTAAGTAGAGCCACTATATGACAAGAAATTTACTCATATTTTTCCTTTTAAGTATGTAAACAATTATACATGTAGTTATCATTCTAAAAAGTTGAAACATGTAATCATCTAATTCTCTTCTGCATACAAGTAGCATTCAGGATGTTTAGCCAAAAGCACTAGGTTCATCTGATCTTGAGTCAAAAATGGCTAAACTAACCAGAGAACATACTCAGGTAGATAGGAAAGCAATTTGTTCTTAAACAATGGGCAATCAAATTTCCATTGCTAAAGCCTCAGAGAATATTTTAGTTAGGCACATTAAAAAAACAAGAACAAAATAAAAAAACCCCAGAGTTCTTCCATAGTCATAGATTTCCCAAACAAGGCTAAAGAGGAAAGACCTTCTAACTTAGTTGACATATTTGAGATGCATGTTTCCAATATGAGGTGCCCACGTGCCAGGCCAAATCTGAAAAGGGGGAGGAAAAATTGGAATTTCTAATTAGGAATCTTTACACATTTGTGAAATGAATATATAAATTCAATGGCAATGCAGTGTTTCTGCCTAGGAAGAATACACATACAAAAAACAGAATGTTTAGTACCATCATCTTGATAATGAAAACTTAATTCAG
This sequence comes from Meriones unguiculatus, assembly GCF_030254825.1. Taxonomy (NCBI): domain Eukaryota; kingdom Metazoa; phylum Chordata; class Mammalia; order Rodentia; family Muridae; genus Meriones; species Meriones unguiculatus. The sequence goes on from NC_083350.1 coordinate 51,204,000, forward strand.
ATTAACAGTCATTATTTAGATGTTACATTTCCCATCAAATTCAGAGTCTCATGACAAATCTGAAACGTGGAAGAGCTTTAAGCCCGTTTTACCTGCTGGGCATCAGTGCATTCAGTTGAATTCTGGATAACTTTTATCATAGGGTTCCAGGCAGGATCTGGGTTATGAAGTCCATTGAACAGTGGGCCACCTGACACATCAGCAAGCTGAGGGTGAGAGGGGATAATGGTGCCTCCATACATGGAGATCGGCAGGCCCTAAAGCAGCAAAAAAATAAAAAAAAGTAAGAGTAATTCTGTATGAGTGTTTACACCTATAATTTGGCTATTAGGCAGCCAGGAAACCAGAGAACACAAAAGAACACCAAATTCAATAGCCTGTTCTTTAGAGAGTAGAGGCCTCCCTCAAATGTGTGGCATAGAAAGTGAAGCAAAACTCAAATCTCTCAGGTCTTTTAGAAGGATTGGGGCATCTTCAGGATAATCAAGGGAAAAGTACTGCAAGATAACAGTACCGTCTTAAAATTGAACAAAAGACCTGGTGGTCATAGAAGCTAAAGGGTGACTTTCACACAAACTTCTCCTTAACAACTGATTACAGTGGCTGGCAATGAGTCAAAGTTACAAGGACACATGCCAACTCACTGTAGAAAAATCCACAAAGGCACTTACCATCGGCTGGTGAAAAATGTTAGAGGGAGCTACCATTCCAGAATCATCTCTCTCCATTGGTTGATGCTGGGAAAATGTGCTTGGATCTGATAATTGTTGATGCATTGGATGGTTCCCTATAACAGATTGTGACCAACCTGATAAGCCTTCTAGAAAAGAGAATAGAAAAGAGTGTTAATTTACCTAGGTAAAACAATAAAATATTACCACTTTACTATTTCTTTATATCAAATTTTATCAAAATAATTGTTCTCAAGAGTTCCAAGAACATTTATCACAGTCTGGCAAGCTATAACCAATCAAACAAACAAACAACTTCCTAGAAAAACAGGTGAATGTCCCTGCATACTCCCAATTCCTTATCTGAAAGAAATTTAAATATAATTATCCTATTCTGCACTCTTAAGATAGAAAGGAATTTTGAGTTGAGTCATATTCCATATGAGAAAGGAACCCATTCTGGTAGCCTAGGTTAGCCTGGAACTCTTGATTCTGCCTCCTGAGCCACCATGTCCACCTTAATCTTTTACTCCTGATCAATTCTATATATCACTGCCCCCCCCCCAAACATTCTAGACTAGGATAGAATGAATCCTTCAGAGATCTAAATACCTTTCTCTCACTGAATATTAAGTATAGAAACTAAATATTTTTCTTCTTTTATGCTTTTAGTATGCTGTACTGCGTGCCCATAAAGAGCTAAAGTTTTTGGTTCTGTGCGCTATTAGAGAGCCAACCATGGCTCTGTGTAGTCAAGGCAAACGCTCTACTTTTGGCTGTATCACCAGTCTTTTATTTTGTGGGAGAAGGCCTAAATGTGTAACAGCACAGACTGGGACCTGAACTCCCTGTGTAACTCATGATGATCTGGAACTGGAGATCCTCCTGCCTAAGACTTGTGAATGCGAGAAGTACAGGCCTGTACCAATATACACGTTTATGGAATTCAGTTTTTGAAAAAAATTTTCATGTGTATGTGTGCATGCCTGAGTATATGTGTGTGTACCACTTGCATCTAGGAGCAAGAGGTCTGAAGAGGCACAGATGCTCTGGAACTAGGGTTACAGCCAACTGGGAGCTGCCATTTGTGTGTTCAGAACTGAACCTAGGTCCTCTGCAAGAGCACCAAGTGCTCTTAACCACTGAGTTATCTCCCCAGCCCTTCTTCCCCTACCCCTAGGAACTAAGTTTTAATGGCAAACTCTAATAACTTACTCAAAATGTCTCAGTAGAGGGTAAGGTAATTGTACCTGACATAGCATTAACACCAAATGACCAGATCCCACTGTGTCCAACAGGAGCAACAAAACTGGTCCCTACAGGGGCTTGTGTAACAGATCCTCCTTGCCGAATCCTGGCCAGCCTCTCTGTTCCAATAGGAGGAGGTATCTTTCGATCCTGACTGGCACTGTTTCCTTTTGGTTGTTGGCCCAATGTTGGAGGTGCAGAAGTGGCTGAAAGAGGTGAAGATGATCCCGAAGAAACAGATGGAATAGGAGAGTCACCTGGTGGCAAAATATTTCTCTATTGTTTTATTAAATATAAAAACTAAAGAAATATGAGAAGCCTCGTAAAGATCTATTCCAACAACAAAGATTCTGTAAAGAATAGTTCATTTGAAAGGATAATTCAAATGAAAATATTTTCTATAACAATTGTTTAGACTACTTCTGCCTGAAGTATAAAGAACTTGTAAGATTTTTCCCAATGAAACTAAACAAAGGTAGAAGAGAATTGCTATTATACTAAATAATCTTCTGAAAACATTAATTACATCTTACATTTACTGAGGCAGTGTTTAAAAAGTACTTAAATTACTGTCCGGAATTCTTTCCCATTTCTATAGCCTGATTTTTCCATAAGGAAGAGACATTAATAATAAAATCATTCTTGAATTCAAGTGATAGCTATGGTTCTTCAATGGACATAGTCACAAAAACTAATACAGATCAGGCATGATGGTGCATGCCTTTAATCATAGTACTCTGGAGGTGGAAGAAGGTGGATCTCTGTGAGTCTGAGCCAGTTCAGTCTAAACAAAACAAAAGCTGTAGCTATAGCCTACTGCTAAAGAATTTGCCTACTTATGTGCAAGGCCCAGAGCTCAACTCCTAGAACAAGGTGTGGAGGAAACTATCATATATTATGTGACATCAAATAATTCCCATGTTCTAAATACTGATATGAGTGAAAATAAAGGTATATCTATAAAGGACAATAATACATTCATAAAATGTAAAATAAGTGTGAAATCATACCAGAATGACCACCTACAATCAATCAGCTTCTTTTCAGAGTTGAGAAATTTCACAACACTGCTCTCACGGGACCTTTAGGAAACTACTATGTGTATTACTTCGGATTCTTGATCCGAAGTCCAATGGAAACATTTTTGGTTTGATCACATACAAGCCTGGGGTACCTGTATATTGCTTGTTTTACTAAAACCACTACATAGTTTACTCTGAAACAAATCGCTTAACAACATATTCAAGATTCTTTGAAAAATTTCTCTAGAATTCCTACATGTGTTTGAGGCACTTGTCCAAGGATGGGGAGAAAAATGTTGTCTGTTGAAACTAGGAGTCCCGACAGGTGCTGGCCCTTGCAGGAAAACCCTTGTCCCTGGTATGCCAGAGAAACTTGTCAAAGGAGCCGCAGCAGATGGGGAACTGCCTGATGGGTCAATAGATGGCAACCCTGGAATAAAACAGGTTCAAGACATCCAATTAGCTGAGGCTTTAAAATGGAAAGTGGAAAGTTTATTAATATTTTTTAAGGTAAGAAAACATACAGCTTATTTTTCATAAATTACAGAAAAATGAACTCATGTATATGATACTACATTGCCAAACCCAATTTCTTATAATCAGAATATGACCCAGTATCTCTAACTATAAGCAAGTGAGCCTGATGTTTAAAATGGAAGTCATCTGAATGTTCTAGATAAATCTTCAAGCTTTTGTTACTGAATGGAACATAAAATAAGACCATATTGTATATGTCTAAGTGGCATTTGCCCAATAATATCTGCATTCTCTTTTGAGAAAAATCTTTTAAGTATAGCTGATTATTTACAAAGATATAGTAATTTCCAATGAAGATGAACAAAATTTCTTTCTTCACAAAAATAAAAACCTACTAAAATAACATTAATTTCAATATTCTGCAAACTATATCACAGCTTCTATTACTTTGTATAAATCTGAATTTAGTACTTTCCTTAAATTCCACTGATTTCCCTAGTGAGTGTATTATGAATATGAGACAAAGTTCTGAGAAAGATTATACTACGTACTCATTTCCCATCCATAATAAGTAGTTTTTGTTTTTTTAAGTTACTTATTTTAATGTGCATACCACACAAATGTGTGATCTTGCATTTAGGAGTTGGTTCTCTTGGTCCACCATGTGGTTACTGGGGACTGAACTCTGGCAGTCAGGCAATGGTGACAGGCCATCTGGCAGCCCCTAAGTAGTTACACCCATGTATAGCTCTATATTTATTGTTTTTATTTTTAAGTTTATTTATTTACATAAATGCATGTTTTGCCTGCATGTGTGTATGTAGACCAAATGCATGCCTAGTACCTTCAGAGGTCAGAAGAGGGTAGCTGGGTGTGGTGACTCACACATTTAGTTCTAGCACTAGGAGGCTGAGGCAAGTGTGAGTTCAGACCAACCAGACATACTGCCTCAAAAAAAAAAAAAAGGAAAATGTTGAATGTGAAACTGAAGTTACAGATGGTTATACTCTAAACTACCTGCTGAGCCATCACCTCTCCAGCTTTTTTACACACACACACACACACACACAATATATATATATATATATATATATATATATATATATATATATATATATCTTTAAGAGGATATATATATCTTTAAGAGGATATATATATATCCGTCTTTAAGGGGATATAGATAGATAGATAGATAGATAGATATCTTTAAGGAGAAGAGGAATCAGGAGAAGCCCAGAGGGCTTCTGGCCAGGCAGTCTAGCTAAGTTGGTGAGTCTAGTTCAGTGAGAGATCCTGTCTCAAAAAATAAGGTGGAGAAGGAGTGGTGATATGGACCTTGCAGTCAAGGACCTTGCCATCAAACCTAATGACCTGAATTTTTTTTCTCAGGAACCCATGTTGGAGAAAGAGAACTAACTCCTGCAAGTTAAGTTGTTTTCTAACCTCCACATATGTGCTGTGTGTCTACATGCAGACATCACACACACACACACACACACACACACACACCATAAAATATATAGAAGGTGGAGAAGGACTGAAGAGAAGAGCCAGAGGTTAAAAACATTCAGTTGTTCTTTCAAGACCTGAGTTTGGTCCCCAGCACTGTATCTGGTGGCTCACAACTGCCTGTAACTCTAGCACAAGGGAATATGACACTCTTCTTATCTGGAAGCACTGGCATATAGGCACATACATATATACACAGACATAAATGAAAATAAGAATAGCTGGAGAAATATTGAGGAGGACATCTGACATTTATCCCCAGTCTCCAGGTGCATGTGCACACACCCTCCCCATTCTCTGATTTTTTTCAATCAAAGCCTGAGCACACAAACAGTGAGTTGTCCTTTCTCACTGGGAGTTCTGAAATGTTTGCTTACAGAAGAAAACATGAAGATAATAGTTTGGACAGTAAACAGTCTTGCTAGGCATTATCTCTATTTGAAAAACAGCTATGTTTTTCTGAAAAGACAAGTATCTCTAAACATATATGAAATAAAAGCAAGGCTAATGATATCCAGAACAACATAAATTAGTAGTGTACAACTAGGAAAAGGGCTAAAGAGTAGTTTTCCAAATGAGGGGAAATAGTAAGTGGCAGTAGTATTTCTTCTTTCCAATTATTTTTCATTATGTGTTTGAGTGTATCTGTGCATGTGAACTTGAATTCAGAAGAGGGCTTCAGATCTCATGGAGCTGGAGTTATAAGCAGTTGTGAGGCACATGATGTGGGGGATGGGAACTGAACTCAGGTTTCCTGGAAGAGCAGAAATTGCTCTTAAAAGCTGACTCTTCTCCTAAGTTACCAATAGTGTTTCTTTTCTTTTAAAATAATGTACTTATTTTTAAAAATTAATTTTATTTATTTTTTGTGTGTGGGTGTTCTGTCTGCATGTATGTATGTATGTATGTATGTATGTATGTATGTATGTGCATGCCTGGTCCCTGTGGAGACCAGAAAAGGGTATCAGATTCCTTAGTACTGGAGCTACAGACAGTTGTGAGCTGCTGCCCTGTGGCTGGTAGGAACTGAACCCCAGGTCATCTGTAAGAGCAGCCAGCTCTCTTAACTGCTCCCTCTAGCATTCACATTTTTACTAGAGACAGGATTTTGCTATGTAGTTCAGGTTAGCCTGCAACTTGTGATCTTTCTACCTTAGCCTCCTAAATGCTGCAATTACAGGTGTATGGTACTATGGCCAGCTCTAAAATGACATTACTTTTTTTTACCCCAAGTTTTGAAATAATCATAGAAATACAAGAATTTCTCATTTTTCAGTACAGATTGAATGAAAATTTTGCTCTTACTCTGCAAAACACATTTCCTCCTTCAAATATCTCCAAGCCAAAACTGGCTTCTAATCTATCTATATCTTTCTTATAATATTCCAACAAATAATTGGTATCTTTTTCCCTTGATAATTTCACACATGTGTATAATACACTCTGACAGTCACTTATTTTACTCCTACCCGTCAGCTCCCCTTCTTCTGTACGAATCTCTTTTCTATATTCACTGGGTTTTGTTTAATAGCCTATGAAATTTTACTAGGGGCATCTGTGTAACCCTGCGTTTGGAACCATCTGAGCCTGATGGGTTCACCAGTGGGTATACAACTGGATACTATGCCTACCCCCCTCTTAGTATCTGTTGGTTGCCAACAGACAGCAGTAAATTTAAGGAGCCCCCAGAGTCCCTTCTCCCCTCATAGCAACCTCTAATTTCTAAGTCAAGAAGTCAAAGCCGGACATGGTGGTTCCCACTTATAGCTGTAAGTTTAAGGCCAGTGTAGTTACAGAATGAGACCTTGTCTCCAACAAAAAAATTTATTAAGAGTCAGCACATGACCAGAATCTCTTTAAGCAGCTCCATCTAATGTAAGTGATGGTGTGTGCCACTAATGTAATATCAAGTAGTATGCAGTTCCAATGTTTTCAATCAGAAAAGCAAATAATCACTATATTGTTTAAAAGTCTGTAAATTTGGAATCCTTGAAGTATACCATGAATCCTCTTTATTAACATAATTTGACATCAATTTCCAAAAAAACTAGACCAATTCAAGGTATAATCTCCTTACTGTTAGGTATAGAAATAGAGAAAAAGTATGAAATAGCTTATTTTATGTGATTCATATATAGCAATTTTGGGGTCCCATTTAAGCAGCATTAACTAAAAGGCATTATTTCTTTGAGGTAAGATAGTATTAGGTACAAAATAAATGCCTATTAGCTTGAAAGGTGAGTTACAACGGCCCCACATTTAGTTACAGGAACACTTAATGATGACTTACCAACTGGACTACTAGAAACTCTCTGTGAAGGCGGTCTGAAGCCAGGTGCCTTGGAGTTGTCAGGGTGCACATTTTCCAAGTGTCCAAGTACAGAGTTACTCAGGAAAGCTGACTGAACGGTGAAAGAGGCATCTGCAGCAACTCTCGAAGGTAGTGGACCATCTCCCCACCCTTGGTTAGCTGGCACCTGACTGCTATCAAAAAGACTACTGAAGTGATTAAAAAGTGTGGCTGGGCCAAATGGAGGCTGCAAAGACTTGTTTGCTGGGTTTATGTGCATCTGAGAACCACTCATAATGTTCACAGCTGATGAAAGCTGCACTGCAGCTGGTGGGCCTTGAGGTGGTGTTAAAGAAACTGGATTGGTAACAAAAATTGACTGGGGATCCTGGTGTATAGTTGCATTTGGTACCACTGAGTAAAAAGAACCTCTGGGCTGCATTCGATGAGAAACTCGAGGTGCTGGTACAGCTAATTGAGGTAAATTGCCAGTGTCCTGATTATCAGCAGCAACCAATCTGGGTGATGCCAAAGTCAATGGAGCAGGTTCTGCATTAGAGGCAAAAGGCATTGACACAGGATTTAAATCAGACACATTGGATGGCTGTCCCTCTTCTTGTATATTACTGGAGGGGGGAGTAGAACTACTGGATGGGCGAGTTTCTGAAGCTCCTGAGGTGTTGCTGGCAGAGCTATTACAGCTGTTTGCAGTTGGAGATGGTGTACATAGATTTGTCAAGGGCTGGTCTTGTGTGGACACTTTCTCTTTGGGAGGAGGTATGACAGAAAAAGAGTCTACTTTTTGTGAACAAAGTTGGACTTGAGGAGTAGTTGTAGGCATAAATGTGGTGGTAACTTGTCCACTAGTGGTAGATATGGAGGAGACAGAAGGCAAGGAACTACTAGTGCTTGTCACAGAGGAAATCACTGTTGCTGGAGGACTGGTCTTAGGTGCACAAGCAAACAACTGCTTTCTGACTGAGGAAGGAGTCCGGGTATTAGTCATACATAGCTGCTGACTGGCAGCAGCTACAGAAGAGACAGTGATAGGACAACCAGCAGTAGCTAGTCCAGGAGATTCAGACGGTAAAACAGGTCCATTCTGGTTAGGTAGACGGGCTGTATTACTACTATGCTTTGGAGAACTATTTGCATTGCCAGGATTCACAGGTCTCACTGGGAATGGTCCCCAGGTATTAGGTGAAGGTGAGAAGGTTCCTCCAAACTGGGCCATGGGTAAGCGAGGATGCCGAATCTGTTGCATAGTTTGAGCAGCCAGCAGAGCCAAATGAGGATGAGGATAAGCTAAGGGAAGCGACACTGGGAAAGGAGATCGTACATTTGTTGGCACATTCTTACTAAGTTTATTAGTGGGCGGGAACGTAGATAATGTTGTTGCCTGTGATGTTACAAGAGCAGGAGCACCCAAGGGAAATGCATTCTTGCTGGAAGTTGTTGTGGTGCCTACTCCAGATGAGAAGTTTGTATGAATGGACTTGGTGCTGGCAGGCGTCCTGATATGGTTTTTAGGAATCAAATCTTCTAGTTCCTTTGCAGGATCTTGAATAAGTGCGTTGATAAGTTGGACTGCGTGCCTTGTTGATTCTGTACCACCCCTGGAGAATAAATGAAATTAGACTAGCAATATAAACCACAAAAATACACCTTAGGTAATAGTTTTTATAACTGGAAAATTTTTTTCAAATATTTTAATTTTGTTTTTTTCCCTAGATAACCTTATGAATCACATTTTTTTCTAGTTGAACCCAGGGCTTAATATATAGTAGGCAAGTAATTTACCATTGAGCTACATCCCAACTTTCAAATGAAATTCCTACCTAATAAAAGCATGCTTCTTATAAAGTTTTGATGGAGAACTTGTAATATGTAAGTTATTTTTACAGTTACCTTATTGTAATCATTCTCTCTCCATTCTTATCTTTTTGTTTATCTACATCAATATGGGCACCAGTAACATCTTGTATTGCTGTAATGTTGCATCCTCCTCTTCCCATTATTCTGGATACCACTGAGGCTGGAACAGACAATTTCTTTGACCTATAAAATGAAGGCTATCCATGAGCTTATGAAATCAAATGTCTTTAAATATTAAATAATGGAATAAAAAGATAAAATGTATATTAATAGAATTTTTAGAATATTCTTGAACTTTAAATAATTAAATTCTTATTTTAGAAATTATTATATTGAATTTAGCTAAGAAAAATTATATTAAAAATTAGATTGAGTTTGAAGTCAGTCTGATCTACATTGTGAGTTCCAGTGCTGCCAGAGCCAAACAAGATACCTTGTCTCAAAAAAAAAAAGAACAAACAAAACAACTATTTAGTTACTTACAATGTAATATTCACAAGTCAACTAATCTGCAACTAACATCTCTCTCTCTCTCTCTCTCTTTTGGAGACAGGGTTTCTCTGTATAGTCTTGACTATTGTCCTGGACTTGCTTTGTAGACCAGGCTGGCCTCCAACTCACAGAGATCCAATTGCCTCTGCCTCCCTGAGTGCTGAGATTACAGGCATATGCCACTGCACCCAGCTTCTCTCTCTAAACTAGAAACAAAAAGCATACCAGTAGGAATGCTGGTAGCAGCACACACCTGTGGTCTCAGCACTTACAAGGCTGAGGCAATTTGGATTTCTATGAATGCAAGGGCAACCTGGTATACGTAAATAGTGCCAGGCCAGCTGGGGCTACACAGTGAAACCCTGTCTCAAAAACAAAGCAAAATATACACTGACTCATATATATTAGCTTGTAATTTTAAGCCATAAACAGTTCATATTTAGCAATTTTCAAAAGTCTCAAATTTGGCCTCTATAAAATACAATTTATTACATTGTTATATCACATAAAATATGCACGTAAATTTTATATAGTTTCTAATTTTGTTCTAGCATATTCTGGATTTACTATGATGTTATAGTTTATAATAATGGTTACATTCAAATTATTAATCATATCATAAAAGATGGAGATAGGGCTGGAGAATATCTAGAAGTTTAAGAGCACTGGCTGTTCTTACAAAGGTCCTGAATTCAATTTCCACCACACGGTGGCTCAGAACCATCTATAATGAGATCTGGTGCCCTCTTTTGGCCTGCTGGCACACATGCAGGCAGAATACTGTATAAATAATAAATGAATAAAATCTAAAAAAAAAAAAAAAAAAAAAGATCAATAGATACGGTAGTATACACCTGCAATCCTCTTCTTGGACAGTGGAGGGAAGTGGATCAGGGATTTAAGGTTAGCTTTTGCTGTATGTCAAATTAAAGGTTAGTCTAGGCTGCATCAACTCATAAATAAACAAAACAAAGTAAAACAAAAAGCCGTTGTGGTGGCATACTCCCCGAGATGGAATTAATCTACTTACCTTCTAACAACTTCTTTCCACCCTTCTTCTCTCTTTTGACACCTTTTAGGACTAGTGAGATTCAGCTTCATGGTTGGAGAACTTAATGGCAATGACTTGTAGCTTGTTGACATGGAATTTGCATTTGTTTCACCTTCAAGGCTGAGAAAAGAGAATTATGGAGTTCAACAAAAAATATACTTCAAGGCAGAAATTCAAGAGACTACATAGACAAACTGATATTTGAAATACTTTTTAAAGTTTGGTACATTCAATAATCAAGACAGGAAAACAAAATAAACAAAGAGCCTATCAAAAGGGGTTATTCAATAAAATTAACAGTTAAATAAAATAAAAACGGTAATATTTTTAAACTTCAGACTAACAATCTTGTTCAAATATCTAATAATCTTTACAATGAGCACAAGATTAAGAGGACAGAGTCAAATTTTAGTTCTGAAGCTTGGAGACAAAATATGCCAGCAGTGGTGGCACATGCCTGTAATCCCAGCACTCTGGGAGGCAGAGGCAGGCGGATCACTGTGAGTTCAAGCCTAGGTTGGTATACAAAGTGAGCCCAGTATGGCCAAGGATAACAGGGAAACTCTGTCTTGAAAAAACAAACCAACAACAAAAGGATAATATTATAGACACTATTTAATACAACCTGTACTTAAACAACATACCATAACATTTTATGCCAGACATGAAATAGAAACAGGGAGCACAGAGTTAACAAAACAGAAAAATTTACCGTGTCTGAGTCTTGGAAGTGGCAGTAACTGTCTTTTCTTCTTGAGAATTGAGAACTGTGGGGCACCTCCTGTCACTGGTGGAATTCACATCCATGGTGAAATTTAATTCTTGGCTCTTACCACCACTACTACTCTCACTGTTGCAGTCTGTGCTATCTAAGTTATCCGAATCACTGTTCCCACCTGTACCACCACCTCTGGGTTCTCCATTTATTTTATTTTTATCTGCTTTTTGTTGTGCTAAAGATATATTTGGTTCAGATAAAATTAAATGTGCTGTGGGAGGGGACTCTTTTGTCTTATTCTTCTTATTTTTCCGATTAGTGCTGGGGGTTGTCACTACATTGGCTCTTTTTTTCCCAAATACATTTGTGAAGGTGGCAGATGTAGCAGAGATTCCAATTGTGGTAGTAGTAGTTGCACTCGGAGGCTCTATGGGAATTTCTTGTTCCACTGAAATAAAAAAAATTTAACAATGAGGGCCAAAGATCTCAAAACAAATCATGACAGAATACATGTAAGAATTCATAATAAATCAATCTCTAAGGTCATATTTTCCTTTTCACTAATAAAGAAATCCTTGTTATTAGAATATTCTGATATATAAGTTGGCATAAAATATATACCATTAGTGTTCTTTTTTGGGAAAAAAAAAGGATTTGTTTATTCTTATTTTTTGGGCATTGGTGTTTTATCTGCAAGTATGTCTGTGTGAAGGTGTCAGATCCCCTGGAAATGGAGTTGGAGACAGTTGTGAGCTGCCATGCAAGTGTCAGGAATTGGACATGAGTCTTCTGGAAAAGAAGCCAGAGCTCTAACACTACGCAATCTCTCCAGCCCTACGTGTGTGTGTGTGTGTGTGTGTGTGTGTGTGTGTGTGTGTGTGTGTGACAGGGTTTAGAGCCCTGGCTGTCCTGGATTTAACTTGTAGAGCAGGCAGGCCTCAAACTAAAGATCTACTTGTCTCTGCCTCCCAAGTGCTGGGATTAAAAGCATGTGCCACCACACCTAGCACCATTAGTATTTTTATATTTTTGGTTGTGAGCCCAGCATTTAAGGGCTGAGCCATCACCCCAGCCCACCATTAGTATTCTTAAAGTTGATAATACAAGTTCTATAAGCTATTCAAAAACCACAATATACTCTGAATTTAGGAAAAAATTAGAATGGTATTGAGGAACTAGAATTCAATTAATTTGTCTTCTCCAAGAACTGCTAGGCATTGCCATAAACATCTCAACTGACAAGTCTACCCACAGTGGTTTTAAAGCCTTAACCTTAGCAAGAATTTCTGGAGGAATTACTGTATTAGAGAAGTTAGAAGTAGAGAAGAACCTTTTAGTGTACTCATTTAATATATACAAGTTAACTTAAATTACACTTCACTGAGCCAGGCAGTAGTGGCGCGAACCTTTAATCCCAGCACTTGGGAGGCAGAGACAGGCGGATCTGTTAATTCAAAGCCAGCCTGGTCTACAGCGTGAGTTCCAGAACAGTCAGGATTACACAGAGAAACCCTGTCTCAAAAAAAAAAAGAAAGAAAGAAAAGAAAAAAGGAAAGAATAAGAAGAAGAAAGAAAAAAAGAAGAAAAATATGTGGGACACCTCTTTAAATCATGCTTGCTTTCACCTTCGTGTTTTCTCTATTAGTTTATACTGGGAGGCACTAAATATTGCTACGAAAGCCAGCTACCAATTTCCGATTAAAATAATGAAACATTTAACAGGAGTGGCCCCAAAAGGTTAATTTAAAATTTACTTATTATTTATTTATGTAGTGATAGGGTCTTTCTATGCCTGAATTCCAGGTAATTCAATTCCCCTGTCTCAGCATCCTAAGTGATGGGATTACAGGTTTACTCTTCCATGCTAACAAAGGATAATTTTAGATGTAATTCAGATGAGTCACTTTTTCTTACCATCTTCATCATTCTCCTCTTCATCTTCACCCTCTGGTTGTTCTGAATTCTCTTTAGGTTTGTTCCCCTCGTCTTCCTGTTTCCTTTTCTGCTCTTCTTTTTTCTTTTTTCTCTTTTCTTTTCTTTTCTCTCTTTTAGCTGCAAGAGCTTGCTTTCTGCTCTCTTCTCTTGACTGCAAATAAAGTGTGTCATTTAACATTATGATGTAAAAACAATTTTTGTATTTATTTTGTGTGCAGGTGTTTCACCTAGGTATGTACCACTTGGCATGCTTGGGGCCTGAGGAGGTCAAAAGCAGGCAGGAGGTCCTCTAGAACCAGAGTTATGGACGGTTGTAAGCCACCAATGTGAGTGCTGGGTACAAACCCGGGCTCTCTGTAAGTGCAACACAAGAGCTCTAACAGCTGAGCCATCTCTCCAGCCCCAATAATGTAATCATTTAAAATATTAAATGAAATGGCATTTTTGTTTTTTACTTCTCATGGATATCAGTCTCAAATACATTTATAAAATCAACAAGAGAAAAACAAATGGAGTGTCATAAAAATGAAATATATTTATAACTCAAGTAGTCATCAACAATGTGAAAAAACATCTAGGACACCAATAAATATAAATATAATTTATCTGATGAGGAACATGTACACCTACAACATACAGACATCTCTTATTACTCACTAGTAATCAAATAACCTAACTGAAAAATCAACTATCAGGCTGGGGTTACAGCTCTGTGGTAGAGTGCTTGCTAAACATGTGGTAGTGGCAGGCAAGACATCAGGTCAGACTGGAATGCTAGTGTGCACCTATGACGCCAGAGCTCAGGAGGCTGAAAGTCCATGGCCAGCGTGTATCAGCACAGTGAAATCCTGCCTTCGAACTAAAATACTAAATAAAAACTACATTGCTGGGGGAGGGAGGGTGAGACTGGGAAGGGTAGGGAGGAGGGAGGGGCTTATGGGGGGATACAAAGGGAATAAAGTATAATTAATAAAATAAAAAAAACTACATTGCTAAACTAAATTTTAAAGGAAATAAAACCATATATTAATATGTAAAAAAAAAATGTCAGTTACTCCTTAATAGGGCTGTTAAAAATAAATAGGAAGGGCTAAAGATATGGCTCAGTGGTTAAGAATATGTACTACCTTACAGAGGACACAAGTTTGGTTCCCAGAACCCATATTAGAGCAGTTCACAGGTGCCTATAACTCCAATTCTAGTGGAATCTGATGCCTCTGGGCAGTGTATACATACACTTAAAAAGAAAAGAAATAAACCAAAAACAGACTGGGCGTGGTGGAATATGGCTTTAATCCCAGTACTTAGGAGGCAAAAGCAGGCACATCTCTGAGTTATAGGCCTGTCTGGGCTTTAGAGAAAGACTAAATAAATAGAGGGAGTGGGGAAGGGTAGGTGGCTGAAAATAGACTGTGGTGATTAATGAACGCACAAGCCAATGAATATTCTATACTGATTAGTATAACTTTAAATGGATAAGTTCTATGATATATAAATTAAATCTCAGTAAAAATATAGAAAAATACAATTCTGTGGCATATATTTGCCTAAAATGTAGTTATCTTGATCTTTATAAAGGACTGGCATATTTCACTATAAAAATGTTAAGAAGAGGGCTGAAGAGGTGGTTGAGGGGTTAAGAGCCCTGGCTCTTCTTCCAAAGGACCTGAGTTCCAACACCCAGCAACCACATGACGACACGCAACCATCTATAATGAGATCTGGTGCCCTCTTCTGGCCTGCAGGTGTACATGCAGGCAGAATACTGTATAAACAATAAATAAATATTTTAAAAAAAATCAAACAAATAAATAAATAAAGCTTTTTAAAATGTTAAGACTAATAAAGAAATGATTTTTCCTTACTTTATAAAAAAATTTAAAACCACATTTAGAACTCTTTACTGTCTTTCAGTTTTGCTAACATCTGTGGTTAACATAAAAAATAACATTTTCTTTTCAGAAAACAGCCAACAATAGTAACAGATGCTTAGCACTGTAATAAAAAAAGTCTGAAAAGAGAAAACACGTTACCTATATTTCTAGGAAAATTATGCGAAACAGGCTCATCAGAAGAAAAGCATTTTCCAGCTGGGCCTGGTGGTATTGGCTTAAAATTCCAGCTGCTTGGTAGGACGAGACAGGAAGATTGCAATTTCAAGGCCATCCTAAGTCATAAAGTAAGTATATGACCACCCTAGGACACTTGATAAGATCCTGTCTTAAAATAAAAGCAAGAAGAAGGCTAGGGATAGCTCGGGGGTAGAGTGCTTGCCTACCCTGCCTGAGAGTAGAAAAATTGCCTAGTATGTGTATGGCTCTAGGTCTAATCCTCAGCATCACACACATACAGTTAAATTAAAATGGAAACAACAACAAAAGAACAACAAAACAAAATGTGATGGGTATGGCACACCCTTGCAATCCCAGTACTTGCGAGGCTAAGGTGGACATGCTGGTATGGATTTAATTGCAGCTGAGGCTGCATGGGCTAAAAGTATGGTTCTACCTCAAACCACAAACAAAAATCAAAATTAAAAAATAAAACAGAACATGTATATACCTTCTTTCTCAGTATATGGAAGTCCTAAAATTAACTTCCAGCTTGATGGTGGTGATGGCAGCTGCAGTATACACCTGTAATCCCAGCACTTAGGAAGGCAGACACAGGTGGATCTCTGATAGTTCAAGGCCAGCCTGGTCTACAAAGCGAGTCCAGGACAGCCAAGGCTACACAGAGAAACCCTGTCTTGAAAAACCAAAGAAAAAAACAAAACAAACAAATAAACAAAAAAACCCACAATCTGGGTTTTAAATTTTTAAACCTTTCTCCAGACAGTGCGGGGGAACAAACCTAGGATTTTCCTAAACATCTAGACAAGAATGAAAACTTTACAAAGAAACTCAATAATTACCTTTTAATTCTATTTTCCTAAAGACTACTATTCAGGGAGACAACAAATTACTTCCGTTTTGATTTCTAACAGGGAGCTCACCCCACCCCTCACCTTTTCCAGATCCAGCTCTTTTAGGAGAATGCTTGCATTTTTATTTGCCTCTGCAGCCTGCTGGTCTTTAGCCTTCACAATCGTCTCAACACATTGGTGACACTTCTTCAGCAGTTCCTGCAGGGCAAAGTACAGAAAATTTTAAAATAAAGGGTCCAGTGTAAGTGGCGCTGAATAGAAAGGTGCACAAGTTAAACCTCAAATAATAAGAATTGGCTAAATTAAACTTTGACTTTAGTCCTGTATCAATCTTTCATGAGAATGAAGCACCTATAAAAAAATAATTTTATTTTTGAGTCAGCATCTCAGCTCACAGTAGCCTCCAACCCACTAAATTATTGAGGCACGCCTTGAAGTTAGTTTAGTTGCTGAACCTCCTTCTTCTGACCTCCAAATGCTGGAACTACAGGTATGCAACTGCAAGTGGCTTTTTTTTTTGTCCTGAGACAACCTGCCTTTGCCTCTCAAGTACTGAGATAAGTATGCATTGCCATGTAAGACAAAGGCATCTTTTTTTTTTTTTTTTCCTTTTCTTTTTATTCCTGTTTTTCTTTTAGCTTTTCCAGACAGGGTTTCTCTGTGTAGCCCTGGCTGTCCTGGAACTCACTCTGTAGACCAGGCTAGCCTTGAACTAACAGAGATCTTCCTGCCTCTGTCTCCAGAGTGCTGGGATTAAAGGTGTGCCCTACCACCTGGCTTGGTATCTTTCTTTCTTTTAAAAGGTATTCAGCCACTTTTGATGTGAACTGATAGACTAAGATCAGAAAGGAGAGGAGAACCTCCCCTATCAGTGGATTTGGGGAGTGGCATGCATGCGGAGGGAGGGTGGGATTGGGAGGGGAGGAGGGAGGGGCTTATGGGGGGGATGCAGAATGAATAAAGTATAATTGATGAAAAATTTTAAAAAAGGGAAAAAAATAAAAAAAATTTAAAAACAAAACAAAACAAAAAAAGGTATTCTTAGAAAATCTTCTAATCAAGTTAACGAAATTAAATAAACCATCACTATGATGCACAGGAGGAAGGTAACTTCAAATACGTTATCAAAAGTATCATACCTATCTACTTTGCTAATGGATAAGCCGAAAGACCCATGTTCATTCTCTTTTTCCAAGAAATGTTTTTTCTGGATAGCCCTGGCTGTCCTGGAACTCATTCTGTAGTCCAGGATGGCTTCGATCTCAGAGATGCACCTGCCTCTGTCTTCCCAGTGATGGTGTTAAAGGCTATGTGCCATCACCACCCAGTAAAACCCATGTTCTTAATCTTTACATAACAAGTTCTTTGTTTGGTGCTGGGACTGAACTCATGACCTTGACAGCTAAACATACACACTTACCACTGAAGACATGCCCAGGGGAAACAAGGTCTTAATTGTACTTCTTGGCATATAGTACCACAAAGAATGAAAATGTGCTTCAATAATAAACTTACCTTATCTGTAATTGTTGCTATGTATCTCATGCATTCTATATCAGATGGAAACTGATTGACTTCCTTCACCAAATACTGAACAACTTTTACATGACCCTGTAAAAAGCACAAAACCCCACAGATTTTGAAATTTTATCCATATTTAACACCTTACTGTGAAAAATTAACATTTTAAAAGTTTCCTAAATTTATAGTTAAAATATGGACACTGTAAAGAGAAAAAAGTAAGCAGAACATGCTTAAGGATATAGAGGAACAGGCTGGTCACTGTGGGACATGTCTTTAGTCCCTGCACTCAAAAGGCAGAGAAAGACAGATGGATCTTTGTGACTTTGAAGCCAGCCTAATCTACACAGTGAGTTTCAGGACAGTAGGACTACATAAAGACACCCTGTCTCAAAAAACAAAAGCAAGCAAGCAAACAAACACTATATGGTACACAAGACATTAATTTTCTCATTTCCCACAAAAAGGAGGAAAACTATTGAAAATAGCATTTTATATAATAAATCTACTATTAGGGTAAAAATGGAAAATGTTTAATGAACCACAGATAAAAGGATACTAAGTCTGTAAGCACAGACTTAGGTTTCAAAGCATTATTTGGGTTTCATTTTATTAATACACAAGGTGGTATTTTTTTGAGCTTTATGACTTGAATATAGTTAAAACACATACACTCTCTCTCTTGTCAAAAGCCATTCTGTTAAAGGAATTCAGTAGGCATGTGGACTTTCTGGAAGGGATCCAGCAATTTCCAAGATCTGTATCATGATGTACCACAGAACTGCTTTCAACCTCTGCCCCCTCCACTCCCATTTCTGCACTGATGCGTCTCTCAAAAATCTGGCATGGTATGAACCCTCACTTTCTGGGCTGAAGTAGTATTTACCCACTCTGACTGAACAAACTTTCTAGGGATCTTTTTGAAGATGTACTACTATTCAGATGAATTAATTCCTGATTATAGAATTCTTGGTTTGAGTCAAACAATCTTAGAAGCTAAACAGTTGATAGAAAGTTTACAGCTACAGTATATATACTTCTGTGGACCTGCAGACGCCTCACTAGGAGACAGGCTTGGGACAGATTTGTGGCTTCAGATAACTTTCTCTCTGGAAATGGCACCAGGAATCCTGGTACGCACCATAAACATGGACAAGTTGGCTTAAACTTCCCACGAACCTAAAATATAATGGGGCTACCAAGAAATGTCTAAATTAAGTACAAACCTTAATCTCAAAATATACAAACTGTTTCTTTGTAATTCCCTATACCTTGTCAGCTTAAGGCATACAAAACTGTCTTTCTAAATTTACTTTGTTTCTTGGAATGAAAGACAGATACAATTATTGTCTTGAACTCACTATAAACTAAGAGATAGCTGGAAAATGTGTAGCCAGGTCAGTCTTAATTAAATAAACATATATCTTGTTATAACCTCTTGGACCCTGTTAACTTTTTGGCCTTGTCAACCTTTGCCATTCTGAACTCGCTATGAACTTATGTAATGAATACACAGATAAGAAATGTTTAGTTTTAATGAAGACATGTAACCTGTTACACTTTCGAATTCATCTGTTTTTGTGATTAACTGCCTTTTTGACTATGAGGTAATTCGTTTTCTGACATGGAGAGGTTTGTTTCCAAAGCATAAAAGTTGTGAGACCAGACAATAAACAGGATTGAAGTTTTTAACTTCATCCATTTTCCCTCTTGGTCCTGTGTGGCATGAGTGGTCTTTACTTATTTCCTCTCTTCTTTCTTTTCTCTTGTTGATTTACCCAATGGTTAGCAAATTCAGAGTTTTACCATCAGCCTTCTAAGAAAAGTAGACCAAGCATACTTCAGTCTGCTTCCTTCACAGAAGCTGGCAGGCCTGTCCTTGCACACAAAATCAAAGAAGGACCCTGTCCCCATTTTTTACAACTCCTTGCAGTTTTTGGCTAGAAGCTGCTTTTTTAGCCCTGGCTGCAGAAAAAAGTAGTCAGTTACCTTGTCTCCCTCTCCTCTTCCCTGTCCTTACTGACTGCCTTTTACAGTCTCAAAACTTAAAAGCTTTTGAATTTAGGTACAGAATGTGAGAAAAACAAAAAACAAAAACAAAAAAAACAAACGCCAGTCACAAGCCAGACTGGCTCCATTTGTTGACCCTGCGTTCACATGCCTCAGGCCTTTCCTTCCCTGAATCAAGTCAAAGCTGAATTTGACTTCACATGGATATTATATCTCTCTCTCCTTTCCTTCAAGACAGGGTTTCTATGTGTAGTCCTGGCTGGCCTGGAACTCATTCTTAGACCAGGCTGTCGAACTCAAGAGATCCACTTGTCTCTACCTTTTCTGGGATTAAAGTTGTGTGCCACCACAACCAGCTGATAAAACACTTTCTAAATGCCCTTACTGGGGACTGAATGATAGGTAATAAAGTCTAAGCACATCTACTTTAAATAATAGTTTTCCCATCCTACGAAGGTCCTGCAACATCCCTAAGAGAGTCTGTCTCAGGTTGATGTGATGACTCAGCTGATGAAAGCACCTGCCAGAGCCTGACAACTCCAATATGACACCCAGGACCCACATGGTAGGAGAGAACTGAGTTCTGCAGGCTGTCTTCTGAATTCCACTCACACCCCGCCCCCAGAAACAATTCTCATATACACACACTTAACAACAACAAAAGACATCAGAGTTTTTCTGAGGTAGACAAGAAAATAGAAAGCAGTTACCTCTGAAATTAATTGAAAACAGGTAGTAGATGATCTTCTAGGGTTATGAAAGTATCTTTTACCTTTGCATTTATACAAAGTCATTACACCAAGGACAAAATTTATGTTCTTTAATCTAAATTAAATTTTAATTAAAAGGTTTCTTTTCTCTTTTTCTTTTCTTTCTTTCTTTCTTTCTTTTTTTTTTTTTTTTAAGAACTGGAGAGATGACTCCATGGTTAAGCATGTATACTGTTTTTCAGATGATCCAAGTGTGGTTCTCAGGATCT
The DNA here is from genome assembly GCF_030254825.1 of Meriones unguiculatus. Classification (NCBI taxonomy): domain Eukaryota; kingdom Metazoa; phylum Chordata; class Mammalia; order Rodentia; family Muridae; genus Meriones; species Meriones unguiculatus. Next base: position 51,224,724 of record NC_083350.1, read on the forward strand.
AGGATCTAAAGCCTCTGGTCTCCACTTGCATGCCCATGCACATGCCCACACACAGACATACACAACATATAAACAATTTAAAAAAATGGGGTGGGGTGGGGGTGGAGAAATGGCAGAAGACTGGGGGTTCAGTTTTTTGCATACACATGATGGTTTATAACCATCTGTGACTTGCGTTTCACAGGACCCAATGCTCTCTTCTGGCCTCCCTGCATACCAAACAGTCATATGCACGCAGGCAAACATTCATACACATAAAATAAATTTTGGTTTTTAAGTCTTAAATTGGGTGTGATGACACATGCCTTTAAGTTCAGACCTTGAAAGGCAGAGACTTTGTGAGTTTGAAGCCATCCTGATCTACATTTTCAGTTCCAGGACAGTCAAGGTTACATAGAAAGATTTGTCTTAAAAACAAAACAAAAAACCAAAAGCACAATAAATAAATAAATAAATAAACTGGGAATAAACAGGAAGAAAATAATAGTAATGTTTCTTAGTTATCATGGGCATAAATATGATAAAAAATTTTGAATATATAATTACAAATTAAAAGAAAAATAAAAGAAAAATAAATTTCAACCATAAAATCTTTCTCGGGTATTAGAGACGTCTCAGAAAAAGTCACGTAAAATGAGAAAGTGTGAGTAGAATGGTGACTCAGTTTGAAGAGCAATGGAGTAAATTTTCAAAAAAAGTTAATAAATGAGCAACAGCGTGTGGCAGTTAAAAATCCAGCGCATTCCAAGCCAGTGGCAACACAAGGTAGTGCACAAAAAGAAGAAGGGCGACAATCAATGATTAGGCCATGGAAGTAAACAAGAGTAAAATTATGCAGGGCTAGGTTTCATAGACCACATGCTTTGTTATTTGTCAGTAATTCTAAGATGTACGGATTAAAAAGACAGCAGAAAGATGAGCGCGTATACACATAAACACACACATATATATGAGACCGATTTTTAAGAAAGCTCCTTCCTTTTCATTCTGAAACAACTATCTGTATATAGCTATTGCTTTCCTTACATCTCATGGGTATGTGCATGTGTCTGTTGTCTATTCATGTAAGTGTGGGTGGGTGTGTACACAGAGGCCAGAGCACGACTCTGGTAGTTTTACTCTATTGTTCTCTGCCTTATTGCCTTGATAGGGTTTTTCCCTGAACCAGAAGCTTGCAATTCTGGCTGGATTGTCTCTAATCCCAAATGTTGGGGTTCCAGGCAGGTGTAGCTATGCCTGGCTTTTAATGTTGGTGCTAGTCATTCCAACTCAGGTCCTCTTGCATGCAAAGCAAGAATTCTTAAATCACTGAGCTATCACCCTAGCCCCAAATTTTATTATGTTTTCAGTAATATGACATAATAAAAGCTGATCAAGAAACCAAATGAATTAAAAGCAAAGCTAATTACAGTGAACTACCGAATTACCTAGGTTTAGCCACAAAATAATGGAAAGACAGCAATGTTTTCTGTTTTGTTTTGTTTCAGATAGGGACACATATATCCCATGCCCTTTAACTTACTTTCATAGCCAAGGGTAGCCGTGAACTCTGGACCTTTCTGCCTTTACCTCCTGAGTGGTGGGATTACAGGATGTGCCACCATACTTGGTAATAGTATTATTTGCTTGATTTTTTTTTAAGATGGGTGTCTTACTTTGTAGTCCTAGCTGCCCTGAATCTCATGTGGAGCAGTGGCCTTGAACTCAGAGGTTCTCCTGAGTGCTGGGATTAAAGGCATGAAACACCATGTCCAGAAATAAGCAGTGACTTTATATGCAGATACACTTAACAATATGAGTTTATACTCTGCACATGGTTTCAACACAGACTTGTTTTAAAATTATTAAATATTATCTTTTCCCCATAGGTCATATTACCTTGCGAAATGCTGACATAAGAGGTGTGATTTTTCGGTTGTCTGCTGCATCCACATCAGCACCTGCTTGCACTAGTAACTGTACTACATCAAAATGACCACCATTGGATGCCAGCCAAAGTGGTGTGTTTCCTTTCTTGTTACGAACATCAATATGAGCTCCCCTACAAATAAAAAATAGTAATCAACAGTTTGTTTGCTGTAAGAGGCTGACATTTTATAGTATTTTCTTACCATGCAACAATTTGTTTTTAAAATGTTGGTAAAGTTACTTTTAAAGAGCATGAAAGAAATCACTGGAGTTCTACATATATCAACAGAAATATACTTACCTGTTAATGAGGAGCTCACAGAATTTGTAGTGGCCTTTGTCTGCGGCTATTGTCAAAGCTGTGTCTCTTGAGGAAGGCACAGGAGGAGCATTCACATCTGCTCCTTTATCAAGGAGAACTCTTCCAACCTCGGCATATCCTCCAGAAGCCGCCTCCATCAAGGGGGTAAGACCAGTCTGTTTAAATCAGTAAAGAATGCAATGGAATTATGGAATTTCTTAAAAAGGCTCAACTAATTCATATTTAAGTAGATTCTATTTCTGATTTTCTCTATAAAACGACTAAATAGCTTTGTGTTTTCAACTGTACTAACTCAGCTTTGTGGTAGTTCATGTAATCCCAACTCTTGGCAGGTGGAATCAGGAGGACCAGGCTCAGGAGCTCAGGGCAATCCCTAGTATAGACCACATGAAATCCTGTCTCAACAGCAGCTCCCCAAAATAAATAAACAAGCAAGCAAATAAATACATTCTATTAAATAGCAAATGAAATTGTTAGATTTAATGAGATGTGCCAGAGTATACTCACTCACAATCTTATGTAAGAAAAGAGAAAAGCAAAACCAGGTATGGAAAAACCTGAACTCAGCTCTCAAGATGCTAAGGCAGAAAGCCTGAGTTTAGGGAGCTAGAATTGCAGTTGGTTTGCTCATTCCCTCAGCTCCATCCCTTGGGAAGAGTCTTACTTATATAGCCCACACTGGCCTTGAACTTGAATTCTTCCCCAGCTTCTACAATTTTAGAATTTTAAGAGTATGCTATCATGCCTGGGTTTTAAAAAAAAAAAAAACAAAAAACAAAAAAACAAGATACTTCTTAAGACAGGTGTGATCCCTGTAATCCACATATAAAGGAGGTAGAATCAGAAAGTTGAATTTAAGCGTAGTCTGAGTTACTGTCTCTAAAAAATGAAATCCCCAAACCAAAATGAAACAAAATAAATAAACAAATACTACAACTTATACTAGTCTCCAGACACTATGCATCATTCTAGAGCTTTTAATAGGTGAACAGACCATAATTGATATTTGAAATTGAAAAGGACAAGGCTATCTTCTAGATATCAGACGGCCACTGCATCCATGAAATCACAACACAAGACTGAACAATCAACTTTCCATCATGGATGGCAAAGGAGATCCTAAGGCTGCACCCCTTCCTAAGAGGGTCCATATGCAGTGGTTGCTGGAAGGGAGGAAATCCTATTCCTCTGTACTGTAACCACTGGTAGGTAAGGTGTCCTTGCTCAAACAGATAACCCCCCAACCTCCCTCCTGGGCTCATGAAAAACGTGTTTGTATGTGTATGTAAGCTGTTTTGATGGCTTAGTAGATAAAGGCACATGATGCCAAGCCTGGCCACCTTAGTTTGAGTCCAAAATCCACAGCTAGAATAAGAAAACCAACACCCTCAGGTTATCCTCTGACTTGCACACATTTCTCTGGCATGCACGTGTATACATGGAACACATATACACAAAAATAAGTAAAACAAAGCATAATACAAAATAGTTAAAAAGAGAGAAACTTGTTAGGAAGAAAGGGTTCATTGGGACAAAGAAGATATTAGGGGAGGGAACATGATCAAGGCAAATTATACAGATATATATATATATATATATGAAAATGTGAAAGAATTACCCCTCAATTTCTTTATAGAGTCCATAGTATAACCATCAATTCTGGGCTTTTATTTTGGGGAAATATTTGATTTCTAATATAACCCCTACAAATTAATGCTCTGTTTGAATCTTCTTGTAAGCATTTTTATTTAATTAATTATATTATTCTGTATATGTGTTTGGGAGGGGGATGCATATACCACAGCACACGTGTGGAAGTCAGAAGACTTCCCTTCCACTATGTGGGTTCTAGGGATCTCAGGTCATCAGGCTAAAAGGCAAATACTGCCACCCACTAAGCCATCTCTCTAACGCCCAAACTTTTTTGTTTGAGACAGGATTTCATGGTATTGCAATACATGTTAAGAATACTGAGGGACTGAAAAGATGGCTAAGCAGCTAGGAGTACTGGCTCCTCTTATAAATGATCTAGGCTCAGTTCCTAGCAACCTTGTCATGGCTCACAACCACCTGTAACTCCAGTTTTAAGATCAACATGCTCTTTTAGCCTCTGCAGTCACCAGATATGTACATGGTACACATACATACATTCATAAACATTCGTACACATAATTTTTTTAAAAAATTAAAAAGGCTAGGAGTAGTGGTGCATGCCTTTGATACCAGCACTGAGCAAGCAGAGGTAGGAGGATCTCTGTAGCTAGCCTGGTCTACAAAGAGGTCAAGTTCTAAGACAGCTACATAAAGAGATCCTATCTGAAAATAAAAAATAAAGGAAAAAAGATTAACTGTTAGAACTGACGATGAAATTTCATTAACTGTTAGAACTGATGAAATTTCCATTCAGATTTTCCAATCTTAAATGACTTATGGTTTCAGCTATCTCATTGAAAAAACTTCCACCTACCTATATAAGTATCTGATATTTCAAGGTAAAGAAATTCAAAGTACTGATGTACTAATTGCTATTTCTAAATACTATTCCAAATACTCATGAATCTCTCAGAATTTGTCATGTTTAAATCAGATGTTAGTTGTCCAAATTTTTTAATCCATGAACATATTTTGTTTAAGATTTTTACCAATGGTAAGTACATGTCTTAGTGAAGAGAATTTTTAAAATGTTAATAGTTTGTATTAACTGTTTAATTCCTTAAGTCTGCACTGGGGATGAGTTGAAACGGCATGTTTGTTTCTATAGAACTGAAATTTTAAAAAGTTGACAAGTTATAAAATTCTTACCTTTGCCCTATGTTCAACATTGGCTTTGCGGTCCAAGAGCAAACTCACTACTTCTGCTCGACCCTGGAAACAGGCCAGGGTGAGAGCTGTGTTCCGGTTGGTCTCTATTTGTGCATTAATGTCTGAACCCATATCAAGCAGCAATTTCACTGCGGGAACATGTCCATTCATTGCAGCCAACATCAATGGAGAAATACCTAGTTTACTCCCAGTCCTAAGGAAGAAAGGTGCTCAGAAAATTAGTACGTTACCTTGTTTTTTCAAAAAAGCATGACAGATGAAAATGTCAGTAAAGATTTCTAACATAGATGAACAGGAATGGCAAAAAATTCGTAATTTAAAACATAATTCCTACTTAAAAAGACACAACTAATTAAAGTAAAAACTCAGCAATCATGAATAATAAAATAAGTGAACAGGTGATACCTTGAATTAATTTCTGCCCCAGCATTAAGCAAAATCTTAATAATATTCACATATCCTCCAGATGCAGCCAGACTCAGTGGTGTATAATCAGACACATTCCTATGCTCCTTATTGGCTCCTCGGGCAAGCAGCAAATCTACCACCTACAAAGTAAAATACGGGCAGAGAAACCAAGGTTACACTAGTTCTCAATTTTAAGGGTACACAAATAAATAGTACCTTCAATTTTTTTTGTCTACTATCTGACATTCTAATGTATTTTATTTTATTAGGCCTTAAATATTAAAAATATCAGTACTAGATAAACAGATTCTTTCTTTCTTTTTTTGGTGGTCATATTTATTTTTGAGACAGAGTCTTCTAATGTAGCCAAGGCTGGCCTAGAACTTGCAAGCAATTCTCCTGCCTCAACTTCCTAAGTGCTAAGATTATAAATATGCAACATCATATCCAATGGAATTTTGTATCAAAAAATTAAAATCTGTGAGCTTCTGTGGCAGCTCTCTGGGGGACTGCCTCAGGACTCTCTCAGGACTGCCTCAACCTCAAGGCAACCCCAGCTACTTAAGAGACTCTATCTCAAACAAAGAAAGTCAGAGTGTTGTGCTGTTTGAAGACCAGCCTGTGTTACATGAGACCTTGTCCTAAGAACTCATGATAAGAGCTTAAAAAAAAATAATAATAAAAATAAGTAAGTAAATAAAAAGTCTCGTTATATTGAAACAAGACACTTTCTATTTGTCAATTAATAAGCACTGGATTTACATTTACATATGTCAGAATTGTACTCAACTCAAAGCCAATAAATGTAGAAATAAAGACAACTGTTATTTGTTTTTATAGATAAAAACCATTCCTTTAAAGGGTATACACTATTTCCATTATACTTAATAAACATTTCAATCTTCAGAATGTTTATGGCAGTAGTTCTCAACCTGTAGGTCATGACCCCTTTGGGGGATGAAAAACCCTTTCATAGTGCAGCGTATCAGATACCCTGAATATCAGATATTTAAAATTATGATTTATAAGAGTAGCAAAATTACAGTAATGAAGTAGCAATGAAAATAATTTTATGGTTGGGGGTCACCACAACAACAGGAACTGTATCACATCATTAGTAGGAAGGCTCAGCAGTTAAGAGAACCTACTGAACTTGACAGGACCCAAGTTCAGCCATTCCCAGCACCTAAATTAAGCAGCTCATAACCATCTATAACTTGAGCCTTAAGATCATAAATCTTTGGGCTCCACAGGTGTCCACATGCACATTCATACATACATAAGCATGCATACTTTTAAAGAAAAATCTCGAGTAGTAATCATATACACATTTAAAAACATAAGCAAAATATTTCCAAGAGAAAACTAGTATTAACATACCTCCTGACGTCCACCAGAACACGCCAAAGAAAGTGGAGTATCCTTAGTTCGCTCAGATTGTGCCTCTATATCTCCACCTTTATCCAAAAGAATTTCAACAACTCCAACATGCCCCGCTGTTGCCGCCAGGATCAGTGGGGTAAAACCTAGATTAGAAAACAAAAAATTCTAACAAATTTGTGTTCTTTTATTTACTTTAATGTCACTGTTTTCAATTCCCTTTTATTTTAATTTAAAAGACTTCAGGGCAGATACTGACAAACAATTTATGCTCTAAATTCTAATTTGTTAATGATAAAATACACAAACACCTGGCAAAAGGAAATGCTAAATCAAATAAAAGCTATTAAAGTTCACACTTTTAAACCACATCAGGATTAATGAAAAAGGCATCCACAATTTTTTGAGCCTAGGGCCTAAATCATGCTAGGAAAGAGCACAGCCCCACTACTCCATCACCTTCCTTGATTTATTTCACTTTCCAAACTTTAGAAAATTATTTGGTTCTGTAGATGAATGAGCCTGAAAACTATTTATTTTACCACTAAGAATATAAGAGCCTGAAAACAGTAGTGCATGCCTTTAATCCCAGCACTTGGGAGGCAGAGGCAGGTGGACCTCTGAGTGAGGCTAGCCTGGTCTACAGTATGTTCTAAGACAGCCAGAGCTACACAGAGAAACTCTGTCTTGGGAAAAAAAAACAACCCACCTTTATTATTATTCATATATATATTAACTATTCATAGTAAAAATTGCACACTTTGAAGGGTGTAAATACTTAGATTTTATTTGAGTGATAGTTCTTACCTTTTTTGTCTCTGTGCTCAATTTTAGCATCTCGTGCAATCAGAACAGACACAAGTTCTTCATGACCACCTGCACAGGCTAGGGTTAAAGCTGTGTCATGATTGCTTTCAGTCTAAGAGAGGAAAAAAAATCATTTATATATTTACAAGAGCTCTCAATAAACATACAACCATATTTTTTCCTTTCAAAATAAATTAGAACAAATGAAACAAAGTCATACAGAATCTACTCACATGTGCATCGATGTCAACTGAAGGATACACAGGGGGCATAGATGGGGCAACCACAGTGCTTGGAGTCTGAGAACAGGATTCAGGTGTAGGACATTCTGTGGTCTGAGAGGGGTTGTTTGAGCCAACAGGCACTCTGGTACTCACAGCTGAAAAATAATATTTACATACCTAAATTCTACTTAAATGAATAATACTGTTTGTACACAGAAAAACACGTAAAACAAAAATGTCAATGAGTAACATACTATAGTGAAATCACAAGCTTTGGAGTCAGAAGAACCTATACTGAATGACTTTTTTTTTTTTTTAACTCATGCAATTTATTTAACTTAATTGAGCCTCAATTTATATGTATAATGAAGATGCGTATATAATACCTGCCTTGAGAAGTCTGGGGGAGACCACTTGAGATAGTAAGTGTAACTGAGCACAGGGCCTGTTGTTACTGCACATAAAATCAATGGTGGAATCTTACACTAGCAACAAGCACTATATCATTTTGTAATTTAAGAGTTTTTAAGTCAGGTATGATGATCTACATTTGTAATCTTAGGACTCAGAAGTCTGAGGCAGGAAGATCACAAGTTCAAGGCAAGAGTGGGACAGCCCTCAAAAAGCAAAAAAAAAAAAGAATGCTTATCTTAGTTTGCAAAAGTTAGACAAAAATGTTCTGTAAATAACGAAAAGGGGAGGGTTAATAAGTTAGATAATTTCTCACATAGAACAGCAAGGAATGTGTTTTTAAAATTCAGCATTTACTTTTCTTTCTTTTGAGTCAGGGTCTTACTATGCAGTCCTGCCTTACCTGGAACTCTCTACGTAGACCAATCTGACCTCAAGCGCAAACACGCCTGCTTGGATTAAAGGTGTGCACCACCATGCCCAGTTAGTATTTACTTTTAAAGTTAGGTAAAAGCAATTTCTCAAAGTCAAACTATCTTTAAAATGAATGCTAGAAATTTATATTTGAAGTCTCAAAATTTGGAGTTTGCAGTTTTGAATGGTGATACACCCCTGTAATTGGGAGTTAGAAGCAGGAAGGCTAAGAGTTCAAAGTCATCTCCAGCTACACAGTAAATTCAAGGCTAGTTTGGGCTTCATGAGACCTTAGTCTCAGAAAAATCAAACCCAAAATGTGGTGTCTAAAAACACAAAGTTGAAAGTTATATTTTATGTGTTATATCTTTGTTTCATGGAGGATGAAGTTTTGGCTCACAAAGTGTTAAGTGGGACTAATATTAAAGGATTTAACAATGCCTCACACAAGGTAAGTGCTCAATAAATGTAAATTTAGACATTTTATAATGCTTTCAGCACTATTATTCAATGTATTGGAAAATAAAAACATTACTGTTCAAGAAAGCAAAAAACTCAGCAAAAAATATAACCAATGGTATAAAAAAATTAAGCTTCCTTGATGGCAATAAACTTATAAAGGACTCAACTTAGTAATTTATTAAGTTTTTTGTTTGTTTGTTTGTTTGTTTAAGACAGAGTCTCCTGTAGTCCAGGCTGGCCTAAAACTTGATGTGAAGCTAAAGCTGGCCTTGAACTACTGATCCTCCCCCCTCCTGCTTCCACCTTCCAAGTGTGGGGATTACTGATATTTGCCACTCCAAGTTTAATCTAGTAGTTAAAATAACTCAACAAAATTTAAGATGCCTGGATTTGTTTCTTCAAGAATTATCCCCTTTTCTCCCCACCAATATATAAAACCATCCTGGCAATATAAATCCCAGCAACTTTAGTCACCATAAGAACAACTTTTAAGTACCCAGCTATAAATAGGAATGATTATTTAAAGCTTGAAAACTTTTTGTCATTCAATGAAAGCGGCAGATAATGTTACATCTCAGAATATCTGATATGTTTGGAAGACAGCGCCAAAAAACACCCCCCCCCAACATACTAGATTGATACGTAACACCTTACTGATAGATTTATGGTGGTGGGTCTTATGAATATTAATGTATACCTTAGAAAATAATTATATTTCTATCAGTTTATTCATGCCATCTCTTTTTGAAAAGCAAGGTATTTAAATTTTTTTAAGTATTTGACTAGAATAAAAAGCTAGAATATGATGTTATGAAAGACTCCTTTACAGAACTTACTTAAAAAAAAAAAATCAACACACTTCCTGTGTATTTAACAGCTCTATTACCCAAAACATGGTATTGCTTTTTGTACATTTTTATACTACATTATTCTAGGATATTTTCTCTGTAATAATGACAATCAGAACCATTCCATGGAAAGTGACTTTAATAGGATTAATTACAAATGAAAGTTATAAAGTTTGTATTAGAAGAACATTATACTTTAGAACCATGACATTTTCATGAATTTTAAAACATTTCCTATCTCTGAACAAAATGTCTCTTAAAATGACAGTAGACAACTACAACAAAAAAAAAATCAATATACAATTCAAATTTAAAAATTACACTGTTCAAAAGTAGGGCAATAGAAGAACCAAGTATAATATTTTTAACCTGACTTTTTATGAAACCAAGCAAAAATTTGTATATAGTATGGAATAACAAATCTTAACAAAAATTTTGCTCCTACTAGATAGACAAAAATATGTTGTATGGTTTTAATCATTTAGTGGATATGGTGCTAGTACTTGGGAGATAGAAGATGGAGTATTCAGAGTTTAAGGCTAGCCTGGACTACATGAGACTCTGTCTCAAAAAACAAAAGTCCCAGGCCTGGTGGTACGATTTTATAAGCCAGCTGCTCCAGAGGTCAAGGCAGGAGGATTACAAATTCAAGGTATGCCTGGCTACAGGGTGAATTCAAGGACAGATCCTATCTCAAAATCATAAAAACACAAACTGGGCTGGGCTGAGAACATAGAAAGAGGACTTCTGTAACATTTGTAACAAAACAGCAGAAATTTTACTATCATTGGGTATACATCATAGTAATAATAAAACAGTTTTCATTTAAATTAAAGCCTAACCCAGGTGGTGGTGGTGGCACACACTTTTAATCCCAGCCCTCAAGCAGGCAGAACTCAGAAATCTACCTGCCCCTGCCTCATTGGGGCAGCCTGGTCTATAGAAGTTGTTCCAGGACACCAGAGCTACATAGAGATACCCTGTCTTGAAAAATAAAACAAAACAAAAATTAAAGCCTAATAATAAATATTAACATTAGAGGAAATTGTTATTTAAAATGTCTTATAAATCCCTTCAAAATAAGAGGATTTCCTAATTCTTGAAAAAATTTAGTTGTAATTACTGTATACATGTTGTATATGTGTGTATCACACGTATGTTGGGATACCCATAGCTGAATTCTGATCCCATAGAGTTGGAGTGGCGTGTGTGTGTGTGTGTGTGTACATGAAAGACAGGGTCATACTATGTAGCCCTGGCTGGCCTAGAACTCTTAATGTAGACAAGGTTGGCCTTTAGCTCACAGAGCCATCTGCCTCTGCCTCCTGAATGCCAGGATTAAAGGCATGTTTGTGTCACCATGCCAAGTTCTGGTGATTATGAGCCACCTGACATGGGTGCTGGGAACTGAACTTTGGTCCTCTGGAAGGACAGTATATACTCTTAATCTCTAAGCCATCTCTCCAGCCCTAATTTTTTATTTCTAAACTTAACAATGATTATTGCAGTATCACTTAAATACATTAAAACTGTAATATAAATGAGCTCATAAAAATGCCAACAGTAATACTGTATTAGACACAAAATCATATTAAAACTCACATGCATATCAAATCCTAATATAAAAATAAGAGCAACTGTTATCTAATAGGATTTAGAAGTATAAGAAATAATAGATTTTTTAAGATAATGCAGAACTTTATTCAAATCAGATACATAATATGACACCTAAGGTGTTTTTTGTTTGTTTGTTTGTTTGTTTGTTTGTTTTTCAGACAAGGCCTTATTATGTAGCTCTGGTTGGCCTGAAACTCAGGGATCTACCTTCCTCTGCTTTGAGGGTCCCCAAATTCAAGGCCTTCAGCACCACACCAGGCTTCACTAAGGCTCTTTAATATGGCCAAAATAAGTGAAATTTCTACTGTAACTAGCAGCTCCCCATACTATTCCCCTTACAAAGCAAATGGATATAGATGTATTAAATAAAGGTGAGAAGGAACTCCTGTGTCTAGGAAATGTACAGGGAAGATACTCTATACGTCCCTTCTCTAAGCTTTAGTTTCCAACAGAACTGGAGGTAGGAGAATCTATTTTATGGGAGAATTTTAAACAGCCTGAGATGGTTCAAATAAAGCAACTACCACAAAGCTTAGTACATGTTTAGTGTTCCATAGATGATAAACTGATACTGATTTTTAACCAATCCTCTTACATATTAATAAAAATTTTTGAATGCTTTCTACAACTGTTCAACAGTCAAAACTATTTTGAATTTCTTTAAATTGCTCTAAATTTCTAGGGTTTTGTTTTGTTTTTTAATCTAAGTATTTTTTCCTTCCTTTCCTTTGTGTTTACATGAGACAGTACAGCCCAGACGAGCCTTGAACTTGGTGTGTAATGAGAATGACTCTGAACTCCTGGTCCTCCTGGTCCTGCTTCCCAGGTGCTAGGATTACAGGTGTCAACAGGCCAAGAGGCCTGACCAACAAGGGATTTTTTTAAAAATTCAAGAAAATATATAAAGCTAAAGAAAATCAATAAAATACAAATATAAAATTAGAAATAAAAGTTCTAATAACTGCTTCCATGAGCACAGAATATACAATTTCATATTATTTGATAAACATTTTAACTTTTGAGATCACTTCTATTATGGAAACTGATAAAAGCCTAATGCTTTCAGAAGAGAGAGATTTGGGGTTCCTAATCAAGATTTAATATTCTGTTCATAACTGTACAGAATTTAACATATCTAAGAATACATGATACAGGCTGAGTAAGTGAACAAGTTATAACATTAATAAGTTATATATATATATATACATATATATAAACAATTCATTAATTATCATGAAAATATTTTAAAAGTTGAATAGCAATAATGAGATAACATTCTAAAAGAGGGAAATTTCAATTCTCTATGGTGGGAAATATATATATGTATTCTCCCAAGTGAAACTTTAAGATACCTACTATTCTCTTTCACTAATGAGAATAAATTTAAGTAGAATTAATTGTGTCAATGGCTTGTTCTATAACCCTACTGATATGCGTGAATGTTTTACAATTATATAGTTAGCTATTAATCTTGTATACTTTTTATCACAGTTAATTAAGAAAACTAGACTTGGGGAAAATATAAACAGAGAATACAATTATCACCATACATTTCAAAACAGATAAACTTCATAAAATACAACTTTTTATTTATCAATTTAAAAGTTAAAACTTATTTAGAATGCAATGAGCATTTAATGTCTAATATATATTAAGTTTTATTATCAATTAACATATAACCTAAAAGATGTTTTCTAAGGTAATTTTTAAAAGTTTTACATGAACTCTGTAAAAGAGCTTTTCTATTTAAAAATACTTCAATGAAATAAACATTTTCAAGAACCTTCTGTAAAAATTAGCATAAGGATAATTACAAATTTCCTTTAGAGCTGTTTCAGTTAAAGTAAAACTGACTTAAGAAGCTCTATAGGCCAAAGATATAAAAATTCAAATTAAACAATAACAATCGTAACTCCTTAAAATATTTCCCAGGATTTGAATTTTAAGAAACCTAGACATTCCTCTTCTTCACAGTGCTATCTACTACATGGCAGAGGAACCTCACTGGCAAAATTACATCTATTAATCAATGGAAGTAACACATATACCCAATAAAAATTCCTGATTTAATCTTATTCCACATTTTCAAAGATTCAGTAAAGATCAGGAGACTAAAAAGGCTCACAAAAGAAGAAAGAAAACTGGGATAGTATAATTGGGGTAGGAAGGGGAGGAGAATATGACAAGAGGAAACAGACAACAATAAGGAAAAAAAATGTTGCAATCAAGAGACAGAGGACTGGCCTGCCTTTGAATATCACTCCAGCTACATCTTAGTTCTTGGTCTTCATCCACTGTCAACAGCCATTCTGGCTGCAATTCTGAACTGGGCTCTCATGGAGGTGATACATTCACCAGCCATCTTTAGGAAGGTAAATGATTAATTGCACTGTTTTCCCACTGCTGCAAGGACAATGAAAGGGAAAGTAAACTTGTGCACCTCATTTCATGTCTAGTTGTAATTTTCCACATAACAATAAACAGAAACATACACTTTAAGATTATCAGTCTTTTTTCTTTTTGGGTGTATGTGCACAAATGTGCGTGTATGCATGCACACTCTTAAGTGTGTCTGTATGCTTGTTCATCAAGAGTTAACACAAAAATTCCAACCTCCAAACAGCAAGTACAATAGTTTAAGTGTACTTTAATCTTTTCAACATAAACTCTATACAATGGACTGTTGAGCTTTTCCCATTTAATTAAATTGGTCTAATAACAAAACACAGTATCATTTAAAATTCTAATGCCCAAACATGAGATTCACAGGCAAGAAAATGAAATGGGTAGCCTTGCCTGCATACTTCTAAACCCTACAAAAAAATTCTACTGAGCGCTCCTACCCAGGAAGTAACAGAGTAACTTTGACACCAAATTTTTAAAGGATTATGATAACTTTGTTGGTCTTTGAAATGTGCTTGTTTTGTTTTTAAGTAGAAAAGGGAAACACCCTTTATGTGTTAGTACTATTGGACTTACTGAAATTCACTTACAAAATTCCTAAGAATTTTACAAAGACAGTTCTAAAATAGAGAAGTACAAAGTCTTGTGTTGTTGAAGGGGCATTTAAAGAAGTTGAGCACACAGATTAAAGAAAAAGTATCTTAGGTATATTTCTTAACCCACCTGCTATCAGGTCATCAAGAGTGTCGGTAAGCGTCTGGGCTGGAGTTGCAACCATGAGTCCATCTGGCTCTTGAACTAACAGCCCCTGCTCATGTCCAGCAATCGCAATCTGAGGCTGTCCTATAATCTGCTGGTTACCTGATACTTTCTGAAGCACAAGAGAATTTGTTCCATTAGAACCTAAGTCACTGGAAAAGTTACATTGTGGAGATGATAGAGGCTGGACTGGGACAGAGTCAATTTGTTCAGCTGATGCTGGAGACTGTTGCTTATCATCAATACCATGATCTTTAAGTAAGACTGTATCAACCTGGGGCGAATCTGAAGAGTGATCCTCTGGGAAACGGCCATCTTCTTCCCCTGCCACGAAGATTCCTCTATGAGAGCACTGCTGGTGTGGAGACTCTGCATCTCTCTGACCTTTGGTTTCCAAGTATTCTTTGGTAAATTGCTGCTGTGTTTTCATCTGTAACTGCCTTTCCACTTTCTGCAGTTCTTTCAGTATTTTCTTCTTCTTCTGGACTTGTTCTTCTCTGTTCTTTTTAAGTTCTTCGATCTTATCCTTGTTGAGAGGCTCACCTTGAATTAACTCCAAAGACTTAAGCTGGGCTTTCTCAATGGCACTAATTCTTTGTCCCAGCTCATTCAGCTTGCCCTCAGTCTCTTCTACTATGCACTCCAAAGGCTGGTATGGGTGAAAAGGTGGCAGTAGGTCCTGGTCTGCTACCTGCAGAGAACTGGACTTCTGCTTGGATGCACCTAAGCACATGAAAAATGTTTGAAAATGTGCCATGCTGAAAAAAAGAGAAAGAGAGAGAGAAAGAGAAAGAAAGAAAGAGAGAGAAAAGGAAAAAACCCCAAAACATAACCTCCCAAAATTCCCCCAAACACACACACACACACACACACACACACACACACACACACAAAAGAAAACACATTCCTCCCCTCTCCCAGAGTTCCTTTCACCAACAATTACAAGTAATGCTACAGACTCTTCAGAAGTCACACCAGTGTGAGATAAATTAAACCTGCACTATTTCATCTGTTTTCATACAACAGAGGCTGGAATGTTGCCAACTCAAAAACAGAATTAAAAAAAAAACTTTACTCTTAAGTATAGGAGAATTTTGGAATTTATGATGGTACAAAGAGAAAAGTAGGAAAAACAAAAACAAAACAAAACAAAACAAAACAAAAGTCGTATTTTTCCTGAACAGGTTGGACTTTTTAAATCTAGCTGATTCTGTTAGTGCACCTTTAATCCTAGCATTCAGAGGCAGAGGCAGACAAAGAGATCTGAGTTCCAGGACAGCTGGTCTGTAATAGTAAATTCTAGGTCATCCAGGGCTACATAGTATCTTGGCCCAAAGAAACAAACAAAGTATCAAATATAAACAAAAATCAAAATGGCGGCAGGAACATTAATATTAGTTTAATTGCTCTTCCAGAACAAATCTTTCAGGAATAATTATACAAGTAATGTTTATTCAAAGAGAATAAAATGGGGCAAATATTTTTAAGCTGGCAAAATAATTCTATTTTTACATTAAAATACAATGTGAAATCAGTTTCTTAAGACATTTTCTTCTTTAGACAGGCATGTAAACCCATATGCCTGCAAAGTCAACACTCAGTAATACACAGTAGAAGAATAAGGGATTAAGGATTAGACTGTTACATAGCTGAGAGTGAGGCTAGCCTAAGCCACTAGAAACCTTGTTCTCAATAAACCAAAGATGGATCTTTATAAAATTCTCTATTAAAATTTCTAACATCTTAGTACCTAAACACTATATTAAACTTATACCACAAAAGATAATCTAAACTAATTTTAAATAAACCTTTCAAAGAATATCTACCTAAGAGAGAATTTATTAACAGGGAGAAAAATCTATATAGGAATACTCATATTGATAATATATTTTTTAAAGGTAACACATTATTTAAGGTTATTAAATATATTTGTTCCTCCCTTATAACAAATCTACTGAAAAGTAATTATTAATAGCCCTAAAAGGGATAAAGAAAAGTTTTGATATACTTGATTTGTTTGAGCAAATTCAGGGCTGAATCTTACTAAAAAAGAACTAGAACTACTTGTGGGGAGACGGGACAAATTATTGATGCATCCAACAACATAGATGAACTTCAAAACCATGCTAAATGAAAGAAGCCAAACACAAAATTATATATTGTAAAATTTCACTTAACATAAAATTTACAGAGAAAAGGCAAATATACAGATAAAAAAGAAAGTAGCGGTCTTATGCTAGGCAATGAGAATAAGGTTCAAATGCAAACAGGGAAGAAGATCTTTTGGAGGCAATAAAACCATTAAAACTAAGTGGGAACTGTATGGAGCAGTGAATGCCTGAAATTCCAGCAACTAGGAGGTTTAGGCAAGAGGATCAGGACTTTGAGACCAGCCTGGGCTACACAGTAAGACTGTTTCAATATCTCAAGAAAAACAATAATGAGGACCCCCATGAAACTTGATGGTGGCTACTCATAGAACTTGGCCAGTTTATCAAAACACACTGCATATTTTAAAATAAGTAAACTTAAAAGTTAAAAACAATAAGGCTTTTTTTTTTAATTTGTTTGCTTATTTTATGTGTTTGGATGTTTTGTCTGCAAGTATGTTTACACATGGCTGGAATCCACAAAGGCCAGAAAAAGGTGTCAGATCCACTGGGACTGGAGTTACCAGAGCTTGAGAATAGCTATATGGGTATTGGGAATCCAACCTGGGTCCTCTGCAAGAGCAACAATTGCTCTACACCACAGAGTGCAGTGAAGGTTTTTCGTTTTTTGGGTTTTTTTTCCCTGCCTAACGGAACTGGGTAAGGGCTGGAGAGATGGCTCAGAGTTTAAGAGCATTGGCTGCTCTTCCAGAGGCCCTGAGTTCAATTCCCAGCAACCACATGGTGGCTCACAACCATCTATAATGAGATCTGGTGCCCTCTTCTGGTGGGCAAGTATACATGCAGACAGAAACATTGTATACATAATAAATAAATCTTAAAAAGAGAACGGGGTAAAATAGCTGATTATTTTTCTGAATTGTAGCTAACATATAAAAAATTAGATAATTTAAGGTCTGGTGTGTGTGTGTGTAAGAGAGAGAGAGAGAGAGATTGAGTCTCAAACTCACAGTATCTTAAATGCTGGAGTTACAAGTACACACCATCACATTCAAGGACTTTTTTTTCTAACATTTTATTTGTTTGTTCAGGGAGAGGGAGAAGAGACAGAAAATGTGTGTGTGCTCATATGTCACAGAATATTGTGGAGGTCAGAAGACAACTTGCAGAAGTCAGTTTTCTTCCTTCTACCATGTAGAACCCAGGGATCAAATTTAGGACATCAGGCTAGGAGACAAATGCCTTTTCCCTCTGAGCCATTTGCCAGCCTCCACATGGGAAATTTAAAAAGAAAAATCATCTTGCACCAAAAATCATTCTCAGGTGTAAAAGACTTACACACTAAAGGAAAATAAGCCAGAGATATTAGAACTACAGGACAGATCTGGTGGCACACACCTATAATACTAATTCCCTAGCAAACAGAGGATGTAGATAAGGAATTCAAGGCCAACACAGTTAAGAGTATGTCTCTAAAAAATAAACTTTAGGTAGTTCAAAGATATGCAATATATGTTTTAACTTACTAAAATAAAATCCAAGGTTACCCCTAGATACTGTTTTCAGTAGAGTCAGAAGACCAGTTTCAGCACCACAATGTAATCACTTTCAGGGGTTTACTTACTTCCTAATGCAAATTTTGCAAAGCATGTCATATTTAATTTCATATTCCTATTTGAGCAAAAGAAAAAGACTTTTTTCTAAAGCCGTTAGATTTGACAGATAATTTGATTATCATTCTCATAAGACCTTAAAGGAGCCAAATGTTTTTAACAATTAACAAGAAAGAAAAAGGAGGTAAAACTGTCGCAAATAGCAATACATAAATCCTAGCACAGCAAGTAAAAATTTCAGCTTCATAAATAAATGTAATGTCATAAGCAGAGTAAATGTAAAGGCTAGCAAAGATTGAATTTTCCTTCAAATTGTCCTAATATAGCTGCTCTTGTACTAGGATTAAGGCTGACCAGAAGATAATTATATTATAACAACCCTGGACATTCACAGGTGCAGAGGAATTTTGACTTAGAACATGGCTGGTCTAGCAAGGGACCAAATCCAAAGACCTTCTAGGGCTGTGTGATCAGACTGGAATACAGATGTGCCTTTAATCCCAGGAGACAGAAGCAAGAAGATCTCATAGTTGGAGTCTGGTATAGAGCAAGTTTTAGGTAAAGAAAAGCTTGGGTCCAGGTATGGTGGTACATGCCTTTAATCTCATCAATCAGGAGACAAAGCATACAGATTTTTAAGTTCTAGTCAGTTCTGTTCAGGCAATTTACTTTATGGAGTTGCAAAGACAGTTATACAAGGACAGTTTCTTGTTTGTTCGTTTTTTCTTTTTTCTTCTTCTGTTTTTTGGGGGGGATCGGATGGGGGGTTGTTCCAAGACAGGGTTTCTCTGTCCTGGATCTCCCTTCATAGACCAAGCTGGCCTCAAACTAACACAGATTCACCTGCCTCTGCCTCCCCTGCTGGAATTAAAGGCGTGAGCCACCACTGCCCAGTTTACTAGGAAAGAGAGGTTCAAGAGGAAACAAACTAGACATAGGTGAGACAGAACAGAGAAGGAGGCAGAAGATTAGAACAGGTTATTACAGTTTTTTATGAGACCCAGCAGAACAAAAAGTCAGAGAAACCAGATTGAATCAGTCAGTTTGGAGAGGAGTTTGAGCCAGATGAGCTGAGTTGAACCAGCCAGCCAGAGTTAAGAACTAGAAAGGGTGAGCTTATTCAGCAGTTTTTAAATCTCAGCGGTTGAAAACATGCTAGGTCTAGATTAGATTGTACAGAGGCTAGAAGCTCCCAGGACTAGGCCTACGTTAGCAGACAGAGGCAGTAAGCCTCCAAGACAACAATGAAATCAGTTGAATAAAGAACTCCACAAGACCAACCGAGTCAAGTAACCTACGCCCATGGGGACTCAGAGATACCAAACTACCAACCTAAGTGCTTGCATGGATTGGACGTAGGTCCCTTATACTCATGGAGCTGATGGAGAGCTCAGTCTTCATGTGGGTCCCTTAGCAACTGGAGCAGGGGCTGTCACTAACATGGGACACGGTTGCTTGCTATTGGATCATGTTCTAGCTGGGCAGCCATGTCTGACCTCAGTGAAAGAAGTTGTGCTTAGTCCTGATGGGACATTAAGTGGTGGGGCAAGAAGGCACAAAGTGTGTGTGTGTGGAGCAGGGGGGATTCCTTTTTCTGAGGAGATGAGGGAAATGGGAGAAGAGGATGTGAGGGTGGAATTGGGAGGAAAGGAAGGAGACGGCTCTGATCTGTATGTAAAGTAAATAAAGAAAGAAAAAAAATGGGGGAAAAAAGATACTTTAACATCTAGTGATCAGAGCGGTAGGTTGGAAGAAAAACCCTAATGTGACTGGAGAAGAAAGACCACAACGTTGCAGAAAGCAGAGGACACCTGACAGAAACGTTCCAAAGGACAGGAGACATCTGACATAAAGCCTAGGATGAGAAATTGGCCTGGAATCATCTCCAGAGGAAGCATCAGTTTAGCTGGACACCCAAAGAAACTTGGGATACTTGGGAGAGCCTGAAGCAGGGAAGCAGCAGGGGCCTTGAGCCCAGAACAAAGAATGATGCATGAGCCTCTGAGACAGCAAATCATTATCAAATCACAGTAAGCCACCTTAAAAGATAATATTAATTATACATACAGACTTTTCCTGCATTAAAAAATGGGAAACTATTTCAGATTCTTTTTTTTTTTAACTTTTATTATTATTTTTACAGTATTCTGCCTGCGTGTGTGCCTACACATCAGAAGAGAGCATCAGATCTCATTATAAATGGTTGTGAGCCACCATGTGGTTGCTGGAAATTGAACTCAGGACCATTTGGAAGAACAGCCAGTGCTCTTAACCTCTGAGCCAACTCTGCAGCCCCCTATTTCAGATTCTTAAGACCAAGGGTAGGAGTTGAAATGTCCCTTGAAAAAGCAATAGCAGTACTTACTGCAACGGTGACCCCTGGAGTAAACCTCTCCATACTTTCAACTGCCATCTTTAATTTTTCCTCTCAAAAAAGGTTGAAAAAATAGCTCTACAATGAGAAAAATTAGCTATGATAGTACAAAAGCTTGAGGGACAAGACATAGCAGAAGGAAGAAAACTGGAAATGCTCAATTGTGAACCTACAGTACCTAATGAAATTAAAGATCAAGATAGACTTCACATTAACAATGCTAAGAAGGCCAGCTCTCCGGTGTGAAGCTCGGTTTGCTGGCATGTAGCTGGTTATGGAATGCAAGGGCTTAAGTGTCTAGTTTATGTGTGGATTCATAGAGATCTAACTGTACCTTAACAAACAGAAAGGGGGAATAAGATTAGCTGAAAGACACTGGACTGTAGGAAAAAAAAAAAAAAACTACTGAATTAGATCAACCTGTGTAACTTTAACATCAGATGTTTTTAACATCTGATGTTTAATGTTTTCCACTCCAAGAATGGAACTTGGAATGTGTTACTTTGGGGAACAGGTTTTGTCTGTATTTCTACAGGTGATGAAAGACTATTGTATGGGTTCCATAAAAACTGATAAAGATCTGGTCTGAGGGCAGACTGGAAAACTTTGATGCTGAAATGGACATTTATGGAAAGACAGATGATCAGGACAGCAGTTATGAAAGATAATCATATCAACGAATTTTCATCAGGAATTTTGGACTGTTTTGTTTGTTGGATTGATAACTGTTCCTATTGTAAAAGTTAAACTTTTTTAACTTTTAGCTTACACATAAAGGAAGAAGATGTAGATTTGAACAAGAGAGATTTCCTGAATAGAGAGAGGTGATATTTCATCAGACAGCTTGGTCACTCAGCCCAAATTAACTTATAAAGACTAATAAATACCTTTCCTTTGATCAGGCATGAAAACATAAAAATAATAAGATTATCAAATGATAATTTACGAAAGACACACTTGCCTTGCCTTACTGGCATGAAATGAAAAATGTATATTCTTAAATCATGTCTTAATTCCATGTTAGAATGTTAGACCCATCGTGGCCCACACTGTCTTGGACATTAGCTTTTGAGAGTTTTCTACTTAAATAAAAGGAGTATTTTTGTTCTTTGGCATTAAAAACACAGTTAAGAGATTTAAAATGTTTTTAGTAAATTCAAAGGATTACTACAGTTCAAACTTGTTCTCTAAATCTCTAATCTCTAAAAGTTGCAGTGATTTGGAGCTACAATAAAATATCTGAGCAAGGCGATGGTAGCTCCAATCCTTGCAAGACAGGTGGATCTCTATAAATTAGTTGTTTTCTACATTCTAGAGTTACAAAGAACAGGAAGGTGATGACTCACACTTTTAACCCTAGCACTTGGGAGGTACATACCTTTACTTGCAACACTTGGGAGGCTAAGGCAGGCACATAACAATTACAGTAATTTAAATTTATAAGCTGCTTGCAAAAGGTAGGCTGAAATTCAAAGCGAATGTCCTTTGTCATCTAAAAATGAATACACTTAGACCTTGAATTTATATATGAAGAGAAAGGGGGGCTGGAGAGATGGCTCAGAGGTTAAGAGCACTCGCTGTTCTTCCAAAGGTCCTGAGTTCAATTCCCAGCAACCACATGGTGGCTCATAACCATCTATAGTAAGATCTGGTGTGCAGGCAGATGTTGTATAAATAATAAATAAATCTTTTAAATAAAAGCCTTAAGAGAGAGAGAGAGAGAGAGAGAGAGAGAGAGAGAGAGAGAGAGAGAGAGAGAAAGGGGACTATAGGTATATTTATCCACACATACTAAAGTATTTTTACTTTTTTAAATTTATTAATTTTGTGCATCAGTGTGAAGGTGTCAGATCCTTCAGAACTGGAGTTATAGACAGCTGTGGGTGCCATGTGGGTGCTGGGAATTGAACCAGGGTCCTTGGGAAGAGCAGACAGTGCTCTTAACCACTAAGCCATCTCTCCAGCCCCATACTAAAGTATTTTTAATTTCAAA
The DNA here is from genome assembly GCF_030254825.1 of Meriones unguiculatus. NCBI lineage: Eukaryota > Metazoa > Chordata > Mammalia > Rodentia > Muridae > Meriones > Meriones unguiculatus. The sequence goes on from NC_083350.1 coordinate 51,247,601, forward strand.
TTTTCAAAAAAGTTTTTAAATTTTCAAATGAAAGATAATGCTTTTTCTCTTGCCAGAAAACATTTTGTCCTGGGAAAAATAAAACCTCATGAAAAAGGACCCCACATGAATTAGGATTGGGGAAGAGTTCTGTTTTCATCTTTCCAGGAGAATAAGAACATCTAAGGAATCTGGAGAGCACTGGTCCAGTGAAATAGCTGAAGAAAAAGGACAGATCATCAGGGAAAATGTCCTGAGTAAAAAAGCAATTTGGCCAAGTGGCACTATCCACCTCCAGCTTGTCTCTTCTACCCTCTACAGATATAAGTGGCAAATGGTCTTTATGTCATCCCAATTCAATTAAAAATTAAAGATGGCTTTGAGGTTGGAGTGGGTTCTCTCCTTCTCTCAACCCACTCATGGGTTTTGGGAAAACCCAAAGTCTAGGTTTAATATCAGAATAGCCAGCTGGTATGGGACAGAGGAAAACAAAAAAATAAGGGACTATTTTATTGCCACTAATTGCATACTCTTTTGGCTTTCATTTGACTCTCTAAAACTTAAGGAATGTTTTATTTATATAAACTTTCTATCATGATACCAGTAGTGATACAAGAGTATTAACTAATTCTAGAGATAACCTTCATCTAACTTCCTGTACATGTTTTTTAGTGTGAGTCTGAAGTAACTGGAAACAAAGTTTATGTACCTCGGATGTACTTAATACACTGTGATCTTCAAACCTCTCAGAGATTTGTTGAATATGCTGTTAAAGCCTGAAACTATGAAGCCTGCTGAGACATAACTGCAACCACTTTGTTTTCAGCATATTCAGCTTCCATTTTGTTTATAAGGTGAAATTAAGTTCAAAATTTTTAACCTTGCTTTCCTAGAAGGAGTTATTCATAGCTGACAGTAACAAAGCCTACCAAGATAATCTGTATTAACATACCCTGCCAGAGGGTCAAGCTGACCTTATATTTTCCTTTGATCCAGTAGTGTCATAACTCACAGTTAGGCTCCCGAGTCCTCACTGTGGCCCTAATCAATCAGCTTGGAAAAAGGATACTAACAAACCATCAATGTCAAGCCGAGACCAGTGTCTGAGTGGTCTGTGTGGCACTTCTTGGGCTGGAACAATGCCACTTAAAATGTGTAGGTTTTCTACCATTCCTAATAGCAACCTTTTACTCCAAGAAGATGATGGCACTCTGCAACAAATCCACCTGGATTGTAGCAATGCTACCATGAGGCAAAACTGTTCTGTGTCTTTTCTGCTACCAGGTTCTGCACAGCAGTGGTCACCTTTGGGTCGACTGCTATGTTCTACCTAGATAGGATTGCCACTAAGCTGACAAGCAATACCCAAAGATTAGATTCAGACTACAAACTGCTCAGGACATTCAAATTGCTAGTTCACAGAAGACTGCAAGAATGTTTTACAGAACTTTGAACTCAAAAGTACTTAATCCTAAAACTTCCAAATACACCCAAGCTGGACATTATGGGAAGCTTGGCAGAAATGGCTTCATTATTGTAAAGTTTTATTGTGTTAAAGTTAAAAATCTTTCCCTATTATTTAAAAAAAAAAAAAAAGGAAATATAGATCTTTGTATAGTGACACAAAATTAAGGTTAAATTTGGTTACACTGGTATAGATCTTTGTATACTGATACAAAATTGAGGTTATTTTTTATTTATTTATTTTGTTTTTTGAAAGATGGTTTCTCTGTATAGCCTTGGCTGTCCTTGATTCAATTTGTAGACCAGGCTGGCCTTGAACTCACAGAGATCCAATTGGATTACAGGCGTGTACCACCACGCCTGGCTGTATATTTTTATATTGTACCTATATAATTCTTAAAAATGCAATGTGAAGTCCTAGTAGTTTTCAAAGCTACTGTGTAGGGGGCTGGAGAAATGGCTCAGAGATTAAGAGCACTGTCTGCTCTTCCAGAGGTCCTGAGTTCAATTCCCAGCACACACATGGTGTCCCACAACCACCTATAATGAGATCTGGTGCCCTCTTCTGGTGTGCAGGTCGACAGACATAACATTGCTCACACAAATAAATAAATCTTTTTTTTTTTAAACTGTGTAGGATAATTAAGAAATGAAAGTTAACAGTCGATCAAACTTGCGGTCTTGTTAGTACTAGTTTAGTTAATTACAGAAATATACTTCCTAGGTTGAATAAATAGTTAATGACTAGAAACAAGCAATTCTAGAGATACTAAATAACTGACTCCCTCAGTTGTCCTTTGATCTAATCACATGTCATGACGTGTATGCATGTGCACATGGACACACACATAAAAAATGAAAACATAAAAATTTAAATGCATAAAAGGGAGCTTTTCCTTTTGAAATGTTGAAATAGTCAATACTTGAAATTTCCAAAGCTAGGGAATTAAAACTGTCTACATAGGGACACACCAAAGCACTAACACATAAACCAAAGGAGGTAGAAATAGAAAATCACCTGAAACTGTAGAAAGACAAGCTAGTGAATAAACATGCTGATAGGGTTCATTGACAATAAAATTTTAATATGAAATAAGTATTACAAGATAAGAAAATAAGATTTCCAACTCCTCCAAATATTTTCTGGCAGTGGGACACACACACACACACACACACACACACACACACACACACACCACACAGGGGGGGGGAAGATGTGTACATGGATAATTAACTCATTTATTTTTATGAACAACAGGTGAATGAGGTATGCACTTGCTAAACATTTAGCTCCTATTATTTGCAAGGCTGTATCAACTAATTAGTACAACATGCAATTAAAAAAAAAAAGATCAAACGAAAACATTTGTTATCTACAGGTTTGTTTTGTTTTTTTTTTTCTTTTTCTTTTTTTTTTTTTCAAGTCTGTGTAGGCCTGACTATACTGTAACTTTCTTTGTAGACTAGGCTGGCCTGCAATTTACAATGATTTGCCTGCCTCTGCCTCCAGACTGCTGGGATTAAAGGTGTGCACCACCATGCCTGGTCTCATTTTTCTACAATTTTTAAGTGGAAATCTCTTAACTGAGATGTTCAATGATAGACACGGTAACAGATTCATCAAACCTATCTCTTTTTACTAAAAGTAGTTATATGTAAAAGTACATTAAGTTTGGGCATGCATAAACTTATATAAGCATGATCACGCAATTAAAAATTAGTAGCAATATTAGTAAAGTTTACAGAATATTCTGTTTGAATTGCAACATATAAGTTTTTCTATATGGTTTAATAATTTCCCATAAAAACATGAGAGTTCATGACTCCAATAAACAATTCTGGAAGTGAGACAGCATACATTTTCCCTTTTTGGAGCTCTCTAAACATCACTCTGAAGTACAACTTTTGTAACTGCTCTTTTAAAGACAAGCTCTCACCATGCAGCACTGGCTGGCCTGGACCTCTATGTGGACCAGGATGGTCACTAACTCAGAAACCCACTTGTCACTGCCTAAGTGCTAGATTAAAAGTGGGTACCATCACACCCAGCCTTTTTATTTTATTTTGAGGCAGAGTCTTGCTTTATAATCTAGGATAGTCTTGAACTGACAGCCATTATCCTGCTTCAACTTCTCCTCTTCTAGGTTCATTACTATATCTTGATTTTTTTGAAGTATCTATTATTATATATTATTATATATTGTGTTAGTTTTGTTTTTAAGACAATCTCATAAGCCAAACCTGAACTTGAACTTCGCCCTTCTGCTTGTGCACATGTGTACATACACAGATACTATAGCTAAGGAGATGATTCAGACTGAATCTGGATCCTCAACATCCTCACAAAAAACTAGGTATGAAAACCCAGGCCAGTAATCTCACCAATGTGGAGGGAGAGATAGGAGGATTGCTGGGGCTGCTAGCCAGCCAGCCTAGTCAACTGGCGAGCTTCAAGTTCAGTGACGGATCCTGTCTCAAACAAATGAAGAATGATATAGGTATTTCTATCTGGCATCAACACCTTGTCTCCTAAGATGCACACATGCGCATGCACGCATGCACACACACACACACACACACACACACGAAAACATAGTGAGCATTTAATAAGAACTAGTAAGAAAAAAAATATGGACTTCAGACACACTGGAAGAATAACAGAAGGAAAATACAATACAAGAAAATAAAACAGGAGAGTAATAAAGACAAAATACTAGGAATTGAGTGTGAATTAATTGAGTTGAATTAATTCAACTTTGCATTTGAAGTATGAAAGAGAAGGAGGTGCAAGTCAGAAGGAAGAGAAAATGAAGTACTATAAAGTTCACAGAAAAGGAATTACTCCACAAGAAGATTTGAATTCCACAAAAGATACGTTGAGCTAGGACACATACACTTTAGTAGTAGAGTGTTTGCCTACTGTGTGAGAGGTATGGGTTCAATACTCAGTACCACAAATAAAAAGAAGAAAAACAACAAAATTTACACTTGCAGTGCTAAGAATTGAATCCAGGGTTTCTATATACCACAGAAACACAGCAAAGTGTCCTCTGACATCATGTGTCCTACAACATCATGTGTGTGACCATACACATATACACAAGATAAATACAATGTAATTTAAAAATACAATTGGTTTTAAGATGGAATTTTATAACCTGACTATCCATATCCATTGTTTGCTTTTTTAACATCAAGTAACCTTCCCCCCACCCCAGACAGACACTTGCTGTTTCCCTGACTGGGTTGCTGGGTTGGATCTTGCTATATAATCTAGACTAGCCTCAAACTCATAGAGATCTGTCTGCCTCTGTGATAGAATAAAGACTTGCATCACTATACCCGACCCAAATGACTTTTTCATTCTGAACTATTTTATTTTTATTTATGTGTATGCGTGCCCATGGATGACAGAAATGGTATTTGAACTCCTAGAATTGTAGTTATAAGTAGTTGTGAACTTCCCAACATAGGTCTTGGCAATCAAACTCAGGTTCTCTTCGTAGCAATCTTAACCACTAAACCACTTTCCAGCCCGCAAGTGATTTAAAATAAGTGTCTTTATAAAGCTAGTTAATTTTTATACCGCTCAGTAAAATAGTAAACCAGAATGGAGGAAATAAGTGGATTCCTAGTATAAGATAGTTTCTAAGCAAAAACAGTACTCATGAATATCAACATAAAGATCACCACCCAAGGTTTTCTGTTGCTTACACATTAGCTCTAGATTTAAAATACTTATTTCCTCTTTGAACAGTGCGTCTAGATTGTTTTTTGTTTGTTTGTTTGTTTTTGGTTGTTTTATAATTTTGTGTGAGCTTCTAAAAGTGAATTCCTGATGAATACTGAATTTCTGAAGCCCTAAGTCTTACAGTTTTTAATAGGGTTTAGCCGTTCAAATACAAAAACAAATCAGGTATGGGCACATGAACCTGTAATCCAGTACTTGGGAGGCAGAGACACAGGATAGTGGAGCTCTATCTTGCACCATACAATGAAATTCTAACTCAACAAACAAACAAACAAACAAACAAACACACAAACAGAAAAGTAGAACCACAGTCGCCTAGAAGGCAAAAGTGGTTGCTACAAGGCTGATGACCTGGCCGCGCAATGGTGGAGCACACCTGTAATCCTAGCACTCTGGGAGAAAAAGGCAGGTGATCTCTGTGAGTTTGAGGCCAACCTGGTCTCCAGAGCGAGTTCCAGGACAGCCACAGCTACACAGAGAAACTCTGTCTTGAGAAACAAAACAAAAACAAACCACAAAACAAGCCCAGTGACCCGAGTTTGATCCCTAGAACCCAACCACAGTTGGAAGGACAGAACCTATTCCACAAAGTTGTCCTCTGATCTCCCTACATGCGCTACTAGCACATGTATCCCCACACATATGTCATGTAAACACATGAACACAGTAATAATTATCTCCATCTGAAAACAAAAACAAGAAGTTTAAAATATTTTAGAAAAGGCTGTTAGCTGGTTATGATGTTCAGAGCCCTTTAAAAATATATGTTCTATTTGCTAAGATTAAAAACATCAGGAATCCAGGCATGGTGGCTACATTGCCATATACTTACATATTGAGTTGTGATTTCAATAGTCTTTATGGTATACTAAATAAGATGTATTCATAAATTTTTTATAGTAAGTTTTTTGGGCAGAGGGTACTGGTGGTAAAAACCAAGGCCTCATGTATGCTACATAATTGTTTCACTACTATACAACAGTTCCAACTCTTATGTAGTTTTTAATATCCTAGAAACTCAGCAAACTCAGATATTACAACATATAGTTATCAAGAAAAGATACTTTCACGTCTTCAAATGAAACAATAAGAGAACAAAACCAGAGCTAATAAGCTTGAACCCTTCCTTCAAACAGTGTAGACTCCTCTTAATCATTTGCAGCTCAGGCCTATAATTCTAGCACTTGGAAGGCTAAGGCAAGAAGACTGGCAAAAGCAGGAGTGAGGGCCACCTGAACTACATAGAGAGTTCCAGGACAGGTTAGGTTACAATGTGAAGCCCTGTCTTCAATGCCAAAAAATATAAGTCATTTAGAAAGTCACCTGGATTTTATTCACATACATTTTGATAATTAATCATCCAAGTTCACAGACTGATAATTATTTGTTCAGCTCATCCACTATATTCCAACATTATATGAACTGAATACAACATTTCAACCTCTTTCTCATTAAGTACATTGATGCTATAAAGTTATACTAGGCAGCCAGCACACATTTTTATTATTACACTATAGTTTGGCTAAAATACTGTCAAATAGAAGCTGGGTGTGGTAGCACATGCTCATATTTTCAGCACTAACGCAGAGGCAGAAAGACTGCCACAAGACCAGGCCCAGCCTGTTCTAACTAGTGAGTTCTAAGCCAGACACAGTTACATAGCAAGAGCCTCTCTTGAGAAGGAAAAGAAAAAAAAAAAAAAAAAAAAAAAAAAGGCTTGACAAATTTTTCTGCTTTAATGTAATAAAAAGTTTAATTTGCTTCTTAAGTAATTATATGTATGGCCAATAGAAAACTACATCTAGCAGTATGGTAGCAGGGAAAAAAGGAAGACAGTTTTCTAATTCTTTGGACTATCTTATTTAAGTATCCTCTAACACTACTGACATTTGTCAAAGTTATGCATCTCAACTAGCCACAGGTACATTAAGTGCCTATGTACTATTAAACTATAATTTATCAATTGAAAAAGTATCAATTTTAAGGAAAATAATTCAACAACTAACCTTTCTGCACTCCTAAAAGGGCAGGAGACGTTTCCTGGGAGGTTCTGTCGGGTTCCTGGGGAGGCACAACCATGGCAAGTGTGTGTACGGGTACACGTGGAACCTACAACGTCAACTCAGAAAAAGTCATCTCAGATCACAGGAGGAACAAAGGTCCATACATAAAACAAAGAAAACTTTGTTTTCTTCATATACCATCAAGTTCACTTTTTTCTTTCTTAGATTGATTTCCTTTATGTCTGTGAGTGTTTGCCTGAATGTATTTATGTGCTACATGGTAGCCTGGTGCTCTTGGCAGTCAGAAGAAGGCATAGGATCCTCTGGAATCGAATTTATAGATGATGAATAACAAGTGCTTCTGACTGTTGAACCATCTCTCCCACCCCCTTACTTTATTTACTAAAGCTTAAAATTTTTTAAAGTCTTCACCAAAAATAATTTCTGGGAATATGAATAAGAAGATTCAAAACAATCTATAAGTGCTTGATGATTTAGGTTAAATAATACTAACATTATTATCTCTTGACGTGAAAGCCTTGCTGTCCCAATTATAGTGAGAAGTACATATCACATACTCACTATATATTGACTAATTTACTTTTGTTCAAATTCCACATGAATAAAAGAAAAATTAAATTCTAACCTATTTAATGAATTGGAGTATACTATGAATTTCAAGGCTGACTAAACAGAAAAGAACTACTGCTTTCATTAAACAAAACCTTTCAAAGAACACTTATATCGATAAATAGTCTATTTCATTCTACCTGAGACTCATCTTGCGGCGGAGAGGTGAGCTGAGACACATCCGCGGCAGGAACCGGGAGAACATTGTTGGGATAATCCAACAGATACGAAACGACATCAGTGTGGCCACCTTTCGCAGCCTCAATCAGCATTGTTGATCCATCCTAAGAAAGAAATGGTCATAGTTAATTCTTTATAAAATTTATTCTTATACTCTGATAAAATTACTTAGTAAATCATATAAAATCATAAGTATTAATTTTACTTTCAGGTTTTGAGACACAGTTCTTGCTATTTAGCCTAAAACTTACTTTGGACTCCAGGCAATCCTGCTGCTTTGGTTTCCCAAACACTATGCCACCATAGGTAGTTCAAGTATCATTGATAGTAATAACTATTAAGCACTGAAATATCAAGCATATCTTTAATTATATCTTATTATTTGGTGGTTTTTATTTGTTTGCTTGTTTTTTTGTTTGTATTTTGTTGTTGTTGGAAACACAGTCTCAATACTGACTCCATGCTGGCTGTCCACTGACATTGGTACTGCCTCACTGAACCCTCACTGAAAGGATTATAGCCATAGGCCACCATACTCAGCTAGTATTACTTACACACTGTAGTTAAGAAGAATAACTTGGGCTGGGTGTGGTGGTGCAGCCCTTTAATCCCAGCACTTGTGAGACAGAGGCAGGAGCATCTCTATGAGTTTGAGACCAAAGTGAGCTCCAGAGACAGACAGAATTACAGAGAAACCCTGTTTCAAACAAAACCGAAAAAGTAGAATACCTTGAGTCGATGAGTAGGGTCAGCTCCATGAGCCAACAGTAGTTCAACCACTGCCAAGTGGCCTCCTGCACAGGCTAGTGACACTACCGTGTGATCATTATTGGCTGTAGCCCTATTCACATTGGCACCTTTTAAAGAAAAACAGGCGAAATCAAGTTTATAACATCATTTAAAGATTTTTCTCAAGTATAATAGATACAAAACAGTATATAAATCATAGGTATATAGCTTAAAACTTTTCACAAAGAGAACACACCTGTGTAGCTAGAACTCAGATCAAGAAATAGAACACTATCCACGACCCTTAAGTCCCATGATGTGCACCCTTTTCAGTTACCGTGGTAACTACTAACTCTGACTCCAAACTGGTGTCACGTAAGAAAACAAAACAAAACAAAAAACCAAAGTACTAAAAAAAAAAAAACAAGCCAAAGTACTGTTGTATTTTGTTTAATCTTCAACTAAAATAATCCCAAATCCCATAAAGACAACCTTTTGAGAAAGACAAGACAATAATGAATGATCTTACATTAAAACATGAAATTATGTTTTAAGTTGTGTTGGTATAATGTTCTTGTGGAATGTATACAATTTACCCTTGTTCATTCAAATGCTGATTTCTCTACCCCACTCTCTGGTTTCAATCCAGACACTGATTGTGATGCTTATTCTAAGCACCACCTGTCTCAATTTTGTGTAAATATGCCACCATTTGTTCTCTGTATTGTCAATAAAACAATAAGCCAATGCTGAGCAATGGAGAAAATAGAGTGGGACATCCTAGTCCGGAGAAGAAGAGGGAGAAGCAAGTGAGAGGGGATCTGAGAGAGAGAGCTGGGAGGAGAGGACCTGGAAACAGCAGGAGAGATGAACCAACTGGACCTAAAATATGTCTAAAAAGCAAGTATAATGAATGTGAGAAATCTGAATGGGAGAAGCTATGCATGTTTGAAGGTTTAGGATGGAGTAATTATTGCCCACAATTGTGTTCTAGGTTAATTAAATAAATCCTAGTCTCTGTGTGGTAATTTGGGTATACAGCTGGTTTAGGAATAATTGCTGTTTAATTAAAAGATAAATTAATATTAAATATTAATAATCAACAAAAGAGTTGTTTAATAATTGAATTCAGACAATGGAATCACTTAGCAATTGCTACAACCTAGAAAGGTGGTATTTGATGTGTTCTTAATTCCTGGCAATTCTAATTATATTCTTAGCAGGTTGTTGCTGGATATGACTAGGTGTTCTATTTAATTATAGAAGCACAAGAGAACTGTAGAAGTTATCCATCTGCTTCATAGTTGTCCCCTCACCCCAGCAGCCATAAACTGCCTGTAGCTATTGATCTAACTTATAAGGTTGAGCCTTGTAAGATTTCCCCATCCCTATTGGGATGCCTATTGGTAGTGTCACCATGTGGGTCTTGTTTATGTAACCATACTGTTTCAAGGAACATTTACTTATTTATTTGAGACAGGATCTCACTGGCTGGCCTGGAACTTCTAGAGATTAGGTCAGCCTAAAACTCACAGAGCTCCATCTGCCTTTCTCTGCATGCTAGCACAGGTATGCATCACCATGCACAGCCTTCATGGCATATTTTTTAAAAGACCTTTGTGTACTGTTAATGCAACCGTCTGACAAAAAGTACAGCATCTCCCACCTGAGTCTGCAGCAAAACTGCCTTGTAAGTGTCCAATATTTACTGGAGAACAGTGGTCATTTACATTTACCCTCTCCAGTTTTCAGGAACAATCATATACTGTTTGATGAAAAACCGAAAGACTAATAAGGAAATTTCTAGTAAGCACCCTCACAAACTCTATGTTTACTATATATAAATATAACGACAAAAAGTCTGACTATTTTTAACCACCAAGATTTTTCTCAGGAATGGAAGGCTTTTGAAAACTACCACTTTCTGAACTTGCTTTACCTTTGCTAATAAGAAACTGAACAGTGCACAAATGACCAGCTCTTGCAGCTTTCATCAAAGGTGTTCTTCCACCTTCAGATTCATGTTCCTATTAAAGAAACAAAAAAACAAATCAGTCAACTAATTAAACATTTAAGGACCCAGCACTAATGATACGATAAACAATGAGGATTTAATACTTACTCATGTGGACAGTTACACTACCAACCTCAATTATTCTAATGTATAGACTCTCTTCAGTTACACTAGATAGCATAAGCTATCATGGGCAAATTCAACCTTGCATACCCAACAATAATCATTAAAGATAACAACACTAATGTTTAGTTGGGTTTCCAATAACTTCATTTTTCTTTTTTTTTTTTTTTTTAAGATTTATTTATTTATTCAGTATGATGCCTGCGTGCCAGAAGAGAGCACCAGATGTCATAATAGATGGTTTTGAGCCACCATGTGGTTACTGGGAATTGAACTCATGACCTTTGAAAGAAGAGCCGGTGCTCTTAACCTCTGAGCTATCTCTCCAGCCCACAACTTCATTTTTCTAATTACAATTAGATTAACTATTCATTTGAACTCTTTGGGAGGGGGGAACTTAAGTCCTGTAAGGTGATTAAAAGGATCCAGATATTTTATTAAAAGCCATTAAAAATTCTACCAAAAGATGGAAGTTGTCCTCTGACCTCTCTGTGTGTGGCATACATACATCTATGCACACATACACTTTAAAGGATTCTACTAGAAAGTGAAAACAAGATACTATAGAAAATCATTATAGTATTTTATAAGTAAGGGGGAAAATATAACAATGGACAGAATTTTTTAAGAATAGAAACTAAACACTTAAATAGTTAAAGACAAAAGATATAGTATTAGCAGCAAGATCATGTTTCTTCTCTAGAAAGTTTGCCAGCTACAAGAATACTTCTAACCAGGCCTTATATATCAAATGGCACTCAATGGAACTTGTACGGTTAGTGTGCAAACTCTTACTACATTCACCTAAGTAGTGAAATTGTTGCTGATAACTTGCTTCTATGAAGAGTTTTCTTACCTATCCTCCAGGTTCATGTTTCAATTATACTACAAATGTAAATGAGAATTTTGCTGTTCCAGTTGATTTATTACTAAGAAAAGGCTGAAAAGGTGATGGTGACAGATTTTATCTCACTTAGCTGCCATACTTTCAATTTAAAAAGGTGCTTTGTCAACAGGGAAAACTAAGTGTGGGGGCTAGAGAGATGGTTGGCTCAGTAGTTAAGAGCACTTGCTGTTCTTTCAGAGGACCCAAGTTTGATTCCCAGAACCCACATGGTAGTTCACAAGCTTCTCTAACTCTAGTTCTAGGAAATCTGATGTCCTCTACTGGCTTCCCCAGGCACCAAACACACATGTGGTGTGCAGACATACACAACACACATAAACATCAAGTAAATAAAAAGTTAAATAAGTGTGGATTATCAGCCTATGAGAAAGTTTAAACTGGATTGCAGCAAAAGAAATTCCAATCCAAAAGGACTTTTTCTTTTAAATTTTATTTTGAGACAGGGTCTGCAGGCCTCAAAACCACAACTGTTCTGTCTCAGGCCCTGGAGGCACTAAGCCCACAAATACATCCTACCCACTATGTCTAAGAAAGAAGTGGCTATGAAGTCCAGGTTGTGTATATTGTTCAACTACTGATAAAATTAGTTTACTTTGACTTTTTATTGTTACACATGTTGATCAGGTAATATTTTTTACTAACTCTTAAGTTATGAGAGAATGAGTAGCTATAGATAATGCTAAAATAATCCAGTTTTAAAATGGATTTTGAATTTATGTGTAGGCAACTAGCATTTCTAGCCATCTAGATTAAAAAATATATACAGTGAAGACATCAAATGGTCTAAAAGACTTTGTCTAGCTTTTCTATCCGAATTCTTTTATTTTCCTTTACTGCACATTTTATTTACTATCATTTAAGTCTATTTCAAAACTATGTATCCATGGTTTGTGCCTGTCTTCCTAGCACCCACAAGTAGAGGCACACAAACAATTGAAAGCCTTCTTCAACTGCATGCAGAACTTGAGGCAAAACTTGGCTATTTGAGACTCCATCTCCAAAAAGGGCAAGTGACCTGATATGGTAGATAAAGGTGCTGGCAGCCTAAGCTGATGAGCGGAGTTCAAGCCCTGGTGCCACAGGGTGGAAGGAGACGAGACAACTGACTCTTTCAGTTGTCCTCTGATCTCCACAGGGGCAACGTGATTGTATGCACACAGAAGAGAAATAAATGTAAAAAAAAAAACTTAAGGAAAACAAAACAATAATGGAGGAAAAAAAATCACCTATACACCTATTTTCTTTTGTTAGCTTCATTTAAACATATGGTTTATTAAACAAAGGCTATGGAAATATTTACCATGTTTATTATATGTAGTATACCAGAATAGCTTTCAACACAAACTCATCAGCACCTCTCTGTCTTTTTACAAACACAAGTACAGAAAACAATCATGAACACATTTTTTTTTATTTGTTTTTGTTTTGAGACAGGATCTCTCACACAATAGCCCAAGTTGGCCTTGAATTCATTCTACAGAGCCCAAACTAGCTTTGAATTCATAGCAATCCTACTGACTTGCCCCCCTAGTTACTGGAATTATAGGCATAAGCTCCCATGCCTTGCTTGAATATACTTTTGATGCCATCAGTAGTCAAGCAACCACAGTTTGTGGCCATATTTACTCTATCTACAACTTTAGGCAATTTAAGCTAAAGATCCTTCAGTAAGATGGAGAAAGCATGTCACAGCTGTTATTCCTTCTTTTTAATTGTCAGGAACACACAATTCCACTACCACCTGATACTTCCTGCCAAACTTTTGTATTACAAAACTGAACTTTATTTTCAATACTCCAGTTTAATTTTTAAATGATAGTGCCTTATCAAAAGGGGGGGGGGGGAAACAACTGTGCTGCATTTTTTCTCCTGTCACGGAAGTCACTCAGTAGACCAGGCTAGTCTCAAATTTCAAATTCAGAGATTCACCTGCCTCTGCCTCCCAAGTGCTGGGATTTCCACTACACTCAGCAATGAAAATGTTCTTCTGCTTGAGCTGAGTCACCAACTGGACTTCTTTTACTTCATGTGTATTTTGCTTGTGATATTTAATCAAGAAATTAATGAGTAGAAGGTTGCTCAGTTAAATTTGAGATTCACTAACAGTAACTTTTATGTTCTTCTGGGAGATTAAAAAAATACTACATACAAATAACACTAAGGAAATGAACCACTAGCAATGCAACTCTGTCTATTGAGACATTATAATATTTTTAAATTGAAGAGGATTTTGTCAGTCAACAAAGTCTGTAAATTTCTTACCTTGAATTCAAACATCTCAAGTTCTATTTACCTATAATATCTACTCTATGTGGTAGCAGTTTATAAGCCTCAAAGGCCACTATCATCTAATCCTTGGCTTGAAACTGTGCTCCTCAAAATAGTCTTTTTGTCTTGAGAAAGAAAAAAAATAAACTTACGGATCTTGCCCTAAAAATGAGAATTAAATCTGGCTGTGAAGACCTTCTCGCTGGCACTTCAGGTGCATTTTCAAGTAAAACAATCCTAACTAATAAAGACTATAATCTTATGATCATTAAGGTTTTTGTTTATTTTTGCAACGAAGTCTGTCTATGTAGTCCTAGCTGTCCTGGAACTTACAGTGTAGACCAAGCTGTCCTTCAATCCCTACTTCTGCCTCCAGAGATAGACACCACACTGCTATAAGCGGTTTTGTTTAAGACAGGATAATCACTAAGTAACCTCAGTTGGCCTAGAACTCAGTATGTACAACAGGCTGGCCCCTAAGAGAGAGCTAGCTACCTAACACAGAAAGCTTGACGAGAGTTTTTTTTTTTTTTTTTAAGGATAGTCTTTTAATAAAATAGTCTTTTAATAAAATGTTAGTATAACTCTTGTAAGGAAGTAATTAATCTAAATTGCAGGCACCCCTGCCTTGGTCTCTAAAGAAAACTAAAGTTTCAAGCAGGAATAACATTTTAGAATATCTCACTAAGGATAATTAAGATGTCAAGAGGTGTAAGAAAAAAAATCAAATGCTATTTTAAGACGATTAGCTTTGTAGTTTTCCCTTTTGTTATAAATGTGTTTAATGCTTTTTAATCATTGACTAGAGTCAACAGGATCTCTACCAAATTAAAAAAAAATGTGGTCTGAAAAGTGTTCACTTACAAGTAACTCCAACCTCCTAGTGCACATGTTCCTATGATACAGACTGAGTAAAAAAGTACCGAGATAATTACATGATTTGAAGCTGACAGTCAAGTACTCAGTTTCTCTCCCTGTTCCCTCCCATAGTAATCTCAACTAATAGCAAACCCAGTTCAAACATTATAGTACAAAGTATCCATCATGAAACCTATTCTGATGTTTCTATAAAAAGAGAAATGGAACAAAAATTTGATCTATTATTCCTGTTTGACATGTAACTTCAAAAGAACATGGGCTACTTTAAATAACTGTCTGGGTATGCTTTGTGCACGCCTATGATTCCAGCACTCCAGAAGGCAGGGGTTGTCTTTAAAACAACAACAACCTACTCAAGCCTACTCAAACCTAAATGTGACTCATCCTGCTCACAAGCTCTAGACAGGAAGCAACTACTGTTGTTTTACCATATGGGCATGTTGTGAATGGTCAAAATGACCTCTAAATATTTATGTTGAGGCACTGGGAAAATGGCTCAGTGGTTAAAAGGGCTACTCGCTCTTTCAGAGGACCAGAGTTCTCTTCTTAGTACCAAATCAGGTCTGTAACTGCAGCTCCATGAGACCTTGACAGCTTCTCCTGGCCTCCCCGGGGCACCTACACACATGGCATACACATTAAAAAACAAAACAAAACAAAGCAAAAAACCCTACACTTATGTCAATAGATTAGTGCTACTCTGGAAGCTTTGATCAAAGACACTTCATTTTGCTGTGGTTGGTGTTACTGCAAAGTGCTAAGAATAAATGACTGTTGAATGCTTAGCCCTACATGGCATGGGTACCATTCTTCACCCACCAGCCCAAATCTCAGGGAATAGCACAGAAGGGTAGAGAGAATGTAAGAACTGAAGGAAGGGGTAGAGTCTTATGGAATGCTGTCTTCTGTGGCATGACAAGATCTTTACTCATCAACTCAGCAGCTGTGCTTACCTGCATAAGACCTACACATGACTGAGTTGTCAACATTCCCTTATGGAAGGGGGAGGGGCAGTTAACAGTTGCTGGGGGGTAGGGCCTCACAAGGCCCCATCCCTCCCTGAGGACCTAGAGGCAGTTAATGGTTGCTGGACAGTTTCTTCTGGTGTAGCTACTGGTAAGTTGCCCATGCTCCCATAAATAAACCTCATGAAGACCTGTAAGCAACCCTAAACTAAACTCACTGGGTCACAACATCAACAACAAAAAAACCCACGGAAGTAGAAGGGAGACTACTTTGGAAAAGGAAGGAAATCAGTGAAAAATGGGAAAGGGACAAGGGAGGGTAATGAAAGGGGGGAATAAATATGATCAAAATACATTATGTATTTGAAAATGTCATAATTGAACCCACTATTGTGTATAATGAATGCTAATAAAAGTATCAGGTAAGAAAGTTTTAGAAAGCCACATACTAAACACTGATCTGAATTTATTTTCTATGTATAATATTTTAAAATTATTTATTTTTATTTTATGTGCATTGCTGTTTTGCCTACATGTATGACTGTGAGAGGGTATCAGATCCCTTGGAACTGGAGTTACAGACAATTGTGAGCTGCCAGGTGGGTGATGGGAAGTGAACCCTGGTCCTTTGGAAGATCAGACCATGCTCATAACCACTAAGCCATCTCTCCAGCCCCCCATGTAGTACAGTATTAATGCACAAAAGCAAAGCAAATTAAGTACAGACATACAATAATATGGTTATGAAAATAAAACTTCTATTTATTTAATATCTGCCAAGAAATGAAGAGCACCCTCCACCTCATGCTTATACTATGATGCTCTGCTCACACAAACAAGATAAAGCAATTCTGAATTGAACACTCTGAAACTGTGAGTCAACTTAATTGTAAATGACAAAAAGTAACCCAAGGAATCATATTCATACTCATAATCATATTCATACTCATAATTGAGTACTAACATCAAGAAAAATTTCTTTCCTACTTTTTCGACCTATTTAAGTAGCATGAAACTGTATGAGGGAAAAAAAAAACGAGATGGATGATTTCCATTTTTTCACTTTCTGCTACTAGGAAAGAATCCATAAACAAAGCAAGTGTTCTACCACTGAGATATTGCTTCAGCCCATGATTTGAAATTATAATGTTAGATTCTTTTTTAATGAAATAGACAATGTATTAATTGCTTATTTTAGTGATAACAACTCTCATCTATTAAAACAGATAAACTCTTCCTCTGTAAAATATGTTGGTAAGCAGTCCTCATAAATAATTTTAAAAAATGGTATGTTTTATGATACATCTAGTACATATAAGGCTTTTAGTTTTTAATTATGTATATGGTGAGGAGGTCTGGGCATGAGTACAGGTGTTTGAGGATTCCTAGAACTGAAGTTACACATGGCTGTGAGCCACCCATCAAGAGTACTAGGAACCAAACTCAGGTCTTCTGCAAACCCATTCCTCTAGACTCATAAACACAAAGATTTGAAGAAAATTTATATAACACCACCATTACCAGTAATAATTTATACCTTAAAAATTTATCTTTTCAAGGATTTCATTTTATGACCACATAACCCATCCATGCTTGCAGACAGGTAACTAGATTAACATGATCTTTACAAATCATATAAACAGATTCTTTCAGTCACTTAACTACAATTCATCTGTTCAAATATCTCACTAAAAAGGAAAAGTGGTGGCTAGAGATGGCTCAACAATTAAAAGCACTTGCTGCTGCTCTTGCTGAGAACCAGGGTTCAGTTCCCATGTGTGTGTAGTGTGTGTCACATCTGGTTTATGCTGTGCTGGAAATCAAACTTGAAGCCTCAGGTATACTAGGCAGTCACTGTATCAACTGGAATTGAGCACCTACACACAGGAAGTAAAGGCCAGAACACCAGGGCTTCAAGGGTACCCATATCTATTACATGGCTCGTTCAGAGAAAGCCTGGGTAACATGAGACCATATCACAAAACAAGACAAAACAAAACATGACCCAAGTTTACTATTTCTCAGCATAAGAAAAGGCACTTCTACTATACTGTATTGTACTCCTTCGGAATTTTCCTTAAACTCTTTAACAACCACAGTAAAATTTACATGACCATAGTAAAATATTCTAAAGATGGTATAACATTTCATTTTACAAATAAGAATAATACAGCAGATTTTTTGTGGTTTTCTTTTGATTTGATTAGTCTGTTTTATGACTCTCACACCTTGGATGGCTTGGAACTCTCGCAACAATCCTTCTGTCTCAGTCTCCAGAGTACTCAGGTTACATGTGTAAACCATTCTCTCTACCTATTCATATCACATTAGTGATCTGATGAAATGATTAAGACTTTAGTTACTTTTCCAATGTTTAATGTATAAAATTTTAAGATGCACACACATCCATACACACACCAAGAAAGACAAAGAGGAGGAAAAGAAAAAGAAACAAACAGAAAGGCAGCACACTGAGATCTATCATAATCTCAGGTATCTCCCAGAAATGTTAACTCATACAGCAGATCCTGCTTGAGAAGAATGGGTGCTAGAGCTGAGAGATACCTTAGCAGGGAGTCTGCTGTGTACTCATAAGGACCAGAGTTCAGATCCACAGCACCCACATATATGCCAAGTTTATATGGTGTGGTCTGATATTATCCCAGCACATGGGAGACAGAGACAGGAGAAGCCAGCTAGCTAGATTAACCAAACTGGTAAATTGTAGGTTTAACTGAGAGACTCTACCTCAAGATAAAAGATGGAGAGTGATGGAGGAAGACATCAACCTCTGGCCTCCATCCACACCCACACCTCCACACGTTGTGGAGTGACAGATGGCTCCACAGGTAAAGGCGCTTGTCATACAAACTTGATGACCTGAGTTCAATCTCTAGATCCCGTAAGAGAACCGACTCTCCAAAGGTGTCCTCTGACCCTCACATTTGTGCACTTACACAAATCACATATACAATAATAATTAATTAAAATTTAAAAATATACTTATTAGAACAAAAAAAGGAATGAGTGCTTGGGGTGTAGTGGCACTATCCTGTAACCCCAGCATGTGGTAGACTAAGAAAAGAGCCTGGGGTCTACATAGCATCAGGCCAGCCAGAAAACACTGCAGAACGCTGTCTTAACAAACCAAAATGAATAATGCTCATCATTACAGCACTTAGAATTAGTAGAAATAGTATAACAATATTATACACTTTACTCAATTACTTTTCAACAATATTCTCAGGTATCTATTAGAGGATATCTCTTATGGAAATGATTAAAAGGTATTTGTATTAGTTTATCAAAATCAGTAAAACTTAAAATTCCCTTTATTTCTAGCTATATATGTCTCACACATATAAGCATTATAATTATTCATTGTATTACTTATAATTTTTCATAGCTCTAAGATTTACAATACATATGCACTTGCCACTTAATTTGATACTATGAAAAGCCAAATACAAAAAGAGAAAAAAATAAAATAAAATATGGTAATGTTGTTAGGAAGATGTATTGGCTTTTGTCTCCTTCTGTCATGCTGGGGCTGGACCTACGGCCTTGCAGATGTCAGGCAGACCCTCCACCACTCAACTGTCTTCAGAAGCAGCTTTGCTTTCAAATGCTTGCAGTCAGAGAATCACCCAAGTGAACTGACAGTTTATTCTATTCTGTGAATAGATAACTGAATCTTATGACATTATGTAATAAATAGCAGTTTAAAAAGTACAAGTTAAATGGGAGTAGGATGAGAAACTGATAGTTTTACCCAAGAAAACAAACAGTATTTTCTATTAAACATGCTTTTCAAATGCATATGAAATATCCAATAACTTACGGTAGCCAATTGAATGAATGTGTGTGTGACCACATGCACACATGAGGTTTGAGGACAACTTCTGAGAGTTATCTTTTTCCTTAGGATTTTTTTTTGTCTGTTTATTTATTTACTGATTGATTGATGCAGTATTCTGCCTGCATGTGTGCCAGCAGCAGGCCAGAAGAGGGCACCAGATCTCACCACAGATGTCTATGAGCTTGAACTCCGGACCTTTGGAAGAACAGCTGATGCTCTTAACCTCTGCACCATCTCTCCAGCCCCCGAGTTATCTTTTTCTACCATGTGGGTTCTGGGAATCAAACTGAAGTTGTCAAGTCTTGGCAGCAAAACCTTTACCCAAAGAGCCACACTATCAATCCCTATGATCATTACCAATGTTTTCAAATGATACAAATGAATAAGTATTAACATTCATGCATAAATATTTGAAATTCAAAATAGCTTACTAAATGGGCCCCTGCTTGAAGTAAAACATCTGCAACATCTGTATGTCCATTTTCACAAGCATAGGTTAGAGCTGTGTCTCCTGTTGCTGTGGTAGCATGTACATTAGCACCTAGGAAAAAAATAAAATCACACATTTACTCCAGAGTTGTAGAATTACATTAGTCCAATTTTACAAAATGGTGAAACTGAAGAATTCAAAATGTGAAGACAACATTAAAATATAGTTAGGTATTTATATTTCCCTTTCTGTCTTCTCTTATTTCCTTTAACTAAACTTCACAAAAACATGTTTTGCCTTACAACAAAACAATAAGCCAAATGATTTTAAAGCAGAGAATCTGCATGTATATCTGATAAAATACACCTTAAATAATATACAAAACCAAAAAACTTAAACAATGAATATTCATATTGATATTAATGTTGATCTGTATCCTGAAACAGTTCTATGAATATTATGGTCCAAATCAAGTGAATAATCATTAGTAAAAATGGAAATTTTTCTTGTTAAGAGAAACACAATAATTATCTAAGTTAAATGAAAACCTCAGTTATAAATTGGCAGTAAAACATGAATGACACTTCTTTTAAATGTTTAAGAAAAATATGTTAAGAAATAAATAAAAAAATAAAAATATATACTTCCTAATCCTGACCAACTAAAAAGTCATGGAGGCCAAAGGACCTTAAAAATAAAGGCTGGTAACATAGCTCCGCAATACTACCCCAGCCTGACAACATGTGTTTCTGTGGGAACCCACAGAAAAGTAAAAGGGGGAAGAAAAAAACTGACTTCATGAAACTGTTCTCTGCCCTCCACATAGACACTGAGGAATACCTGTGACCATGTACTCATGTGCATTTTTGAACACACACATACACACAAATATGCACACAGAACAGTAATTTTAAAAAAACACCAAACAATAAAACACTCCTCTCTCTCCCAGTAACACTGGCTACTTTTTAAGAATACTATGGGATCATCTTATCATTTTTAGAAATGGATAAATAAAAGAGGAGGAAAGTCAAGGCAAACTTTATCCTATAATTTCTACATGAATTCTTACCAAATTTTGATTAAGGGTAATTTCTTTTTATAGAAAGCCCCAGCTAATGAACAAGAATGGAGTAACAGAATTCTAGGATACCTCTACTTTGCAACTTCTCATAATCTCATAATCTAAGGGACCTAAACTGTGATAAAAGCTAATGACTGACACTATAAAAAAGGAGAGAAAAACAGATACTAAAAAGACAGATAGATACCCACTGAAGAAGTTATAGAAATATTGCTGAGTAGGTCTTCCTATCTTCAAAAATTCTACCTGAACACAACTGAGCCTCCCTCTAGAATTAACCATTAATTCATGAAAATATAAGGAAAAAGAAAATAATGTCAAGTATAATCACAGACAATCAGCAAAATGTATATAGAAGAAAGCCTAAAGAATAAGCTCACCGTATGTTCAACAACAACAAAAAATTCTCAAGGAAAAAAAAAAAAAAAAAAAGGATACAAAGAACCTGCAAATTAAAAAAAAAATTTATGCATGTCAATCATGGTAGTACACACCTTCAATCCCAGCACAATGGAGGAGGATCTCTGTGAGTTGGAGGCCCATCTAGTCGAAGCCAGCCAGGCAACTCAGTGACCCTGCTTGTTGTTGTTGCTGTTGTTTTGAGAAAGGGTTTCTCTATGTAGCCCTGGCTGTCCTGGAACTTGCTCTGTAGACCAGGCTGGCCTTGAACTCACAGAGATCCTACTAACTCTGCCCCCCAAGTGCTGGGAATAAAGGAAGGCACAACCTCATCCAGTACATAAAACTTAATAAGTATGTCATAAAATTAAAAGTATAAATGTTTATTTTAAATAAAAATTATTTTAAAACGAGGGAAGTGGGAAGTATATACATGAAATAAGATTGGCCATGAATTAAAATTGGGTGGGTAACAAGTTGAGCATGACAGGGCATACCTGTGACCCCAACTTGGGATGCGAAAGCAAGAGCAACAGGAGTTTAAAGTCAGGACTAGCCTCCTGTCACAAAAAATAAAACACACTCAAACCAAAGCCAAAAAAAAAAAGAAAAGGATTGGTTGAGGTTGGGGGTCATCATTCTAATCTGAAAACTCTGGAAACTTTACCTTTCAAGTCAATAGCAGGAGCCAAATATGATAAATCAACTGAGACTCAACAGAAAGTAATGTCAGGGCCTCTAGGTTTAATTACTGAATGCTAGTTAGGTTAGCTTGGTGAGATTATGTAGCAACTGTGCATCACTTAGTTTCAAGATTAAAAAAAAAAATTGTATAAGCCAGGTATCCTCCCCAGAAGGCTGAGTTAAGAGTTAAGAGGAATATATTACAGAGTCCCAGACTCAAAAGAGACAGAACAAACAGAATGAGTTTAATATTTTTTTTCCTTTCTTTTTCACACAGGGTCTCACTGTTTTACACAGGGTCTGCAACTTGCTGTGTAGACCAGGCTGGCTTTGAAATCAAAGATCCACCCTACCTCTGCCTCCTGAGTGCTCAGATTAAAGGCATGCACCACCACACCCAGCTATTATTTTTAATAACACAATTGCTAGAGGCAATTAATAAAGATAATATAAAAGCTAAGTAAAATATCTAATATTCAGAAGTTCTTTTGTTTTATGTTTGGTTTGTAGATACATAATCTCATGTAGCTCAGATACACTCTACTGTGGACAAGGATGGTCTTGAACTCCTGATCCTCCTGCTTCCACCTATATAAAGTTCTTTTGTTTTGTTTTGTTTTGAGACAGGTTTCACTATGTGGCCTAGAACTCAATTTATAGACCAGGCTAGATCCTCCTTCATCTGCTTCTCCAATGCAGAGACTACAGGCATGTACCACCATTTTAGAATTCAGCTTTAAAATAATGTATCAGAACTGGGCAGTGGTAGGAGCCCCCTTTAATCCCAGTGTTGGGAAGCAGAAGCAGGTGGATCTCTGTGAACTGAAATTCTAGCTAAGTGGCCTCTGTAAGGGCAACTTGATCTACAGAGTAAGTTCCAGGATAGCCAGAACCACATAGAGAAACCCTGTCTCAAAAACAAAACAAACAAAAAATAAAACAATGTATCAGACCTGGATAAAAATAAGAAACTCAATGTAACATTTAAAAGACAAAATTTGTCTTTTTATCAACTTTTTTCTGGCATATACTACAGACAACAGATATTCTAAAAAAATATACTTATTGCTTGATATTACTTAACAAAAAATAAAGCACAAATATTTGAAACAAGCACTTTTCCAATAACCTATTTCTCACTTTTTGGGGTCATGTATGACTGTGGTATATGTGTATATGTGTCTATGTGTCTATGTGTCTACGTGTATGTATACCTATGTGTAGAACATATTTGTAAAGGCCAAAGGGTGGCATCAGTTTTCTTCCTTAATGATACTCTATCTTATACACTGAGGTAGAGTCTTTAAATCTGCAGCTTGCCATAGTCCAGCTAGCCAGCTTGCTCTGCAGATTCCCTGTCCATTTCCCTGTCCCTGGGCTTACATGGTGGCCATCCGGCCCACCTGGCTTTTACATAGCTGCTGGGAATGACCCTCACGCTTGCATGGCAAGTGCCTTAACCAGCAGGGTCCTCTCTCCCTGACCCCTTTATTTTCTTTTTGAGGCAACTTAGAAAAGTCAAGAAATAAGCAGACTTAAAGTATCATGCCATAGCCATCTCCTCTCACCAACAAAGACTAAGCACGAAGAATTTTCTTCCAAAAGAAGAGAATGGAGAGTTTATAAGCAAACACTAAGCAAATAGTAACAATAGTAAGAAGTCCGTTAAAGACAAGGTCTTGCAATACTGCTCAGGCTGGCCTCACACTGCTCAGGCTGGCCTCACACTGCTGTGCTCAGGTGATCTTCCATCCTTGGCTTCCCCAGTACCTGAGACTAGAGATGCATGGCAAGCTAACAAAGCCAGAGCTTAATGCATACTAAGCAGGCCTCTAATACTGAGCTACATCCTTAACCCTAATTTTATTTTTAATAGACAGACAATACTTATATACATTTATGGAGTTCAGTGCTATATTATGAACACTAAAATAATCAGATCACATTAATTATTATCTATTACATATATATTATGCCTTAGTGATAAAAACATCCATGGTCTGCTCATATTAGAAATTTTGAATTAGGAGATGAAAAGATAGCTTAGCAAGCCTGATGACCTGAGTCTGACTCCTGAAATTCATAGTGGAAAGACAGAATCAAGTCAAGGCTGTCCTCTCTTTCACATATGTGCTGTGGCACAGGCATGCCTGCACTAAGATCCTCATACTCTCTCTCTCTAAATAGAAACTTTAAACACTAATAAAACACTCCATTATTCTTAAGCAGCATTACCATTCTATGCAGAAGGTAAGTCACTGAACCTTGGCACTCTCCGCCAAAATTCCCCTTTTTGCTATATATTCTTCATCCCCTTACACTATTCCTAGACTGATAGCCACCACTGTAGTCTCTATTTCTTAGTTCAACGTTTTTAGATTTGAGACATATAAAGTATTGTTTGTATTCTTCTTTCTGTGATGAAGACATTTTCAAAGCCACATACCAGCAGCCAGCAAATATTTAACCAACTCCAGGTGTCCCTCCTGAGACGCCTCCATGAGAGGTGTGGAGCAGCCAAGTTCTATGTCAGCCCCAGCCTTAATCAGGAAATCTGCAACCTCAGAGAAGCCTCCACAGCAAGCCAACGTAAGAGCAGTCTCTTGGGTTTCTTCTGTCTGGGCATTTATATTTGCACCTAAAAGCACAACAAAAGACAGAACTAGCTGCGAGAGAATTATAATACAGTTTTCAAATAAGCTGACAATCATCTACCATCTCTACTTAGGCTCAGCCTTCTAAAGTATCGAGAATTTTGTAAGATTCAAAGTCCAAAGCTTGCCTAGGCTACAGAAAATTTATTTTCTCATCAGTGCAAAAACAGTATCTACTTCAGCTGATACCCAAAACACCTAAGGAGGTTACTTAATAAAACACAATTGCATTACCTTGTGCCAACAACAGTGCCACCATCTCCTCATGCCCTTCTCGAGCAGCCTCCATCAAGGGTGTATATCCTTCGTCATTAACTTCTTCAAGATTTGCTCCTCTTTCAATAAGCAGTGCTGCCAATTCAACATGTCCACCACAGGCGGCTAGAGTCAACGGAGACTCAAAGGAATCCGCAGGCATATTCACTTGAGCACCACTGTCCAAAAGCAAACGTGCCACTTCTACATGGCCATCCTGCAGATGTTCAGGGTAAAACAAAGAAACAATTTTAGAGATTTTAGAGGCAAACAAGGGATTAAAGAAAGCTAATGTAGCTTAGATATCATACATTATCATCATGCCACCTGAGCCTTACCTAACACCCATGAATACTATTTTTTAAATGTTTAAGGGGCTGGAGAGATGGCTTAGTGGTTAAGAGCACTGACCGCTCTTCCAGAGGACCCAGATTCAATCCCTCTCACCCAAATGGCAGCTCACAACTACCTGTAACTCCAGTTCCAAGGGCACCAACACTCTCACACAAACATACAAAGGCAAAACATCAATGCACATAAATTAATGCTTACATTACCTTAATTTTCACAAGCTGAAAAATTCTCTAAAACAAATCTGAACTAGTAACAAATAATCACAATTCCAAATAATTTTGAATTTTTATATTGTTTGAAATTTAAAAAAAAAAGCTAACAAATTCCTGTTAATAGCACCTCAAGAAGAATTATTGGTCATACACCTGTCAGATCAAATAAAACCATTTACTCAAATTTAGAGGATTTTTATTTTCAAATGTAGGAACTGTATTAGATCTTCCTTAGAAACAAAGGCTTGACAAAGAAAGAAAAACAAAACAAAACAAAAACATTATGAACTGTGAAATCATTACCACTTGGGATTATGTCACTTAGCAAAGTCCCTATGGATTCATGCTGCTCTGTCTTTGCCTCACTGACTTGTTGCACCAAGAAAAGAATATTTTAAATACGTAAGATAAATATTTTTATTTATGGACAAGTTATTCATCAGGGTCTTACAAATGCTAAGCCCATATTTTAACCACTGAGCTCCACTCTAGTTTGCACATTTTTTGTTTGTTTTAAAGATTTTTGCTTATGTGTATATTTGTGTGCCTGTGAGTTTACGGACACCACATGCCAAGACAACAAAGGGCACTGGATCCCTCAGGGCTAGAGTTACAGGCAGTTGTGAGCCACCACATAGGTGCTAGAATATGAATATGCCTGAGCACTAAGACTCAGATTGTTTGAATGAAACTGGTCCCCATAGACTCATCTATTTGAAGGCCTAGTTCTTAGTGAGTAGCATTAAGAGGTACAGCTTTGTTGGAGAAGGTGTGTCACTGGGGGTGGGCTCTAAGGTTTCAAAAGCCCACAGCAGGCCCAGATTCTCTCTCTGCCTACTGTCTCTGGGCCAGGATGTAGCTCTCAGCTACTGCCCTAGTGCCATATGTGCTGTGATACTCCTGCCACAGTAGCAGTCTAACCCTGAAACTATACGCAAGCCCCCAACTGAAAACTTTTTTTCATAAAAGTTGCCTTGGTTCTATCTCTTTACAGTAATAGAACACTGACTAAGACACACAGACACACTCTTTACCTCTGAGCTATCTCTCCAGACCCTCAGTCCTCAGTTTTAGTTTTGTTTTTTCAAGACAGTTTCTCTATATAGCCTTGGCTGTCCTGAAACTAACTTTAGACCAGGCTGCCATCAAACTCAGAGATCTGCTGCCTCTGCCTCTCAAGTGCTGGGATCAAAGGCGTGAGCAACCACTGCCTGGCCGGTTTTAAATTCTTGACTTCACACTTTATATTGGCTTTAATACTTGTTTATAAGCACACCACACACAGGCATACAACACTAAAAACCTGAGTTCAAACCCATGGACACACATATTAGAAGAAATAAATACTGAAAGTCAACATTTAAGATATAATTCATATATATGTGTAATTTCTTTATTATATTTTAATTTATTTTGTACTGAGGGACAGGGGGAAGACAGGGAGAAGGGCTTGGTGGGATATATAGAGAAAATAAGAATGTTTGTGCAGGTCAGAGGACAAACTGTAGGAATTGATTCTGTTTTCACCATGTGGGTCAAACTCAGGATATCAGGCTTTAGAGTAAGCACCATTACCTGCTGAGCTATCTCATGGAACCTTGGCCAATTTTTAATCACTTTTGACACAAATGCCAACATTAGGGAACTTCATATTAAAACGTCAATCTTAAAAACTAAAAAATTAATCCTAGCCCTTGAGAGGCAGAGGAAAGTGGGGCTCTGTAAGTTTGAGGCCAGCCTGGTCTACATATCAAGTTCTTTTTTTCTTTTTTTTTTTTCCAAGTTCTTAAATTCCTAAAATGGCAGTGATGCTTGACTTTAGTTCCAGCACTTGGGAAGCCGAGTTCAAGGATAGCCTGGTCTACATAGTGAGTTCTATGGGCTATGTAGAAAGATTCTGTCATTTTTTTTATTTGTTTGTTTGTTTTGATTCTGTCTTTTAAAAAATATTGTTCAAATATTCTTTCTAAGACCTTAAGTATTATTGTATTTAAAAAAAGAATATTCATGTTTCCTTAACTTGAGCTTACAAAGACTGAAGGCCAGTGCGGGTTGGAACTTGGGTTGTCAGGCTTGGCAGCATTAGCCACACAATTTATCCAGTCAATAAATGAATGAGCTAAGGAATGGAACATGGTTCACAATAGAACCTTCCATCATGGATTTTGGGAATCGAATTTAGGTCATTCAGTTTGTGTGTCCAGTTTTTACCCATTGAAACAACTCACTGAATTTTTATAGAAGCTATAAAAATGTAGAGAGAAGGGCATGGTAGCTCACAACCTGTCATCCCAGCACTCAAGAAGCTAAGACAGGGGGATCACAGCAAACTAGCTTTGGCTATATAGTGAATTTCAGACCAATGTGGGCTAGAGTCAGACAAATAAGAGAACAAAACAACAGAGCTAAACATGTTGGAAATATGTCCAACATCACAAAAATTAAGTTTTATTAATAATATATTTGGGGCTGGGGCAGTGGCTTGGCAGTTAAGAGAACTGGTTGTTCTTCCAAAGGTTCTAGGCTTAATTCTCAAGTCCCACACAGTGAGTATAACTGCCTGTAACTCCAGTTCCAGGGGACCTGACACCCTCAATTGAACTCCATGGGCACTGCACAGACATGGTGCAGAGACATACATGCAGGAAATATACCCATAATACTTATAAAATAAAAAAAATAAAGAGGGAAAATTAATGTAAAAAATAAATGAAATATTAATTTTAAAACTAAAAACATTACACTGGGATTACAAGTTGCTTCAATCCTTTAAAGTCCACATATTAAAGCATTACCTGTTTTTTATTTAGAATTTGGTTAAAAATACAAGCCAAACATTAGCTAGAGATTGGGATCAGTTGAAGTGATTGCCTTTAAGCATGAGGGCATAAGACTGGTCGCCAGAAACCAAAATTGAAAAAAAAACAAAAAACAAAAAAAACTAGGTGTGTTAGTAGATAATAGTGGGGTTTCAGGCCAGTGAGAGATCCTGCCTCAACAAGACTGGATGCAGTCTACAGAGGAACAACACCCAGTTATCTGTTCTCTGGGCTTCGAAGGGCATATGTACCTGTACACACACAAGAACATAGGCCCACACAACAATAAGAACACAGACAAACACAACAGTAACAGTAACAACAATAATAATTTTCAGATAAATATGAATTTTTTCCCACAAGATTTCAAGTGAGCATAATTAAATTACCATGCAAGCCTCCATTAAGGCAGTGTGCATCTCATCAGTTTTGTGCTCTTGATCTGCACCAGCTTCAAGCAGAAATCGAACCATATCCAAATGGCCTTAAAAATAAGGTTAAAAATTATTAATTAAATATATGAGTATTAGGTTGAAGAGTTTTATTTTCAAATGTCTATATACAATTTATATAGTTTTATTTTTAATTTTAACCAATGACAGTTTTACAAAGCCAACTAAAGACAATTAAGTAGGTGCACTTTCAATAAGGTTATACTGTCTAAGTTTTAGAGACTGACTTTCTAAAGTATGTATTTCTAGTTATGTTTCATGTTTGTTCTCAGTTTTAATTTATGTAAACTTACAAAACACTGGAACCAAACAAAAAGCCAGGTAAAGTATATTAGAACATATTTTATAGAAATACAGCTTTAAATCACCATAACCTCACTGTGTCAATGAGCAGACAAACAAAAAAAAATTCCATTTAAAAATAATTCCAATCTTCTTGATACATTTAATTAAAAAAACTTAATAGTCAATAAAAAATACCAACAATTACAGTGTAAAAATAGGTGGAGGATATAAAATGGTAATTCAAGATATATAAATGGATATTAAACTGACAGAGGAGATATTAAATGAGACAATTATTTTAGCTACCAAGATGGCAAAGAATAAAGAGAATGATAATGTCCAGTACTAGAGAGGGTGTAAGGTGGGTAAAGGGTGTCTCAGAAACATAGTGGTCTAAGACACCTAGTAAATTGGTTCAACCTTTCTAGAAGGCAGTTTGGAAATATCTTATCAAAAGCCTTTAAAATGTCCATATCCTTTGACCCACCAATTCCACTTCCAGAATTTATCCTAAGGAAATAATCAGAGGATTAGGCAAAAATGTCTGCACAAGGGCACTATCACAGTGCTTTTAAGTGATAGTTTAAAAAAAAACAAAAAAAAAAAAAACCTGGGAACAAAAGGAAATTATGGTGTATCCACTTCATGTATTTGGCAGAGATTTTGAGTTCCCTACTCAACATCAATTCTTATTATTCTTGAAAAACAGGACTTAAATGTTATCTAGGTGGCAATATGCCTAACTTTTAAGACTATCTTCCTGCCTTCCTTGTAGCAGAGGGAAGCCAGTAAAATGCAGTGAGAGGTACAAAGCGAAACTTCTACAAGGACTTCTTAAAAGGAACGTTAATTGGAAGGCAGTTGCCGCTTTGTTCTTACCCTCTTCATCCTAAAATACGGACTACTTGGCTCTAACTGCCTTCTGGACTACACTTAACATTCAGGACAGAAACCACATACTAGGATGTACAACAGAAAAATAACACTCCTGGATCTTGATGACAAAATTAAATTGCAATACTAGCACAAGTAAGTTTACTTCTGGGTTTCTCTTCTGTACAGAACATTGTATTCTGTGGTACATGCAGGCAAACCAATCTAGAAAATCTAACTGAAATACTATGTGATAACCAAAAATTGTGTTACAAGAACATTTATTGAGATGAGTATATATTCATGACACCTCTAAATAAACATACTATAAAACTGGTAAATCATTTTATTTTATATGTTTTTTTTTAAAACTTGCTTAAAAATACACTGGACATACTGTTTACATGCTTTTTCACCTTTAGATGGACTATTACAGGTCATCTAAATTTTTCTCTGTGGTACATCTTATTTTTCAGGTTTTCTATATCAACTGTCTATCAGTACATCTGTGTATAACTCTTTAAAGGAAAAATCATATAGAACAAAAAGTATTAAATAATGAAAATCCTTAAATTTTTAAGTTGTTTGGTTGACATCAAAGTTAAATGAACTAAAAAAATAAATACATATTGGGATAGTACGCTAAATACAGATTAAAATGGGCTTTCTTTACGTCTTATAAAATAAGTTTATACCATAAGAAAAAAAACAATATGAAGTTAATTCAAATACTGAGGTAAAGAAGGAATATACAGTTAACTCAAATCGCAATACTTCAATACTTGAGGTGGCTATAAAAACAATTACAGATACTCCAGTATGAAAAGTACCTTTGTAGCAGGCAAGCGTCAGAGCACTTTCTTTGAACTCATTAGAATGAGTGTTGATGCCTGCACCGTGTTCTAGAAGAACTCTGGCAACTTCCACATGACCTGCACTGGCTGCTTCCATTAGGGGAGTATGTCCATTTTCATTATGGTCTTCTATATTTGCACCCTCATTAAGAAGTACTTTTACAATGTCAATAAATCCTCCAGCACAAGCATAAGTTAATGCAGTGTTTCCTAACAAAGAATAAGAAAAATACAAAATTATGAGACAATCGATTTCAGGCTACTGTTCTACTTATCTCTCTCCAATTTCTTAGCATAAACCACAACTCTATCTCAAGTTATATGTTTGTTTCTTGTTTTTTGTACGTGCTAAAGATTCAACCCAGGGTCTCACACGTGCTAGACAAACATGTTCTCTTTCCACGCCATCCCTGCAGTCTTTCCACACCACCCACATTAGTCTGGAATTCACAATTCTCTTGCCCCAACTTCATGTGTAGCCGGAAGTACAAGTGTAAAAAGCATCCTCAGCTCAGTATTTTTTTTTAACTGTCATATCTTTATTTTTTTTTATTTTTACTTTCTGTACATTGGTATTTCGATTGCATGTATGTACGTCTGTGTGAGAATGTCAGATCCCCTGGAACATGAGTTACTAACAGTAGTAAGCTGCCATGTGGGTGCTGGGAATTAAACCCCAGCCCTCTGGAAGAAGTCAGTGCTCTTAACCACTGGGCCATTACTCCAGCCCTAAAGCATGTCTTTATTTTCTGACAGAATTTCTTCAAATCCCAATACAAAATGCTATGCATTTTAACTGTCTAGGACTCAGCGAGGCAGAGGCAGGCAGATCACTGAGTTCAAGGCCAGCCTGATCTACAATCAAGTCCAGCTACAAAGAGAAACCCTGTCTCAAAAAATTAAAAACAAACAAGCAAACAAACAGGAGATATATTATGTATAAAGAAAAAGTTATGAGCTATATCACTGGGACAAAAAAAAAATTGTAGCAGAAAAACTGTTCCTCTTGACCAAATAAAACCTACACTGTTTTTCATATAGTCTTATTATGTAGACTAGAACTATCCTGGAATTCCTCATGAATCCAAGGTATGTTTTAAATACACAGCAATCCTCCTGCCTAAGATTATAGGCAAATGTCACTATGTGTGGTCCAAGTTCATGTTACAGATTTGCTGTCGTTGGACACAGGATTTTACTATCCTTAAACTCAAGAAGCCACCTACTCCAGCCTACTGAGTGCTAGGCATTCAGAAAGGCTGCACACTGGCTTAAAGAGTTTTCAGCAGGCTTGGTGGTGCATGCTATACTCCCAACATTCAGGAGGCTGATAAAAGAGCATTTTTATTAGCACAAGTGCCATCCTGGTCTACCGATTGAGACCATAACGAAACAACTACAACCAAGACTTTTAAAGATATCAAAGTCAAGGTTATTTTCAGATGGTTGCATTCATTCTCCCCGGTAACCTAATTTTTGAAAGGTATGTTTGTTTTGTGTGTGCACGAGGTGGGATGTGTCTACATGGCCTGTGAGTGGAAGGAGAGATAACTGTAAGAGCTGGTTCTCTCCTGTCACGTGGATCCTGAGAATTAAACTCAGTAACTGCCTTACCCACTGTGCTATCTCACCAATACTCCCATAATCAAATTTTTATTTATGATGTTATAAAAATTGTGCCTATTTTTGCTTCATATCAATTTATACATACCTGTTGCTGACTGGGAGTTGACATCTGCATCATGAAGAAGTAATAATTTCACAATATCTAAATAACCTCCACTGGAAGCTGCCATCAGAGGAGTTATATCGCCTTTATTCCCTCGATCTTCAACATTAGCATGCATAGCTAGCAGTACCTTTAAAAAGAGACAGTTGTTATTGCTTACTGCTAATAGTTCTTACAGAGAAAATAATCTGAAAAGATAAACTTTTGAGAAAGGATGAAAAAATAAGTAAAAATAATCACCTTTTAGGAAAATCCAATTTTTACTGATCAGGTGACAGGTCAGATGATATATTTTTACAATACCATGCATCTGAGGCTGGTCTCAAATTAACTAGGCAACCAAGGAAAACTCTGTATCCCAGATTCTCCTATTTCCACAACCCAAATGATTATAGGCATGCACCACAATTTCTAACTATTACATGTTAATCTTTAAATAAAGATTTCGTTAGCCATCCTATTACATATGTCCGCTCTTGTGAAAGAATTTGTGTCATATTTGAGATTGTCTAGCAAGAGAAAACAAAAATGGTTTAAGTTCCCAATATTGCTCAATATAGGAAAAAAAACATTAAAACTTGGGTAATTTAAATGGAGTAGAAATAAACTTCTACTTTCCCTTATGCTTTTATTTTTATTTGTTTTTTTAGAAACAGGGAATCCCTATCGGCCAGCCTGGCCTTGAACTTGTTATTTGCTTGTCCCAGTCTTCCAAGTGCTAGAATTACAGATGGTCACCACCACCTTAGTTATAAGTTGTCCCCTCTTTTAATTATTTTGTTAATTCTGTGTGTGTGAGGGGTTACACAAGGATCATGACACACATATGGATCAGAGGACAACTTGTGGGAGTTGGAGCCATCTACTTTCACTAGGTAGGCCTCAGTAATCAAACTCAAACTCAGGTCCTTGGCCTTGGCTGTGGGTAACCTTACCTGCTGAGCTATCTCACCCGACCAGTTATCTATTTTATTTTCTTCTTTAAAATTATTTTGTGTGGCCATGAGTGGTGGTGCACACCTGTAGTACCAGAACTCTGGGAGGCAGAGGCAGGTGGATCTCTGTGAGTTCAAGGCCAGCCTGGTCCATAAAGCTAAACCAAGGCTACAGAGACACCTGTCTCAAAATTTAAAAAAAAAAAAAATAAAAAAATTTGTGTATGAGTGCTTTGCCTGCCTGTATGTCTGGTGCTTGCACAGGCCATAAGTCACCAGATCCTCTGGAACTAGAGTTACAGATGATTGTGAGTCGCTATGTGGGTACTAGAAACCAAATTTGGGTCCTCTTGAAGAGCAGCCAGTGCTCTTAACAAACTAAGTCATCTCTGAAATCCCCATTATGTACCATTTCTTTTCTTTTTGAGACAGGGTTTCTCTGTGTGGCCCTGGCTGCCTTAGAAATCACTCTGTAGACCAGGCTAGCCTCAAATGTAAGCGATCCACCTGTCTCTGCCTCCCAAGTGATGGGATTAAAGGCATACACCAACACTGTCCAGCTTAAATACTATAATTAAAAGACAAGTTTAGAACTGAGGATATGGCTCAGTAGATAGGATTTATCATGAAAATCTGAGGGTTGGAGTTCCCAGCATTTGAGAAGAGATCCCCAAAGAAAGCGGACTAGCTTGAGCAGCAAACTGGTGAATTCCAGGCTTGCCAGAACAAAAGATCCTTATCTCAGTAAATAAAGTGGAGGGTAGTCAAACAGAACGTATGTACACAAAAATTTCAAAAGCAACAGCTTAAAATAGGATTATTAAATTATTCTTATTCAATATGATTAATTAGTTTTGAATATATGATAAAACAATAAACTATGCCTAGCTATGTGTACACAAAAATGAATTTTGTATGTTTCTAAAAGGGAAAAGGAAGGGAGGGTCACGGCTTCCACTTATAGCCCCTTTACCAGTAATAGAAATAACTGAGACACCCAAGCCCCTCTGTTTTAAACACTAAAGATCACTTTGGGCTGGGGATGTAGCTCAGGGGTAAAGAACCACACACAGGCCCTGAATTTGATGATTCCCCAGCACCACTAAAATGAATAGAGATTATTTCTGCTTACTTGTGCTAGTTCATAATATCCTGCTGAACAAGCCAAACACAGCAGGCTTTCTCCTTCTTCTGTATGTTCATTTACACTTCTGCCTTCATCTAGCAATTTACGAACAGCATTCACATCTCCATCTGAACAAGCTTCTGCCAGACTGCGACTAAAATCAAACATTACACAAAATTGACTGATGCAAAGACTCATAATCCTATGATATGAAATCACATTAGTTAGACACATATAAAAAATACACTAAGATAAACTGGCATGAATATTTTATATGCCAAACATCCTGTTTGTAACTGTAATTATATACTAAGTTCAACTAGGCAAAAATATGAATTTGAAAACGCTCACATTTTTTATTATTATAGGTATATTTTTAGGAGTTAGACAATTGTTAGCCACCACGTGAGTTCTGGGAACCAAACCCAGGTCCTTTTTAAGAGCAGCATCTCTTCTGAACCATCTCTTCTGCCCTACTTTTATTTTTTTAAAAAGTATACACACTATGGGTTTCATTACCAGATTTTCATACACACTTTATTTCAGTTGATTTTCTTCCTACACTGCTTTTCCAAACACTGTTCCAACAACTGCTATTTTATTTTTTATAATCTTTCTGGTAAACTGTTTTTATATCTGAAGTTGACTTCATAAAATAGCAATCCTCAAAGCTTACAGACCCAAAGGCAATGTCCAGAATCACTCTTGGGTTTTAGAGTCTAGAATTAAAGTAGCTTGTGTTTGTTGAATGATACAGGTCTAATGTAGTCCAAAAGTTCCCCAAACTCTATATAATACTGGGATTATACTCACATTTGACCATACCCAGCTAGGCACAAAGTGATTAAAGGCCAGCAAGATGACTGAGTTGGTAAAGGCAAATGCTGCCAAGCCTGACAACCCGAGTTCCAACCCGCACTGGCCTTCAGTCTTTGTAAGCTCAAGTTAAAGAAACATGAATATTCTTTTTTAAGTACAATAATACTTAAGGTCTTAGAAAGAATATTTGAACAATATTTTTTAAAAGACAGAATCAAAACAAACAAATAAAAAAACCATGACAGAATCTTTCTACATAGCCCACAGAACTCACTATGTAGACCAGGCTAGCCGTGAACTCAGAGATCCACCTGCCTCGGCTTCCCAAGTACTAAAGTCATGCAAGTCATGCATCACTGTGCCATTTTAGCAATTTAAGATTCTGGCCGATCCCAGCACTCAGGAGGCAGAGGCAGGCAGATCTCTATGAGCTCAAGTCCAGGACAGCCAAGGCTACACAGACAAACCCTGTCTCAAAAAAAAAAAAAAAAAAAAAAAAGGGAGATGACTCAGCAGTTAATGCTGCTTTGTGCAGAAGACCTGGGTTCAGTTCCGAATACGAGTTTATAACCATCTGTACGGACCTGGTACTCTTCTGACCTCCACAAGCACCAGGCATACAAATGATGCAAATATACTCATGCAGCAAGTATTCTCGCACATAAAATATTTTAAAAAATAATGCAATCATATATAAAATTACAGTGCTAGCCTGTTTATAGAGTTTTGTTTTTTTAGCTTTAAGTGTTAAAAATGACTTAAACTATAAATAAGGTAGTACAAAGGAACTATCTTTTTCTGTTGCTGTTTTCTGGTATGGGCTGAAGCTTAGCTTTCCTCAAAGCATTAACTCAGAGTAATCATAATGTACAAATGAATCCAGAAGTCTTGTAATTGAAAGGTGACATCACATTTTTGGCTCTTCTATTTGTGCTAACAGACACTGCTGTAACAGACTGTATAAAAGCCACCCATAGAGAGTCCAATTAATTGGTCCATGGTACTTTGCAACAGGGTCTCACTATATGTCCTGGCTGTCCTCGAACTCATGAAGATTAGGCTGTCCTTGAACTCAAGAGATCTGCTTGCCTCCTAAATGAGTTGAACTAACTGATCTTTTGCAAAGATAACAATTTTTTTCCTTTGTAAAAAAAAATTTTGAAGTATTAGGTAAACAAGCTTTTACTACCATACTGATTCACAAAAAAAGCTATTTTTAAACATAAGTCTATGGCAAAAGTCTTATTTTAGTTCAAAAAATCATGCTGTAAAATAACTAACTGAATCCATGAATTTATTTTTTATTTTTCCTTTTTTTTTTTTAAGATAGTAGTCTAGGCAGTCCTCAATGTACTATGTAGCCCGGGCTGGCCTTGAACTCACATCAATAACCTCATTTTAGTTGCACAAGTGCTGAGATTACAGGTATGCCCTCATGGCTAACTTAAATCCGTGAGTCTACACATATTGCCTATTAAAATGCAGATTTGATTCAGTGAATTTGGGTTACAGTCTTATGTTTCTTCTTCTTTTTAAAACTTCAAGTTATTTTGAAACAGGCTTTCTTATACAGCTCAGGATGATTTCAAATTTATTACGTAGCCATGGCTGGCATCAAACTGTTGATCCTCCTGCCTCTACCTCCCGAGTGCTAAATATTACAGACATATGCCACCACACACAGCCCAAGACTATACACTTCAAATAAGCTCTGATGTGATACTCATACTCTAGAGACAATATTTAAACAACCAGCAACTAGATTATTGAGTAAGTAAGCCATTCATTCCATTTATGACTACTCAAGAGAGTCAGGTTAGACTTAACTGTAAACTTTTAGACTATGTAATTTATTTTGAAGTAGAAACTAGGTCTTATTCAATTCGGATTTTCTCATATACAGTGATATCGAACACTCATTTTTTAATGTTTAATAGGGAGTGAATGTAAAGCCAGGTATGATGGATGACTCACACATAACACCAGCACTCAAGGAAGCTGATGGAGAACTGCTGAGAATGCAAGGGCTGCCTGGGCTTCAGAGTGAGATCCTATCTCAAAAATAAGTCCAGTGCCCAGCAGGGTGGTGTATATCTTTAATCCCAGGACTCAGGAGGCATAGACATGTAGATCTCTGTTGAGTTAAGAGTCCAGCCTTGTCTATCTGGCATGTTCCAAGATATGTAAAGCATTCCAGACTAGACCCTGTCTCAAAAAACAAAGCTAACATTTCCTGGGCAGTGCAGTATTTTCTGGGGGGAAAGGAGGATGCATGGGCACACATCCCTTTAATCCCAGCACTTGGTACTTAGCAAGCAGAGGCAGGCAGATCTCCAAATTCAAAGCTAGCCTGGTCTATAGAGACTTCCAGGACAATTAAAGCTATGTGTAGACTGTCTGAAAATAAAGAAACTTTTTTATATTTGTATAGTATGTACACATTCATACATACACTTAAAAATATAACATCCTTTCAAATACCCACTTGGTTCATGTTTTTCAAGAAAACATTTAAATACCAGCAAAGAAATGAACACATACGTATCTGCTTGTCCTGTACTGTGTGTGTTTTCCGCTCTCATCCGTGTCAGTGCAGCAGCAGCTTCGTCCAGCGCACAGCTAACTGAGGACGTCAGTCTCCGGAGCACTTCAGGGTCTGCAAAAGCTTTACCATCCGCAGTTGACAATTTGCCAATTCCTTAATCAATGAGGTAATGCAGGGAAAGAAAAAGCAAAAAGTGAAGATTGAAATTATTTTAGTTACCATTATATATGGCAAAGAAAAAACACAGTCTCCATATACAAAACTGATAGCAGATAAGTAAGGTTGATTTCAGTTCTACCATTAATGTTAAAGCCATGGCATAACCACCCATGTCCTAATATTTCCATCTTTACAATATACATAGTAATTTTTCCTATATTTAATTCTGAATTTGATTTACTATGATGCTTATTGTGCCAAATGAATAATATTTTACTTGAAAAACTGCCATTATCAGTAAAATATCTAGTATAGGATCCTGTCCATTCTGTTTTCAGTAGTAATGAAGGAAAGACCCTATAACTTATCAGAATTAATACTCCAACATTTTCCCCCCTTTTGGTCAAATACGCACTTAACATTGTCTGGGGTAATGTTTTAAATTAAGTTGAGTCAGACAAACAGCATAAATGAAAAGCCAAAGTATGCAACATCCAAAGAATTTATGTAATTTTAGAGACAGGCTCCACAATTTCTTTAATAACTTTTTGCTTGTCATTCATGGGTGAAAAATAAGATTTCCTTCCTTTGACATAAAATATGTTAAAAGGTTGTTAACAAGCTTTCTGAATCTCTACTTAATAGTACAGTTTGAGGTTTTGGCTTTCAATCTTTATTATTATTTGTATGTATGAACATGCAAGTACAGTGTATACTCTACAGTGCATGCACATATGTGTAGGTGCACATGCTTTTATGTAGTCCAGAGGAAGATACCACGTCTTGCTCTACCTTAGTCCTGAACTCAGTCGCCCACTAAACCAAGAGCTAGGGTGACAACAGCAGGCCCCAGGGAATCTCCTGCCTGACCCCCCAGAGCACCGGAGTTACAAGCCTGCCACAGCTGACTTTTTACATGGTTGTAGAGCCAAACTAAAATCCTCATGCTTGCATAGCAATCACTCTATCCATACAGGCATCTATCCAACACCTCTTTATCTTGTTTTGTTTTTTTTAAACATATGGACTTGCAACATAGTCCAGGCTGGTCCTGAACTTCTGATTCTCTTGCCTTCAGTTTCCTGAACACTGAGATCATTAGGTGTTCAACACACACCTGGTTAATAGTACTAGGAAGCTGAGTTAATTTATTTGCTTTAAGATTTTTTTATTTGGGATTTTCAGCATTTTAAGAGTCTTTATTTTATTTATTTATTGTCTAGGTTGGCCTCCAAGTTAATATACAACTGAAGCTGGCTCTGAACTCCTGATCCTTCTGACTGCAACTCCTAAGATTACAGATTTATAACACAAGGCCAGCTAACAGATAATATAAGGTAAAAGTATGGCACTTAATGTGTAGCCATTCCTCATTCATTCATTTGAGGCATGGTCTCGAGTCCTGGTTACTTATTTATTTTGCTTTCTTTCTTTTGCTCTCTCTCTCTCTTTCTTTGAGGCAAGGTTTCTCTAGTCCTGGTTACTCATTTATTTGGTTTTGGTGTTGTTTTGTTTTGTTTTGGAACAGGGTCTCTCTCTATGTGGTCCTTGCTACCCAGGGAACTCAATATGTAGCTCAGGCTATCCTCGAACTTGGAAATCCACCTGCGACTGCCTACTGAGTGCTGGAATTAAAGGTATGTGCTATCATGCCTGGATTTACATACCATTTTAAAAATAAAATATATGAGAAAATGAGATGCTGGCTCACTGAGTAAAAGCGCCTGCTGCCAAGCCTGTTGACTGGAATTCAACCTCAGTGGCCCACAGGG
This sequence comes from Meriones unguiculatus, assembly GCF_030254825.1. NCBI lineage: Eukaryota > Metazoa > Chordata > Mammalia > Rodentia > Muridae > Meriones > Meriones unguiculatus. Next base: position 51,287,792 of record NC_083350.1, read on the forward strand.
TAACAGGAGAAAACTAACTCCTGGAAGTTATTCTTTGACCTCCAAACTCATGATGTGACACAAGCACCCACACACATAAATATGGGCAAATTAAAAAATAATAATAATAATCAAATTTATTTATCTTTATTAATTTCTTAATAAATTTTTTTGAGCTAGGTCAATATGTAACCAAGGCTGGCTTTCAACTCCTGATCCTTTCACCTTACCCTCCCAGGTGCTGCACATACCTACCTACACATAAAGTCAAGGAAAAAAAAAAAAAAAGAGTAAATGATAGAATTTCAGTTTACAGGCCTGGGCAGAGTGGCCACAGATCTGTAGTAATCTTTCTGCCTCTACGTCCCAAGTGCAGAATTGTAAGCTTGCACTCCAACAGTTGGCTAGACTTCCTTCTCTGTTTTGTTTTTGAGACAAAGTCTTGCAATGGAGGCTAAATGGTCTTGAATTTAAGGCAATCCTCTAGCCTCGGTGTCCCAAGTGATAGGATCACAGGCTTGTGCTACCACACCCTGCTCTACATTTCTGTATTTTGGAGAAGATAAAAGGCTTTAATTACAGTGTAACTGAAATTGTATAATAAATAATGAGCTGACTATACATTATAAAATAATAACTATATATTATTTTGAGAAAACATTGTGTGTGTTTTTTAACATAGTCCATAACTTATAACTCGTGATCTTTGTGCCTCAGCTTCCCTCATACGTGTATACCACAACACCCAGTGAGAAAGCATGTTTATCATTGAGATATTTTAGTTTCATGTATGTCTGTGAGTCGCCATGTGAATGCTGAGAATTAAACTCAGGTCCTCGAGAAGAGCAGCCAGTGCTCTTAACTGCTGAGCCATCTCTCCAGCCCCCGAATCAGTTTTCTGAGACAGGGTCTCATCCTGTAGCTCCAGCTGACTTGGATCACTATGTAGCGCAGACTGTTAGGCAACATGCCTCTGCCCACAGAGGACAAGCATCGCTGTGAGCTATCACATAAGGCCTACCACAGATTTTCTTGGCTGATACTTCAAAACCAGTAGTTTGGCACAGCTTGGTCTACTTTAGTCTAAGTTTGTGTTCATTTAAAAATAAAAATAGCTATTTTTTATTTTTAGGTAAGGTAAGCATCAATTAAAATAAATAAACAACTTAGAGTTCCCTGAATCAATTCAAATACAGTAAAAAAGTTGGAAAACTACATTTAACTGATATATTTTTATGCACCTGGTGTTTTCCTTGTTAACTAGACATCTTTACTACCTTAAAAATGAGTTGAGTCAAAAAATTATTCACTGTATTCAATCAATATTTTTTAAAATATAGAATGTGAACTTTTAGGAAATTAAAAAAAAAAATCACTGAGATAACCTTGTATGACACTTTAGAGAGATCTATCGTTTTTTGTTGTGAGACAGGCTCTCTACACATGGATACCAGTCTGGTCCTACAGAGATCCACCTGCCTCTGCCTCCCAAGTGCTGAAAGGTGTACGCCACCATTCCTTATGAGATCTGCTCTAAAAATAGAGAGAGAGAATACCCGCTGCTTCTAGCAATGCTTCCAGTCTCGCCTGGGTCTCTGGATCCACTGTGCGCAAGTCTGCTCCTTCTGCTGGACCTGATAAGAATATCTCTGATGTTTTAAGGACTGGGTTATCCAAATCTTCTTGGTCCAAAATAAATGATTCAACCTGTTTATGAATTAAAGATGGAATAATGATGAAACTGATGAGAAATGATTACAATAACTATACTCTAAGTCGATATTATTTGTAATTAAAACATAGCCAGATTATTATATAAACATGAGCTATGGGAACAGAACTTTAAGGGAACATTCTCTGTTAATATTTTTTTTAAGATTTATTTATTATTTATACAGTATACTGTACTGCATGTGTGCCTGCGCACCAGAAGAAGGCACCAGATCACAAGATAAGATGGTTATGAGCCACACCATGTGATTGCTGGGAATTGAACTCAGGACTTTCAGAACAGCCAGTATTCTTAACCTCTGAGCCATCTCTCCAGCCCTCTCTGTTAATCTTCAAGCATGATGACAGGTATAACGCAGACACATTAAATAGGCTTCTTGGAGAGCACTATATCTTTATATTCCTAGCACAGAGCATAAAAATGCATATATACATGTGATTTTTTGGAGTACATGCACATAACCTCTTAGAAAGTTGTATACAGAACAAGACAGCAAAATAATAATCACACACAAACACATTAGTTCTCCTAGTGCAGACCTACAGTCCTAGCTCTCAAGAAGCTGATGCAAAAAGATCAAAGTGCAAGGTTTACCGAGGGAACTTAATAAGACCCTGTCCTAAGTCAACAGAAAAATGGCTGGGTGGGCCAGTGGCCAAGAGTAAAAGTATTTGCTGGCAAGCCTGACAATCAAATTTGGTCATGGGAACCCACATGACCACACATAAAAGACAACTGAATTCTGCAAGTTATCCTCAGATCTTTACACTGAAATCCACATGCAGACACACACACACACACAGAGGAAAAGACACAGAGACACACAGATAAATAAATGTAAGAAGAGGGGTTGGGTGCATGTCTTACACTTGCCTAGAATGTTCAAAACTCTGGACTCAATCTCCACACTGAAAAACATAATAGCATTACTAGGCCATTATAAGACAATTTTTCTCTTTCCTAAATAATTTACTCTGACTCTAAAAAATGGAAGTCAGATATACCCACTGCTGGATATAGTGGAGCATGCCTAAGAATACATCATACCCAGCAGCATACTTTGCTGAAATTAATAAATGGTATGAACAAAAATCAATTTAAAAATATACATAGAACCCTCTAATTAAATCAAGTTAATTAATTGAATTTTTAAAACTTAAGGTGAACATGTTTCTTGGAATGTATTAAGATTTATTTTCCTTTTTAGTTACTTGTATATGTATGTGCTTATGGGTGTGTATGTTAACATGAGCACAGGTGTCCTCAGAAACCAGAAACAAAGAAGCTGCCAGATCCCTAGAATTAGAATTAGGTGGTGTTGAGCTGCCTGACATAGATGGCTCAGGTATAACACAGCCTTAGCCATTGAGCCCTTTTCTAACCCTCAATTAATATAAATATTTATATTAAACTATTTTAATATATATTTAATATTAAACTATGACCAAAGTAAACTATTTTACTTTTTTCTATCTACTGTTCTGCTTCCAATCTCAAAAAGGTGTAAAAAAAATTGAAATAAAACTTTAAATTAAGGTGGGCAGTTGTGGCACTCACTTTTAATATCAGCACTTTGGAGGCAGAGGCAGGCTGATCTCTAAGTTTGAGCCTAGCCTGGTCTACAAAGCAAGTCCCAGGACAGCCAGGGTAACAAGGAGAAACCCTGTCTCGAAAAACAAAAACAAAACGAAAAAATTTCAATTATACTAACATGGCTTAACACTGGTAAAATGATTAAAGAAAAAAAATCTTTCAATGATCAGTAGTAACTAGTTGTTATCTCACTCTCAACCTATGTTTCTAAAAATAATTTTTTTAAAGGACATTCTAGGAGTTAGGTGCAGAACGAACAATTACTTAGCAAGCTGAAGGCTGTAGTTCTAGGTTTCAACCTCCAGTATTGCCAAAAAAAAAAAAAAAAAAAGACAGTCCTAACATAAAACATACATTTTATTTTTATTATATATTTACACTGAATAAAGACAACTTTACACTCAATAAAGACAACCTGGTCTCAAAACAAAAACAAAACAAAACACAAAACAGGTTATAGTGTGGTGCACACTTGTATTTTCAGCTATTTGGGATGCTGATACAGAATGATCAATGAAGCCACAAGCTGAGACTAGCCTGGGCAACATAGCCAAGAACCAATCTCAAAAACAAATAAACAATTACTATAAACATAGGCTTATCATTCCTAAACTGGCTAAGATCAAGTGTATAGCTGGGCATGGTGGCACACTCCTTTAATTGAAGCATTGAGAGGCAGAGGCAGGCAGATCTCTTGAGTTCCAGGACAAACAGGGCTATGTAGACAGACTCTGTCCACCCCCAAAAGAAGATAAGGATATAAACAGATTTTAAAACCCAAAGATCTGAATTCAAATTCTGACTCTTGCTGGATATGGGAGTACACATCTATACACACCTATTTATCCTAGCATAAAGCTAGGAAAGGAGATGTCAAGTTCAAGGCTAGCCTGGACTGTGATATAGAAATCCTGCCTCAAAAATTAAGAAAAAAAGAAAAAGAAAAAAACCTAGCTCTATCATTAACTAAATATAACTCTGTGTATGTTATATATTTCATTTGTTTCCCCATACACAAATTCGGAACCATATAATTTTCCTTATATGGTACTTACAAGATTTGTTTTTAGAATGTATAAGCAAGCCTTTTAGTTCAGTGACAATGAGCACTCAACGTATTATAATTATTACTATGTTTCTAGAAGCCAAAGCAGTGAAAACATATACACCAGGACATTCAATAGCTTGCTGTTCAGAACTACAGCAATTTGGTATGGCTCAAATATTAAAAGTAAATGGAAGACAGTGAAAATTAAGCTGGAAAGACAACAAAAGCAAATTCCTAATCTTGCATGCTATGAAAACTTTTTCTTTCTTTTTTGGGGGGACTACTTTATAGGCCAGGCTAGCAGCAATCCTATTACCTCAACCTCCACAGTTCAGAACTACAAATGTAAGCCACCACAGCAAGCTGAACTAAGTAACATTTTGGTAAAAACAGAATTTACACACACTCAAACACACACAGTAAATAAATTAATAAGATAAAGTAGTCTGAATTTTGCTAAAACATGAACATAAGACAGCTATCCATGATGACTGAGTAGGAATGCTTTTATTAAATTATTTAAATTTTTAATGTTTTATTTAAAATATTACCCTTGTAAGCCCACCTCTTAAGGCTCATCCACGGCCTCAAATGAAGACTTAAACACTACCTTTATAAAGATCATCCAATTAATGCACAGCAAGAGTTTATACATTGATTTTGGTATCTTGGATTGTCACAGAACCATAACAAAATTAAATATAATGAGGTCATTAAATTGCAACATGCCTAAAACATGCAACGATATAATTCATCAAAAGGAGTTTAAAAGAACATGTAAAGTTTTCTCATTCCTTGAAATGTTCATATTACTGAAAAAGCTGATATCTTTAAGAACAGGAAACTTTTTTCATCATCTAAAGCCTAGCATAAAGCTTAATAAATAGTAGACCCTAAATAAATAAATCTACTCCAAAATACCAATCAGGCTACGCCTGGTGGTATATAAAGTAGAGACAAGAAGTTCAAAGCCTACTAGAACTGAGTTCAAGGCCAGCCTGGGCAATTTACTAAAACTCTTATCTCAAAAAATAAAAAGATGGCTGGAATCCTTAAGCACCATAAAAGAAAAGATAAAAAGCTAGGAAGCAGGCATTGTTGCTCAGGCCTATAATTTCAACACTTATGAAACTGAAATAAGATTGCTGTAAGTTTCAGGGAAGCCTGGGCTACACATAGTGTGTTATAAAGCAGCCTGGATCACACTACAACATGAGATGATTCTGGGTTTCAATCTCAACATGGATGGATAAATGAATGGATAAACAACTAACCAAACAATTCATTTTCACTAATTTTTCCTTGCTATTTTGTGTGTGTGTGCGTGCAAGCACACGCCCAACAGTATGTAAATGCAGGTCAAAAGACAACTTTTCAAAACCAGTTCTCTCTTTCCACTATAAAGGTTCCAGGGATTGAACTCAGGTCATCAGGTTTGATGGCAAGCATTTTACCAGAATTCTTAAGTTATCAAGGACTAAAACCACTGAAAGACCTTTTCTGTTTTCTTTTTGCAGTACTGGGGACAGATCCTTGGGCCTTCACAGGATAGGCAAGTACTCTACCACTAACTACCATCACCAATTCTTGTTTTATTTTAGACTGAGACAGGGTCTTGTGTAACTCACTATGTAGCTACAAACAACCTTGACTTTCTGATCCTCCTGCTCCACCCTCAAGTGCTGAGATTACATGTATAAACCATCAAGTCTCCTTTATGTGGAGATGAAACCCAGGGATCCATCCATACTAGGTTAGCACTCCACCAACTGAGCTACAGCCTCTGCTGCTAGGAAGGAGGGAAAGAGGAAAAGCCAGAGTACAATCTAGGATGCCCTTCCTGCTCAGGCATCCTACACCTTGTTTTTTGAGACAAGATCTCTCTCACTGAGGCCCTGCAATAGCCAACTAGGTTAGACTAGGCTAGACTGGCTAGCTAGCAGCCAGCAAGCTCCAGGGGATTTACCAATCTTGGACTCTCCAGGGTAGAATTACAAACACACACTGCCACTCCTGGCTTTTTGGGAATCTAACTCAGATCACCAAACACTTTATCAACTATCTCCACAACCATAGTTATCTTCTGATTCCTTAATGCACAGGTCAGGCTGGGCTGGGCACCCCAAAAGAATTCCCCTCTATTGAGACACAGGCAGGGACCTTTACAATTCTTTCACTTTTATTTTTCTTTCTTTTGAGATAGAGTCCATGGTAGCTCAGGCTGTCTTCTAACTCTTAATTTAGTATTCACTGAGGACAGACAACCTTCAACTTCTCCTGCCTCTACCTCCCAAGTACTGCACCACCAAGCATGGTTTTATGCTGTACTGGAATAAAACCCAGATTTTCCTGTTATACTATGCAATTATTCTACCAATTGAGCTCCATTCCCAAGCCGGAACTATGGAATTTTATTATAAAAGATGAGTTCATGAAAAAGTCCTACTCACTAAACAGATTCTTCTGTAAACAATGAGTAAACAGTAAAAGATGACATAGTGGTTAAGAGCACATACTAATCTTGCACAAGACCAGAATTCTATTCCTAGCACCCACCTCTAACTCCAACTCCATCAGAATTTGATTCCTCTGGCATCCACTGACACAAGCACTCACAGACTCTACACACAGCTCCACACAGACATGTAATTAGAATGGAACACAGGATCTAAGAGATGTTTATCCACCTATGTTCAAAGCAGAATTATTCACAACCACCAAAAGCTGGGCACGGTGGTTTATCCCTATAAATCCATTCTGGAGGCTGAAAAAGGAGGATCAAGATTTCAAAGCCAGCTATGGTGACTTTATCCCTAGCACTGGGAGGCAGGAGGATTTCCGAGTTTAAGGCAGACCTGGTTTACATATGGAATACCGGGACAACTAGGACTAAATGGAGAGACACCGTTTAAAAAAAAAAAAAAAAAGTTCAAAGCCAGCATAGCCCTGTGCTTTCTCCAAGACTAGAAAGTCAGTGACTGTTTCAAGATCATCCTAAACTATATAGCAGGTTTGGGGCAAGTTTAGGCTTACCTCAAAAACACAAGAGAAAGGAAGAAGGAACTAAGGGAAAGAGGAAAAAGGCATAGGCACCTGTAATCCCAGAATTTAGAAATTAAAGGCACAAAGATCCTGAATTGTGCTGGAGAGATGGCTCAATGGTTAAGAGCACTGACTGTTCTTCCAAAAGACCCCGGATCAGTTCCAAGCACCCATGTGGCAGCTCACAGCTGTCTGTAATTCCAAGATCTGACACTCTCACACAGACACACAATGCATGCAAAATACCAATGCACATAAAATAAAAAATTAAAATAAAAAAAAAAGATCATGAGTTATAGGCCAACCTGGGCTGTATCATGTGTCACACTATCTCAAAACGGGGGGAGGGGAGGTAGGGGCTCACACCTTTAATCCCAGCACGGGGAGGCAGAGGCAGGCAGATCTCTGTGAATTGGAGACCAGCCCGGTCTAGAAAGAAAGTCCAGGACAGCCAAGGCTACACAGAGAAACCCTGTCTCAAAAAACAACCTAACAAACAAAACAAAAACAAAATCCTGTTTCAAAAAACAGAACAAAAAAAGGTAGGGAGTAGGTGGGGAAGGGGACAACAAAAATGGCTCTGCAGATAAAAACACTATCATGCATTGGGTCTCCAGATCCCAAATTGGAAGAAGAATCCTTCCAAAAGCTAGCCTCTGACCTCCATATTCTCTCCTTCCCTTTTTCCCACCCGCCCCCACACACACAATTAAAAAAAAAAAACATTTAAAAATGAAAAAGGAGTTCATTACTTTTTCTTTATTAGATTTATAAACTATGTTAGATATTTAAAGATGCCTTTAAAAATCAACAACCCTTAAAAACAAAAACAAAACTCTCATACTTCAAATTACAAATTACATACTTCACAGTAGTCTTCTACTCACACTAGCTACTTCTGCATTGCTCTAAATTCATAACCCATATAGTCATAATCATTAATTTATATGCCGTCTTACTGCTTTACTGAATGATACTGTCCAAGAATGGTACTGATCCATTAACAGTTACAGTAATAGCACACAGCCCCTTTTTAACATTTCTGACATCTCCAAAATTTACACACTAGACTATCACTGATTTTATCACTGATAAAACCCTTTCTATCTTGAACAAACTAAATGTCCCCCTAACAATTTTTGTATGTTTACTTTGAAGAAAACTAAGTAAAGTTTTTGAAAATATTTTAAGTGAAAGTTTTTTAACTGAGAAGCTTACTTTAGAAATTTTAAAACATTCCTGACTAGTTTTACATTATTCAGTACCTTCTTTCTATTTCTCTCTTGTTCCGATTATGTGTAAGTCGTAAAATGCTATGAAAAGCAGTGAGTCACCTTGTTTACCTAAAGTTTGAATACACAGCATTCATGACAAAACTGCCATCCCTGACAAGAGTGGCCTCTAAACCAGTGGTTCTCAAGCAAGAGCAACTTTGTTCTCTGGAGGCATCATATGAATGTCTGAAGAATTTAGTCTATCTCAATTAGCTGGTTACACCGGCATCTAGTGGACAGATAAAGATGCTGCTAGTACATGAGAGAGCCCTTACAACAAAGAATTATCTGGCCCCAAAATGTCAGTATGCTATTGAAAAACCCTGCTCTATATTATAGAACATAACTATAAAGGAAATTAATTAGCTCTTTCATCACTGAATGAAAACCAACTCTATATGGCCTGTGCTTTCGACTCTAAACTATAAACATACCTCTCCAGCCTGTGCTTTTGAATCTAAAAGTAATTTTCCAAGACAATAAAAAATCCTAAAAAAAAAAAAAATCCCTTACATAGCTTCTGCTATAATTTTCAGGGCCATATTCAGTATCTTTGTGCTTTTACATAATTGTAAATATGGCACATGCTTTAAAGAAACTATCAATATGATATAAATTTATTGAAAGAAGATTACTGGCTACCTTGAAAGAATTGAAGAGCTAGTTGAGGTGGGAAAAACTTTTTTACATTATCTTTTCTATCTATACTGTTGAATTGTTCTTCAAGAAACTAGTTTTATAATATATAATGTTTTATCTTTTTCCACCTGTAATGGAGATTGAACCCAGAGATACATGCATATTAGGCAAGAGTTTCGCCCTAACATTGAGCTACACCCTAAGCCCCATAACCTTGTGGTAATCCATTCCTCACACTCCCAATAGGGTTTTACTATGCAGTCCTGGCTGGCCTGAAACTCAAGTATAGTGTATAGACCAGGCTAACTTTGACCTCTAGAAATCTGTCTGCCTGGGATTAAAGGTATATTTGTGTACTACCACACCAGCATTTTTATAATTTTAAAAGATGTAACATATTATTCAGATATATATGCATATTCTTATGATAGAAATATTTAAAATCAATCTTAAAAAGTCCTTTCTTTAGAATTTTTTTTCTTTTTTCTTTTTGTTTGTTTGTTTCGAGACAAGATTCTCTGTGTAGCCTTGGCTGTCTTGGACTCACTTTGTAGACCAGGCTGACCTCAAACTCACAGATAGGCCTGCCTCTGGCTCCCAGAGTGCTGGGATTACAGGCACTTGTCACCACACCTAGCTAGAATTTTTTTTTTCAATCTGCTAAAAGGGGAAAAGTATCACTTTAAAATTTACATTTAGTTTGTAGGATTTGAGAGATGGCTCAGCAGGTAAGAGCAATGACTGTTCTTCTAGGACCCACATTCAAATGCTGGCACCCACATGGTAGCTCACAACTATCTGTAACTTAAAGAAATGACATTCTCACACAGACATAATACAAGCAGACAAAACACCAATGCACACTGAAACAAAAACAAAACAACAAACAACAACAAAAACTAGGAGTAGTGGTGCACACCTTTGATCCCAGCACTAGGGAGCCAGGGGCGGAGGTGGATCTCTGTAAGTTTGAAAACAGCTGGTCTACACAGTGAGTGCCAGGACAGCCAGAGCTACACAGTGAGACCCTGTCTCAAAAAAAAAAAAAAAAAAAAAAAACCAAAAATGGTTTATGAATTAGAAAGGTGGTTCAGTGGTTAAGTAGACTGACTGCTCTTCCAGAGGATCTGGGTAATTCCCAGAACCCACATGGTGGTCCACAACTATCTGTAACTCCAGTCCCAAGGAGATCCAAAGTCCTCATCTGGCCTCTGTGAGCACTGCACACACATATATACAAACCAAACCACTCATGCACATAAAGTAATTTAAAAAACAAAAACAAAACTGGTTTGTAAGGAGAGATGGCTCAGTGGTTAAGAGCATGGAATTGTCTTACAGACAACTTGAATTCAGATCCCAGCACCCACAATGAACTGCTTAACAGCTGTCTTCCAGCTCTAGGTATTCTGGCAAGCGTGCGCACACATGCACACATTCACTTCAATAAAATAATTTAAACTGATTTATATGGGTTTTGTTTTTGAGACAGGGTCTCGTGTAGATCAGGCTGGCTCTGCTATGAGACTGAGGCTGGCCTTTAACTCCTGACTCATTCTCCCAACTCACTGGATTATAGTTGTGTACTTAACTCTAAGAAAATTTTAACCTGACCTCTATTATCCAATGCATATTCTGACTCCTCTAGTCAGGGACTTATATGGATAAGGAAGAGACTCAACAACCCTGAAGAAATACAAAACAGACACCCCCCTATGTTTAAAGCCATATGCAATAGTTGGATCTGGTGGTATCAGCCTATTAACAACACTGAGGTTCAAGGAGAAGTATCATAAGTTTTATGTCTAGTGGAGCGGCACATGCCTTTAGTCCAGCATTAAGAAGCAGAGGTAGATGGAGCTCTACGCTTCTCAGGATAGCCAGGGTTTCACAATAAGACTGTCTACAAACAAACAAACAAAAAAGGTTTAATCCCTGGCTGAGCTAAACAGAAAGTTCAAGGCTAGCCTGAGCAATTTAGTAAGCTGCTATCTCAAATTTTACAAAGTCAAGAGGTGCTAGAGACAGAATACCTGCTAGCAAACACAAGGTCCTGGGTTTAATCCCCAGAACCACTAAACAAATAATCAAATGATGGCATTCTTAAACTAATATAACTTCATGGGGTTTTTTTGTTTTTGTTTTTTGGGTTTGTTGCTATTCTTTTTCTAGACAGAGTTTCTCTGTGTAGCTGTGACTGTCCTGGACTCACTTTGTAGACCTCAAACTCATAGTTACCTGCCTGCCTCTGCCTCCCCAAGTGCTGGGATTAAAGGCCTTTAACACGCCACCCACGTAACTTCAATATGTTTTTAAAAATTTATATGGAGGATAGTGAGATGGCTCAGCAATTACAAACACTTCCAGCAACACCTCAATTCAAGCCCTAGAACTCATAGTAAAAAGAATGGACTTCGGCAAGTTGTCCTAAAATATCCACAAGAATGTTATCGCACACACATGCCATTTGTGCATGCAAATAATAATAATAATAATTTTAAAAATTACTACTAGTAATAGTCTTGGACACCTTCTCAAACTACAGGATCTTTCAACTTAACCAGCAAGAGATATTACTGGGTCTTTCAAGTCTCATTTCTTACCTTCTCCTGCCCCACACTGGGGAAGACAACCTCCACTCCCAAACTATGTAACAACTAACTCATTGTCTCTATGGATCTAAGTACTGGCTCTAAAATAATTTAGAAAATGTAAACATGAGGATTTTATTATTATTCAAATACTTCACAGGTTACGTATTTTTCTATGAATAGTATTTGTTATCCCTTCCAAAATATCATGAACAAGAAAACAGAAAAAGTAAATAACTTATCTAAGCAAAATAGTTCGTTTCATTCACAAAGAGAGACTATATAACCTACTATTCTTACTGCTGCTTTGAGATACTTCAGAAATTTCTTTTCTGAAAGAAGGGAAAAAACCACAAAAAAAGTTTTTCCTTCTCCAAGGGTTAAGAATCTACATGCACACCAAACCCTATCTCCCTTCCCCCAAAACCCTGTAGCTCAGAGATCTGCATACCAAAACTAAAGTTTGTTGTTGTTTTGGTTGTTTATTTGTTTAGAAAAATTAACGAAGAAAAGCCAGGTAGCCAACCAAATCGGTGGTGGCCCAGGCAGAAGACTGACTGACTAGCACACACAAGTCCAGCTTGGACTACAAAGTGCAACCCTGTTCATAAAAGAAAAAAATCCAAATATGTACTCAATACCTAAATTCATTTTTTTTTCTGGCACAAAATATATAAGAGGAGACCCTTAACCCCAGAGCTTGGAGGGCAGAGGCAGGTGGATCTCTGAGTTTGAGGCCAGCCTGGTCTACAGAGTGAGTTCCAGGACAGTCAAGGTTACAAAGACAAACCCTGTCTTGAAAAAACAAACAACAAAATAAAAAACAAAACCAGGAAAATAAGAATAGGTGTTTCAGATTGGAAAGATGACTCAGGGTTAAGAGCACTGACACTCTTCCAAAGGACCCCAGTTCAACTCCTAGCACCCACATGGTAGCTCAGAACCAGCTGTAAAGCCAGTTTGAGGGAACACAACCACCTCTTCTGGACTCCATGGGCACCAAACACTCAAGTGGTGCACACACATATAGGCAAAACACCATTACATATATAACCAAAAATTTTATTTAAAATATGAAGCTAGGCATGGTGGTTCATGCACTCAATCCCAGTACTTGCAAGGCAGAAGCAGGCTAATCTCTGTGAGTTCAAGGCCAACTTGTCTACAAAGCCAGTTCCAGGCCAGCCAGGGCTATAAGACCTTAAGATCTTGCTTGTCTCAAAAAAGTATGACACGGTATAGATTGTGCCCATAGCTTTAACACATTGTTTGAAATGCCTGTGTGTGGCAGAGACAGACATTGAGACAGGAATTTGACTTGAAAGTTCACTAGCACTTTTATCTGTAAAGAAATTTAAACACTACTCATATAAAAGCAAATCAGCAACCTCTAATCTCATCCATGCCAATTATGTCAAAGTGGACCCGAAAATTCAAGGAGACTGTCTTCCCATAACATTTAGAATAAAGCCAATCTTTTCAGATTCTCTCTTTACAAATCACAAAGAAAACAAATCTTTAGAACCTAGTTAGTCACCACTTTATTGCCTAGCTAAACATCCATGTGTTCTGAGTTCAGCTCTCATCAAGCTTCACTGAAAGGATAAAAGCCTTCCACGAACCCAAAAGCGAGGAAGCTACATACTCTCCTAACAGCTGACTATCCAAGTAAAATTCTTTTCTCTTCTTGGCTTAGAATTTATTTTCTTATAGTGAAATTAAAATATATGGATGGATAACATACACAGCTTTTTTTTCCAAAGTGAAATCCAAAGAAACTCCTGTTCAGACCTAGGAAAAACAGTGCTGTAACTATACTCTGTAATAACTTCTCCTTATTCCTCTTAAATGCACAAGCCAGGATCACTGGTACAAAGAAATTCCTGTACTTTAACACCAGGACCAGAGGTTAAAGTCACAGGGATGAACCAGGACCAACGGAGAAGAAATACTTAGCTAGGCATGCTGGTGTAATCCAGCACTAAGATGATACAGGAAGGAGGATGAGAAAGTTCAGCCAGCCCGGTCTACAAAGCAACTCACAGGCTACATATCAATAATTAAAACATTCAATAAATCACAGTCAAAAATAATTCTGAGCACTTAAAACATCACAGTAGAGTTCTCTATCCTAACCATTGTCAAAGAAAGTAATAGTCAAGTTGTAAATGCATATGCATGTGAGCATGTGTGCAAAAATCTACATCTACAAGTTTGTGTCACCACCCTTTCCCCAAGAGACAGTAGCTACTATCCTAAATTGCTCACACCTAAAATTTGCACAGGGAAATGTGCATGTGCTAAAAGAAACGCAAAAGCTAAACTCCTTTCTTCACAAGGAAAAAAAAAAAGCTGTTTGTAGGCTGCCTCACCTTCTCCCAGGCTAAAAAACCTTAGCTTTCGACTATCCAGCAATTCCGAAGCTCAAAGCCTTGGAACTTCCTTTTCCTGCCTAACTTCACAAAACGTCCAAGAGCCAGTCACGTGATGCCCCCCCACTCCAACTTCGGCGTAAAAAGCTGAGAACTTAATGATACTCACCTGCCTCAAACTAAAGAGAAAATATGAGTTGCTCTACTTAAGTGCACGGGCCAGGCAACACGGAAGGCCGAGGCAAAGCGCGGACAGGCGCTCGGAGCCGGCCGCGCGCGCCAGCTCCTCAGGCTCCCTCAGTACCAAGGGCAGGGACTCCGGCGGGCGAGACCCCGCCCTCCCCCATCTCCAACCCGGGGTGGGCGGGAGGCAGCCCGCGGAGCCCGGGTTCCCGCGCGAAGCCCGCGGACCAAAGAACTCCCCATTGTGGGTGTCCGGGCGCTGACGGGAAGCCGTCCCGCTCCTGACGCGCGCCGGAGAGCAAGCCGAGCGCCCACTAGGCCCGCAGCGCTGCCACCGCCGCCGTGCAGGCGACCGCTGTCAGGGGAGCCTGCACCCGGGGGCGCGGGAGGGCGGCCCGGCCGGGGGGCCGGCTGGCTCCGAGGAGTCACCTCTCAGGCAGTGTTAGACACGGGGGTCCCGGGGCTTATACCTCGGACACCTCGTCCTCGTCGCTCCCCGAGGCACCACCTCCGCCGCCCGTCCTCAGCACGGCAGCCGCTAACTTGAAATCCAGCGCGCCGTCCCCTCCGCCCGCGCCGCCGCCGCCGCCGCCGCCGCCGCCGACTCCCGGAGCGGGCCCAGCCTCCCCAAAGAGCCTCACGGTGCGGATCCCCAGCCCGACCCCTCCCGGCGGAGGCGGCTCCGAGGCCCCGGCTGGGGCGGATCGCGGAGCTACCGAGTCCAGATCCTCCTCAAAGGAGGTGCCGCCGCCCCCGCTGTCCGTCAGCATGGTTCTCACGCAGAGCCGGAGACGCCGCCGAACCACTCGCGGCCACCGCCGCGCCTGATCCCGGGAAGGTGAGGAGCAAAGCAGGAGGAAGAAGCGTCTCCTTGCCCCCCCACCCCGTCCCAGCAGCGCCACTAACTTCTCACTGCCTAACCTGCTGCCTCCCGCCCCTCAGACTCATCACTGGTTGCGACTCCCGGGCGCCTCCAAATCATTGGCCAAGGAGGTCTGTCGTTCACGCTCTCCGTCACGCGCTACTAGCTGGCTCGCAGCCCCCAAGCTGCGTTGACCCGCGCAGGCCTAGGCGGTTGTGAACACCCGCCTCCTCCTTCTCCGGGGCCGACTTCCGGTCTCCTTCTCCATCTATTGGTCAGCCTCTGTGACTATCGTCTCACCTCCTCCAAGTGGATTAGTTGGGCTTGTGATCAGTCATAGCGAACCCTAACAACGGGGAACTCCATTGGCGCCTGAGATGGTCGGTCATTTTGGTCACGGGACGTCGCGTGGTGCAATTGGCCTGTGAGAGTATTGTTCATCCCGCCCCCCGTCTGAGGTGACGGGAAAAGGCTGGGGAATTTCCATTTCTCATTATTAGAGCGCCTGGGATCATTAAAGAAGCCGCGGTCGTCGGTGCCTCGGCTTCCGATGAGACAGGGGGCCGAAGAGGAAAAGTAATCCCCACAAAGTCCGAGAATCATTGACAAATCCGGACAAGAACACGGACTTGTAACTGCGGAGACCGGGGATTTGTATATTATCCTCAGAGGAAAGCGCTCCAAAGGTATCCGGCTGGAAAATGCCCAAAGTCAAGAGAAGCCGGAAAGCGCCGCCGGATGGCTGGGAGCTGATTGAACCAACGCTGGATGAACTGGATCAGAAGATGAGAGAGGCTGAAACTGAGCCCCACGAGGGAAAGCGGAAAGTGGAGTCTCTGTGGCCCATCTTCAGGATCCACCATCAAAAAACTCGTTACATCTTCGACCTCTTTAACCGAAGGAAAGCCATCAGCAGAGAGCTGTACGAGTATTGTATTAAAGAAGGCTACGCCGACAAGAACCTCATCGCCAAGTGGAAAAAGCAGGGCTACGAGAACCTGTGCTGCCTGCGCTGCATTCAGACTCGAGACACCAACTTCGGAACCAACTGCATCTGCCGCGTTCCCAAAAGCAAGCTGGAAGTGGGCCGCATCATCGAGTGCACGCACTGCGGCTGCCGGGGCTGCTCCGGGTGAGCCCGTGACCCTGGACTTTGGGGGGCTTTGGGCCTGTGGGCTCGGGCCTGTCGGGCCAGGTGCAGCATTACAAAGGAATTGCTTGTCATTGCTACCACAGGTACAAAATTAATTTCTGATGTAACTCCCTAAATAAAGTCTTTAAACAGAGGTAATGAATCTGAAATAGAGGAAACTGAGAAAAATGGGTATTTTCATTGTCTCCATCCATTTGAATAATACGTCTTGATTGCCTAACAACTAACCGGGAGCATAGGCAGTATGATTGAATCACTGTTTCCCCTGAGTCTCTAAGTTTATCATTAAGAAACTCTAAATTGGCTGGGCTCTCAGGGAGGCAGAGGCAGGGAAATCTCTTGAGTTCAAGGCTAACCTGGTCTACAAGACCAGCCAAGGTTACACAGAGAAACCTTATCTCAAAGAAGAAGAAAAAAAAAAGGAAGAAACTGTAAATTTCCTAGATTTTGGTTACAGCTGTGTAGTTCAAAATGATTGACTAGTTAATATACAGCTCTGTGTCTTTATTTTTTAGTTTATTGTTTTATGCACTTAAGTGTTTGCCTAATTGTATGGCCTGGGGCCCACAGAGGCTAGAAGGGACTGTAAGATCCCTTGAAACTGGAATTAGAAGTGGTTGTGAGCTGCCGTGTAGATGTTAAAGAGGCAGACCACGTGCTCTTAATCACCGAGCCACCTCTCAAGGCCCCTCTTTTTTTTTTTTTTTTTTTTTTTTGCTTATTGTGTGTGTTTACTTGGGCCACCGTGCTCCTATGGAGGTCAGAGGACAACTCTTGGTAGAGTGGGTTTTCTCATTTCTATTTTACCTAGTTGCCAGGAATCCAACTTGGGTTTCCAGGCCTACGTGGCAAGCATATCTATCAAATGAACCATCTCAGCTGCTTCTGGTTTTTATTCTATGAAACGGGAGCCTTACATGGCCCAGGCTGGCTTCAAACTTTCAATACAGTGGAGCCTGGCCTTGAACTTCTGATCTCCCCACTTTCACCTCCTATGCCTGGCTAGATTTTTGTTCTATTTTTGTTTGTTTCTTTTTATTGTGTAGCTCTGGCTGGCCTGGAACTCACTAAGTATGCCAGGCTGGCCTCAAACTCACAGAGATTCCCTCTGTTTCTGCCTTCCACGTGCTAGAAATAAAAGCTTGTGCCATCACATCTGGCCTGTTGCTATTGACAGGCTCTCTGTAGCCCAGACTAGACACGAATATTTTTGTGCTGTGTGTTTCTTGAGTTGGGTGTGGTGGGCCACACCCATAATTCTATCATTCAGGAAGCCAAGGCAGGAGAACTGAGACTTCAAAGTCAGATCTGCCTGCCTCTGCTGCTCAAGTGCTGGGATTGTGCCACCACCACCCTACAATATGAGAGGTTTTTTTTTTTTTTAAAGATTTATTTTTATTGTTTTTAATAATATGTATGTGTCTTTGTGTTGGTATATACATTTCAGTGCAGGGGTCCTCAGAGGCCAAAGAAGTGGGATACCCCGGAGCTGGAGTTACAGGTCCTTGTGAGCCACCTGGGTTGGTGCTGGGAACCAAATTTTAGTCCTCTTTGAAAGCATTAGGTGCTCTTATCCTCTGTGCCATCTCTTCAGCCCTACTGGACTATTGTTGTTTAAAAAACCAAAGAGCTTGAAAAAAATTCTCTCCAACTTATACAGTAGAGTTTCTCACATTGGAAGAGAAATTGCAGAAGTCAGCATGTCAAAAAAGCAATGGATGATCCTTGCCCTGGGAAAACCACCTTGATGATAGTATCTCCCCTACCATATATATATGTCTGACAAACACAATCACAAATACAAGGACTGTGACTACATGTAGTTTTATTAAGATTTATTTTTATTATTTTTACTTCTGTACAAAATGTGTGTACACATGTATGTGTACATAAATGGAAGTACTTACAGAGACCAGAGGTTTCAGATCTTCCAAGAGCTACAGTCAGTTGTGAGCCTCCCTGTGTGAGAACCAAACTTAAGTCTTATGGAAGAGCAGCAATTGCTCTTAAGCACTGAGCCATCTTTCCACCTTATACATGTAGTTCTTGGATGTGGACCCTGGATTTTCTCAAAACCAGGGATTTCTGCATACCAGTCTATCACATTTCATTCCGTCTGTAAAAGAAGAAGTAAACCAGTAACTTTAATTCACTGTGATATTGTCATTAAACCTTCATGATTCTATTCTGAAGATGAACTGGGGAGATAGCTCAGTAGATAAAGATACTTGCTTGCACAAGCATGAGGATATGAGCTCTGATTTTAAAAACCAGATGTAGGGGCTGGAGAAATAGTTTAGTGGTTAAGAGCTTTTGTCCTTGCTGGAGAGATGGCTCAGAGAAATTGTTGCTCTTGCAGAGAGAGGGCCTAGGTTCAATTCCCAGGACCCATACGATGGTTTACAACTGTCTATAAGTAGGGCATGGTGGCATATAATTTTAGTCCCAGCATGCCTTTTGTCCTAGAGAGGCAGAGGCAGGTGGATTTCTTAGTTCAGTCCCAGCGTGATCTTCAGAGCAAGTTCCACGACAGCCGAGAAACCCTGTCTCAAAACAAAGAGAAAAAAACCACAAAAACAAACCATCATAAGCCATAACTCCAGTTTCAGGGAATCTTACCCCCTTTTCTGACCTTGAGTAGTAGGCACACATGTAGTAAACACTTTAGGCCAGCAATGGTGGTACATATCTTTAATCCCAGCCCTTGGGAGGCAGAGGCAGGCAGGTATCTATGCGTTTGAGGCCAGCCTAGTCTGCACAGTGAGTTTCACACCAGCTAAGGGCAATTGTAGTAAGACCCTGCCTCAAGATTAAACTGAGGGATGGGGCCACCAGGAGGGCTTTTGCTGCTCTTGGAGAAGATCTGAGTTTGGTTCTTAGTACCCACATCATGGAGCTAACTACCAACTCCAAGGGATCCATCACCTTTCTCTCTAGCCTCAGACACCCTAAACTGACATTCACATAAGTAAAATATTTTTTAAAAATCTAAAGGGAAGGGGGACGGAGAGATAGTCCAGCGGTTAAGAGTATTTGTTGCTCTTACAGAAGCCTGGGGTTCCGTTCCTAGTACCGTCTTTCAACACCTCACAACTTCCTTTAAGTCAAGCATCAAGGAGTCTGATGCTCCGTCCTGGCCTCTGCATGCACTGAATTCAGATGCACGTCCATATGCAGACACATACACATAATTAAGAATAAAATCTTTTTTTAAAAAGCCAACTCTGTGTGTGTGTGTGTAACCCCAGTGCTGGGGCAGGGTAAGGGTCATCATCATCATAAAGACAGATCCTGGGGGCTTGCCTGCCACCCAGTCTAGTTAAAATGGCAAACTCCACATGGGCATAAACCAGACACACATATATACCACATACAAACAGGTGGCTGGTACATGGAGAATGTCAAACCCAAGGTTTGATTTCTGGCCTCTACACACATGTACACACATACACAAGCTCGTGCTTGCAAAAACTAATGAAGGGCTGGCAAGATGGCTCAGCAGGTAAAAACACTTGCCACAAGACTAATGACTTGGATGGTTCCAGGAACATATATATATGGTAGAGGGAGAGAACTGACCTCACTAGCTGCCCTCTGACCTCACACACTCAACAACCTATGTTTGTGCCCACATGTAGTAAGAATTTTGTTTCATTTAAAAACATATTAGAAGAATGTGTTTTTGTACCAGGTGTGGGATATGGGGCTGCCTCACAGTAGCTGGCTATGGTTTGCCTCGTGCTCTAGCAGAGGCATGATTTTGCCAGCTGCAGATGGTTTCTGCAATTGTGTGACGTTTGGAATTCTGGGGACTTTTCAGAGGATGTATAAATGCTAGCGCCATGATAGATTGGTTGGTGGCTGGATGCTGTTGGTCATTCATGGTTGGTTGAGGTTTGTTAAATAGTTGTTGAAAAGAAGTAAGAAGAAATTAGGTATCCTGACTTCGAAGATCAAACTTGCACCACGGGACTCAAGGCCTCTAATCAGCAGGAAGTAGTGTAACAGTAAAGTCACCCTCTTTCTCCTCTATCCTTTTTTCTCTCCTATCTAGTGTTATGGGGTTGGAAGGAAGGAAGAACCCAGAAAGTAGCAAAAGCTAACAACACAAATACAGATTTTATTTATTTATTCTCTATCTATCTATCTCTGTGTGTCTGTGTGTGTGTGTGCGCGTGCGCGCGCGTGTGCGTGCGCGTGTGTGTGTGTGTGTGTGTGTGTGTGTGCGTGTGCGTGCGCGCGCTGCATGTCATGGGTGATGCTAGGAAACAAACTTAGGTCCTCTGGTAGAGCATTTCTCCAGCTTCCCATTACCTTTTTTTTTAATTAATGGAGCCCAGCATGGTGATGCTCACCTTTAATCTCAACACTTGGATGATAAAGACAGGTAAATCAAGAGGTCAAGGCAACCTGGCAAGCAAGTTCAAGCCCAACCTAGGCTCTAAAAGACCATAAAAAGGACAAAAAAGGAAACATCAGTTAATGAAGCAGAGGGTGGTGGTACACACTTGTAGTCTTCAAACTGGAGAGGTACTGGCAGGAGAACCACTGGTTCTTGAAGTCAAACCTGGTCTACAAAGTGAATTCCAAACCATCCCAGGCTCTCAGGTGAGCCCCCTGCATGGTGGCACTATAGTTCCAAACCCAGCACCACCTGTTTAAGGCAGCTTGGTCAGCATACCAAGTTCCAGGCCAACCAGGAATGGAGTGAGATCTTTAAAAGGGGTGCGGGGGAGGGTTGTATCCACCTTAATCCTAATACAGTGGCTACAAAGTTTGAGGTCAGGTTAGGCTACATAAGCCCTTAACATAGTAAAAGAAAATTTACATATGCCTGACAGAAGTAGATTATGGCTTTGTGAATGGTAAGTATTAACTTCTGTTTAAAGTGTGTGTGTGTGTGTGTGTGTGTGTGTGTGTGTGTGTGTGTGTGTGATTCCCTGGAGCTGGAGTTAAACCTGATGTAAGTGCTGGGAACTGGGGCCTTTTCTAGAAGAGCAACTTTTTTAATGTGTGTAAGTGAGTGGGTATGTATATTGGGAAGCATGTAGAGGTCAGAACAGAGAAGAACTTGAGGAAATAAATTGTCTCCTTACACCCTGTGGATTCTAGCTAGAAACTGAACTGAGGTCATCAGGCTTGGTAGCAAGCCCCTTTATCCACTGAGCCATCTTGACCCATAAGCGACTTTTATTTAGTTGTGTTTTCAACTTATCTGTAAGTAATACATTACACTGGGTAATCAGAAAATCCAATAAAGGTGGTAAGAAAAAGATCACTATATAGGGACGTGGGGATTTAGCTCAGTTGGTAAAGCACCAGCCAAGCATGAGCAAGGTCCTGAGTTTGGTCCCCAGCATCTCATCAAACCAGGTATGGCTGCATTGGTTATAATCCTATCACTTGGAGAGGGAGGTAGAAATTACAAGTTCAAGGTCATCCTTGGGCTACATGAGACTGTCTTAAAGGCAGTGTTAGGAAAGGTGTGCAGGGGTCTTTTCATTTTTTTTTTTTTTTTAATCTTTCCTCTTTTGCTTGGTTTTTGAGACATGGTCTCACTCTAGCCTTAAACTCAAGGGAATTCAGAGCTGGAAAACTGGCTCAGCGGTTAAGAGCACTGGTTGTTCTTTTCCAGAGGACGTGGGTTCAATTGCCAGCACCCACATGGCAGTTCACAACTGTCTGTAACTCTTGCTCCAGGGGATATGACACCCTTATACAGAAATACATACAGGCAAAACACCAATTTACATAAAAATAAATAAAATTTTCAAAATCCTGGCCTGTAAATAAGCCTATAATCTAAAACATCAACAACAACAAAAACCCAAAGCAACAACAACAACAAAAAAAAACTCAAGGGAATTCTCATGCCTCGGCCTCCCAAGTGCTGAGATTCTGGGCATGCACCACCATGCCTGGGCTAGGAACAAACATTTTTCACTAGGGGTAAAGATGACCAGCTCATCTTTTGTGATTGGAGGAACTATGTAAAGTCAAGAACTCCAGAGAAACTGCTGAGCAGAAGCACGGGTCAATGTCCTTACAGTACTTGAACACAGTCCAAAAGATAGCAAATTGCAGAATGTCGACTAAGCTGCTTCTCCCCTGCTGAATCCTTGGAGAATATATTTTGGGTATTGGCTTCCCCGGAAGATGCATCTTTCCAGTGAAAGATGAAGACTTGCAGCAGTTCCATGAAATTCTCCCCATGTGGGTACATATTAAAGAAAAAGCCAAACATCATGCCATCATCCTCAGCACAAGAACCCACTCATTTCACAGGTTACTGTGGCCTGGCATTTAGTGAATCAGCACTTTTGAGTCAGAAGGACTCCTAGGAATACCCTAGGTTTCATAATTCTTTTACTTTTTTTTTTTTTTTTTTTTTTTTTTTTTTTTTTTTTTTTTTTCTGAGTATCACAAAAGTTTATTTAGCAAAAAGTTTCGTATGAAAATGTACATGACCCAATTCTACATCACAATCAAACAGGTCCTTTAAGGAGGGATGCGGATGCTTCTATTCAACAGACATCGTTTAGACTCTTTCCAAGGCTTCTAACATGATGATGCTGTTTCCTCGTATGACCACCATTCCTATGTTATTCTGTTGCCCACTAGTTGCCATCTCCACACACTCATCAATCACAAGATTCATAAAGGGATCAAAGCCCCGAAGTATTCCTTGTACATGTCTGCCACCATTTAACTTTAACGATAACTTCTTGTCCATAAATTTCTTCAGTTCCGGAGGGTGGGCCTTACTCATGGCGACTCCTCAGCGGGCTCGGCAGACGGGGAAGGAGCCATTCTTTTACTTTTTTAAAAGTCATTTGTTTTACTTTTGAGTGATAGGGTCTTGCTTTGTGGCCCCAGCTACAGACTGGTCTTGAATTCAATATTTGAAGAGCTTTCTTCTCTCTCTCTCTTTCTTCCCCCACCCCTTTGATACAGGGCCTCTCTAGTGTTCCTGATTGGCCTAGAATTCACTATGTAGACCAGGCTGGCCTCATACTCACAGGTCTACCTGCCTTTGACCCCTAAGTGCTGGTATCGAGGGCATATGTCACCATTCCTGGCTGTTAGTTTTGAGACAGGGTTTCATATACCCTAGGTTGGCCTCACACACAGCATATAGCTGAAACTGGTCTTGAACTCATGAACTTCCTGCCTCTTCTTCCCAAGTACCAATAACACAGGTGTTCTCAATCACACCAAGATCACAGCTCTATTGTTGTTATGTGTGTGATGTGAGGGGCCATTTTGTGGTAAGTGCTTTTAAAGCTCTGAGCTATCTTGCCTTCTCTCACATTTTCTTTTCAATACAGGAGTATCTGGAGAACTGGGCATGAGTGTCAATATCTCCTGGGAAAATCTCTAAGATAACATACAGGCTCTTAGCTGTCACCTTGTTCTCTGTGAGAATCAGAAGCACTTACCAAAGTGGGGAAGGAGCAGGCCCAGGACTCCAATTTGAGGAGCAATTTTAGCTTGCAGGTGAGGCCTGAGTCATCCTGCAGGCTGAGCTCTGAAACTCTTATGGAGTGTTTGAACTTACCTCAGTTTGCCACACCCCTCACTCACCAAGGCAGGCTCATAAATCAGGAGACGCCTTGCAGGCGTTCACCTGCAGGGCAAGGTGACAGTGCCACCCACCAGGTGTTCCTCCCTAAAGAAATGGATTGCTATCTACTGTGGCCCCAAGAGCAAGTCTGCTTGAGCCCTGAGTCTGCTAGAAGCTCCAGAAAAGAAAAGTGGTCAGGGCTCTCGTCTGGAACTTTTCATCTAGAAGGCTTTCTTAGACCCTGTGCTGGCAATGCTGGTGGAGCCAGGAAAGAAGAAAACAACAGTATTGGATTTTATCAGAGCTTTAGGTATAAAAGGTTTGTCAGTTAAAGAGAATTACTTCATATTACGGTGGTATACAGAACGCATGTCTGTGAAGTGGGAGGGCTTGTCGGTGACCTCTCAAATCCTCCGTTCATAAACTGGCAGTTTTTAATCAAGAGTGAGCCATATCCGAGAGCCTAGAGAAAGCAGCAATACTGTCCTAGCATTTCCTGTGAATGTTAGGAATGCTGGAGAGTGACAAAAGAACTCAGAAATAGAACAGAATTGGTTAGACTACTACTTAGAGCCTTGTAATCTCATGTCCAATAATTGGCCTCATGAGTTCTCTAGTGTTTTCTCACGTGTCACTAGCACTAGAGCAGATGAAATAAAATCTTTAGTAAGAACATCTTATAGGTGACTGTGTGTGTGTGTGTGTGTGTGTGAACACAAGTGTGTCTGCGGACGTCAGTTCTCTTCTTCCCATGGTTTTGAGGCATGGTCTCTCTTGTCTCCTCAGCTGGGATTACAGATAGGTCTACCGTATCCAGCCTTTTATTATTCTTTTTAAAGTGGGTTGGCCTCAAGACTTCAGACTTGCACCATGGCTGACCTGTGTCACTGGCCCATGTTTGGGAGATTTTTTTTTTTTTTTGATGTGGTGGTGGTTTTTTAAATTTTATACATATGGGTGTTTTGCCTGCACCTAAGCCCACATACCACATGCATGCAGTGCCCACAGAGGCAAGAAGAGGCATCAAATCCCGTGAAACAGATCTGAACTACTGTGTGGGTACTAGGGTCAAATTCAGATCTTAACACCCCTTTGATCATCATGCAATCTGTCCAGCCCCATCCCTGATTTTTTTTATATTCATCTACCTTTCCTTTAGCAAGCCTATGACAGGTGATGCAAAAACATAGATGAGCCAAGGTGTTGGTGGGGGGTGGGGGGTCGTACACATACGTGAATATTCATTAAAACCTTATTTGTCCATCAATGACGAAATGGTAAATAACTTATGATACAGCTAGATTATTGCCCGATTCGAAATATGCTTGTCTAAAGAAAAAAAATCACTAAGACATCCCATGCTGGTCTGCTGGAAGGGTCTCACGTAACCCAGACTACAGACATGAGTTCTTATCTGACACTTCCCACTTCGCTTTTAAAAGACAACATTTTACCCATGTATGCACTGCTTGAATGTGTTTACCAAACAGGTGGCAGTTTTATATTAACCTCTTAAGTCATCACCCTAAAATATCTAGCCCAGGGGGACTGCAGACATGGCTCAGTGATTAAGAGCATGTACTTCTCTTTCAAAAGACCCAAGTTCGGTTTCCAGCACCCACATGTAACAACCACATGTAACACTATCGCCAGGGTATCCAATGCTCTCTTCTGGCCCCCAAGGACATCTGTATGCACATGGTGTACACATATAACACAAATAAATAAAAATCTTTAAAAAAAATATGCTAGGCAGTGATAACTTATGCTTATAATCCCATCACTGGGGAGACAGAGTCAGGTAGACCTGTGAGTTTGAGGCCAGCTTGGTCTACAGAGTGAGTTCCAGGACAGCCAGGGCCACACAGAGAAACCTTGTCTTTAAAAAAAACAAACAACAAAAATGTTGCACAGGCTAGGCTGGAACTCACTATGTCACAACGGATATCTTTAAATTCCTGATCTCCCAAATCTAACTCATATATCTGCACCCACTTCCCATTTTATGTGGTGCTGGGATCAAACCCAGGGCTTTGTATCTGCTAAGCAAGCACTCTACATCCCTAGTTCTCTAATTTTCTTGGCAATATTGGAATTGACCCTCTGGGCACCAAGTATGCAAAGCAAGCAGAGTGCCCCTGAGCTACCCCCTAAACCTAAAGAAACTTCCCTCAGTTACCCAGATGGTCTTGAAAGTGACATCCTCCTGGCTCAACCCCTAGGGTAGCTGGGATTGTATGGCTTGTAATGTCAAGCTAGCCAACATTATCGGTTTGGTTTGGTTTGGTTTTTTGTTTTAGCGGAGTCTTCTGTAGCCCAAACTGGCCTTGGAACTCCTGACCCCCTTGCCTCTGCCTCCCTAATATTAGAACTAGAAGCATACATGAACAGGCACTTGGCAGAAATCCTTATTACCTCTTATCCTTACATAGTCTTCTGCAGCAGCTTGTATTCCACTCTTTGTTATAGGATCTCACTCTACAGCCGGGGCATACCTGGGACTCACTGTGTAACACAGGCTGGCCTCAAAGCAGCAGCAGTCCTCTACCTCAGCCTAAGAGCTGAGTTTACGAGCATGAGCCACATGCCTGACTCTTAAATCTGCAAAAGACGCTTATTTTAGAGAAATGGGAACTTCGGGACAAAATATTTGACAGGTTTTGACACAAACACACAGTTTTACCGCCACAGTTCTCCAAAGCATGATTTGTATATGTCCAGAGGTGTGAAGACCTTTGCAGGGAGCCCATGAAGTAGCAACTGTCTTTGAGGCCAGGCATAGTGCTGACCCGTGTAATCCCGGCACTTGGGAAACTCCAGTAGGAGGCTCACTATGAGCTGAGGCTAGTCTGAGCTACATTTTTAAACCCTGTCACAAGGAGGAGGAAGAAGAAGAGAGAAAGAGAGAGAACAATAGAAAAATAAAAACACCCCCTGGTACCTTAGTACAATTATTGAAGGCATTGGTATCAGATTTACCAGCACTTGAGGAGCATGAAAAGCAAATATTACTAAGAATGTTCTAGGTTTGGAGATTTATGTCAGAACACATACTTAACACGCACAAGGATCTGAATTATGTCTCCAGCACTGCACAAAGTAGATGTGGTAGCAGACAGCTCTTATCCTAGAACTGGGGAGATACAAGGTAAGAGGTTCAGAAGTTCAAGGCCAGCCTCTGATGGAGGGTCTAAGGCCATTTTGGGATAGAGGGTATCCTCGGGCTCACTCTCAAAAACCAAACAAAAAAGTAGACACACAAAGAAGATACATAAATGACCTAAAAGCATTCATTGAAAGATCTTCATCATTAGTAAGTATTATGGAAATTAAAGTCCACTATCAATAACAAAGACAGATAATAGCTTGCTAGTCTATCACTAAGGGAAGTCAGGGCTCATCACTTCTCCTCAGCCTGCTTTACCATACTTCACAGAACTGCCCAGAGGTGGCCCCGTCCACGTCCACAGTGCCATCAATCATCAATCAGGACAAAACTCCCACAGACTTACCACAGGCCAGTCTTATGGAGGCATTTTCTCAATTAAGATTCCCTCTTCCAGGGCCGGAGAGATGGCTCAGAGGTTAAGAACACTGGCTGCTGTTCTAAAGGTCCTGAGTTCAATTCCCAGCAGCCACAAGGTGGCTCACAACCATCTATAGTGAAATCTGGTGCCCTCTTCTGCCACCAGATGTGGTGGCACTCACCTTTAATCAGGAAGCAGAGGCCAGCCTGATCTACAAAGTGAGTTCCAGGACAGCCAGGGCTACCTGATATGTCTAAGTTCATATCACGTTGACAGAAAACAACCAGCACATACAACTACATGCTCAGATCCTTTTGCAAAGAAAAAAAAAAATTCAAGTATCAATGAAGCACTAAACAAAGGAACAGAAAGATAAAAAACTAAGAATTTAGAACCTTGAGGGAATCGGCACCACAGAAGAAGCCAGGAATCCACGTGGTAACCCTAGATTTTTATACCCGCAAACATTTGAGAACCATTATTCCACAGGTTCAGGCTAGAGGAGACAGGACTTAAATGGCTGATATGAAGGGTTTCTCTGGAGCTTGGGAGTCCTAATAACTCTATATACAGTTGTAGGTCTTTCATCTAAAGATTTCAAACAAGGTTATAGGCGTTAATTAATATTTGCAGCATGCAAGACTAAAAATCCATGCTCTTGGCCCTGTTTTATTGACAGAAAATGGTAGCTTATGTCTTAAGATCATTTGGCCTGGTTTGAAAGACTAATATGATGTGGGCAGTGGAGGAAGTCTAGAGTGTGTGAAGTACTAAGTGAAAGTGTATTGTTAACATGCACCCTAGCTCAGACTCAGCGAGAAATTGCAAAGCCTTCTACCTGCATGACCGGAGGAGACTCAGAAAAATGGGAAAGCCTTTCCAGTGGGTCCAAGCATAGACACTGGTAATGTATGCAGAAAATGCCCACCATAGCTTTCTCCTCCTGGATATTGTATGGCCTGAAAACTGCTCCCCTACAGAGTCTGTTCCCAGGAAGATAAGCTGAACCCGTCTCTGATCCAGCTGTATTCCATACACATTTGCCTCCATGTCTTCTCCTTTATCTTTATGGAATAACCCTGCCCCCAGTTCAACTCTATGTAAGAAACACACGGAGATTTTGGTGTGCTGCAGTTTCTGCATCAAGGAGCCCAGTCTGCCCAAACACATCTTTCCTGTGTGTCCCATGTCTGTATCTGTCTTTTCTTCATTCCCTAGCTGCCCAAGACAGACATCCATCCCTGGAGCTGTGCAGTATAAAGCCAACACTGACTTCAAATATCTTTCCCCAAAAACAATGATGAGTGTACGTGTGTATATACATAGGTGTACAAATGCCTTAGTTCATCTATCTTTTTTGAGACTGGGTTTCATAATATATACCCTTCTCTGTCCTTGAATTCCTACAAGTCCTCAGTTGAGCTTGAGAACAGTTTAGGCTATAACAATATGACCTTGTTTATCTTTTTGTTTGTTGTTTTGTTTTGTTCCTAGATAGGGTTTCTTAGTATAACAGCCCTGGCTGTCCTGGATCTCATTTTGTAGACCAGGCTGGCCTCGAATCACAAAGATCCCCTTGCCTCTGCCTCCCCAGTGCTGAGATTAAAGGCATATGACACTATGCTGGCTTGTTTTTTTGTTTTGTTTTGTTTTGTTTTGTTTTTTTAATGTGTGTGTATGTGTATTTATATAGTCTGGAGATATAGCTCAGTGGTAGAGTGGTAGAATTTTTGCCTAACATTCAAATCCAGTCCTGTAAATCTGCCTGTATTCCTTGTGATAGTGCTTTGGTTATTGTTTTGTTTTGTTTTCATTAAAAGACAAAGAAGCCAACAAACACTTTTCAGAGGCCGGAGAGATAGGAGGCTCAGCAGTTAAGTGCACTTATTTTCAGAGCTTCCAGATGACCCTGAGTCTCTTCCCAGTACCCATGTTGGAGGTTTGCCACTGCCTGTAACTCCAGCTCCAGGGATTCAAAACCCTCCTCTGGCCTCTGCAGGCACCGTGTCCATGTGCCACACACACAGGCATAAAGATAAATTTTTAAAGATGGAGGAAAAAATTGATTTACATTTACTTGGGGATAGGTGGGTCCATGTGTTGCACAGCAGGAATTTTGAAATCAGAGGAGAATTTGGGGCATTGGTGTTTTCGTTCCACCATATGGGTTTAAGGGATCAACTGCTCAGTGGCAAGCAGTTACCTGCTTAGCTCACCAGTCTGGTTTTGCTTTTGTTTTTGTTTTTAATGTGTGTGAGTGCTTTCCCTGGAAGTATATCTGTGCACCTCTGCACCTGGCAGCCTCCAAGGCCAGAAGAAGGTGTGACATTCCCTGGATATGGAGTTATAGATGGTTGTAAGTGGCTAGGTAGGTTCTTAGAACTGTACCCAGGTCCTCTGGAAGAGCAGCTAGTGGGCTCATTGTTTTTTTTTTTTTTTTCTTTTTACATTTATTTAAGGAGGTGGGGTCTTGTGCATGCACGAGCGCGTACACATGCATGTACATGCCACAACATGCATATGGATGTCAGAGGACTTGATTCTCTCATTGCACCATGTAGGTCCAGTTGACTGAACTCAGGTGAAGCAAGTGCCTCTATCCAGCAAGCATCTTACCAGCTCTTTTGAAGTTTTTGGGGTTTTTTTTGTTTTTGTTTTTGTTTTTGTTTTGGCTGGTTGTTTTGGCTTGGTTTTTGTATTATTTTGTTGCTTTACTATTTATTGACTTTATTTATTTATTTTGTTTGTTTTGAAACAGTACTTCTCAGAGAAGTCTGGCCTTGAACTCACAGGAATACTCCTGCTTCTGCCTCCCAAGTGCTGGGATCAAAGGCATCCACCACTATACCAGCAAAGATAAATCTCTTTACTACTTGCTAGAGAATGTCACCTGAACATCTATCTGGGGGCGGCTCCAACAGTCTCCCATACTGAAAGAAGATTTGAATCTTGGGAATCATCTAGTCAACCGTCTTTATTTCCATGAGACTCAGAGACAAGGCCCTCATTAAGGACACCCAAGAAGTGTATGACAACATTAGACTGAGAACCAGGTCTTTGAACTCCAGGGTGTACATTTAAGGCTGCTCCTACACACAGCATGCGTTCCCCCAGCCCTGTCAGGAAGACTAAAGGCTGCCCCAGGTTTCTAGGGAGCTCCCTCACCAATCTGCCCAGCTCTGAGCACCCAGGCACAGAGGTTGAAATGAGGTCTGGGGCAGAGCTATGGTGGCCCCAGTCCTGTGTTTTGTTTTGTTTGTTTTTGAAACAGGGTCTTATATGACCCAAGCTAGTCTCAAACTCATTATGTAGTTGAATTCCTAATTCTCCTGCCACTGCCTTCTGAGCGCTGGAATTACAGAAGTGTACAACTATCCCCAGGTTAAAATATCTTATTTTTAACACTGTATTCAATTCATTGCTGCTCTCTTTGAGGACAGGAGTATCTGGGGAGCATGTGTTCTCCAAGCAGGAGCTCTACCATTGAGCCCCATCCCCATCCTCATCCCCTTCACTGTTACTAGCTGCTCTTCTTTGGTTTGGGTGTTTTAAGACAGAGTCTTGCTATGTAGCTAAAGCGGGCCATGAGCCTACCCTGCGGCCAAGGCTGGCCTCAAACCCTCAATCCTCCCACTTCAGCATCTCCAGTGCTAGGATTTCAGGTGTGCATCACACCTGGCTCATTATTCTTTTTTTTTTTTTTAATTATTTACAAAGTATTTTTAAAGATTTATTTATTTTTACTTTATGTCTACATGTATTTAAGGATACTTTTTGCATGCCTGGTGCTCAAGGAGGCTGGAAGAGAGTGTGGCATCCCCTGGGGCTGGAGTTAAGGACAGTTATAAGCTGCCATATGGATGCTGGGAATCATACTCAAGTCCTCTGGAAGAGCTGCAAGTGTTCTTTGACCGCTGAGGCATCTCTCCAGTCCCTAAAAATATATATAATATGTAAAGTTTTAAGTTTGCCTACAAAATGATAAGTTTCATTGTGGTATTTTCATACTCATTTTTTAATTCCACTCCTAGGTGTATACATAATAGAAATCCTTGTACTTGCAGAAGACATTTTGTATACTCTCTTACCTTTTTCAACTTATAAAATTATTTGTCATATGCAGATATTGTGGCTTGAATGAGAATAGCCAACAGGCTCATATATTGAATATTGGTCCCTGGTTGGTAGGACTGTTTGGGAAAGATTAGGTGTGGTCTTTTTGGCAGAGGTGTGTCACTAGGGGTAGGCTTTTTGCTTTGTTTTGTTTTGTTTTGTTTTGTTTTGTTTTTTGAGTCAGGGTTTCTCTTTGTAGCCTTGGCTGACCTGTGCTTTGTAGACCAGGCTGGCCTCAAACTCACATTGATCTGCTTTCATCAGCCTCCCAGAGTCCTGGGATTAAAGGCTGTGCCACTATGCCCCATTGGAGTGGGCTTTGAGGTTTCAAAAAACTGGACCCCTTCTGAGTCCCTCTCTCTCCGCCTTGAGCTTGTAAGTCAAGGTGTGAGCTCTCAGATACTCTGCCAGTGCCTGCCTGCCGCCATGCTTCCCACTGTGATGGTCATGAACTTTGAGTCTCTGAAAGTGGAAGCCCCAAATTAAATATTTCCTTTATAAGTTTCTCTGGTCATGGTGTTTTATCACAGCAATAGAAAAGCAAGTAAGACAACAGATAATAAGAATGAGATAGCTATATATGTTGAGAAAATACCCAATAAATATTAAGTAACAGGAATGTTATGAAAATCCATAGTATAATTCAATTTAATAAACCCCATTTTGTTCACTGAAATAAATCATTTTGTTTGTTTGTTTGTTTGTTGAGATAGGGTTTCTCTGTGTAGCCCTGGCTGTCCTGGACTTACTTTGTTGACCTCGAACTCACAGAGATCTGCCTACCTCAGCCTCCCCAGTGCTGAGATTACAGGTGTGGGCCACCTCACCTAGCTCTGAAATAAATTTTAACATCAAACACAAAAATATAGGCAGTGGTTATTGCCTGTAAATTTCAATTTCAAAATTATAAATTTCTATAATGTTTCAACATTTTAAGATAACCTTATTTACTTTTGTAATCAATAAAATAATAAAGGTTTTTTTTTTAGCTTCATAAAAAAAGTGTCAGGGAGAGAATACCTATTCTGGAAAAAAGGATAGGTTTTTGTCTTGTTTTGTTTTGTTGTTTGTCTTTCCATATAATGCTGCCCATCCTGGAACTCCATGTAGACCAGGCTGGTGGCCGGCCTTCACTTCATAGAATCCACTTGTCTCTGCTGGGTCAAGGGCATGTGCAAGCATGCCCAGACTCCCCGACCCCCTTTTTGAGACAAAGTCTCACACTTAGACTGGCTTTAAATCTGTGGCAGTCTTCCTGCCTCAATCTACTAAGTGTTGAGATTACAGATGTGAACCACATACCTGACATTTTTTCCCTCTCTTTTGCAAATATTAAAGATGCACCGGAAGAGGGCACCAGACCTCACTATAGATGGCTGTGAGCCACCATATGGTTGCTGGGAATTGAACTCAGGACCTTTAGAAGAACAGTCAGCATTCTTAACCTCTGAGCCATCTAGAAAAGGTGATCCCTACAAGCTATAAAAAGAGGATTTGTGAGTACTTAAAAAATAGAAAAACTTCTTAGCTGGACAGTGGTGTCACACACCTTTAATCCCAGCACTTGGGAGGCAGAGGGAGGTGGATCTCTGAGTTTGAGGACAGCCTGATCTACGAAGTCAGTTCCAGGACAGGCAGCTACACAGAGAAATTCAGTCTTAAAGAAGGAAAAGAAAAAAAAAAGAAAGGGCCCTTCCACATCATGCCAGGCCTTCTGAGGAGTTGCCATGATTAAGGCCCACCCTCCCGAACTGAAGACATTTATGGACAGGAAGTTATCATTAAAGTCAAATGGTGGCAGACATGTATAAGGAACACTATGGGGCTTTGATCCCTATATGAATCTTGTGATCAATGGGTATGTGGAGATGGCAACTAGTGGGCAGCAGAATAACATCAGAACGGTGGTCATACGAGGAGACAGCAGCATCATGTGAGAAGCCTTGGAAAGAGCCTAAATGACATCTGTTCAGCAGAGGCATCCACATCCCTCCTTTGATTGTGATGTAGAATTGGGTCATGCACATTTTCATATGAAACTTTTTGCTAAATAAACTTTTGTGATACTCAGGAAAAAAAAGGTCTCACAAACCAGTGGCTCCCTGCTGCATCCCACCCCCAGCTCCAAATGTCTTTGTCATCTGCCCTTCCATCCTGCATCAGTATTCCAGATCCCCAGCCAGCAACATCCAGCAGTGAAGCCAAAGGCCACAAATGTTCTGACTTCCTGAGTAAAACGCCTGTGAACTGAGAGAAGACAGTGATCCCGAAGTGTGCGCAAGGACACAGCAGGGCAAGGAAAAGGGACTGGGAAAGCCTGAGAGATGCTGCCCTGACTTAGTCAGTGAATTGTCCTTTTCTATTTAGCCCCTCCCACCCATGCCCTCAAACAGGCAGAGCCAGCCATGGCGGCACACTCTTGTAATCTCAGCACTCAGGATAAAGCAGGACGGTCACAAGTTGGAGGACGGCCTGGGTTATATAGTAGTACCCTCTCAATTAAGAAAAAGTCCACTTCGAGTGATAGAGGTTCTTGGACCAGTAGAGGCGTGGAAGGGCGTCCTGTTACCCTTCAGCTCCTAGGCTCGTGTACACAGTGTGGCTTCTGCGTAGAAAATTTCCCCTCCATCTTATCCTGACTCACTTCCATTCATTCTTCAGATTTCAAATTACGGGCCACTTTCGACTAGAAACCCTTTCTTACTGCTCCCACACCTCCACGTGAGACGTGTGCTTCTTCCCTTATCCAGCACTCTCCCACTAAAAGTTGCTCACGTGTCTCTCTCTCTCCCACCACAGTTTAAGCTTCCTGAGATCAGGGGCTATGGTTGCTTTCCTCAGCGCTGTCTATGTTGATATAAGTCAGAAGTGCTATATGGGTGAATACAATGAAATGCAGGGAGAGCAAGGGAGAGAGAACCCTCCACTTGTATGGAGGGAGCATGGTTCTTAGCAGGGCGGAGGCTCCGGGGCAGGAGCATAGGCTGTATTCTCCCTTCCTCTGCCTCCCCTTCCTAGTGGACATCTCACCCCTCCCTCTCTCCTCTTCGCCTCCATCTCCTGGGATCGGTTTGGAATGAGCTTTAACTCCCTCTAGTGGCAAAACTTCAGAACGACCCCTGGGAACTCATTCTTCCCTTTGGGAAGTTCCTTCTACTTCCTTCCGCAACAGCAGAGTTCAAGGACCGGAATATAAGTAGGAAAGCAGGATATCCATTCAGCAAACAGGAGGTTTCAAGATCTGAGCCCGCCCCACCTCTCCTTCCTCAACACCAAGAGCACTGACTTGCCTCACACCCTCACCTTGTGGGCGTCTCCTGGGCTCTCCACACTCTGACTCCAGCTAATTCACAGAGATGTTGATTTCTGGGGCCTTTGGCTGATACATCAGTTCTGACTGTGGAAGAAACATCCAAAGACAGTTTGGGAACAGACAAAAAAGGGAGAGAGAGAGAAGCATAAATAAAGGGACTGAGCAACTGGCTGTGAATCCACATTCAAAACAAAACAGAGATCACGGTTGAGAATAGTTCAGGGAGCTGCGTGCTGAGCTCTGCCTCCACAGGCCCTTAAACCAGAACCCTGCCTGTGGATGAAGATCTCCCTAAGCCCCTCATTCCGCCTATTTTGATTCAAAGACAGAGGGAATGGTTGTGTTGGTCAGGCCTTCGGGTTGAATGAAGGTATCAGACGTTAGGGACGGCTGTGCACAACAATCTCCCAACCCTCCCCCATTCCGTTTAGAAGGACTCAGCTTGCAGCTTACGTCTTCACTGTCATTTCCACCAAACAAGCGCTCTGGCTCAGTCCGGTTCTCAGAGATGTTCTTCTCCTCCTCTGGCATGAGCTCATCCAGCCAGAGGAGTTCCTGTGGCGAAAAGACCCACTCCAGCACCTTTCGGACTCCCACCAGGCCCAGTAACTGCAGAAGCAGAAGCAAATCCCTTGGCTCTCAGCAACAGCCACTGGGACTTCCAGTGAGGGCTAACACAGTCCTATGAACTGGATCCTTTTTTCTTTTTTCTTTGTTTGATATTGCTTTGTTTTTGTTTTTTGAAACGTGGTTTTATGTAGCTCAGTAGCCTTGAACTTGCCCTGTAGCTGAGGATTACCTTGAGCTCCTGACCTCTCAAGTGTTAGTGCTGGGATTACAAGTGTGTACCATCAAAGCCTAGCCTTTTTTTTTTTTTTTTGAGACACGTATTCTCACTGAATGCTGGAATCACAGGTGTTCACCACCAACCCCATCCACCTTTGTTTTGCTTTAATTTTTAGGACAGGATCTCACTTTGAGGTTCAAGCTGGCCTCAAACACAATGTGATCCTTCTGCCTCAGTTTCCCAAGTATTTGGATTACAGGCCAAAAAAATCCCACTGTACCCAGTTATAGTTTATTCTCATCACATAGAAGACAACTGAAGCCCTGACTGATTAGTAAATTTCCTGAGGTCACACACGTGGCATGTGGTAACTACGTTGGTCCTATTCCAAAGCCCGTGGCTCTTAACTTTATCTTCTGATAAGCCTCACTGAGAAACAAATGTGCCAGCATTGCTCTTCAAGAATCTCAGTTATTGGGAGGGAAGGGTGGCATTGTAGACCAGCCTAAATTAGTTAGGAAAGCTGGTGAGTCGCTTATCCTACGATTAGTTCTCCTGTAAGTATCCCCCCCACCCATCTTTCTTGGTCTCAGGATTTCCAACCAGGAAGAGCCAGAAAAGTAGGTGAGAGGAGTGCTTTTCAGCCACGCTCCCTGGCTCAGAGTCTCCCAGAACCACTCAACAAGCCCCTCCAAATTACCATGAGTGGGAAGATAATGGCCGCAGGGGTAGACTTGATTATCCAAAGCAGACCCAGGCAGGCAAGCTGGATGGCTGTGAACAGGTGAACTCTACCCAGGGGCACGTGCCTCAAGAGCAGCAGGTCTGGCTGGTGTTTCTTTGGCATCAACAACAGCTGCACTCTCTTCACGAACTGGGAGAAAGAGAGGAAGAGAAAGCAGGACCTAGTGGTAATTCGGAGAAGCACTGCCGTGGGCAGGGAAGAAGGCTCCCTTGGCCTCCCCATCGAGAGCATGGCAAAAGAGCTCCTGTGTCCAGGAGAAGCAGGATAATGGATAGGACTGGGGCCGCTGGGTGGTTTGTGACGAGCTCACCTGGATGCTGCCGAGTGCCGCCACCCCCATGTACAGGAAGATGCCGTAGAGCACAGGCATCGGGATGAACTAGCAGGAAAAAGCAGGGAGGCATCGAAGGAGCTTACCTTCCAGCCTCCCAGATGCCCACCCTCGGCCTCCAGAGTGGAGTCCTCCAGGCCTTTCTCTTCCTCTCACATTCCACATGCCTGATTTCATCAAGTCTTTTCACGTCAATCACATGAGATAAATCATTATCATTTTCTGCATTTTACAGACAGGTGAGGAGACCCAGAGACAAAGTAATTTGCCCCTACCTCACCTGCCTCTGCAGTCTTTTTAGTCCATCACGGCATCGATGGCCTAGAACTTTACATCCTCCTGTCCTATTCCTGAATGTTGTGATTATAACATTGAGCTACCATATCTTGTCTTACCCATCACCTTTCCCTCTTCTCTACATGCTCTCAAACACTGTCCTCC
Organism: Meriones unguiculatus; assembly: GCF_030254825.1. NCBI lineage: Eukaryota > Metazoa > Chordata > Mammalia > Rodentia > Muridae > Meriones > Meriones unguiculatus. The sequence goes on from NC_083350.1 coordinate 51,325,081, forward strand.
CCCACCCCCATCCATGCGCTAGCGTTTGCTTCTTTTGCTTTACTGTTCTTTCCTCTTAAAACGTTCCTTTTGCTTGGGCATTGTGGCACACACCTGTGATCCCCATACTTGGGAGGCAGACACAGGAAGATGGCTATAAATTCAAAGCCAGCCTGGTCTGTGTAGCAAGTTCCATGCTAGCCAAGGCTCCAAAGTAAAACCCTGTCTCAACCAACCAACCAACCAATGGATCAATCAATCAGTTAATCAAATACTTGGATTTCATATCCATTCATGCTTCATCTTATTTCACCCAGGAAAAGGTCTTCTCTGTCTGCTCAGTCTGAAGTAGCCACAGCGCTGTTTGCAAAACTTTTTAAATACTTATTTACTATTATTGTTATATGTGTGCCACAGTTTGTGTATGGAGGCCAAAGGTCGATTTATGGGGGTGGCTTTTCTCCTTCCACCACAGGTTCTAAGGACTGCACCCAGGTCAGTCGTCAGTCCTGCGTGGCAAGGGCTTTTGCCCACTCAACCTCTGACCAGGCCAGGCCTAGCACTCTTAATCATTTTATCCGGTGTTGTTTTCTCATAGAAGTTATCACATGAAGTTATCCTGTTGCCTTAACTTCTAAAAAGCTGTCTTCTCTCAGCAGACTCCAAGGAGGATGGAGACAGTTCTGGCAACAGCGGCTGGCACGCCATTTATGAGAGTCAGCCTACTTAGCAAGTGGTTAATCCGGTCTGTCTGGCTGTCCCACTGCACTACTCCTCCCAGCCTCTGTGACCTCGGCCCTGCCTCACCTCCTGCCTTTTGTCCTCTTGCCAATGACTCTTGTCTGACATTTCCACACCCTTCTTGACTGCTTTGCTATCTTGGCTTGTTGACCTTTTCTTCTGGAGCTAGCCAGTTATGTCTGTGTAGGGGTGTGTGTGTTTGTGTGCGTGTGTATGCATGCATGTGTGGTGTGTGAGTTTCTGGTAGTTTAGTTCCACATCCCTTTTCAATTCTCCTCTTCCCCTCTTGTAGGTACCAAGCACAGTGGGGTACCCAGTACAAGTTTCATGACCCTTGAGGAAGAGTAAAGTTTTTTTGCCTCACGGTTTCTCTGGGATATGAATATTCACTTAAACTCAAGCTTGTTGGAGGGCTGGAACAAAGGCATTATTAGAAGCCCAGGGGGTGATGGTATGCCACGTCCTAGTCCACTGAACACAAGTCCTACTGGCCAAAAACTTAGGTATATTTCTTTTATTTTTAATTTTATATAAGGTCTCATGTGGACCAAGACGGTTTCAAACCTGCTATATAACTGAGGTGAGGTTAGCCTTGAACTCAAACTCCTGATCCTCTGCCTCCCAAGTGCTGAATTACAAGTATAAAACGACCACACCTGGTCTATTCTGGTGTCTTTTGTTGTTATTGATACTACATTGTGAGTGGTCTGTGTCTGTGTAGGTGTATATAAGCACGGAGGTCAGAGAATAACTTATCGGAATCATCTCTCACCTTCATCCTGTAGACCAGACCTAGTATAAAACTCAGGTCTTCGGGCTTGTTAGCAAATGCTTTTATTCTCTGAGCCATCTCAGACTCCTTCTGGTTTTTTTGGTTTCTTTTGAGACAGGGTCTCACACTGTAGCCCAAGCTGGCATGCAGCTTACTGTGTATACAAGCTGACCTGAAATTTGAAGCAAGCCTCCTACCTCAACTCCCAGTTCTGGGATTACAGGCCTAAGCCACCATGCTCCAGAAGTCTGGATTTTTTGTTTGTTTTTGTTTTGTTTTGTTTTTTTAATTTGAGAAATGGATGCCTGGTAGACACTTACAAGTTACTTTATATTTGTAACCTTCAGGTTTCTCATTTGTGGAGTATGTGTATCTCTTAGAGCTAGTCAGCATGAGGATTAACTGAAACCATATACTCAGCCAGTGTCAGCTCTGTTGTTATTGCTGCACTGGCCCTTATCCTGGCCAAACACGCACCTTGAGCACAGGTGCCAGGAAGACGGAGACTCCTGTGAGGATGAACACAGCCAAGCCTGTCAGCCGCTGTTCCCTGTGGGGAGAAGGAGGAATTAGCTGGGTCTGAGCACACTCCTAACACCCAGGCTAGAGACCTTAACCCAGCCTGGTACAGACATGGCAGCCAGAGAAGAGAAGAAGTATTCCCTCAACAGGATACCTGGCAAAGGGCCTTCGCCTGCTGTGAAAAACGGAAAGAAAAGGCAGGGCACTCCAGCATGGGGCTCCTGGCCTCTCCATCAGTTCAGGTTCATCCTTGTTTTGTTTGTTTGGTTTTGTTTTTGGTTTTTCGAGACAGGACTTTTCTACAGCTGTCCTGGAACTCACTCTGTAGGTCAGGCTGGCCTCAAGCTCACATAGATCTGCCTGCCTCTGCCTCTCTCCCAAGTGCTGGGATTAAATGTGTGCATCACTATGCCTAACTGCTGTTTTTATGTTTTACTTAGGTGGGAAATTAATAATTTTTCACTGCCATAAAGACTTACAGTCCATAATTCACCAAATTTGTCAGTTTTATGATTTTAGGTAGACTGAGTTCCTAAGAGTCACAAAATTGTTTTTGTCACGGATTCCTTTGCAACATACATTGAGTGGGGACTGTATCTCACCCTCCACTTTAGCCCTGACTGCATTCACCCTTACATTTATAGTGCTCTCTTGGAGGCTCCTTGCCCATCTCAAAGTGCAGAATCCACCACCCACTTATCCACTGCAGTTCCTAGAGGCCACAAGCTAAGAATTGAAGCTATTCAAATAACTCGCACATCCCTTCTCACTCCAGCCTACTGATTATAGGCTTCACCTGATGCCCAGAAAGTGGGGGGCTTCGCCAGGGACACAGGCTTCGCTCTCTTTCCGAAGACTGTCCATGTGGGCCAAGGAGATGACAGTGGCTGAGACGTACCAAGGCAGCCCAAGTGCTGATGTGAAGAGCATCAAAACAGCCACACAGAAGAGGTCCAGGTGGAAGCCGGCTCCCTTCTGCAGGGGAGGCGGGTTGTTCGGAAGCTAGAAGCGCAGCCTGGACCCCCACCCTGGAGTTTCCGTCCCTAGTCTGGGACTTTACCTGAAAGCCTTACTTACCTGCAGTCTATATTCTGCACGGTTGAGAATGACTGCCGTGATCTGCTGGTCCATGAAGATAAGGATAGACAGTAGTAGAGCAGGCACAGCAGCTGCCACACTCAACCACCAGGGGTTAGCACCGGAAGGAGACACCAGCCAGCCACGCCCGGGGAGTGTAGGCTGAGGGGACATTCCACGGACAGGTTGGAAAACGTCTCCCAAGAATGCTTCACCTGCATAGCCCTACCCCCACCCTGGCACTCTCCCACAATGCACCTCTTGCTCCCAAGACCTTAGATGCTAGGTAATAGCACTGTCACAGACATACGTACAGACACACACACACACACACACACACTACTCTCCTTCTCCTCCAGTATATGCCAGTGCCTTAAAAGAACAGAAGGAAGCAGGGCTCTGAACTTTGGTTCCCGGGGGCCCTCTTTCTCTGGAGGAAAAACTGGCGAATACAAGCTGCACACACTGCTTTGTGCTTATTCCCAGCCTTCCCTCTTAGTCTCCCCCTCCCCCCCAACACATACACACCCAGAACGGGGCAGCTCAGGTTCAGACCTGCCACCACTGTCTGGCAGAGGTGGAGCAGGGTTAGGTGTGTCTGCGTCTGCTCTGATTATAAGCGTCTGTGGTGGGGAGGGGGCCCAGGCGGTTGGCAGGGGTTCTGAGCCCTAAAGCCACCCCTGGAGAGCCTCCTTGCTGTTCTGCCCTGGTGGGGCCTGGGGGGAAAGTTTTCCGATTGTCCAGGCAAAGTCTGGTCCTGTATACTGTCATGCCCTACAGAAGAAGCTCCAGCTTTACTGAATCTGAGTTGACAGTGAGGGATGAAAAGAAGAGCAGGGTGTATGGAAGTGAGGGATGAAAAGAAGAGCAGGGTGTATGGAAGTGGGCAGGGCCGATGGCAGGGAGAAGCCATAACAGCAGCACATACTGAGGTATGTGCCAAACATTGTAGTACCTATGATATGTAAACTCTAAAACAACCTATGGCAGGACTGCTTTCAATTATCCCATCGTGATGCATGCCTGGAATCACAGCATATGGGATCAGATAGGGGCTTAAAATAGGAGGATATGAGTTCAAGGACAGCCTCAGCTACGTAGGGAGTTTGAGGAAAATCTGAACTACATGAGACTCTGTCTTTTAAAAAGTAGATGCCTAGGGGTTGGAGAGAAGGCTCAGAGATTAAGAGTACTGGCTACTCTTCCAGAGGTCATGAGTTCAATTCTCATCAACCACACTGTGGCTCATGACCATCTATAATGAGATCTGCTGCAGGCACACATGCAGGCAGAAAACTGTACATAAATAAATAAAAATAAATAAATCTTTTTAAAAAATTTTAAAAGGTAGATGCCTAGAGCAAGCTAGGAAGAGGCAGAAATGGAATTCAAACCCAAGGCCTGCTACCTAGAGCCCATCTTCCAACACCTACCCTATAATAATAATAACCACTGTATACAGCATTCTCTATGCACGTACGTGTCTGTCGGAACACCTCATTTTATCACTCAGCAATTCTGTGAAGCCATTATTTTTACTGTCTCTATCATGAGTGAAGGAAGAAGCTCAGAGGAAAAGAAGCATGGAATTTATTGTATCTTATTACTCAAAACCTGCTGGCCCCACTATCCATCCTCTCCCCTCCTCATTCGGTCCAGCTCTCACCTTGAATTCCGTGGGCACCAAGAGCTTTGGTGTGGCTAGGCCCAGAAAGGCGTCAAGGCCACAGCCCAGCAGGATGGCCAGGACGGAGGAAAAGTCGCCGATCACCTTGCGTACCTGGCCATACAGTGGGTGGTTTAGTCTGGGTCTGCCATCCCATTCCTTTTTTTTAACCTTTCCCATTTGCAGACAGAATCTAAGGCCAAACACAGACCTTTCCCACAGAGAGAAAGATGGCACTCACCACAGAGGGGAAGAGGCGGCTGTTCTTCACGTGCTTGAGGGCAATGGCACAAAGGAAAGAGGCAAAGAAGAGGAGAAGGGAGAAGAAGGCGATGTCTGGAACAGTATGACAACCAGGGCCGCGAGGGTAGCCTCCTTGCTGGAAGCACTCTGACGGAGGCAGCAAGGATGCATTGACCAGGCCTAGGTGCTGAATAGAGGAGTGGCCAGTTATTGGACAACGGGCGACAGAGGAAAGTGCTCCAGTGTCTTGGACCCACCTCAAAGGAAGGGGAACCCGCAGAGACATCAGGGACTCAGGATGGGCCATAGGCTAAGTGAAAGTAACCAGTGAAGCTTTCTTCCCTCCATGGGCGGGAAGAGCCGAAGACCACCAACTCTATGCCTTCTCGGACCTTCTCAGGAGGAGGCTCTCACCAGGCTTAAGGCATGATCTGTGTCTTCAAGCCTTGTGCTCATCCACTCAGATGCATTCCCTGGGAAGCAGATAATTCAGGCGTAAGCCCTCCTTCCTTGAGAAACTATTCTCCAAAGGATCCTAACGTGTTATTCCACCTAAACGAGAAAGTTCTTCATGCTGATGCCTCTGGTTCTGTTGCACTTGGGTGCGTTCTCAGGTTGCTGCTCCACATACTCATGCCCTCAGATTCTCTACCCATCCGTGTCTCTGGTGCTGAGTACAAAACCGAGCATCAAACATGGACCAAATTTGTGAGCTCAGAAATTTATGTGTACCAGAGCAAGACCCGGTCTCATTCAGGTCTAGTAGACTCACGCACACATTAAAAATTATCCAGGGCCTGGAGAGATGGCTCAGAGGTTTAAGAGCACTGGCTGCTCTTCCAGAGGTCCTGAGCTCAATTCCCAGTAGCCATATGGTGGCTCATAACCATCTATAACAAGATCTGGTGCCCTCTTCTGGTGTGAAGGCACACATGTAGGCAGAACACGGTGTACATAATAACTAAATAGGTGTTTGAAAACAGAAAAGATACGCTTTTAGCTAGGTAGTTGGTGGTTCATGCTTATGATCCCAGCAGTTGGAGATGGAGGCAGGAGAATCAGCAGTTCAGCGTCATCTTTGGTTAAATATTGAATTGGAGACCAGACTACACCTGGGACCCTGTCTCACCCAGGACTACCACCTCCCCGCAAAGGACACTTTGCCTGTGGCTGATGCTGCATTCCACGTGGAGGGATCCATGCAGGTGTAACACAGACCTCTCCACATACTTATCTGCTCTCACTCAGATATGATTTACTTGATCGGTGAATTTGGGAAAGGAAGCTAGGCGTGCCTGGTCCTGCCCTTCCCTCTCCCTTTTCTCTGGAGTAATCCGCCTGGTTGGTGTAGCCAGCTCTGCTCCTCTGGTGCAACACAGTCCCCCATCCAGTGCTGCCGCCCTTGGTCGGGTAAGTGTAATTCTGGCTTCCCTCTTAAGAAGCCATATGTAGAACCCACACTCTTCCATCAGGACAGAGGTGAGGACAATACTGCGACCTCCATAGATTTATTTTGTAACAGGTCCAGAACCAGAAGGGGGACTGCTGGCTACTGGAGAAGTACTCAACATGTTGCCAAACTTAGTCCATTTCCCACCTCTTTCCTCACCAGGACAAAATGCCCAGTTTCCCTCACCTACCTCCTGGGCCTGGGTATTGACAGAAGCACCCATAGGCAGGAGATCCTGGCCTTTGGATTGGATAGGCATGGATCAAGTTGAGCATTTTCCCCATGGCATCATAAATGAAGATGAGGCTGATGAGAGCACAGAAGCCTTCCTCTGTGAAGCGGGTGAAGTAACGCACCAGCAAGCTGGCCTCTGTAGCCACCAGTACCAGGCAAAATGTGGCCACCCAGATGCCTACCCACAGGCGGAAGGGCAGGTAGTCCAGGTTGTAATCTCTGTGGGAGTGAGAGACAGGGCTGTGTGCATCTATCCCAGATCAGACGCATCCTCGAGCGAGAGACAGCACCCACCCTCTCTCTTCACCCAGTTAGGACCAGCTGAGGGTGTGCCCTCCCATGGGCTGGTGAAGTGGGAGAGGTCTCCTACCTGCTAAAAGAGAAAAGCAGACGCTCAAATACCAGCACTGGCCCCGTGCTACTAAGGATGGTGAGGGGCTGACCTGCCATTAGGCAGAAGGCAGCTCCAGCCACCGCTGTGCCCAGGAAGCTCTCCAGCACTCCCTGGAAGTGGACAGAGCTCACCGTAAGACCCCGGGAATCCCAACATAGGAGCCCAAGCTTCTGTGGGGTCTCAGCCCTGCTCGCAGTCCCAAGAGGTCAGGCAAGCGGTGTCCAGAGTTTATGCCAATCCCATTACACAAATCCACGCACCTGGGCACCTTCAGTGGCATCTCCCAGCAGACCCCCAAAAGTGATGGCATTCGTGACTGTAGCCAGGTAAATGTAGAGCACAGCCGGGAAACACTGGGGGTGTAGGGCGTCCAAGAAATCGCTGGGGTACCAGCATGCCTTCCGGCGCACGTCCTGAATAAGACCCCCAAACAGCCTCCCGCCCAAGGGTCGTCAGCGATCCAGGATTCCTCATCCCACGCCTGCCTCCTGCTTTTCTCTGTATCCAGCATCGCCCCTCCCTCATTGTCTACACATTTTGATGCCCCTGTGACTCTTTCATAGGATCCCAACCCTTGCTCCTACCCAGCTCCCCTCACCTGCCGGTCCTTTGCAATTCTGGGCTGGGTGCGTGGGGCCCATGGTGGTGCTTGTCCTCTGCCAAGGCTGCACTTTGAAGGCAGAGCCCGGTGACCTCCTGCAGTTCTGACGGGAGCCTGGGCAGAATGGGAACCCCAGACTGGCTGACATCTCCAGTCAACCTGAGATTTGCTTCTAGGGTAGTTGATGCCCCGCCCCCTGGAGGCTACTGCGACGGGAGCTGAGGGCGTCCTCAAGCTGTCAGACAGAAGTTAGATCCGGGTCACAGTCCCAACGTATGAATGCCAAGCTTAGCTGGGGATCGCGGTAGACCCATAACCAAGGGAAAGATCTCTGTGAAATTATGACCCCAGGTACCTTTTGTGCTGAGAGGGTAGGCTTTTGGGCGGGGGAATCCGGGCTGTCCGGTCCCACCGACCTGGGGGTAGAGCTGTCACCTCCTGTAGAAAGGCATCCAGGGCTGCCAAGAGGTCATGAAGATTGCTTGCCCGACGAGCTGACCACTGGAATTGCTGCATTTAATCCCACAGAATGGACGGTGAGTGCATGTTTGCACTCATGTGTTTTAACTTGTATTTTCCCAAAACCACACTCACCCAGGCTACAAGCGGACAAATTCATGATTTACTCGTAAACACATACACTCATTCTTTCTTTCTTTCATTCTGTGCCTACCTTGGGCCAGTATTACAGCTACATTGGTAGATACGGAGACTTCAGCCCCCGTGTTACAGAAACAAAGCCGCACTCTGCCTCACTGTTACTCCTGATCACATACACACAGTGCATTCACATGTTCCATCCACGCACACACATTTGCACATACGCACACACATTTGCACATATGCACACAGAGGAACGCCTGGCCCACTCACCTGGTCACTGAGGAGGACAGCTGCCGCCCGACCCATCTCATGGTAGCTCCTTCCTGGGGTGGGAGGACCCAAAAGGAGGCAGAAAAACCTGAAGAAGGAATGGGGCTTCCAGGATGCTTCCTCATAGGGCAGCACTCCTGCTGATTAAAGCAGCTTGTGACTGACACTTAGCTCTGACCTCTGACCTCCCTACCTGCTCAAGTACACACCAGCTCTGCCGAACCACCCCTAGGGAGCATTTCCTACACACTCTCAGGGAACTGGAATCAAAGACCCTATGCTCCTCAGTAAAGGCCCTTCTTTTGGGCCCAGGAGCCCTGGCTCGGTCACCTCACCTGCTGGGCAGGATCACCTCTGTAAGAGGCTCCAGCACCACTGGATTCCGCAGTCTCAGGAAGGCCCCTAGTGGCTGTGTCAGGAAGCCCAGCTCTCCTGCTAACACGGCTGCTGCCTCAGCTCCTGGAGGCAGCTTCTGTCTCAAGGGGTTCTGGTGCTGAATGGCAGAGGATGAGAGGTTATTGAAGGAGGGTGATGTCGGCAGAAACTCAACAGCCGAAGAGCCTGATGGTAGGTGGGGCTCTGTTAATTCCTGATCGTCTTCCTCCCAGCCTTGGCCGAGGAAGGACCACAAACCTTCAGGAGGGCGTCCTCATCACGAGAGGCGGTTCTGAAAGCCTTAGACCCTGCAAGAACAGGAACACAGAGTGGTGAAGAAGAGCACGGCTTCAGGGACAGGCCCACCAGGGCGTCCCAGGCTGGGGGCAGTTGTGATGCCACCCTCCAGGGTAACTGAAGACTGAATGAGAAGACACTGCTTGTGAGGCTCCCGGCACAGTGCCTCCCAAGCACGCCTCTTTGAAGAGCCCTGGCTGTTATGCCCCTGGCACTCCCACTCTACTGCCTTCACCATTACCAGCAGTTTCTTCTGGCCCACGAACGTTGGCCTGAGGATTTGGCTCAAACAAAGAAGATACCTGGGATCGTCTTACCCCAGAGTTTTGATCCCAGGCCCAAAGAGGAATCTCTCACCTTTGCAGGGCCTGATGCCTGTGGTCTCGATGTGGTGCTGGGGTCTCTGCAGAAGCAGCGCCTGAAGCTGCCCTCTCAGTTCTGGGCTCAGTGACTCCTCACCGACCACCTGCTCTGGAGAACAGATGTGAAGTTCAAAGCCTCTCCTAACATCTCTGTCCTTCCACTGGCTCCCTTGCCCACTTCTTCCTCTGAGTCTCAGGAAATTCAAGAGCCAATGAACCCCCTCTCTCGTTTTGACACAAGGGTCTCACTACATAAGCCAATCTGTCCAAATTTTCAGCGATCATCCTGCCTTTGCCTCCCGAGTGGTGAGATTACAGACGTGTGCCACCACGCCCAGCTGCTTTACCATCACTATTTCTGTGACAGAAATAGAAAAATCCCTGGGCTAGGATAAGCTCTGGAAGATCCCAAGACTTTAAGAGAAATTCCCACGAAATGGAATGTCTTCCCCAGCCTACCCACAAGCTCCAGGAGGCTCTGAGCTTGACAGTCCAGCAGTACAATGCCCTCAGCCAACAGTCTTCGAAGTTCCTGGAGGTTGGGTAGTGCCAGGGTAGGCACATGGGGGGCACTCCACCGGCCTGCGCCTACTTCTAGCTTTTCCTCAAACAGCAACCACCTGTGATGGAGGGATAGACAGTGCTGTTGGGAGAATCTCCCGTGTCAAGGACATGGGTAGGGCAGGGTGCCTGCCTTTGGCCCAGTTGTTCAGCATCTCTCTCCCTGAACATTTGCCCCTCATTAGGTCTTAGAGAGCTCAAAACCATATTGGTTTTGTATTGTAGAAGAAGCTGAGTCTAATGCAGAGAAGAAGACAAAGGAAAAGAAATCCTACTTTGAGGTAGGACAGATGCTATAGAACTAGCCAGGTCCCACTCACCTGCCTGTCTCTCTCCACTCCAGTGCCTGGGGCCAGCCTAGCAGCTCATTTAGTTGAATGAAGAGCACTGGGTCCTTGGATGCCCCCAATTCCCCATTGTCTGTGTCTGAGGGGCCATCAAGGCTAGGGCCAGGGCCAAGGCCACTGTCCAGTTCCTCTGCAAGAACATTTTCGTGAGCACCAGAATGTTCAAAATCCTCTTGTCCTGGCAGCTTCATCTTGGAAAAACTTGCATAGAATCTTGGGGGCTGTGCAGTGTGGGGGCCCTCTGGCTGGCTGCATTTATACCTGTCAGCACAGTACAGCATCACAAAAGCAAAAGCCTGTTGGCTCCGGGAAATACTGGTCATGTCCTCCTCTACTTGGTGTCTGACCCCCGACGGCCTGTTTGTAAAACTTACCTAGCCTTTCCCAGACCTTTCAGAGGGGCCAGCTTGTGTGTATGCATCAGGTCTGACCTCCCTGTGTTTTGCATACACAGACAGGCGTAACTGAGGACCATACCAGATTCTGTTGCCCCTAGCCGTCCTGTATCAAATATTAACACCACAAATCCAGGGCTGTTTGGGTGTCAACAATATAGCCTAGGGGTCACAGACACACACTTGACAAATAAGGAACTAATAGAGTACTAGGTCTGTGGGCGATCAGGCGGGTGAAGGAGACATAAGGTAGAGGCCCCACCTGTTAGATGGGCTAATTTTGGAAAGCGGCGTGTGTGTGTGTGTGTGTGTGTGTGTGTGTGTGTGTGTGTGTGACACAGAGAGAGATCCGGGAGCAAAAAGAATGTGGTCCTTTATCAAAGTCTATTGATTCTACCTTCCAAATATACCCAGAATCCAACCATGTTCACCAGCTCCAGCATTCAGGCCACTATCATTTCCCACCTGAATTGTTTCAGTAGCCCACTAGCCTTTTGCAATAATCTTTCTGGCTTTGCCTCTTTCTTCTTTCCCAAAGTCCATGTTTCATAGAGCAGCCATAAGGATTTTGTTGTATTTTTGAATCACGGTCTCATTATGTACCCTGGCCGGCCTGGAATTTGTTACAGAGACCAAGCTGGTCTTGAACTCTCAGAAATCTGCATGCCTGTGCCTCTTGACTGCTGGGCTTAAAGGCATATGCTACTACCCATAGCTGAGGGTTCTTTTAAATTTTTTTGTAGGGCTAGAGAGATGGCTCAACGGTTAAGAACATTTCTTGCAGGCTGGAGAGATGGCTCAGAGGTTAAGAGCACTGGCACTGGCTGTTCTCCCAAAGGTCCTGAGTTCAATTCCCAGTAACCACATGGTGCCTCATAATCATCTGTAATAATATCTGATGCCCTCCTTCTGCTGGGTCACATGCAAGGGCAGAATAGTAATAAATAAATCTTTAAAAAATTTTGCTTTCTTCTAGGGGACCCAGGTTTGATTCCCAGCACCCACATGGCAGCTCAGAACACTTTGTAACTCCAGGGAATATGACACCCTTTCCCCTGGTCTTCTCAGGCACAAGGCACACACACATGATGGAGGGGCAGACATAGACGTAAGCAAAACACATGGACTAACAGATACACAAACACACACAAAGTCTTTCTCACCTGAACCTGTGGCACAGGCCTGTAATCCCAACTGCTTGGGGGGCTGGAGTACTAAGTGAGGAGTGTGCCCCCAACCCCCACGCGCCTTCTCTCTCACACACATGTCAATGAGCTATGCCTTGAGTCCAACCCCTTTTTGATTTCTGCGTGTGCGGGCACTCCCTTCTCCAGCTGCAAGCTACTCTCCCCGAATAGAGTACCCGAGACCGAAGGGAACGCCTCCGGCTTCCCAGCTGGCCGCACCAACTTGCATCTTTTGCCGCTGGTGACAGCACCAGCCCACCCACCTTCCTGAACCCATCTCCACCCCTCTCTTTGCCGCCTTTTTTCCTAACCTCCTACCCTCCAGCCCCCAGCCCCTTTCTGTGTAATGAAAAGGCTGTTCTCTGCAAGGAACGCTTTCTCCCTTGGTCCTCACATGCCTGGATCCTTGCGCCTAGGTCTTATCTCAAATGACTTAACTCTTGGAACCTTCCCTCTGGGGTCATTCTATGACATTTCTGTTTTGTTTTCTTACCTAGCAGTCATCACTACTAGTAACCTTATTTATCGTTTGTTTGTGGTTTATTGCCTCACCACACACTTACAGCTGTACAGCCCATGAAGCGGTATCTTATTTGACTTGCCCCTGAGCCTTGAGCAGCCTGGCACACGGTGGCTCTCAATAAATTCTTGTTCGATGAACGCATAGAAAGGAAGGGGTTGGGCCAAGAGCCTCGCTTCTTCTGGAGGCCACAGGAGGGCGCTGCTCCCCGCGGCCTGAATCGCTGGAGCCGCTCCCTATGGCCAAGCGGTTATGTTTTTGTTTTTCTGCCAGGGCTCGGAAATGGCAAAATGGAAGGGACAAATATTTGAATCTCTGCCTAGTCCTGGCCCAACGCAGACTGGCCCCTAGGGATGGCGTGTGGAGGAGCATCTAAGGACAGGGAGGGAAAGGACAATCAGGTTCGTCTGAATGAAATTAAACCCCTCATTGGAAATGGGCTTCAGGTGTCTGTCCTCCAACCTCCTCTGGCTCAGGATATTGGTCCAAGGCAGGGGAAAGGTGGTTTCAGTCCCCAGAGGACAGAAACTGCCTAGAGGATGAAAATGCAGGGGAACCCCTGTGACCATTCCTTCAAGAATGTGTCCCAACCTTAGGGGGCAAGTGACTCAAGAAAGCTTGAGGGGAGAGAATCATGGGTTTGGCATGAATATCCCCAAACACACACATCCTCCATCATAACTTCTGCCAAAGTTTGGAAGGTCTTTCCTTGCCCATCTCTGTGGCCCCATTTCAGGAGTTCCTTATCATCGCTGGGGCCACTTCACCTACTGCCCAGACCTCATTTCAGCCTCTGCACCTGGGTGCCCAGAGCTGGGCAGATTAGAGAAGGAGCAGCCTACAAACCCAGGGCAGCCCTCAGTCTCCTATACGGGGCCAGGGGGAGGCATGCTGTGTGTAGAAACAGCCCTAGATGTGCAGCCCCTGAATTCAAAGACCTGGTTTTCATCATGGTGCTGTCATAGACTTCCTGAGTATCCTTGATGAAGGACCTTGTCTACGAATCTTAGATGCCCTTCATGGAAACAAAGATAGATAAATAATTACCAAGATTTAAATGGCCCTGCAGTAAGAGATGGAAGACTGTCATAGGCAAGGGTGTCCCCCAAGCCCCACCCACCACTTAAGCATAGGTGACATTCTGAAAAGTGGTAAAGAGATTTCTCTTTGCTGAACAAAACAGAGCCTAGCGGGGTGGCACACACATTTATCCTAGCACTGGGGAGGCAGAGGCAGGTGGATCTCTGTGAGTCCGAGAACAGCCTAGCCTACATAGAGTTCCAGGATAGCAAAGGCTACATAGTGAGACCTTGCATCAAACAAAGCCAAAAACAGGCAGTGATGGCATACATCTTTAATACCAGAAATCAGAGGCAGGTGGATCTCTGAGTTGAGGCCAGCCTGGTCTACAGAGTGAGTTCCAGGATAGCCAGGGCTATGCAGAGAAACCCTGTTTTGGAAAAAACAATGAACCAAATAACAAGAGACACACACACACCAAAACAGGTATTGTCAATACCAAGTAGCCAAGACAGATGAACCTACACAGAAAGAATTTGTACAAGAAACCTCATCAATAATCATATTTAGAACAACACTTTTACAAAGGCTACATGAGGGTCTGGAGAGATGGTTCAGTGGTGGTTAAGGGCACTGCATGCTCTCCTAAAGGATCTGGGTTTAATTCCCAGCATCCACATGGAACCTCACAATTGTCTGTTACTCCATTTCCGGCATCCAACATCCTCACAGAGACATACATGCCAACAAATTCATTAGTTAGTTAAATGAAAAAAAAAACAAAACAAAAAACAAAACAAAACAAAACAAAAACATACAAGGAATACAAGAGAGCTCTTTTGGTGTATATTTTTAAAAAGCATTTGTTTGTGTGTATGTGTGCGCACGTGCGCGCGCACCCGTGCACACACGCACACTTGCTTGTGTGTGCATGGAGGTTGGAGGACAACTATCAGAATTCAATTCTCTCCACCTGTGAGACCCAGGGATTGAACTCAGCTTGCCGGGCTCAGTGGCAAGCATCCTTACCCACTGACCCTCTCACTGACCCTCTTGCATGTCTTTTACATCAGTAGTTTTCAATTCCTTCAAAATCTGAGCTGGGGATGTAGTACAGTTGGTAAAATATTTTCCTAGCATGTGTGAAGCCCCGTGTTCAGTCCTTCCCGCCGAACAAACTGGATGTGGCGGTGCATGTCTGTAATGCTGGCACTTGGGAGATGTAAGCAGGCAATTTAGAACTTCAGAATCATCCTTGGAGGACAGCGTATGATACATGAGACCCTGCCTCAAAAGGCGGGGAGGGGCAGGCAGTGGTGCATGCCTTTAACCCCAGCACTTAGGAGGCAGAGGCAGGTGGGTCTCCGTGAGTTTGAGGCCAGCCCTGTCTATAGAGCTAATTCTAGGACATCCAAGACTATATACACAATGAAACCCTGTTTCAAAAAATGACTCTTTTTTCAAACTTCATTTTTCTAACATCTGCTGTTAACACTCTTTTGCTATCCTGAAATGAAGTTCAAAGATAATGCCCTATCTGCACACTTAGTCTTAAAATTAATACCTAGAGGCATGCACAATGGAGTACCTTTAGTTCCAAAGGTAGAGAGAGAAGGAATGCTTGAGCTCAGGAGTTCAAAGTCAGCCTGGACATAATAGCAAGACACCCCCCCCATCTCAAAACAAAGTCATTTCAATATGTAAATCCTTAGTCAAGACTATTCTAAAAATGACATTGCATGCATCTACACAGGCTTACCAGGAATGTGACAGCTATAAATACTGACTGATGCAGATCCCACCAAAATGAACATTCCATTTTAACGTCCTTTCTGGAAAAGTTCAAGGAAAACCTCTCTATATTTTGTATAAATTAGAAATGAACTTATGATCAAGTAGTCAGGTTTCCAGCCAGGGGGAAAAAAAAAACCCAGCAGGAAGCTCAAAAGAAAAAATGAAATGTACAGCAATTTCTTTGTTTTCTATTTTAGGTATTTTTAGATTTTTTTTTTTTGTATATGGGTGTTTTGCCTGCATGTACGTTAAGTCCACTATGTTCATGCAGAGTCCTTGAAGACTGGATGATATCAGATCCCCTAGTACCAGAGCTAAGGACAGTTGTGAGCTGCCAGGTGGGTTCTGGGAATTAAACCTGGGTCCTCTGGAAGAGCAGCCAGTGCTTTTTAACTGCTGAGTCATCTCCAACCCCTCTTCTTCTTTTCTTTTCTTTTCTTTTCTTTTCTTTTCTTTTCTTTTCTTTTCTTTTCTTTTCTTTTCTTTTCTTTTCGTAATTAATTCTTTGAGAATTTCATACAAAGTATTCTGATCATATTTACTCTCCTTTCCCCTCCCCCAACTCCTCCCAGATCCTCCCTGACGCCCTCCCCACCCAACTTCTTGTCCTGCTTCTCTCTTTTTGGACTCATTGGGTCCATGTGTGCTGAGTGATCACTCCGGTCATGGGGTCTGCCCTGGATATGCCAGGTGTCGAAGCTTTAAGGAAAACTGACTTCTCCCTTTCCCAGAGCTAGCCACTCACCAGCTCCTCAGCTAGGGGTGGGGGCTTGCTGTCCCCCGACTCTCCTCTATGCCTGGATTTTTGTCCGGCTTGAGATTACGCAGGTTTTAAGTGTGCTGTATAATTTCGGATTCATATATGTATCTGTCCTGCTATGTCTAGAAACCATTGTTGCCTTGAATTCATTTATCACCTCTGGCTCTTACAAATCTTTCTGCCCCCTCTTCTGCATAGGTCTCTGAGCCTTGAGGGAGGAATATGCTTTAGTCATCCCATTTATGGCTGAGGTCTGTATTTTTGTTTGTTTGTTTAGACAGGGTCTCTCTATGTACTCTTGCCTGGGATGGAATTCACTGTGTAGACCAGGATGGTTTTGAACCCAACAGAGATCTGTCTGCCTCCTGCTTCCTTGTGCTGGGTTTATAACACAGATGTGCACAGCCACACCTGGCTGGACATGAACTTTGGCTTTGTAGCCCTGATTCCCCCCCCCCACTCCTTTTTTTCCAGATTCCTTAAAAAGTCCCTGATAACAAACAGAAAACCAAAAAAACCACCTCCCCCTCAAATTCCTAGAGTGTCCTGCAGGGGGCAGTACCACTTCCCTCCTGAATCATTGTCTTAGAGCAGCCCTCACTGTAAACGGTGGTTAAACTGTTAAATTGCCGCCCTATAACTGCATACCAACGAGGAACTGGGCATGCACATTTCCAGTACAGAGTATGGTATGACTGCATTCCAAGGTTAAGCATTGGAAAAATTAACAAAGAGTACTGACTTATTCACACGGAGCTCTGCACTTTCCTAAGCACTTCAGAGACTATGTCCTTTGATTGCCCCAAGAACACTGCAAGTGGATTCTTACCCTCAACTACTTACAAGCAAAGAGGCTGAGTCACACATGAAAGCTATGGTGCCTGTAGATTGGCCGCTGTACATAGTTCAGAGATTGTCTCAGCGAGCCTTTGAAAGTTCCATGCCAGAGAGCAACACACGATGGACCTCCGTGGCCAAAGCCGAGATGTGGCACGGTTGTTTGAACCCCTCGTTTTTTTCTCTGTGAGGCTTGAGGATGGAGATGGGTTGTCTGAGGAAAGAGGAATCCTTTGCTCCCTTCCTGCTGGCAGAAAACCATCTGTGTTAGGGAATGGCTGACAGACAGAGTCACAGAAATGCAGATGGAAATAGAAACGAACGGGAGGGAATTGGGGACATTATAAATGTCCCTTTCCTGGCTGAGTGTCATGGATTTCTGGACGTTTCTACCAAAGCTTCTCCCTACCACATCCATTCCTGGTCTTCATACCGTTCAAACCCTGGTCCCGCTCAGATGCCTGGGTGTGTATGGCGTACTCACTACCAAATGAATACTCGGGCCAGTATCAAGACGTGCAGGGGACCCCAAAGACAGGCCAGAATCCAACATTTAAAAATTATAAAGATTCTAAATTTGCTTGATGAGCTGACTCAGGATAGGAGAAAGCAGCCGGAGGCAGGGAAACAGTGGCCTTTCACCTTAAGCTTCTGAGTCTGGGCGACTCTTGGTTGCTAAAGAATCCCTTAGCAGAGGTGCCCTCTGCCATCACTCTCCCCAACCCAACAGAGCCCTAGGGCTGCCTAGGGTGTGCTACCAAATCTTCTGCCCGAGAGCTTATGGATGAACTCTGAGCCAGAACCACTGTTCTCTGGTTGAGGTTTCCAAACTTCTGGATATACTACCTCATCACCACACACAGCCATCTCTGGTGCTCCCTCCCTGAGGAAGGCTGGTCCAGGGTAAAGCAGTATTTTCAGATTATCTACTCTAGATTGTCACAGAGCTATCTCGGCAAGCCTTTGGATCGCAGCATGACAAATAAAAAATAAAAGAGCATGATGGACCTCCCTGGCTATAGGCATAGCACAATTGTCTTAACCCCTCTTTTTTTTTTTTTTTTTTTCAAGCGAGGAATCTAGGACTTGTTGAGTGCATGGATATATGTATCAAATCCCCACCTGAAAAGGAAAAAGGGAGGAAGAAAGAGAGGGGTTGAATTTGCTCATTTAACAAATGTCATTAATACCTACAGCATGTCAGGCATCATATTCTATTTCATCCATGTGATCTGATTTATTCATCACGAGAGCCTTATGAGGGTCACTGTCATTGCCTTTGGTTTCAGATGTATAAAATGCCTGTAAGAAGACACAGAATAACTTGCTACAGGTTAGAAAGCTAAACAAAGGAGCTGGAGAGGTGGCTCAGTGGGTGAGGGCGTTTGCTGCCATACCTGATGGCCTGAATTTGTTATCTGAGGTCCATAGGGTAGAGGGACTCCAACAAGTGTTTCATAACTAACAAGTAAAGCAAAACAAATAAATGTAAATTAAAGCTGAAAAAATAACAAGCAAAAACAAAACAAAGCCCCTTACGAATCAGCCCCAAAATCTGAACTCACTGTTGCCTAATTCCTAAGACAGTATCCATTTCACTAGCTACTCTGCTGCCCTCCCCCAACCCACCTTTCTGCCCAGTTAGGCAGTGATTACCGTCATCTATCACCAGGACTCCCCCAGCTGCTGCTGCTGCTGCTGCTGCTGCTGCTGCTGACATTGTCTGCAGGGGCAGAGGAGAAAGCTGCTGCCTTCTCATCCGCTTGATATTGCTCAGATATCGTCACGCTGAGGACAGACGCCCAAATGAAAGAGAGGGCTGCAAGTGGGTCAGCCATGGCGAGCCTAGCTGGCTGACCCTGGGCTGTCACATACGCCCCTGGGAGCGCTAATCCTTTAAAATGGGGGTGATGATGCCAGCATGTCTAATGTCGTGAGGATGGAGCAAGGCGACACTTGCTAAGTACTGAACACACGAATGTGTCTCTCACACGTCCTCTGCCCCTGCCTCAGAGGTTCTGATTCCAAAAAGTTTCTGCTTCTTTGTTTGAGACGATGTCATATAGCCCAGGCTGGCCTTGAAACCTTGATATTTCTGTCTTTACATAACACTTTGTTTGTTTCATTGTTTTTATAGTATAGGGCCCTGTTACATGCTAAGAGTGTGCTCTTCCAATGAGTTACACACCCAACCTGGAGTCTAGACCTTTTTTGTTTGTTTGTTTTTGTCTTGTTTTGTTTTTCCGGACAGGGTAGGCTCTCTGCCTAGCCCTGGCTGTCTTAGAACTCTCTCTCTCTGCAGACTAGTCTGGCCTAAAACTCAGATCTACCTGCCTCTGCCTCCTGAGTGCTGGAGCTAAAGGTGTGCACCACCTCATATGGCTGGGCCTTTCTATCTTTACTATCTCCCGTGGTGATTCTGATGCACAGCCAGGTTTAGAGGAACCTACCTACAAGGTATGCATAGCAGCTACAGAAAGGAAAGAGTCATAGGCGGTCCCTCTCCCAGAGCCCCACCTCACTGCACCCCCATTTCTTGTAGCTACTTTTTTCTCAGCTCCTCCACACTGGTGTGCAAGAGTTCTCTCCAAATCAAGGGCTCAGTGCTTTAGCAATGAGTCAGCAGCACTCAGAGTCCTGAGGAGCCTGCCTTTTCAGCCGCCTGGGAACCCAGCCTGAGCTGGGAAACAGGATGCCATGGGGTTTGTTCTAGATTAGTTCCCTTTTGACTCACTGGTAGCAAAAGGCTAGTCAGAGAAGCCTCACTTTGCTCACGCTCCAAAAGAGAGTTCAAGAAGCAGACTTGTCCATTGGAACTCTGCTTAGGAGCATGTCCCTTGCTGTTGACAATGAGAGCAAGTAGAAGGACGTGGGCAGGAGGAACAAAAAATATGGAACAGTCTTACACAACCCTTCTTTCCCATTCCTATCTCATTTGATTCTCACAATGATGGGGAACAAAATTCACTGCTCTTTCTGCTGATCTCTAAATGTGTCAAGCTTGTTTCTACACCCACTCTTTGCACTGTTGGCGAGACTCGGAATGCTCTGCCACAACTGATCACGAATCTGTTTCTTCTCAGCCAGGCCTCAGCCTACTGGTTGACTTTTCAGATAAGGCTTTGCTAGTCCATCATCAACTCTAAGGTGTGAATGCAGGCACGAGAACACATCCTCTTCTAGCAGGTAGTTTAAAGCTCTCATCTTAGCATTCACTGACTCCCTTGCATCTGAAAGTGTTCCACGGATAAATGTTTATGGAATAAGCCTCCTAATGGGGCTACCCCAGGATGAATTATGATTGAATTTTTTTTTTTTTTTGCTTTGTTTTTGAGACTCATCCTCATGTAGTCCAGATAGGACTCAAATTCAATATATGGATGAGGATGACCTTGCACTCCTGACCCTCTTTCCTCCACCTTCTAAGAGCTGGGATCACCATGTCCAGGGCTTTGTTTATTTTTGTTGGTGTTGGTTGTGATGGTGGTAGTGGTGATGTTGGTGGTGATGGTGGTGGTGGTATTGGTGATATTGGTGCTGTGTTCTTGGTGGTGATGATGGGGATTTTTTTTTTTTTGCCTTTATTATTTGCCTTTTTTTGAGGAGCTAAAGATGAAAACCAGGGCTTTGCATATCTTAGGCAAACTCTCTACCACTGAGCTGCATTCCCAGCCTGTAATTTTGTTTTATTTTGCTGGTCCCAGGCTACCTACAGTTCTGAGAAGGGAAGTGACTATCCCAAATCCATTTCAGGTCTTTCCTCTTTTTTTTTTTTTTTCTCCAGGCCCTTCCTTGTAAAACCTGACACACAGACCTGGATAGGGTGAGGCTCCCGGGTGTGATGAAAGCTTGGAGTTGCCCCAACAAGGCTGAGCTGACGTAGTGGTGAGACGGAAGGACCTACCATAGGAAGGAAGAAGCAGGCTAGGACAGGGGAGCAGGGTGTGAATGACGGGAGGGGGAAAGGGGAGTGATTTGGTCATGTGTCAGGAAGTGTCTTCCCTCCACCCTGCCCTGGAGAGAACCCTGACCCCTAGATGGCTTCGGTTTTAAGATCGAACACCTGCTGGAGGAAATGAGGTGTGGCTGGGGTGGTGGCTAGCTTCTGAGGACCTCGTCCCGATACTGAGCACCCAGAGGAATTCCAAGGTGGCTTTTGGCCAAATAGGTGACAAGTAAGCTTCCATCTGAGACCATTTTGAGGACACTTGGACCCTGACACGTGGCCAGACCAGGCGTCTTCTAGGAAAGGGAGAGAAAAGGGTATCTAAGGAAAAAGAGTCAGCTTTGGATGTCTAGAGATAGCGTCAACAGCAGTAACAGGCCACAGGTATTGAGAGCTTATACCTATGACCGCAGTTTCTGCTTTATGTTTGCTCCCTCGCCCAGCCCTCAGAAAGCCTTCTGCACAGCAGGCATTGTTGGTATTACTATTGTTATCCCCATTTGAGATATGTAGAAACCGAGGCTCGGTGAAATTAATTATCTTAGGCTGGAGACATGGCCTCAGCAGGTAAGAGCATTGCTGCTCCTCCAGAGGACCCGGGCTCGATTCCCTGCTTTCACATAGGGGCTCACAACCATCTGTAACTCCAGTCCCAGGGACTCTGACCGCCTCTTCTGACCTCTGTGGGCACCAGGCAAGCATGTTCTACACAGACATACACGCAGGCAACACCAGTACACATCAAATAAATCAAATTGACCTTCTTCCAAAAAATAAAATCCATTGTGTTGTGCAAGTTCACACAGAAAACAGCAATCCAAGTGTGCAGACACCGCAGTGCACGGTAGAAACTTAAGGGCTGGGAGTGTGGTCAGGGAAAATTAAGAAGGGGAAGCCAGATTGACCCCTGCAGAAGTGGGGGTGGGTTGGGGAGAAAGAATGGGATAGACAGTGTATAAATAGTAGGGCCTGTTTTTATCCCTACACATGGCTGAATCAGGCAAGTGCTCTGTCTGGCACAATTTGAAGGTTCTGAATGCCAACCCAGCCCTGTGTCAAACTCCCTACCCAGCACGTCCCTGGAAGCTGAAATACTTAGCGAGGGAGTCATTATTTGAGTCAGGACATTGGCTCCGGACGACCCCCAGTAAAAATACACCAGTTGGAAGACAACCGCGTCAGTCTGCGTTGCACGTACCATCAAGGTTAGCTAGTCGGGTCCTTTGAGAGGAGAGCTTATGTTTCCTTAACACCCAAGGAAAAGTATGGGGCTTGTCCTATAATCTCTGTCTCTCTGATTGCAAAGCCTGGGAATTATACGGCATAGCTCAGAAATCCTAAAGTAGACTATGCCCCCTGGGGAAAAGCAGTGGAAGCCACTCCTAACTTCCTTTGCTGTTGCTGGACTGGCATCAAATGATTGCAATTTCGTGTCTGGTCCCTTTGCCCTCGGGAGACCAGCCGGCATTCGTGTTTCTAATTTTTTTTTAAAACAATAAACAAATAATTGTTTACTGCTTGCTATCGTCTGAACGCAGACGCCCAGCGCGGCACAGGGACTTGTCAAAGATGCAAGGACGCAGGCCAGGAGCAGCTCTCAGATCAGCTTTCGCTGGGCTGCACCGTGACAGGCGTTGGAGGGAAGGTAGGATCCGGTCTTCGCCACCTGCTGGTCATTCGCCCTACACCCACACTTGGGTCCGGCTGCTTTGGCCTGGTCCCAAAAATGCGAGCACCTCCCGGTCCTCCCGCCGCGATCGCCTAGTCCGGGGCAGCGCGTCGGGCGCCTCCAGCCGGACGGGCTTCCCGGCGCGGGAGGGGGAGGGGAGGGGGCGGTGCCGGGTGGGGCGGGGCTCCCGCTGCTTCCCCGGAGCCTTATTCCCGGCCGCGCGCTGCCAGCGAACGCTCAGTCGGCCCAGGGAGCTGCACGCGGCGAGCGGCTGGTTGGCCTGACGGACGGTCAAGGGCTGGAGTGGGCGCGCGGACGGACCGCGAACAGACGGACGCGCCTCGGTCGCAAGGTTCCCAGGCAGGATCTCCCCGGGAGGCGGGCAGCGCCCGGTGGAATCTCGCTGCCCCTCGCTGCCTGGCCCCCGAGTGCAAGCGTCCAGCGGCCGCCGCATCCAAAGTGATCGCTGCCTCTCCTTCCCCGCCAGGCTCGGGACCATGAAGCCGCTGCCGTCGGTGGCGCTGAAGCTCTTTCTGGCCGCAGGTGAGAGCTGATGTCTCCGAGGTCGGGGGTGGGGTGGGCGCCGTGCGGGGGACACGTGGGAAGGTCGCTGCGGCGACCCCACCCCCACCCCCTCCAGCGAGCCACTTGGCGGGGCCCGTGCGGCCTTGGAGGGCGGGCGTGGACCTCGGTGGCATGGTGAAGGCGGGGTGCAGGCGAAGGGTCTGATGAGGCCTCCTCTCTTCCCTGGTCCAGTGTTGTCCGCGTTGGTGACCGGTGAGAGTCTGGAGCGGCTTCGGAGAGGTCTGGCGGCAGCAACCAGCAACCCTGACCCTCCTACTGGATCCACACACCAGCTGTTACCCACGGGAGGCGATCGCACTCAGGAAGTCCAGGACTTGGATAAGACAGACCTGGACATTTTCAGAGGTGGGTGTGGAGGCCGCCTAACCTTAGATGCTGGTTGAAGATAAAGCGTGCGCAAGGCTGGGGATTTAGCTCAGTGGTAGAGCGTTTGCCTAGCTAACGCGCAAGGCTCTGGGTTCGGTCCTCAGCTCTGAAATAAAACAAAACACACAGGTCTAAGATTTATACTTTTACTCCCGCCCCTGCGCTGGGGGCTGAAGGGATGTTTATGACATATTTCAAGGAAAAGCTTGTGGCCTGATTGGTGTTGGGGATCCTGGAATATAATGCTATCATTCGTGTCCTCACTCACCTGGTGTGGATTCCTACTTCTTTATACTTTGGAGCAAACTGAAAGAGGCAGGTTGTCCTCTGAGGTAAGCTAGACGGTAGGAGGAAGCCATGATCACGATGCTTTCTCTACAGTGTCTATGCAAAAAAAAAAAAAAAAAAAAAAGGAGGGGGGATGGGAGGTGCAAGTCCTATCTGGTATCTGATTGTGACTGGATATGTGATGATTATATATAAAACGAGATGATGGGTGGGAACATTGAAAGTGTGCAGTGATAGTCTCCTTCATCCTCCTGCCTCCAGGCAGTTAGGAACTCCTGGCCTTGGTAGATGAGGCCAGCACCCCTGCAGCTGGCTATGAATGGTGCGTGTTGGGGCCCTAGAAGGCTATTTTGAAATGCGGTGGGTCTGAGACTTGTAGACTCTCTGGCCACTTATAGAATATCCAAGGAGACTCCAAGAGGAAAGAGCTATGTGTGATCCTATAACCTGTATCTGGGGCTGAACAGAACAGGGGGACTGGGCCAAGTCTGGAGCCCAAGGGCCTCCCTGCCTCTGGCCCCTTGCAGTGATTCTCAGAGGTGGAGCCAGCTCTAAGCCCTGTGGGCCCCCGGAATGACTATGTTTGGTTGGAGAAACACACCTGTTCAGCCCCACCTGCTGCTCAGCCTGCCTGCCCGATCCTCACCCAAGGCTTCCCTAGGTACTTTCTCTGCTTCCTCGAGAGTCTGCTCCAAAACTGAGGCTGGGATCCCACACTTCATCCTCTCAAAAGTGGCTCCTTGGGGTCATCCATGTCCTGAGCAGTCCAGACTCTCCTGGCTCTCTCTCTCTTAGACTGGGTAGGGCTGGGCATGGCTGTGACTCACCCCCCACCCACATGGCTGCTCCTCATACCTCTGCCAACCTGACTCACTCTTTTCAGCAGGAGCCTAGCTTGTCAATCTTATTCTGCCTCTCTCTCTAATAGCCTCGGGTCCTCCTCCTTTGCTTTCCCTGAAGTCCTGATAACTGGCTTCCTCTGGCCACGGGCATCACCTTATGTGCGCTCTGAAGGAGCCTGGAATAGGACTAGACACCCCAGTTCTCCTCCTAATCCTGCACTACCCTGGGGCAAGTTCCTACCTTTGGGGATTTTACTGTTTTCATCTTGAAAAATGCCCTGGCATTGTTGAAGTCTCATCTCTCTTAGGGGTTCTATGTCCCTAATCTAACCTGTCATGTTCACCTTTCTGCCAGAGTCAGGCTATAGCTGTGGACAGTAAGCACTTTTAGACTATTGGATTCAGGGAGGGGGAAGGCTGGCATCAGACTCCTGGGCTAGTGGCCAGTCCAAGCTGGATGCAAGTTGTTTTCCCCCCAATACCTGCAGCCTGGGAAGAAGAGGGGAGTTGTCATGGTGGACAGTTCCTTGTACATAGTGTAACCCCCACCTTATCCCAGCTGTAAATAGGACATTTGAGGATAACCCTAATTGGATGTTTGAAAAAGTGAATAAATTGTTAAAGGGCACAGGGAGGGGCAGATATTTTGCCCAAACTCAAAAAAGTAAAGTCCTTTAAATCAGGGCTGGCCCCACTGGCTGTTTCAGAGCTAGGTTCTGCACCCATCTTGTTCCCTGTTCCCAATGGGAACTCCAGAAGGGATGTTCCAAATCTAATAGACACTCTTCATTTAGAAACTTCCTATCCCAAAACAGCCAAGTTCCTTCTCCCAAAGCAATTTTTGTCTGTGACATATCTTCCTGCAAGTGGGTCACTGAGTAGGGGATCAGGAAATGAGGCTGACTGAAGGCTTCAATAGAATCAGGTAGATGCAGGGCCATCGGAGACGGGGTAGAAAGCAGGGAAAACACGACTGCAAGGCTCGCAGCTCTGTGCCTGGAGCTGCAGTTACTCTGGCTTTCTTAGAATGAGGTTCTTCTTCCTTGGGATCTACCCTGACCTCTATTTCCTCTTCAAGTTTCCTCTTTCTGCTGGTTCTTAAAGAGCTTTCCCAGACCCCTGACTGCAGGTGGGGTCAAAGAGTGCGTGCACCAGATGTGCACATCTGTAATCCCAGCACTCAAGGAGGCAGAGGTGGATCTCTGTGAGTTCAAGGCCAGCATGGTCTAGAAAGTGAGTCCAGGACAGCCAGGGTTACACAGAGAAACACTGTCTCAAAAATCCAGAAAAAAAAAAAAAAAAGAAAGTGTGCATCCTCAAAAGTACCCGACTGTAATCCCATGTTTCTAACGATGGTGTGGGCGGCATGAGAGTCTCAGGTTAGCCTGGCTTACATCTGGAGATGCTTTTTCAAAGAGTAGAAAGGCTGAACCAGTACCTTTTTTCTGCAGTGGATTTCTCCTCCAAGCCACAAGCGCTAGCCACGCCAAGCAAAGAAAAGAATGGGAGAAAAAAGAAGAAAGGCAAGGGATTAGGAAAGAAGAGAGACCCATGTCTTAAGAAATACAAGGACTTCTGCATCCATGGGGAATGTCGGTACCTGAAGGATCTCCGGACTCCCTCTTGCCAGTAAGTGCTCCGTTCCCAGAAGGAATCTCATCCTCACACTGCCAGTCACATGATCTTTCTCTTTGTCACTGTTCCTTGAATTCATAATTTCACCCAGTTTCTTTTCAACCCCTGGGAGGAAGTTCAAAGGAAGGGACATATTTTTAGTCAGCGGAAGTCCCCGCCGCTGCCGCCGCCACCACCACCACCTCCAAAAAGGATGCAATTTCCTGTGCCATGGGTTTGTGACGCTCCTTCAAGCTTCAGGACATTTCCTCCTGCATAACCATAAATGAGCATGTGTCTAGGAGGGCTGGCGCTTGTGAAGGAGGTCCTTCATTCCTGCCTTGGGCCCTTCTCTGGAAAGGAGAGCGGATAGGAAACATGGCAGAGTGGGTTCCTAGTTAACATGAGGTGCCTTAAGTTACATGCCATGCAGGAGCATGTGCTCAAGTGTGTGCCCGTGAGTGAACAGGTGTGCCTTGATTCTAAGGCATGGCAGGACTACACGGAGGGGAAGGAGCATGTAGAGTGACTTGAAGCCCCGCTTTTTTCACCCCCCTTCTTCCCTGTCAGGAGAGAGACAGACTGTTGGAACCCCGTGACTCTGCATAGGAGACTGGACAGTTCGAGTTGCTCCCACTCTGTCAAAACTCTGTATTGTGTCTCCTCCTCCTGTGACTAGCATAGGTCCTTGGACTCTTTATTTGCCAGTTGGCAGACAGACTCGTTGCTTCCCCCCTTCACAGTCAGCGTGTCCTTTCCTGTAATGTCACAGGCAGGAGCTTGCTGTATTGGAGAGACTTAAGAATGGCAGAAACAACTGCGTGGTTGTGGCGGCACACTCTTTTAATCCCCAGCACTAGGGAGGCTGAGGCAGGCGGATCTCTGTGAGTGAACAGCCAACCTGGTCTACAGAGTGAGTTTCAGAATAGCCAGGGCTACACAGAGAAGCCCTGTCTCGAGAAACCGAAAAAAAAAAAAAAGGCAGAGTCTCTGTCTGCTCCTTCCCAATGTCCCAGGACAGGACAGGAAATGTTTGTCTTAAATGTGTAAAATGGCATCATCAACTCAGAGTGGAGAAAGTGACTCTGAGGGCAGTCAAGACGGGTGAGAGTCAGGAGTCCGTCTAGCCACACTGGTTCAGGATGTTTGTGGCTCGGGGTGTTTTGGTGAATGGATGTGCAGAGCTTTTATTGATCTGCCGAGAAGCAGGGCTCCCCAGGCCTCCTAAGCTCAGAGAACACAACAAGTGTGCTTAAGGCCACCTTCCCAGTGGCTCTAGTGATAATAATCATATTGGTATTGTTTCTTTGAAATCTGAATTGTTTACGTTTAAATCAAATTCAGCCCAGCAGGCATGGTGAGTACTTACTTGGTGCTGTACACTGTGAAGGGATGAAAAGAGATGGGTCTTTTGAGATTTCCAAAAAGGCCTCTGCTGGGAGGGCAGAACTTTCTCTACTCCAAAAATGAGGAACCCACAGAGAGCGAGTAGGAAGTTATTTGCATGACATCAACAGCTAAATAAATTCGTGGGAAGAAGATGGGGGGTCTCACTCCTATCCCAGCATGCTTTTCATGCTCCTAGGACACACTGCATGTTAGCTTTCCTCCTCTATATCTGTCCTTATAGAATTGAGCAGAATTTCACGGGAGCAGCTTTTGTACCCAGACACTCGTGAGGATTTCACTTGTCCATTACTGTATCAGCTTCATAAGCAGGCTGCCTAGGGTAGGTTCTCTGACACAGAGCTCCTGGTTTGCGGCAGCATAACATCTGTGCACCTACATCTGTGTCCCTTCTTGTGGCTTCTCCTCTACTTTAGACCCAGAAACTGCCAGCTAGGGTGTGTCCAGGCTGCTGTGGTGAACTTGAGGCGAGCTGGCTTTCTAAACCAGCCTCTGACAGCCCCCAGGGACAGGAAAATCCTTCTGTGTCACCAGCCAGAAGTCACCCTCAAAGAGCAGTTTTCTTGAGCTTCTGACTGGCTGCTGACCCAGAAATTGGTTGCAAAGTTTCCTGTGGCTGCAGCAAACTTGAGGGTAGCTGGGTTGGGAAGGACTCGGCTGGGATAGAGGAGGCCTGGAGTTTCACTGTGTGCACTGCTCACAAGCAGAGGACCCCTTCTTCAGACTCCACGGGGCTTGAGCCTCTCATGCATTGTATCATGACTCACATGAGTGGGGCCTGGGCCTTTCATGATGCCCCAGTGAGGCAGGCTTTTCTTATCTCTCTGATTTGACATGAGGAAACCAAAGCTTAGAAAAGTAATGTGTCTTGCCCAAGATCACCTGGCTAGAAATAGCAGAACCAGTCTGGAACTCACTTATTCTCATCTTCTCTATCAAATGATGCTCCCTCCACCTCCCGGGGAAGCTATGGAGACATATATGATTATGTAGAAGATATTTCTGGACTCCAGGAGGAGCTCCTGTTGTCTTGCAAGTTCTGAAGTGGGTCACAGACATGGAGAGGAGAAATATGTCCTAGTTTGATGGATGTGTGTGTTGGCTTGGGGCGAGACACATGATCTTGCCCTGCATCCAGGGATGCTTTGAATGTACTCAACCCTCCTCCTTCCCTGGGGAAGCCAGGCTTTGAAGGGAGGGAGAAGTGGGTAATATTAGCACACTTACATTATTATCCTTTTGACTCAGGACAGAGGTGGTTGGAAGGATTATATAACTGAATTGCAGGACTCTGAGGCCAAGTTTTATTTCTACCATCTGAGTAACTACCTGTGGGGTTTGAAATGATGGTTTGGAAGTGCAAAACAGATTCAAATTCAGCTTCCGTCTCCTGGCATAGCATAGTTGCTGAAGTCATCCAGACTGCTGGGTTAAATCCAGGGCTCTAGTACTCACTAACTTTGTAACCTTGGCATGTTACTTAGCAGGAGTTAAGCCTTGATTTCTTCAAAATGGGAATGGTAACTTCTCCTTCACAAGCGGTCAGACTTCAAATGTTAAATGTTATCAAAAGGCCCGAGTTCAAGCCTTGGCCCCAAGTTCAAGCCTCGGCACCAAGTTCAAGCCTCGGCACCAAAGACCAAAGAAAATAATCCTCGTGAAACAGTTAATGCAGAGTAGCTCATGGTAGGCCTTTGTTATTTGCTATTTATTGCTACCACATTATTGTTATTGATTATTATTCAAAGCCTTAGCAATAAATAGCAAATAACAAAGGTCTACCATGATATGTTTTCTTAGGGTTACCTGCGTTGCTCAGAGTGGATGGAATTGTAGGGGCTTCTGACCTTGGCCTTGCTGCTTCCTAGTTATGAGACTTGACAAATCCCTTAGTCTCTGTGACCCCTTATCTCTGCACACACATGATTTTCCAGGGACCCTCCCAGGAGCTCTCTTTAGGTCGTGGTAGGGTAGGGATGTATTTTTTCTGACTCTGACTCAGGGGCCAGAGATGCTGAGGAGGCCAGGTAAGGAGCATATCCTGTCCTTTGCGGACCTGACCTACCTTTAAGGTGCTTTGTGTCCAGGCGTAGGTGCAGGGCAGTGCTAAGGGATGTAGTGCCACTCCACTTGACCCCTTTGCCAGGGCTCCCCGGAGCCTCCCAGGGCCCTGCCAGCAGGAAGGAGGGCTTCATCCTGACTCTGAGGCTCCAGGTGCACAACCTCCTCCCAGAGAAGGTGCAGTTCAGAACAGAGGACCACCCAGTTCTCTGTGCCTCCTTCAGCAGCTACTGGCCTAACATCCCCAAACTGACAGGCCTACCTCCTGCCCCAGCTGCTGGGTGAGCAGTTGTGGAGTATGTCTGAACAAAGTTAGAGGGTCCATGCCCATGCTGCTGCTGCTGCTGCTGCTGCTGCTGCCCTGCTGCGTGACCTTGGGAAGCCGCGCCACCTTTCTGCAGCGTGGGGCTCCTCCTACATCAAAGGATCTCAGGGATGCTCAAAGGAAGGGATGTGAATGTGTTTCTTCAGCAGTCTTCCTAAGAGCTCTAAGGAAATGCTTTGTGTTCGAGGAGGCGGTTGTCACATGATTTGTTTCTCGAGTGAGAAGAGCCCAGGGATTGTTTCTGACATTCTTTCATGCTGTTACAGGGTGGCTGGGCAGGGAGATGTTATCTTGGTTTGTTTGCTTTGTCCTGGGATGAAGGAGGCCTGAGAGCCTGGCATTCCGAGGCCAAAGGCTGCCGTTTAGCTCCCAGGTTGGGAGCTAGGAGTTAAATGAAGGAAATGAGAAAAATGATTCCTGGCAAAGGGACAGGGCCTATTAATAGGCTGAGCAGCGGTGGGGAGGGGCTGCATGCTGGATGCGCTGATGGGCAAGGCTGGGTTTATTTCTGGGTCAGAATGTCGAAGGGCCTCTCTAGAGGGAGTGATACCGAATCCCCCTCAACTCAATCCATCAGCCCTTATGCCCAAGTCCTCTTAAGTGGCTTAAGCAGAACACCTTAGGACAGATGTAATAGATTAGACCCATGTGGAATACATCTAAACTGAGACCTTCAGCTCCTCCTTCACTTTTTCCCCGCCTGAAGCAGGACTCTGGGGGCAGGGCGGGTGAAGAGAGGGGCAGAGCGGATGGACGCAGGCGCCGTTAACTCTATCTTCTTCTTGTTATTCTAGCTGCCACCCTGGTTACCATGGAGCGAGGTGTCATGGGCTGACCCTACCAGTGGAGAATCCCCTATATACATATGACCACACTACAGTTTTGGCTGTGGTGGCTGTAGTGTTGTCCTCTGTCTGTCTGCTTGTCATAGTGGGACTTCTCATGTTTAGGTGAGTGTTGGGGGCCCTTTGCAGACTTGTCTTGGGAACCACTTATTTCCTTCACCTCGTAGGACTCAGAGCCTCTTTTCATATCCCTAGATCTTGGGTTTGTTACTGTGTACTTTCTAGAATCTGTTTTGCCTGACACAGCATGTAGAGCCCAGGGTGCCTATTTCCAGGCCTTACAGGTTCATTTCCTCCCTCTGTGGCCTGGTGACTCACCCACGGAGAAACCTCTAAGGACGTTTCTTTCTCCCAGAATTGGTGTATGTTTTGGTAGTAAAGGCATGGGTAATATTATTGATGGTAATCTTTCAGTGAGTCTATAAGGATATTTTGAGGACCAAATAAAAAAAGTTAGGGGTGATGGGTACATACCTAGTATGAGGCCAGCCTGGACTACATAGAAAATGCTGGGTGATGAGGCGCTGTCTCTAAAAACATGCATATACATTTAGTATATATACATACATATATATAAATATACACAAATATGTAAATTATCTGCTGGTGGAGACAGGAACCCCTCAGGGAAGCTGAACTTTGGCTAAAGACTCATGAGTTGCCTTACCTTCTGGGCTTTTCCAAGAAATAGCCATCGTGGGGTGGGAGTTCCTTCAGAGGGCTGGCTGTGGGACCTGCACTTTGTCATTTCCTCACAACCCTTATCTCCCTCAGGTACCATAGGCGAGGAGGTTATGATGTGGAAAATGAAGAAAAGGTGAAGCTGGGCATGGCGACTTCCCACTGAGGAGGACCTGCATGCAAGGTAATGGTCCATCCTTTGCCCTGGGCAGCAATGGACAGGCCAAGGCATGGGTGGGTCTTGGGTCTGTTTCAGTGATTGCTGAGTTCTCTTGGTCAGGGGTTGCAGGGGCTGGGTTACTACTGTGGGGTCAGAGCTCCCGTGTAGAATTGTTTCCAGAGACTTGGTGAGGCTTCTCTGGTTAGCTTACAAGGTTGTGACACCCCCAGAACCCCCTCCTAATGCTTTTTGCATTTCACAAGATTGGACCCAGCGTTAATTGCCTCCCTCTTGTGCTTCAGAAACCTTCAGGGGATGGCTACCTCTGAGACAGTGGTTCATTACAAGATCTACAGAGGGACAGTACTTCAAAGGCAGCCATGAAGACCTGCTTCTTCATTCCCAGTTGCTACTCTGACTGGGCCTCCCGTAATCGCTCTGCAAAAATATCAGAGCCTCCAAGTGCCAAACAGACTATGCCCACTGGGATCCGGATCAGAAGGAAGCAGAGGCGAGAGGGCCATTCAGGTCTTTCTGATTCTCCTCCACTGACCCCCTGGCTTGTTGAAACACTTAGCTTCTGGATTGAAGTGCCAGCTAGTTTTCATGTGCTCCAGGGTTTCTGACTGAAAAAAAAAAAAAAAATGAGAGGAATGATGAGCGATTTATGGACTGGGAGAGAGCAACAGAGTTGGAAGCCATGTGGCCAAGTAGCCACAAGGGATCTGCTGTTTGGACCCTCCAGCACGCTGGATTTGATGAGCTAACTGTGAAATACCACAAGCCCAAGAACTCTGAATTTTGGGACTTCTACCCAGAGAGGAAACATAACAACTATTTTTTTTTCTGTTATTTGTTTGTAAAATGCCTCTTAAATTATATATTTATTTTATCCTATGTATGTTAATTTATTTAGTTTTTAACAATCTAACAATAATATTTCAAGTGCCTAGACTGTTACTTTGGCCATATTCTGGCCCACCTCTTTGCAGCTCTACAGCCTGGCTCAGCGCCACGCTGCCGTTTGCTCTATAGCCCATCTATAGTAATTTATTGTCTGTCTACATTTCAGAAGCTATCCCACGAGCAGAGTATCCCAGCGGGGGTTGTGTATGGTCAGAATGCAGGGATTGATTTGGGTAGAGCCACTCCATGAGTTGGACTGCAGTCTCGCCTAGGTGATTTTTGTCTGCTGTTTGTGTTTCGAAAGCCCAAGGTGCTGACGTCGACGTGTAATAGATATTGGTGTTTGCCTGAGTCCTCTCCCTTTCAAACCTCAAAAGAGGTTGGGTGTCCATGCCTGCAGTTTCCTGGTCCCTTGTCCTCCATCACCCTGTCCCACTCTCCCTTGTGTCAAGATGTCTCCCTTACTCCTGCCATTCTTCTGGTGCTACTCCGTGCAGGGGCTGGTAAAGCAGAGGACAGTTTGGAAAAGGTGTTAGTGAAGAAAAAGGCTGAGGAGGGACAGGGAATGTTGGAGTCGACTATCTCGGTAGTTGATTACCTATCGGTCACTACAAAGAAAGTTGGTGGTGGGGAAGGTTTTGGGTAAGCAAACTGTGTCTGCTGTCACAGTCCCTGTGGAAGTTTCCGGTGCCATTTCTGAACTGTTACAACCTATATTTCCAAAACCTGGTTCATATTTATACTTTGTGATCCAAATAAAGATAACCCTTACTCCATGGTCTGCTTAGTTTTGGTTTGGCTTGTTTGTTTGTTTAGGGTATCACTGTTGAATCCTGGCTATCCTGGAACTCTCTATGTAGACCAAGCTGGTCTTGAATTCAGATCTGTCAGCCTTGTCACCTGAGTGCTAGGAGAAAAGGCTTGTACCACCACACCTGACTTGTTTGTTTGGTTTTTATATACATGAGTGTGCGGGCCAGAGCTTGACTTTGGGTGTCTTTCACAATTGCTCTCCTTTATTATTTATTTTATTATTTTTATTATTATTATCTTATTTAGACAAAGTCTCACTACATAGCTTAGAACTCAAGAGATCTGCCTATCTCTGCCTCTTAAGGGATGAGATTAAAGGCATGTGAGCTACCATGTCCTGTTTGCTCTTCTTATTTTTTGAAACAGTCTCTCACTGAGCTCATCGGTTCATTACGGCTAGGCTAGTGTGCCAATGAGCTTCAGGGATTATCCTATGTCTGCCTTTTACTATCCAGGGTCTGGAATTTCAGACACATGCCAGTGTATTGGCTTTTATATGGGCACGGGGGATACAAACCAAGGTCCTCTTATGTACATATAAAACAACTTCACTCACTGAGCCATTCCCC
The DNA here is from genome assembly GCF_030254825.1 of Meriones unguiculatus. NCBI lineage: Eukaryota > Metazoa > Chordata > Mammalia > Rodentia > Muridae > Meriones > Meriones unguiculatus. Next base: position 51,359,165 of record NC_083350.1, read on the forward strand.
TGCCCTATTCTGCTTGCTTTAACTGGGAACTTGTTTAACACAGGAATTTTCTTTTTCTTTCTTTTCTTCTCTCTTTCTCTCTCCCTTCCCCCTCTCCCCCCCCCCCCCGTCTGGTTTGTTTGCGTTTTGTTTTTTTGTTAATTAGTTGCTTTTTTAAGTCAGGGTTTCTCTGTGTAGGTCTGGCTGAATTGAAACTCACTCTGTAGACCAAGCTAGCTTTGAACTCTATGATCTGCCTCCCAAGTGCTGGAAACATTGGAATTTTCTAAGCTGTCTCAGTGTTAGACATGTTTATGGACACTGTTCTCAGTATTCACAGCTCCATGGTGGGGGGTTGTTGTTGGATATATATTTCCTGTTGATTTATCTTTTAGTTAAGCAACGGTTATTCCTAAACCAGCTGAATACTCAAATCACCACACAGAGACTGGGATTTATTTAATTAACCTAGAGCACAATGCTGGGCAACAGCTACTCCATCCTAAACCTCCAAGCCCGCATAGTTTCCTACCATTCAGATTCACCCATTATACTTGCTTTTAGTGGTATCTTAGGTCCAATTCATTTCTCCACGTGGTTCCAAGACCGTCTCCAGATTCTCTCCTCTCTCTCTCCCGCTTCCTTCCTCTTCCAACCCACTCCCGAACCAGGATGTCCTACCCTATCCTCTCCATTGCTCAGCAATGTGGCTGGTTGTTTTAATTAACAGTTTAGAGAACAAATGGTGGCATGTTTACACAAACTTGAGACAGGTAATGTTTAGATTAAGCATCACAATGCAATGTCCAGATTGAAACCAGATAATGGGGGAGAGAAATCAGCATTTGAATGAACAAGGGTAAATTGTATACATTCCAAAAGAACATTATACCAATGGGGGTTGGGGGGGGACTATTACTATATCATTTTCCTAAAAGGGGAAATTGAGGCTCAGGTTGTATACCTTGCCTAAGAATACACAGTGAGCCAGGACTAGTAATTTTGTTCTCTTACTATCTCTCACACAAGAAACACTAGAACTGGTATAGGAAGTCTGGCTGGCTGGGCTTTTGAATGTTCAATTGTCAAGCCCTCGACTCAGGATTTAGTTGTGTGCTGTACATGCAAGCAGCTATTGCTGCTGGAAAGAACAAGATGTTTTTGCCTTTCCTCTCGTGCTCCGCAGCCAATCCACCAGCCACTCTCATCAGCTCTACTTTTTGAAGGTATGTATGCAACCTCTTATGATCATCACCCAATCCTGGACTCTGGGGCCGCCTTCTGCCTTCCCACGTGCTTCTTGGCCAAAATGATCATTTACTTAAAACATAACTCGGGACTGGGAGTGGCAGCTTAGTGGTAGAACATGGGTTTACATACAAGACGTCCAAGGTTTGAGTCCCCACATACTGATAAATCATAAATTTACCCATAAATCAGATCTTGTCTACTTTGAAGACCCTCCCCGTCACCCTAATTATACACAAAACATTCCTCAACATACCCTTCTCTCCTGACAGGGACTCAAGCTCCTTCATCATTCCTAATTCCTGCTAACACATCCTGTTTGTTTATTGTTAATCTGCTCCTACTAAAATATTAGCCCAATGATGGGTTTATTCTAATAAAGCTGAGATGTAGGTATTCAGTATTTGTTACATTTATACATTGTTGTAAGAAACTAAACTCCAATCCAAAACTAACACGTGGGCAGATTCAATCTAGTGTTGCCCTGAACATTGTTGGGTTTTGAGAGGTGCCTCTGTCAGGGAAGGTGGACTGGACAACAGGATAAAAGTGAAATTAAGGGCCCGTCATGATGCATGGTGTCCTGGATGAGCTGGAGGCAAGGAAAGCCATCATACAAGTGTCCTGGGTTGTCACTCCTTTTTCCCATCTCTCCTTGGAGAAAAGTTTTTCTGGGAGCCCAAAGAGAGATGTTTTTCCTTCCTTCCTTCCTTCCTTCCTTCCTTCCTTCCTTCCTTCCTTCCTTCTTCCTCCTTTCCTTTCCTTCCTTCCTTCCTCCTTTCCTTCCTTCCCTTCTTCTTCTTCCTTCTTCTTGTTCTTCTTCTTGTCGTTCTTGTTCTTGTTGTTGTTCCTCTTCTTCCTCCTCCTCCTCTTCTTCTTCCTCCTCTTCTTCTTCTCCTTCGCAAAGGTGACCAGCAGACTAAAGTATCCTTGGAAGAAACTATCTTCAATACTCAGCTCTTGCTAAAGGATACATGACTATAAAATCAACAGCTCACTGTTTATTATTTTTATTGTAGAAGCTCATACATATGAGGTCAGAGGACAATTTACAAAGTACTCTTCTCTCTTTCCAAACTGGGGAGCCCAGAGGTAGACTCATTTTGTCCACCTTGGCAGCAAGTTCCTTTACCCACTGAACCATCTTGTTGCTCTCCCTTTCTCCCTTCCTTCCTTCCTTCCTTCCTTCCTTCCTTCCTTCCTTCTCTTCCTTTTCTCTTTGACAGTCTTACTGTGTAGCCCAGGGTCATCCCAAACCTTCCATCTCCCTGCCCCAGACTTCTGAGTGCTGGGATTACTAGTGGCCACCACTCTACCTGGCCCACATAGAGATCTTGTATGTACTTTGACTATCTTTTTAAAACTCTGGCAACCAGTGTGGCAGTTTATGTTGACTGTCAATTGGCAAGGTTTAGAATCATCAAGGGAACAAAGCTCTAGGCATCTCTGTGAGGGATTTCTAGATTAGGTTAACTGAGGTGAGAGGGGAGGACCTCTCTAGCTGTGAGTGGCACCATCCCGTAGCTTAAACCCAGACTGAGTATTAAAAGGAACTCAAACCTGGCACCATCATTCATCTCTCCCCTTCTTGACTGAGGATACAATGTAACTGGCTGCCTCAGACTCTTGATACATGATTTCCCTGCCATGAAATACTGTGTAAACTGTCAACCAAAACAAACCCTTCTTTCCTCAAGTTGTCTGTGTCAGATGTTTTATCACCCAGTGAGACGCACAGCTAATAAGACCAGTAACTGCCAAAGCTGTATGATCGTTCTGTCACCCAAGAATTCTATTCCTAGAAGTATATGCAACAGAAACAGGTACCAGTGTTCACCAAAACCTAAAACATTGAATAATATGAGGGTGCTAGAGAGATGGCTCAGTGGTTAAGAGCACGGACTGCTCTTCCAGAGAACCTGGGTTCAATTCCCAGCAACCACATGGCAGTTCACAACTGTCTGTAACTCCAACGCCCTCACACAGACATACATGCAGGCAAAACACCAATGCACATGAAATAAAAATAAATAAAATAAATAACTGACTGGGGAAAAAAAAAACCCTAATGATCTTCACATTACTTACAATCACTGAAAACTGGAAACCAGTCAGGTATTGTGGGACACCACCATAATCTTAGTACTTAGGAGGTGGAGGCAGGAGAATTGTTAGTTTGAGATTAGCCCGAGCTACATATACCCTGTCTCAAAACAAAAGACAACAAAACAAAAACACAGGGCTGCGGGCTGTAGTTTAGGGTAAGGTGGGCTATTAATGTTTGATGGTGAAATAGATAAACAAACTGGCAAATTTTGACAATGAAGTTCTAAACAGTAGTGTGGATAAATCTTACAACATGACAGACCTAAGTAAGGGCATTTTGTGTGGATCCAATTACATAAAACTGGAAAACTGGGCCAGTCAGATGGCTCAGCCAAGCCTGACTACCAGAGTCTGATCCCTGCAATCCACTGAGTGGAAGAGAACTGACTCCCCAGATTGCATGAGCCCTCCTCCCTCACAGTAATAATAAATACATGGTACTAAAAATAAAACTAATTCATAGGAGAAGAAATCTGGAAAGAGACACTGGCTGGGATCAGCAGCGACTGGAAACAGAGAGGAGACATCTGGTGTTCTGATAACGTGTTCTGTGATCTGCTGCCTGGATTCCCAGGACTATTCATGCTGAGAAAATTCGCTGAATATGACTTGCACATTTTCCTCTGCGTTAAGTTTCACTCGAGAGATTGTTTAGTGTATTATTATATATGTGGGGAGATGTAGTGGCACATGTATGAAGGTCAGAGGACAACTCTCTAGAGTGAGTTTTCTCTGATCTTTACATGAGTTCCAGGGATCAAACTCAGGTCCTCAAGCTTGGTCCAAACACTTGGGAAATAAAGTCAGGAGGATCAGAAGTTCATGGTCACACTTATCTCTAGAGAAAGTTTGAGGCCCTCCTGGGCTACATGAAACCCTATCACAAATAAACAAAAGCAAAACAACATAGAACAATGGTTTGGATAAAGGACAGTTGCTCCTGCCTTCTGTTCAGTTCTGTGAAGAACCAATGTCTCAAGCAGGTAATCACAAAGAATAGTAAAGAGGTCAGAATTAACTGGAGAGGGGATTTCTTTGGCTCTCCATGGGGCTCTTTTCCTGGCTCTAAGTTTCCAACGGGCAGAGCCGGGCTTTCTGAGCACACTTTGACCTCTAGCTGATATTTCCTTCAGGCTCAGGGCTTCATGCCTCTCCTCCACTGTCCTCTCCTCATGCCCCTGGTGCTAATGGAAGCTCTAACTGGAGGTTTCTGGCCTTCTCTGTAGTCGATACCATGGTCTTGGGAGCTACTGAACTAGAAGGTAGGTGCTCTTTATCTGTGGCACAACAGAGAAAACTGAGACAGAGGAGTTAGATGATATGCTTATTGTTAAGGGATAAAGACAGGACACTGAGGAACTTAATTCTCAAGTCTGAGTTCTAACTTCTAGGTGACATTCCTGGATTCTTCAGGCTGGACTGTTTATCTGTCTGTCTGTCTATCATCTATCTATTTGTCTTTCTCTCTCTCTAAGACAGTGTCTCTCTATGTAGCTCTGGCTCCTGTAGCTCTCTATGTAGACCAGGCTGACCTGAAACTCCCAGAGATGCACCTGTCTCTGCCGCCCATGTGCTGGGATCAGAGGAGTGCGCCACCACGCCCATCCTTAGTTCACTCTTCTTATATCCAGAAATAATGTAGAAAAACAATCATTTGAAGAAGATTCAGAGACAGGCCTAGTGATGCATGCCCGTAACCCCAGCAATTGGGAGAGTCAAGAGGATCAAGAATTCAAAATCACCCCCAGCTACATACTGAGTTTTCTTTATTTGAGACAGGGTCCAATGGCTCCCTATGTAGCCCAGGCTGGCCACAATTCTTTGACCTGTCCAAAGTGCTAATTCGTGGCACATTTAGAGCTGACACTCGGGGCCTCTGCCGGTTTTCCACTCCACTTTAAACGCAAACAATGCTTTTCAGTCACTGTCTCACATTTCATTGTCAAAGGGACCCTCACAAGTATTGGGGGGACTTAAGCAGCCATGGGACAGCAATTCTGTCCAAATATGTCATGTCAACTCCACTGAGGTTCTTCGCTTTGCCAACAATGCCTGAAAGTCAGGCTCCTGCAGGAGATGCTAATTCCTGAGACTTAGCTGGGCCTTCGAGGGTGGCATTCTTTGCTGCCGTAATTCACTTCAGCTTCATTCATTCAGCAAATATTTGTGGAGGCCTCCCTAACGCTTTCCAAATGAGGTGTCTGCGCTGAAGGAGAAGGCATCTTGATTCAGTGGTGGGAGGGTGCATTTTGGCGCAAGGACATTCGTTTATTCATTAAAAAAGGGGGGAGGGAGCATTTAAACAATGCCAATCTCTATTTTTGTCCCTGGAGAATCAGTCAGTGAATAACACTGACACAGGGACCTACGATATATGCACAAAGAAATACAGTCGTTTCAGAAATCGGTAATTTTGGAATAAGTAATATTCCTGGCGTTAGTGGGGACAGAATTCATTTATGTGGGGCGGGGGATCAGGGAGCGGCTCTCTGAGAAGTTAACACCTGACCTGAGACAATTGAGGAGCAGTTACATGAAGGTCCTGAGTTAAAAACAGGCTTCGGGGAAAACATGGATTTAGTAGGTGTAAGAGGCAGGAGGGGCCTCTGCAGCTGCAGTACTGTCATTAGAGTTTAGGAGAGGGAGGACCAGGCCACAAGGAGCCTCCCTTACAGCCTGCGGTAAACAGCTTGGAAGCCAAGGAGCAATGACCCGGGGGATGATGTGGTTTGATTTACGTGTTAGAAATATGACTGTTATGCAGGGAATGGGTTCTGCAGGACACAGTGGAAGAAGCAGGAGTTAGACGTTAGTTAGTAAGAAGTTAGGAGACGACTATATCGACCCGGCCAGAGACAGTGATGGCCAGGATGGAGGTGGCAGCTGAGAAGGTAGTGGAGAACTCTCAGAAGCAGGGTACGTGTGGGGGGACGCACCGCTAAACTGTGCTGGGAGACTGGGGTGGATGTGGGGCCTGGCACTCCTGATCCTCCTGCTACTGCCTCCCAGGACTAGGATTGCAGGTGCCTGTCGCTACCCCCAGCTGAAACCCTGTTCTTTGTATGGTGTTTTCTCGACCTGGTTGTATTTGATCCTTAAATGCATCAGGAACAGGGTAGTGGTTTTAACCCCAGATTAATGACTGACAGGCCTGGGCTTTGGAGGGGTGAAGTAATCACACTTGGCCGCTATTAGCTAATGTAATTTTGCCTAATGCTGACCTTGTCTGGGGGACCCAGCCTCCTCAATGACCATGACTCACCCTGGCCACTATTCTCATGAGAGGAGAGGACAAGGCTCTAACGTTTCCTTCTTGATGCAGTTAGGTGCCTGACCCAGGCCAAGTGCCCAAGAGGGGGCACAGGGCAGGATGGTTGCCTGTATGCCAACCTCATCCAAGAGCAGAAGAAGAACTCAGAGCTACCCCAGCCACCACCAAATTGATAGAGTTTGGTAGTTGTTTGCCAGTTGTTGTTGTTTTTAAACTTTTTAAGACTGCACATTTTTGATTGCCCCTCTGATTGATGGATTAGCTCATTGACACCCACACAACTGTGAAGGAGGCCAACTGCTCTCTTGCTTTTCAAAGAATATCCCCTCCTCTCTCCTTCCTCCCTTTCCCCCTCCCTTTCTCTCTTTAGTTTTCCCTGCCAGTATTTTGCCCATTACTAACCAGCAGGGAATCTCAGGAAAAGGTCTCCTTTCAGGGCTGGAGGGCTCTAGTGGGTAGGTCAGAGTCTGTGTGGGAGGTTGCCCAAAGGCATACATTGTGGGTGGAGGAACCAGACAGGAGGAATTAAGTCACCCCTTTCCTCAACCCTTATTTCCTCACCCAACCTATAAGTCACTGCAATGGTTTCTTTATAATGTGGGCCTAGTTTCATTTTAACTAAACCGTCCAGTTTTGACAGTGAAGCAGGATTTCCTGGGTATGTGACAGGAGGTAAAAGCTACCAGCCTGTTTTTTGTTTGTTTGTTTGTCTGTTGTTTGTTTTGTACCTCTTGTTACGGGCAACTTAAAAGCTACACAAACCATACAGTTACTCAAGGTGAGGCAGACAGGAACAGGGGATAGTTCAGGAAGCTGGGACAGGGCAGCACTCGGTGTGGATTGTGTACACTTCCTCTTCTAGGCAACCTAATAAGCATCTACAGCCCTCTCTGAACAGTGCACCCAGCAACCCAAACCCCCACCTGCACTAAGCTGTACATACCCTACTCTCTGAACAATGGGATGTTTCCCCTTCCCTGAGTGACCATTGAGCTTTGACAGTTTCTACTCAAATATATTTCTGATGCACCCTGGTACAGAGCAGGGAGAGCCCATCCAACGTGAACTGGTTTGGGGCTCGTGTTCATAACACAAAACCGTTACTCAGGTTATCTTTTAGGAAGAACCTCCTGTTTAGCATCTAATGCTTATGCATAATTAGGTGTGTAATTAAAATCAGATGAGTTATGGGAAGGGATGTGAACAGGAGAAAAATAACTATATGACCTAATCAATCAAAACAGAACCAGCCTCACTACACCGTTTAGTAACTGCTCTAGCTAACTTTCTATTGCTGTGAGAAAGACCATGACCAAAATCCACCTGTAGAAGAAAGGGTTTATTTGGTTTACACATCCCAAGATGCAATCCATTGAGAGAAGTCAAGGCAGAAATTGGAGGTAGGATTCTGGAGGCAGAAATTGAAGCAGAGTCCATGGAGGAACGATGCTTCCTGGCTTCTCATCCTACTTTTTTTTTTTTTTTCCAAGACAGGGTTTCTCTATGTAACCCTGGCTTTCCTGGAGCTGGCCTTGAACTCAGATCCTTCTGCCTCTGCTTGTCCAGGGTGGAGACTAAAAAGTGTGCACCACCACCGTCTGGATCATCCTACTTTTTTATACAACTCAGGACCATGGGCCCAGAGGCCGCCCTCCCACATCAATTCTTAATCAAGAATAAAAATCAAATGTAACACTGTGAGTTCGAGGCCAGCCTGGTCTAAAAAGTGAGTCCAGGACAGCCAAGGCTACACAGTCTTGTAAAAACCCTGACTCTAAAGAACAAAACAAAACAACTATGACAACAGCAAAATTAAATATAAGCAAGTCTGACTTGCCTACCGTCCAACCTGATGGAGGTGTGTTCTCAGTTGACGTTCTTTTTCCCAGATAACTCTCGCTTATATCAAAGTTGACAATAACTAATCATGACAGTAACCAAACTCCTCCTTCTCTTGAACCCTACAAAAGAAAGCCCCAAACAATACTCAGAGTCCTTGAACAACTCCTCTCATGTGGTCTGCCGTGTACTTGCAGGGATCTGATCTTTTTTTATAAGACTTATTTCGTTTATGTGCATATGTGAGTGTCTGCATGTGTGTGTATGCACCACACGCATGCCTTGAAGAGGCCAGAAGAGTGTCCGTTCTCCTAGAATGGGAATTACAGTTGGTCGTGAGGTACCGCTCTAGGAACTGATCTGAGCCTTCTGTAGGAACAGCCAGCAGTCTCAGCTGCAGCGTAATCTCGTCAGCCCTGTATTCCAATAGCTTGCTGCTTTGCTTTACATAAAGTTGAAAATATGCTGCTGTTTGCAAATATGCGTGGGCTCTTATTTCAATCTCTTAAGTAAGCCAAGAATCTGGAAACACCGGATCCCGACCCACTAGCAAAAAAAGCCTCTACGAAGGTCTGGCTTTTTTCTAGTCTCTGAGTGGGTGGAATCGGAGGAAGCAGTCTGCTCAAAATGGGGGGTGGGGATGGCTAATCAAATCAATTCAGGGATGTGTGCTGGTGTAAGAAGCCGGACTCAAGTTCAACCCTGAAGACAGACTCTTCTTCCAGGTGTGTTTCTGGACACGTGGAGAGAGTATGCCACCCACAGCTGAGCCAGGCACCATTTGTTCCCATGTCACCTAGCTTTGGACAATGCATGAAAAACAGGTCCTCTACCCACAGCAGCTTTGCTGTTCCTCCTGCATGCCTCTCATCCCATTTGCTCACTTATTTCTCCCCACTGTGAATCCTTGGAGCCTGTGCTGGGGAATTTTATGTCAACCTCACGCAAGCTAGAGTCATCTGAGAGGAGGGAAACTCGATTGAAAAAAAGGCCTCCATAGCTGCAGGCAAGCCTGTTAGGCATTTTCTTAATTAGTGACTGATGTGGGAAGGCCCAGCCCATTGTGCCATCCTGGGTGGGTGGTCCTGGGTTCTATAAAAAGCAGACTATGAGAAGCAAACCAGTAAGCAGCACTTCTCCATGGCCTCGGCATCAGCGCCTGCCTCCAGGTTCCTGCCCTGCTTACCCCTGCCCTGTCCTGGCTCCCTTCAGTCATGAATAATGATGTGGAAGCATAAGGCAGATAAACCCGTTCCTTTCCAAGTTGCTTTGGTCATGGCATCTCATCACAGTTCTAGAAGCGCTAACGAAGACAGAGCCTGTCCTTTGGCAGGTCTGCTCTCCTGCACTTAGTTCAGTCTGTAGCAAACTGTAGACACCCATTGAGCTTTTGATTCCTATACGAATGAATGGGTAGTTGAATAAGTAAATGAGCACACAAATAAATGAATTAGTGAAGAGAAAGTAGAAGCTGGGCTTTAGCAGGGTGTGCTGGGTCTTGACTGTGATACCAACGCTGAAAAGGCCAAGGAAGGACTGCTGCCAGTTCAAGCCAGTCTGGGGGTGGTTAAGATGGCTCAGTGGGTAAAAGCATTTGCAACAAAGTCTGAGGATCTGAGTTCAATGCCCAGGACACACAGAGTGAAGAGCACAAACTCAAGAAAGTCTTCTGAACTCTACAGCATGTCAGCACTCATGCCCATACACAATGATGAATAAGTTACATATGAGACCTCCTAGTTTTTTGAGGATTGGTTTTTTTTTGGGGGGGTTCTTTCTTTCTTTCTTTCTTTCTTTCTTTCTTTCTTTCTTTCTTTCTTTCTTTCTTTCTTTCTTTTTGAGACAGGGTTTCTCTGTGTAGCCTTGTCTGTCCTGGATTTGCTCTGTAGACCAAGTTGGCCTCCAACTCACAGTGATCTGCCTACCTCTGCCTCCCGAGTGCTGGGATTAAAGGCATGTGCCACCACACCCAGCTGACCTCCTACTTTTAGCTTTTCTTCTTTAGTTTTTGAGACAGGATCTCACTGTATACAGCCTCCAACTCATTACATAGATCAGGTTGCCCTCAAACTCAGATCCACTTCCAAGTGCTGAGGTTAAAGGCATGTACCACCATGCCCACTCAGCCTCATTGTTCTTGGTAGAGTTTTTTAGAGATTACTGTGTACATAAAGTGTTTATCACAGCACAGATGGAATAAGTAAGTGCTCATGAATGATAGCTATTACCATCCTTTGTTATTTTTACCCTCGTGTTGGGTCTTGTTTGCACTTCCTCTTCTGGACTCATGGCCCAGCTGAGTTCTTTCCAAACTCAAGGCTTAGCCTATAGGGCTGTTCCAGTAGGTACAAGATGGGGTCAGGCCGTGTAAGGGTGGCTACAGCCTGAGTTTTGCTGAGGGAAGGAAATTGTGGCAGTAGCTTGTTTAATGCCAGGCAAGCAGGTCAGCTGCCACCCCCATTGTTTCAGGCTTTCTTTGCTGGCGGTGTCCTTAGGAAAATAGAAACAGTGCTGCATTTAAGGTGCCCGGATGACAGCCACATCAACTATGTGACCTTTTCCTAGGAAGCCTGGTTTCCATGGTGATCGAGGCCTTGCTCTCTTTCTCAAGTCATGCTCTATGGCTCTTAGACTGCCATGGAATGTGATGGCAGTGGCCCTGGCAGCTGGGTGGGGACATCTGCCCAGGGTCTGCCCCCTCCAACATCTCCAGGGTGGGGGAGGGGCTGAGCCGCCCCAGACTGACTGATACCCACAGTAGCCTTTTGACTGGAAAAGAAGCTCTTAGCCCTGACACCCCTTTCAACCCTGTCCTGTATACACACACTGAATGGCTCATGGCCAGATGAATGTCAGGCTGGGCAGAAAGAAGGAGTCTCTTTCTGTGCTCCCCCATGTCAGGCAAGAGGCCTTGACCCCTTCTATCTCATCTTGGCAGGCTGGGCTGAGAGAGTGCCTGCCTCCAGGGCCTTGGCAAAGAGCGTGTTCCACCAGCCTCTGCAGCTGCCAGAACAGGAGCTGAATATCCAGTGAGGGTATCTGCCAAAGCTTGCTAACTTCTCTCTTCTTTCTCAGAGCTATGCAAACGGAGGCGCTGAGGAATGCTGCAGCAACTAACTTCCCTGCCTCTGGCTTCCCTCCTCCCAGGGCCTGTGTTCTCCCAACCCCCAGGCTGCAGTCACAACAGAAAAATGTAGGGGAAGAAAGAAATCCCCCAGTGTGTCATGACATTACATTTCCGCCTGGCGCCCAGAAACAAGAAAAGTAGGTGGAGGCCCAGGACGTCTCATGGCCCAGCCAGCCAGAGGCGACTGGTTCACGTCACTGCTTCCTGGGACAAATCACCTGCTCCTTTGGAGCTCTTTCCTCGTGAATACATGGGTGTGAGCCAGGCACGGTGGTACAAGCCTATACGCTCAGTATTCAGGAGGTGGAGGCAGGAGAGGAAGTACAGGGTCGTTCTCTGATATACAACACGCTTGAATCCTCCTGAACGTAATAAAATAAAATTAAAATTAAAGTGGGGCGCGTCACCTTGACTCCGATCACAAGGGAACCGAGAAGATGGGGATTTACCATTCGTTGTCACCGAGAGCACTGATATTCCCAAGGCACTAGGCACTAGGACGGCAACTTCATATTCGCTTATTCAGGTTGATGTTTTTCAATCAAGGTCTCACTGTGTATCCCTGGCTGGCCTCAGATTCACTATAAGGGTGAGACTGACTTCAAATTCAGAGAGATCTTCCTCCTCCTGCCTCCCAGTTTGCGGGATTCAAGCAAGCATCACCATGCCTGGCCAGCATGGCAACTTTAAACGTTGGATGGTATTCTACTAATCCATTGCTCACAAGTAGTCATTTACCAGGCAGCCTGATACCTGCTTTGCTTTGTGTTCCTGTATCCAGCACCCAGACCCTGTCTTTTAACCGGAAAGACAGACAGTCAAACGAATCACAACAACCAAAGGAACTGGGATGGGAAGCAGGAGACATGGGGCCAGGGGGCAGAGGGCACTTCTCTGAGAAAGTGAGATTGAGGCTAAGACACAAAGAAACCAGTGAAGAGGAAGGTTGAGTGTTGTAGGCAGAGGGGACAGAACGAGGAAATGAAAGAAGCTTGGTTTGTCGCCTGCAGATAGATGGGTCGGGGTCAGAAGAATGGCAGGAGGAGGCGGCGTCCTGCAGGGCCTTCAAGGCTGTGCCAGAGTCAGGATGTATTGACAAGGTGATTGATGGGGAGATGGCCTAGGGTGTTTAAGTGATTGTAGGAAGGGGTTGGTGGGAACAGATCCACTTTGGGGAAGAAGATTCAGGCCGAAGTGCTAGAGGAGAGAAGCATATGAACTTAAGATACACAGAGGGTGAAAGACAGGGAAGGAGAGTCAAGAATGACCTTTAGTTTGAGGCTTATATGCCTGGGTGGAAAGTGATGCCATCCACCAAGAGGGCCTACAGTGGGGAAGAGGCTGCAGGTAGGGTGTGCTTCACTGAGCTAAATAACAAGTGGCACTTTAAGTGGTGACAACCTTGTAGGCTGGGATGTCCAGTGCACAGCTGTCAGGGTGTAAACACTAAGTCCAGAGCCTGGGGGGAATCTTCTGGGCTGGACTGAGGTCATTAGCCTGCAGAACAAGGTAGGGGGTAATTCAGATAATACCAGCAATTCTCAGAGAACTCCCAGCTGCAGAGACGCATCAAAAGCTGTCCCAGTCAGGTAATGTCTAAATTAGGTGCTTCTGAGAGGTGCAGTGATGGACACCTTTAATCCTAGCACTTGGGAGCCAGAGGCAGTTGGATATCTGTGACTTAGAGGTCAGCCTAGTCTATAGAGCGAATTCCAGGACAGCCGGAGCTACACAATAGAGAAACCTTGTGTCAAAAAAAACCCCAAAACAATAAAATAAAAATTAAAATGTCATTACAAGTTGCCTGCTCTTTTCCAAGGAGAGGATTGGGGACCCAGGTCCTTCCTTGGTCCTTCTGTCTCCACCACTTGAAGTGTTGCCAGACAGTGCAAGAGTGTGAACAATGTACCAAAGGAACAAGAAACTGCAGTTATCTGGGTGACCCTGAGAGAGAAGACAAGGTTTTGCCAGCCGCTTCCCTCTGTCACAGGAAGGCACAGAGTTACGTGAACCCAGGGGCTTGCACCTACTCATTTCCATACAGGGCAGAAAGAAGGATGGACAAATCCGCTTTCTCCTTCCTCCTTCTCCTGCCTGCTTTAAGTCTAAGGAGAGAAGTGGCTCCAGACCATTCTGATGTGCTCTGTAAATTGAGCAGCCCCTCGAGATGGAATGATTTCACCAAGCTGGCTGTTGGCCATGCTACTGGCCAAGCCTTGATCTTCAGAGACGGCCTGCCATTCATGCTCACTGCCCTTTCCTTCCAACTAGCATCTGTTATGTGCTGGGCACAATGTTCTAGAAATGAGCAATCTCTATATTGTATTAGTTGGCTTGTTTATCCTTTGCCCCTCTCACTACGGTGCAGGTTTCAGAAGTGTCGTCTGGAGGCAGCTGAGTATGGCTCAGTGAGTGGTAGATTGTTTGCCTAGCAGTCACAGGGCCCTGAGATGGATTCCCAGCACTGAAAGAAAAAAGTTTGGAAAGATTTGGGACTGTGAACGTAGCTCAATTGGTAAGTACTTACCTAGCATTCAGGAAGCCTTGCTAGGGTCCATCCCAAACAACAGTAAAAGCCAGATGTGCTGGGGCCACAAAAGGGCTTAGCATAGAAAGGTACTTGCCACCAAGCCTGAGGACTTGAGTTTGATTCCCAGAACCCACAAGGTGGAAGGAGAGAACCTCTTCCCACACGCGGTATTCTGATTCTATATGTGTACCATAGTACGCACCCTCCCCCCAAATAAACGGAACAAGAAAACAGGAATGATGGCACACACTTGTAATCCTAGCACTTGGGAGGCAGAGGCAGGAGGATCAGAAGTGAAGGTCATCTTCAGCTCTTCAGCAAGTTCAAGCTAGCCTACACTACTGGAAACTCGGTCTCAAATTGTGGAATTCATGTCTTATCTTACCTATGACTGTGTCCCTAGTACCCAGATCGGTGCCTACCATGCTGGAAGAATTTTTTGGGGAAAAAAAAAAAGTCAGATAAATGGATGGTTGAATGAGGACCGTTGTGGGAGTTCACATCTGTAACGAGTACTATTTAAGGGGAATGATGGCTGGTGGCACAGGGACTTCAGGCAGTCGACGGATGTCTTCCCAGGGAGGAGACTTAGAGTTCCAGGTAACAGAGAGATGGAAGAGCATATTCAGAGACCAAGCACAAAAGAACGCAAGTGAGCTGTGTGTAGCGGCATGTGCCTGCAACCTCGGCGCTGAGGAGGCAGAGGGGAGAAGACTGAGGATTTGAGCCATCCTGGACTATACAGAGAGACCCTGCCTTTTCAAAAAGGATGGGGAACAAAGACAGTCCAGAGGGCCAGTGCTTAGAGGACACTCTGGTAGATTCCATCTGTCTGATTCTACTTCCTATGCAGAGACCTTTGGGTTTTTTGTTTTTTTTTTTTCTTTACAAAACAGGTACTAAAGTCTGGCATGAGCTTATGCCTATAATCCCAACATTTAGAAGGTGGAGGCAAAAGGGATTGCCAAGAGTTTGAGAGTTTGAGGCCAGCCTGGGCTGTGCCTCGAGAGCGTGTCAAATACAAACAAGCAAAGAAAGAAAGAAATAGGAAAGATTAAGGAGCCGGCTGAGTCAGAGAGCGCTCACCCTGCATATGTAAAGACCTGAAATCCAAGCTCTAGGACCAGAGGAAACTCTGGTTTAGTACCCAGGTCCCATGTTGTATTGCTCACAGCTGCCTGTAACTCAAGCTCCAGGGGCCTGGATACTGTTTCCTGGTCTCCATGGTGGGCAGTCAGATGATACACACATAAATAAAAAATAAAATAAATCCTTAAGAGTGGTGCACACCTTTAATCCTAGTGCCTGGGAGGCAAAAGCAGGTGGATCTCCAAGTGTAACTCTAGCCTGTTCTACTTAATGAGTTCTAGGCTACATGGTAAAACCTTGTTTGTTTGTTATTTAGAGAAAACAAGCAGCCAGGTGTGGTGGTGCACACTTGTAAATCCCAGCACCAAGAGGTAGAGACGGGAAAACCTGTGGGGCTCAACAGCTAGTCAGCTTAGCCTAATTGGTGAGTTCCAGGCCAGTAAAGAGATACTGTGTCAAAGGAGATGGAGGGTGGTCCTGAGGACAACACCTGAGGTTGTCTTCAAAATCCACCTGCACAACAAAGAGTAGAGCCCAGTGGCACACACCTCTACAGCCAGCCCTTAGGAGGCAGAACCAGGCCAACCTCTGTGGGGCTGGTGAGATGGCTCAGTAGGCAAAGGTGCAGTCCGGGAAGGCTGATGGCTGGAGTTCAGTCCTCTGAGGGAGAGAGATGACTCCACAGACTTGTCCTCTGACCTCCACGTGCACACCATGGCACAGGTGCTGCATATGAATTAGACACACACGATAACAAATAGACCATCCTCGGCTACATAACAAATTCAAGGACAGCCTGAGTCACCTGAGACCTGGAGAGATGGCAATTAAGAGCCCTGACTGCTCTCCCAGAGGTTCTGGGTTCAATTTCTACATCCCACATGTCCTCTAACAGCTGTCATTAATTCCAGTCCCAGGGGAATCAGACGCCCTCTTCTGGCCATCGAGGGAAATTCATGCAAGTGGTGCACAGACTCACGTGCAAGCTAAACACTCAAACAGGTAAAATAAAAATCTCAAAAATAATTTTTGGTTTGTTTGTTTTGAGATAGTGTTTATCTGCATAGTCCTGGCTGTCCTGGAACTTGGTCTGTAGACCAGGCTGACCTTGAACTCAGAGATCCATCTGAACTAAAGTCATTGGTCACCATGCTTGGCAAAATAAAACTAAACAAAACCAAAAACAGACACATGAACGGATGGGGTGGGGGAAAACAGCTGACTAAATTTTTCTAAGACTTCATTTGATTATGGCAACAGCTCAGAGAGATCACCATTATAAGCACGGAAGTCAAATGTTAAAAGAAACGAAGATGAGAAGTGGTGGCTTGCCTAGGCTCAAATATTTGAAAGCTTGGCCATTAGGGAGTGGTGATACTTAAGAGAGGTTAGGAGGTGTGGCCTTGTTGGAGAAAAATGTGTCGCTGTGGGTGGGCTCTGAGGTTTCTAGGGACCAAGCCAGGTCCAATGTCTCTTTCTTTGCCTGCTGCCTGAAGATTTGCATGTAGAACTTTCAGCTACTCTCCAGCACCATGTCTGCCTTCATGCCATCACATCATGCTCTCTGCCATGACCGTAATGGGCTGAGCCTCTGAAATCACAAGCAAGCCCCAATTAAATGTTTTGTTTTATACGAGGTGCTGAGTCATGGTGTCTCTGCACAGCAATAGAACACTGACTAAGACAACTCCGAAAGGCTCGTGTGTTTGGACGCTGGGTCTCCAGTTAGTGGAACTGTTTGGGAAGGATTAGGAGGTGTGGCCCTGTTAGAGGAAGCGTGTCACTGGGGGAGGGCTGTGAGGTTTCAAAAGCCCATGGCATGTCCTGCCTTCATCAGGGTGAACCCTTACCTGCTTCTCCAGCATTCTGTCTGCCTGCCACCACGCTCCCTGCCATGAGGACCATGGACTCATCCTCTGAAACTGTAAGCAAGCTTCCAATTAAATGCTTTCTTTCAAAGATTGCCTTGGTCACGATGTCTCCTCAGAGCAGCTAAGACAGGAAACAAGGCTGAAGTCATACTTCAGTAAAGCTGAAGTGCTTCTCTATACAAAGGGCCTTAAGGGAAATGCTAGTCTCTGTGGGGAGCACACCACTCTGAACTGCAGGGGCAGGCTGCAAACTGACAGAGCCTGAGGACGGAACTGCGAAGAAGCCAGTAGTCAGATGGATAGGCAGTTAGGAAGGGCTCACCAGGGACTTCTGGGCTGCTTAGCACAGAGTTATAGAAGAGTGAAGAACAATCCCTGCCTCCAAGGCCCACTCTGTCTGGTGCTGGGAGCCACATGGACACCAGAACTGTAGCTTCATTGTGAGTGAATAGCAGGATGAAGCGAGAGTTGCAGAGTACAGGACCATGAGGAAAGCTGCCATGTAGGGAACTCAGTGGGGCACAAAAGATGCACAAGAACTGATAGTCTAGGCTCATCAGGCTGCCCTCTGCTTCCATTTGTCCCACCAGCACCTGTGGGTTGCTGGTTATGCGCTAAGTGCTGCGGGAAGGCAATGAAGGACAGACACAGCACTCCCCTCAGGCTGGAAGACACTGCAGCCTCTCACTACCCTCAGGGGCACTTCTGCTCACACGCACCTGGCAACAAGACCCTCTGGAGACAGAAGTGATCACAGCATTTGCTTGGAGACCAGAATCCAAAGGCCAGAGCAGGAGGCTGAATTTCCTGGCACATGGCTTCTACTGTTCGCATTTTTAATAGATTTATTTATTTGTCTTATGTATATGAGTGCTCTGTTTTCATGCACACCAGAAAAGGGAATTAGATTCCATTACAGATGGTTGAGAGCCACCATGTGGCTGCTGGGAATTGAACTCAGGACCTCTGGAAGAGCAGCCAATGCACCTAACTGCTGAGCCCTCTCTCCAGCTTTCTGTTTTCGTTTTTATATGTGGGTATTCCATGAATTCATGTGCGTGGTATGGGTGTGTCTGTGTGGTGTGTGTGTGTGTGTGTATGTATGTGTGGTGTGTATGTGGTGTGTAATGAACTAAACTACTAAAACTGTAAGCAAGCCGTAATTTAATGTTTTGTTTTGTACAAGGTGCTGTAGTCACGGTGTCTCTGCATAGCAACAGAACACTGACTAAGACAACCCCCGAAGGCTCGTGTGTTTGGATGGTGGGTCTCCAGTTAGCAGAACTGTTTGGGAAGGATTGGGAGGTGTGGCCTGTTAGAGGAGGTGTGTCACTGGGGGTGGGCTTTGAGGTTTGTGTGGTGTGGCGTGTGTGTGTGTGGGTGTGGGTGTGTGTATGTGTGAGTATGGTGTGGGGTGTATGTGTGTATGTGTATGTATGTATATATGTGCAGTGTGCCTGTGTGTATGTGTGTGTGTGTGTGAGGTGTGTGTGCAGCATGTGTGTATGTGTATATGCATGTACATGGTGTGTGATGTGTATGTGTGCATATGTGTGTGTATGTGGTGTGTATGTGTATATGCATGTACGTGGTGTGGGTGTGTGGTGTGTATGTGTGCATATGTGTGTGCACATGTGTACACGTGTGGTACAGAGAGATGAACTGGGCTTTTTACATGCGCATGCTCAGTAAGCACCTTACCTCTAAACTGTATCCCCAGTCTTATTACTTTTAGTTTTCTTAACTTAAAAGTTTTAAAATATTTATTTATTCATCTCTCTACTTATGGGTATGAGCGTTTTGTATGTGCACTGTGTGCTTGCCCTGCCTCTAGGCCTGCACCACCGGGCCTAGAGAATTCCTTTTGAGAAGCCAGTGATGGGAAGGAGAGATGGTTCAGCAGGGAAAGATGCCTGCCGCCAAGCCTGGCTCTCTGAGTTCAGTGTCCGGCCCCCACCTGGCAGAAGGAGAGAACCAGCTCCTGCAAACAGTTGCTTCTGACATGGTCACATACGCATATGTGTAATATAAATGACATAAGTAAAGCCTGAAATGAACAGGAAAAAAAAATCAAAATTAAAACAAAATTACACAGCTGGGAATGGCGGCACGGTCGGCCGTTAGTCCTACCACTGGGGAGGCAGAAGCCGGGGGATCTTTGTGAGTTTAAAGCCAGTCTAGTCTACATAGTGAATTCCAGGCCAGCCAGGGCTACATACAGTTCCTGTCTCAAAAAGACCAACCAATCAAACAAACAAACAAAAAGAATAAAAATTAGGTTGGAGAGATAGCTCAGTAGTTGAGAGTACTTACACTCTTCCAGAGGACCCGGGTTCAATTCCTGGCCCCCACATGGTGCTCACAGCCACACATAACTTCAGTCCTAGAGAATCCGTCACTTTGTTCTGTTCTCTAAGTGCAGCAGGCACGAATGTGGATCACAGACATACATAAATTAAAACACCCATACATGTAAAAAGTTAAAAACAAACAAAGAGAATCACATCATGATACTATTAAAAACAATAACAGTGGGTGCTGGGGAGAGCATCAGTCAAGAGCACTTATTCTTGCACAAGACCTGAGTTCAGTTCCCAGCACCCAAATGGCTGCCCATCTATAACAGGTCCCTGGGGACCTGACAGCCTCTTCCAGCCTCCGTGGGCACCAGGTAAGCAAATGGTACACAGACATATATTTAGGGAAAACACTCAAACACATACTATAAAATAAATAGATATAGAAAGAGCTAAACCCCAGACCCAACAGTGATAGAACTGGGTTGTAGCTCAGTTGTTCTTGGTTGGTGCTGAGCATGCATGAGGCCCTGGGTTCCATCTCTGGTTGTTAGTGTATGTCTGTGATCACAGGACTTGGGAATTAGAAGCAGGTGGAACAGTAGTTCAAGACCATCTGTGGTCACATTATGAGTTCAAGACCAGCCTAGGCTACATGAAGTTCTGTCCCCCCACCAAAGATAAAAAAGGTCATGAAGAACAACTATAATGTGCTTTTCAAGAAGGCAACTGGGGGACTGAGTGTCAGCTGAACTTTCTTCATGAAAAGCCCACTGAGTTGAGATCCACAGGCTAAGTTGTAAGTGACTAGGCTGAATGCAGAGAATATTCTATCAAAGAACTCAGTACATAGAAAACATGGAGTCACAGAGCGGTGGCAGCACACACCTTTAATCCCAGGACTCAGGAGGCAGCAGCAGGCAGATCTCTGAGTTCTAGGCTAGCCTGGTCTACAGAGTGGGTCTCAAGACAGCCAGAGATACATAGAGAAAGGTTGTCTTGAAAAACAAACAAAAAGATAAAGAAACAAAGGCATCCTGGAGTCAAGAAGCTGCTTGACCTGTTCTAGGAATCCAGGGGAAATTACTGGATGGGAAGGAAAGTGTAGGATGTGAAGGAAAAGATGTTTACAACCACCACAGTTTCTATGAACCAGCCTATGATAGATGGTGAGGACGACAGAAGACTCAAGGGACTGTATCTAGAGCCTAGCATCCCCTAGACACATTCTTGTTGCAGGCATAAATAAGCAGATTTGGTGCAATGAATGGGCTTTTGTTTAGATACTGAACTTGCCAAGAAGTAATGGGGTTGAGTTAATGCTCTACTGCCCACGGGTTGAGGGTTTGCAGTCTCTGGTGGTGCCCCTCAGAAACCTGAAGTGTGAGTTAAGCAAGTCAGAGGAAAGCTGATTCGCCTGGGTGTCAGCTGTGGTCACAGTGCAACTTCTTTGGCCCATGACCACCTTTTTTCTATAGCTTCTTGGGTTAGCTCTCTCTCCAAGAATTCTAATCCTCTGCTTGTCATAAACACCGGAAGTATTTACGTCAGAATGGCTTTCAAGTGCCAAGCTCTGAGGTAATTTTTAATTCTCCCTTCTAAGAAAACACCTCTGGCTGGGTGGTGGTGATGCATGCCTTTAATCCCAGCATTTGGGAGGCAGAGGCAGGTGGAGGCAGGTGAGTTTGAGGTCAGCCTGGTCTACAGAGTGAGTTCCAGAACAGCCAGGGTTACACAGAGAAACCCTGTCTTGAGAAACAAAGCAAAACAGAACAATGCAAAAGCACCTCTGTTACTATCCTCGTCTAGTACTGCCAGGCATGGTGATGGTACACATCTTTAATCCCAGGACTCAGGAGACAGAGACAGGCAGAGTTCAAGGTCAGCCTGGTCTACAAAATAAGATCTTGTCTAAGAAAAAAAAAAAAGGGGGGGGGCATATTCTCTTGACCCTGCACCCTGTGCAGCTCCAGGAGAGGGGCTGGGGACTCCGCACTTTTCAAACTCTTGTCCTTCAGATGAGGCTTCCTAGTCTGTCACAAAGGAAGGCGTCCCTGCCATACACTCTTGCTGCTATGAATGAATTCCACCATGTTTTCCTGCCTGAATGGACTGTTCTCTCCAAAAACCAACCTTTTCCTGTTTAGAAATAAAATAAAATAGAGCTTCTGGGTCAGCAAGATAGCTTAATAGATAAACTAATTGCCCTTCTAGACTGACCTGAATTCTATGCCCCTGTGGAAAGAGAGAACCCACTCTACAAACTTAATTTCTGACTTCCACACATACTGTGGCGCTCTGTGACACACAGACTGTAAGCCCAGTACAGCGCTCACATGTACACACACACACACACACACACACACACGGATGACAACAATAATAAATAACACAAAACTCCTTTGGTAATTTTGATGACAAGTCATGTCTTTGGGAACATCATTTTGAAGCAGTAATTTTTTAAAAAAAAAAATTATCTGATAGCTGAGCGTAGTGATACATGTCTTTAACCCCAGAGAGCAGGAGAGATCTCTGTGAGGTCAGCCTGGTCTATGGAGTGAGTTCCAGTGCAGTCAGAGCTACACTGTGAGATCCAGTCTCAGAAAAGAATCATTTAATTATTATTTTATGTGTTTGGGTGCTTTGCCTGGATGTATGTTTGTGCACCTGCTGCTTGAGGAAGCCGGAAAATTCCTGGAAGTAGAATTATGGAGGGTTGTGAGCTGCCATGTGGACACTGGGAACTGAATGCATGTCCTCTGCATGCCAGTGATCTTACCTACTGAGTCATCTCTGCAGCCCCTGGGGTAGTAATTCTTAACCTGGGGGTTATTGGAACCTTTTTTAGATGCTGTGGAGACTAGGCCTTTAGTGGTTTGATAAGATTGGCCCCCATAGGCTCACAGATTTGAATGCTTAGGGAGTGGCATTAGGAAGTGTGGCCTTGTTAGAGTAGATGTAGCAGGAAGTGTGTCACTGGGGATGGGATCGAGGGTTTCTAATGTTCAAGCCAGGCCCGGGGTTTCTCTCTCTCTTCCTGCAGCCTGCAGATCCAGACGTAGACCTCACAGCTCCCTCTCCAGCGCCATGTCTGCCTGCATGCCACCATGCTT
Source organism: Meriones unguiculatus (assembly GCF_030254825.1). Classification (NCBI taxonomy): domain Eukaryota; kingdom Metazoa; phylum Chordata; class Mammalia; order Rodentia; family Muridae; genus Meriones; species Meriones unguiculatus. Next base: position 51,381,635 of record NC_083350.1, read on the forward strand.
CCCACCATGACAACAATGGACTAAACCTCTGGACGGTAAACCGGCCCCAAGTAAATGTTTTCCTTATAGTAGTTGCTGTGGCCATGGCGTCTCTTCACAGCAATAGGACGCTGACCAAGACAAGGTCCACACAGAGCCAGAATAGCATCTACAGGTACAGTTAGCATACTCTGCTGAAGCTACCTAAACAGGTTGGTGTACCCACAGTACTCAGAATTTCCAATGAATTGCCCAATTACATTAATTTCTCTCTAGGGAGCTGAGCTGTGAAGCATCTATCTTGTCCTCCCTTGGTGCCTTGGGTTCAGGGTCCTGCTCAAGATTTACCTATCAAGAGTAAGTGATTGCAAGCAGGAGCTCCTTGGACCCAAGACAAACAGACATCTGAGTAAACTATTTTATTGGTTGAGTGGCTCATCAAAACTCCTCCAAGGGCAGGTAGAGTGGAAAGAACTCTGGAAAAGAATTCGAGGCTCTTGGGCTCCAGTCCTAACATGGACATCAATTCTCTCTCTTGAGCAAGAATATTCTTACTCTGTCAGCCAAGCTGACTTACAACTGACTATGAAGATATCCCAGGCTGGTCTTGAATTTATTGACAGCCTTCCTGCCTTGGTCTTCTGAGGGGTATGCTCAACCCAACCAGTTGTTTGAGTTCAGGATTCCTCCCCAGAAATTTCATGTAGAATCCCATACTTCAAAGAGCAGAACACAGTAGATATATGTGGCCTTGGCTGACATGGTCCCTCATGTTTTTTACTTATGGTTCTGCACAGCTTTCTGTAAGACTTATGAGGTCACTGAGGGTATTCTCCACAGTCGACCGAGCTTGCCATCTTCTCAAACCCACACAGGGCCCTCAGTTTCGGGGACAAAAGGAAGTGGAAACTTCCACACACACCCCCATCAGTGGCTGCCTCTATCTTTATATCTATATCTATGTTTATTGGTTTTGCTCTCTTTTTTTAAAAACGAGCTTTCCTTATGTAGGCCAACTTCAAACTCAAAAACAATCCTCCTGCCTCAGCCTCCTAAGTGCTGAGATTACAGGCGAGTGCCACCACATCTCACTATAATTTGTCTTTAATGAAACAAAGACACGATATTTAATGTCTCTGAGCTAGAGGAGCTGAAGGAATGTTAAGTGTTAGGTCCAGTCCTTTCCAGTGGGACACTTGCCCAAGGGATCTAGGGACTCTACTGCAAAGCAAGGCTATCTCATTGAGACACCAGATGGCTGCTCTCTATGAAAGACAGCATCACAGACTTCACGCGAATTGAGGTAGAACTGCTCTATTCACGAGGAAAGACGATGGGAAAAGTTTCAGTAGCCTGAGGTGCAGCGAGCATCTTTTTGTCCTTTTCGGCGGTGCCTCTTCCCTGAGAGGTGTATTTTGCTCTTCCGGCAAAGAGTCAATACTCTTCTACCCTCAGTCTGTGCACTTTTCAATCTTCATCTTACATTTTGTTTATTTTCACACAGAGTCTCATGTGGGCTCCAACTCCCTGTGCAGCTGAGGAAGACCTTGTAGGCCTGACCAGCCTGCCTCTGCTTTCGGAGGGCTGGATCTAAAGGTATGCGTTACCAAATCCAGGTTGTGTTGTGCCAAGCATGGAGCCCAGGAGTTTGTAGACAGGCGTTCCACCAACTGAGATAGATACCAAGCCTGCCATGTAAAAGTGACAACTCTAACCTCCCAGAAATGGCTCGGTGACTGTCACCTAGCCGATCAGAGCATTCTGTTCATCTGGTTCGGAAATGAATGTGAGGCTCAAGGCAGGCCAGCGAGAACCAATACTGAGATCCTTTCTGGAACCACGAAGGACAGTAACGTTGTCCTTCTTTCCACTGGAGGCGAGAGTGTTGCAGTGCTTACTTGCGCTTGCTAGTGGTCACATGTAAGAAATAATAACAGGCTGGGGTGATGGTGGCGGATACCTTTAATCCCAGCACTAGGGAGGCAGAGGCAGGCGGATCTCTGTGAGTTCAAGGCCAGCCTGGTCTAAAGAATGGGTTCCGGGACAGCCAGGGCTACACAGAGAAACCTCCTCTTGAAAAACAAACAAACAAAAATAATTAATAACAGAATCGATGGGTCTGGGGCCTATTTTATCTAAGTTCCTTGCTTGTACTAGCTATCACAGCCATTCTGCCTCCCCATTTTTAGCTCCTTCCAATTTTAGATACCTTAATTTAAACACCTACAACTGGGACCAGGGATTATCTCCATGGTAGCATACTTGCCTAACGTGTAAGGCCCTAGGTTGAATCCCAGCGCTGCAAAACCAAAGCAGCAACAACAAAGATGCTTGAGGTTGGATATGCGCATGCTCCGAGGGAAAGTGTTACCCGCCTGTGCTAGACACGGCCCTAAGAGTGGCAACAGTCCTCTGTCCTGGTATGTGTTGGTGCTTTCGGATGAAGCAAGTGTAAATGGAGTTTTGTCCAGATTTCACTTCAACTCCATTGCAGTCCTTTGCTTGGTGCGATGGACTGCAGACTTTCCGCTGAGTACCGTGTTGTGATGGTGGAGGTCTGGATTCTCCCTCAGGCTTTGCGATTCCTGATTTATTCCTCTCCTACTCTGAGGCAGAACCTCTGTGACTGGCTCTCACCTCTAGCAGGCCTCATACGCTCACTTTCTCTGGTGACCAACGGGCTAAAATCCAGACTTCATTATGCTCTGCTTCCTACCTTCCTCGCTTGCGCAGGTTTATTCATCAGTGCTGATTGAAAATACTCAACTTTCTTGGGAAGTTTCACAAACAGATTGACGTGGCAAGATGCCAGGGAAAAGCCACCGTCAGTTCCTGTCGATGACGACTCACTTCCTTTCCTTGCAAAGTTTCCATGACTGTTTTATTTGGTAGGCACAGTGACAACCCCTTTCCGGGCTGGGACCTCTGCCAGTCCCAAACTCACTTTGTCAGCGGGAAGGGCTAACTCATAGCGTCTCAGCCGTGTGTCACTTGGGTAGGGTCCTTCCCCGTCTCCATTCCTTAGACCGCCAGAGAGCTACCACAGAAGCTTTCCAAGGTTCCCAGCCCTTCCCATCCTAGTCTCGGGCACACTTTTGTAAGTACAGACTACTCCCCTGGGGAGGGGGCAGGGAGTGGGGGGGGAATTATGGTGCTAGAGATCAAATCTGGGGCCTCATGCATGCTAAGCATATATTTTTTCAGCTAGCCCCAACTACTTGCCCCTTTCTTGAGGATGTTGGAAGGCGGTCCATTCAGGGGGAGGAGTATTTCAAATCTCCATTCTTTAGCTCAGTTCCGTACACACAGTGGCTGCTCACAGGCCACACGGTCTCCAGCATCCTAGGACCATATTTTCTTACCATCTCGGGTGAGGTACCTGAGAGTGTGGGAACAAAGTGTCGACAAACAAAACAAAAAGAAACAGAAGAAAGAAACCAGGAGGGAAAAGTTTATAACAACTGTAATGTCAAGCCGATCAAAGCAAACCATGTGTTCCAGGCACCCTCTGGACACTCAGCATATGTAGAGTTCTTTAACCCCCACAGTGACCCTGGTAGTTATTATACTGCCTTGTGCCCACGCTTCATGTGGAAAGCCGAGGTGCAGAGCAATAAATAACTTATTTGACAACACGTACGCCATGATACCTGGCCTGCAAGCTTCCAGGATTCTCCTGCCTCTGCCTCCTATCTCCCCACAGGCATCCTGACCGCACAGATGCTCCTACACCCCACCTTCTGAGGTCCTAGGGGCCCAAACTGGTGTGCTCATGCCTTTACAGCAAGCACCTTACTCCCTGGATGAGCCATTCTCCAGCCCTAGGGATGCTTTTTACCATTATACCACACTGCCCCTTCCTATGGGCTGTGGGAGCTGTGTTTTATTTTGTTTTAGGCTTTTTTTTTGAGACAGGGTTTCTCTGCATAGCGCTGGCATTCTTGGAACTCGCTTCGTAGGCCAGGCCGTCCTCAAACTCTCTCAGCTATGACTGCTTCTGCCTCCCTAGTGCTGGGATTTAAAGGCACGCACCACCACGCTCAGTTATGATGGGAACTCTTATGGGAAAATAATAGGAAAGAAGCTCAGTGTGCACGCCTGTTGTACCACTGAGGGTTTCTGTTGGTGCAACAAGACACCATGACCAAAAGCAAATTAGGAGGGAAGGGTTTATTTCGCTTACTGGTTACAATCCAACATCCAGGGAAGTAAGAAAAGGAATCAAAGGCAGGAACTGGCCCAGAGGCCACAGAAGAACACTGCTTACCGGCTGCCCATGGACCACCTGCAGTGAGCTGGGCCCTCCCACATCAACCATCAACCAAGAAAACGCCCCACAGGCTTGCCCACAGGCCAGTCTGGTGGGGGCATTTTCTCAATGGAGGCTTCCTCTACCCAAATGACTCTAGCTTGTGTTAAGTCGACGTAAAAGTAGCCAGCACAACCTGTACGTCGAGCGGTTGGGCGGTATAGGCAGGTTCAAGGGCAGCCTTGAGTATGGAACCATCGTGGGCTCCGAGAGAGCCTATCTCAACAAGACAACAAACCATATATGTATGTATTAGCAAAGACAGTGTCTTTCTTACTTTTTTTTTTTTTTAAGTAACGCTGGGCCTTATTCTAGTTTTGTTTCCACTGCTGTGATAAAATACCCTGACAGAAAGTAACTTAGAGAAGAGGGTTTTATTTCTGCATACCTTTCCTGGTTATAGTTGATCATTATGGGATAGACAGGAACTGCACATAGCCAAATCACATCACATCCAAGAGCAGAAAAAAATAAAATAAAAATGGACGTACACTGTGGTTGGCTCAGTTTCTCCAGTTGTTATAGTTTCTTTCTTTGCTTGTTTATGTCAAGACAGGGCCTCACTATGTAGCTCTGGCTGTCCTGGAACTCACAGAGTTCTGCCTGCCTCTGCCTCCTGAGTGCTGGGATTAAAGATGTATGCCACCACTGACCAGCCAACTTTTTTTTTAATTTATTTTTATTTTATGTTCATTGGTGTTTTGCTTGCATGTATGTCTCTATGAAGGTTTCAGAAGCTCTGGAACTGGAGTTACAGACAGTTGTGCTGGGAATTGAACCCAGGTTTTTTAGAAAAGTAGTATTTTTAGCCACTGAGCCATCTCTCCAGGCCAGTTTTTCCACTTTAAAAAAAATTGTTCTATTTTATTTTATTTTATTTTATTTTATTTTATTTTATTTTATTTTATTTTATTTTTATGTGTATAAGTGTTAACCTGCATGTATGTATAGCTGCATATGTGTATACAGAAGTCATAAGAAAGTGTTGGATCCCTTGGAACTGAAGTTATAGACAGTTGTGAACCATGATGTGGGTGTTGGGAACTGAACCTGGATTCTCTGCAAGAGCAGCAAGCACTCTTAACTCCCAAGCCATCTCTCCATCTCTCCATTCATATGTAGCTAAAACACGATGCCTCTGGGTGGGTGGTGGTGGCACAAACCTTTAATCCCAGCACTTGGGAAGCAGAGGCAGGTGGAGCTCTGGGTTTGAGGCCTACAGAGTGAGTTCCAGGACAGGCGGAGGACAGCCAGAGAAATCCTGTCTGGGGAGAGGAGGGAGAACACCCTGTCTAGGGAAAGGCTGCCCAGGGAGGGCTGGGCCTTCCTGCATCAATTAATATAACCAGGACAACCTCTTCACTTCCTTCCCCCATCCCCCACAGAGGCACATAGGCCAACAATCTAAACTCCCTCGTTGTGACTCCTTTCTCCTGTAATTTTGGGTTCTGTCAAGTTAACAAAGCTAATCATCACAGGCTTCCTGTATGCTAGAGCACCATATTACTGTGCTAGACGGTCAGACTGCTTTGCATTCTATTTTGAGACAGGCTCAATAAGTTTCCCAGGCTGGCGTTGATTTTACAGTTCTGTCTCAGCAATTGGGTATACAGGCCTGTACCACTGGGTTGGTTGTCATTGTTGTTCTTATTAATAATAGTTTTGTATGTGTGTGTGTATATGTGTGTGTTTGTGTGTGTGTGTGTGTGTGTGTGTGTATGTGCATAATGCCACAGTACATACATGAATGGAGATCAGAAGGCAACTTTCAGGAGTCAGTTCACTCCTTCCACTTTGCTGAGGCAGGATCTCTGTTTGCAGTCCAGTTTCTGCTGGACTGCAAACTAGCCTAGCTTGCCCATGAGAGTACAGTCTCCTTTCTCTGTCTCCCATCTTGCTGGCTCTCAGACCCTTATTCATGGATTCCAGGGACTATCAGGCCTACAAGTTAAATACTTGTACAAGTTAAATGCTGAGTCATTCTGCTGGCCCTTATCTAGTAATTTAGTTGATACAGAAGCAGTTTTGATAAGGAGAAACCAAGGGAGAACTGGCTCAAGACGACACAGGATGTTTGAAAATCTGATGATCCCTGAAGACTTCTTTACCCACTGTAGCTCTGGCCTCTTGGTGTCTGGGTGGCTGCTCCCTTCTGATCGGGTTTCTCGTCTTCTGGGAATCGTGTTACACAAAGCACCTGTGGTAACCTTTAGAAGGGAGATACGGCCAGTGACTGTCCTGCTCATAACCCTCTGTGATGTCAGTGACACATGAGAGAACCCTAGCTCTGTAGCTTGACTCGGATGGCCCTCCAGCTCGGGCCCTCAGCACCACTGTGTCCCCTCTCTTTAGAGATTAACATGGTCCCTTCAGGCAGCAACACTAAACCACAACTGCTTGAGCCACCTGATCTCATAACATAGCCCAGGTTTGGCTTTGAACTTCTCTTCAAAAATTTGTTTTTATTACAGCATTGATTTATTTTATTTTGTGTGTGTATGTGTATGTATCACATGTAGTATATGTGTGCACATGCACACCATGGAATACATATGGGGGTCAGAGGATTTATAGGAGCCGCTCTTCACCTCTACCGTGTAGTTTTGTGGGTTCAAACTCAGGTTGCCTGCCTTGACAGCAAGCCATCTTACCAGATCCCGGCTTATCGATTTTTCTTGCTTGCTTGCTTACTTTGTTGTGGCTTGTTTATTTTGGTTTTAGCTTTTACATTTATTTATTTATTTATTTGGGTGTATGTATATGTCGGTGTAAGTGTGGAGGTCAGAGGACAACCTGTAGGAATCGGAGACTCTTTCCTACTGTGTGGGTTCCAAGGATCAGATTCAGGACAAAAGGCTCGGCGGCAAACACATTTACTCGCCATCTTGCTGGCTCTCAGGTGTTTCATTGTGTGGCCGGGTCCAGCAGCCAAATATTTCTCTTGAGTCACTAATAACCGTAGCTGAGTGCTGAGTCATCAGGACCTCAGTCGCAACACGGGGTTGTTTACTCTGACATTTTCGGTCCCTTTTCAGATCTTTCCGTTCTTTACTAAGTTCCTCCGGTGTCTCCCAGCCTCCACACCTGTAGTGCTATCTGGCGCCCAGGCCTCCTGATTCACTGACGTGCCGTTTGTGGCTTCCGTAGCTTTATAGGAAGACAACCCAGGAGCCACGGAGAGTCACTAAAACGTCCGTGCCCCAGTTTCCTTCTCGTGACGGAGACACAGGCTTCGTGCTGCCTCAGTCTTCAGCTCACAACATTACGTAGTCTATGCTGCCGGCCCCGTCTCTGTGCACATCCCTTCCCTTTGAAGGCATGAAGAAGGCTTGCCTGTGTCCCGTCTCCTCTGCCCAGACATGGCTGGAAAAGGTCATTATTGTTACCACAGGCAACTGTAGTGCCTAGTCAACCACCACAAACTCCGCTGCTGCGGAAGAGAGATGGAGGACAGATATGCAGCGGAAGTGGTGGGTTTCTGCTCTAAGTTCTCGTGTACGGAGCCATTTCCTAGTTTACCATGTTACTTGATTTTTCACATTTTTGTGAGCTATCTGTGAGAGTGGTTTAGTGGAGTGGTGAGAGTATATGTGTCTTAGTAACTCTTCTAACTTAGAAAAGGAGGCATTTACTTCGGGGCTTACAGTTCCAGAGGGTGAGTCCATGACCGTCCAGGTGGGAACCGTGGCAGCAGGAAGGCAGGCAGGCAGGCAGGCGTGATGCTGGAGAAGTGGCTGAGAGAGCTCACATCTTAACCCTTAACCCATAAGCATGAGGCAGAGAGGGGGTGGGGGGAGAGACAGAGAATTAATTGGGGAACAGCAGAAATGGTATGAAGTTCTTCTACAGAGGAGGTAATCCCGAGAATAGAAAACTGGAGGAGTATAGAGAAGGGGTTCCCAGCAACCCTCTTGTTCTCGCAGGGATCGAATGCAGCGCCTGCAGGGCTCATGCTAGGAAGACACTCTACCAACAAACTACATACATCCCAGGAGTTTTGCAGAAAAATAAGGTGTTTGTGACAAACAAAGGGGAAAGGATGTTCTTAGAAGAATGAAAGGCACTGAGACACAGGAGAAAGAGATAATGTGTAATGGCATAGCGCTGTGATTCCAGCAACCAGAAGGCAATCAGGAAGGTCAAGAGTTCAAGGTCATCCTCGGATACATATTAAGTCATGCTATCCTGAACTACATTATGCTATCCTGGACTAGATGAGATCCTGTCTCAAAAAACTGTATTAGCGCCACCAGATGACTCAGTAGGGTGGGCCCTTGCCACCAAGCCTGACGACCTGAGTTCTGTCTCTGGGCTTTCTGGCATGCACCATCGATGTCCCAGCAGTCCATGTTCCTTTTATCCTTAAATGACACAGTACCAGCTGCTTGTCTTGTTGCTGTGACAGAATACCCCACAAAAGCAAATTTAACGAAGGAGGGGCTTATTTTGTCTCACCGTTTAAAGGGTACCCATCCATCATGGCAGGGAGGGCACGACAGTAAGAGCCTGAGGCAGTCAGTCACATTTCATCCTCAGTCAGGAAGCAGATGAAGGCTCGCTCAGCATTCAGCATCTTTGCTAAGTCCAGAAGAACCGAACCCCATGAAACGGCGCTACCCACACCATCTTCCCACCTCAGCTGACCTACTCTAAACAGTGTCTCCTAAACAAGCCTAGAGATGTGTTTCTATGGTGATTCTACATCCCATCAAGTTTAAAATCAAGATTCACCTTTGTGGCTACAGCTATGTGTTTATCACTTTTTTTTTTTTTTTTTAGACAGGGTCTCATTTTGCAGTCCTAGCTCACACAGAATTTGATATGTACACCAGGCTGTCGTTGAACACAGAAAAAGCCACCTCACTCAGCCTCTGGAACACTGGGATTAAAGGCATACACCATTATACCCAGCCCACACTATTTTGGTTTTTTTGTTGTTGCTGTTGGAGACAGGGTTTCTCTGTGTAGCTTTGCCTATCCTGGACTCACTTTGTAGACCAAGCTGTCCTCGAACTCACAGAGATCTGCCTCTGCTTCCCTGAGTGCTGGATTACAGGCATGTGCCTCCACTCCCGGTTCTTTTTTTTTTTTTAAGATTTGTTTTGGCGGTCTGAATGCAGCCACGCATTGCAGGTGTGCAGAAGACATCCAGAGGCCTGCCAGCTGTGTGGCCTGCTGACAGCTGGAACCATTACAATATGCAAGTATGTGATGGAGACATGGGAAAGAAAAAGAAGTGGACTGGTTTGAACACCATGAAGAGAGGTGGAACTGGAGATGTAAGGGCAGAAAGGATTAGCCTCATGTGAGGAGCCTACCCTGCCACCTTAGGCCAAGGTGAAGTCCTGGACCATGCTGCCACTAAGGGCCATGTCTGGGTCTGTGGCCATGCAGCAGCAGGAGTCTCTGTCAATGTCCATGGCTTACATTGCCACCAAAGGCCATGCTGACGTCTCTGGTCTGGGTTGCTGCCTGGGACCATCATGTTGACGCCTGAGGGCTGTGCAGAGCTGGTTCTGTCCCTCACTGGCTGTGGCATTGGATGAGCTCACTGAGGCAGTGCTGGAGAGCTCATCCTTGTGGTGTGGATAAGGGAGAGCTGGTGGGCTGACCAGCTCAGATACCACCCAGGCCCAGATCCAGGACTTTGAGTTGGCCCACCCCAATATCTACCCCATCTATGATCTGCTGGAGCATGTGAAGAGGCAAGTCCTGCAGGTAGGATCTCCATGGCACAGGGCAACAATAAGATGTCCAAGAGGAGTCCAGGTGAGGATACAGGATCGATAATGTGACAGAAACCAGAGGCCTCGAGCCAGACCACTCACTGCAAAGGTAAAGATGTGTGGAATCTCTGTCACATACTACAGCTTCCACAACAAGATTTTATTTGTTTGGTTGGTTTTTTAGTTTATCTATCTATATTTTTTCATTTGGGGAGAAGGACAGTGGGATTGGGGTGCATGATGTGGACTTCACAAAGAATCAATAAAAAGCTGTTTAAAAGAAAAAGAGAGGCTTATTTGGTTTTTGTTCATGTATGTGTGTGATACCCTCAGAGGCCAGAGGAGGGTATCCAGTTCCTTAGAACTGTAGTTACATGTAGTTGTGAGCTACTTGGTGTGAGTGCTGGGGACCAAACCCAGGTTCTGAGACTTCTGTGTAGAGACACCATGACCAAGGCAACTCTTATAAAAGGATGTATTTATGGAGCCCTACATTGGCATAGGCTCCTGGGAGGCTATGGAGGTGACACCAGCTGAGACTCCCAGCAGTGGGGGATATGGAGATTGAAGTGGCCACCTTCTTATAGCCAGGGAGGGTAACATCAACTCATCCACAAAGCCTTTGACCCAAAATTTACCCTGCCTACAAGATGTGCAGGGATAAAGATGGGGCAGAGACTGAGGGAATGGCCAACCAATGTCTGGCCCAACCTGAGACACACCCTATGGGAGAGAGCCAACCCCTGATACTATTAATGATACTATGCTGTGCTTACAGACAAGAGCCTAACATAGCTGTCCTCTGAGAGGCTCTAACCAGCTGTGAATTGAAACAGATGCTGAGACCCACAGCCACACATTAAGCAGAGCTCAGGGGAGTCTTGGGAAGAGTTGGGAGAAGGCTAAAGAGACCCGGATGGGACAAGAACTCCACAAGAAGACTAACAGAGTCAACTAACCTGGGCCCATAGGGGCTTACAAAGACTGAAACACCAACCAAAGAACAAGCCTGGGCTGGACCTAGGCCATATGTACATATATGTAGCTGATGGGCAGCTTGGTCTTTATATGGGTCTCCTAGCAAGCATGGCCTCTGTTGCCTACTTTTGGATCACTTTCCCCTGCCTGGGCTGTCTTGTCTGGCCTCAGTGGAAAAAGATGAGCTTAGTCATAATGAGACTTGATGTGCTGGAGTGGGTTGAGGGGGGTGTCTCCCCTTTTCTGAGGAGAAGGGGAGAGGGTAAAAGGGGAAGAGGGTGGGCTGGTGGGAGGAGAGGAGGAAAGAGGCTGTGATTAAGATGTAAAATGAATGAATAAATAAATAGTATTAATTGGAGCTTGTTTACAGTTTCCGAGGCTTAGTCCATTATCATCATGGCGGGAAGCATGATGGCGTGTAGACGTGTTGGAGCAGTACCCGAGAGCTACATCCTATTCAGCAGGCAAAACAGACACTGAGCCTGGCATGGGCTTTAAACGCTTCAAAGCCCACCCTCTGCGACATACATCCTCCAGCAAGGCCACACCTCCCAATCCTTCTAATCCTATCAAGGAGTTCCTTTCTTCGGTGACTAAGTATTTAAGTATGAGCCTATGGGGACCATTCTTATTCAAACCACCACACTCAGGAAATGGCCATCTGTTTATTAATGTGGTTCTTTCTTATTTATTTAATGTTTAAGGTTTTTTGTTTGTTTGTTTTTGTTTTTGTTTTTGTTTTTGTTTGGTTTTTGAGACAGGGTTTCTCTGTGTAGTCCTGGCTGTCCTGGACTCCCTTTGTAGACCAGGTTGGCCTCAAACTCACAGAGATATGCCTGCCTCTGCCTCCCCGAGTGCTGGGATTACAGGCGTGTGCCACTGCGCCCAGCTTTTCTTTTTAGTTTTTATGAGACAAGGTTTCTCTGTGTAGCTCTGGCTGTCCTTGAACTCTCTTTGTAGACCAGGCTGGCCTTGAACTCACAGAGGTCCACGAGCATCTGCCTCCGGAGTGCAGGGATTGAAGATATGTGCTACCATGCCCAGCATGCTTGGTGTTTTTAATTTTTTACTTAAAAATGTTAAAAATTACATTAAAAGTGTGTGTGTGAGGGGGTGTATAGGCAATGATGTTCCTGTGGAGGTCAAAGAACAACTTAGGTTGTTAGTTTTGGTGGCATCTTTACCTGCTGAGCTATCTCACCAGCCTGCTATTTTGGTGTAATGTGTGGTGGCAAATGTCTTTGATCCCTGCTCTTCTGAGGCAGAGGCAGGCAGATCTCCATGTTAACAACCAGAACTACAGAGTAAGACCCTGTCTCAAAAACAAACAAAAAGAAGTAAAATCCTAGACCTTTTTTTTTTTCTTCAGTTTTTTGAGACAGGGTTTCTCTGTATAGCCTTAGTTGTCCTTGATTCCCTTTGTAGACCAGGCTGGTCTTGAACTTTCGGAGTTCCACTTAGCATCTGCCTCCCCAAGTGCTGGGATTACAGGCATGTGCCACTGAGCCAGGCTAAAATTCTGGACTTATAAAGCACTTAATAAACCTTACTGTTGAAAGATTAATAACATTTAATGTTGATTTATGTTTTAGTAAAGCAGCGGTTACTCCCTAACCAGCTGTGTACCCAAATGACCACATAGAGAGACTAGGATTTATTTGATTAGCCTAGAGCACAATGCTGTGCAAAAAAATGCTCCATCCTAAAGTTCCAAGATAGTATAGCTTCCTCGAATTCAGAGTTCCCACATTATTGGTTTAATAATGTGGGATTAATAACGTGAGTATTAGTTTGATACTCATTCAATATTATTTGTAAAATTTTTTGTGGATCTATGATATTGCTACTGTAATTAATTAATTATTTATTTAGTTTTGGTTTTTTGAGACAGGGTTTCTCTGTGTAGCCTTGGCTGTCCTGGACTCCATTTGTAGACCAGGCCACTGAGCCCAGCCAGCTACTGTAATTTTTGTTTTCTCTGTGTGAGTGTTTTGTGTGCCTGTATGTCTGTGTACCATGTGCATGCAGTACCCACAGGGACCAGAAGAGGGCATCGGACCCAATTGCAGTTACAGAAGGTTGTGCACTGGAATGTGGGTGCTGGGAATAGAACCTGGGTCCCCTGGAAGAGCAGTCAGTGCTCTTAGCCACTCAGATATCTCTCCAGGCCCTGTAATTAAAAAACATAACAAAACGTTTTGGGGGATGAGGGGCAGGTTGAGACAGGGTCCCATGTAACCCATGCTGGCCTGGAACTTGCTAGGTATGCAGCTTAGGCTCATGTTCAGTTTCTTGTCTTCTTGCCTCAACTCTACCTTCCAAGTGCTGGAATTACAGGCATGAGCCACTACTCCCTGATTCTTTTAAAATTTAATGAATTTAAATTCTATTTTGAGCCTAATATTTTTCTAATCAGAGAGAAAATTTTAAAATTTGAAAATGGTTTTTAAATAGAAGTAGTACTTTAATATAGAAAGTAGAACAATTAGCTGGGTGTGGCGGTGCACTCCTTTAATCTCAGCACTCAGGAAGGCAGAGGCAGGCACATCATTGTGAGTTTGAGGCCAGCCTGGTTCACAAAGAGAGTCCTGGACAGCCAGGACTGTTACACAGAGACACCTTGTCATGAAAAACATAAACAAACAAAAAACAGAAAAAAAGAAAGCAGAACAATTTAAAAATATTTAGCAATTCTATTTTATGTCTATTGTTTTATTTCTAGATTTGTTAAAAGTTAGAATATGAGAAGCTAATAGATAAAAGTAGAAAACAATATTGAAGTGTGTTATATATCAAATGACATATATTAATTGGCTCTTTTTTTGGCTATTGGGGTAGAGACAGTATCTTTCTATGTAGCTCTGGCAGTCCTGGAACTCAGTATTTAGAACTTACAGAGATCCACCTGCCTCTGTCTCCCAGGTGCTGGGATTAAAGGTGTATCTGACTAATATACCTGACTATTAATTGGCTCTTGATCCTGCTAATTATTGCCAACAAAATTGTGTCCATGACACTTCAATTTTTTTTCTGTAGATAGAAATCTCTGTAAAACTACATATATTTATGTTCCACTGTCATCCAGCACTCTGGAGTCTGAAGTAGAGGTTTGGAGTGAGCGTAAGACTCTGCCTCAGAATACACACACACACACACACACAATCACAAGGCCATAGGTTCAATCCCCAGCACCATACACAGACACACTGACATATATACAACAATAGCAATAAGACCCTGCAACCCACAAAATAACCTGGCATGATGGCACAAGACTGCAACTCAGCACCTGGGAGGTAGAGGTGAGAAGGTCAGAAGGCCTTTCTCATCTATGTAACAAGCTCAAGAGCAGCCTAGATTACGTGAGACCCTGTCTCAAAAACAAGACAGCAAAAACCCAAACAACCAAACAAAACACAAAACAGGGGCCGGGGGTTGTCAAGGTTGGTAAAGTGCTTGCTGTGCAAGCATAAGGACCGGAGTTCACATCCCTAGAGCCCATGTAAAGAGCCTGGTGCCGCAGAGTGCATCTCTAAGCTCTGTGTCAGGAGGCACAGACAAGCATGATGGAGCTTGCTGGCCAGCCAGTCTAGCTGTGTTGTCAAGTTCAGTGAGAAGTACTGTCTCAAAAATTAAGTGGAAAATGATAGAAAAAGATACTTGATTTTGATTTCTGCCCCCCCCACGACACAGACACACCTCCCCGTGTACACACATAAACACATATAGACACATATACCAAGATATAGACCAAGAAGAAGAAGGAGAAAGAGGAGAAGGAGAAGGAGGAGAAGGAGAAAAAGGAGGAGGAGGAGGTAGAGGAGAAGGAGGAGGAGGAGGAGAAGGAAGAAGAGGAGGAGGAGGAGGAGGAAGAGGAGGAGGAGAAGTAGAAGAAGATTTTCTTTGAAAGAGGAGCATGAGAGAAAGGGCAGAGAGGTCCCTCTCTCTTTGTTCCCTTTCACGCTAGACTGTGGACGTGGTAGTGACAAGCGGGCTTGGATCACACGGGTAAGACAGAAGGAGCCTGGAGGCTAATATACTAATATGCCTGCTTATGCAGACATGGCTGTGATGGAGAAAGACAGGTTTTATCTTGTTTGAGTGGTGACTATTACGGATTCCTGTCAGAGCAGCTGAATCTATATTATAACAATGCTGTTTATTCACACGGGTAAGGGTTGTTATTTCTACAGAGTGAACAGAGACTGCATTGATGCACTGGGGACTATTTTTCCCTTGTCAGGGAAGCAGTAGTTTCCAGCAGTTTGGCTAGGTCAAAAAAATTT
This sequence comes from Meriones unguiculatus, assembly GCF_030254825.1. Lineage (NCBI taxonomy): Eukaryota > Metazoa > Chordata > Mammalia > Rodentia > Muridae > Meriones > Meriones unguiculatus. The sequence goes on from NC_083350.1 coordinate 51,396,913, forward strand.
AGTAGTCTTTCCATTTTGAGATAGTTTCACTAAAGAGTCCAGGCTGCCCTTTATAGTTGGCTTTGAACTCACTGTGTAGTCCAGGTTGGACAGAATGCAAGATCTGTCTCCTGAGCGTCAGGATGCCACCATACCTGGCCTTTTAGTTTATTATTTATTCATTTATATAGTTAGTTTTTTAGTTTTTTTGAGGCAGGGCTTCTCTGTGTGGCCCTAGCTGTCCTGGAACTCTTTCTGTAAGCAGGCTAGCCTTGAACTTACAAAGATCTGTCTGCCTCTGTCTCTGCCTCTGCCTCCCAAGTTCTGGGATTAAAGGCATGCACCACCACCAGCCAGCTTATACCTGGCTTTTTTTTTTTTAAATGAGCTTTATTGATCTGAATATATTAATTTGATATGTTTCCATTTGGGAAACCAGTTTCATAATAAAACTATTTTTTTACAGCTGTCATCTATCACCGTCTCTTTACTGGCCTATTGTGACACTGTCCTGAGTGGTTGTTCCACTCTTGATTTCTCCACTTCATTCTCCATCTGGAACCTACAATGTTCCTTTGAAAATGAGAGCGTATTGATATCTGGTTTGAAACCATTTAGTGGCTTCCAGGGCTGGGGAGACGGCTCAGTCAATAAATACCACATAAACATGAGAACTTGAGTTCAGATCCCTAGAACCCACATAGAAACATAGTCATGGCAGCACAGTTACATAACACTAGTGCTAGGGAGGCAGAGACAGGTGGGGCCCTGGAGGTCTTTGGCCAGCTTATCTAGTGAAGTAAAGAGGCTTGTCTCAAAAAATAAAACAAACAAAAAAACCAAGTAGTTGAGGAAAGAAGCCAAACATCACTGCCGTCTGTACACAGTTGCACATGCACACCTGCACACAGTAACAACTGGGCGATACACAGACACACCACACACATGTCCTGTAACACACCCCACGCTCCACACACATGGAAATTTAAAAAAATAAATAACATGAAATGGTTTGGTGGTTTCCAATCACACTCAAAAGGACGCCCTAACTATACAAGGCCTTCCTTTCTTGACCTGACCTCGTTCCTCTCTTCCCTGGCATCCTCCACCATCTAGCCGCATTGATTCTTTGTTTTTATTTTTCCAATACGTCCCGTTTTGTTTTCTTTTTCAAGACAGGGTTTCTCTGTCCTGTACTCAATTTGTAGACCAGGCTGGCCTGGAACTCACAGAAATCTGCTTGCCTCTGCCTCTCATGTGCTGGGATTAAAGGCGTGTACCACCAAGCCAGGCACCTTGTCCCATTTTGAGCTATGTTTGTGAGTGTATATGTATGTGTGTGAATGAGTGCATGCAGAAGACAGAGGACAACCCGGGTATTGTTCTGTAGGTACACACACACACACACACACACACAATTTTTAAACTATGTGTGGATGTGCCTGTGTGGACATATGCCACGTGTATGCAAGTGTCTTCCAAGGCCGGAGGCATTAGATCCCCTGCAGCTGGAGTTACAAGCAATTATGAGTCTCCTGAATGTGGGTGCTGGGAATCACACTCAGGTCCCCGTAGCTGCTCAACTTTCCAGGTTGGCTGGCCAGCTCGTCCTAGTGCCTACTTCCCCAGTGCTACAAGGCTCTGGTATTGTCTGTTTATTTTTGTTTTTGTTTGATTCAGGGCACCAAACTCAGGCTTTTGTCCAAGGCACTTTATCAAGTGAGTCATCACCTCAGCCTCAAATTCCTAGTTCCTTTGATTCCCACTGTCCGGGATACTCTTTCGTCAGTTCTTTTTTTTAACTTTTTTGGGTCTCCCTTCAAATGTTTCATTGTCCTAAAAATGCCCCACGTTTAAGTGACCTCCACTCATCTAGAATTTATTATTTTTAATTATGCACACAGGTGCGCATGAGCTTATATGTACAGGTGCTTGAAGAGGCTAGCAATGTTGGGAAATGGAGATAGGGGTGGTTGTAAGCCTTCTGACGTGGTGCTGAGAGTCAAACTCTGGCCTCTGGAAGAGGAGTCCATACTCTTTAACTGCTGACCCATCTCTCCAGTTCCTAATTTAAACTCTGTTTTAAAAACTGAACTTATTTAGTGTATGTGTGCATTTATAAGCATGTGTGGGGGGGGGTACACGCCTGTCAGGAAGTCAGAGGATAACTTGTGGGAGTCATTTCTCTGTACCACGTGGTTTCTCAGAATTGAACTCATGTAGTTAGGCTCGGTGCAACCTCCTTTACTGCCTGGACCATCTTGTGCACCTGACCTTGAACTTCTGATCCTCCTGCCCCTACCTACTCGGATCACAGGCACGCACCACCACACCTGTTTTGGCGGTGCTGTGGATCAATCCCAGAGTTTCAAGTGTGCTAGGCAAGCACTCTCCCAAGCAAGCTCCATCCCCATCCAGGAATCTGATTTCAAGAAACACACGCGTCTTGTCTTGAGAAGCACTGTGTCTGGCAGATCTTTGAGGATTCTTCCTTCCAGTAGTCTCACTGACATGTCTGAAGCTGGGGACTTTATATATCCCTGATAGCACAGGGATATTAGCTGAAGGACCGAATGGTTGATGAGTTCACCCCACAAAGCTGTTTCAATTGTGCAGCCCAAACGAAGATGTTCGTCTAGGTGTGGAAATTAAGAGCGAGCCACACCTCAGCGGTTACCCGTTTATCAAATTTAATCCGAATTCCCAATACTTAGGGCCACCTGTCTCAGGGCAGAGTGGTTGAGTAGGAGCATTTTCACGTTTGCGCAGGCGCAGAGGGAAGCCCAGCAATTAAACCTGAAAGTGCCCTTCCCCCGTCCCTTTCCGGCTCACTTCTAACGCAGGCGCACACAGTGCTCCAATATGGCGACCTCCGTGGATCTGGAGTTGAAGAAGGTAAAGGGGGCTTCTGAGCAGACGGAGCCTTCCGTCTGAATGATGAAGCGAGTGGGGGCAAGAGTAGGGGAGGAGGCTGGAGGCTCGCTGAAGGAGGAGGCTGGAGGGGGCGGGGTCTGGCCTGCCGGGGTCCTGAGACGGGCACCGCTCGGCTTCAGGTGGGGGCTCTGGCTAGCAGGAGCTGCTTCGGGCGGGTGGCCGGGCGGGTTGCTGGGTCTCGGGCTGGGCTGCGGTGCGTCCTTACGTTCCGAACTCCAGAAGTCATCTCTCTGTGCTTTGGAGACGTCAGGGACCCAATTTCATAGCAAGACCCGAAGACCGCATCTCACACTGATGCCCTTCAGAGTGCTTGCTGGAGCCAAGGCACCTGTAGTTTGATTTCCTCTTTTGAATTGAAAAACTCCAGGTTCAGCCTTTGCTTTTTTAGGTCATTTATTTTATGCCAGATACCTTGAAAAGTTCCTTGTGCCCTACACCTCAGAAAACCAGCCATTGTTATAGTAATGTTCAAGTCAAAGCCTTAATTCTCCCTGCCCATCTCCTTTTTAAAGAACTTGCCCGCCCTTCTCCCCCCTCCCCCTTCTTTCCCCTCTCCCCACCTTCCCCCCCCCAAAAAAAAATTCAGTAAGGTTTCCAAAAAAGCTGTCAGAGGAATTGGTTTATTTCTGTTCAATCAGTTGCTTTATAAATGGTTTTGTTGTTAGTTTGCATTGTTTTTTTTTTTTTTTTTTTTTTTTTTTTTTTTTTGTTTTGTTTTGAGTCAGTGTCTCAGTGTGTTCTAAATTGCCTGGGACTCACTATGAAGCCAGGCTGGCCTTGAACTCCAGGCAATCTTCTACCTCAACCTCTTGAGTTCGGAAATTACAACCTTGAGTCAAATGCTTGTTCATAAATGGGTTGTTAATTGGAAACTTTTTTTTTTTTTTTTTGCCACTTAAAAGTCTTAGGACCCTAATACTTCTAAGACTTTAGACTGTGCTTCCTTTGTGGAGTGGTTGCTGTAATTAGAAAGGACCCTAGAATTTGTTCAGTTTAATTCTACTTTTCTAGAAAGGTAAACTTCTAGTGTTTTCTGGTATGTGGTTTGGTTTGGTCAGGTCTTGAACCCCTAATGCTGTTTAGTGCCCCTACCTCCTGAGTATTAATTAGGATAATAGACATGTGCTAGGGTCACCGGCAAGAAAAGTCTTAAAAGATTGAGCTCCAGGCAGCAAGATGGGTCAGTGGATGAAGGCACTTGCTGGGTGCCCTGGCTGCTTAAGTTCTGTCCCTGGAACCCATGGCGGAACTGCTCAAAGGTGTACTCTAATGTCCCAGAGGCACACCCTAGTTCACTCAGACGACAGCCATAAATACATTTTTAAAATCTGGCCTAGAATTTGGTGGGTTCTTTAGATGAGAAACATTTTTAAAAGTTGTTTATTTGTGTGTGTGTGTGTTTGAGTGTCTAGACATACCTTCAAGGAGCTTAGTGGAGGTCAAAGAACAACTTTTGGGAGTTGGTTCTCTCTTACCAAATGGCCATCACACTCTGACCATAAGAGAGTGGCAGTCACTCAGAGGTCATCACACAGTGGCCATCACATGATGTCCACAGCACGATATAGTGGCCTCTGCATTGGCAATCATACAGTACCATCACCCAATGGCCCTTACAAAGTCTGTCACACAGTGATCATCAAACAGCGGTCATAAAAAAATTGACCATCACATTGTGGTCATCACAATGTGGTCAGCACACTTGTCACCACAAAGGACATTATAAAGTGGTCATCAGGCCTTCTAGGCAAGCTGAGCCATCTCACTGGCCCAGATTCTGGTTTGTTTCATTTTCTGCCCTAGAGACAGTCTCATGTGGTCTGGACTGACCAGGAACTTGGCTGTGTCCCCAGTGCTAGGATTTGCACCAAGGGCTTCTGACTGTTCATCTTGGTTTTTGAGAAAAGGCTTCTCACCATAACTTAGGGCTTGCCACTTTGGCTAGATTGTCTAGTGAGCTGCAGGGACCCTTTTTCTCTGCTTCCATGCCTAGCATTAAACAACAAGTTGTATTTTTATGTGTGTGAGTGTCTTGCCTGCTTGAATGTCTGTTTGTGTGTGCAGCCCCACAGGCTAGAAGAGGGCTTTGCATCCCCCCGAAACTGTAGTTACAGGTGGTCAGGAGCTGTTGTCTGGGTGCTGGGAACCAAACCCGGTCCTCTGCCAGAGCAGCCAGCGCTCTTAGTCCCTGAGCCATTCCTCCAGTTTCCAAGCTCAGCTTTCTTTGTGAACTGGGGAGTGAACCTTGGGTCAGCCGAGTGAGCTGTTTCCCTAGCTCCCAGTAACATCTTAAGTAGCTGCCACCGGTTAACCTTTGCCTAAGCAATACGACAGCTGAAATAGCTGTTGTTACTAATAAAAGAAGCCATTTGTTATTGCTCTGGGGATGCTAAGTATGTGCATCTTGCTTTTTGCCATTCTTGTCTTGAAATACGTAAACTTGGCCTTGTACAGCATTTTCTCATGCTGTAAATCTCAGTCTTTAAACTTTTTTTTTTGAGACATGGTCTTACCGTGTTTCCCCGACCAACTAGCCTGGAACTCACTATGTAGACCAGGCCAGCCTTGAAGTCACAAGAGATCCTCCTGCCTCTGCCTCCTGAGTAGAAATTAAAGAGTGTGTACCTCTATGCTGACATGTAAATCTCAGCTATATGTACATATATATGTGTGTGTGTGTGTATATGTATATTTGTGTGCAGGTGTGGGTACACACGTGCCATGATGCTAGTCAGAATATGAGGGGGTCAGAATATAATTTGGGGGGCTAGTTTTCTCTTTTTATTGTGTGGGTTCAGGTTCCAGGGAGGGAACTCGGGTTGTTAAGCTTGGTAATAAGTACATTTACCTACTGAGCCATCTCTTGGGCCTCTGTCTGCCTGTCTGCCCATTTGTCCATCCATCTATCCATTTACCCACCCAACCACCCTCTATCCATCCATCCATTCATCCATCCATCCATCCATCCATCCGCTCATCCACCCATATATCCATAGATAGATTAAAAATTAATATTAAGATGTGTGTGGACGCATGCACGCACGCACGCACGTACGTATGTGTGCATGTGCGAGTGCGCTTAAATGTTCACACAGATGCTGTGTGCCAAAATGCACATGTAGAGGTTAGGGGCAACTCAAGGGAGTCAGTTGTCTTACCTTGTAGCTCCCAGGGATCGAACTTAGGTCATCAGACTTGGTAGCAAAGCCTTTATCTGCTGAGCCAATCTCACTGGCCGTAAAATAAAAACCTTCTGTGAGACAGGCTATCTTGTAGCCCAGGTTGGCCTTGAGTATCTTATGTGTCTGAGTCCCAGTCACCTCCTGATCCTGATGCCTCCAGCTCCTGGTTGTTAGGATTTTAAGCGTGAGATCCCAGGTCTGGCCCTCCAGCCAGGTGTTTGAAATGTGAGGTGCTGTGGATTCTGGTTGTGTAATACAGGTGTGTCAAGTTGTTTCTTGCTTTGGATCTCTGGGTTTTATCTCGTGAGTATTTTATTTTATCTCCTTTTATAATCCTCTGGTTACTTGATATATGGTTATTTTTAAATGCACATTTGTTTTCCTTATTCATATTGATTGCACCATGTATGAATAGGGTCGGTGAATAGGGTCCATTTAGAATTTGGCATAATATTACTATTCTGTTTACTCTGATTTATGCTTATTTTGGTAAATTTCACAGCTTTGTCTGGTTAGCATGTTCTGTTTTTTTAATAAATCTGGGATTTGACGTAAATGCTTCCTTTAAAATGTTTACTTACTAAATCAAGCACTTGTTTCTCTTAGGCTTTCACAGAGCTTCAAGCCAAAGTTATTGATACTCAGCAGAAGGTAAAGCTTGCAGACATACAGATTGAGCAGCTAAACAGAACGAAAAAGCACGCACACCTTACGGACACAGAGATTATGACGCTGGTCGACGAAACTAACATGTATGAAGGTGTAGGAAGAATGTAAGTGACACATATCCTTCAGGGCGTTTTCTTGTGAGAGCTTTGGGTGAAGGAAATGGTGGGATTGGTCTTTTTACAGGTTGAGGTTAGGGGCTAGAGAGATGGCTCAGTGGGTTAAGAGCACTGTCTGCTCTTCCAAAGGACCCGGGTTCAGTTGCCAGCACCCACATGGCAGCTCACAACTCTCTATGCCCCCAACTCCAAGGGATCTGACACCTTCACACTAGTGCACATAAAATGAAATTAAATAAATTAGTAAAAAATACCTAAAAAAAAAGTTGGGGTTAAAATATAGAAATAACTTACAAGACCTTTCTTAAAAAGAAAAAGGAAAACCCCAGCAGTGTGTATGCTGGTATACTTGTCCCCTTCTTAAAAACAAGAACAAAAAGCAAATTTTTTTTTTTTTTTTGAGACATGGTTTCCTGAAACTTACTCTGTAGACCAGGCTGGCCTCGAATTCAGAGATCTACCTGCCTCTGCCTCCTAAGTGCTGGGATCAAAGGTGTGCATCACCACCACTTGGAAAAAAAACCAGATTTTTATTTTTTGTTTTTTTGAGACAGGGTTTCTCTCTGTATAGCCTTGGTTGTCCTGGGCTCGATCTGTAGACCAGGCTGGCCTCGAACTCACTGTGCCTCTGCTTCCCTGAGTGCTGGGATTACAGGTGTGTACCACCACACCTGGCAAAACCAGATTTTTATAATTTATTTGAAATTGTTTTTAGTGAGTGAAAATAGAGACCCTTTATGGAGAAAGGAAGACCGCTCCAGAGAACGTGAGTGGCTAGTGAGCAGGAAAGGTTTAAAAGCCCTGGTTATTAATAATTAACCACTTACATTACAGTTTTTTTTTTCCTATGTAGAAAACCTATTCTCCTTATGAGAGAGATTAAGTGTACTTCATGTTTTCTGAGAAAGTGAAGAATGGGAAGCCCTGTGTATGGGCCACATTCCATTACGGTTAGCTAAAGGGGCAGGACTGATGTTTTAAAGTGGGGAGTGGGGCTGTTATGTACTAGGTGGACCTTTAAGTTTGGAGAGCTTTTAGTTAGAAAGGAATGCGACCTCGGTGTCGAGATGACTTGTGTTGTGATTGACTGGAAGGAAGCCTAACATGTGTAAAATTCTGCAATGACTTTAGAATGACATCATGAAGAGGTGACCCTTCCCATGACTGATTCATTCTTTCTGCTAAGAAAGAAGTGACGGTGAATGTTGGATTTGCCTCCTCAAATGAACCGTGTACGTTTTCTCTTTAGTCCGTGGTGTTCATTTTGACTTATTTTGTGAGTTTTTGTGTTTATTTTTTGGACAGTCTCCCTCTGTTGCTCACTCTGGCCTCAGCCTCACCGTGTAGCAGGGGGTGACTGAGCTGGGCCTGCCCCCACGTTACCAAGCGCCGGGGTTACAGGTGTGCAATATCGGCTCCGGTGTTTGACGTTGTTAGTGGTGCAAAACAGGAGAGCAGAGCAGAAGCCTTGATTGTGCGTCGTGTATTGTGAAATGCATTCTTGGCATTCAGTGCTGGGTAATTTTATCCCTCAATTTGAATATCTTTAGGTCTTAGAACAGTAATGCTAGCCTATTAATATCCTTGAACTTCACATTATTACTTTGTTTATAATAGCTAAAGAATGTTTTTTTATTAGACAGTCTCTCTATGGACTTTTTTTTTTTTTGAGACAAGGACCCATGTAGCCCAGGCTAGCTTCCTGCTAGCTTTCCAGAGACCTTGGGCATCTGACTTTCCATCTCCCAAGTGCTAGGGTTCCCCAGGTAGGCTCTATTGAAATTAAAGTTTTCAATTTTAAAAACGTTTTAAATTGTAATTGTTTTATGTGTAACTCTAAGGATCAGTCCTGGGACCGTGTGCATGCCGACAAGTCCTCGGCCTCCGAGCTGCACCCCCAGCCCTGAAGTTTTATATTTAATTAGGAAACTGTCATTTGGTAAACATTCTGCATAAGTAAGTCTTGTGAGTTCCTTTTCTTTTTTTTCATACTGTCCAAAGTTCTACAGATAGAGAAGTAGTATTCCATGCAAAGAATTACAGAGTTTAAAGGCTAACATGTAAGTGCTTAATGGTAGAATGGTGGTATTTCATTTAGATTATGTTTCTTAAGGGAAATGTGTATTTTTAGAGTTTTGGATGAGCCTTGGCTTTAAAATGAACTTCATCTCATTCCGCACTTGGTGCGGTGTGAGTTTGCCCTGCGTCGTAGGGCATGTGAGGTGAACAGTGTCTGTTATTTGGCCAGAGTATTGGTGCCTCAGGGCTGGAGAGACTTGCAAGTGCCAGTCTGGTCATGAGGATGTTCCCTTTCTTGATGCTAACCCTGGAATACCTACTTCTGAATTTATGGTCTTGAGTAATCTTGAGTCTCACTGTTGTTCATTTCTTTAATTCTAGCCCTGACCTTCTTTTTTAAGTACTACTGGGGAATTCTGATTACGTGAGTTTACCCCAATTTGTATTTTGAAACAAGATTTTAAAATCTAAAACCCTGCTTTTATTTTAGAGCCTGCAGTAGATTTTTCTACTTTTCTTTTGACTCACAGTTACTGTTGTTGTTGTTTCGAATGCTGAATATTGAGCTGGGACCTCATCCATGCTAGACAAGTGCTATATCACTGAGCTACGTTTTGAGATTGAGCTGGTTTCATGTAGCCCCGCCTAGCCTGCATTTATTATAGTAGCCAAGATAGTCTTGAGCTCCTGTCAAGACCTCACCTCCCTCACCTCCCAGGAGTGAGATTATAGGTAGAGCTGATCCTGCAGTATCACCTCACCTACCCTTTCTGCTCTCCTGTCTGCTCACACCCATCCTTCACAGTGCCAGAATCGATCACTCCTCACAGAACCTTCATCTGTCACTGCAGGAGGAAATCTAAACTTGTTAGCCTCACATGCATGCTCATATTCTCTGCCTTTAATTGGTCCATCTAGCCTCAGGTCCTACTCCTTCCTATTTTTATACTCAGAATAGCACAGACATTTCATCTTATGGTCCTGCTTTTTGGTTCTTCTGTTCAGAAGGACTTTGAGACATCGTGTGGTTTTTAATATGCTCTGACTGCTTGGTGATGTTTCCCCCCCGGGCTGAGGGAAGAAGAGACCAATGTACCAGACATTTTTAACCCTTGCCGGATGTTTTTTGTGTTTTCATATATGTCATGTTTGGATCTTTGTTGATATTCGATACAGGGTTTCTCTGTGTAGCCGTTGCTGCCCTGGAACTTGCTCTGTGAACCAGGCTGGCCTCGAACTCACAGTGATCTGTCTGCCTCTGCTTCCCAACTGCTGGGATCAAAGGTGTGTGCCACCCCCACGCAGCTCGGAGCTTTGTTTATTCTGTTGTTGGCCTTCAGTATTCCTCTATTCCTCTTTCCCTTGTGAAAGTCTCATTCTTCCAGATACTGGCTCACGCCAGGCTGTGGTGCTACACTTTTTTAATCCCAGCACTTAGGAGGCAGAGGCAGTCAGATCTCTGTGACTTCAAGGCCAGCCTGGTTTACAGAGCAAGTTCCAGGACAGCCAAGGATACACAGAGTAACCCTGTCTCTAAACTATTCCCCATCCTCCAAAAAAAAGGTACAGCTCAGATCTTGGGATGTTTTTGAAACTTGTCCAGATTTACCCATTTTTTCTTCAGCAATACCAAGGCTTTTTGTTTTGGCTGTCAGTAAGTAGATCACATTGAGAGTGTGGTATGATCTTCCCAACCAGATCAACTCCCTTGAGACCATATACATATATTGACTTTGGTTCCTCCACTCTCAGAATAATGTTTGGTACAAAATACATGTTAAGTAAATATATTGATATGAACTGAATCTGATTGTTTTTCAGCCTAAAACAACTGTTCTTTTTGGGTTCTTTTTTATTTGACATAGGGTCTCAACCCAGGTTGGCCTTAACTCTAGGAGAGGGTGGTCTTGAACTCCTGATCTTCTTGCCTCTATCTTCTCAGTGCTGGGATTACAGGCCTGTACCAATATACCCAGCTTCTAGAGAAAAGTTATGTTTAGAAAGTATCAGTGGTTCAAGAATTAGAGTTTGTAATCCTATCTTAATATATAATGAAATATAAAAGTCATATGTAAAGCCATGTGTGGTTGTGAATGCTGGAAATCCCAGAGCTTGGGATCTTGGGCATGAGGATTGTCGCGTTTTAGGCCAATCTGACTACAGAGGGAGTTCCAAGCTAGTCTGGTTATATAGTGATACCTACTCAAAACTAGCAAATAAACAAAGTAACATTTTGACTAAAGTCATAGGAATTGTTTCTTAGCAGAAGTGCTTGATCTGATGATAGATTCTCTCTTTTGAGAAAGTTGACTAATTTTCAAATTAGTTTCAAGACTGACACAAAAGAAATCCCCAGACCTCCAGAATGATGCTGCAGGCCCAGTTCTTGGGGGAACAAGGGCTGTTCTGAACAGTGTAATTTCAGTATAATCATGTCTAACTTTTTTCATCCTCACATAGCTGGAAGACAGATTTCCCTTTTCGGGGTATGCTTGTATTTAAGCAGATCTTTGCAAGCCTGCATGCCCTCCAGCTTATATTTAGAGAAGGTTGGTAGTGTTAAATAACTTCTGTGTGGCTATTTTGGGGTTAAAGTAAGGGAAGCCAAGCTGCGGGGTCAGGAAAGATGGATTGCCCTCCACTGTAAGTGCCCCGTGCCCCGAGCCTCGCTGCTCAAAGCTGTGTCTGTCCGTCTTCTGGGTTGTTGCCAGCACATTTTCATTCTCTTACTTCATATTCTTCGGAGAGGCTGTTATGTAGCCTGATACTACTACCACCGATTTCTAGTTCTGCTGCTTAAGCTGTTTGTGAGCTGATCTCACCACTCCGCTTTGAGAAGTATGATGAAAGTTACAACTGTGGGATGATCTGTCTGGCTATTTGGAAATGTTTGTCTTTGCATCTTTCTAGCGTGCAAGGAGGGAACCCAGATTTCAAATAAATGTGTTGTGAATATTTTTTTGTATTTTTTTTCACAAATAACTGATTTCTAATCATGTGAGTTTTCCTTTTTACTCTGTATAGTCTAGGATGAGAAGTGCTTAAAAATAATTTTGATGTTGTGATAAGAATTATGTTTAACTGGACACAGATAACATTTAGCTATGCTAGTGCTTGAGAAGACTGTATTTTTATAGACAATAGGCATGATTCTGACCTTGATTTGATGTGAGGACTATCCTAATATTTTGTCGAGCAGTGAATAAACAACATTTCTAATTTTCAAAACAGATAAATTGGCCTTTTTTTTGACATGGGAGCAACTTGAGTAGATTAGCCTTTGAGAAGAATGATAAGTCCCTTTTTAAAGCTTGAAGCCGACTAAAAATAAATTGGTGCCTTATTTAAACCAATTTAGAGGTATGCTACCATTCTGTGGGTATTTTTTTACATTTAAGGAACTAAGAATGAACAATGGTATAAATCTACCAGCTGGATAAGCGTCTAGCAATGCAGAGGTTGTTGCTGGGGAGTGTGGCTATTTCTACTTGTTGAAGTAATTTTAAGGTTGATCTTTGTTGGTTGAAAGATCCAGAAGTATTAACTTAAGTCAAATGCTGCATAGGTAGAGAGCAAAAGAGTAGGTGCGCTTCTGGTAACCAAGAGATGCCCTGTGAAAAGCACTCAAGCAAAATTTCAACTAATTAGGGTAAAGGATCCTAAATTTGTCATCACAGCTTGGTGGATTTGCTGTTTGTTTAAAGTCGTAATGTTCATGCTGTCACTGTCTTTGTCAGTGTGGCTGTCGACACATAATTTCACTTGTGACATCCAGTAAAGTAGGACAATAGCTTACTTACGGTTCACACTAACAGTGCGTCACCTCAGGTTTGCAACCCTTTTACAATTTCATGTATCTGTATAGAGTTTATCTTCCAGTTAAGTGAGGTAATTTCAAAGATGAGGAAGTAATTTTTTTTTTTTTTTTTTTGGCAGGGGCATGGGAGGAGGAGTTGAGATAGGGTTTCTTTGGGTAGCCCTGGCTGGCCTGGAACTCATAAAGATCTGCCTGCCTCTGCCTCCCTGAGTGCTGGGATCACAGGCGTGTGCCACTGTGCTGGGTTAGGAAATAAAATGTAAAAAGCGTAGCGTAGCCAACATTATTGGCACTGTTTATAATGCTGTTGTGGTACAGTAAACATAGCTATGTTACTGCTCCAGCCAGAGTCAGTAATAAGTAATAATATTTACTTATTATTATTTTTAAAGATTTACTTATGTATATTCTTTGTCTGCATATACAGTCTGCACACCAGAAGAGGCCATCAGATTTGATAGGACTACAGTTATTGACTGCTGTGAGCCTCCATGTGGATGCTGGGAATTGAACTCATTAACTCTGGAAGAACAGCAGCCAGTGCCCTTTACTGCTGAGCCATCTTTCCAGCCCCAGGTTTAGATATTTAATGCTAAGTACAGATACGAAAAATGTATAGGTTTCTTTTGGTGGGAGAGCCCTATTGTAAATGGAAATATATAAGTTCCTTTTATATTCTTTCCATAGGGGTTAACCTGTATTTTAGGGTTTAGAAAGTAATGCGAAAATGATTTTCCTTCCTTCCTTCCTTTTTTTGTGGTGGGGGATGGGTTTTGAGATGGCGTTTCTCTGTGGAGCCTAGCTATCCTGAAATTCATTCTGTAGACCTGGCTATCTTGTAAATCCTCCTGACTCTGCCTCCTGAATGCTGGGATTAAAGGTGTGTCACTACCACCCAGCTGTGAAGACTTTTTTCAAAGGTAATATTTCAATTATTTTACTCTAAAACATTTTTATTTTTAAAAGAAGAGAGGTTCGTGCTTCTCGGCTGCATTTACTAATAGAGCAGGACTCACCCTTCTTGTGTTTTTATACGGAGTCATTTAAAGTCACTGCTTTCATTGCTCACGGTTGTAAGGGAAAGAAAAACAACTCTTCATGTTGTGTGTGGGAAAAATGACTTCAGTTTTGTTAATGTTAAATACGTATAGAACCCCAGATGGGCACATCTCCTTCTTCCCAGATTTAGGGCTCTAGAGAGAGGGGACCTTTGAGTAATCATCTTAATTTCCTTAAGTTGTCGATGATTTAAAGACTCGGTGCTCATTACGACTTGTCCTCCTGTGGTGTTCAGTGACATAATTGTTTTTAGGGCGAAGACCTCAGCAGACATTTGCGTAAGTCTTACACAATCATGCTTCTTCTGCAGAATAGGACTTTAATAATTCCTTCCTGTCTTCCCCTCCCATGTTTCCCAGAATGTAAACATTCTCACTGAAACACAGGAAATTAATTTTGAAAATGTGCTAATTAGGCCAATTGTTTAGAAAAAAATAGGAAAAAGGAGTTTCTTAAATAGTGCGAACATGCTAAAATAAAATTTTTTTTAATGTATCCTTATTATGGGGTTACTTATTTTAGGCTTTAAGTTTTTTTTTTTGTTTTTTTTTAAAGGAATGTAATCTATTTATTCTGTTACTTAGCATCTGCAATTCCTGACAGCAACAGACCTGATATAGGGGCTGGAGAGAGGGCTCTGTGGCTGGGAATACTGGCTGCTTGCTCTTTCAGAGGACCAGAGTTCAATTCCCAGCACCTATGTAGTGGCTTACAACCATTTATAACTCCAGGGGACCTGAAGTCCTCTTCTGGCTGCAATGGGCTCAGGCCCACATATGGTGCACAAACATATATGCAGGCAAAACATACATATAAAATAAAATATTAGATAACTTTAAAAAAAAAGACCTGAGATATAATACATATACATGTATAATATATATAATATATTTTTCCACCGAAAGGAGTGAACATCATCAGCCCCTGCTGCACGAAGACAGCAGTTATTCAACAACATGACAGGGTACCGTGCTATACTTAAGTTGATAAACAAGAGTACAGTTAACTCAGGGAAGACACCAAATACTTGCAGCAACCTGTGATAGTTTGTTACTGAGAAATGATGCTCTAGCTAGCTTAACTTGAGAACAAAACAGTTGATTTTAAGTTGTACTAAAGAATTTTTTGATTTTTAACTGCCACTTATGTCATAGTGACAAATTTAGGAACAGCTTGCTGTCTAATCTGTTTGAATGAGATGGCTGAAATGCTTGTGTCAAGGACCAAAGCCTGTTTAATGAAATACCCAAAAAGGTCTTGAAAGGACTGACTCCGGAGTCCGAGTCTCAGACCATTTCATGGATGCATGGTTGGTAATGATTTGCTAGTATTCTCATGTTTTAAATACTTGCATCAAAAATTGCTGGGCTCTAGAGTGATAGTACAAGGGCATAATCCATTGCTGGGTACATGGAGCTGAGACAGAAGGACTGAGAGTCTGATGATGTCTGAGGGAATATCTCATTGTCCTGGCCAGGAATTCTTTTTTTTTTTTTTTTTCGAGACAGGGTTTCTCTGTAAATTTGGCTGTCCTGGACTCACATTATAGACCCCAGATATCTGCCTATCTGCCTGCCTCTGTCTCCCAGAGTGGTGGGATTACAGGTGTGTGCCACCACAGCTGGCTCTGGCCAGGGATTCTTTACTCTTTAAAGAGTAAAGAGATTCTTTACCTCTCTTTAACTGTGTGTGTGTGTGTGTGTGTGTGTGTGTGTGTGTGTGTGTGTGTTTGTATGCGAGATGTTATGTCCTATGGAATTACAGGTGGTTGTAAACTGCCTCTTGTGGGTTCTGGGAACCGAACTTGGGACCACTGTAGCTGCAGCAAGCACTCCTAACCACTGAGACACTTTGCAGTCCCTGTCTCTCTCCTTTTAAAATAATCATTTTAATTAATTTAATCTCTCTTATATGGGTGCACATTCGGAAGTCAGGACAGCTTGGTGGCTGGTGCTCTTACCTGCTGGGCTGTCCTCACCTTCTCTAGTTTTGAGGCCTATCAGTTACTTTGAAATGGATCAGATGTTTAGAAGACATCATCCTTTTGGCTTCAGGGAGGACTTAAATCACTGTGATACCAAAACTTTTAAGCAGCTAGAGCCCAGCATTAAAAACATATCTCTAAATAGGTAAGGGCTCATGACTGCTCGTCTCTGCCCGTCTTTTTAGTCTTTTTATGTCTGCCGAGAGAACAGGATTTGGATGACAATCGCATTCTATTTTTTGTTTTGTTTTGCTTCATTCTGAGACATGTTCTCACACCGTAGCCTAGCCTGGTTTGGAGGAACCCACCATGTAGATCATGCTAGTTTCAAATTGAGGTTGATTTTCCTGACTCAGACCCCCAAGAGCTGGGATTGCTACACTGGCTTCTTAATATGCGTCGTCCTGTTTGTATGGTTCAGAATGACTTTAGATATGTTTAATTTTTTTTATGACTTTCTGTTCTTTTATCAACTTTCTGTATATATCCCATCAGTACTCATAAAATAGTAACTTCTTCTTCCATTATCCTTGGCTGTATT
The DNA here is from genome assembly GCF_030254825.1 of Meriones unguiculatus. NCBI lineage: Eukaryota > Metazoa > Chordata > Mammalia > Rodentia > Muridae > Meriones > Meriones unguiculatus. The sequence continues at coordinate 51,413,213 of NC_083350.1, forward strand.
TTTTCCAGTATTATATTTTAACCTACTAGTGAAATAAAGATCAGATCTTTAAAAAAATAAAAAAAAAGAAGTAAGCGTTCTCACTATTTACTTCAACATTTGAGGTTTGATGAGGCCAAAATAAAAGTGGTAAACATCAGAGGTGATTACTTACCAGAATACTTAGAATGCCAAATAGTAACCCAAAATAAACATCTGTTTTAAAAATAGATTAACGTACTACAGCTTCCATTTCAGGAGTAATGGTTTTGACTTAAAAATAGACAGTGTTTTTTAAATTAGAACAAACTGAACCTTGCAGTGTACATTGCTTATCTCGAATGTTTGGAGGTGGGAGTGGGTCCCCAGGAGCCACGTGTCTAGTTCCCGCAGTGCGTTCTTGGTCCTCACCTGACCCATCAGGAAGGAGTCCAGCTGTGCGATCTTCCTCCGAAGCCTTGACTCTTCTTTGCACCTTTCTAGCGTTCCTTCTCAGTCTCGTCCCGTTTCCTTTTCTTTCTCATTTGTAGGTATTACATTGACTGTGGGCTCACCACTTAGAGTCCCCTCTTTTGTGTTATGTTTAATACTTCCTGGGATCTCTCTGTCTCTTTGAGATAGGGTATCTTATACAGCCCAGGCTGACCTTGAATTTACCGTATAGCTGAGAATGACCATGAAGTTCCTTTTGTGTGTACATGTGTAAGAGAGAGATGTTGGTCCTCTGGAAGAGCAGCAAATGCTCATAATTACCTGAGCCATCTCTCTAGCCCTTTTTTTTAAAGACAAGAGTTCACCGAACCTAGAACTCACCAGTTCAGCAAGATTAGTTGGCCGGTTATCTCCTATGTCTGCCTCCCCAGCCCTAGTATTACCAAGTGTCACCACCATGCCCGGCTTTTCACATGAGGGCCTGAATTTGCAGTCGTCATGGGATTACATGTCACAATACTTAGCTAATTAATTGCTATTATTCTCTTATGTGTTCACTCTGGGCAGATTGGGATTCATCGGAGAGAGAGAGAGAGAGAGAGAGAGAGAGAGAGACTGACTCTCTGTCTGGGAGATAACTCAATTAGAAAAATTTTGCCAAATAAGTATGAAGACCTGAGTTCAATCCCCAGCACCCAGGTAAAAAGGTGGTTGCATGATGGTATATTCTTATAAACCTGGCAGAGACAGATGGTTCACTGGAGTCTCGCTGGCCTAACCTGATTGGTGTGCCCCAGGTTCCAGTGAGAGATCCTGTCACAAAACCAGGGTAGAGTTGGGGATGGTGCCACTCCTTTAATCCCAGTACTCTGGAAGCAGAGGCAGGTGAATCTTGGTGAGTTTGAGGCCAGCCTTGTCTACACAGGGAGTTTCAGGCCAGCTAAGGCTATACAGGGAAATCCTGTCTTCAACAACAAGGTAGATGGCTCGTGAGGAACCACCTGGCTGGCATACTCACTCACACACTCTCAGGTATAGTGAGTGTGCATATATACATGCACTCTTACACAGAGACATACACATAAAGTAAATAAAAAATAATTTAGTTTTGCATAGTGTTGAAGACCTCTAATCTTAGCACTTAGGAGGCAAAGGCAGGTAGATCTCTGGAGTTCAAGACTGGGCTGATCTGCATAGTGAGTTCCAGGCCAACCAGGGCTATATAATGAGACCCTGTCTCAAACAAACAATGAAAAAACTTTAATTAAATTTTACTCAGTGGGTCAACGGTTAAGAGCACTGTCTGCTCGTCCAGAGGTCCTGAGTTCAATTCCCAGCAACCACATGGTGGCTCACAACCGTCTATACCCTCTACTGCCCCCTTCTGGCATGCAGGAGCACATGCAGATAGAGCGCCCATATACATAAAATAAATAAAATCTTATTAAAAATTTGTTTTCCTTAGTGTGTGTGGTGTATAGAGGTGTGGTACAGAGGACAACTTGTGGGGATTAGCAGATGTGCTCTCCACCTACCCTGAAGGTCCAGAGGATTGAACCCAGGTTATTAGGCTTGGCAGCAGGAACTTTAGTCCCTGAGCTGTCTCACTAGTGTGTTGATTAGTTTTTGTCGAATTGACACACTCTAAAGTCACATGGGAAGAATGAACCTCCGTTGAGGGTTGCCTTGGTTGCCTCCATCAAACTGGCCTGTTGGCACAGGTCTGTGGGGGCATTCTTAGTTCATGTGGGAGGGTCCAACTCATTATGTGCCGTGCCAAACCTTGGGCAGGTGGTCCTGGGTTGTATAGCAAAGAAAGCTGAGGCCAGGTGTGGTGGCACACTCCTTTGATTCCAGCACTGGGAGGGATCACACAGGTGGAGGGATCCTAGAGGCCAGCCTGGTCTACATAGTACGGGTCAAGACAGCCAGGGCTAGCAAAACAAAAATGACAGCACACAGACACATAAAATAATCAATCAAACAAAATAAAACAAATCCCAAAATCCTCAAACCAAGTAAGGAACCAGGCAAGCAAGCTGAGCAAGCATGTCAGTAAGCAACAGACGTCTTTGGCTCTGCCTCAGTTCCTGCCTCCAGGTCCCTGTCTTAGCTCAGTGATGGTTCTGACCTGGGAGTTGTAAAATGAAACAAGTCCTTTTCTCCCCTAAGTTTCTTTTGGTCAGTGTTTTATCATAGCAACAGAGAAGCAAACTAGAGCACCAACCTTCCAGTGTGTGGTTTTTGTTGTTTTTGAGACAGTGTCTCACTATTTTGCCCTGGCTATCCTGGATCTCACTATGTAAGTGGTTCTTAACCTTCCTAATGCTGCAACCTCTTAATACAGTTCCTGTGCTACTTTGTAACTGTAATTTTGTTACTGTTATGAATCGTAATTATCTGTGTTTTCCTATGGCCTTAGTCAAGGTCATTTGACCCATAGGTTGAGAACCACTGCACAGTGTAGACCAGGCTGGCCTCAAACTCTGAGGGATTTGCCTCCCAAGTGCTGTAATTTATGTGTATGTGTATGTTGTCAGGGCTAGGGACTTGCAAGTGTATGAAGATCAGGGGACAACTTGTGGGAGTTGCTTCTCTCATTCCACCAGGTGGGTTCTAGGGATTGAACTCAAGTTGTCAGTTACTTTTATCCTGCTCTCCGTTTCACTAGCCATAATTCTCTTTGTAGTTGAGAATGACCTTGAACACCACCCAGGTGTTGGGATTATAGGCACCAAACCTGGTTCATGGGATGACGGTGATTGAGCCAGTGTCTCCTGCAAGGCAAGTTCCCTGCCAACCGAGGAGCTGTGTGGCCTCGCTCCTGTGAATGTTTTCACTTCTCTGTATCGTCTAGGGAGTGACCTTTTTTACATAACATTTGAAAATATTTCTTCTCATTCTGAAGTTGGTTCTTCACTGTTGCTTGTTTCCTTTGCTGTGCAGATGATTATTTAATGGAATAACATCTTGTTTCTTATGATTTTGGGGTATCTTGTCTAGGAAGTCATTCTTTTTCTGTCTCTTCTCTATTTGAGACAGGCTGTCCCACCCAGGCTAGAGCTCACTAGGCTGGCTTTGTATTTGTAGCAATCCTTTTGTATCAGACCTTTGAAGTGCTGGGATTAGAGGAGTGAGCCACTCCTGCCGGGTTACCCTAGCTTTAACAGTGTCTTCAAGTGTTTTCTCTGTTTACCTCTAGAACTTTCAGAGTTTTGGGTCTTTGATGGATCAAGATCTTTTATACAGCTTTGTATAGTGTAAGAGACAGGAATCAAGTTTGATCTGTTGAATTTGTATTTCCAGTTTTCCCAGCACCATTTACTGAATAGGCTGTCCTTTCTCCAATGCATATGTTTGGTGCCTTTGAGAATTAGTTGGTTTGCTTGTTTGTTTTTGAGACAGGGTCTGTGTAGCCAAGGCTTGCCTGGAACTCACTGTGTAGTTGGGCTGTTTTCAAACATGATTTTCTCGCTTTTCACCTTCCAAGTGTTGGAGATTGAACCCAGGGTCTCGCACATGCAGGCAGGGATGCACTCTGTCACATAGCTATGTCCCCAGCCTGTATACTTCTCTTGGTGGAAGAACTGTTTGTAGCATTCCTGTGGCATATGTTTGCCAGCATAAAGATTCTCAGCTTTTGTTTGAATTTCTCTTTTATTTTTGAAGTGTTTTCACCTATTCTGGTGATAACTATTTTTTTTTTTAGCTCTTTGAAAATATCACATCATTGTATTCTTGCATAGTTTGTTATATTTCTTATCTCTGAATATAATGTGTCATTCTCTGGCTGCCCTTAAGAATGTCATAATCTTTGGTTTGCAGTAGTTCATACTTTGTCCAATTTTGTGTGTGTGTGTTTTCATTTTTGAAACTGGCTGGGACTCTGAATGTCTTAGAGTAGTGGCTTGTTTTGAACAGGACGGACATCGGAAGAGGGGGAAAACAGGGAACGGGACAGGAGCCTGCCCCAGAGGGCCTCTGAAAGACTACCCAGCAGGGTGTCAAAGTAGATGTTGAGCGCAGTGCAGGGAATTTTATCAAAGAAGGGGAAAATAGAAAAGACCTGCAGGGGACAGGAGCCCCACAAGGAGAGCAATAGAACCAGAAAATCTGGGCACAGGGGTCTTTTCTGAGACTGATACTCCAAACAAGGACCATGCATGGAGATAACCTAGAACCCCTGCACGGATGTAGCCTATGGCAGCTCATTATCCAAATGGGCTCCCTAGTAAGGGAACAGGGACTGTCTCTGACATGAACTCAGTGGCTGACTCTTTGATCACTTCCCCCTGAGGGGTGTGCAGCCTGACCAGGCCACAGAGGAAGACAGTGCAGCCAGTCCTGATGAGACCTGATAGGCTAGGGTCAGAAGGTAGGGGAGGAGGACCTCCCCTATCAGTGGACTGGGGGAGGGGCATGGGAGGAGATGAGGGATGGAAGGTAGGATTAGGAGGGCATGAGGGAGGGGGGCTAAAACTGGGATACAAAGTGAATAAACTGTAACATATATATATATATATATATATATATATATATATATATATGAAGTCCAAGTTCAGCTGGACGGTAGTGCTGCAAGCCTTTAATCCCAGCACTCCAGAAGCAAAGGCTGGCAGATCTCTGAATTCAAGGCCAGTCTACAGAGCAAGTTCCACGTAGCTAAGGCTATACAGAGAAACTCTGTCCTGAACCAAGCAAACAAAAAAAGCAAGTGCAAGTCAATGTTCTTTTTTTTTTTTTCTTTTAATTTGAGGCATGAGTAAGCAAGTCAGAGGACAACTCTGTAAGTTGGTTCCCTCCCCACCTTTATGTGGCTGGTTCTCAGGCTCCCACAGCGATTGCTTTACTTGCTGAGCTGTCTTGTATCCCCCTTGAGTCTATAATGCCTTTCTTATAGTTAACTTGAACTATGCCACTCTAACTAGGAGCAACTCTAAGTTAGGTTTTGAGCTTGACATATTTGGGGTCTATTGTTGTCTACTTTGGCCTGTAGCTTAGAGAAAGCCAGCTTGTGGTGATTGCCATGGCTCATGTGGCTGGTGCTGGAAACCTGAGTGGGAGCAAAAGGGATATTAAGAAAGACAGACATGGCAGAACATGATGGTGCGCGCCTGTAATACCAGCACTCTGGGAGGCAGAGGCAGGAAGATCTCTGTAAGTTCGAGTAAGTTCGAGGCCAGGCTGGTCTACAAAGTGAGTCCAGGACAGCCAAAAAAAAAAAAAAAAAAAAAAAGAAAGAAAGAAAAAGACAGACATTAGAGTAATGTAAAGCCGGGTGTGAGAGGGAGGTGCACCGAGAGGGAGGTACATGAGCAGTCTGTCTTTGTTATGGACAGCATCAAGGAAGGGGAGGGCTAGCTTATCTAGGGATCTCTGTAGGGGGGTGTCTGGGGGCTGGTCATGCAGTCATTCAGGAGGAGGAATGGAGCTTGTCACTTTTTGCAGATACTGATTTTAGCTACAGATTGGCCATTTCTCAGCATTTGTACCTGGACCCGGGAAGCTTTGCCTTTCCTATGAGACGGAGGCATTGGCGTACTTGACATGTCATGAATGCTTGCTTGGTCACACAGAGCCACACTTGCCTCACACTGTTTTGTTTAAGATTTTGTTTTTGTTTTTTTTGTTGTTTTGTTTTTCAAGACAGGGTTTCTCTGTGTAGCCTTGGCTGTCCCAGGAACTCGCTATGTAGACCAGGCTGGCCTTGACCTCAGAGTTCTTCCTGCCTGCGCCTCAAAAGTACAGGAATTAAAGGCATGCACCACTACTGCCTGGCTTGGATTAATTTTTATTGCTTTAAATTGTGTGTGTGTGTGTGTGTGTGTGTGTGTGTGTGTGTGTGCACGCACACACATGTCAGAGGCTAGAAGTGTTGGATCCTCTTAGAGCTGGAGTTACAGGTGGCCGGGAGCTGCCTAACATAGATGCCGAGAATCAGACTCTGGTCCTTTTTAAGGTATGATATGCTGTCTTCATGGCTGAGCCATCTCTCCAGCTCCTGTGTGTGTGTGTGGGTCTGTGGGTCTGTGGGTCTGTGTGGTTATATATGAAGATTATTTTATATGTATGAGTGTTTTGTCTGCATGTATATATGTGCACATATATTCTTTATTTGTTTGCTTGCTTTGAGAGAGGGTCTCACTATGTAGCTCTGCTGTTCTGGAATTTAGTACCTAGACCAGGCTGGCTTTGAACTCACAGAGACCTGCCTGCCTCTGCCTCCGCCTCCCAAGCACTGAGTTTAAAGGCGTGTATTGCTGTGCCTGGCTTGATTATGTATTCTTAAAAGATTATTTTTATTTGGTTATTCTACTTGCTCCTAGAGTAGTTTTCTTGTGTCTTACAAAGAGGCAAATTTATTTTGCCAGGACTCTTAGGCAATTTGCTTCAAATAGAAGAGTCTTTTTGGTAGAGCCTCACACTGGCCTGTTTTTACCTGGTGTCTGTTTCCTGTTTCCATATCAGTGCAAGTGCTCAAGGCCTCCAAAATTCCTCAGGGACTTTCAGGGTGAAAGCCACTTTCTGCTTTTTAACATAACTACTTTGGCTTTTTGAGATGGAGTATTGTGCAGCTGAGGCTAGCTTCCAACTTGCTCTGTAGCTGGGGATGACCTTCAACTCCTAATCCTCCTGCTTCTACTTCCTCCTGTCAGGATTACAGGTGTGCAGCACCTTGTCTAGTTCCAGTTAGGTTCATTCTTACTCTTCCTTTTTTGTGCTACTCAATTTATGGCTGTCCTGAAAGTGAAATGTCATTAGAATGTTGTAAGACACCTATGCAAACAAAGTCAGTGTTGTGGGCCTGTTATTTCTGAATGGCATGTGACTAAATGACCGTACTCTGTGAGTGGTAAACAGCGTTGCCACTAGCCCTGAATTGTATTTCTGGGAGGTGCATAATAATTTCGATCTATGCGGAATTGTAAGAAAGTGGAACTCGCCTGCCAGCCCTGTGTAGTATGATCTAAATCACAGCCTATGGTGTTCTCGTAGAGGGGCAAAACCCAGAGAAGTACGTTCCCCGGGTGACCTAATTGCAGATAAGCGAGGAATTGACACAGCAGGTCACATGTCTGAGAGGGGCTTTGCAGGGCCACAGGGCATTGGCTTCCAGGTGAAAATGGAGGCCTTTCAAAGCAGTGACTCTAACACAGGTTATGTAATCCCAGCTGTCACCTGCACACTTCTGCTCATCTTTTGTCACAGGAGAATTCTTTCCCTTTTCTTTGGTTCTTTTTTTGGGGTCGGGGAGGTACATTTTCAAACTCCAGATTTTTTTTTTTTTAATCTATTTGTTTGTAGAAACAATTAGGCAGGATTTCTGTGAGATTCTCTTTTAGAAACCGTATATTTTATACTTGTGAGACTATGACACATGGTGTATTGTCTCCAAATACTTCACTGCCTCTTAGATCATAGGTACATTGTTTCCTGAGGACTTCTCAGAAATCGTAGCCTTTTGGAGTCTTCCTAATAGTTGTGTAGAGTATCTGTGCCACCTTTGTATTGAGGGCTCAAACAACTCTCCATATGCTTTGTGTTTGAATTTTTTGTTTAACAGCCCTTTTAGGTACACATTTGGCCTTATAAAATGTTCCTCTTGTTTAAAACCTGGATAGCTGAGATGTTTTAGGTTCATAGTAGTAGGCTGGCTGGCTCTGGCCTGTGAAGTTGGCCTGGCTGACATAGCGACCTTAGGGATGTGTGGCCATGGGCAACATGGCTCTCTTGTTTACTGTTCTTGCTTTCTAGTGACTTTATTTTCTGCCCAAGGGATTTAGTATCCGTTCAGACAACTTTCTTTTTAAAGGCCACATAAAATAATGACTTGACCTCTAATCTTAGCTTTGAAAATTTCCCAGACACTAAGAAAGCTGATGTCTGATGACCTATCATTTGAGAATGCTACTCAGTGGTAGCTAGTGAGTGCTGTTTGAAAATGTGCATTTGACTTTGAAAATTGCTTTCATTCATAAATGACTTTACTAGCAAAATTGTGCATGAATGACATAATTGGCAGCTCCTGGACCTTGACTTATGTGATGCTTTTCACATCATGTCACTAAGACCCAGTGTAGTTGAAAACCCCTCTTCCTGAGTAACATTCCCTGATTTTGAAAGAGAAAACCCCTGAGTATGACACAGTTTTACCCGAAGTAACACTTGTCTCTTGGATCCAGTAAGAACGTTTAGTATGATGGGTTCTACAGGGAAAGACCTACACTTAATTAATCCTTATTTTTTATGTGTGTGAGCCATCTTTCCAGGACATAGTGAAGAAACGGCAGTTGAGACAGCTGGACTAAGGGCTGGAGAGGGAGCTCAGCCATTGAGAGCACGTGTTGCTCTTGCAGAGGACCCTGGTTCGTTTCCCGACACCACATGCTGGTTCACTACCATCTGTAACACCAGTGCCAGGACACTCCGTGTCCTCTTCTGACCTCCATGGATGACAGGCACACATGTAGTGCACACAGATACACACAAGGCAAAACGCTCATACACATAAAAGTAAAGTAAATCTTAGAAAGATAGCTGGGTGATTGGCTTCATGTGTGAAGCTTAAAAATTAGTGACATGAAATAGAGTCCACGGGGCTGTACCAATATGTATGTAAGGTGAGTTCATCAAGGAGAAGAAAACGCTTTTTCTCAGGTGTCGGGTCTCCAGTTGCTCTGTGGTCTCCTATCACTTGTTCAGTGTCCACGATAACAGTCTCTTGGTGGGATCCCACCGAGGCTCAGCGTTGTTGCATTGACGTTGGCAGAGGAGAATCACATGTTGTAACCGTGATTTGTTAGGCTTTCTTCACTAAAAGATAACGTTTAGTTCTTTGCTGCTGAACTGGTTAGTGCAGAGGTGAAACCACCCACTCACATAATTGTAATTGTTGGGTTGGAGAGATGGCTCAGAGGTTAAGAGCACTGGCTGCTCTTCGAGATGACCCAAGTTCAATTCCGAGCACCCGTCCAACACCCTCACAAAGATACCCATACCGGCAAAACACTAATGAATATAAAAAGTAATCTTCAAAAAGTAATTGTAATAGTTACTTGAAGTCTACGTTAGCCTGGTTAAATAACTCAAAGTTAATAACTTAAAGTGGTTTGAGTAATTGGGGTTTTTCCGTGGTTCTAGGAGAAGAGAAATACTTCATTCAACTCCCTTATTTGAGGCTCTGAAGTAGTTTGTTCTTCCTTTTCCTGCAGGAAAAATTACGAACTTAATGCCACAAAACAGATTCAGTGTTAATACATAAAGCTACCCCGTATTTGGGCCCTCAACAGTGGCAAATAATGTGCCTGTGAAATGGAAAAAGTTGAAATTTTCTGTTTGTGCGTTTTGAGCTCTTCAGAGGTATTATACACTGGGAATAATAATAAAAGACACTATGGCTTATACAGTGCCTTTGTGTGTGGAGCCCATATAGACACTGAGGCATTGATCTTAACACAGTGCTCGATTGTGACTTTAAAGGTCGTGAGTTACTGCTGCTACAAAAAGCCAGAGAGATGGAAGGACGCGCCAGTTTACAGACCCTGCTTTAAAAGTCCAAAAGTCAGACAGCTCAAGACTACCAGAAATTCTTGTTGCTTATATGTTGACTTTTTAATGCTTTTGGCATTTTCAAGATCAGATTGTCATTTAAATAAGGCAACAGAATTTACTTTTAATCCTTTATTTTCCCATGGCCAAGAAAACTTAAAAACAGTTATGGTTTTCAAAATTTATTTAATATAACAAATTTTTTTTTTTGGGTCCTGAATCTAGAGGTTGTCTGTTAGATTGCCTTGTTAACTGTGGTGTGTAACTATTGGTTTTGAATATAGTGGTCATGTGTCTTAACTTTCAACTCTTTGTTTTCTAGGTTTATTCTACAGTCCAAGGAAGTAATTCACAACCAACTGTTAGAAAAACAGAAAATAGCAGAAGAAAAAATTAAAGAGCTGGAGGTATGTCCAACAGCAGCAGTCAGCTTTTAGGGAACAAAAGTGATAGTCCCATTGTGTTACTAAATGAAAACATATGTCATATTTCCACTTTGCCTAATTTATTCTGTGTTAAAGCCATGGAACAGCCATATTTATGGCAGTATTTGAGGATAAGAAACAAAACTGTCTCCAGGTTGTGGGGTGCACGCCTTTAACCTAGCACTTGGGAGGCAGAGGCAGGTGGATCTCTGTGAGATCCTGGTCTGTGGAGGGAGTTCCAGGACCGCCAGGGCTCTAAAGAGAAATAAAACAAAACACAACGGTCTCACTCCTTTTTTTAAACTGTGGGCAAATTTAAAGATAAAGTGTTGATCTGAATGTTTTTTTCTCTACTGCCTTTTAATGGATATATTTTTTTTTGAAAAAAGGACATCAACAAAAAATCAATTTGAAAACCCATAAACAGAAGAGTAGTGCATAGTTTAAGTGGTGGATTATGGCAGATGGGCAGACGAATGGGCAACAGTCACAGCTGCTAGAGGGTCTGACTGTGTTTCTTTTCCATGCAAGTCCTTTATCTTAGATTTGAGTTTTACACACTGACAGAGTAGGGAGCCATAAGTAATAAACATCTGAGGGAGCGTGTGCTTTCCCACGAGGAAAGCCAACAACTTTAGAACCTGGGCAAATATGATAGACTAGGAAAGTATGGGGAAGCTCAAACTTATTTTTACAGTTGAAACCTTTCATGGGATTTTCTTTGGGGCTTTGGTGAAGGGGCTGTATATCACAGGGATTAGATCAGACCCAAAAATGGACCGTTTCTTAGGCACCAAGATTCCTGCGATCAGGGTCGCATAGGCCATGTGATCCGGCTTCTGCCAGTACTGTTGAGGCAGTGGTTTAGAATACCACTGCTGAATACTCTGCTGAGCTGGGGAGACACTCCCTCAAGCCTGTGGGGATTCCTCAGGGGCTGATTTGACGTGGCCTCAGAGCACGTAGTACCTAAAACCTAAGAGTTTCTTAGACTTATTTTAGTTTGATAATTTTTTTGGGGGGTGGGCGTTGAGACAGGGTTTCTCTGTGTAGCCCTGGCTGTACTGGACTTGCTCTGTAGATCAGACTGGCCTCGAACTCAGAGGTCCCCCTGCTTCTGCCTTCTGAGTTCTGGTGAAAGGGTTAGACTAACTTTGTAACCTGTATGTCTTTTAAAGCCTATAGTTTTGAGTTTTAGGTTCAGGTTAAGCTAAAGCCTCTTAGTACCTTTTTAGAGAATGGACCCCGTTGCGCAATGGTTAATAAACCTCTTGCTTTTGCAACGAGTAGTGGTCTGGGGGAGTTTCTGGGAAGGGTGCGATCTTGAACTCCTGAGCTGTGAGACCCCAGGTCTTACACTGGCATTAAGGGTGAGCACCACCACTGCCCTGCTTAACTGATAATTTAAACTAACTTGATATATTTGTGTATTGTAAAGATGCAGTGTAAAAATAAAAACAAAAACCATAAAGAAAAAACCCTGTCTGCCAGCCTGTAGTGTCCAGTTTGCGGTTACAGCCTTTATGCCTTTATGCTTTAGAGTAAATATCCTTCCTGCTGATTTCACTCAGAAAAAAACTAGAAATGTTTGAAAAACCCAAATGAAACTATTGTTCTTGGAGCCAGGTAAACAAATCTAAAACTCATCTGGATGAATAAAGAGCAGAATGCAAAGGTGGGGTGGGGCTGGGGCCCGAGGTCAACATGGGTGTCTTCCTCTGTAACTCTAGTTTTTGAGAGAGTCTCTCATTGAACCTGGGGCTCACTGATTTGGCTAGACTGGCTGGCCAGCATCTCCAGAAATCCACATGTCTATGCCTTCTCAGACCCAGTATTGCAGGTGGATATCATCACACCTGGCTTTCCGCATGGGTGCTGGGGATCTGAACTCAGGACCTCATGCTTGTCCAGCAGGCACTTTACCAACTGTGTCATCTTCTTATCTGGTTAATTGTTTTATGAAAACAGACCCAAAGCCAGTGATACATGTGTAAAAACTTATATTCCTGGGGTAATTGTTGTCTCAGAGACTTACTGCCTCTGTCTGCTAACCTAGGCCTAGTCCTAGGAGCCTTTAACAATCTAACCTAAGCCTAGCATGTTTTCAGCCTCTGAGAGTTACTGCTCAATAAGCTCACCCTTTCTAGTTCTTTCTGAGCTCTGGGCTGGCTGGTTCAACTCAGCAATTATGGCTCAAACTCCTCTCCAAGCTGGCTTATCCAATCTGGCTTTTCTCTCTTAGCCCCTGAGTTGCTGTTTGGCTTCAAACTAATTCTAGCAGTGTCTTTTAATCTCCTGGCTCCTTCTCATTCTCTGGCTCATTCTGTCTTTATCTGTGTTCTTTTTCTGTAATCTGCCTCTCTATTACTGTGCTGGTAAAACTGCCTCTTCTCTCTCTCTTATGCCCCTTAAGTGGCTTCTTTTTCAACCCTCTTCTTGTGAGAGTTGGACATACATTATCCTGTCAAATCTTCTCTGATTCTTCACCTTTCCTGCCACTCAGTTAGACAGCACTTTCAAACATGGGTGCTTCCTTCACAAACTAACTTTATGTTCATTGTTTGGGATTAAAAGCATATACCACCAGGCCTGGACCTGTGCTTCTCTTTACCTGAAACTTGCTCTATACCAAACTGGCCTTGAACTCAGATCTGCTTGCCTCTGTCACCTGGATTAAAGGTGTGCTTGCATTCCAGCCAGATGACACACACCTAGAAGATCTTTGGATGTGATCTCTTGCTAGAGCAGCCATGTTCTGAATCAAAATTCCTCTACACATGTGTTTAAATTTTCCTGTGTTACAGTTTTTGAGACTGAGTTCTCTTTAGTCCACACTGGACTTTAACTTGCTATGTAGCCAGAGATACTTCCTGTCTCTACTTCACAAGTTCTGAGATTTCAGGTATATGCTAACACTCCTGGCTTTTGAATGTTTTAAATGATATGTAAAGCTATATGTTAGTGTTAAACACTGGCTACTATAAATAAATCACTTAGGGCATGAGGATAAAATGATTTTTTTTCAAAATTATATCTATATCTATTTATCTGTCTGTCTGTCTGGTGGTGGGGCATGTGTATGCTGTGGTTTGTGTGTGGAAGTCAGAGGACAGCTTGCAGGACTCAGCTGTCTCCTTTTGCTCTGTGGGATCTAGAGATTGAACTCAGGTCGTCTGGCTTGTTGGCAAATGCCTTGCAGAAAATCTTGGTGGCCCTAGATTTTTTTCTTATAACCTGTGTTGAATAAATTATAAGTATACATTAACTATTTTGTGCAAATTTTAATTTGTATGTGTATTATGATACTTATGTGGAGATCAGGGACAGCTTTGGAAAATTGGTTTTGTGGGTTTTGTGGCTCAGACCGAGGTAGTTAGGCTTGTGTGGCAAGTATTATACCCTCTGGTCTTATATTTTTAGATTTTATAATTTTTTTAAGGGGCTTGGTGGGGTGGTGCATGCCTTTAATCCCAGCAGAAGCAGGCAGATCTCCACGCGTTCAAGGCCAGGACAGCCAAAGCTACACAGAGAAACCCTGTCTCAGAAAAACACTAAATTTTCAAGGGGTTTGGAGATGTTCATGAGCTAGTACAGCTCCTGAAGGACACCTCTGTTCAGTGCCTGCACCCATATCAAGTACGTCATATCTACTCAGCCTTTGTGGGCACCTATATACAGGTGGCACATGCACACACACACCTCACGTGCATACATACACACACACACACACACTCTCTCTCTCTCACACTCACGTGCGTGCACACACACACACTACCAAGGTAAAATTGCTGAAGATGGCTGTAGCTATTGCTCCGTTCTAATGAGTGCTAAGGAATTAATGAAAGCTACAAAAAAACCCTGCAGGGGCTAAATAGCCACTCTAGGATGTTGATTTTCTTCTTTCAGCTCTTTAGTTTTACATGTTACTTATATTATAAAAATAATATACCTATACTATAAAAAGCAAAAAAATTAAGCAGTAGAAAAAACTTAAAAATGAAAATGTAATCTTCTTGATTTCCTGTATTCTTTCAAGTGTTACGTATACAATTTGGTATGTATTCTTTCAACTTTGTTTAGTATTTTCACACATAATATATATATGTATGTGTATATATGTGTGTGTGTGTGTGTGTATACACATTTTTACAGAATAAAATGTTATTCTGTGTCACTTGGTTATTACCAGTAGCCTTCTGGTTAGTGCAGATTTGTATTTAATGTTTTGTTTTCTCTCTGTCATTGCTGCAGGCTCTTACTGCCTCTGCCTTCAGCTACTACATGAGCCTTAGATCTGCATTAGTGTATAGTCAGGTCTTGAAGATACCCCATATCTCCCAGATTTGCTAACAAGAAAGCACGTATTATATTAAGGCTACATCGGTCCTTTTTTGGTTTCTCAGTACCTATGAGAGTTGTGTTTATATCGTATTTTAGCCTAGCTGGTGCGCTATCTCTTTTTTTTTAAAACATGCTAATGCTATAATCATCAAATGCTTTATTGAGATTGGAAAGACAGTTCACTGGTTAAGAGCACTTGCTGTTCCTGCCCAGGACCCAGGTTCAGTTCCCAGCACCCACATGGCAGCTGACAATTGTCTGTAACTCCAGCTCCAGACTTCCGCTAACCTCTGGTCAGCAGGCACGTACGTGGTGCACAGACATGCATGCCAGATACCCATATCACATAAGATTTAAAAAAAAAAAAAATCTTTCAAGAAAGACCTTTTCTTGAAGCCCTGGCCATCACCCAGCAAAATAAATACATGTATAAAAAGATTAAAAAATACCTTTTTGTGGAAAAATTTGAATGATCGTCTGAACCCTTGGTGAGTTATAATCTCTTTTTATGCTACTGATGGGGATAGTGAATGCTGAAAGTTGGAATGGCTGTGGCTTTTTTTGCGGGGGGGGGCAGGGTTTCTCTTTGTAGCTTTGGCAGTCCAGCTTTGTAGACCAGGCTGGCTTTGAACTCACAGCCATCCCTCCACCTGCCTTTACCTCCTTGAGTGCTGAGCTTACAGATGTGTGCCACCGCGCCTGTCTGTAACCTGTTTTTATAACATCAGCTACCACGTGCGATCCTTATGTTTTTGTTGTTTGGTTTTGGTTTTTTATTTTGGAGACAGAATTTTCCTGTGTAGCCCTGGCTGTCCTGGAACTCAGTGTGTAGTAAACCAGGCTGGCCTTGAACTCTGAGATCTGCCTGCCTCTGTCTTCCCAGGGCTGGAATTTAAGGTGTGTCCCACTCTGACCTGAGGTTCTTCTCTGTTCCTTTAGCCTAAAACCCGCTTGTGTACTTGTATAGGCTCACATTAACCGTAATATTCTCTCTGCTTCTGACTTTCTTCTACTTACTTACTCAGTTAGTTGAGGAGAGATTCATGGGTTCCCTTTCTGTGAGGCATTTATGAACATGTCTTTCATCATTGGTCTAGTGGGCAGTGGTGTGTGTCTCTGTGGTCACGCTTGCACAACTCACAGTATGTGTTTTATACTTCTAGGAATTTCTTAGCTCACTGATTTCCGGCTCCATTGTTGTTGGAGTTGTATGTCAGTCTAACCGTTAACTTGTCTTTTGTCCTTCGCTGCATTTCACAGGTGCTCTTCCAGGATCTCTGGTGAGAGTGCACTGTTGAGGCTGCACCCCCTCTGTGGGCTGTCTCCAGTGTTAGGCACATCTGTGCTCTTTTGCCTCTGCCTTTTCCTTCTCTCCAGCAGGGTCACCAACCTTTCCACCATCCTGATTAGCTCAGCAGTGACAGAATAAGAGCCTTCCGGTCCTTGGCTCTTGTGATGTGTTGCCGTATGAGGGTGGTTGAAATACTGCCCTAGCCCAGGCTATGAGTAAAGTCCTGAAAGAAGAAGAGAAGTGACTTGAGAGCTGGGTATGAGGTGCTGTGATACTGCAGTTGGCTTAGCTCTGATCCCTGATGAGAGCACATCTTGAAGGAATTCCCATGGGTGAGGAAATTTTACTCTGCCCACTGAGGGTAACTTTTTCCACAGCACAGGCGGCACTTGTAGGGATGTCCAACTTTGCTTTAAGTATTTCATTTTGAGCTGGCATTGTTTGTGTGATGGGATGTCACAGGAATGTTTTAAAAACATGGGGGCTGGAGAGGTGGCTCAGTGGTTAGGGGCTTGTACCCAAGTTGAGTTCTCACTGCTCTTGCCAGGCTCTCACAGTCGCCTGGAACTGCAGCTCAAGGGGAATGGACACCCCTGGCCCCTGCAAGCACTTGCACTCACATGCACACCTCCCTTCTATACACACACAACTAAAAATAAATGAATCTTTATAAAAACTCAGACCTTTAAGCGTGGAGTGTACTCATTTCAGCTGCTTGTATAACTCGCTTTAGGATCCAGTACAATTTTAGTCTATCTATTTTATAATGAGCTATGGAATTTGAAGAAAGATGTATTAAATATAGTTTCACAATTATAAAGAAAATACCCATAATAATTATAAGGCTTGGAAGTCAAATATGGGCAAGACACCAGGGTCCCCCACTTGGTTTCTTATTGCTGTCACTGCCACTCGCCCTTGCCCCTTCCCCACAGGCAACCACTACCCTGGTTTTTTTTGAGATGAGGTTTCACTATAGAGCCCTGGCTAGCCTGCAACTTACTATGTTCATCAGGTTGGCTTCAAACTCACAAGAGGTCCTCCTGCCTCTGCCTCCTGAGTTCAGGCCTTAAAGGCATATTGCCACCATGCCTTCCTTCCTTCCTTCCTTCCTTCCTTCCTTCCTTCCTTCCTTCCTTCCTTCCTTCCTTCCTTCCTTTCCTCCCTCCCTCCCTCCCTTCCCTCCTTCCCTCCCTCCCTCCCTCCCTCCCTCCCTCCCTCCCTCCCTTCCTTCCCTTCCTTCCCTTCCTTCCCTCCTTCCCTTCCTCCCTCACTCCCTCTCTCCCTTCCTTCCTTCCTTCCTTCCTTCCTTCCTTCCTTCCTTCCTTCCTTCCTTCCTTCCTTCCTTCTTTGCGTACTTATTTATTTACTTGCTTTTTACTATCATAACTATTTTATTTTTCAACAAAAAGGATTTATTTTGGGGCTAGAGAGATGGCCCAGCCCTTGCTGCTCTTACAGAGGACCCAGGTTCAGTTCCCAACAGCTACATGGCAGCTCACAACTATCTGTAACTCCAGTTCTAGGGGTTCTGACATCTTCTGAACACCAAAGACACTAGACATGCATGAGATACACATGCATGTACACATGCAAAGCACTCCTACATATAAGATAAAAAATCTTTAGAGTTTTTTAAGTTTTAGTTTATGATTTTAAATTATTTGTGTATATATCACTGTGTGGGTATGTGTGTCAGTGTGCGTATGTGTATATATCAGTGTGTGGCCATGACTGTGTGTGTGGGTGTATGTCAGTGTATGGGGTATATGTGTGGTTATGTACATGAGAATTGCAAGCTGTAATTACAGGCACTCGGGGGTGCTGGGATTCAGTTTTAGATCCTCTGCAAGAGTAGTCAGTGGTTTTGACAGCTGGGTTATCTTTCCAGCCCCAAACTACCTATGGCCCCAGAGAGATAGTCCAGCCGTGAAGAGCACTGGCTACTCTTCTAGTGGATCGGGGTTCACTTCCCAGCACCCACATGGTGGCTGACAACTATGTAACTTCATTTCCAAGGGACCTGATGTCCTCTTCTGACTTCCGTGGGTATCAGGCATGCATGTGGTACACAGACATAAAGGCAAAACATCCGTGCACGTAGAATAAAACTTCAGTTTTATTACTTAGGATATTACTTCAGTGTATCCTAAAAGTAATATAACTTGCCCTCTTCTTGGACTTATTAAACAGAATCACTGAATTTTTTTCTTCCCTTGTTTCTTCTGCTCAGTGTGTGTGAGGTGCTTGTTATCTGCAGTGATTGGCGTATCTTCCCTGCTATCTAGAATCCTTATATAGAGGTACTAGCAGACAGTCAGTTGACTGTTGACACTACACTCTTGCTCAGGAGGGTCCTTCACCTCAGCAGAGTTTGAGTCCTGAAAAGAAATATAAAATGTGTCAGAAAATAACTCCATGAACTTCTAGCTTTCAGTAGTAGCTAGACAGCCAGAAACTTAACAGCCGTGTTTCTTTTTATTTTTATAAAATGCAAAGGCCAAGTTCCCAGCCTAGTTCCTATGTTTTCACTTGGCAGTTTGGGCCATGTGATGTCTTAGTGCCATGTACACTGAGATTTCAGACATGGCTGGTTACTTCTTTGTAGAGTTCATTAGCGTTCTCAGCATTTATAAGAGTAGATGTAAGAATAAAAGAGCCTGGCAGGCCCAGAGACCACGGTGAACTGTGGGATCCCTATGTCCTGATGTCATGAGCCGTAATGTAGCTGCAGGATCACCTGGTGTCTTCAGACGTGGTGTAGGCATAGGTCTCTCGAGGCCTGGAAGTACTCTTGTTTTGATCAAGTGTTCCCTGTATCAGTATTCCCAATGCCTTAGTGTGCATTTGTCGTGATCCAGTTGCACATTTGCTCAAATAGAAACTTTGTGTATTTCATATCCTCACTAGAAATATTTTTGGTCTGAGGAGAATCTAGACGTGGACTGTTCCTTTTACCTAGATAACTCTTACCTGTAAAGTACACATTACAGAGATTTCACATGCACATGCCTTTGGTTCACTCTGTTCCATGATGGTGTACCTTTATTTTATGGTTAAGGTAAAAAAAAAAAAATCAGTAATTACATGTGCATTGCAGTGAGCTCGGAGATGAGCTTCCTGCATGACTCATAGGTTGTGGTTTTTCTCATAGATCTAACTCTAGGGAGCCTTACTGTCTTTCTTTCAGTGTTTGCCTCTGTCAGACTTTGAATGCTACACAGAGTTACTGACCTCAGCCTTGGCTGTTATACACTTTATGTGTCCAGTTATAAATACAGACACCCTGTCTTCCTCATTCCTGTGCCTGAGAGTTTTTCAGGCTACCTAGAGACTTTTTTTTTTTTTTTTTTTATGAGTCACATTTGTAATTTTCTTTCACGGCAGTGGGCAGCTCCCTGGTCTTATCTCCCTGGTCTTATAACCATGTGGTACCTGGGAATTAGTGGACTTCCGCTTACCCTGATTCTCACTCTGTCAGTTCTGTTCTTATGTTCTGGTGATCTCCAGCTTCAAGTAAGAGGTGCTGATCAAGCAGGTACAGCCCAGCACATCGATAGCCGGCCATGCTGGAGGCGGAGGCAGGGGGATCAGAAGTTGAAGGGCTTCATAGTGTTACATAGTGAGTTCCAGGCCAGTCAGGGCTCCATGAGACCCTGTCTTAGACAGACAGATGGACAGGCAGGCAGACAAAAAGGTACTGGCCAGGAAAGGCCAGAATATTTAACACTCAGTGTAGGGAAGGCCACACCCATGTTAGTGAATGTGTTCATGGCATGATAGCATCTCCTTTCATATTTCTGCAGTAGTCACTTAAGCTGAAGAGATGTTCATATGATGCTTGACAGTAGCTTGTACCAGGCCTTAGAGAGGCGACTTGGCGTTGGGAGTGCTTACCGTTCTTGCAGAGAACCCTCGTTGGGTTCCTCATACCCTGGACCTGTACTCACACGCAAACACATGC
This sequence comes from Meriones unguiculatus, assembly GCF_030254825.1. Lineage (NCBI taxonomy): Eukaryota > Metazoa > Chordata > Mammalia > Rodentia > Muridae > Meriones > Meriones unguiculatus. The sequence continues at coordinate 51,433,194 of NC_083350.1, forward strand.
ACACAGTTTTTAAAACTGTAGTTCATACTAGCCATCACCAGTGTTTAAGATAGAGCTGTGGCGATAGCATGTTAACGTCACATACATGATCAGCATACACAGGAAGATGTTTTATTCACTTGTGGCACTTTATACTGTCTTATAGATTACACATCCCTTAGAATATTGGCATGTACACACGTATTCAACAAATGCTGATAACGGGTTAGATTTCCTTGATTGTACATGGGCATTTAATAAATTGCATCTTCTTATTCTTATTGGTTTCAGGCCATTTGCTGGTGCGCATGTCCCAGTCTTTGTTGGCGCGTTAGTCGCCATTTTAATTTACCATGCCATTAAAAAAATCATTTTGCTCTATGTCATTTACTTATTTTTGAAATTTAGTTACTGTTTTTTTCAATACAGGGTTTTTCTGTGTAGACCAGACTGGCCTTGAACTCAGAGATCGACCTGCCTCTGCCTCCACGTGCACCACCCGATTATCAGCCTTTTATAAATAGAATGTTTCAGGTTGATTTTGTGTTGCCAACTAGGATTAAATGGAAGAGGCTCTCCAGCGTCACCTTGTCTCCTTCCAAACGGTTCTCTCACCTGCCGCTGGCAGAATTTCAGCTCTACTCAGATGTTCTTTTGGGTTTGTAGTCAACTTATGATAGAGTTTTTCCAAAATGGACACAGATCTATTGAACCCCTTTAAAAATTTTGCAGTTATTACATTTATTTATTTATTAGTGTGTGTGTGTGTGTGTGTCTGTGTGTGTACGTGCGTGTGTGCACATATGCGGTGCTCTCATGTTCCCGAACTTAGCGCGTGATGAAGTACACATGTAGAGAGGTCAGTGGATGGCCATGGAAGTCAGTTCTCTCCTTCTGTCTTGTGGGGTTGGTCTTGAAGTCAGACGGAAGCTGCAGGTGCCTGTACTGAGCCATCCCATCAGCCAGTCCTGACTATTTCATAAAATAAAATTTAGTTTATTTGCTTCAGCTTTGATTTGTTTTTGAGATGAGGTCTCAGTGTAGCCGGAGCCTTTATGAACTTGCTATGTAGTTGAGGCTGTTCTAGGCCTCTGTCCTTCTGTTTTAACTTCCCAAGTGCTGGGATTACAGAGATGGACTACCACGCCTGGCTTCTGCCTTTGTTTTTAAGAAAACAGATGTGATCGTGGGACAGTGCTCCAGTTCAGGAAACCTTATCAGTTTCCACTGGTATTTTATACTGAAATACTATTTTTATATGTGACTCTAAAGGTTCAAACTGTGTGATGCTGCAAAGATGTGGAAAATGATTCTTCCTTATGGTTGGAGGAAGTGATGACTTGGTTGTTGGTTTTTGCTGGTGGTGTCTGATAATCCCCCTCCCTTTAGCTATTCTGGGCGTGTTTAGTTGTCAGGCGTTGTCCACTGAGTTGCTAAAAATAGCCAGTAAGGGGAGTGTGCTCTAAGGCCTTCACCAGTGAGCCTGTACATGTTCAGTCGAGTTCCTGTGAGAAAGGCAAAAAGAACCTGGTATCACTCTCATTGAATGGGTTTTTGTTTGTTTGTTTGTTTGTTTAAAATACTGACAAAAACATAGTTTGAGCACTCCCTCTTCTCAAACCCCAGAGGGCTTGCGTACCCACATCAGTTTACAGCGGAGAGCCGGCGTGCTCTGACTCACAGTTAGTGCTGGGGATTAACTGTGCAACTGTGGCCTTGTGCTTACGGCTTTTGATAGTGGGAATGTACTGTGGGTGTACGTGTGTGTGTGTGTGTGTGTGTGTGTGTGTAAGAGAGAGAGAAAGTTAGCGGGCAAATGAAGGTTGGTAGTTTGAATGGGAAAGTGAGTGTGTGGAGGAGAAACGTACTTAGTCCTATCCCGTTGTTTTGAGTCAGGTTGTTTGAAAAAAGCTAACCACATATGTGATTCCAATATACCTGCATCTAATTTAAAAGTGTAAACATTGTTTAGCGTGTGTGTGGGGGGATGCATTCGTGCACAGGCTCCTGCTTGTCAAGGTCATTCGTGTGTGGTGGTCAGAAGACAACTTGGCAGAGGAGTCATTTCTACCTACCAAGTAGGTCTTGAGGACCGCAAGCCCAGCTTGGCAGCAGACCTTGACTTCACTGAGCCATCTCCTTGGTCCATCCTGCCTGTCCATCCTGCATTTGATTTTAGCCGCCGTGCTGGCACAGAAAGCTGTGCCTGTGTTTTCTCTGATCTCTGTTCTCCACTCTGTAGAGGAGAGCCAACAGTCTATGACGCTGTTGAAGGATCCTTAGCTGCCTTTCCTTTCCCCGGCTGTGTGTCACAGTAGTGGATTGTGTGGAAAACAAGCAGACTTTTTTTTTTTTTTTTTTTTTTAAGACAGGGTTTCTTTGTGTATCCTTGGCTGTCCTGGACTTGCTTTGTAGACCAGGCTGGCCTGGCCTAGCAGAGATCCGCCTGCCTCCCCGAGTGCTGGGATCACAGGTGTGCACCCTTGCTCCCGGCTCAAGCAGACCTTCTTATGGTTCTGTTTCTCTGCATTCTTCATGACTTACCTGAGGACTTTTTGGGGTTTTCATATTCTCAGGTTTCTGAAGTCCAGTCTGAAATCTTTTTCTTTGAATAGTTCCTGTTTTGCTTTGGAATGGGGTATTGTCTGAATTTGAGCACTTTAACACTAGGGCCAAAATGGATTATTTTTATTACGAGTATTCACATGATGCTTTGCAGCCTGAGCAATGGGATAGCGCAGGCTTTGGGAATGCTTGCAGTTACATTTTTGTTTTTTCTCTCTCTCTCCCTTTCTCTATCTTCTCTCCCTCTCCTTTCTCCTCCTCTCTCCTTTCCCCCTTTCTCTGTCTCCCTCTCTTGTTTACTTTTTAAAAAATAATTTGTTTAATTTAATTTAATGTACATTAGTGTTTTGACTGCATGTATGTCTGTGAAGGTGTTGGATTCTCTAGAACAGGAGTTACAGACAGAGCACTTGGGAGGCTGAGGCAGGAAGATTTTGAGCTCCAGGCTGACAGATGGGGAGGTGGGATGTCAGCGTTCAGGCGCAGAGTCCTGGCTCACAGCAGTGGGTAGGAGGCGTGTGCAGTTGGAGTGCAGAGAACTGAATACTGCCCGCTGTGGGCAAGCATCGCTGCCTCTTGTGATCCCTGGTGAAGCTTAGGGGCTAGCTCTGTCCCTGGTTAGATGCTGCTTTTCCTCAGACTATATAGCAGCAGGGACTATCAATTTTTGTTGCCTGTTTGCTTGCTTGTTTATTTACTTATTGTTTAGTCTGTGTGTGTGTGTTGGGGTGCTAGGATATTGAACTTATGCTAGGCAAGCACTCTACTGCTGAGCTACATTCTCAGTCCAGGGCTATTAGTTTTCAGTCCTGACCTGCATTCACCTTTTTTGCATTTCCCTCACTTGCTCTAACCTAGAGCTGGCCATGCTTTGCTAGCTGAGGGAAGCACGTTTGCTCTTAAGTGGGAATGTAGAAGGTTGACATCAGGTTAGTTTCTGAGCTGAGTGTGTTCTGTTCATGGGATCACCTGCAGGGAGGGAATGGCAGAAGACATTAGTGGCTCTTTAGGGGCCTTTAACCACAAGAAATGCCCAGCTCCTCAAATTTTACTGAAGATGTCATAGATATATGGCACATTTGTTTGTTTGGTTTCTTTATTGAGATAGAGGCTCACTTTGTAGCCCAATCTAGGCTGGAAAATATCTGTCCTCCTGTTTCAGCCTCCCATGTGTTGGGACAGAGTTTGTATTTCATGCACTTAAAAACAAAAGAAAAAAAATAAAAATTGGTTGAATAAAAATCATTTCCTTAAAAGAAGAAGAAGAAGAAAACAAACCAAGTACTTTTCTTTCTATGCATAGTCACACGTATACACATACTTTTTCTTTAAGATTCAAGGATGTGCTAAGGAAAACTCCAGGTTTCGAATAACTTAGTTTACCTTGAAGAGTCTTAACCTTTGGTAGATACTATTTGCTGTGACACACGTATTAATGGATGTACTTGTGAACTCTTGGAGTAGGACAAAAGAATGAGAACTGCAGCTCTCACTTATTACCCTCTTGGGTAAATTACTGCTTCTAAGCCCAAATATGCTTGTGCAAAGTGCTACTGGAGTGGAGTAAGGAAGTTTCCCAACAGGAATGGAACCAGATGAAAGTCAGATGAATATCGATGTCTCGTATCTGTCCGTCCATCCATCCATATCTATCACCAGTCTATCAATCATCTTTCTCTCTCTCCTCGTTAATGAAGATTACATTGAAGGGGGTGGTATAATGAGCAGTATAACATGGTTTCTGCTGCTGCTCCAGAGATAGGCGTATAGATAAAGAGTGGGACAGTCACAGATCTAGAGAGGTAGACGGACCTTGTCAAACTCAGAAAGACGTGTGTTTTGCAAGTGAGTGTCTTCTCCCACATCAGTCAGCAATGCCAGTGGTTTCTCAAGACCATGACTTACGGGAGTGGGATAGGAGGAAAAGCATTTCTTCCTTACAAAACATTCCCACTTACAGCTTCATACATGTAAACTTAGTACTGTGCCTTACACACTCATTTATAATTTAGGTGTAAGACAGATAACTTTCGTTTGTTTGGAGACAGGGTTTGGCTGTCCTGAAACTCACTCAGTAGACCAGGCTGGCCTGGAACTCACAGAGATCCACCTGCCTCTACCTCCTGAGCCCTGTTCTTAAAGGTGTGCACCACCATACTGGCTTCCTGATACCTGTTTACTGATGCTGCATAGCAGCATCAAATGTTTGTTAAAGTTTTTTTTTTGTTTTTTTTTAAATTGGAAAAGGATCAAGATGTGCAAAATTTAGCCAACCTCAGGGCCTGAGGACGTAACTCAGTTCTGTTTGGTCAGCAGTGCCATTTGGACCAGGTGTGGGAACTCAGGCTTGCAATCCCAGTACTCAAAAGGAAGATCAGAAATTTAAGGTCACTCTTAAGCTAAATAATGCTTTTGCGGCAACCATGATTGTGCAAGACATGCAGTTACCACCCAGAATTAACAAATGAAAGCTTTTCCCCCCATTGGACGTGCTGGAGAGAGGACCCTGGCCCTCGTTCACGCTGGGCAAGCCCTTGCCACTGAGCCACACCCCATCTCAGCATTTTCTAATGTTCATTCAGTACTCTGAGGCCCAGATAGGCAGGTCTCTGTGAGTTGGAGGCCAGCCTGGTCTACATAGTGAATTCTAGGTGAGCCAGGGCTACATAGTGAGCCAAAACAAAGTGATGTAAAAAACAAAACAACTTACACAAGCCCACCACCTCCAGCAGCACACAATACTGATGAGATTGGAGTCTGAAAATCTCTCTTCCCCCATGTTAGTCTCATTGTTGGCCAGAAGAAGCTACTATCAATAGCGCAGGCTGTTTCCATGGTATATATGTGTGATGGATGACATGCCATTCATTTATTTTAACAACTTGTTTTTTTTTTTTCCCACTCAATAGCAGGTTTTAAAGCTCTAGCTACATAAGTAAATGCAGCTCATTGATTGTAAAGTAGTTTTCTGTATTTTATTTGAAAATCCACTGTTGATACCATAGTTTATCCCACAAAAGTGTGACCACGAGGCTTTAAGAGTCCTCCAAGAAGCAGAAACTCCTGGGCCGGTAGGGCTGGCTGTTGGGCATGAGGATGCCAACGTGATAGCTGCTGCTCTGACTCTTGATAGCCGTGAACAGTGGAGAAAACCATCTCATGAACTGGTGGCTTTTGCCCATAGTTTGGAAATAAAGATGACCTCTGCTTTGTAGGGCTAGGATCAGTCACAGAAAAGGGGGGATATCAGTGTAGGAACCCAGGATTCAGGGCTTTAGCCTTCAACTCATACATCATTTACTTTGGTGCTAAAGAAATGAAAATTCTTATAAACTTCTAAAAATCTTACAAACGCTTCCTCCCTTCTTCCCTCCCTCCCTCCCTCCCTCCCTCCCTCCCTATCTTCCTTCCTCCCTCCCCTCTTCCTCCCTCCCTTCCCCCTCCTCTTTTTCTTTCTTTTTTTCTTTTGTGTGTGGAACTTGGTTCTCTCCCAGTCTGTGGTTCCACAGATTTGTAACAGCACCTGTCTTTACTCTGCACCATTTCACCACCCCAAGACGTGGGGATTCTTTTGGAATGCTTGAATGTTACAGGATTTTTGATCATTTTATGAAGTGATAAGCCTCATAAAACATCAGCTCTCAGTAGAGATTGTGAATGGTTTCTATGTGGCCTACCATCTAGGGGTTGAAGAAAGGGCAAAATGGAACCACCCTTTGAATCATGTTTGCATAGAGAATTGTGCCAAGGACTCTTTTATTACTCCCAAGTCATTATAAATTTAATTGGTATTATGTCATCTACTTAGATCAGAGCTAATAGCATATGAAACTTCAGTCTGTTTACACCAGTTCCATGGTAGCATGGGTGGGTGTGGAGTTGGGGACAAATGACAACTGTGACGTTTGGTCACTGAATGATTTCATCATGGTCTGAACTCTGCATCAGTCACTCTGGATGGAGAATTGAGTGATGTGGACCTGATCTTTCCCTCAGAGCACTTGGCTGTGCACAAGGTCCTGTTTGCCTGTTTAGCCTAGAAGTTTAGCTTAGGGACAGCAGTGTTTCCTGGGATGACACCAACAGGTATAACTGAGCCTCCTTCCCTTTCCATTTGATGAAGCAAGAGCCAGGGGTTTTTGGAAAGCTTTATAAATAGCTCTTTGATATCGGAGTGGGTTTGTAGTCTCCGGTTCTGCCCTCTGCTGACCCACACCGACCAGCCAGGCGGTGCCTGTGACTCACCCATCTCTGCTTGCTGTGGCTTTGAGCTTGTTTTCACGGTCTCCAGGTCCTTTTATGGGTTTCCGGTTGCCATATCTCTATTATTTTAGTTATAAAAGTATGTTAACTCAGTTGGAAAGTAGTAATATGATCACATTGCCTTTGTTTGTTCATTGGCTCCCCGAGTTCCTTACCAGCTCATCAGTCTGCTTAGAGCATTCGATAACTTTCCGAAGTCAGTGCATCGGTCTGTGTTCCCCCGGCCAGTCTGTGTTTGAATTACTCAGGTTTCTGGGTGGGCTGCGGGGCCTGCAGGGTGCAGCTGGGTAATAGGGTGGTAGGAGCAAACTCTGATGCCCCTGTTTTCAGACAGAGGCTGCAGCATGAAGCGTTACCTGTGTGGGTGCCTCAGTCTGAGAATCCTTTCTGTAACTGCGTCAACATGCACTCAACATGAAACTTGTATGACCATCACTGCTGTGGTGCCAGAGTACTGGTCACCGGAAAGAGCCCATCTTGCTTACCCGTTACAGTTCCTTCCATTCCCTCTCTGTGCGGCAGCCATTCATCTTTTCTGTTTCTAGACTGCCCATTGTTTCTTTGAAAATTCCACTACACTTTGGATTCACTAACGTGCATGCTTGTACGTATCACGTGTGGGGGCACTTATGCTGTGACGTTTCTGTGAGGTCAGAGGGCAGCTGGGGGAGTCTGTCCTCTCCTACTGTGTGGGTTCCAGGACATGAGTACAGGCTGTGGTAGGGCTTGGTGCTAGGTCAATTGTTTTTGATATTTTTATGATGTGGCTTTTTGATGTTAGCTTAATCGTGATGTAGTGTTTATCAATACTTCCCTCCTCATTTTGTCAGAATAATAATCCATAGTATAAATATTTCATTATGGATGTGCCTATTCGTGAGCCTGTGCACTCTTCTGTGTGGCTAATGAAAGTCTGTGTAAATGGTTTCCCATTGCTTTTGAAATCCTTGGTTTCTCTTGGCATCCACCTCCCTGTGAAATTGACTCAGTGTTTTAACTTCGCAAACTGTTGCCCCTGTTACATTGTTGCCATCAATGCAGAGGGTTCTGGCTTCTCCATATCCTTCAGTGCAGGAGGGGAGCTCCGGCCTCTCCATGTCCTGGCCTCTCCATGTCCTGACCAACGCCTGTTATGTTCTCGTTTGACTTATGGTGCTCCCAGTGAGTGCAAAATATCTCATTATCATACTAGAATTTTGTGGTATTTGCAATTTGGTAATAAATAGTGGTGTCAAGCATCTTTTTGTGTACCAAATGTCCTTTTAAAAGAGAAATGCCTGTTTGAGTCCTTTGGTTTAGTTTAATTTTTGAATTTTGTTTACTTATTATGTATGATGATGTGTATGTGTGTGGGTTGTGTGGAGGGAGGTCAGGGGACAAGTTGCCATGGTCAGTCTGTCCTTCCCTCCTGTGAGCCTGGAGACTGAGTGTAGATCATTGGGTTTGTCGTTAAGTTAGAGCAGCTGCCCACAGAGCCACCTCGCCAGCCCCTTTGCTTGTTTTTTTAAATTGCTCATTTGTTTTTGATTTGTAAGAAAACAGCAATTCTTGATGTAGTTGGAGCCGAGAGCCGGGCCACAAGTCCACACACCTCAGAGTGAGCCCCACCTCCAACTGGGCTGAGTCAGTCACACCCCACTTCTAAGAATGTGAGGTGTTGGCTCTCGCTTCCTCTCCCAGCCTGGACACACCCTGTTCCTCTCTGCTTTACTGGGCCTTCAGGCCAAACTTCACCAGGAACACCTGATTTCTGGCTCAGGTACTCTCTAGCTTTTGTATTATTACTGCTGGAGTCTGATGGTCCCCCAGGCCTTCTGAGACCTGTCATCTTCTTCATGTCTTCTTCCTCTTCCTCCTCCTTTTTCTTCAAACAATTTATATGTGTGTGTGCCTGTGTATGTGTATGCCATGTTTGTGTAGTGCCCAGGGTAGTAGGAAAAGGGTGTCTGATCCTCTGGAGCTGGGGTCACAGTTGATTATAAGTCAGACCTTTGGAAGAGCAGCCAGTGCTCTTAACCTCTGAACCATCTCTCCAGCCCATCAGGCTTTTTTAATCTTGGGAAAACAAAAGTACTATATATTAAGAAAATTCTTAATTTATTAAAAAAAACAAACCTGTGTCTCTATGTTTCTCATTATATAAGTGTCTATTTTTCTCCTGTGGAGGGGCTCCGGGATATGGTGTGTAGGCTGTAACATCCTCAGCTGAGAAGGCAAGCGCTTTCCGTGGGGTCTCTGGAGTTTTCTGAACCGCCTTTTGCTGATTTCCTTGTACATAATGGGATTCTTAGCCTAGGCCTGATCGTCTCTGGGGACATTTTCTTGGCTGCTTTATTTCCTGAACAAAGCATTTCAGTCCCTCTCAGCATTTCCTGGGTGTAATTATACTCATGCTTCTACAGCAGTCTTGGGTCTTTGCAAGGCCCAGTGTCTCACTGGAAATTTCTTTCACATTTAAAATATTGCCTAATTTCTTTCATGAAACTTTGGGGTCAGGCCTCAAGGTGCAAGATATTCTAGAAACTGAGTAGGGCACCCTTCCCTTCCCACACAGCCCTTCTTCTCTTTCGCCCCTCCTCCCCTCTTTCCTTCTCCTTTTGTTAAGTTTTTCTGAGATAGGGGCTTGAGGCTGGGTGGCCTTGGCTGGCCTGACACTTTATAACCTGTCTCAGCCTCCCTGCTGCTGGGATGACAGGTGTGTGTCCCCATGTCAGGCCCACCAGTCCATATTCACTGCTCCCAATCATTTCTTGTGATCTCATCTCTTCCTGTCCCTTTCCTTTTGTTTTTCTCCTCTTTAACCTGTTAGTTTCTCATCTTCCTCCAGTCACAAAATGCTGAATTTCTTTAAGGGTAAATCCTCCATACTCTTAAGAATTCCATCCTTTCTCATTACCTCAAGGGCCGCTCGTTACCTTCATTGTTTATTTGCATTGGTGGCTGTGTGTATGCCATGTGTGTGGGAGCTCAGGTTTGCAGGGGTGGCTTCTCTTCATCATGTGAGTCCTGGGGAGCAAACCCAGGTGGTCCTGGCGGTACTCCCTTACCTTTTTACCATGCCACTGTGCATACATATATAAACGTGTGCATGTGGGTGTGAGTGCATGTATGTGTTTGCACATGTATGTGTTCATACACGTGTGTGTGATTTTTTTTTTTTTTTAATCTTTTGGTGGTACTAGGAACTGAATCCAGGGCTCCACATGTACTTGGGAAGTTCGAGTATAATGCGCTGAACTGTATAATCCTCAACCTCCCAAGTTATACTCCCCGATTTTCTGTTTCTTTTTTGTTTGTTTTGTTTTATTTTGTTTTGAGACAGGTTTCTCTCTCTAACTCTGGCTGTCCTGGACTCATTTTGTAGACCAGGCTGACCTCAAACTCAGAGAGATTTGACTGCCTCTGCCTCCTGAGTGCTGGGATTATAGGTGTGTGCTACTGTGCCTGGCTCTGTTTTGTTTTTTTTAAGACAGGGTCTCACTATGTTCCTGGCTAGCCTGGAACTCACTCTATAATCCAGGTTGGCTTCAGACGAACAGAGATTCTCTTGACTCTGCCTCCTGAGTGCTGGGATTAAAGGTGCCAGTTTTTTTTTTCCTGTTTTTGTTGTTCTTTTTTTAAGATAATTGTTTTTTAAAGATTGTTGCAACACTTCTAAGATAGTGTTTCTCACTAAGATAGTGTTTCTCAACCTGTGGATCACTACTCCTTCTAGGGAGTAGCTAAATTACAGTTATGAAGTAGCAACAAATATAATTTTATGGTGCTGAAGAGATGGTCTTCCAGAGGACCTAGGTTCAATTCCCAGCACCCGCATGGCAGTACACAACTGTCTAACTCCAGGGGATCTGACACCCTCACACAGACATAAGTTTAGAAAAAAAAAAAACAGCTAAATAAATCATTAAAAAAAACAAAAAAATACATAATTGTATGGTTAGGGGGAGTTCACCATAACATGAAGAACTGTGTCAAAGGGTCACGGTATGAGAAGGTTGAGAACAACTGCTCTCATAGATTTCCAGCACTTACATGTGTGTTCTGTGATCCTGTACTTCACAACTTCTCCAATCACAGAGCTCAGACAACTGTGTTTGCACATCAGAGGCAACCAGACCTTGATGGCTGCTGCTTTATACTCACTCGGCCAGCCCTGCTTTTTTTTTTTTTTTTTTTTTTTAACTGTATTCTGCCTCCATGTACACCTCAGGCCAGAAGAGGGCACCAGATCTCACTATAGATGGTTGTGAGCCACCATGTAGTTACTGGGAATTGAACTCAGGACCTTTGGAAGAGCAGCCAGTGCTCTTAACCTGTGAACCATCTCTCCAGCCCCCAGAGGGGCCTGTCTTGAGCCTGTGAGAGGTCTTTCTGTGGGCAGCTGAGTTTTCATTCTGGGCTTCGGTCAGAAGGCAGTGTTATACTTACCAGAGTTTAAAACCTAGTGGCTTTATGTTGTCCTCAAGATAAATACTGAGAGTTTGGAGGCTGAAGACCGTATGATGGGTTGGGTATTATGATGTACACCCTTAATCCCAGCACCCTGGAGGCAGAGACAGGGAGATATGAGTTTGAGGCTAGCCTCGGCTACATAGCAAGTTCCAGGATAGCCAGGGCTATGTAGAGAGACCTTGTCTCAAAAAACCAAAATCAGAAGAAAACCCTGTATAGTTCAATTGATTCTACTGATTCTCACTGTCCCAATGTCTGTTTCAGTTTTCTTTTTCTTTTTCTTCTTTCTTCTTCTTTTCTTCCTTCTTCAAGACACGATTTCTCTGTGTAGCTTTGGCTGTCCAGGCCTTGCTTTGTACACCGGGCTGGCCTTGAACTCTTATTGCTAGGCCTGCCTCTGCCTCACCGAGCGCTGGGACCAAAGGTGTGCGCCACCACACCTGGCTCTCTGTGCTTTAGTTTTATTGGTACCGAGCTTCCCAGACACACCCTGCTCCGTCCTATGCTCAAAATTACCTCTGCCGTAACCTTGATTACCTTAAATGCTGTAGACTGTGCTTTCCTTCAGAGGCCTTATTATGTTCTGTGGTAGTGTAAGAGTGGCCCTCATCGGCTCCTGTGCTTCACTGCTTAGTGGTGCTGCTTGAGAAGGACCAGGAGATGTGGCCTTGTTGGAGGAAGTGTGTCACGGTGGGTGGGCTTTGCAGTTTGAAAAGCCCACACAGGCCAAGAGTGTCTCCCATGCCCTTTAAAAACATCTTGAAAATTCGCTTGTTATTTGCTTTGCTTTGGAGAGCTCTTATCTATGTCAGGAGTTACTGTTGGGAGTGGCCTGTGACAGTGTGGGACTTGTTCACGCTTCTAATCCCAGTGCTCTGTGGGCCTGCCCTGTGCTGGGTGCTTGGTAAATGTTGGCGCTAAATGCATTGCGTGCCAGTTCTTGGTGCTAGGGTTGAAGTTTACCAAGTCCGACAAGCTGCCTCTTAAAGAGCTGTTGCCAATTGCAGCTCACGGCAGAGCGCGCTGGAGATGGCATTGCAGCAGAGGTCATGTTCCAGAGGTCCTTGAGCTGCCTTTAGTTGAATATTTAGGAAAGGAGTCATCTTTATTTTTTGAGACAGATCTCAGTATAGCTGTGGTTCCCCTGGAACTTGCTGTGTAGACCAGCCTGGTCTTGAACTCATCTGGCCTAGATCTCCTGCCCCTGCCTCCTAAGTGCAGGGATTAAAGGTGTGAGCCACCACACCTTGCTGCTTGTTTAGCTTTTTAATTTTTAACAATCGAGCAAATGGGTGAGTGCCGTTTTCTGAGCGAGGATGACCTGAAGAGAGTAGCTATAGGGCAGTCGCCTTTGCTGTAAGTGTGCTGACTGCTCTGTGCAGAACTGTCTCCAGGCATAGTAAGATACTTAACTGTCTGAGACTGGCAAGGAGGTTGGCCTGTCAGTATAAGAGGAGTTCAGGGCAGCTTCTTGGAACCACCAGGCAGGAGGAGGGCTCTCTAGAAGGTGGAACTCAGCCAGAGAAGCAGTGACGTCAGAGGAAGTGGTGGCTCTGAGAGCTAAGAGGATGCTGGATTCAAGAACTGCGGTGGATGCTGGTGAGGGATTGAAACAGGTCCTAGAGAAGCCTGGTGCTTGGACAGCAGGCCTCCCGGGGCTAAATGGTAGTTGTAGATCTTACAGAGGCAGCATTGGAGAGGGCTTAGGAAAGATAGAAGGTGGAGGCAGGTGCTGAAATGATTGGCTAAGGGTTTTGCAACCCTTCCACTTTGCTGGGGCAAGATCTCTGTCCTGTGCCTTGAGCACCCAGGTGATTCTCCTGTCTCTTTAGTCTGTCAGGACTGTAGGTTTGAGGCACTGTCTGGTTTTATTGTCCTTTGTTGGGTCCTGGGGACTGAACTCATGTTGTCAGGCTGTGTGGCAAGTGCTGCTCCCTGCTGAGCTATCTTGTTGACCCAAGAGAAACATTTTTCAGTATTTCATCTTAATGAATTTGTTTGCCAAGGATGGATCTTAAATAGCATAAGAACAAAGAGGCTAGCTGGTTTCTGGGAAGGCAAACAGGGATACAAATCAGTGCTTTAGTAGGACGGTGATTTCAATTCCTATGAAAACACAGGAGCAGCGTTCATTCTCACAGTGGGGAGAGGAGCTCAGAGTTGGCAGGAGAAAGCAGACTGATCATTAGCTTTCCCTCTTAGGTGACTGGGGTTAACATAGGCTGGCGTTTTGTCAGATAAATACAACAGACGGAGAGGACAAAGGAGAAAAGTATGTGCATAGGAAATAAGGTTGTTTTTGTTTTTAGAGAAAAATTCTTTGCTGTTCTGTGGAGCTCAGCTGGGTAGGTAGGGAAAGGGGCATGGTGGCCCAGTGAGTGGTGACTGTAGACTTGGCAGAGCCTAGTGTGAGGCACCAGTGGTCCAGAAGGTCTCGAGGCTGTGGTAGAGAGAGTGCAGTGTGGAGGGGGCGCAGGCACCCCGGTTGTGGAATCTAGTGGACGGCTCGAGCTAAGCAGCTGATGAGTAATGTAAGGAATACGGGGGGAAATATCTGTGGGTTGTCCGCTTTCTAGTTTAAGACTCCCGAGGATGCAGCCTTCGTGGACAGGAAGACAGAGAGGCGCTGTGAATGTCTGACACCAGGCTTGTTGAAGGAAAAAGTAGACAGAGCTGTTCCGTGATGAACTGAATGAATGAGTGAATGAACGGAAAAACAAGTGCGTGGAAACGGACATGTTTATTAGTTTTCATTGAAAGTTAAAAGTCGCCACAGTCTCTACCTGCTGTACTCGGTTCCATCCTGTACAGCTCTGTCTTTTTTAAGGCGAGAGGTTGGCAGCTCACAGCTGCTGAAGGTCTAGCCTTCAGCCTCTTCAAAGCCAGCTGTGCCTGGGGCTTAGCTCACACCACCGGTCCACACACTGTCGATGGCCACTTTTGTGCTGCACTTGCAGACAACCCATAAAAATCTGAACTATTTATTATCCAGCCTTTTATAGGAAAATTTTACTGACTCCTGATTTGGAACAGTGGCTCACGCACTTCAGCAGGTTTTGGAATCACCGGATGGCTGTAAAAACACAGATTACTGGACTCAACCCAGAGTTTCTGATTCAGTGAGTCTCGGTCGGGGCCCAAGAGTGTGCATTCTGACAGCTCCGTGTGACGCTGTACGTCTGGGGTGGGAACCACAGGAGAAGCGCTGCTCTTCAGGGCCCTTCTCCCCTCAATCTTTGCTGACTCAAATGTCCCAGCCTGTATCAGCGTCAGCCACCAGACAGGATTCCTGGGGTTCTGTCCCTACTGGTCATGGTTCTTTGAATAAAGCCAGTTGCATTTTCTTTGGACAAATTGCCTCCTCTGGCCCTACGGTCCCCGTAAGCTTCCCTTCACCCTTGTCTCTCCCAGGGTGTCTGATAGCCTGGGCTGTCTTGGAGCTTCAGGGGAACTCATTAGGGAAGGCGGCAGTAGAGGCCACATTCCCTCAGGGGGACTAATGGGCTGGCCCGTGGTTTGGAAGACACGCTAGAGCAGTGCAGCGCTTTGTCATGATGGCTTGAGTGAAACAGGGAGCAGAGGATCTAGCATGTACACCAGTGTGTGTGAGTGTGGGTGGAGGCCGGAGTCACATTGGGAGTCTTCATTAGTTGCTCACCACCTTATCCTTTGAAGCAGGGTCTCCCTGAACCTGGAGCTAGATTTGCCTAGACTGGCTGGTCAGTGGGCCCCAGGGATCTCCTGTCTCCTCATCTCTACTGCAGAGATCATAGGCAAATGTTGCCACATGAAGTATGTGCCGAGAACCCAAACTCCACCAACTGCGCCATCGCTCCAACCCTTGTTTGTGTTATGATTATTATTATTTCTTCTCTTCTTCTTTCACCTCTTTCCTTTTTCCTTCTTTTCCTCCTTCTTCTCCTCTTCCTCCTCCTCCTCTTGTTGTCACAATCAAGGGCAGGGTTTACAGGCATGCGCTACTATGCTTGTTTCTTGGACTTCTAATCTGGGATGTCAAGGGACAGATGAGGAGAAGGTAGCCTTTGCCTACAGTTTTCTGATTAATAGGAAACTTTGAAGCTGGCGCAGGGGTCTAGAGAAGCTGAAAGCATGGATACACCATGAGGAGAAAGTCTGTGGCTGGCGTAGACCAGACTCAGCAGAGTCCCTGAGGACTTGAATCTCACCAAATACCTCAGGCAGAAGAGAGTCTGAGACAGCGTTGTCTGTTGGCCCTGCAGCTTGGCTTGCAGGCACAGGGCTGGCTGGAGGCCTGCTTTGATCCACTGTGCGTCCCACTTTCCTTAGCTTCGTTTTATGTTTCACTTTAGGGTTCTGTGGTTGAGGGAGAATTAAGAGCCATAGTGAGGAGGCATGTTGAAACCCTAGAGAGCAGAGGGTCAGAGAGGAACTTCAAGGCTGGCGTGGTGCCGCACACCTATACTCCCAACACTTGGGAGATGGAGGTAGGATTGTGAGTTCAAAGCCAGCCTGGACTACAAAAACAGGCTGCATTTTTATTTTAAAAACAAACAAACAAACAACAACAATATAACACAAAAAACTTTTTTTTTTTTAATACCTCAAGGCACAACAGGCAGGAAGAAAAAAAAAGTGCTGATTTAGAAGAGCTCTCCTAAGAGGGAAAAATCATGGGGGGAATTACCTCAGGAGTCTAAGAGATTGTGTCATGTCCGGAAAGCTGTGGGTACTTGAACCTTGTCCCTCTGATGAGACTGAAAAAACAGCCTCAGACTGTCTCTCAGAAAAAGAACCTTGAGTCTATGAGCAATGACTTCAACAATGCCACTTCCCTGGCCATGCTGAGCCCCACAGGAAGTCTCAAACTTATCAAAAGAAGGTCCCACAAGAATGTCGCTGCACCCAGAGCTGTGTGGTTTGATGGACCTAGAGAATTCCCTAGGAACGGTTGTGAGAGGAACTGCATAGGGAGGCAGGAGGGAGCTGCAGCAAGGACAGCACATGCCTTTCCCAGGACTGCTGCTGGAAGGTGTGGGTTCCGGGGTCCCTGGCGCTTACAGGTGACCATTGTCTGTGTGCAGTTCACAGAAGCCCCGAGGCTGCCTCCAGATGTAGTGGTTTCTTACAGATCCCGGAGTCTAAACCTTGGGAACTTGAAAAGAAAGGATTGTTCTATAGCTATAGAAGTTGACCCGCTAATGCCTAAGGGCCTGCTCTGTTTGTGAGATCAAGGCTCTGATGTCTCTGTTGGCATCAGAGAAGTTTTAGTTGTAAATCTATATAACTAGGGGCAAAAGGGTAGGGGCCAAAGCCCAAACAGGAAAGCCATTGTGAAGAATGGTCCCTTTCTGCCTTTGCTTCTTGGGTGCATTTTCCCATTTATTGAACGCGGGAGGGAGACAAGGATCAGTGAGTGTACCAGTTCTCCCAGAATGATCTCCCAGTGAGTGCACCAGACTCAACCAGCAGGAGCCGCTGCGATGCACTGGCCGTCCTTCTAAGACGCCAGGATCTAGGCACCGGCAGAACCAGCTCTGCACACCAGACATTTCCTTCTTAGGTAGGGTGACACCTGAGAAAGGCTTGGGTTTGCGAAGTAATTAGGTCACAGGGGTGGAGGCCTTTGAGTGGGATTAGTGCCCTTATAAGAGATCAAGGAGGGCTGGAGAGATGGCTCAGAGGTTAAGAGCACTGGCTGCTCTTCCAGAGGCCCTGAGTTCAAGTCCCAGCAACCACATGGTGGCTCACAGCCATCTGTAATGAGATCTGATGCTGTCTTCTGGTGTGCAGGTGTACATGCAGACAGAAC
The DNA here is from genome assembly GCF_030254825.1 of Meriones unguiculatus. Classification (NCBI taxonomy): domain Eukaryota; kingdom Metazoa; phylum Chordata; class Mammalia; order Rodentia; family Muridae; genus Meriones; species Meriones unguiculatus. The sequence goes on from NC_083350.1 coordinate 51,450,244, forward strand.
ATTGTATACATAATATAAATAAAAATTAAAAAAAAGATCAAGGGGCTCATTTGCACACTTCGAGGAGGTGAGCCAGACAACACCAACCAGACCACATCCTTATTCTGCCTTGGTCATGGCCCCAGCCTGCTGAAGGTTTTTAAAAGCCTCCCAGGTTATGCTGTTTGGCTTTAGCAGTCCACAGACAACATAGCTTTGCCTTTTACTCTAGATGGGAAAACTACTGGAGAGAAGGAAGACCCCAGCCACGATGTGGAGGTCGAAGCAGAAGATTCACTTCAGAGAGGCACTTGATGAAGGCTCTGGAAACGTTCTGAGATGGGGCTAGCACAATGTGCCAGATTCAAGGGCAGTGCGTGGTGGCTTAGTCTAGACCCAGTGCAAGGTTGGAGCTGCTGTTCCAGAAAGAGGTGGCCCCACCTTTTAATCCTTTTAGGAACAAACTGCAGAGAGTCAAGGGAGAAAGGGCTAGCTAAATCTGGTTTTCTTAATTTTCTTTATCCTCTCTGAAGGTTTCCTTTGTGGTTTTGGTCAGTTTTCTCACAGTTGTTTCTGAGAGAAGTATGATCCCAGCATATAAATGTTTAGAGACATTTGCCAGTTGATGTGGTCAGAGTATGACAGAATAGGGTCCTTTAGGTCCGGAAGAGCCTTGGGTATGAAACTATGCCGGGGGACACACATCTCCTCAGGTCCCGTGTTGATTTCTTAGTTACCTAAGAAGTCACCACAAAGCCATAGATTTTTTTTTTTTTTTTTTAATTCTTTTCACATTTCTTGGACACTAAGAGTTCAGAATTAAGGGGTGGTGGGCTTGCGCTTCCTTTGAAGGCCTCAGAAAGAATGCTTGCTGTACTCCAGCTTTCTCACAGACAAATCAGTCAAGTCTCTATCCAGAGTACAGAGTACACCAGCACCCTCACTGTGTGAGCTGTCTTCAACTTCTTTCAAGGACATTGCCTGGAGGTAGAAGCCGTAATGTGCTTGAATCTAGAGACGTCTGTTCCCTATTATGAGGGTACTTGGGGGTAGCGGGGATTAGAACTTCAGGACACCTTTTTTGAGATAGTTTACTGTACAGCAGCTCTGGATTGGACATCATTTGGGCTTAGTTGTAATTGAGGCTGAGGTAGAACTATTGAAATGCTTAGAAAAGTACCACTATCAGGCTATTTGTTCATTTTTAAAGACTGTCCATTAGGTTTATTTAAACTGAAAATTTAGAAGTCTGGGTCTGATAGTACATACCTGTAACCTCAGCACTTGCAAGACTGAGGCAGGAGGACTGCTACAAGTTCAGAGCTGGCCTAGGCTATACATGGAAGTACCAGAACATCCCAGGTTACATAGGAAGGTCCTGTATCTAAAAATAAAAGCCAACCAGACAATTAGATTAAAAGAGAAGCTTATCTACCCTGTATGTATAGATGTTTTGTGTGCATGTATGTGTGCTATGTATGTTTCCTGGTGCCCAAGGACATCCAAAGACGGCAATGGATGCCCTAGAACTAGAGTTATGAATGGTTTTGAGTTACCATGCGGGCACTAGGAACAGAACCTGGGTCCTCTGCAAGATCCATCAGTGCTCACAGCTGCTGAGCTGTCTCTCCACCTCCTACACTGCCTTTTTTTTTTTTTTTTTTTAACTTGAAGTCTTTGGGTTATACAAGTGTAAAATTCCTGAAAGATTGAAGGAATAACTCCTATGTGATAAAACAGTATTCCTGCTGAGGATTATAACCTGCATTTGTTCAGAAGCCTGGGCAGGACAAAGTGGCCCTTGTGATAGTCTCAGTTTCTGGCTTTGCCATCTGTGATAGCAGTTCGTCAGATGAAACAGAGCTAGTAGAGCCAGGTCCCTGAGCACTAGCTGTGGCAGCGCTAGTCCCGCGTCCTCCACCAGTCCCGTCAGCACTCCCTTGAGGCCGGGTCCAAGCTGCCCAGGTGGTATGTGTCGCCGTGACTGCTATTCTTTGTGGGCACATTCCTCAGCGATGAGCCAGCAGCTATCAGCGTGCGCCTCAAACTCACAAGTAAAGTCTAAGAGCTGTTTATCAAAGGAAGTCCCCACTCTATCTCAGTGACAGGCCATATCAGGGCTTGCAGTGTACTTAAGCAAAATTCCATAGCAACAGTACACATTTGGGAATGCTGAATTGTCCCAGTCCTGATGGCTTTTATGGTGCTCCTGGTGTTGTAAGGAAGTGGGTGCAAGTTGGCAGATGGGAGGTGAGTCAGGGACTGGGCTTTTCCTGCCCAAGAGGAGATTTGATGGGAAGGTCAGGCTGGAGACAGGCTCACACAGAGCTGAGACAGACTTGTGCCTCGCTTCTGCGGGGCAAGCCTTGGAATGCGTCGTTTGGTAACTATCCGGCCATAGCAGGAGTTTAAGGCAGAGACTTGCAGACCGTACACCAGAGGTTTGGCACAAGTGACCACCTCGTAGAGAGGCTTTCCCTGTCTGTACCTTCAGTTCCTAAGCAGGTGAGGGCCTGTCAAGCAGGTTGTGATATATGGCCTACCTGCCCTCTGCCCTACTTTCCCTGGGTCAGGTGAGCACTTTGGGTGACGTGTAAAGGGCATTGGTGGCACCCAGGTCAGGATGTCACCACCCCAGTGCAGCTCCCTCAGTCACATGTACTCCGACTACATTCTTTGAGGACATTTCTACTGTTCCTCTAGTGGGCACTCTCTCTGCTAAGTGGGAACACAGCCACAGCTTTGTTCCCAGGGCAGGAGCCTGTGGTGAAGCCACCATACTTTAGGGATGAGCACAGGACAAAAAATGTGCACACATCATTTCCTTTGACTAATCTTTGTGGTCTTAGTCCTGATGTGGCTTCTGACAGTAGTTATGCTCCCTTGTCGAAGATGACGTTTTTAATGTAGGACCCAGATGGGACAGAAGGTGACTTCCACAGGCGCGCTCCACGCATGCGTCACTGCTCTGGATCGTGGCGGCAGCAGACTCATTAGAAAAGCAGACTGCACCCTGGTGCATCCGCCTGGTGAGATGTGCAGACTGTGGCTCTGGGCTCAGCGGACAGAGCGGTGTGTGCCGTCTGCTCTACACACCAGGGGCTATGGACGTCTGGCTCAGGCCATGGAAAACCCTGAGGAGACAGTCCACGGTGGGGCAGCTTTGTCCTGGAATGTTCTGGCCTGGCATAATGTCATGTACTTCCCTTGGGGGGAAGGGTGCTATGGTCTGCCCTCTACGGGGCATTTGTGCTTCCTGTGCCAGGCCAAGTCCTCCTGCTGCCTGAGGGGAATGCTGGGGACAGGTGAGCTTACCTGCCTTATTTGGCAGCCTGTTTCTGGCATCACTTCCGAGGACACCGGAGCCTGTGTCTGTAATGGCCACACCTGCTCACTTTGGTCCTAACCCCTCTTCCTTATATTACAGCAGAAGAAGTCCTACCTGGAGCGGAGCGTTAAGGAAGCAGAGGACAACATCCGAGAGATGCTGATGGCACGAAGGGCACAGTAGGAGCTGCTGAGAAAGTTCCTCCTCCTGACCCCTCCATCCTGTCAAGGCACGGGCTGCGCAGGGTGCTGGCCTCTCTGCCCCGTGGCCCCAGTCTCTCCATCATCTCCAGGCCCCTGCAGGTGCCACCTGAATGTTTGCCATCCCTGCCCAGGGCACTCTTTCCTGGGGCAAGCCAGCAGCTCTCAATAGAGGGAAGACTGGAGGGCAGATGGGGAAAGCTGTGCAAGCCTGTCTAGGCACGTGGGTTAGACAATAAAGGCTACGTGCCGCTTTTCTCCGGCTGAGGAGGGAGAGGCAAGTGTCTTCCTTAGCTCATGTCCCTTTTTCTCCCCTTTTTGGTCCTCCTGACAGGTGAGTCATAGGCCTCTATGTAGACCACAGGAGGAAGAAGGAAGACAAGTTTATAGGTGAAGGGGACAGAGTCATAGTGGGACTCAAGATTCCTTCCCTTTTTTCTCCCCAAAATTCCAAAACAATTCAACAGCCAGCAGCAAGTCCAGGCTGTCTGGCCATGGTGGGCACCGTGGTCCTGCCTCTTAGTGTTCCCCAAGGGGCAGTGGAGTTGGAGAGAGGGCTTGCACGTTGTTCTTGGGGACAGTACATCCATTGTGCAGCTTTCGGGAATTTCACTGCAGGTTAAACACAACTGCGCTAAAACTAGATGTGCACCCTCAAAGCTCCTCCCTTCCTGTCGCCTTGCAGTTGGCCATTGCACAAACTCTTGAGATAAGTTGCTGAATCCAGTAAATTGGGAGCATTGATCTAGTGTGTAATAGTGATATAAAATTGTTTCTGAGACACAATCTCATCTAGTCCAGGCTAGCCTCAAACTGACTGCTTAACCAAAGGTGACTTTCACTTCCTAAGCAGTGGAAGGGCACCTCCTCCCTCCTCGTGCCCCGCCCCCACTGTTGTTTTAGAAGGGCAGCTGGCAGGGCTACCCTGGTGCTCTGAAGCAAAGGACACTCTTGACTTGTTTTCTGACAGCTTAGTGACACCTTGTGGCCAAACATGAGATGAACAGGGTAGCTAGTTAGGACTCCTGGAGAGCAATCCCAGCAGCCCAGTCACCCAGAGGTCCCTTTCCCAGGTCCTGGGCAAAAGTGAGTCTGAGTTGTGTTGGTAAACATGCTTGCCTGAGCCATCCTTGACGCTGGGCCGTGGGCACCCACTTTTAGGAGGCAGCCAGAATAGAAGGAAAGTTCCTCTTTATGTATTAGACAATGGTTGTCACAAGCTGACCTGTGCACATCTTACAAACCTTGCTGGAAATACAGACGCACAGCCCCAAGGTAGTTTAGATTATCTGGAATAATTCAAACAGTCAGGTTTGGGGCAGATTTATTGAAACATACAGGGTGTGAGCAGAGATCCTAGTGGTGTATCACATCTTGCCATTACCTTGAGTGTATAATTTAAACATTATAAATATATATTTCGTAACTAAGCCTTTGGCCAAAAAAAGGTAAATTATTTAGCACATTTGTTAAAGATCAGTAAGAAATGAGTTCTGAACATTAAAAAGATCAAGTCACTGAATTAAATAAACCCTCACTAATCTAAAACTCCATAGGACTGAAGGTAGAGGCGTCTGTGCAGAGCTAGCCACTTAAAGCAATCACAGGAGATGGGACCAGGCACACCTATCAGAGGTGGCACAGAGTGGCCAAGCAGGAGAGCTGGGCTCCTCAGGTGAGCATGTCCCAGAGGCAGCAGCAACAGAGAGCAGTCCAACAGGCTGTGAGGCAGGTGGATGGGCCCAAGTCATCTCGTCTTTGGTCTTCCACCACATACACTGGAAAGAGAAATGAAAGGGGGAGTGAGAAGGCTGTAATGTAAACCTTAGGCCCTGCAGCCACCTCCCAGGACCAGACGGAGTGACAGCAGTGGCCCTGCCGCCTTCTGCCCGAGCCAAGGATGCAGAGGGAGGGTGGCTGGTCTCACCCACCGCTTCCTCTCCTCCCATCCCTCAAGACGATGACATCCTTCCTCCTAGGAATGAATACGAGGGACACTACAAAATGACCCTAAACCAAGGCAGTGAAGCTGCTGACCCTAGTCAGCTGATAAGCCAGGAAGCAACTGTTCCTGCCCTACAGAGGGTGTGAGGGTGTGTGTGTGTGTGGTAAGCCATGTGGAATTCAAGGAATGATTGGGAATAAACAATAAAAATCCACCAGACAGTGGTGGCACACACCTGAAATGCCAGCATTCAGGAGGCAGAGGTAGGCAGATTTCTGAGTTCAAGGCCAGAGTCCAGGCCAACCATGGCTACACAGAGCAACCCTGTCTCAAAAACAAAGCAACAGAAACCTTGAGTGATACTCAGTTGCAAAGCAGGGAGGACAGAGGCTCTGGAGGCCTTCAGAACGGAGATGGAAATCCGAGCCTATGCCTGAATATGCCTCGGTTTCTCTTCCCCTAGGGGCCTATTCTCCAGTGGGTAGCAGTTGGCAGCTACTTCTTTAAGCTTAGAACAACCATCAAAACCATACTAGTAAGGACTTCAAACTCCCACAACACAGGAATATGTGGATTTTTATGAATTGGACCAGTTCTGCACCAGACCTTCAGCTCTAGTCTTTTATGTATGTGTTTTCTATTTTTATACCTTGGTAGGAGAGTGCCCTGGCTTATTAGGGATCTGGCACAGGTTTAATGCTAGAGCACTCAGCCCCAGTCTCCAGCTACCATCCACTGGGGTGGTTGTTCACAATGGCAAGACTTAGCCAAAAGCCTACTACAGTGTCATCCAACCCTCAGCTTCCTTGAGTGACAGCTCCGGGTCACTAGTCTCCTGTTTCCCCTTAAGACCCTCTCCCTGGCACTAGTCGTAGGGCCTTGTCTCCCATGAGAACCAGTGGACCTTGAGCTTGCTCAGCTACATCAACACAAATGCTGAATCCTGCTTCCTTCACTGCCTGCCTCTCCAGATCAGCCAAGGTCACTCCTGCCAGGTCTAAATTTCAAATTCCTGGAAACCTGGGGACTTAGAGACTTCGAGCTTGTTCTTCCCAGACTGCTGGAGGTTGAAAAGATGCCCAAGGCATCCATTTCCAGAGGACAGTCTAGTCTCCCAAAGTCCTTCTGACTCCCCCTGCCTGTCACAGAGGCTAGGGGGGTGGGATCTGTAGGTCTCCTACATCCCTCTTTCTTGTTTTCTAGTTAATCAAAGCAGCAGGAATTAGCCCAGGAGCAAGTCCGAAGGAAGGCCTTCTAGAGCTTCACATCATAGCCTGTGAGCCTGGAGATGGTAAATCTTCCAATAGCATCTTCTAGATGGTGGATCTCTAACCAATCAGGAGCCTCACGGCTGTTGTTGGTGTTGCCACTGTCCCTGTCACCCCTTTGAGGGAATCTGCTTTGAGAATTCTCACACCTTCCCACTTTGGAATCAGTCAGGTATTCTGTGCTCAGTGGGCATGTCCTGAGGCCGAGCTGGGAGTGCCAGTTGGTCATACGGCAGGCACTGCAGCAGAGATGGCTGTAGCCAGGCGTTTGCACCCAGGTCAGATGGAATGTCCTGGTAAATGTCTCCTGTAGGCAAAGCGGTGTGTGTACGACTGGAAACTTTATGTAAGCTGTGCTAGCTCCGTGAGTCTTTCTCCTGCACCTCCTTTCAGTCTTTCTAGTTTTTTAAAAGAAGAAAAAGGAGGTTGGATGTCAAAAGCAATGGGTAGGTAGGGCTGCAGACCTGGTCCCTCCAGACCTGGTCTGGAGAGAGGTTCTGGCACTGTAGAGCTTGTTGAAATCCTTCCTGGAGATCAAGTGCCCCCCTGTGGCCAGTCTTGAGACAAAGACTGCGGCCTAGGCCCTCTAGTACATAGGACTTTTAAAAACTGGCTCCCTGGTTCACCTAAGGACTAACCTCATTCACTCACTAGAGTCACAGATGATCCTGTTTAACCTTAGGGGCCTCTGTACTGGTCCCAGGCAAGAAGGGTCTGAGGGAACTCTATTTCTAATGACCAGGCTGGGATGACATCAAATCTAGGTTCCTTTGTTGCTTTGTCTTTTGTTAAAGCCACCCCTCCACCTTGAAGCAGCTGTCAGTCTTCTCGGCGGAAGCCTGGTGTCTACAAAGGACAAGGATTTGTAACTTTGCCATCTGGGTGCAAATACAAGAATTGGTGGTGGGGTGGGAGAGCACAAGGCTCAGAGTAGGTCAGAATGGCTCCAGAGGCCTTAGGTGCAGAGCAAGTTTGGGAGGACTCAGACGCTTATGGGCAAGGCAGCTACCCACTTCTTAAGTCTCTGTGGTAGAAGAAAGGTAGACAGGCCATGCCAAGAGGCACAGTCTCCTGTGATCACGTGCCTCCCCGATTCCTGGGGTCTTTCCCCGGGGCCACCTGACATATCACACCAGACGCCCCTTGGTCTCAAGATAGTCCACAATCTCACAGGAGTCATTGACGAGGGAGGTGGGACAGGGCAGGGATGAGTCACGAATGTGAGCGCAGGCTTTCTCAGGTGATGTCAGCCTGACATCTGAAACCTTCACTCGCTCTGCTCTGACCTTCTGAATGATTAATCAAAGGCTCTGGTGTGCTGCTCGAGTCTACAAGTCCTTGTGCATGCCTGTGAGTGCAACTGCAAACACCACGGAGGAGGAGAGGCAGACAGTCTGCCGCCACACCTTTTTACATGGAGCGAGAGCCTTCGAGACGGCCATTGAAGCGCCACGTCACAGACCAGAGACAGGGCTTCCGGAGGGGTCTCAACTGTTAGGACCATTTCTCCCGTAGGATATGGGACTGTCAGGGCTTGGCACACCTCGGCCAGGTTCTGTGACCACAGCTACCTTGCCTGCTGAGCCTGGCTGTGCCCAGCCCCTGTGCCTTTCTAACCCTTATGTCTCAAGCTGCCTTGGGAAGCTTCAGGCCTCGTGATCGCTATGAAATTGACTCGTGAGAAACCAGGTTTCCTAGATCCCTACTCTCCCTACGTCAGTGTCCCGAGATACTCTGAGGTAGACCAGACTGAGAAACGGAATCTTCTGCCACCCCCTTGCTTGCTTCCACATGAGGCCAGGTTTATGGGTTGGTTTGGGAAAGAGAAGAGTCTTGACCTGAGTATGGATCCTGTTCCTAGTCACAATGAGTGCAGCTGAGAGGCTAAGGAAACCTAGGGAACCCCCGGGTCGTCCAGATGAGCCCCAAAGCAATCCCGCCTAGGGCTGTCACAGAGTCAGCTAGTTAGCACTGTTACCCCAGTGCTGAGAGCAGAGCACCTGGTAGCATCACTTGGATAAACAGAACTGAAAGGTGAGTGATGATACAGGAGGTCACAGTGTGGCGTTACCTTCAAAACCCTGAACCACAGCTGAGCACATCTACAGGCAGTCCCGGCCTAACATGCAGGACCGCACTGCCACCCTCTAGCTACACACTGGGACGGGGCTGGTTGGGGTGTTCTGCAAGCCTCTGAGCCAGAGATAAGATACAGGTGATGTGTAGAAGAACTGAGATCACGTTGGCCATATGGACTGGAGAGTCCAGCAAGAATCTGCCGCCACCACACAGGGAGTCAAAGGCGGATCCTTACCTGTGCATTCCACCTACTGCTTCCTGGACCTGGGCTCTGCGCATCAGGATGGCTCACCTCAGGCTGGCTACATGTGCCACGGGATATGGCAGTCTCCTTACTGTGCTCCATTTGAGGCCAATGAAGGTCAGCATGTTGGTCAAGATCTAGCTCCTGCCCTGCTCCAGAATGTGATCTGGAGTCAGAGCCCATCCCCTGAGAAGGACTTGCTCCAGTGGGCAACTGTGACAGAGTAAATTTCCTATATGCCTGCTAAGTGAGTGCCCAGCTGGCCCTCCAAGTGCTCTTGTTTAGCTTTTCCTCAGCTGTCTGACTCCTCATTGCTTGGTGCTCTCAAAATGATGGTTATGTACATAGGCTTAAATCCTGACTTGCTACTGACCCACTAATAATATGGAAGAAGTCACAGCTCTGACCTAACAAACTGGAAGGGAACTGGAAGGGTCTCATGAACAAAATGAGGAGGTGAAGTGTTTGGTGGACCTGGCAGGTGGTTGAGAAGGTAGACCACCACAGGAGCTACAAAGAGGACAGACTACAGGGGAAATTATGAAAATACAAGGTCTTCTTATGGATCTGTGACGGGGGAGCTTCTATTAACCTGTCTAACTGGTTCCATCTTATTAAGAATGATAGTCTAGACACAAGGTGAAGGGAATGTGTGGGGGGATACATGGACAGATGACAAAGGATGCGATCTGTGTGGCAGCCAGGATAGTAGGCAGATGCGCACAGCTTTAGCTGATGGGACCCTGCAGGGATTGGGGAGGGCGAACTAAATATCCAGACATTTGGTTCCTCGATAAAAGGAAGGAGAACCTCTCGAAGTTGTATGGGAACATTTTCCTGAATGTGGTATCTACAACTATCACTAGCACACTGATACTAAGTTCTGAAGAAAACAGGAAACTGGACAGCTGATGTCAACATCTAAGGGGCAAGGAGATGGCTCAGTTGGTAAATTGCCACACAATTGTGGGGAACCTGAGTTCCATGCCCAGCATCCCTGTAGAGAAGCCAAGTGTGATGGTCTGTGCCTGTAATCCTAGCACCGGTGAGGTGGAGGCAGGACAGTCTCTAGAGCTCACTGGCCAGCCAGTCTAACTGAACAAATGAGCTCCACGGGGGAGCTCATTTGGGGGAGAAGGGGAAAGACAGGGAGAGAGAGAGGTTGAGAGCGACCAGTTAGCCTCTGGTCTCCACATGCTGTGTATGTGAACACACAACTTTCAAAGTCATTACAAAGAAAAGTGTAACGTACCTCTAAAGCGCCACCCCCAGTGCCCCACCTCACTATGAGAGCACGTGCTGGCCAGGTGTTATCCCTGTTCTGCGCTCTGGTGTGCGCAGGGAAGTCAGAAGACAAGCTGCAGGAGTTGGTTATTTCCTCCACCATATGGGTCCTGGGAATCAAGCTGTCAGGCTTGGCAGCAGGCACCTTACACGCTGAGCCTTTTCTCTGGCCCTAGTTCTACCTTAGTTTTTGGAGGCTAAGGTTTCGTTAAACTTGGAGCTCACTAACTGGTGAGCAAGCCCCTAGGATCCTTCCACCTCTGCCCCGCTCCTTGATGGGGTTACAGGCACTCACTGACATGCTGTCCTTTTCACATGGGTGCTAACTCGGGTCTTCACGGCAAGCACTGTACAATCTCCTCAGCTGCATTTCACCTGGGTTTTTTGAGTCATGGTCTCCTACTACACCTGAAGCTCACCAATTTGACCAGATGAGCTGGACAATGAACTAGAGAGCCTCCTGTTTCCACATCCTCCCCGTGCAGGGACTGGATTACAGGTGTATGCATTACAACCCACCTTTCTGGGTGCTGGGAATGAGCTGTCTTCCTCATGTTTGCACGGCAAGCATGTAGCTGACTGAGCTATGTGTTTCTTAAAGGCTAATCAAATGTGAGTAATCTGGGTGAGAATGTTAAACCTTCCAGCAGGCATTGGGGGCGCGAGAGGCTGGAGGTTCCCAAGTGCTTACTGTTCTCCAGAAAAGATGTTACACAACAAGCAGGATTTAAACAGAGAAGGGAGGAAGGACTTCTTGCTGGGAGTTGGGGTGATTAACTGTAAAAGCATTACTAAGTTGAAGACAGAGCTACTCCTCTGTAGCAGGAGCCTTCAGATAAATTATGGGACTTATTTGAAAAGCCTCCATCCTCTACTGTGAATGAGACCATGAAGTTGTGGAAACTATTGCCCAGCATGCTGAAGAAAAGGCATATTATGACAGGTCAAAACTGAAGGCTCTCAGTAGGAAGAAATGAGAAGTTTCTTCCCTGAGTTTCTTGAGTATTTTCTCAAGCACCATTCACGGTGTCTTTTTTTTAAAAATATTTTTATTACATTTTTAAAATTTGGGAGTGGGATACATGACACTGTGTGTGTGTGTGGGGGGGGTGTTCACCCTACAGGACACGATTCCTTCTATCAGGTGGATCCTAGGGATCAAACTCAGATTGGTAGGCCTGACAGTAAGCACCCATTGAGCAACCATGCCAGTCCAGAACGGCTTTCTTGATTCGGTAGCCGTAGCTCTGTTTGTCTTGACAGAGCTACTGGAGAGTGGAGACCCTCCAGCTGGGCACAGGGCTGGCTGGCTTGCATGCAGAGCTCGGCCTTGCAAACTCGGCAGCAATCCCCACTGAGTGCAGGGCTCTTACACTGTGCCACATACCTGCACCAACTACCTGGGGCTCTATCCAGATGTGCTTATAAAATGAAAGGCTTACACTCGGATTTAAGTACAACAAAGAACTCATTTTGCTTTTGTATTTCTGAAAGAATTTCCCATGCTATTGAAAGAAGGAAACAAGCCACAAACAGGAATCCTAAATGGCCATTTCCTGCTACGGATCTTGGCTAGCACTCTGATATGCCCCAAGGGAAAGAGACCCTTAGCAAATAATGCTTCACATTGAGTGAGACAGAAAACCAGCTTCCTTTGATCCTGAGGTCAGCCAAAGGACTTCATGGGAGGGGACCAGAGAGCAGCACTACTCACTGCCTTCTGGACCACACCTGGCATCAGGTCAGCCTGGAGCAGATGTGAGGGAACTGGGGGAGATGTCGCTCTGAGGAGCCAAAGGGAAGGAGTCAACAAGTATGGGAGGCTCTAAAAGACAGTTTGTCTGGTGCAGAAAACCCAGCCTGGGTAACATCACTGCAGACAACAGAGAACCAGGGTCTCGCACCACAAATACATCTTCTAATGCAGGGATTTTGTTGTTTTGTTTTTTGAAACAGGGTCTCTCTGTAGCCCTAACTGGATTACTACTCACTATGGAAAGCAAACTGGCCTTGAGCTCACAGAAACCTGACTGCCTCTGATTAAAGGCTTGTACCCCCCACACCTGTTCTGTGTCAGTTGGTGAAGCTGGCTCAATGCCCCCTGTACAATAGTTGTGTGTCCTGACAGGTGTGAAGACTTGAAAGTGGAAAAGTCCTCATGAACCCACACCTCATGTGCTACCATGGTTCAACCAGCACCGGGAGCTTTAACTCCAGTCACCACACACAGCCAGTGGAAAAGCATGAATGTACAGAACAATCAAAAGATCCTACTTAAATACTTAGCAGGCTGCGGTCTTAGCCAGGGCTGCACAGTAAGACCCTGTCTGATATAAATAAATATGGAAATACGATCTTCTCCACAATGATCTAGATTTAATGTAATTCCAATAAAAATATGAGGCATATCATACATAAAATTTATGGAAAGACAAAAGAACTGCGATAAAACAAGATTCCCTCTAAAGTTACAGTAGTCAAGACAGTAAATTGTCCTGATGAATGGTGTCCAAGTCTCCGTAGGTCAAGAGAATACAAGAGAGAAAACAGGACTCGCACAAACTTGGCTAGCTGGTTCACAAATATGCAGAGTGAGCCCTGAAGGAAGGGGTGTTTTTCAAAGAATGCTGAAAGAAAAAACTGGAATGCAGAAAACAAAACAATCCTGAACTATCCTTTTTGTTTTTTGTTTTGTTTTGAGACAGGGATTTTTGAGACTAGCCCTGACTGTCCTGGAACTCACCCTTTAGTTCAGGCTGGCCTTGAACTCAGAGACGTGCACACCACACCAGAACTAAAACATTATATTTTATTTAAAAAAATTAACCTAAAATGGATTATGCATCTAAATATAAAATAGGAGAAGTTTAGGAGGAGATTAAAAAATCCTCATTACCTGATGTTACTTTAGCATTTTCTATAAAAGAAAAATTGGTAAATTGGATTTTATCAAAATTAAAAGTTTTTACTGTGTAATGTAGTGTAAACAGGATAAAATGGTAGACACACACCTATAATGCCAGCATTTGGGCAGGAGAGGCAGGGATATCAGGAGCATGGTTACCCTTGGTCTTTCAGTTGCTGAGAGCACTTGTTTTTGCGGAGGACCCAGTTCAGTTCATAGCACCCACAGGGTGGCTCACAACCACCAGTTCCAGAAGACCTGCAGCTCTCTTCTGAACCGTGTGGCTACCAGGCATGCGCACGTAGCATATACAGACATGCAGGCAAAACAGTTACACTTACCATCTTTAAAAAAAAAATTTTTTTTTTTTTTTTTTAAGTCAGGCATGGTGATGCACACTTTGAATCCCATTACTCAGGAGCAGAGGGACAGGCAGATCTTTTTGAGAACGAGGCTAGCCTGTTCTACAGAGCAAAGCTCTCTCGGCCACATAGAGAGATAACTGCATAATAAGAAAAGAAAAATACCTCAAACAAACAGAAATGCAGATCTATGGCCATAGCAATACAGTCTAGGGGGCTTGATCGGGTTCCTTTTCTAGTTAAAGAATGAAAAGGAGCCAGCAGCGGGGACACTTAGCATACCGTTTTTTATATGGGAACTTGGTAGGTGGAAAACCTCACTTCAAGTTAATGGTGAAGGCATGGCTGTGATATTTATAGATATGTTTTCCCCATAGCTCATAAATTCTTCCCAAGGTAGCACAAAAACCATACCCTGCCTTGTCAGAGTAATCATTAGAAAGGAAAGAATTCTGCATGGAAAGGCCATGAACAACTGGAATGACAGGCCTCGCTGGGTTTCCCCGCTTAGTCTGTGGCATGAGATCAGACTCCTTCTCTCCAGTCACACTACATGGCTGCCTGTGCTACAATACGGCTATTCCACTACAATGAAGTCTCCAGGAAACGAGACTTTCTGAACCACAAAAGGATGGGGTTCAGAAAAGTCAACATGTAGAGGTTCCTAAACAGTTGTGAACCCAGAAAAAGGCCCAGAGGCCCTTCCTCCACTCCTGCATCTCTTCATCAGCCTCTTCCAACTGCAATGTCTTTACGATAAACCAGGCAGCAGGCTTCCTGAGCTCTGTGAGCCGATCAAGGAAAGGCTGCAGGAATGATTTCTACAGCCAGTATCAGAAGCACCAGCAAAGTTTCCCAAGGCTTGAGGCTTGTGCCTGACACTGGTTATGGGACCAGTCCTAGTACCTCAGTCCTGTCTTGTCATCCTCGCCACTGCCCCCACCCCTGCCTGTGGCTCTAATGCCATCTCCTGGCAGGCACCTTCAGAGTGAACTGAGTGAGGACACCGGGCTGGCATCTGCCAGTGCTGTACAGACTGCCTGGTGCCTAGAAACCCCTCGACATGTGGCATGGGAAGTGATCTCTGATGTGACAGTATAGAGAAGAAACTTTCAAAACAGAAGAAGTGAGAACTCTATCTAGAAAATCTAAAGAATCAGTAAAAACAAACCGGGCAGACTGGAGAGATGCCCAGTGATTAAGAGTGTTCCCTCTGCATGAGGACCAGAGTTCAGATCCTAGCACACAAGTACAAGTCCAGCCGTGCGCAGGGCACAGGGATAATATTCCTGGGGCCTGCTGGCTTCCAAGTTAGTTAACCACACTGGCTCGGATTCAGAGAGAGTCCCTACACCTCAAAGAAATAAGTAGAGAAACCAGAGAAAGACACAGGTGGCTTTCCTCTGGCCTTCACACATGCATGTGCGTGTACTACTCTCTCTCACACACACACACATGCACGCACACACACACTCTCTTAAATAAACACAACTCTAAAACAACCAACACTATAAAAAAGAGAGCCTGACAGAAACTTGTAAGCCTGCACGCTTATAAACCAGACAAGCATTCATTCACTCATTCACGTATCAAAAAGAAACTTCTCATCCAGGCATAGCAGCACACAACTTCAATCCCAGCACCTGGGGGCAGAGACAGGTAGATCCGAGGTTGACACCAGCCTGGTCTACACAGAATTCCAGGACATCCAGAGCTACATAGTGAGACCTTGTCTTAAATACCTCCCCTTGCAAAAACAAAACAAACCAGGCTTCTCGAAGAATCAGTAGGAAAAGACAAATTAATAGGAAAAAAATAGTCTAAGAACATATACAAGGGGCTAAAGAGGTGGCTTAGAGGTAAAGGTACGTGCTGCTAATCCCAGTGACCTGAGTTCAACTCCTGAATGTTGCTGTCTCTGACCTCCACATGTGTGTCATGGCACATGTGCCCACGTAAAAGAAAATGTATATATATATGTATATATATATATATATATATATACATATATATATACACACACACACACACACACACACACACATATATGTCCCAAATGATGTCATATTTAGGTCATGTGATAGGACCAAGGTAATGACAGAGGACCCAGGTAATGTAATGTCATATATATATATACATATATATATACATATATAAAAACTTTTATATACACACATTTGGGAATATATGTATTTATAAATGTGTTTTTCTTCAAGGTCAATGGTAATCTGGAAGGCAAAAGATAAATTCTATTTCACACCCATTTATAGGAGCTAAACTTTCAAAGTCTGCAGGTTAGCTATTTTTTTTTTTTTCAAAGAAAGAAAAAACTTGAACTTGTATATCACTAGTTGTTTATTCCAGGAACAGGAGTAGTAGCTGCAGGAGCACTGGATCTTGGCTGCTCAGTCCAAGCTGTCCAGGAGGCAGCAGCAGCAGAGTGCAGCCCAGCACGCGGCCAGGACTGCCTGACACCCGCCATCCGTGGTGTTCTTCCTTTCCCGTTCCAAAATGTACACTGGGAGGTGGGGCAGGCGGGGGGAGAGAGAGACCAGTTAAGAAGGGGCTTGAGCAGCCACGGTCTGGCAGCATTTACCACACTGTAAGACTCACCCACACAAGACTGTCAGCTCCACGCGGGCGGGACAGGGGCCACTCCAGTGTCTGGCACCCAGCAGAAGCTGCCAGACTACCGTTTCTGGTCACCTCACTTTCCGTAAGTCATATGAAACCCCAACCAGCACCTCATTTGATGTCCAGTTTACAAACAGTTGGATGAGTGCTCCAATTTACAGCCCCTGTCCTAAGCCCAGAGTTCGTGGCGCTGGGGAAGCTTTACCTACTCTCATTTGATCCTCACAACCACGTGTAACACTGCCATCATGGTGACGTTCTCACACATCTTTACGGTAGGGGCAGCACTTCTGCAAGGGGATATTTGTAGGGACGGGATTCAACTACTTGATAAGAAAAAAAAATCAGTGAATTTACCCTAGTGTCCACTCAGCTAAATAAGGAAGAGAATATGCCAGAGAACAGGGAATACCAGCCTTTAAAGAGAGCTGGGCAGGTCTTCTATGTGGTCAAGAGAGTGAGCAAGGGAGGGACAGAGTAATGTTTTTATAGGTTTTATATGAAAAGAGTGACCTATGTCTCTGAGACAATGTAAGAAACTTAAATGTCAGAGTCTGGGTAAGAGTAGAGGTTTTTACTTCACAGTTTTCACCTTTCTTGAATCTATTTAATTTAAGCCACACTCAAAGGCGTTGTTCTAACTAAAATAGGAGGGAGGGGAGGGAGGGAGGGAGGGAGGGAGGGAGGGAGGGAGGGAGGGAGGGAGGGAGGGAGGGAGGGAAACAGGCAGAGAGAGGCCCAGCTCCTCCGGTGGGAAGGTTCCTGTCTGATTTTGGCTGTCTTGAACCCTCCTGTCCTCTCTGTAAGTGCTAGTTGTGGTGCTCGCTGACTTGGATTGCTCCTGAAGTCACTGTCAATCAAAAGTCCCACTGAGCCCAACTCCACCCAATCTATGCGCCCCTCAATGCCACACCTGGCAGCTCTGATCCTGGTCCATCTATTATCAGCCTCAATTCTAGTCAGACTCCTCAGACTTTGCTGCCTATTGGCCCTAGGTGAACACAAGGACTCAGGCCAGGCAGCAGAAGCCAGATCAACTTCCTGGCCCTCCCCATAGGCAGCCTCAGGGCCTAGAGGGTGAGCATCCCTTACTTGGGTCATTCCTAGAGCTGGGCCCAAACACATTCTGTCAAGGTTTCTGTAGAGCCCTGCTTCCTCCTAAGCAGCACACATTTCTACCCAGCCCCAGCCTCACCTTCTTTTCTCTGGGTTTTCCTAGGGAGCTGACAACTCGGCTGATCTGAGTCATGGAGGAAGAGGGCACAGGAAGCATCTAACACCGAGGAGGACTCTAGGTCCTGGGTCCCCTTTCTCTGCTCACCTCAGTATGACCCCTATGTTCCTCCTGTGTCCCAAGCAGAGTTCCTGCATCCCAAAACTCCAGTTACGGGTGCCCTCCAGTGCTGCTCGCCTGGCTCCTCAGGGGCACCCTATCAGGAGACGCTCTGGAGCCTACTCCAGAGTTCTACCAACACTGAGGATACGCCGCTCATCTTGTGCAAGTATCTCCTTTTGCTACTCCTTCTAGGTGGCCCTCCAACATCTGGAACACTAACATACAGGACTGCAGCCTTCTAGCCAGCACAGCTGCTTTCATCTAGGCACGGCCTTCATAATTTATCATTGCCATCTCTGGGCCCAAGCCCAGGAAGTCCTGCACATTACAGGTGGCCAGCATCTTATGGTACAATTTTATGGAGAAGAAACTGCCTCAGAGAGAGTTTGATTTTGTCCAGAGTCAGCTGTCGGCATTTCCTCACCAGTCTCCCGGCTAAGCTGCGGCACCTTCTCGCTGTCCCACACTTAACTCATAACCAACTCATTTGCTCAAGAACGTAGGCTCCCTGTCACAGCACTTTTTCCTTCACTGCCTGAACTATTCAGATTCCGTGGATCCTGTGGTTGTGTATGGCTTCAGATACCTCAGAGCCAAATGTCCTTCAGAGATTAAAGGCACAGTCTGGCAGTCAGGGACCAGATCCAGCATGGCTCACAGCTGTTCCCCAAGTGTGTGCATTAGCATACCGTTATGAGGCCCCGGCCAGCTCTCCGAACACGTAGGACATAAGTATCTGAAACAGTATATCCTGTCCCACCTGCAACAGGCAAAGAGGCCGCCCCAACTATGTTCTCAGGGTGCCTCTGTCCCTATCTCTCCAGCCCTTCTTACCTCAGGAGTCTGAGGTACAGCTGGCAGAAGTAAGTAAGGTAGGGGTGAAAGGAGCAGCAGGTTCTGCCAAGACTGGTGATGGAGGGTCAGATAAAAAAAAGAAAGAAAAAAAAACCTTTCCTGTATATAAAAGGATGGGATATATTATTTAGTTTTTGTCCGCAGTCCCTGGCTCCTAACTCTCTCCCAGAGGCAAGCCACAGAAACTAGGACTTCTCTTCCCTAAAGCAGGTTCACAGAAATACTAAGCCTTCCCTGTTTTTCTGTCTTGGAACTCCCTATAAAAAAATGAACTCCTTTAAGGCGCACTTGTGAATTCAGGTCCAGACTGGTCTACCTAGTGCGTTCCAGGACAGTCAGCACTATATAGCGAGACCCTGTCTCAAAAAAACAAAACAACAACAACAAAATGAACTCTCTTGGCCTCCCATGAAGTAGGTCAGAAGTCTCTCCTTATTCCCTTAGGGTCCTGCCCAATAGCCCTGGAGGGAGGAATCCTATACTGACAAGCCTGCTCTATTGGTGTCCTAGCTGACCCTTTACTTGATCAGTTCTCAACCTGTGGATAATGACCCCTTGGGGGTCAAATGACCCTTTCACAGGGGTCCCCTAAAAAACAGATATTTACATTACAGTTCATAACAATAGCAAAATGACAGTTATGAAGTGACAATGAAAATAACTTTATGGTTGGGGTTCACCACAACATGAGGAACTAACTGTATTAAAAGATCGAAGCATTAGGAAAGTTGAGAACCACTGCTTCAGTTCAATCATGGATTGCCTGTGCATAAAACATACAAAGGACAGAGTTTGGGTCTTCTGGACAGCCCCAAACTCAGGGCAGATCCTGGAAGAGTCTGATCTGTAGAGGGCACAAAAGTACTACTCTCTGCACTCTTTTGTGCTCCATGCCTCTTCCTCTATTTCTGTACTGGCTTTTATAATAAATCAGCAAACGTAAGTGTTCCCTGAGCCACTAAAGCAAACAAGTGAAGTGGGTTGTGGGGACTCCTGTGAGCAGCAGTTGACTGGAACTACAGGCAAAGCAAGAGAGACTCAGACTGGCATCTAGATGGAGGAGGACATGGAGGAGCCTGGGCTTTCAACCGCAGGATCTGATGCCATTCTGGGTAGACGACTTGAAAAGCTGATCAGACAATACCCAGGCTGGCATCTGGTGCTACAGAGCCAGATGCTTGCTTCTTTGGTGTTGTTTAAGGTCAGCAGCTTCTATGCTGTTGTTTAAGGTCACAGACATCTTCTGTTTTGATGGATGATAAGGGAACAGACAAAAAGAGGCACTTTTCACAACAGAAAGGGGTTTTCCTGGGTATCCTAAAGAGATGCAGTACTCTTTTTGTCGGCTTGACACAAACTGAGTCTTCTGGGAAGAGGGGGCCTCAGTTGAGGAATTGCCTGGACTGTGGGCAAGTTTGTGGGACATTTTCTTGACTGATGATTGATGTGGGAGGGCCTAGACCACTGTGGGTGTTGCCATTCCTGGTCAGGTGGTCTTGGAATGTGTAAGAAATCGGGCCGAGTCAGCCATAGAGAAGCCAAGAGGGGCAGCATCCCTCTAGGGACTCTACTTGAGCTCCTGCCTTAGCTTCCCTTGGTGATGGACTGTGATCCAGATGTTTACGACAAATAAACCCTTTCTTCCCTAGGTTGCATTTCACCGTAAATGCACATGAGTAAATACAGTAAAAAGCACATGAGGATAGATGTCCTCCATCTAAGTCATAAGCCTTAAGACATGGTGTCTCAGGCCAGAGAGATGGCTCAGAGGTTAAGCACACTGGCTGCTCTTCCAGAGATCCTGAGTTCAATTTCCAGTGACCACATGGTGGCTCACAATCATCTATAATGAGATCTGGTGCCCTCTTCTGGTGTGTAGGTGTACATGCAGACAGAACAGTGTATACAAAATAAATAAATAAATCTTAAAACAAAGACATAGTGTCTCAATTTTGTAGGAGGTACTATATTCAGTATTTCAGAATAGTGATTTTAATAAAACATTTCAAATTGAACTTAAATATACAATGATCTACCTGCTAGCCAAATAACCTTAGGTAGGAAATAATCTCTCTTTGCCTCGGTTGCCTCTACTGTAAAAGAGGGATATAATATTGGCAAATCTGCAGACCCAGGAGTTGTACAGACCATTCATTGTTAGAGCAGCACTAGGACACTGTGGATCACTAAGTAAACATCACTGAACTACTACTGTTATTCACAGGACTGTGAATTTTCGGGCAGGTCCCCTCCTGATCAAGTGAGGAATGGTCTTGGTGTATGTGTCCAGGGTAGCCTTGAACTCTCAAATTGCCTCTGACTCCCAAATGCTGGGATGACAGGCATGTGCCACCATGTCAGACAAAAGTAAGCCTCTTACAGGCAGGTCTAGATTAAAAGATAAATAAATAAAGGGAGACTTTATTCTTCCCTTGGACTCTAGGGGAAAAGCTTCTGGACTAAACAAGAGGCAGGAGGCAAATCCATATGCTGTTCTAGAAGCAAAGGGCCCCACTGTAAGAAAGGACAGTTCCTGTGGGGAAAGAATGTGCCACTCTAAGGAGAGACAGAATGAAGACCAGAGCTGGTAGACCCATGGGAGGAGAATGGCTTGGGGGTAGCCTTGAAATTAAGGTCTTGCCTCTGTATCCTTCCTTGCCCAAACACACAAACATCTCCACACAGTTACTGTCACTTTTCCTCTGGCCTCAACAGAACTGGAGTCCAGGTCACACCTTTGGGAAGTCCAGTGCTTAGAAGCCCAGGCAAGGCCCAGGTAGAGTACTTCCAAGGGCAGTGGAGGGAACCTTACATACTGAGCCTGAGACTCAGGAACCATGGGAAGCAGCATGGGGCTACAGCCCAAGAACATAAACATAGACAGACTGACATACACCTCACCCACTGAAGGCCCGAATAGCCTGAGCACCCTGGCAGGAACCCTGCTCCTCCCAAGGATTTCATCTGCACCTGCCTCGGGACCACCTGTTTGGGCCTCAGCCTTCCCAAGATCCAGAATGGGCAAGAACACCTGCGCGCACGCACACCCATCCACCTCCAGGAGCTGGTCTGGCTGCATACCTTCTGAATAACTCTTCTTTCCCCTTTCCTTGTCAAAGGAATGGCCTGCAGGGCAGGGGAAGAAAGTACCCCAGAGTCAGCTCCCAAACCAGCTGCCTGGCTCATTAACTGGCTGCTCCCAAGTGGATAGCAGAGACTCAGTTCAAGGTTGGATCACCTTGTGAAAATATCCTCCTTACCCTCTGTCCTCATTAAAAACCTCTGATCCTGAGGTATCTGCTTGTCCTCTAGCATTCAAGACAAACTCAAGACAACAACAGGTCATAATCCAGGCCACAGCCCTGATAGGTCCCTTATCTGGCTCAGATCTGCCTGGTACCCCTTTCCTCCCTAGTTCAGGTTCTAGTTCAGCCCTGCTTCTAACTTGAACTGTCCTTGTCATGTTTCAGAATTGATATTGGTGCTTAGTAGTGAGCACCTTAAGATGGAAATGTCGACAAACCGCCATCTGAATATTCTCCCTCTCTCCCAGCAGCCATGTGCCAGAGCAGCTGGGAAAAGTACCTGAGAAAAACCAGGAGGATCCTCCTTTGCTTTGCACCATCCCGGCTCTAAGCAGCTCCTTGAAGGAGCCTTCTGCACCTTCTCCAGACCACCAAGGCTCTTTCAAGCCTGAGATTCCTTGCAGGCATGTAAAACCAGCCTTATCAGCTGGGCTGAGGCAGAGAGGGGCTCACGTGAAACTTCAGATGAAAAAGAACCTGAGTCCAGGCCAGTCCAAGCTGCTGAGCATGTCTACAAGAACAGAGTGAGCTGGATAATGGACTAGCCAGTGATGCTTTCCTTTTCACTCTCGTCAACAAGGACACAGGACTATTGGACATACATTCATACACTGCAGCTGAATTCTGAGTTCCTTGTTAACACACTGAGATCCAGGGAAGGGTGGCAGGAACAGGGGCCGGCAGGATCTCTGTACCATTCACACGGGTTGCATGGCCCACGATCTAGGTCCTTACCTAGCATCTGTGGCTATGTAGAAGACCACACAACCAGCCATTTGCATTTCCAGCAGTAACGCCAGGCAAATACAGAGGGACCCAGGCCCAGGAAGCCTTATCTATAACAGGACAGCTGCAACCACAGAAAGCCCACTCCCAGGCAGGTGTGTCACTAGCTGGCGCAACCAGTCAGGTGGCAATTCCCAACACTGAGGAACTTCACAGGTGGGCCGTTTACAAGTGGACATCCACAGGTAATTCCACATTCTCTGCGTGCTGCAAGAACCAGTTGAGCAGGGTTAGCCCACGCCTTTCATCCCAGCACCTGGGAGGCAGACATAGGCATATCTCTATGAGTTTGAATTCAGCCTGGTCTGCAGAGAAAGTTCCAGGACAGCCAGAGAAAGGGTTTTTTGAGACAGGGTTTCAAGGGTTTTGAGAAACCCTGTCTCAAAAAACAACAACAACAGCAACAACAAAAAACTGTTGAAACAAAAGCAGATTATCAGAGCCAGCAAACTGGGGGGCACTGACATATCTACACAAAGCTTCTGAGTAGAAGACAAGAGTCCTCAGGCTTTAGCAGCTCATGGTTTCAAGTCTCAAAATGAAGCCATGAGAAGCCCAAAAGACCAGAATGATTCTGTCTGGCAGCCCCAGGCTGCCCCCTGAATGTCAAGGCTACCTCCCGCAGTTGCAAGGAAGTCACCAACTGAAGAACTCTCCATGGAAAGTGATATGTAAAAATGTAGCTGTAGCCTGTCATGAAGGCCGATCAAATATCAAAACGTAGGGTGATGCTGAGGTGACCACTCATGGGTGTGCTGCAGTCTAAATTTAGAAGGTGAGTAAAGCTGACTTTTGGTCTGAAAGCCAAGCCCTCAGAGGAGAAAGGTAATTTGTCAGCAACTAATCTTTGAAGACATCTGACTTTACTACCCTTGCCCCAAATAATTGAATGCAAGGACCTGAACAAATACTGCATACCCAAGATCATTATTTACACTATTTGAAATTATTTACAATGGCTGTAAGCTCAACACAAATCAATATCTACCAATGAATGAATAAACTAAATGTGGAATATATCTTCAGTGGAATATTATTCAGCCTCAAAAATAGAAGGAACTTTTGATAAACCCTTAGAACATGCTACATGAACTCAACCAGTTACAGAAGGGCAGATGGTAAATGACTATATGTTTCCATTTGTCTGAAATTACATACAGTAGCCAAATCCACAGGCAGAAAGTAGAATGCGGTTGTCAGGGGCAGAACAAAGGGGCTCTATTATTCAAGAGGTACCAAGTGTCAGTTTGGGAAGAAACATTTTGGGGACAATGACTGAATATTTGAATGCAGCTAATACCAGAGAGCTATGTCTTTAGATGTGGTCAAAAGAGCAGATTTTATGTTATGAGTATTTAGCTACATACATCCTTTCAAGGATTCTGAGTGGTATCAAAACCTACATTCGTTAGTCTCCTATTGATTCAGGAGGCTTCCGGGGCTCTTCAACATTCAGGAAGTCAGGACGCCACAGCTTAGTTCACTGTGGCGAGCATCTTTAGGCTGGTGGTTCAGGGACATTCTGTTCTAGCAGCAGTTTCAATTCTCCATGGGTCCTGTGCTCCCTGTGGCTAGCCTGGACGCCAGTCAGCCAGAGGCAAGTCCTGGTTAGCAAAAACCAAGTCTGCTCAGCCTGGCTCGGTGCCTGCCTGCTTTCCCGCCTGGAGACTTCCAGACTGCTCCTTCCGAGCACCTCTCACACCCAGCACTCCAGGAGAAACCAGCTGGAGCCACTCAGTCCTGCCTCACATGCTCACTGCTTTTCCTGATACAGACCGCCCTGGAGGAGGGCCCTGAAAAAGAAGAGTCTAACTTGGGGAGCTCATAGAACAGTTGGGGAGAAGAAATGAAGCCGCATAAATGCATGCCACACCAGGGAGAATCAACATGAAGCATGGTGAAACTCGGCATCAGGAAGGGCCCTCTTGTAACGGGCTGAGGCGGGATGGACGCCAACCCTGTACCACTTTTGTCAGACCCTGTCTTCTTCTGACCAGTACAGGCTCCATGGTGGTTCACGCTCCCAGGGTGAAATAGTGGTGAGGGGGGTCAACACGTGACCTGTTATACTGTATGTAGCAGCAGGAAAGGTGCTTGGAACCAGGGAACCATGAGAAGTGGGTGGGAAATGCGGGGGAGTAGAATAGAACCAGAGCGGCTTGGCAAGCCAGGCCTGGTGGCTGGGGTAGGATTGCCAAACTCAAGGACAGCTGGGAATTTTAGACTAGCCTGGGTAACTTTGTGAGAGAGACCTTGTCTCAAAATAATGCAAACATTTTAAAAGGACTGGAGATGCAGCTCAGTAGTGGAGTGTGCCCAGCCTCTAATGCAGGTGGCTCTGAATGTAACACTGCTAGGATGGTTTTAGAGAGCTAAACAGAAATCAGAGAAACCACTGTTTCTCAGTTTTTAGTACTGGAATTACAGGAAAAGGGGAAAGGGAGATGTTCCTTTGTGGGAAGCCAGTTCTTTGGAACCTGTTCAAATGGGCAGAGATCACCAAGGAGGAAGCTGCTGTTTCTTACCCGTCGTGTCCAGGTACAGAAAGGCACAGGCAGCTGTTATCTGCAATGTCAGCCTGACTCACATGGAGTGCCAGCCCCGGGAGTCTCATTCAAACAGTATCGGCCACATTCTCCAGGCAAGCAAACACAGCCATATCATTTCTACTGAACACAAAGCATGTTTTATCTTAGGTATACAGACCACAACTGGCTTCTACCCGGAACAGATTTCTAGGTTACTAATTAACAGCTCCCACAGATGTATTTATGCAAAAACACTCCAGGCTATTTTCTTCCTTGACCAGCAGACATAATTATACGACAGTAAAAATAGCTGTTTTCTCCCGAATGCAGTTAGAGCCCTGAACCCATTGAGTTCTGAGGTCAAGAATGGGACAGGATGACACTGCCAGTGACTATGTTGAGATGGTACAGACCTTACCAGTAAGAACTGGCTGGTCCATGCCTCCCCTCTGTGTACTGAGCACACTGCCCAGAGTTAGAGGAACTCTAAAGGTTATCCTTGCACATCTGGAAAGAACACTGTCACATCTGTTAGTCACAAATGCTGTTGTTTTTGTAACACTATGATAAACTAATATCCACCTGAAGGTCAATGCCAAAGGGTCCTGAAAACCACTCTCTTACTCATAGGCACACTTATTTATCAAGAGAGGCCAAAGGTTTCCCTAGTGGAGAAAGGGAGCTTTATGGCTAGAACTCTGTTGCCTGGAAGACAGGGCCAGCATTTAGAGAAACACCCTTCTCCCATAATCGACACTATCAGTCTGGCCAGCTTGTCATTAAGCATTCAAAAGATCCCCCACATTCCCACTGAACCAAGATGCTAATTTTTGCCATAAAACCCTAAAATGGGTAGTCCTTGGAGGTGAAGCAGGTATACTCAGGAAGGCTAGAACACACTTGATTTTCCCCAAACCACTGAGGAGAGTTCAGCTGCCCAAGGCAGCGGGTTTATTTATAGGGCCACCATTTAGGAAAACTGGAGACAAAACAGAAGCCCTCTCAGGGAACTCTGAGGTCCACCACGTCACTCACTCGCCCTGGGGCACACTCTTGGACAGTCTGAAACATTCCACCATCGGCCTGTGCACAGCAGACCATTATCTCAGCTGGCAACTGGCCCTGCCAAGGAACACACTGCAGAGAAAGGAGAGACAGCCTAGGGCAAGGCGCCTGCCCTACAGCCAGCCTCAAGGCCACTCTTGAAGCAACAGTTTCTCCCAGCTTTAGGTCCCTCATCTGTAAAATGCACCGGTTTCTTCACCGAGTTAATGCGAATAGGCCAGTGTCCAGGACAGGCCAGTGTGCAGTGTGTGTTGACAGCTATTGCTACTACCCAGACAGACACCCAAAGGAAGGAAGGCGGAGCCCCCAGGGGCCGAAGCATCTGGAAGTACCACGGCCACAGAACAGAGCTGGTAGAGCCTGCACTTACGTCTATGTAATGAACTAGCGTGTTTCTGAAGAACCAACGAGAGGCAAGGAATGCCAGCTGAGGGACAATCCAGAAAGGCCAGGAGTGCGTCCTCCCAATAAATAAAACTCCTAATCACACCGGCAGCCTCACAGTACTCGGGGCCAGCTGGCATCAAGAACCCTTCCAACACCCTACCCTCCTAACTTCTTCTCTCATGATTAAAGGGGGCAATGATAAGTGAGCGTTTCTAGGAATTCCTTTTGACCTTCAAGAAGAGCCCTGGTGAGCCCTCAGCAACTAGTTCCACCTGGATAAAACTGGTTAGGTCTTCAGTGACACTTAACTCTTTGCCCATAATCCGCCATAGGGAATTCAATAGGTCTAGCAGAAAGAAGGCACCAAATGAATAAATGAATAAGCAATCTGCTTTATGCTTCACAATTGTCACTGGAATGGCTCCTGAAATCACTTTCAAATCACTTGAAAGCAAGATGCAGGTTTAGATTTAGCTGACTGCTCTCTGAAGAACTATAAGTATTAGTAAAAGCACCAAAAATCAACCAGCCTCAGGTAGTGAAGGAAGACAGTTAATCGTATATATATATATATATATATATATATATATATATATATTCTTTTGAGACAGGGTCTCATTTTATAATCCAAGCGAGGCTCAAACTCACAATCCCCAGCCTTTAGCCCCTAGAACGCTGAAACCACAGGCAAGTGGCACCACGCTCACCTGCTATCCCCTTCTCTCAGCTCAAATGCTTCAAACAAGAGCTGGGCATACCCTAAACTTTTCATCAAGGGCTGACAGCAATCCCTGGCATCAGGACCATCACCTTAGACCACAGGAAGGATACCTTGGGAGAGGATCAAGCAAGTAAATGGAGCAGAGCGCAGCGGTGCTGCTGAGCAGTTGGCCAGGGAGAGCAGGCCCTGAGCCTTTTTGGAATTGTTCTCTTGGTTCTATAGCCCCAGAATATCCTGTCCACAGCCCAGGGAAATTCATGGTTACTCAAAGCCTTTCAGAATGTCTTGGGCAGGAGTTTTGGGGGGCATTCTAGAGTAAGGGAAAAGAATTGTGGTCTATAAATGACCCAAGATACACCTGGTACATGATACAAGCAAAAAGAAAAAAAAAAAAAAAAAAAACCGTTCTGCTCATTTAAGAACTCACAATAAAGAACCTTTTGAGGTTGTTTACTTTTTGTTTGTTTTGGGTCTCACTATGTAGTTCTCACTGTCCTGAACTCAATATCATTATGTAGACCAGGCTGGACTCTTAATTTACAAAGCTCCGCCTGCCTTTGCTTCCCAAATGCCCAAGTGGTGGAATTAAAGGTATGTGCCACCATGGCCAGCCTTCACATCTCCAGCCTCCATATTCAATCCTACACACTGCTTCTGTAAAATCCTCTTAGCTGGGCAAGTGCTTGAGAGTTCATGATGTAAATGAGGCCCTGGGCTCTCATCAAAGTCATCAAAGTTCAGAGAGAATCTAGGTACTATAAAATAAAGACCTAGGGAAATTCTACCTCCAAAAAAGTATGAAAAATCTCTTCTAGGCTGCTCCTATGGTCTTTGGGAAAGGGATGTTTAAAGGGAACAAGGCCTAAAGCCGAGGATCCCAAGGAGAAACCTGGGCTATACCCCAAGAACAGAAAATTATGGGAACATGTACAATCTGTTCCTCCCCCTTGCTTCAGAAAGCGCCTAATATCTAAAATGCCAAGAGTGAGTCATACCCCCTAGAACGAGGGACCTTTTCCAACCAGTACCCCAGTCTAAGCACACAGGCCAACTGCTGCAGCATGGAAGGGAAAGGAGGGGAGCCCAACTGGACCCCTGAAACTCAAGGGCTGCACCCTTGACTGCACAGAGCAGCAGGCTTCCTGGTGTGCGCTTACAACTTTCCCTATGAGTTGACAGGAAAATACTTCCTGGACAGAAGACCTAACTCTTCCAGGGAGCCATGGCAAGACAAGAGGGTTAATAGCTCCTGTATTGTCGGGGTCCAGTCACGGGGTCTGTTTCTGCGGATCCAAGTTCTTGCCAGTTGGACCCAAGTTCTCAACTTAGGAGGTTGGAGGTAGGCCTCATCAGTTCTGTAAGCCCAAGGACAACCTCTTATAGATACAAGCTCACCAGATTTAGGCTATGCTTAATATACTTGTCATAGTCCATTTAAGTCAAATACAAGTCTCCAACACTCTCTGTGGCTCAGTTTACTCTCCTGAAAAATGGCTACAAAAAGCACCAACCTCTTAGGACTGTTATAAAGCTAATATGAGATAGTCCTTGAAAAGCCATCAGTACAGTGCCTAGCACAAAACAGAAGAAAACTGTGGCTGTTATTGTTATTATTCTATTTTTAGATTAGTCAAGGGCTAAAATGAAAAGCAATCTTTTTGCAGTGCATTATACTGCTTTGAGATGTTTTTAAAAACAAGTACAGCTGGTCTGGGGAAACAGCCGAGTCATGTGCAAGCATGAGGACATGAATTTATAGCCCCAACACCCACATAAAAAGCTAGTCACGGTGGTACATGCTCATAAGCCTAGCCCTCGGGGATGCTGCTGAGCAGACAGACCCTGGGGACTTGCTGGCCAGCCAGTCCAGCAGAAACAATGAAGCGATCAGGAAGCAATCCTGTGTCAATTAATAAGGTAGAGAAACAACTGGGGAAGACATCCCAGGTGAGGCACATATTAGATTGGGGTGGAGGAAAACACAGTAAGGAGTCAGCAGAGAGACTAACATCTGAAATGGAGACCTCAGTATAAACTGACACCATTCCTGAAGACTCACATTGTCAGGGCCAAGGGCGGTCTAAAATGTTAACAGCGACAGGAACAACCGAACCCCCAGCACACTTTCATGCAGTACAGGGTCAGCTTCAAATCTATCCCCTGGATAAAGACCTTCTATCAGATGAACTGCAGAAAGGGCTGCATCATGGACTCGTGAGATGGCTCAGCTGTCTGCTGCCATGCCCCATAATCTGAGTTCAATTCCCGGGCCTCACATGGTGGAATGAGTGCATGCTGGTCACAGGCTCTACCATTTCCCCAGTTCCACAAGATACACTTGTATCTTGGAGACTAGAGCCTTCTGATACCTCTAGAGCTGGCGTTACGGAGGTTGTAACCCATGAAATATGGGTGCTGGGAACAGAGCTCGGACTTCTAGATGGGCAGTGCTCGCCTTAACCACTAAGCCATCTCTCCAGCGTCTACAAAATTAGCTTTAAAAAGGGGCCAGGTTTCTTGCTGTAAGGACCCAGGTCTAACAAGAGGCAGAAGCTCTGGGTGTTAGGGGAGCTAAGGAAGCTGGGCTGTGGAGACACCAACTTCCCCGGCCAAGGGTGATTCTGGATTTGGTCTTTACCGTGCCATGTCTGCAGCTGAGCCCTCACTCAGGAGAACAATCCTTGCTGCTTTTCTTGTCAGAAGTCTAATGAGAACCATCTGTGGCACACCCCCTCAACTCTGGAGAGCCACAATACCGGTAGAATGCAGACTTTTAAAAAGGTGTTTCCTGGGTAGCCAGTTCTCCTGGAAGGGACTTCCATGAAAACCCAAGGGAGACTTCAGCTGTAAAGAGGTTCTCCTCAGGTTTCCAGTATGGCTAACCACACTGGCCACTGGAAGGATGGTGCTAGGTGGCTTTGGGCATTGTGCCACATGAGCAGCTGGTGTGACAAGGGCCACATTGTCCTATGCAAGCCCTGGAGTCTAGGCCCTCACTGCACAGCTAATGCCTTATTACATTCAGAAGCACTTATCTAGTGGAGATCCCTGCCACTCTGGTGTCCCCAGAACTAGTGACCCGGAGCACTGGTCTTGCTCGGTAGAGTGCAGCTTGCAAAGAGGAATTCCAACAGCGTGTGCCCAGCCAGTCTTTCTGAGACTGACCCACTCCACCCCACCACAGCTTAAACTTCCTTAGCTGTCTCTGGAGAGCACTGTTTTTTTGTGACTTGTTTTCCTTGCCCCCTAAACGAGTGTCCTCACTGTTTCTACCGGCCTAATTAAAGAAAGCGTTGTGCAAGGTGAAGGATATGTGGGCATTTCGTTCTCAAGATGAGGTGGGGTAATATTTGGGCAGAAAACCCAGGCTGTATATAGATAAGGGGGGGAGGCTAAGAATACAATGACAAACTGGTCTCAACAACCCAGTTTGCTTCTAGCCAACAGGCACTGGATATACCCACCAACTAGCCAAGAAATATGTTGTGTTTTCATATTCCATTACCTCTGAGTGCTGAGTGCTGGCAAAGCCAAGCCTTTCAAAAACGAAAGGCAGAGAGATCCATCTGCCCCTACCTCCCAAGTGCTGAGCTTAAAGGCGAGTGCTAACACTCTTGGCTAGACTATCTTTACACAACCCACAGGTCCATGAGACTTAGGCACTTTTTGGGTAGTCTCTTTGGTAGCTGCGCTAAGTCCCTAGGAGAGTAGTAAAGGCCATTCTCACCTGCATTGTACTTAAAGGCTATCCCCTATGACAATGCAAAAAGAGCCCAAAAGTTAAACAGCTTGAAACTAGGTAGATTTGGGTTCAAATCAGGTTCAGCTAGCTACTATTTCAACAGAGCGTAAAAAAGTCATTTTATCCTCTTTCCTCTGGGACAGCTGTATGGGTTAAGGAGGACAATGTTCACAAAGCAAGCGAATCTTTTTAGATACAGTGACATTTGTGACCAGGCCTGAGTTACAAGATGCATATAACTGGTTGAAAGGGTGGTAGTTCCAAGGTTTAAATGTTTTAACCTTTTAAGTTGTGTGTGTCAGGGAGTGACCTTGAGGGAATTGCTCTCTCCTTCACCACGTGGTCCTGGGGCTCAAACTCAGCTCGTCAAGCTTGGCGGTAAGCACATTTATTCAGTGAGGCATCTTCCCCATCTTTTGGGGGGGGGGGCAGGGGGATGAGAACACATGATACATGGAAGCAAGTCAGGAAGGCTTTTGACCAGAGACCTGAGGAACAACAGCAAGACTTACAGCTTCTGTAAGTCCCTGGTCTCACATTGATATTGACATGTACCCAGAAGATGATCAATCCTCACTCAGAAAGGCAAATGGAACGGACATCGAAAGAGGGAGAAGACAGGGAACAGGACAGGAGCCTACCACAGAGGGCCTCTGAAAGACTCTACCCTGCAGAGTATCAGAGCAGATACTGAGACTCATAGCCAAACTTTGGGCAGAGTGCAGGGAATCTTATGAAAGAAGGGGTAGATAGAAAGACCTGGAGGGGACAAGAGCTCTACAAGGAGAGCAACAGAACCAAAAAATCTGGGTACAGGGGTCTTTTCTGAGACTGATACTCTGACCAAAGTCCATGCATGGAGATAATCTAGAACCCCTGAACAGATGTAGCCCATGGCAGCTCAGTCTCTAAGTTGTTGTTGCCCTAGTAATGAGAACAGGGACTATCTCCAACATGAACTCAATGGCTGGCTCTTAGATCACCTCTCCCCCTGATGGAGAAGCAGCCTTACCAGGCCAAAGAGGAAGACAATGCAGCCAGTCCTGATGAGACCTGATAAGGCTAGGGTCAGAGGGAAGGGGAGGAGAACTCCCTTATCAGTGGACTTGGGTAGGTCATGGGAGGAGATGAGGGAGGGAGGAAAAGAGGGTGGGACTGCGAGGGGGGATGAGGAAGGGCCTTACAGTTGCCATACAGAATGAATAAACTGTAATTTATTAAAAAAATAAATAAATTTTTAAAAATCAGACATTATAGGGGCCATGGTAATGCATACCTTTAATCCCAGCATTCGGAGGCAGAGGAAGGTGGATCTGTGAGTTCCAGGCAAGCCTGGTCTATAGAGTGAGTTCTAGGACAGTTGGGCTACACCAAGAAACCCTGTCAGAAAGAGAAAGAGAAAAAGAGAGAAAAAGAAAGAGAAAGAGAAAAAGAGAGAAAAAGAAAGAAAGAGAAAGAGAAAAAGAGAGAAAGAGAGAAAGAGAAAGAAAGGAAGGAAGGAAGGAAGGAAGGAAGGAAGGAAGGAAGGAAGGAAGGAAGGAAGGAAGGAAAAATTAGCAATTAATCCGTGAGTCTCTCAACCCAGAACCAGCAATGCAATAGGTGCTCAGTAAAGCAGCCATTGCCAAGAGGAGCCTAGGCTCCTAATTCAGATTGCTGGGTCTGAGTCTCAGCTCTGCAGGCTTGTCGCTGCCCAGCCATATGTTGGCCCTTGTACTTCTCTTTATCTACATGGCAGAGATAACAAGAAGGCTTCCCTCGGAGACTTGTTCTTAGGACTATGTGAGTTAGCATATAAAAGCACCCAACATACGTCAGCAAATATTTGCTCTGTTATTTAGCTAGTATTTATTATTTAATAAAAGAACCTCCTGATATTTAATATTAAAAAAACAAAACAAAAAAAAAAAAACGCTGGCCTGAAAGTTTTTGTTCTCATAGCCTTAATACAGGAATCGGTAGCATCCAGTCCTCTAGCCCCAGACTACGTAGAGACTCGGCAGCAAAGCCTGTCCAGAAGTTCTACACAGTTCCAAATTCTGAAAGCACCTTCCCGCGGCAGGCCAGCAGAACACAGCCTGTGTTTTTCAGGAGCTAACCAAGCTGGTTAGGAAGGCCTTTTCCTTCTCTGGACTCAAAGGCAGTGATCCACTTAAATTTTTATTGATTCAGACTCTACAGCAGTGGTTCTCAAGGGAAGGAGATGTGGACTCTTTGAGAATGTTTGTAAGACCTGGAGAGGTAACTAAAGAGCCTCTGCTGGAGCTAGCAGCTAAAGGGGAGGAGTGCTGCTGCAGGAAAAATGCCTGTAAAAGAAAGTATTTCTGGTAGAAAGGTGAATAATGCTGAGAAACCCTGCCCTACTTTCCCGTAACTGCTTGTAACAAATACACAATGGTATCCACGCTATGATAGCGCAGTGTCGGCCAGATGCAGAGGGCATGTGAGTGTGAGCAACAACTGCCCAGGAAATGACGTGAAGATAAATGGAGATCATGGGTTATCTGGATTATATGCAGAATTTTTAAAGTTCTAGGACTATTACTAATATTTTATTCAGCCAGTTTAGATTCCTCGGACATTTGTAACTGCTGACGTCCCAATAATGAATGTTCC
Organism: Meriones unguiculatus; assembly: GCF_030254825.1. NCBI lineage: Eukaryota > Metazoa > Chordata > Mammalia > Rodentia > Muridae > Meriones > Meriones unguiculatus. Next base: position 51,483,813 of record NC_083350.1, read on the forward strand.
ATGCTCCCGCTGTACAGTAAACGCGTTGCTCTAGTCTCAGACCAAAAGTGAATCAGGGAAGGGATGGAAAGGCATTTGGTCTTTTCTGTAAAATCAAGCTGGGGTTAGCAACTAGAAAAGACTCTTCAGTTTCGCTCTGTGCTGCCCTATGTCTCTCTAAATTGTGGCCCCCTGTCATATATTTAAAAATTTTTGAAACGGGATCATTTTATGTAGCTCTTTTTGTCCTAGAACTTGACTTGTAGACCAAGCTGGCCTCAAACAGAGTATGCCTGCTTCTGCCTCTGCCTCTCTAGGGCTAAGATGAAAGGCATGCACCACCACGTCCAGCTAATCATTCCTTTTAAAATCACTTTCTAACAGTTACTGGGGAATCTGGCAGTAAAACTGGATAAGATCTATCATGGTGCTCTTAGATCAGAGAAAAGAATTCTATAGCTAAAGGCAATGCTATAAAATTCTGAATAGACAGCAGAGTGAAGGACAGAAACTTAACCCTAACTGGGAAGTGGAAACAGCTATGTTAAGGACCAATGCCACAGACCCATGGGAAATGCAAAGCCTTCTCCATCCCCAGGCTCAGAACTGGCCAAAGCCTTTCTCTGGTCCAAGTGTGAATGCTGAGGAAAATTGACCAACGTGCACAAAAACCGGCAACCAGAGCTTCCTCCTCCCAGATGTTTTAGAAAGACTAGGTAACTCCTCCCCCTGTGCTATATATAATAATGCCGAGGTTCCAGGTTGTGAGGTGGTTGGTGCTACTCTATCGGAGTGAACATGGCCTAACCGACCCCAGCATTTCTGTACATATGTCTGTCCTTTCTTCATTCCTTTGATGCCCCAGTCTTGATATGAACGAAAGAAGTCACAGGGACTACCTGTATCCAGCCAGTCAGAGAGAGGTGAAAAATGTGTCAAGCAATATAGAGGAAATGGCATTTGTCAGAGATGAGTATGAATGGGTGCCTGGTGAGACCAAGGGACAAAATCTGAGCCTGACGCAGGCCAGACCAAAACGGGTCTCAGGCCTTCTCAATGCTGGCCATTGTTCTAAAGAGAAAAGCATTGGGTGGTGGCGGGGGGGGGGGGGGGACAACACCAATGCCAAGTTAGACTACATTTAGCTCCTCCAACCTGTCACACAGAACCATGCTGTGGGTGGAGCCTTCACCTCAGGAAGGCAACGGGACACGGCAAGGAGGAAGGAAAGGGCTTTCTCCTACTTGCAGGATCAGCAAGTTTCTCTGGCGCAGAGGCAGTTTCTGAGGTGACCATGGGGATGCACTAAGCTGGGAGCCCTTATCAAGTGCCACAGTCCCTGGTAAGATCACATAAGCAGCCTGCCTTCTGCAAGTGAGAGCCCAGGGCAGTCCATCTTGGTGACCACCAAGAGCTTTTTTGTCTCCATTCTAGTAAGTATGTGCCCCCACCCATGTGCTGGGTCAGGAGCCACAAGCATCTAACATCTGTCACATGCCCAGACACCATGTTAGAGAGATGCGCAAGATACACTAAGGGGACACTTGGCCACTCAATCAGTGCTCAGAATTCAATGTTGACTCTAACATGAAGAAGGCCCTGCTGGGTATGGTGACACATGTCTTTAGGCCAGCCTAATCTATGCAGTGAGACCCTTTCTCAAACAACAACAAAAACAAAAGCCCCTGCCTTCAAGGACCTTATATTACATGGGGAAATGAACCATTAAACAGTATGTCAGGGAAGGGAAACGGGTGGACAGACAGGGACACTTGGGGCTAGTTTGAGTACTAGACACAAAGGACTAAGGGAGGAAGAAGCAGCTGGAAGGCCTTTCTAGCTAGGTAACAGGGAAGGAAAAAGCAAAAGACAACAAGGCTATACGGCAGACAAACGTGGGCGATGGGAGCAACCTGTGCAAAGGGCCTGGAGTGGGGGCTGGCAAGTGCCCAGGAGGGAGCAGAACAAGGAGCAGGCTGAGCCGTGAAAGCGGCAGCAGCTAGCTCACAAAGGGCCTTGCTGCGTACCCTGCAAGGACCCGGCTTTCACCTGAGTAAAACAAAGCTACTTAGGGGTCTGGCTGGGAAATACAAAGCAGGGGTACTTTGGAACCATCCCCTTTGCCCCAGGCCGGTGGGTCCTGCAAGGTAATCAGGAATGAGCTGATCAGCCGGTCTCCTCTCCGTTCCTGAGCTGTCCCAGCTCTTCCCCACTTCTGCTCATCTACAGGCAAAAGCTAATTTGCCCACTGGTGTGTCGTCAGCAGTGGGAGTTGCAGTCCTTTATTTATTTTTATTATGGGCGTATAACCCCATTTTCACAGGCCAGGAGGCTGGCATCCACAGAACTAGATAAATGCCACCTAGAGCACTACATCAATGTGGCTTTTGGTGCCTATTCGGTGCCCTTGCTGAGCCATTCTGTCATCTGACGCCTGGGGGGTGGGGAAAGAAAGGAAGCACCGCACTGTGCACGCTGGGGGGGCTTCTCAGAAAGAAAGTGCACGCCCAGAGTTCCCGATGAAGGGAGCATCTAAACGGCTCACGTGATCCGGGCTGCAGTCCCACACCCAGGCCAGGCAGCCAGAGAAGTCAGACACAGGATCAGTCCATCCCTTCCACTCTCACACTAACTGATGAAAGCAGGTGAGACACAAGGAGAAACACGGGTCTCCACCGTCTCCGTTATTACTACCCAAGAGAAGGCATGCTCTGAAAATGTACTCCATTCCTCCTCTCTGATTACAAAGGACAGAAATGGGGTCAGTGGGAGGCTCCCAACTTAGAAACCTAATTCCAGAGCCAACGGGGCTTTGCAGTGCCACATGGGCATCCTAAAGGACGGTACTCTAAGTGGAATTCATTTTAAAGCAGTATGCTGCCAGATATCAGTCTTGTCCTAGAAGACTACATATAAAAAAAAAAAAAAAAAAAAAAACAAAAAACAAAAAAAAAAACAGGTTTTGTGGTTAAAAAGCAAGGGAAGGAGCCCAAAGAGAGTGGGGAGGGGCCCAGATACCTAAAAAGTTCACAACCACCTTTTGAAACACTTCCACTCATCCAATACTCATTTCCTGAGTCTATGTATGCATGTGTCAGTTCCACTTGTATACACAAGTGCACCAGGTGCTCAGCACTGTCCTAGAGGAGACAAAAGAGAAGAAACTGCCTTATGAGACTTCCAAGTTAAGGCAGGGCACAGTCAAAGACCAGGGCAGGGTGGTTAAGAAACCTGCCTGGGAGGCAGGTGTGGTGATGAGTGCCTTTAATTCCAGGTCTTTGTGAGTTCCAGGACAGCCTGGTCTATAAAGGGAGTTCCAGGACAGCCAGGGCTGCACAGGGAAACCCTATCTCAAAAAACAAATATAAAAAGAAGAACAAAAGAAACTTGCTTGGATTCTAGTATTAGTAAGGAATGGGAATCTAGTTTTATCAAATGCTAATTTACTTCTGCTATTTAGAAATACCTTTTATCCCAGGACACTTGTGAGGCAAAAGCAAGTTGATCTCTGAGTTTGAGGCCAGCCTGGTCTACATAATAAGGGCTACAGCCAGGGCTACATTTTTTGAGACCCTGTCTCAAATAGGAGGTGTGGGGAGGAAAGAGAAGGAAAAAGAAGAAGAGAAGGAGGAAAAAAACAATTACTAGATTATCTTATGTTTGTGTTTTGAGGGACAGATAAAGATAGAGAAAAAGCTGAAAAAATATTTCCCTTTGGTGGATGCATCAGAATTTCTGGCAAATCTGCTGGATCTCAGTAGTAGAGCACAGGGAGAAAATGTGCTGACCGTGAAATTAAAGCCCTCTAGTCTTAGTTGACACTTGGTAGCCCTTAGCTCGGAGTATCTCATCAAGCAGGAGGAGGCTAGCCTTGGCTACAAAGTAAGACACTGTCTTAAAACAACCAAACCTGCACAAACAAAAGAACTCACTAATCCTGACAAATTAGAAATGGTTTTGAGGCATCGGTTTCTCTAAAAAGAGGGAGCTGGCTTAGTAAGAAATGATAAAAGTGTGAAACTCAAACTTACTCAATAATGGCTGCCTACCATACTTGGGTGAGGATTTAGAAGCCAAATCCATGCACAGGAAGATCGATTTCGGATTAGTGATGTTTGCTGTGACTCAGAACCAGAGTGGCCTTGTTGCTATGATTAACCTGTGGTCACCTGAACAGGGTTCTTTCATCTCTCAGGACTGATGTACCTGGGTGGGAGTCATAAAATTTGGTGAAAGTATTAAAACACCTCTTCATGACCTTCTAACAGTTTGCAGACCTTCCTTATCTTCTCTGTAGCCTTGGCAGACCTGTCTCAGCTTCTCAAGTAGCCAGGATGACAGACATTCACCCCCAGGTCTGGCACTGGCTTTCTGATATGAAATTAGAGATGCTATTATGCTCAGTTTTCACTCTTAACTGTTTCCACTACTGCATGTTCATAAAAATCTAGAACTTTTATCTAGGAAGCCTTGCTGTATTAGAATTCATCTGCCACTACAGCCATGCTTCCAAAGACTGCCCACCTATGTGGCACTTTGCAAGGTGATGCCACCATGCCCGCCTCAATCAAGGAGTGAAGTCTTCGCACCCTCCTTTGGAATGGAATCTATGCTAGAGAGCTGTGAGTGCTTTGACTAAAACAAAAATTCGATGAAGCCAGGTATAGGGGTGCACGCCTGTAATCCTAGCACTCAATAAGGTGAGGCAGGTGGACTGCAGGTTGGAGACCAGCCTGAGCTGGATATCAAGATCTGCCTCAAAGAATATAGTAGAGAGAAATATCAGCCTGTGATTTTTGAGGGTAAGAACGTAACAGAGGACTACACTGTGAATCTATGTGGTTTGGGGGACTCTGGGTGATCTGGACTACTTTCGAAATGTTTATGTATGTCTGAAATTATTTCAGAATCAAGTTAATCAAGTATTCTGCTTATTTTTTTCAAGAAGGAGTTGGGACCTAACCAGCATGAAACTGCCCACGGAGGGAGGGGAGAGGAGGGAGAAGCAGAGGAGAGACATCCAGCACCAAAGGGTTTCAACCACCCAACTAAGACGCTTGACGGGTGATTTGCTTATTATTTATTTATAAAGTTCTGGTTAAAATAAAACAGAAATAAAAATTCCCACCGGAACTCGGTTTGTCAGGCAGCATGTGGCTGAACGGAATGAAACCTTTAAGGAAACTGAAAGAGTCAAACACAGCCAGTGAGGGGAGAGGAGCCAGGGGCTGGTGGGAACGCACAGGAATCACGGCATTTAGGTCCAGACGCAACACAATATTCTTAGCCTGCGACCGTCAGTCTGCCCTCGTGTTTCTTTCCCCCGCAGCCTCTGGAAGATGCTCTAATGGGGAGCAGCTGCATCTCTTCCCTGCAGCGCAGCGTAAGTCAAACCAACAGCACTGTTTTATCTTGGTGCAAAGCCTGCAGAAATGTTTATGAAACTTACCACGGGGCAGAAAGGCTCACTAGTGCCTGGCGCGGCCTTGCAGGTCTGTAAGCCAGCATTAGAGAGGCAGAGGTCAGGGGATCAGTTCAAGGTCATCCTCAGCTACCAAGTAAGTTTAAGGCCAGCCTGGACCACATGAAACCCTGTCTCAAAAAACAGGCAGGGGGTGGCAGGGACCACACACACTGTTATGATCTGTGTCACAACCCTAGTAGGTAGCTTGTGGAGAAGAGATGGATCAGCCTTTCCTGCAAAGTCCTATCTAAAACTACAATTATAAATTATAACCTCTAATTGCTCTGATGGACAAATGTATACAATCTTCCACTAGAAGCAAAAGCCTTAAATTCTGGTCTGACAAGATCTGGCTGCCGGATCTGGCTCATACTTCATCTTCTGCTGGGATCTTTCATATTCGTGGCTGTTTGTCTTGTGCTTCTTTTTGTTCAGCATCCCTGCCCTTATTTACCTCTCCATGTGTCTTAAACATATGCCAGGTTTCCTTCCCTCTATGCTGTAGGAGGGTTTCTGCTGCCTGCAGCTTCTGCTCCCAGCCTTTTTTTCTATTCGAATCATCGCCTCTTATGAGGTAGCTGGTAGTCCTCTGCTGCTCATTGATTACAAGTCTTGACTAAGACAAATAGTGAAAGCCTAAATTACTATAGTAAAAGCAAGGCTACTTGAATTTGAGCACTGCACATAAGGTGAAAACTAAATGAATCTGGGAAGAGGGGGTACTTTGAGTCCATGAGTGTACAGGTGAAGGACACAGAGGAGTAAGTTCTACTGGAGATGAGGCTTACGTGACAACAAGTTTCATGCAGATATTTTATTTTGCTTTCCAGAGATGTGCAGGGCAGGGTGGGGCTGAGCGAGAATGAGGGGTGAGTGTGAAAGAGTAGCATGAGAAAGATTAGCAACAGGCCTAGTCCAAATGCCTATGTACCACATGCATGCCTGGGGTCTGCAGAGGACAGAAGAGGGTGTCACATTGCAGGAGCTGGAATTACAGATGGTCATGAGCTGCCTCGTGACTGCTGGGAATGGAACCTGGGTCCTCTAGAAGAGCAGCGAGTGCTCTAAATTGCCGAGCTTTCCAGCCCCTCAGTGGAGGGTTGTTTAAGCTAATGTAGTTACTGGCTGAGAAATCTGGTAGTCTTGGATGTGAATCTATTTAATTCATGAAAGAGACAGGAACAGCAAAATATGCCTACTTCCAAGACTGGGAGGCTAGTCTAACCAATGAAAGGAGATGTGTACAGAGAGGTTCATGCGGGCAAACCAACACTCTTTCATGAAAGTGAGACCACAGCCAGGCTAACAGCTGAGTTCAATCACACAAGTGACCCCATACAAGAGATGCTACCAAGCAAAAGAATCTCCCTGCCAACTCACAGAATAATAATAACAAAACCATTGTTTGTTGAACTTTGAGGTGTACTGTTAGACAATAAATAGCTGAAACGCGATCTCAATAAGCCTCAGAGTTCACCTCTGTAGCACGGGGCTGTCAGGGCTTCTGTCAGTATTGCATGCGGCTGAAAGTGAGCACAAAACACAAGAAATACTTGTGATAGTTTGGAAAAACCACACGAGAGCCTAAACTAAGTTGCAGGCGCAGGCTTTGGGGAAGCCTTATTCCCACAGGTGCGTCTCCTTTCGTGATTTCCAATAAGCTGGTTTTCTGAGACAGACGGAGGGGTTTTTGTTTACTTGGGTTTTGTTTGTTTGTTTTTAGTTTGGGCTACAATTTCTTCCTAAATTTTTATTTATTTGCTTGCTTGTGTGTGTTTATGCTTACGCACGCTCATGCCACAGTTCAAGTACATGAGGAGGATCAAAGAACAGCCTGGAGGAGTGGGTTCTGGGATAGCAAACAGGTTGCCAGGTTTGGCAGCAAGCGCCTTTGCCCACTAAGCCATCTTGCAGGCCCTTGACTACAAGGCCTGAAAACTGAACCGTGTATCATAACTACATGAGCAAAGAAAGTTCTTGGATTAACCACTTGCCCACCCATGTATCACATGCATGTTAATTAACCCTTTACTAATTTCCAAAAGTCAGTTAAGAATGGCTAAAGGATCTGGGCGGTGGTAACGCCGGTCTTTAATCCCAGAACTTGGAAGGCAGAGGTAGGAAGACCTCTGTGAGTTCAAGGCCAGCCAGGGCTACATGGAGAAACGCCGTCTTGAAAAACCAAAACCAAAAAAAAAAAAAAAAAAATTCGACTCCTTCTTCTTCCTTTGAAGAAGGAACCATTTCCACCTGAGCAGCTATTAACAAAAGGAACTTTGGTGTACCCTTGAACTTCAGTAGAAACAGAGCAGAAACAGAATCTAACTGGAGAGAAAAGCTTAAATTTCCATACAAAGCTCAGATACGGAACAGGACAGCACATGATTCTGACTGGAGATCCCAGAAACAACACCAAGAATGACAGTGAACAGTCCCCCGACAGTGAGTTCATTCTACAATGAACTCACCCCGAGAATTCTAAGCACAGGCGATGGGCCCTAAGCAAGAAAGGCAGCTGATCAGCGGGCACTGTCTGCTCTCTCTGGCAGTTAGTTAATGATTCACAATTGCAGGAAAGGATGTTAAATACCTTTCGACTGCATTTGTGAATTATGATTCGTAACACTAAACTAACAGAGCCTTTTAACTTTAAGAATAAAGAAACCTTTTCTTAAAATAGCTGACATGAACACTAATTAAACCAACAAAAAGAGAATCAAATACACATTTGACGTTTTCTGCACAAAGCCCACCAAACCTGAGACATACTTGTTTTAGACAAACTGAATAAAATTCTAAACTCATCAAATGTACGCGAGAGAGTAAGCCTGGAAATGGCAACAAGGACCGTGAGTGTTCTGCGTGAAGAATGAAACACCAGGTGAGCATTGGTGAATTTCAATTTGGGCAGAATCTACTAGACAGACCACAGGCTGGGCTGTCTAGTAAGCTGTAGTTTCTTTTTACATTGGCACATAGTCCAATAAAGTGCAAAATCCTGTACACCTTGAGGAGGTGTGTATGTAGACTCACCATGAAATATTATGGGCAGGAGGACAGAACACTTGTCTAGCATACACAAGGCCCTAGTTTTGCTCATGGGATTGTTGCAAGGATTAAATGCTGATCTACATAAAGCTTTTAGGAAATCATGTGGTATATAATAAGCACTTGGTAAAATAAACTATTTTTAGAAGCTGAAACAACTATTCTATAAACCAACGGATTATAAAAAAGTCAAGACATGTATGTATGTAGCACAATGCTTCTCCCCATGTTTTATTTTTGATCCTTCATGACTGACAGTTTGGTAAAGAGTGTTTACATCTTGACTGCCAGGGTCAAGTTGCTTTTTTTTTTAAAAAAAAAAAATTGCTCTCACTTTCTTTAGTTCTCACAGTCGTAACAGTTCACTCTTTAACACATGAACTGCCTCGAGCAGCACTGTTCTAGCACACGGACCCAGAAAACGACTGCAATCTCAAGTAGCAAACAGAGTTACAAAGACAGTAAGAAAACCAATCCCAGCAGCAAGGCATGAGGATGACTTGCAGTCCAACAAGCTGACAAGTAAAATAACTCTGGGAGGCTGAAACAAAACAAAAGCAGTTGCAAGAGAAAGACACCAATTGGTACTAGTGCTCTAGGAGGTAGCTGCTAGAGCACGGGTCGGCCAGTAAGTCATCCCCACAGAGGGCACAAGGGGCATGAAGAAGGAGGTAGGACTGACTTGGGCCTCTTGAGTGAGAAGCCACTCTGAGCCATCAGCATCAGACATCAATCAAATCGAAAAGGTCAGAATTTCTTCTTTGCCAAGAAAGCATGCAGACACCCTTTGGCAGTGACACTGCGGACATGCCTGTTCACATATGCACAGACACTCACCTGTGGTCTTAGGAGGCTCCTGAGGTCCACCCTGCCAGCCGTACTGTGGGTAACCTTGATAAGGGTACCCCTGAGGAGGTGGGTAGGGGTACCCCTGAGGAGGTGGGGCTCCCATAGGCCCCATCGGTTGTTGTGGATAAGGTGGGTATGGGGCTGTTGGGCCATGGCCCGGATATGGTGGAGGGTTCTCTGGGTTCATCAGGAATCTGGCAATGCACCTAAGAGGCAAAGAGAATAAAAATTATTTGCATATGCAAATCATTAGAAAAAATTTCCAACCGATGAGATCATTTACCAAATGCCTTAAAGGTGCTCAAAGACTGGAAAATACCTAGCCTTGTTCACCTTGGTTCATTAGCATCATAACCACAAGGCTTATCTTACATATCTGCTTGTTTTCCTTGCTTTCTATCCTGGAGAGTAGGCTGTGACAACGGAATTAATCAGGTCAGTTTTGAATCGCCACCATGTCCTTAGAAGCCTGCCTAGGGCCTGTAGTCTCCTCAGTCAATGTGCTCAATTAAGTTCTGTTTTGTTTTTCAAGACAGGATTTCTATGTGGAGCCCTGACCATACTGAACTCTCTCTGTAAACCAGGCTGGTCTCGAACTCAAAGACACACCTGCCTCTGCCTCTCCAGTGCTGGGATTACAGGCATGCGCCACCACATCCGGCTTGATATTTTGTTTTTAAATTCCCTGAAACATCCATGAATGTGCATGAACAATATCACTATTGACCAGATCAGTAGATGCTGGTCCAATACTAGAAAACCCTCCAATAAATAGGCTGCAGTGGTGTTTCCTAAGAGGCAGCACTGCTACCAGGGGCCAGATACACCCCCAGCCTTGGGCTTTGGGAGGATATGGTTGTTCGTTGACCCACTGCTCTAAGTAGTGAGCTGTCTTTTGAGGATGCTGAGCAAAAACTTCCTCCAAGCTTCTACTCTCCCAGGATTCTCTGAAAGACTCCCGAGGAACCCTCACTTGTGTCCACAAGTTCCTGTCCTCAGTGGTTTGTTTCTCTGAGGGAGCCTATGCTTCCTTGGCCCCGTGCCTGTGAAGTACTCTCTTGACTGGGCTGGAAGCTCTGAGGGCCGACATACTGCTTCCGTCATCTCTGCAATCACCGCACTGCCTGGCACAGAGACGTCCAGATTAAAAGCAAACAAATCATAACTGGGGAACAAGGTATACTCTCCATGAGTCACTTAAACATCACGAGACCTGTGATACCACACCGCTTCACTGTTAACTGTCTCCTAGACTAGATTAACATTTCACCTATTTGACTATCTTCTAACCCCAATTAAAGAGGAGGAAAGAATCTAATCATTGTAATTTAGTAATCCCATTATTAATTCTTTTTTAGAATATGTAAGCAATAAATTCTTAAGTGATTTTATGAAGGCCAGAATAGTCATAAGGTTTCCAAGGGATTCTGGATTAAAGTAACAGATTTTTCTGGTTATCTATATAGTCCATATTCTTCCTCCCCAAAAGTATCTGATTTCCAGTTAGATACCATGAGTTCTTACTATAGCTCATGTCCTTCAAGAAAAGTTTGTCTTGTCCCAGCTCCAATCTGCTGAACCAATCAAGGTCTTTTTCATCACAAATGATTCTAGGAACCCAGAACAGAGCTGATCATGAATGCCATCCCTGTCACTGGGACTGACTGCCATGGTTCAGTCAGTAGAAAGTTCTAACATGCTTGTCCAAGTTCCCCTTGCTGTTAGCACAGGCACACAAAGATCTGTGAAAGCTGTGGCCTACAAAACTGCTGCTAGCCAATCAGCGACCGCCAGCCCTAACACACAGCACGCACTTCCCACAGGCAAATCAGAAAGAAGGTGCCATTCCAGATGATTTTATAACATATCATAAATCAAAGGCTGCACAGCGGCCTAACCTAAACTGATTCTATCGAGTTTCTAGTCAAGTAATAATCAATGACATACAACTAAACATACATTTGGGAAGTGGACTAACATAGTGGGAAATAGATATCAGTGTGGTTCAAATTCTTCTCTCGGGAAAATAGTTGAAAGACAAATAAAATGGCTGCTAGAGTAATGGCTTAAACCTAGCAGAGGAGGTAGGGATAGAGGGAGAGCCCCTCGAAGGAAATAATACATTGATACTAATATAGAATCAAGACTTTGTTTTACCTCATCTGCATTATGCCTTCCATTTAAAGACTTACTTTTCCAAAGTCTGATAGTGACTCAGGACAACTAGTGGGCTAAGGAGACGGCTCAGTGAGTAAAGTACTTGCTACTGTACTTGAGGGCCTGAGCTGGAATCTCTAGAACCCACTTAAAGCCAGGCTCGGCGGCACTTATGAATGTTTGCAGTCCTATCGTACACAGCAGCAAACAATGGAAGAGGGAGCCTGTTTTAAACACTGCGGAGGGTGAGGACCAGCACCAAAGAATGTCCTCTACACACGCATCACAGCAAGTGTACATGAGCATTCACACACAAATGCACACACCCATTTCACACACAAATGCACACACCCAGCATACCTCAAGAACAAACAACAAAAACATCCTTGATTTTTCCTATTCTCTGCCTCTGTTATATGCCAACATGACACCCCATCCTAATCAAGAATCCTTTCTGTAGAGAAATTTTAATCCTGCAACATGGGATAATCTGCAAGAGATCACATCCAAAGTCTTAGGTCTGTGTGATCCAGCTGTAACACAGACACACCCTTTATACCTTTATACCTTTAATCCCTCTGGCAGGAATAGATACTTCGTTTGTTTTTTTGAGACAGGGTAGCTGTGTAGCTTGGCTGTCTTGGACTCGCTTTGTAGATCAGGCTGACCCCAACTCAGAGTTCCCCAAATGCTGCTATCACAGGTGTAGCCACTGTACCTGGTGGAAAAGATACTCTTAATCCCTCTGGCTGGAATACAGACACCTTTAGTACACACCTTTAATTCTAAACAGTAACTTCTAATTGAGGGACAAAGTGACGAATCAGAGAAAGATTTGACAGAATGAGTCAGAGACAGGATATGCCCAACTCTCACAATAGGTGTGGGGGGTAGGGAGTGTCCATGAGTAAGGGAGAGTTCATGGAGACAACAAGGTTCGTGAATATGAGTACAGTACAGTTGGTGCAGTTCAGTTCGTGGAGTTCAGAGACAGTTTTTCCAAGCAAAATAATTCAGTGAGAAACAGAGAAAAGCCAGTTTGCATCAGTCAGCATGGAGAGGAATTTGAGCCAGATCAGCTGAGTTGAACCAGCCAGTCAAGAGTTCAGAAAGAACTAGAAAAGGTGAGTTTATTCAGCAGTAAGGCTCAAAGACTGAAAACATTCTAGGCCTAGGTTAGCAGATGAAGACTGGAAGCTGAAACCTTCAAGGTCCGAGCTTGTAGAAGATTAGATTATATGGAGGCTAGAGGCTTTAGAAATGCTCTGCGTGTAGCCCAAGCCATTGGGTATGTAAAGCTTGCGTAGGGCTCTCATCTCATCCCCTCAGCTGAGGAAATAAAAACATTTACACCTTTCCTCACAGTGACTGATACTACAAGCATGACCTGAATGTAGACATGGGGAAACACTGACCACTTGTGCATTTTGTTTCTTCTCCCATAGCAGAAAGCTGGTGAACATAGATATCAATCTCATTAACTCTCATATGGCCACTTCATTATTTATTTTTAAATAAATAAATAAATAAATAAATTTTTATTACTAAGGTTAAATGTAAACAGCATGAACTATTAAAGACAAACAAGAGCTTCAAAGGGAAGAGCTGAAAGGGTGCAAAAACCACGATCCATTAATAGACTAAACTGCCCACTGTTCTCCCAAGATCTTGGTCAAGACTCAAACAACACAGTCACAAGATTACAGTCATTCCCTAGTACAACAAAAAGGGCAGAAACTATTTGTGAAAGTCTCAGAGATAAGATACTATAAGGCCTCATCATAATAGTCAAGAAATAAAAATATAATAACCTTGAAAAATATCACTGTTCCAATCTACCTGGCAGCTGCTGGCACCACTCCTGTGGGCAGTATGGTGAATATATTTCCTCCAGAAAAACAGAACAGTCTCAGTGGAAAAAAATCAGATACTGGCTAGGTGGTGGCAGCTTTACCAGAGCCAGGGTATCTCTGAGTTCCAGGCCAGGCTGCTCTATAGAGTGAGTTTCAGAACAGCCAGGGCTACACAGAGAAACATTGTCTCAGGAAAAAAAAAAAAAAATCAGATACTAGCTGGGTGGTGGTGGCACCTTTAATCCCAGCACTTGGGAGGCAGAGGCAGGTGGATCTCTAAGGCTACACAGAGAAACCCTGTCTTGAAAAACAAAAAAAATAAAAAATAAAAATAAAAAAATAAAAAGTCAGATATTGATACAGGTGAGGACAACAGAGAAATGACTTCTCCAGCTAACTACAGTAAGACCACACACAGATGACTTGACTTTTTGTTTCATATGTAAATGAATAAAAACTGGAGGGTAAGACCAAAAAGGGGCCAGCAAGATAGCTCAGAAGGTAAGAGTGCTTCCTTCCAGGCCTGATGACCAGAATTTAATCCTTGGAAGCTGCACCTGGAAAGAGAACACCAACTCTCACACGTTGTTCTCTGACCTCCATCTGATACTAAATAAAGCAGGGGAAAAAAATTACAACCTACATACCTAAAGAAGAAAAAAGTTATCACAGTATATCTAGATAATTAGCTTGTCTATGGGTGGGTTCTGTTTTCATTTCTGTATATACACGTATAGGGTCTAGTGCTGAAGACTGAAGCCATGGCCTCACACATGCTAGGCAAGTGCTGTATCATTAATCCACACCCTCGGGTATTAGTTCTATGCTTTTAAAGTAAAATGAAATGCTGTGCAGGAAAAATTAGGAGCTGCAGAGAGAGCTCAGTTGATAAAGAGCTTACCTGGAATGCACAGGACCTGAGTTCAATCCCAGAACCCACGGAAAAAGCTAAGCACGGTAGCCATGGGTTTATAGTCACAATGCTGAGGAAGAGGAGACAAAACAAGGGGGCTGCCTGGCCTGCTAGTCTAGCCAAAATGCTGAGTTCCTAGATGAATGAGACCCTGTCTGAAAAATAAGATGGAAAGGAAGAAGAGGGGAATATGAAACAGGGTAGCAGGAGGTGAAAAGGACTATTCAGTGTGTGTATGTGTGTGTGTGTGTGTGTGTGTGTATGTATGTATGAAACTATCAAAGAATAAAAAATAAATAAATAATGCAAAAGATGGCGACTAGAAAAAGACATCAACCTCTGACTTGCCCATGTAAATGCACACATGTTTATCACACACATATGTACAAACACAAAGAAAAAATTGAAAGCTATATAGTTTTCACAATCTTACATTTCGTTAAACACGAATAAAGAGATCAATATAATTTAACAGAACAGTCCTGGGCTGAAGACAGCTCAGTTATAAATTGCCATGCAAGCATATGACCTCTAAATGTATTACACACATGCACACGCACACACACACACACACACACAGATAAATAAAATTCAATTTTTATTGCAATTACCCAAATTTATTATGCTTATTTATGTGTGTGTGTCCTGTGAGAATGAGTGTGCCATGACTCTTGTATAAAGGCGAGAGGACAACTTTTGGAAGTCAGTTATCTCCTTCTACCATGTGGGTCCCAGGAATTAAACTTGGCAGGTAGGTACCTGTGCCTGCTCAGCCATCTTGTCAGTCCCTAAATTAAACTTTAAAAAATTTAAATTGAATGACAAGTCCTAAAACAAATTTACACAGTTGAGTGACTTAAAATAACACAACACATCATAGAACTATAAATAAAAAAAGCATCACACCATCAGGAAACGCATGTCATGTGTTCAATTTATCTTATGACTCAGCAATTCTCCTTCCTGGTAACCAGTTACGCCTCACGTAACTACAGGGACATTTCTGAGAAGTCGGTGAGGCTACAGTGCCATGCTTTGCTTTAACTTCTGTATGAATTCTGAGGAACTGTGTCATGGACGCTTTTCCTGGGCAAACACTACAGAGTATCTTTTTACAAACTACAGTTTCTACTGTATCACCACTGAGCAGTTTAAACGGGACAACTGTGGTGTAGTTGTTGGTCAAAAGTGTATTCGGCATGCTCCTACATGCTGACGGGAAGATGTGCAAAAGACAGACCACCAGAGTAGCTTTTAATTATAATCGTTCCAAACTGGAAACTATCCAATCACAACAGATTAAATTACGGTATGTGGGCCAAACAACAACACGCTAGCGGTAATAAGTATAGAACTATTACTGCGACAGCACAGGTGGATCCCAGAGACAGGGGAGCAAAGTCAGCTAGAATCCAGCACCACCCCTGGTGTTCTATGATTCTGTTCACCTGGGGAGCAAGAGCAACCAAGACTCAGGACTCTCTGAGACACAGAGGGAGCTTTCAGGAGACAGAAATCATCTGTATCTCGAGGCGGGTCATGTTTGCATAAAAAAACAAATTCACTGAGTTGAGCAGTAAGTCATATTCTACATTGTAAAGCAAACAGATAATACTTAACTATAAGGAAAAAAAGCCTACAAAGGTTTGCTTGGATGCTGAAATCACAGGCAATTTTTTATTATTATTTATACTAAAGGTGGCTGACATTTTTAAGTAAGCTTGGGAAAATGAAGTCGTAATGCTTTCTGATGTGTTCATGCTGTTCGATCCTTTTTAATGACTGCTTCGCCTCTTAAGACTCACAGCCACTTCTGAGAAGCCAATTTTTCTTCCTATTTCCAATCTTCGCCTTATTAACTACCTACTCTGTGTCTCCTCTTTGCTGCTTTTTTTTTTTTTGCTGTAGCTTTTATAGCTGTGACTCTTTTTGTCATAACTGGGAAGATGCTAAGTCAGGGTTAAATACAATTTCTTTCAATTACATTCACACTTCCCACTTTGATTCCTCTTATCGAAGCCTGAAGGCAGGAGACTTCCAGCCTCAGTATCTTTCATGGCAACTTATATAACTGTCTTTCAAGTTAAAACAAAACATGAGAACAGATGTTAACTTAAAGGCATCCATCTCTTTGAGCCGCCCTTGTACAGGACCTTGTAAATAGATTTTTTTTAATATATATATATTCTAGACCCCTCAACTCAATTTTGAGTGTAGATCGCTGAGCTTAAAAAAAAAAAGGCTCTAGAATTATTGGTTCTGTACAATCATCTATCTTCCTGATTTACAGTTTTCACTAAATTAAATGTTCCACTTAATTGTAACTTTGGCTGTCACCTTATACTACTCACACACATCATTTACTCAGTCCATGAAAATGTCCCGGACATCAACTGCAACTCAACTAACTAGTGGTTCCAGGCACTACTGAGATGATGTAAGCAAGAGCCAGTTCCTGTTTAGATGACAAAGACAGACAGCAGCAACTACAGACCAACCTATAAGCTGGGGAACACAGAGTACTATGTGCACAAAAGCAGACAAGTAGACAGGAAGTTCGGTTTCTAAGAGGAGGTGATGATCATTCAAGAGCTAAGCAGACACAGACAAATTTCTCCAATTTCACACATTAGTCAGAGGCAACAACCTGAGGAACATCAAAGGAAAAGAGTACATTTCAGAAACGGATGGGATCACTATGTCAGGCGCCTGCTGTACGGAATGCGGCTAAAGGTGAGACAGTTGCTCAGGGTGCTTTTTTGAATAGTTTTGAAAAGGGATCTTAGAACTTTCTTCACATCTGCTTGCCAGGTACCACCAGCCAACCCAATCACTTACTTATTCAACCACATTATGAAATACCGATTAAACGAACGCCAGGACCAGGCTCTGGAGAAGAGTTCTAACGTTATTTTTTACTTTACCAGTCTTCTCCATTAGTCTATTATTGCATCAGGAAGGAAATCTGGAAGTTTTCTAATTTCAAAGGTACTGTGGTAAGCAGTCCAGCTACTCAGATTGGTCTCTGGAAGTCTGGGGGCTGTATTTCAGAGCTATAGAATGTCACTGAAAATGTGGTACAACCAGAACAACCCTCAGTGAGGAAGTCAGAACAAAACAGTGAATAGCTGGGGGAAATGTCTCATATTCAACCCCAAACTCACAAGAGCAAAGGCATTCAACATGTAGCTCATGTTGGTCTGAAACACGAGCTCCTCCTGCCTCAACCTCCCAAGTGCTGGGATTGCAAGTGTTTGTCACCATGCCCAGCTTGTATTTAAAATTATACCTCAAATGAATTAATGAACATTTTATCTTTTGAACTGGCAGTTCTACCTCTAGTGGTTTCATCTTAAAGATATATACTGCACCAGCAGGCTAAAAAAAAAAAATCTAAAACTTTATTTCATTTTTGTTTTTGTTTTCAAGACAGGGTTTCTCGGTGTGTAGCTGAGAATTCGCTGTCCTGGAATTCACTCTGTAGACCAAGCTGGCCTCGAACTCACAGAGATCTGCCTGCCTCTCTGCCTCCCAGGGCTGGGATTAAAGGTATGTGGCACTACAGCGGGCTAATCTAAAATTTTATGTACATATGCACAGGTTTATTATTGTATATTCATAACAGGTACATAACACATATAAATGATATATAGTATCCCAGAAGTACATCATTATGTGAAGGCAAAATAGCTCCGAAACCATAGATAGAACCAACATTGCTCCCTGAGACCTTTCAAGACAATGGGACAGAAATACATGGACCAATGTGGTTAAACAGCCCCAGCAGCAGCAACAAAGCAAAGCAGCAATGTGCAATATCATGCATTCACTTAGCTATTTGGATTTTAAAAGTTTTAAGCCAGACATTAGTCCCAGTATTTGGGAGGAAGAAGCAAGCGGATCTCTGAGTTTGAAGCCAGCCTGGTCTACAGAGTAAATTTAAATTCCAGGCCAGCCAGCAAAACACAGTGAGGTCTTCACTCAATCAAGTAATCAATCAATAAGTGAATAAAAATTAAATTCTAAACTGGGCGTGGTGGCACATGCCTGTAATCCCAGCACTTGAGGAGGCAGAGGGAGGTGGATCTCTATGAGTTCGAGGCCAGCCTGATCTACACATTGAGTCCAGGACAGCCAAGGCTATACAGCGCAACCCAGTCTGGAAAAAACAAACAAACAAACAATAAAATTAAATTCTATTGGCATGGACTATAATCCTAGCACTTGGGAGGCCTAGACAATAAGATTACACCATCCTGGATTACACAGTAAGTTCAAAGTCACCCAGGCTACCCTGTCTCAAAACAAAAATAAAATTAGACCACAATAAATGGTTATATTAATGAATACAATTATTGAGTACATTGTATACTTATGCTATCCTTTTTTGAGGCAAGGTCTCACTCTGTAGTCCCAGTTGGTCTATATAGACCAAGCTTGTCTTTTGGTTTGGTTTGGTTTGCTTTTGTTTTTTGGGACAGGGACCCACTATGTGGCCTGGCTGTCCTGGAATTCACTTTGTAGACCAGACTGGTTTTCAGCTCACAGAGCTCTGCCTGCCTCTGCCTCCGGAGTGCTGGGATTAAGGCGCGTGCCACCATGCCCAGCCTCTATGGCATATTTAACAGTAAAGGTTCAAATCTCTGCTGGTTATCCTTGACTAAAAGTCACATGGCTTTTTATTTTTTATTTTTATTTTTGGGGGCGGGGGAACCATTCATTTCTTAATGTATTGAGAAGGAACGGATGCTTCTATATGCTTCCAAAGTCAGGGAAAACAGAATTTGTTCCAGAAACCATCTGGGAACACCTGACTCCAAGGCAGGACCCATAATCACACTAGTAGGTTCCCAGACAGCCTCATCACTGGCCTGTTCCAGCATTCACTGTGTTTGGTCCTGTGGCAAAACCCCACAAGTTGTCTGAATGCAAACTCCCTGTGCCTTGAGCTTCCAAAGGCAGTCTCTATGGGAACAGCACAGGCCCTTGCCTGATTAAGAACTGCTGGCAAACACAGCCGCTTCATACTAGGCCTAACTGGCCACTCAGCTCAGGCTTGGATCACTGGCCCGTCACTGCTGCAATCTAAAAGCCTGGCTGCTCCTCAGTAGAAAAGGATGGGCCTCTGAATAACATCCAGTCACAGGACAGCTCTGTAACTCTGGAACTTCAAACAAGTTAGCCTTCAAAGTGAAAACGAAGAGAAAATGAGGCCCAGCAAGAGAAAGGATCAAAAGAGGGGGCAGTAGTGAACAGAAGGGAAGGGAAAGGGGGAAGAAGGCTGTTAACACAGAAAGTGAGTTAGGGAAATGAAAGGAGAGGTTACAGCATAGAAAGCCAGAGAGAAGGGAAGAACTCTGCCCCCTGCCAAGTTGAGAGGACACATTATAAAGGGACAGGGCCATCTCTCCCAACAAGCCTGAGAAAGCCACTTCCCAGGTCAGGTCCCCTACCAGCACAGCCCCTGAAAGGCAGGTTCCACCAGCTTCCCAGAGAATTAGATTAGGCTTTGTGGGAAAGTTGACATCTTGATGGCTCAGTAAAAGGCCCCTACAGCTCAATGTGCTGGCAATTTAACTAAGCACTCCTGATGAACACCCAAACGGTCCTCTTTGCTCCACCATGAAAGCCACTTTTCTAGCCACAGCTCTGTCAACGCAGCAGGCAGCTCCTAATAGACAACAGTAAATTTCAGTTCCCACCTGCAGTTCCACGGATGCCTACCACCCCAGCAGCACTCTCCCATCCCTTCTTCTGTTCTCCTAACATTTTTAAAGGTATAAGCTTATGGATAATAAAGACCAGAAGAAACAAATGCTAAACTTTCCGTCACTATAAACACCCACAAAGAACACTCTACAGGCAAAAAAGACAGGATTCAGTTAGCGGCGCTGACAGGACTAGGAACTAGTAACAAATCAAACCTGCATTGTCCAGGGGCACACTTGCACAGAAAAGACAACTGCATCACAGCATCAACAAAACGAGAGTATTAGATTGGGCTTTGTGGGAAAGCTGACATCAGGTCTAGGATTGAACACAGTGAGCAGCTTCTCTACCTCCCAGGCATCCTTTTGGCAAACCACACCAAAACACAACGGTCAAAATAATAATAATAATAATTAATAATAATAATAATAGGCAGTTTTCTATATTAAACTTCTTTTCTTTTCTTTTTCTTTTTTTTCTTTTTTTTTTTTTTTTTGAGACAGAGTCTTACTTTGTAGCCTAGTCTGGCCTTGAACTTGCAATCCTTTTAACTCAGCTTCCTGAGTGGTAGGTTTGCAGGTGTGTGTTACCATACCTAAGCTACTTACTCTCAGCAACTAGATTCTTTTCTGTGGCTTTCTTAAGTATCAGACTGTAGTGCAAGTTTTAGGACAGGGTTTGAGGATCCACCACTGAAGGCCTGCCTACCCAAACCAGCCTTGCTGCCCCCACCTACTGCCACTGGAAAATTCACCAGGGGTGAGTCAGCGCATTGGGTGAACACGCTTGCACTATGATTTAGAAAACATGAACAATTTTAGCTTATAATATTACGTTTCTATTTGTGACAGTGGATACAGTAGATTTCAACTTAAAGGCAGTGATAGTTTCCCTTGTAAATAAAATTTCAAGTTAAAAATTTTTATTACATTTATTTATTGTGTGTGTGCACACTCCAGGACCCATGTATCATATGGCACACATATAGAAGTCAGAGGATAATTTGTGGGGGTCAGTTCTCTCTACCATGTGAGTGTCCTGGGGTCAAAATTTTCAAGTTTTAAAAAGTGCAATAAGGGAGGGAGGCAAAGACAGACAGATCTCTGTGAGTTCAGGGACAACTTGGTCTACAAAGCAAGTCAGAACATCCAGGGCTCTGGAAAAACAAAAACAACAACAACAAAAAGAGTAAGATGAAAGCTGGGTGGTGATGGTGGAAAACCTTTAATTCCAGAGGTAGGTCATCTGTGAGTTCAAGGCCAGTCTGGTCCACAGAATGAGTTCCAGGATAGCCAAGCCTACACAGAGAAACTTTGTAACTCAAAGGTACAACATTTTGTTTGTCTTTTTTGCAGAGCTTACAATGTTTTCCAAACAATAAACAACAATTACTTTTGATTTATACTTCTTCCAGTCATTTTAGCTTTCTGTCTTAGCTTGCACAAACATTAATTATTTTGGTTAATGTCTGGACCATAGAGACATGGATAGTCCCAAAGCCAAGGTGGTTGTGGCTATTGTAGGGTGAAAAGCTGAGGAGTGTCAAGGCCTACACAAAATAGTTAAAACAAAAATGTTACTTAGTCACTTCAGAGTCACTTTAAAGGAAGTGCTAGGGGGCTGGAGCGATGCCTCAGTAGTTAAGAGCACTGGCTGTTCTTCCAGAGGGCCTAGATTAAAAGAATCCAGAACTCATAAAGTAGCTCACAACAATCTTTAACTCCAGTTCTAGGAGTTCCAATTCTCCTCTGAACTCCATGGGCACATACAGGCAAAACACCCATCACATAAAAAATTTAAAAATAAAAAGTGTTTTTTAAAAACCAGCAAGGAAAGCATGGAGATGGGACCAAAACTATATTTGTGGAACACAAATGAAGTGACAAAAACACTTAAAAGTTTCTCTTTTCCACTTGAAAAAAACTTTGTCCCAATAGTTTTGTGGCCACTGTCAGACACTGAGGATCATCCAGAACAGTACCTCAAGAATCAGCAATGACTGGGACCTGCCATTGGCCTGACAGTGGGCTTTGCTGGAAAGGCCACGTAAAGGACATCTCAGAACAGCTAGGGTGTCCAGGAGGTGACTGTGGGCACCAGGTAAGCATCAAGGATTAGACTTAATGAAGACTTGAGATGGACATGTTCCTACAAATGTCTGCTGCTCACACATCTCCCCAACTGCTCCTGCCTTCAGTCCTGATGCA
This sequence comes from Meriones unguiculatus, assembly GCF_030254825.1. Lineage (NCBI taxonomy): Eukaryota > Metazoa > Chordata > Mammalia > Rodentia > Muridae > Meriones > Meriones unguiculatus. The sequence goes on from NC_083350.1 coordinate 51,505,992, forward strand.
GAAATGAATGTGGAAAAAAGTCTAAGACATTCTCCTCTCCCTGGATATTTCTGCTCAACTGTTCACTATCCCTGCCTTTCTCTTGCCACTGGGCATGCCTAGACAGTTTTCAAATGTGATATATTTTCTGGCCAATGCTCTTGGGACTAGCTAACAATTCTTAAGCACAAGTCACCGGGGAATTAATGATAGGCATCTCTGAATAAACAAAGCATTTACTCACTAATGAGTACATTCAGGTAAAGCAAACCTTTCTCCCACCATGCCGAACACTCCCTTAAACCACCTAATTAAGAGTTCAGAAAACTACCAATCACTCCTGCTGCCTGCTGCCCAAGGTCAGACTCAAACCATTTGTCTCCCTTGCTTTAGATGTGAGGATGCTACCAGTTGCACAGATGTGGCTATGAAGCCTAAATCAGTACCAGTGTCCCTCTACTTATGAGAGAGTTACATCCTGACAGACCCATCATAAGTCAAAAGCATCATAAATAAAAAATGAAGTTACTAGAGTAAACACCATAGCCTACCTCAGCCTACTTTAAATGTACTTGGAACACTTACCATTAGTAGAGCAGAATCAACCAAAAAGCACATAATATAATGAAAGTATTGAGAGCCAGGTGTGGTGACACATGCCCACAATACTAGCACTCGGGAAGTAGAAGCAGGAAGATCAGATGTTCAAGCCTAGCCTCAGCTACCTGGAAATTTGAAGGCAGTCTGTGCAAGATAAGACCCTGTCATCTTTTAAGATATCGCATTAAGAAAGAAAAGAAGGAAGGAAGGAAGAGGCACATGGGAAGGCAGGTATTGAAAATCTCTTGTAATTTATTGAACATTATACTGGGGGGGGAAACATGATTATATGGGTAAACTTTGTTCCACTGTAAAGTAGGAAAATGTTAACTTGAACCCTGGTAGATCAGAATACCAATATTCCACATTTCCTAAAAACCTCCTGTTGTTGAGCCCTTTTTATACAGTTCTCGAGGTAGCATGAACCTTTTGCCTATGAGGCTGGAGAGTCAACTCATATCTGATGCCCCTGCTTCTACCCTGCTGTTTTTAATTGCCGACTCCTACTTTATAGCCAAGCCAATTAGCTGCCTTGGCCAAATGGGGGTAGCTTTGAGGTCTGGGACACAGCATTCAGCTTAGCTTGAGAAAAACAGGAAGTCTCTTCTGCCTAAACGTCCCTTAGGTAAGAAGAAAGCTTTACTCAGGCAACCAATGCCAGAAGTCCGAGGGCTGATGTCACAGCTCCACAGAGTCCCTGGAACAACAGCAAGTCTGAATCTCTCCATCGCTAGACCCGTGGCTGAGCAAGACAGGAAGTGTCAAAGATGACTATTCCAATCCTCACGAAATTCTGTGAGCAGGAATCCCAACAGAAGAGCTTTAACAACTAACTCCTTAAGGGCTGAGGCGATCTCCAGTAAGTAACAACCTTGCTGTCAAAGGATGTGGGGTAGGGAGCTGCCTGCCCCACAGCCTATGCTGTTACTGACTTACCGCAAGTGCTTGAAAGAATCAGCATATGCTAATAGTGTAAGATAATCAAACATGCATGCTTACCAACACGTGAAATACAAACAGGTGTTTAATCTCGGGCCTCCAGATCTTGATCATAGCCTGATTAGTAACTAATGTTACAGACTGGGGGGGGGGAGGTGTAGCAAAAGGCCTCTAAGTATAAATGGGATGCTAACTTTCACCTCTTTTTTAAAAAATTCCTGTATCTCAAAATACACCACTCATCCAGGAACTAAAATGTCCTGCTTTGTTTGCAGGAGTTCAAATCTCATCTAGCTTCTCATGAATTCTCCTATTTCTGTGAAGAGGGTACAGACCATGACAAGAAGGGAGTGACAAGGATGAAGGGGCTCAACATATAATAAATCTGAGCCTCTCAGCTGAGCTCAAGTCTTTTGGCTTTGTTTTTTGGAGACAGAGTATTACCACCTGGCCCCAGCTTAGTATATAACCCACAACGGCCTGGAACTAGCAATTTCCCTTATCTCTGTCTCTCGAATGCTGGAACTACATCACCACACAATTTTTCCAACTTTAGTGCTGGGATCGACCCCACGTGAGTCACATGTGTGCTTGGCAAGCATTCTGACACTGAGCTACAGCCCCAGTCCTTGGCCCTGTTCCATGTAAGGAAAACCATGTTTCTTGAATGCTAGAAGGCCAGCCCCGGTGTTTATCGCAGCTTGTGTTTAGGAAAACATTTTTTTTTTCTCCTGACGGTGAACTCTTAAGTTCTCTACCAATGAGAAAAACATGTGGGGGTGGCAAGGGTGAATGAAAGTGGAAAATTTCAAAAAAACTTGCAGCCTACTTCACCGTCCTGACAGCTCCCAGTGACTATGTTTGGGAGAGGGAGGATCAGAAAGTCTGTTTCTTTCCAGAGGAGGCAGAATTTGTTTGCCAGCTGAAATATGATTAGAAATCTAGAAAACTGTTAACAGGGGAAACATTGATGTGCCCCAGGGCATCTAATTTTTAACCATTCTCAGGTTCCTGCAGGGCCACTGCAGAACCTCTGTGGTGCCCATCGGTGGTGGTGCTCACTTTAATCCAGCACTCAGGAGGCAGAGGCAGGCAGATCTCTGTGAGTTCCAGGCCAGCCTGGTCTACGAGCAAGTTCCAGGAAAGGCTAACACAGAGAAACTTTGATTTGAAAAACAAACAGAAAAGAACCTCTGTGGCCTTTAGGCACACTACACTTTTGTGGCTGTATCCGTTTTAAAATCACCTCTCCTGACTTCTTTTGTGAAGACTGATTTCACAGAGCTGACTAGAAGTTCATTTTCCCTGTCCCACTCTAGACAGGCTGTCCAGAGTGCTGCACCGGTGTCTACATTTACATGAAAACCAGCTGAGGACACCTTCCTAAGCTCTCAGTAATTCCCTAAACTGCTTACTACTGTACAAAATCCCCAGAGGCTCAATTTTGTTTTCTGAAGCCAAACAACTGCAGTACAAATTGCTGGGATGATTTGGTCACTTTGATTCTTTACAGAAAACAAAAGATTTGATGTTTTAACAGGATCAATATATTTCAGGAATACAAAATATATAAATCACCAAATCATTCCTCTTTTTTTGTTCTTATTTTATGTGTGTTGATGTTTTGTGTGCATGTATGTATGTGTGAGGGTGTTGGATCCCCTGGAACTGGAGTTACAGACAGTTGTGAGCTGTCATGTAGGTGCTGGGAATCGAACCTGGGTCCTCTGGAAGAGCTGCCAGACCTTACCTCTGAGCCATCTCTCCAGCCCCCAAATCATTCCTGTTTTTAAATCCAAAATATATTTTCCCAGTTCCTCAGGAAATCAAGATAAAATAGCTCAGCTAATATTTAAACAAAGCTGGGTGTTTATGGTGTGTGCCCATGGACCTAGTACTTGGAAGGTGGCGACAGGAGGAGGAGGTGTTTAAGGCCTTTCCTCAGCTGTACATGAGCAGAAACCAGACTGGACTACATGACAGACTACCTCAAAATCAAAACAGAACCACACACAAAGTTAAGCAATCTTACTCTGAGAAGTTGGGTAGGAAAGAAAAAAATGAGCTGAATATCTGCCTTGCAATTCACATGGTTTGGAGCTAAATCCCTTTATTAACTTCCCACATGAAAACTCCTGCCAATCAGTTTGGTTTGGGTTTCACCCTAGGGATAGGGTATTTTTGCAAGGCATTCCGAGGTCTCTGAAGGGCAATGTGCTGAGGACAGTCTAGTCTCCATGCAAATCGAAGGAAACACATATCTCTCATCTAGTTATTCTATCCAGTCAAATGGGATCCAAGAAAATAAGACACTGTTGGGTACGGCCCTTCTAGAATAAAAAACAAACAAACAAAAAACTGCCTAAGTGTTACCGGTATGTTGGGGGCCTGAATCCTCACCAAGTCTGTTATAAACATATCAGAGTTAAGGTGGTGTTGCCTCTTTTCCGGAATATCACACACTTCAGCGGCTCTCTATTACGGTGTTCCTCCTCTCCCAACCCAGCCGTCGTCTTAATGGCTCCCCACAGCATAAAATGCCTCAGCTAAACGCCCTTTCCCAACAGGTCCCGACTTAATGCTCCAAACTTTCCATCCCGGACAGCCCCAGCACGCACTCCAGGGAGCGCAAGGCTCGGGTCTCCTTCCCCTCGAGGTCCCCTCCTTCCCTGTCCTCCCACCGGGCTCTCTCCAGCTTCACCTCCTCAACAGGTCCACTCCGACCCCGCGCCTCGGCCAGCGGCCAGGGTGCCCTTGCGCCCTCACCTCCTCCACACCTGCCCCGCGACCCCACACCACCCCTCCTTTGCGGCTCACCCCGAGACAGGGCCCCCACCGCGAAGCCAACTCGACCGCAGCCCGCGCCTCCCGGCCGCAGAAACCGCAGCCCAGGGCGAAGAAAGCCAGCAGCTTCCGGCAGACATCCCCGGAGACAGGGTGGGGCGCGCCCCGCTCCGCTGCGCTCCCCGCACCGCTCCCGGCCCGCCCAGCCCCCTCGCCCAGCCGGGCCCCGCCGACCCCGGGAGAGCCTCGGTCTGCCACGCGGCGCCCGCCGGGCGACGGCAGCAGCGGGGGTCCCGTCTCCCCGGGAGCCGCGCGCCCCCCGCCCGGCGCCCCGCGGGTCCCGCCAGCTCTCCCCGCGCAGCCGCCCCGCTCCGACCCCGCCGCCCTCACCTCTCTGCTCCGCGCGGCGGCCGGTTACTGACCCGGTCTCGACCGAAGAAGACTGGACCCGGCTCCGGGAACAGAGCCGCACCTGCCGCGAGCCACTGAGCCGCAGCAGCGCGCCTGACGTCACCAGCGCCTCAAACGCTGGAAGCCCGGAGTCACCTGATCTCCCTGGCAACGCGCGAGGAGGCGGGACCGAGAGAGGACGCTGTCACAGCGCGAGCACCGCCCCCTCCACTTGGCCGCGGCGCGCTGGGAAGCACAGCCTGTCCACTAGCACCTTGCGGACCCCCCCGCCCCCCGGCTGTCTCTTAAAGTTCCCTCTGCGCCTCTTTGCGGGCACCCCGTACCACGTCGCTAAGGCTGCAGCCTGGGGGAAAGGGCAGGCGCCCCGGGGGGCCAGCTCTGTGCACAACACGAGCCGCTGCTGCCCGGCTGGCCTCGCTGTTGGGTTCATCGGCCCACCTTGGAGCTGCTTGTGAGAGGACAGCCGAGGCTGATGACTAAATTGCGCTCTGGCAACTTCCCATAAACCTTGCTGCAATAGTGTGACCAATGCTTGAGACAAATTGCAAGAAAAGGAAGGGAAGGGCCGGCTTCCAGGCCAGGACCTCCTGGTCCTCAAGGTTCCCCATTCTCACAGGAAGAGAAATCCCTAAAACGCTCCTGGAGGTCTAATTTTTTTTTATTTTGGAAACTGAGCTCTTTGGGGAGCAGTGCTTGAGAGCATATGCAAGCTTAGAATGACTCCCCAAGCCTGCAACAATACCACCAGCAACAAAAGGAGAAAGTGGTCCAAATTCCTCGTGTTGGTGGCTATACTGGTAACTTTGCACCTCAGTCACTATCCAGTCTCTCTGAATAGACTATGAAAACGTAAACAAAAAGGAATGAAAATGAAACACCCCCCCGGGGGGGGGCTCATTTTGAGAGCCTTTCACTTCCATCTTAGTTGTCTCCCACTCCTTGAGCCTCTAAGGAAGGTTTTCTGTCTGTTGTCTCTGCCTTTCCCACAAAAGGATCTTTGACCAAGAAGTTAATTTACAACTAACTTCTACTGAGTATCCTTAGAGGCCAGGCTGATTAAGACATAGCATTGGAAGATTAAAAAATCCATATGAACCTGACCATAGTTCATAACTTTGAATGCCAGCATTCAGGCCGAGTCTGGAAGATCTGAGCCACGGCCAGACTGGATCACACAGTACAACCCTTTCTCAAAACAAACAAACAAAAAATAAAACTACTTGATGCAACTTGATGGGCTGGGTGGATGGGAAGGGAGCGCAGCGGGGAAGGAGGGAGGATATAAAGTGAAAAAAAAAAAAGACTACACACACAGTATGGGCTGTGTCTCATATCTGATGAACTGTTTTATTGTTACAGCATTTTTTTTTTCTCAAGACAGGGTTTCTCTGTAGCCCTGGCTGTCCTGGAACTCACTCTGTAGATCAGGCTGGCCTCAAACTCAGAGATCCGTCTGCCTCTGCCTCCCTAGTGCTGGGATTAAATGCATACACCACCACTGCCCAGCCATTTTTTTCACTTTGTGCATTTTGAAACAGGATCTCATATTTCCCAGGCTGGCTCTGGACTCTGTGTAGCTGAGGATAGCAAATGTCTAATCCTCCTACCTCTACCCTGAGTGCTAGGATTACAAGTGAGTGAAATTGTGCCTGGTTTCATTTGCTGGGCATCAAACCCATGTTGGGCAAGAACCCTACCAGCTAGTACGTCTTTGTTGTTGTTGTTGCTTTTAAAGAACTAGCACACAAACGAAAGAAAGCTGCGGAAAGCAGAAAAGCACCATGGCTTTACTAAGGAAGAGCCAAAGGAGAAAAGAGATTGATTACAGAAGCCCTGGACTATAATTCCAGCATGAAAGAGTGCGAGGTAAGGGACCATAGCAGGTTCAAGATCAGCCTCAGTCCAGGCCAAGAACAGTGAGGAGAAAGATAGTGGGCACAGGGCAGAGGCAGGCAGGCCTGGCATGTCTGGCAGAACTGAGACCTCCAGAGAGAACACAAGCCAGAGCTGGGACGGGAGGAGAGAGCTGGGGCAGAGTGAGGTTTGAGGGATCCTGGAGGCAGGGAAAGAGAGGAGTGGGAAGTGGCTTTGGTAGTGCTGACAGGGAAGACAAGGCGAAGGCATGCTAAGAGCAGCAAAGGAAGGCCGAGAGGCCGCAAGTGTGAGGAAGTCAGAAATGGGTGAGGGAAATGACCACATACCTGCCACAGCTAACATGGCTTCACGGCCAGGTTGACAGAGATGAGCAGCGTTATTCATTAGCCTCTGAGGACTAACGGTCATCCAGGGCACTCCCAAAACTATCTTGGCAATATCATGTGTCTTGAGGCACTCTTTGCAGAGCTGTGAAGGAGAGGGATATGAAGATATGGGTAGATCCAAATCACTACATTCAGACGTTTTTCATCAAGACATATATATTTGGCCTGTCAGTTCTGTTCAACTAAAGAACCCTGACTAATAATACAGGCCTTTTCTTTTTGCCTGGAATATTTCTAGGCCCTTGCTAACATGTCTCCTTGTCTCTACTCTGGTGAGCAAGGTGGAGAAGAGGTGGAAGGTAATTGCCTTGAAAGAGAGAAGAGCCTTTTGGCGTCCGCTTAAGGCTGGGACACATGAGGGCTGCTCTGGGGGAGAAAAGTTGCCAATGCACCTTTTCAATATGGCCTGTGCCTGCTCCCCTTTTTCTGAGATGATAGTGTGATGGTGAAGGTATCATCAAAGGAAAATCAAAACATTCATTACCCTACCTTCATCGCTGATGGAAGGAGTGCTATCACCTGAATAAAAACTCAGGGTTGCTACTGGCAGGTTCCAAGAGCCAATGATATGGCCAGTGAGCACAACCACAGGCCTCTCTTCTCAGATTTGAGCACATTCCAGGACTAAACATTAGGCCTTGTGGAGAAGTTGCTGAACTCTTGTCAGATTTCTTCAGACTAGCAGTGGGTTTTGCTTTTGTTCCTGGAAAAAAAAAATCTGTTAAAGTAGACATCTGGGAAGTCCACTGACCACGAAAGTTGCGATGAGTTTCATCATGCGTTCATCCGTAAGGGTCATCCAAGGCTTACTGTAGGCAGCATCGCACAGTGAGGAGAATCTATGTTCTGTGAATGTGGGCAGGTCTCACTTCTATCAGTAAAATGATGACACCACCTACCTCACAAAGTTGTCATAAACTCTAGGTGACCTCCAGGGCAAAGGCAGCCCAGATTCATAACCTTTTGTTTCTGTGATGCCAGGGGATCAAATTTGGTTCTTCGCACAGGCTGGGCAAGTGATCTATTACTGAACTGCACTCCCAGAACCTTTATACCATTCTAGGAATTACAGTTGTAGTTTGGAGGACAGAATGCTTTGCCTAGCATGCATGAGGCCCAGTATTTGATATCTAGCTCCACAGAAACCAAGCCTGGTGGTATACACCTAGAATCAGTTAGTTAGAATACAGACGCAGAAGGATCTGAAGTCTATCCTAGGCTAGAGAGAATTCAAGGTCAACATTTTTTGAAAAAAGTTAAACAGTGTTTCTTGTTTTAGGGGTGTGGTAAAGTTGGTAGAGTGCTTGCCTGGCATGCATGAAGCTCTGGGTTAGATTCCACAGAAAACTTTACCACATGAACGGTAAATAGTACCACAGAAAACTGGCAGTGGTGGTACATACCCAAGTCCCAGGAAGTAGAAGCAGGAACACAGGGAGTCTTGTCCAAAGTAGTCTTCAGCTACACGGCGAGTTCCAGACCAGCCTGGAATATAAGACCCCCATCTCCGAAGGAGACAGGAGAGAGTTAGTTTCTAATTACCCCGGCTGGGTCTTCCAGACATCCAGTTCCTGGAAGACCAGACAGAATGGGAGTTTGCCAGACCACAGTAAACTGTCATATCCTCCTCGTTCATGCCCCATTTCTGTTGCCCTGGCAAAAGTATACTCTAAGAAACGGAGGGTCAGGTGCTAGAGTGATGGCTCAGAGGTTAAGAGCACGGCCAGAGGACCTGGGTCCAATTCCCAGCACCCACATGGCAGCTCACAGCTGTCTATGACTCCTATTCCAGGGGCTCTAACACCCTCAGACACACATGCAAGCAAAACACCAATGAGCCTGAAATAAAAATAAACAAATTTAAAAAAAAGAAAGAGAGAGTCTAGCTCAAAGCCCTGGTAAAAGTGAACATTCTGGGTCTCAACACATCTGCATCAGGGGCTCAGTGAGGAAAATGATGGAGGAATGAGAAAAGATGGCCTTGAATTACAATGATGTAAGATTAGCCTGATAGTGAATGAAGGAATGGATAAATGACTCAACATATAAGCCATGATAATAAAAGAGGGTTAAGTAGCCATTAAGACCAACCTAAGCAGACTGTGAAAACCAGGAAGTTCTGGAAAAGAGAGAACAGACTGCGGAGTCTTTGAGCTAATGGATTCTTCTGGTAGGCGCACGGGGTGCGGATCTGGAACAGCAGGATTGCAGTGGGACTCTGTGACTTACTGGCCATGTGACCCAGAACAAGTTAACTGCTGTGAAATAGTTCCCTTAGTTGTAAAAATGAAGATAAGATTATTAATTGCTTTACAGCATCCCTGAGGATTGACTGTGAAACCTATGGAATCAAAGCCAGGGGCCCAGGAAGTGTTGGAAGGGCTAAGCAGAAGAGGGCGCCTGGAGTGTGGAAATGAGAAGGAACCACTCTTGAGTGGTTCTTGACTTGGGGCATGGGGATGGAATGCATTGTTTGGTGAAGAGACACTTGGGAGCAGAATTCAGGTTGGGTCTGTAGAACCCTTGCAAAGTTGAAGCCTCAAGGATTCAGGGCTGACCAGCGGCTGGAAGCTAGCACTCCTAAGCAAGCAAGCCTGCCCCCACCCCTGCTGGCCCTGTGTGGGAGATGGAACACACAGCACCCTCAGTGACCCTATTAGTGAATGTCAGGAGGTCCACAAGTCAAACATCTTTGTGGAGCTTACAAGGCCCATGGCAAAGGCTGGAAAAGTTCTTTTCAGTCAAGCACAGAAAAATCTTAAGTTCAGGAGAAATCTACCTGGACCTCATTTCAATTCCACTCTTACCACCCAGGGAGACAAAAGACCAGACACACACAAAACCCAGGGAAGAGTGGCCAGAGTCTCTTACTATGAAGTGAGATTAAAGAAATGAGAAAAAAAAAATCACTTCTAAGCTGGGAACACACACCTGTAAAAGCAGCAGTTGGAGGTGGCGCAGGAGGATCAGAAGTTTAAGGTGTTTAAGGTCAACCTCAGCTACAGAGTTTGAGGGCTAGCCTGGGCTATATATATAGCCTATAACCTGTCTTAATGTGAAAACAAAACAAATTACTGTTTCCTAGTCCAATGCTTTCATGGAATTCAAAGCGCACGTGAAGGAGAGAGACTCAAAGTCACTGCTGGCCTCTGGCTGTACTTTTCACCTGAGCACTGGGTCTCAGTTTTGTGTCTTGCTCCCATCTACATTTTTGAATTCTGATTTGCTAGTCAGAACCGCCTTTGCTGCAAGCGCTGAAGGACTAGTCAAATCACTTTAAGAGGAAGTGATAATGTGTGAGTTCCTGAAACCAAAAGTTCAAATTTTCATCTGCACCAGGTGTATCCAGATCCAGGTGAAACCCGACCACAGGAAGCTCCTCTCTGGTTCCCTCACCATCTCCTCGTTATGTCTTCAGAACTGATCAGGCAGCAGTGCCTCAGTGTCTGTGTACTTTCCTCCAGCTGAAAGTCTCAGCAGACGAAAAAGCTCTCAATAGCACTGGGGAAAGCTCCAGGATGAAATCTTGGCTTTGAATGGTGTATGGAACTGGCTTTCTTCGGAATGTGTGGTTGCTGGCTGGGGTGTGAAGCTTTGGCCAGTCCTGTGTTCTCTGGAGCTAAACTCATTTCTCTTTACATCCCACAGGTGGAAGCCATGGCTTTCCCAAGAAAGTGGAAGTTCAGGAACCTTTCGAAGTAGGAGCTGACCCCTACAGGCCACCTATAGTAAGAGAACATCAGCCTCTTGAAAGTTCTAGAAGGCTTATGTCATAGAATATTCTCTTTTTCCCCCCTTTTGGCGGGGGATGGGGGAGGTTTTTTGTGATTTTTTTTTTAAAGATTTATTTATTTACTATGTATGCAATGTTCTGTCTGCTGAGGGAACCAGATCTCATTATAGACGGTTGTGAGCCACCATGTGGTTGCTGAAAATTGAACTCAGGGAACCTCATTCTGGAAGAGCAGCCCGTGCTCTTAACCTCTGAGCTATCTCTCCAGCACCCACACACACATCCGGAGGAGACAGGGGGCAGTTTTTCGAGACAGGGTTTCTCTGTGTAGCCTTAGCTATCCTGGACTCACTTTGTAGACCAGGCTGGCCTCAAACTCACAGAGATCCGGCTGCCTCTGCCTCACCAAGTGCTGGGATTACAGGCATGTGCCACCTCCCCCGGCTGTCATAGAATATTTGAGTAGGCTTGAATTCACTTGAAAATCACCCACTTTCTCTGGTGTTCCAGCAACGGAACATCCAAAGGGGAGGCAACTCCAGAACTGAAGAGCCGAGCCACAGCCTGGAGAGATGGCTCAGCGGTTGAGAGCACTGTCTGCTCTTCCAGAGGTCCTAACTTCAATTCCCAGCAACCACGTGGTGGCTCACAACCACCTATAAAGGGATCTGATGCTCTCTTCTGCCATGTAGGCATAGATGCAGACAAATAGAGTGTTCATATGTATAAATAAATAAATATTGAAAAAAAAAAAAAAAAGAGCCGAGCCACTGAGAGCAATGGACTGGCCTTTGGTTTTACGGAAATGCACACTTCCCGGAAAGCACGGCTTCTGAAGAAGGTGCTTCAAGGTGCACTTAATACCCTAAGTATGTTTGTGCAGCATCTGGGGCTCTCAAGGGGCAGCACAAAAAAACGTATGCATTTCTAACTGTACCTCTGTGAAGCGTTGATTCCTGACATGGCCGGCCATCTGATAGGGATCTTAGAAAGCCAGGCCTGGAGAAGAGCACATTTTCTCCCTGGGCTGGGTCCCAGTGGACTATAACAAAGTCCCAACAACTCAGAAACAAGAATCTTCCTGCTTTTTAATCTTTTAAAGAAGAAGAAGAAGAAAAGCCAGAACATATAATTTGGAAATAATAAACACATCAGTTCTTTTGCATTTCAATAAAAAAATAAGCCAAGGATAATTTAGTATGTGACACAAGAAGAGTGAAGTCAGGGAGACATTTAACCTACATATTCAACACATTTGCTGAGTAATAACCATGCGCCAGGGGTTATTTCAGGCTCTGGAGATGTAGCAAGAAAATATTTCAGCCAGGTGCAGTGACCAAAATGTGATGTCAGCACTGGGGAAGTGGAGACAAAAATTTCAGGAGTTCAAAGCCATTCTTGACTATATGCTGAGTTTGAAACTAGCCTGGGATAAATGTGACCTTGTCTCAGAAGACAGGGAAGCCAATATCTGTTCAGGGGGACATGGAAATTAAATGGCAGGGCTGAGACTGAGATCCATAGACCCATATATGCCTTTAGCTTTCTTCTTGCCTGTGGATTAGGAGGGGAAGGAAAAGAGAGAACAAACTTTATGCAAAGGAAGCAACCACTCCATTCAAGCAGCTTGTCATGGGGAACACGGCCTAGTGTGGCCAGGCTCTCTGACCTGTTACAGTAGTTTTGAGACAAGGTCTCGCTATTTAACGCTAGGGGCTTAGAACTCAATATGTAAACCAGACTGGTCCCAAACATGTTGATCTTCTTGGCTCTGTCTCTCAAGCGCTACCATATCCAACTCAGATTTTGTTCTCTCTCTCTCTCTCTCTCTGTGTGTGTGTGTGTGTGTGTGTGTGTGTGTGTGTGTCTGCTTGCCATGTGGAGGTCAGAGAAAAGCCTCCATTGTTGGTCCTTATCTTCCACCTTGTTTGAGACAGGGGCAGTTGATGTCCACCTGTGCATACCAGGCTAGCTGCCCATGAGCCTTCATTTCTGCCTCCAACCTCACCGTAGTTGTGCCGGAATTAAAGATGTATGCTACTCTGTCCATCTTTATGTGGCTATACAAACTCATACCTTCATGCTTACATAGCACTTTCTTTACCCACTGAGTCATCTCACCAGCTCCCATTCATCTTTCAAAACCCAGAAAACAGTACTTCAATGGAAAAACAAAACAACAACAACGACAAAAATAAACAAAACCAAGTTTCAAAATACTGTAATAGTCAAACAAAATCTGTTGGGCATCATCCTAGCCACAGCTCTGTTCCTCTGTTTGAGGTCACAGTGTGCCCACTGGGTCCCTGGAGAGGCAAGATTCCACACGGAAATCCTGAGCTAAATGTGAGAAGAAACTTGTAAGTCTATCCGTAGTGCTTACAATACCTCTTGGGCTGGTTTTGTTGTTGCTGTTTGTTTGTTTTTCCAGACAGAGTTTCTCTGTAGCCCTGGCTGTCCTAGAACTCACTCTATAGACCAGGCTGTCCTGGAACTCAGAGACCCACCTGTTTCTGTTTCCTGAGTGCTGGAAATAAAGGTGTGCACCACCACCTGGCCTCTTAGGTTGACCTTTAAAAAGACTACGGTGAGAAGGGAAGGCCTTTGGGAAGGGAACAGGGAAGGAGCAGCTGGAGCATTCCAACCCCACGTTGTGGAGGAGGCTGGCCTAAAACCATCTTACACAGGGCTGACAGGCCACGCTTATTTGAAAGGGAAAATTTAACTCTAGGGCGGGCTTCATGTTATATCTGAGGTCCTAATAATGATCATTATGCTGTCAGCACGCAAGACTTGCTTCAAAATAATTCTCCTTGTGCAAGTCACAATCTACCCACTTCTTGGTCCTTCTTTGTTGCCTCTGCCGGGGACCTCCCACACTCGGCAAGCTTTTCATTCTTGCTGGCCCATTTGTCAAGAGATGGTTGCAACAGGGAAAGATATGAAGGGTTTATCCACGGAGCTGGAGCTGGTATCTGGTGGTGCCAACGCCTCTTCCTCTCCTGGCCTTTGGAGAGAAGAGGACAGGTGAGATACAGAATAGCATCTACTACCGATAGAAAAGCGCCGATAGAAAAGGCATGAGGCTGAGTATCTGCAATCCCAGCACCACGGGAGGCTGACGCAGAAGGATCAGGAGTTTATGGAGCAGGAAGATATGGAGTTTAAGGCTGGCTTTGGCTTCATGAGGAGACCCTGCCTCAACAAAACAAAACAAACAAAACCAACACCCTGGTTTGGAGAGATGGCTCAAGGTTTAGGAATACTGGCTGCTCTTTCAGAGGGCCGAGGCTCAGTCACCAGCACCCACACAGCAGCTTACAGCCACCTGTAAGTCTAGTTCCAGGGAATCTGATGCCCCCTTCTGCTCTCTGGGAACTCCTGCACACACAGAATGGACATATATAGAAACAGGCGTACACAGATACTATATGTGTACACACACATACACACACATTTACATCGAGTGTGGTGGTCCATGCCTGCACTCCCAGCTTACCCAACCAAGCCGTCAAGGGCAACCTAGGTTACATAGTTCCACATCTATGTCTCAACCTGAGCTGCAACACTGTCTCAAAAAACAAAAGGACAACAACAAACACCTATACCATCCACGGACTGTAACGCTGCAAAAAAATATTCATTCTTAAGTATAAAGGAATCCCCGTCCTTGGATCTTAACGAGATCAGAAAACCTCTGTTTACTACAAGAATTGTTTCCGAAGGAAATGAGATCTGGCATAGGAAAAAAAAAAATCTCATTTCTATCGGCTCTCAAGATAGTAACTTCATTACCATCTGCCGTGTGTACTTCATCAGAGAAAAACAGCACTGTCGAGGGGGACAGATCTGCTGCCGCTGCCGCTGCTGCTGCCTTCACCACCTCCTAGTGTCGCCTGGATAAATCCCAGGCATGTGGCACCGCTGTGAGATTCTTAGAAGATCCAGGCAAGAGCTGCTGGCTGGAACCTTCTACTTCTGTTTGCACCATGAGGCTTCAGGTTCCTGCTCCTCGGGATCGACTCCTAGGAAGCCACTCAAACCACAGATAAGGAGGACTTGGATACCTTCTGGGAGGCAGGAGCATAGCTCACACCCACACCCACACCTCTTGCTGTGGCTTCTCTTATTCTGGGGGGAGGGAGCACAGTACCACATACAGCTAGAAGTATCCAGGGAGCTGCCATCTCCTACATCCTCACTTTGGGTCCCAGAACTATTAACTGAATCTTTTTGAGCCTCAGTTTCCTCATCTGTTAACTGGGAATAACAAAAGGACCGAGGTTCAGGTTCAACCACCACTGTCCCAGGAACCTTCACCTTCTATTCACACCTTACAAGTTAAAAGGACGCACCACTTAATGGCTGTATCCCTTAGTTTGTTTTTGAACAACTCTCATGTATCCAGGCTGATCTAAAACTCCCGTAAGTATCCAAGAATGACCCTGAACTTCTGATTCTTCTGCCTCTATCTCCCAAGTGCTTCTAGTACGGGAATGTGCGACCACGATCAGTTTATACAGCGCTGGAAATCAAATCCCTGCAAGATGATCAGGAGCCATTATGATGTGGGATGGCCAGAGTCAGTCACTTGGAACTCTTTGGCTGCAGAGGCAGAGACAGAAGCGGCCACCTTGTTCACATCACATCCAGGGCCTTACATAGGCGGCCTTTACCTGGCTCTCTGGTCACTTTAGCCTTGATCCAGGCGAGAGTGTACCCAGTCTGGGCCCCACTCCAGGCGCCTGAGGAGGCTGAATTGACACCCATAAGGTATGGAGTCCACCGGTGTCAGAGTAAGCATGAGCCACCACACCTGGCTGGGTTGCTTGCTTTTGTCTTCCCGAGGCAGAACTTACGTGTTCGGTAAATTGCACCCCTTTAAAGGTTAAGTGGACTTTGACAAATCCTCTGTATCTATCATACCACTCAAGTACTATTTCCAGAGCCTGCCAAATTTCCTGCACGTTTTACGTATGCAAATTCTTGGGTTCCATCCAAAGCCCCCAAATCTGGAGTTTGGCGCCTAAGGATGTTCCAGTGTGACGACCCTCCTCAGGAGCAGGTGCACATGAACTTTGGCAGTTATACCCTCTGGGCCCTCAAACTCTGCAGCTCTTTTCCCCAACCTAGATGGGCTGACCGATGAATGGATGAATGGCAGCCTGTCATGTCTGCAGGCCCTGCCTCCGCCCCATTCAGGCCTTCTCCGTTACCCCACACTGCACCTTCGTACCTGCTCCCTGCCAGCCTAGGCTGGAGAGGTTGCTTGAAATACAACCTCACTCTGACACTTAGGGTTCTCCAGCAGGGTCTGTGCCCTGCAGGATCTAGAGAGATCAAAGCTTCCTGTCTCCTGCAGGAAGCACTTCAGTAATACAACACGTGAGGTCTCTGAATGGTCCAGGTGGCCTCATGCCTCTTAGACACAGTACCCCCACCCCCATTGGAATGACCCACCCCTCTGCCAGTCTCCTGTTCTCAGGTAAAAGGCCACCTCTGTGAGGGCTTTCCAGAGTTCCGAGGTAGTGCTGGCTACTCTTCGCTATATTCCATGATGCGTGTATATGCCCATGTGTTTCTGCTGTTGGACTGTGAGCGGTTCACATTTTCATATTCTTAGTCTTCATCAGGGCTGACAGTCCCCACAGGATCTGGCCTCTGCACCCTCCTACTCCATCTCTGTAGCCAGCTACCCCAGCTTCAGGATATGCCCTGACCCACCAAACTCCTTCCTGATTCCAGGCCTTTGTCCTTTTTTGGTTTTGTTTGGTTTTGGTTTTTTTGAGACAGTGTTTCTCTGTGGATCCCTGGCTGCCCTGGAACTGACTCTGTAGACCAGGTTGGCCTCGAACTCAGAGATCCACCTGCCTCTGCCTCCTGAGTGCTGGGACTAAAGGCATTCATACCACATCCGGCTCAGGCCTTTGTTCTTTAATGCCCTTTGCCTGGAATGCCTCCCTTCTTGTTTTTGCCATGGCTGGCTCCCTCTTGACACCCACTGCTCAGATGTCAGCACTGTGAGAATCCTTCCCTGATTGGTCAATCAAAATAATCCTTTCTTCGTCATTCCCTCTTACAATAGCACATCTCCTTCCTGCCAGGACTTATTACATGATACGGCTAATTCATTTTGTTGTTTTGTTTGTTGAGATAGGGTCTCCTATGGCCTGGGCTCTGATTTCTGTCTGGCTTGTTTTAGGGCTTTGATTGAAATATACTCACACACCATGCTTTCTTTTGGCCTCTCTGAGGTAAGCGTGTTTTTGAGATTCACTCATTATGTTAACTGCTTTCTGTTTCTGCCATAAGACAACAAACAATACCGACTTGGGGAGAAAGGGTTTATTTGGCTTACACTTCCATGTCACAGTGCATCATTAAGGGAAGTCAGGGCAGGAGCTGCAGCAGGAACCTGGAGACAAGAACTAGATCAGGGGCTGGAGAGATGGCTCAGAGGTTAAGAGCACTGGTTGTTCTTCCAGAGGTCCTGAGTTCAATTCCCAGCAACCACATGGTGGCTTACAACCATCTATAATGGCGTGTAGCTGTGCATGCAGACAAAACATTTATACATAATAAAGAATAAAAAAATCTTAAAAAAAAAAAAAAGAACTAGATCAGAGGCCATGGAAGGGTGCTGCTTACCAGCTTGCTTTTTATGCAACCCAGGACCACCTGCCCAGGAGTGACTCACCCACAGAAGGCTGTGCCCTCTCACATCAGTCGTTAACCAAGCGGGAAAGAAGTCTTCTAGACATGCCCACAAGCCAGTCTGATTAGAGGCAATTCCTCAGCTGAGGTTCCTTCCTCCCAGATAACCGGGGTTTGTGTCAACTTGACAAAAGTTAATCAGCACACCCATGTTGCAGCTTTGTCAGTCTGTATTTCCTTATTATTACCGAATGAGAAGCCATTGTGGGAATCTACCGTAATTCACTCACCCGTTGATGGGTAACCTGGGCTATTTCCAGTTTGGGATATCCCGAGTAAGGATGCTCTGACAATCCCCGTCTTTGTAGGACCAGATATTTCCTTTCTTTCTTTAAGTGAATACTTATCATGGAGCGCTTACTGCCCTTAGGGAAAGAGTATGTTCAGTTTCAGAAGGAACTCTAACTCTTTCTAGTTCACACTTTTTTTTGGGGGGGGGTTGAAGACACAGTTTCTCTGTGCAGCCCCTGGCTGTCCTGTATTAGTTCACACTCCCATTAGCAACATGTCAGCTGTCTTTTCTTTTTAAAGCTTTAATATTTATTTTTAATTATGTCTATGTATGTGGATCTGTGTGTGGGCATGTGCACGTGGTTACAGGTGTGCTCACAGGCTGGAGGCAGTGGATCCCCTGGAGCTGGAGTCTCAGGAGGCTGGAAGCAACCCTAAGCGGGTGCTGGGAACTGAACTCTGGTCCTCGTGCCCTGACCACTGAGCTAACTCTCCAGGACTGTGCTACAACTTCAGTTGCTCCATATTCTTACCAACACGTTACTTCCAGTTCTTTTTTTTTTTTTTTTTGAATATTATTGTTGTTGTTTGTTTTCTTTGAGACAGGATCTCACTATGTAGTCCTGGCTGGCACTGAACTCACAGAGATCCACCTGCCTCTGCCTCACTTGAAAGACTGGCATTTCCAGACCAGCCTTTCCTTCCAGTCTTTCAAGGCTTAGCTGTTCTAAACTTCGGTGGTATATACTTTTAAACCCTAGCATTTGGAGGCTGAGGCAGGGAGATCTCTGTGAGTTCCAGGGCAGCCAGGACTACATAGTGAGATATTGCCTTAAAAAAAAAATAAAAAAATTAAAAAAAAATTTTAAAAAAAGCTAACCCATTCTAATTGATTACATCATTATCCCACTGGGATTTTAATGTATAATTCTCCAATGGCCAATGATGTTGAGAAACTTTCCAAATGTGTTTATCAGGTAGAGCTTGAGGTACTTGTTAAATTCTTTTCATCCATATTTTAATTTGATTGTCTTAGTACTCTGAGTTGTAAGATTTCTTACTAAATAAGTCTCTTGTGAAAAATATATATTTAGGACTGAAAAGATGGCTCAGCAGGTAAGAGTGCTCACTGCATAGGTGTGAGGACTGAGTTCTGATCCCAGCACCCACACAAAAACTGTCTGGTCCCTCCTATGCCTGTAATTCCAGCAACTATAGAGGGCAGATGCAAGAGGATCCCTGGGGCTTGCTGCCTGACTAGTCTAAATAAGTAAGTAAATAAATAAATAAATACTGGAGATCCAAGCCACCCCAGAAGGTCAAGGCCAGCCTAGTCCACATGGTGAGACCACGTCTCAAAAATAAATAGGAATAAATAGAAAAAAATTAAATGAGAGATCCTATTTCAAAGGCAGAAGGTACAGATTCTTCCTTTGGCTTCTGCATACATGCATACTTGTGCATGCACTTGTATACACACACACACACACACACACACACACACACAAATATACAAATAGGGAGCGCAAAGTTGTTTCTCACGTGTGCCCTATGCATTCATTACTGGCTTTCTCTGTCAAGAGTCAAACACCAGGTTTCACACACCCTGCAGTAATTATTAAGCTAGGGCCCATTCAAAAACTCCTTCAGGCCCAGTGGTTAAGAGCACTGTCTGCTCTTCCCGAGGTCCTGAGTTCAATTCCCAGGAACTACATGGTGACTCATAACCATCTATAACGTGACCTGATGCCCTCTTCTGGCTTGCAGGTGTACATGCAGACAGCACACTCATACATACATACATATAAATAAATAAATAAATATTTTTAAAAAATTCTTTCAAAAAACAATCAGTTGTTGGGTCTATTTTAAGCTTTGTGTAAAGTCAAGATTGAATTGCAATGCTTCCCATATGGATATTTAATAATTTTTTTTAAATTGTACTTATTAATACATGATTTTTGTGTCTGATGTGTGATGTATGATGTCTGTGTGCATGATGTATGTGTATATGATGTGTGTTGTGTGTGTGTATGTATACTGTGTGTAGTGTGTGTGACATGTGTGTATATGACATGTGCTGTGTGTATGTGTGTGTATATAATATGTGCTGTGTGTATGTGTATATGATGTGTGTAAGTGTGTGTGTGTATAACATGTGCGTATATATGATGTATGCTGTGTGTATATGTGTATATGATATGTGCTAGGTATTTATGATGTGTGCTGTATGTGTATATGTATACTGTGTGTAGTGTGTGTGACATGTGTGTATATGACATGTGCTGTGTGTATGTGTGTGTATATAATATGTGCTGTGTGTATGTGTATATGATGTGTGTAAGTGTGTGTGTGTATAACATGTGCGTATATATGATGTATGCTGTGTGTATATGTGTATATGATATGTGCTAGGTATTTATGATGTGTGCTGTATGTGTATATGACATGTGCTCTGTGTGTGTGTACATGTGTGTGTGTAGAGGTACTCTGTGGAGGTCAGAGGACAACTCTGTGGTATCGAGTCTCACCTTTCATCTTTACATAAGTTCTGGAGATCAATTCAGGCCTTCAGGCTTGCACAGCAAACTCTTTGCCCACCGAACTATCTTATTGGGGCAGATATTCTAAGCCTGGTGGGGTGTCCCCACACATTTTTAATCCCAGAACTTGGGAGGCAGAGGCAGATGGATCTCTATGAATTCAAGGCCATTTGGTCCACAATAATAAGTTCCAGGGCATCCAGGATGACACAGTGAGCTCCAACACCTGGAGGACCTATGGGGAGGAGGTAGGAACAGATATGATCAAGATACATTATTTACTTGTATAAATTTTTCATGGAATAAAATAAAAGTATTGCAGCTTTGAATTATTATTGTTCACTCCCATTGGTCTGTAAGTTCCGGATAGTTGTTCTGGTTTCTTCTCCATCTCTGCCACTTCCTTAAAGGCAAGGAAAGGGCTTACTTAATGCCTTTAAGAGACTATCTCGAGATCAGTAGTAAGGGTCACGGGAGTGACATGATCATCGATGTGGGATAACTGGGTCTTGACCCAGTGGGAACATGCCACAGAGCAGCAGACAATGCATCCCGGGTGTCCAGTGAGCATCGGAGAAAGCGTCCCCGAGATCCCAGTGTAGAGAAAGTGTTCCTATGGCTCCCAGTGTCACGAGCCAGACTTCCAGGTTGTACGGCAGGAACCCAGAGGGATGGTAAGAAGGGAGGCAAGCCCTGAAAGGGGCAGACAGGCCAAGGAGCGCCACCTACGGCAAGGTGGTTGCCACGGTGACAGCTGGGAAAACTGAGAGGCACAGGATGAGAGGTGGGTCATAAGAGGTTTCCCAGACACAGTCACCACACAAATACTAATGCTTTTTGTACACCACGTACCATCTTAAACACGGGAGATTCTTGCTAGGAAGCCAAGCCCTACCCTTATAAAGGGGGTGACGGAAGAGCAACAATTATTATGAAGCCTGATGCCGTGATGGATGTTTGTAACTTCAGCATGCAGTACACCTACACAGGAAAATCTGGAATTTGAGCTTACTTTGGGCGGTATATGAGTTTCAGGCCAGCCTGGGCTACATAGCAAGACCCTCTATCAATAACAACACAAATAAGAAAGATCCTACCCAGAGCAATTGCAATTTGCACACTGCTGGTGAGAATGCAAACAGTACAGTTTATATAAGAGTGTAGTAGGGCTGGAGAGATGGCTCAGTGGTTAAGAGCACTGTCTGCTTTTCCAGAGGTCCTGAGTTCAATTCCCAGCAACCACTTGGTGGCTCACAACCATCTATAATGAGGTCTGGTGCCCTCTTCTGTGTGTAGGCACACATGCAGGAAGAGTGCTGTATACATAATAAATAAATAAATCTTAAAAAAAGAGTGTAATCATTCCTCACAAAGACAAATATGTACTTGCCATGTAAATAAATAAATCTTAAAAAAAGAGTGTAATCATTCCTCACAAAGACAAATATGTACTTGCCATGTAACACACCGATCATACTCTGACTTATTTCCTCAAGTGACATGAAATGCATGTTTACACAGAAACAAACCTACACACAGCTCTCACAGAAGACCCTAGTTCAATTCCCATCACCCACTTTGGGCAGCTTACAACTGCCTGTAACTCCTGTTTCTGGGATCCAATGCCTTCTTCTGGCCCCCAGGGGCATCTGCATACATACACACACACACACACACACACACACACACATGGGGACAGGTAAAAGCTATAAGGTAGTAACGTTAATTTTCTGGTTTTGATCTTACATTACAGCTATAAATTATATAATATCACTATTGGGGGAAACTGGGAAAAAGTTAGGAGTCTGCTGCTTTTGCAACTTCCAGTGAGAATAATTATTTCAAAACTATATACAAATTCTTTTTTGTGTTTTTTCAAGATAGAGCTGTTGTGGAACTTGATCTGTAGATCAGACTGGCCTCAAGCTCACAGAGATCTGCCTGCCTCTACCTCCTGAGTGCTGGGATTAAAGATGTGAGCCACCACACCCAGCAATAAATACATTTTATGAACAATTTGAAAGTAATTTACAAGGGCTGGAAAGATGGCTCAGTGGTTAAGAGCACTTACTGCTTTGCAGAGGCCCTATACTCAACTCCCAGCACCCACAGCAGAGAGCTAGGCATTTCCAAAGTTTAGAAATAAAGCAGCCAAGTGGTGACAGCACACACCTTGAGTCCCAGTACTGGGGAGGCAGAGGCAGTTGGATCTCTGAGTTCCGGGACAGCCTAGACTTACAGTGAGTTCCAGGACAGTCACAGTTACATGGAGAAATCCTGTCTCGAAAAACAACAGCAACAAAGCAAACGAAAGAAAGAAAGCCCTACCGGAGGAGTAAGAAGACAATAAAAGCGTTTCAATGATTTATATTTTCTTTTTATTTATGTGCATGTGCCCGCAGCTGCCCAAAGAAGCCAGAAGAGGGTATCAGTTCTCTGGGGCTACAGTTACGGGCAGTTGTCAGCCTTCTGCTGTGGGTGCTGGGAACTGAACCCAGCTCCTCTGCAACAGCAGCAGGCACTCCTAATCACCAAGCCATCCCTCCAACCTTAAAAATTATTTTCAAGTGGTTCTGTAAATGTATATCTATATTTAGAGACGTCATTTTAAAATAGGGCAAAATGCAATCAATTACTGAATCTAGGCAATGGGCGTATAGGTTCATTGTGTTATTCTCTTAACTATGTACTGGAGAATGTTCATAATAAAAAGCTGAAGGAAAAAAAATGAACCAATGATATGCACATTAATGAGGATCCACAAAGCACAGTGGGAAGACACAATGGTTGGGGGGCAAAAGGCTGCTTGAGGGTGGGGATATAGCTCAGTGGTTGAGCACTTACCTAGCTAGCATAGGGGCCAGGATTGAACCCTCAGCACCAAACCAAACAAACCAAAACACAGAAGGCTACACACTGAGGGCAAAAGCACTTGCCACACAAGCCTGGTGACCTGGAACCCACCATGGAAGGAGAAAGCCTCTCTCTCTCTCTCTCTCTCTCTCCTCTCTCTCCTCTCTCTCTGAGTTGTTAAAAGGCTACCCACTGTAAGATTTCATTCAGATGGAAGGAGAAGCTTGCAGGAACAGAAGCGGGAGCTTGGGTGGTCAGTGGTTGGAGCTGAAGAAGGATCAGTTAGTACCAAAGCACAGGGAAAGGCTGTGGAGGCAGAGGAGAGTGTACCGCTATGTTTCGGTTATGATGGTGGTTACACAACTGCATCTGTCAGCACTCCTAGAACTATATCCTTAAAAAGGTGACCGCATGTAAACCGTACCTTTACAAAAAGCAGAAAAGAATGATAACAGAGCAGGGAACATACCATGTGTAGATAAATCGTTGAAAGACAAGTGGCTGGAAGGCAAGAATCTCACCATCTTGTTTAGTGCCTTCTTAAAACAGTGGGCACCTAGTAAGCTCAGAGTAAATATTAGACAATATTAGACAATATTCCCAGCAAGTGTTTTTCTCAAATGAAACTGCCCTGTTCTGGGGATCCACTGTGACTCACTGTGAAGGCCACCTCAGCCCGCAGCAGGTGCCCGAAGGGTACTTGCTGACCCTGGGATTTGGCCGGATCTCATTCCTGTGAGGTTTCCTGTATTTCCCGCTGCATCCTCGGGAACAGCATTCTTCAGTGTCCTGTGGTCTCTGAGCGGGGAGCATTTAGGGGCCAGCAACAGCCTCAACAGGATGTTCTTCAACTGGACGTTCTGGAAAGGACCTCAGGTCAAGTTTCCCTTTCTTCAGTGACTTGCAAGTCAAAGCCAAATTTTCTCCTACATGCTACAGAGACATTCGTGTTTGCGCATGAGTGCGTGTGTGCATGCGTACATGCATGAGATAGTCCTTACTATTCAGCACAGGTTGCCCTTGAACTCTTGGTCCTCCTTCCTCAGACTCCCAAGTGTTGTGTTTATAGGTATGTGCCATCACGACAAGCAAGACCAGCCTAATGTAAAGAGGAGAAGGATGTTAGCGACTCCCTTTGCATATTTGATGTATGGAATAAACACACTGCATTGCTTGGCAATACAACAAAGCTCGCTGTCAATTAGGGACTTTCTTGGTGCTGGGCTCCTTCGGCCACTCTGTTACCCACACGTAGCCTTGAGTGAGGTAGCCACGGTACAGGTTGGACAGGTAAGGGCCTACGTATTGCAGAGGTGAAGCGGTGTGCTTTTGGCTTCGCCCCATGGAGCTCTAACAGCAGCCCTCCTATTGCCGGCTCTGCAGAGCCCTGGGCCTCCTCTTCACCCTTCTTCAGGGGCTGCTTTGTAGGTACAGTCCCTGCGGGCAATGCGGGCCATCGACATTTCTTCTTCTGCCACAGAACAGGACTGCTCTTTCTGCACTGAGTGGTCGCATCTAGGTCAAATATGGGGGGGGGGGGAGGGGGAGAGCACACAGCAAAAACACCAGCTGCTCTTTCTAGCTTTTCAAAAACACAGGCATCAGGGACACAGATTTTTATCAGTCTGGTTCATTAGGAGGGAGATGGAGGAAGGGAGGAGCAGGCTGTGTGTGTGTGGAGGGAGGAAAGAGTGGCTGAGCCTGGGGTCCCAGGACAATGACAAGAAAGGTGACAAGAAAAAATTAAGACACTGCCAAGTCCCATGCTAATTATCCCAGATAACCTCTCTACTTGTTATTTTCATTCCCGTCTTCGTCTTCAGAGTAACACAAACATGATGCTTTTTTTTTTTTTTTTTGGTGCTTCTGGGATTGAACCCAGGACCTTGCATATGCTAAGCAAGTTTTCTACTGCTGAGCTACACTTCCAACTGTACATCTTGTCTGTCTGTCTGTCCATCTTTCTTTCCTTCCTCTATTTGTGGTGCTAGACATTAAATCTATGACATCACCACACGCTAGGCAAGTACTCTGTTACTCTGCTCTATCCCTGGTCCACTTTTTAGGTTAAAAGAAAGAAGAAAAAAAAGAAAGAAAAATTGCGACACGGTTTCCTTAAGATGGCCTGGTTGGTCTTGAACCTTCTATCCTCCTGCTTTAGCTTTCAGAGTTGGACTCCCAGGCCTGCGTTACCAGGCTCTGCCCCATCAGACATTTTTATATGGGCAAGCTGGGGTATAAAGACACTGAATGGAATCAGGAAGGGATAACCGAAGTGCTGACTATGAAGGCGGCAGCTCTGGTTTTTATGAAGTGTGTAATAGCTTTTATACTGGAAATGTGTAACTATGTGTGAGCAATTAAAAAAACAAAACAACAACAACAAAAACCTGGGCGGTGCTAACGCCGGTGCACAAGGATTCTAGAACTAAGCTGGATGGAGCCTGGCGGCATAGACTCCAGATCCCAGGTCTTAGGCAAACAGCCCTTCAGGATCTACAGCGCTCGCCTCCTGCCGCTCTCAAGAGCCACGGGCCACAAGCTGCCCCGCCCCATGGGTTTTCTGGGGGCAGGGCTAGCACCGCGTCTCGGCCTTTGGGGAGCCCAAGGACCAGTGTCCAACCCTGCTGCAGCCCGCCCACTGTCGCCAAGAGGATTCCTGGCCAATCAGACCCTGGTGATGCCATACTCCAGGGATGACAGTGGCAGGAAATCAAGGTCAAGGCCCCGGACACAATGAAGCCATTGTCAGTCCCCAGTCAGTTGACTTTTAAGCAACGGTTCCGCATGCACCACCCTGGCTCCTTCTCCCCACCTCTGCCCTCTGCCGGGAAGTCACCCAAACCTCTGGTGGGTTCATTAGCCTCTGCGCCAAGAGAGCTGCGTTCTGTGTCCTGCCCTAAGCAGCGGGGTCCGGCCGCCCCATGCAGCGTTTGCCACAACCACCAGGTGGCGACAAAACACCACACTCTGGGATGGGGAGGGCGGCAGGACGCCAGCTGCTCAAACGCATCAGGGCGTGGAGGACCCTGCCCTTCCTGTTTTATCCCAGAGCGAACAAAAAAAAAAAAAAAAAAAAAAAAAAAAAGTCACGCATGCCTTCGGTCTCCCTTTACTCTGAAGTCACAGGGATCTCTAATCTCAGGGGCTCTTCAGCAAGTGGCATAATCAAAATGGCCATGGGCGGCAGCATCCCTCCCCGCCCACTCCCCCCACCCCCAATCCCGCCATGGAAACGAAACCGCGGGAAATTCCGGTTTTCCGTGGACTGGGCAGGAGGCCCTGACTGCCCCTCTGGTCCAGACTAACCAACCAGCTGATTCGCCTGTTGCATGAATGTATAAATGTTATCTCTGGCCACTCCTTGACCCTAGTCTAAATTCTGTCTCTGATGTTCTCACTGGGTGTCTGCTCTCGTTCTCCTTCACATCATGGCTGTTTGCAATAGGACACACATTTGCCCTTTTCCTGCTAGCATAAGCTTTGTAAGAAAGGACTCTGGGAATGGTTTGGGTTTTGCTTTTTGTTTTTTCTCAAGTGACTAGTGCACTGTAGGTCTTTTGTAAATATTTGTCAACCTAATCAGTGAACGATGCCCTAAGGGGCAGTGAGGGTGGCGATCGCCTTCAGGATTCAGAGAACTCCGCCTGCTTGTGTACACGTGGCCTGCTACTAGCAGTAGATTGCCTGTCTCAGAGGAACAAAACTTGAGGATTAAGATATGGAGGCCCTGACACGTGGTGTCTGTTTCACCTCCACTCTTTGGATCCGTGCTAGAGAACTTTGCAGATAGGACCTTTCTTAGATTCAGCTTCCTCAGCCGCGTAATGGAAACGGAAATGCTATTTCCAAGGGCCATTGTGAAGTGCAGCTAATGGCACCATTGGTTGTCTCTGGGACTGCTTCTGAAGAAGGCACTGACAGCCCAGGCTGCCGCCTTGATGCTCAAGTAACGGGCTGCCAAGCTGAGGGGTGGGTCTGGGCTGAGCAGGCTGTTCTGGTTTGGTTTGTGCTATGAAATGGTTCACAGGAAGCCAAGATGGTGACAGGTCTTGCCCTCGGCTTGAGGACAGATCTTTCTCCGTTGGGGAAACCTTCCTGAGGCTTCTCAGTTTCCTTAGGACATGGGGCCTCAGCAAGCTTCTGTTCCTTCTCTCGTTTAGCATTTGGTATCCTGTGCCGTGCAGGGTCTTGGGGAATCATGGTGAGCAGAACCACTGTGAACCTGCTCACAAAAATCACAGCTTGGGGGTGGGGTTAGCCCAAAAGAACCAGTAGCTTTTCAGTGCATTAGCCGGGCAGAGGATGGTCTTCTCTGAGGGCTTGGGAGCTGCAGATGATGAAGAAGGGCTATCCAAGGAAGGTCCTTCCTGGGCCTGGTGAGTGGTCATTTGGGAAAAGGCAAAAAAAAAAAAAAAAAAAGCACAGCAGAGGACACAGGCTGCCAGGAACCAACTGCCCTTGCTGTGAGTCCTGCACACACCCACAGGATGTTAGGCCCCAGCTGGGCCCTGGGGAAGGAGTAAGGACTTTCAGGGAGGTGTCCAGGAAAAGCTTGTTGAAGGTTCAAAGGGCAGGGGTAGGGGCCTGAGCTCAGCATTTCCGGTTGTTACGGCAGAGGTAGGGACCCACCCAGTTGTGTGTAGCCATCCACACTAGTCAGGAGCAACTGACAACACGGTGAATCACAGCTGAGGTACAGGATAGCTTGCTCAGCTCTGCAGCCTGCAATTCCTTGTAAGGTGGGGCAGTTAATGGCACCAGCCACTCCGACAGTGTGTGTGTGCGCAGATGCATGTGCAAAAATGTGAACATGCTTGGAGGTCAAAGGTTGATGCTCCGAGTCTTCCTCGATCGCTCTCCATCTTATTTCCTAAAACAAGGTCTCTCAGACAGCCTGGAGCCCACGAATTCTGCTGAATTGGCTGGCCAGCAACCCCAGGGATCTGTTGTCTCTGCCTTGCTGGTGCTTGGATATGAGCACATGGTGCCACATCTGTGTGTGTGTGTGTGTGTGTGTGTGTGTGTGTGTGCTGGACATTGAATTCAGTTCCTCATACTTGCAAAGCAAGAACTTTACAGACTGAGGCATCCCCCTGGCCCACAAAATATCCTGGCTTATAGTGGGCACTTGAAAAGCAGTGTTACACAAAGTAGTGCTTTTAGAAGTATTTTCATGTGTGGTTATGTGCACATGGATTGCAGGTGCTCTCGCAGTTCAGAGGCACTGGATACCCCTGGAGCTGGACTTACAGGTGGTTGTGAGCTGTCTTATGTGGATGCTGGGAACCAAATTTGAGTCCTCTGCAGGAGCAACACGGACTCTTATTCACTGCACCACCCTTCCAGCTCCATCCTCGGCACTTTTGCCACCATTTTCTGCCAGTTCGGAGACTGGGAATCTGAGACCCCGGGAGGCTTAGAGCCCCACACCTAAAAGCAGAGGCAACTGACATTTGAACCCAAGTTGCTCTGGCTCTAACATCTGGACTCCTTTTGGGAGTTGAGGGCAGATCAGTGGTTGCCAGGGGCAAGTAGAGACCTTCTAGTGTAATGGTGGGGTGTCCCCTCCTCTTTTTCTCAAGCACAGGAATCAGGCACGCCCCAAGAGCTCCGATAACAGGCAGAAAAAGCACCAGCACAGATGGACACCGGATCTCAGGGCTGGGAGCCATGCTGGGGTGTCCCAGGTCCCCGAGCACTCCTACTTCGACAACCTGGACTGCCACTCTCTGCTTTGTAACTCCGGGAGCTTGTGGGGCTCCCTCACTCGTTCGGTCTGGAGCCCTGCCTCCCCATTTCTGAACGCAGCCATCCCAACTAACAAAAGCAACTATGGCTACTCTGACACGCCCACGTGTCCTGTGAGGCCGGCCAGGCTGTGCCCGGTCAGTGCGCCAAGTTGAGCTCAGTCTCTTCTCATGTGCCAGGACACGCTGGCTCGCTGCCTGCCCACCCCTCGTGAAAACCCAAGTGGCTCTCATTTCTTGAGACACTAGAGCTAAACAGCCCTGGGGGAGAGGATGAGGGTGTGGGAACAGCAGAATCTTCACAGACCCACTGTGTTCTCTCTCCAGCTCTGGATGGACCCGCACTGGACATTCCTAGGGTGGTGAAGGACAGGTTCCTCGCAGTGCCAGAATGCTGCCCGAGAAGCACTGGTTTGGGAGGGAGGGTGCGGGGTGGCTGCATAGGTTCTGGAGTCAGGCAAGTTTGAATCTTGCTTCTCTTGCCTGTGAGGCGTATGACCTTCGGAAATCACTTCCCTTCCCTGAGCCTCTCTTGAGGAAGGTGAGGGATTAAAATAAAAAAAAAAAAAAAAAAAAAAAAAAGGTAATGAATAATTGGAGGGCAAAGCCGGGACACAGCAAGTATTAGGTAAATGATATCCTAAGACGATGTCACTGGGGCTGCTGCTGCTGGAGATGGCTCTGGGATGTGGTTCTGAGGCGGGTGGGGGTGTGTCCTAAGCTCATCTTTGGGCTTCATACCGGAAGTTCAGAGGTCTTCCGGAGAGTCACTTGTCCAGTTTCATGCCCTCAGGCCAGGTGTCCTCGCTGGCCCGAGCGGGTGGCATGGGAACCCCTAAGCCGGAGGTGTCTCCGCCTTTAACTTCTGTCTCCATCAATGCAGAGAGCCGGCTAGGGGAAAGAAGGCCCTGGGCATGGGACTAGGAGGCCGGTGGAGGCTTCCTCTCGAGAGCCAGGAGGAAAGGGGCCATCTCTGTGTTTTAAATCTGCCCAGCTGGCCCTCTGACCCCGCCTTTCGGGGCAGGGGCTAGTGCTCCCTACTCCCGGCCTGTGACCTTCTTCTCCCTTCCCGCGGAGGAGGGCTGCGGGACTGGACCTGGAGCGATGCTGCACAGGCCTGGGCTTCGACACCCGGATCTCGCCAGAAATAGCGCCTGGAGCAGGGCCTCCCAAAGCTGTGGCGCCTCCGAAGTCCTTTCGGTCCCGGGCAGGGTCTTTGTACTCCTTCCCCACTTGGAGATCCCACTTAGAGCCTTTGGGCCCATGCCTCCCCTCCCCTCCCCTCCAGCTTTACCCAGTTCCCCGGAGCCTGAAGGAAAACCCCCGGGCCTCCAGCTTTTGGAGGGTTTCCGAAGTCTCCACCTCGGTCGGCTGGGTTGCCCCGAGCGAACTCCCGGGGCCGGCGGGCGGGCGCCAGGTCCTAAGGCTCAGCCTCTGGAGCGGCCGATCTGAGCTGAGATTAGGCTGGAATGCTCCCCGGCTGGTTCGCCGCGAGGTCCGGGAGACGGTGGAAGGTTCTGGCTGCCCCTGCTTCGCCGGGCCTGGAAACCCACAGGTCCTGCCCCTGGGCCTTGACTTTTTACCTGCCTGTCTCTCTTCTGGACTCCGTCTACGCCCTAATTCTGCAGTCCACCAAGGCTCGCGCGCGCGTAAGGGGCCCTTCTGGGGGAAACCTGCCCCTACCACGTACCACCCACCCGTAGTCCCTCCAGTCGTGCTGGACACCCCTTCCCTCGACTCCCTCCAGGGAGCCCTGCTTATCTCTCTCCCAGCCCCTCCCTTCTTCAAGCGGTCTGGCAATCTCCGGCATCTGTCCCAAGTACCTGGGGCTTACTTTTACTTCAAGTGGCCATCGCTATGCAGTCTCCACCAGACCCGCCTCGTCAACCTCACAACTGCTACTGGCCGAGGATGGGACGGGTCTCAGGTCTGGAATGTGAGACCTTCAAGCAGTGGGTGCCCAAAGGGTACCACGCAATGAGTAGTGGCCAAACTTGTTAACTTTAGAGGCACACAGTTGAGCTGTGGGTGTTGGGGGTGGGGGTGGCGGACCCCCGGGGGGGGGCTTTCCCACAGCTAGCATTGCCCCTCTGTAGGATATCAAGGCAAGGCCTCTTTCCCCTCCAATCTCCCCATCCCTTTTATCACAAGCTGTAGGGTCACTAAAGGACCGACAGCGGTCCCTCCCACAGGACTCCCTTCCCTTTCTTTGTTCTCAGGAAGAAGGGGGGCCCTGGAGAGGGGAGGGTAGCCCTGGCGTATTCCAGTTGCAGGAGCTCTGAACCATCCATCCCCATGCCCAACCCTCCCTCTCTGAGGCCACTCTTGGCGGTGCTGTGGGGTGCCCTACAACACGAGGCTGCCTGTGGTACGTAAGGAAAAGCGTCTGGGGCTAGGAGGTCACCGTATGGCTCCGCTGAGTGACGCCTATATAGGTCCTCTGCCGTCTTATGCCGCCTACTTGCTAGGTGCCAGTGCTTTTGAGAGGTCACTAATTAGGCACAGGATGGGAGTGGAGGTGGTAGTCCAGGTGTCCCAGGGACGGGGGTGGGGTGGGGTGGGGTAGGATGGTGGAGGGATGGAAAGCATGAACACCAGAAGCAGACAAACTGTGAGTTTGAGCAAAAGAGTGACTTCGTCTCTTTGAGCTTTATTTCCCCTCCCCCTTTTTTTTTGAGACAGGGTTTCTCTGTTGTAGCCCTAGCTTTCCTGGTCCTTGCTTTGTAGACTAGGCTGTCCTCAAGCTCAGGCATCCACCTGCCTCTGCCTCCCAAGCGCTGGGACTAAGAGCGTGCACCACCACATCTGAGCCTCATTTCCTAAGCTATGAAATGTAACAACAGCAGATGTCGTTAGAGACTTGTAAGGGTTAAATAAACAGGGTTAAGTAACTAATTAATTTAAAAGGATTAAATAAGATTCATGCATTTAGCTCTGAGTACAGACAGTCACTTTTTTTTCCCTATGTTCCCAGCATCTACCCAGGACTCAGTGCTGCCCGGCCTAACAGTGAATCTGTTTAACATCTACAATACCCTGTAGAGTTCAATGTGCTTAAATAAGAGGAGCAACAGGGCCCCTGGGGCCTAAGGCAGGAGCTGCCATCCCTTCTGCATACCACCTCCAGATGTTTAGGGGCAGGAGGGATGCCTGGGCTGTAACGAGAAAAGGAAGCAAAATAAATGTAAAGGCTGCCTCGTCAGGTACAGCCTGCCTTCGCACAGCCACTGTGTCGGCATGGGCCCTTGTAGGTCTGCCGAGGGACAAACTCCGACATTCCCAGGCAGGCCACCCTGGAGCTGTCTCCTAGGGAGAATAAGAGCCTATATACAAAGGGTACTTGGTGATTCTGGACACACTGTTGCTTCTTAAGGCCTATGTCAAGTTCCCAGTAAGGTACTGTACAGAAAGCCTTCTAGTCCTGCAGCCGTGGGTGATGTTCCCATCCTGACGAGCAGCTTGCCCTTCTGAGGACTCTCACGTGCCTGCTGAGAGGGGCAGAGGGTTCTCAGTTTTCCCCCAGGCCAGTCTGTAGAGGGCTACTTCGAGCTACTTACTAGTGCTTAACACAGTAGCCTGCAGGCCGCCCGGGCAGTGCAGTCCTTACCTGGAAGCCCGTGCCACCCCGGGGCCAGGCCAGACTGTGGGGTGGGGGGAAACACAACCCAGGCGGTCTTAGGCATCTGGGATGGCTGTGCTGTTGGAAGGACCCCAGGCCTGGCGCTCTGCTGCACAGGTCCTGCCACTCCAGTGAGGGATGGGGACTGGGTACCTCTCCTAGCCAGAGAGCCAGGGGGATGGAGGCTGACCGAGGAGGGCAGTGTGCAGACATCAAGGTACAAAAGCCCACTGCTCCTGTCTTAGGAGCTTTTGTTAAAAGTTCCAAATCCTAACTCCTGCTAATGGAGGACAGGGTGAAGTATGCCACCACGAGGCCGGTCGGGAATCCTGAGATACCGTCAAGGGCACTGCAGCTTCGTGAGGGAGAGAGGTACCAGGACAGGTTCTGATAGGGATGCTCCCACCCACACTGACCTCTTCTCTCCTCGCCCCTCTCTCGCGTGCTCTAAGCCTTCTAGACTTCCTTATCACTGTTTG
The DNA here is from genome assembly GCF_030254825.1 of Meriones unguiculatus. Taxonomy (NCBI): domain Eukaryota; kingdom Metazoa; phylum Chordata; class Mammalia; order Rodentia; family Muridae; genus Meriones; species Meriones unguiculatus. The sequence continues at coordinate 51,538,888 of NC_083350.1, forward strand.
TAATTCTCCACTGATGTCTGCATCTGCCACTGACAGGTAAACACACAGACTGGTGCTGTTAGGATGACAGGGGCTATGCTGTCTCAGAGCTTCCTGGGAGGCAAGTCTCTTGTGGATAACCTGGTGTGCAGTGGAGTGACCTTATTCTGGATCCCCTCTCTCCGTGAAGGATTTCAGTGTCTATCTGACTAGCTATGAATCAAAAAGACAGGCTGATTTGGGTCTGCCCTGGCATTTCCAGTACGGAAACCTATTCTCAATGCCTGGACGGGAAACCCATGCCGACGTGAGACTTGAGAGTTAATTTATCCTTTAACTTGAGAAATTTCAAAACTCCTTAGTCTAACTGAACCCAAAACGTGGGTCCCTGGTCAGCAGACAAGCAGAGAGGTGCTGCTTCAAGGACTCCCTTTAAAATGAAACATCAACTTGACTTCATTTCTGGTAAGGAAGAAATGGATTTCTTCAACAACAGAAATACCTAGAAAGGATGAGGGTTACTGTGAACACATAGTCAGCACCGCCCCTCCAACTCCCCCTCCACCCCAGCCCCAACCCCGATTCTGGCAGTTTTCATAACGGTTGATTTGTGACTCCAGGAACAAGTATTTCTCCACGGGAAGAACCTCTTCCCAGTCTGTCTAGTGCGGCCCTAGAGCTCTGGCGAGCTGCTGGAATGTGAGGCTGCTAACGTGGAGGTGACTCGGGGAGCAGCCTTGGAATGTAACTGTAAACTCGCCCCCTCCACCTTCCCCGGGTCCTGTTTCCCTCTATAGACTCAAAGCTGGTCCTTGCCTGGTTGGGAGGCTAATGCGGCCCGGGCGGCCTGTGCCGCAGGAGGCCGCGCGCGCTCGGGGGCTGCGGGCGGAAGCCCGCGTTAACAGGTGCGCGCCGCGCTCCGGAGCTCGCAGCCTCCCAGGGCTGGCGCGGGGTCCGCCCCTCGCACCCGGCACAGACCGGCCCGCGCGGCCTCTTCGCGGGACCAGAGGAGAGGGCGGGGAGGAAAGCTGCGTCTTTCTTCGCCCCTTCTGACATTCCAGCGTCCTCGGCTCGCTGTGCCCGGGATGCGGCCTACTCGGCCACCGGCTTCGAGGTGTGGGCGACCGCGAGGCTGGGCCCGGGCGGCCAAGGGGACCAGAGGGGTGGGAGGCAGCGCGGAGAGCCTGCTCAGCAGCCGCGCGCCCTGTGCCCGGACGCCCAGGCGGCGTGGCCGCATCCCACCCCCGGGCCCGGGGCCCCCAAGCCCTCAGTTGCACCCGAGGGCCGGTCGGAGGTCGCTGACGGCAGCGTCTTACCTCACCGGGCCTCTCTCTCCCCAGCACAGTGTGGGCGCGCCGGTACCCCGAGAGCCGCCGGGCACCGCATTCGCCCCCTGGCGGCGCCGGGACACGGAGGGCGCGGCCTCCTCCGCGCCGGAATGAGCTGTCCACAGCAGCACTGGGCGCCGCCCGAGGTCACGCCGGAATCCGGCGCCGGGCTGAGAAGCAGGGCGGCAAGCGGCCTTGGGGAGGAGTAGGGGCAGATGATGGGACGGAGCCATCACGAGGAGACTCGCTCCAAATCCCGTGTGAGCATCTCCACTGGTGTGATGGAGGCCACCTAGGGATCTCATCTTTCAGCGGTTTTCCCACCCTCATCTAATCTCCTGGGAAATCAAAGCCTCTCCTGCAGTGACCTGACAATGACAGCCTTGGCCGGACCTCAACTTTCAGAAGGGTCCCTTGAGTGCCCCTAGGGAGAACAGCATTGTTTGGGTTTAATGGGAGTTAAAGCTTTCAACCTATGGGTACTTCTAGTCTCATAAGGCCAATACAATTGAGAGACATAGACACAGCAGGGGCCTGGGGGTGGGGGAGGTGGGAAAGGAATGGTAAACACTAGAGCTATCCAATGCCCCAACTGGACAGGATGTGTAAAAGAGAAATTGAGAATGGAGTGGAATGGAAAGCTGACTGGGGAAGGACGGTGGTCAAACCCAGACGCCCAGTAAAGGTACGGCTCGGCACGAGGAGGAAGCGTCTCTAGGGGAGGCAGGCATGTACACTGGGAAGAACACTGGGAAGTACCAGTCCTGGGCTTCTTCTACAATCTGGTGAGACTCAGGGGTATCTGTCAGGAAGGAAGAAACCCTTGGGGTGGGGCAGGAAAGCAGCTCCCCATTAGGTTCAAAGGCAAAAAGAAAAAAAAAAAAAAAAAAAAAGAAAAAAAAAATCCGCTGCAAACCATGAGGCAGCCATTCCAGGACAGGGCAGCAAGAAAGGAAGACAGGAAGCCTCCTGGGGAGGGAAGCCAAAAAGTCTGACCAGGGGACCAGCAGGGGGCGCGGGAATTTCTGACCCTTAGACCCTTAGAGCTGACAAAGCTGACAACCTGGATCAGTCAGTTTCTGCCCTCACTTCACCCATTCTTTCCCCACAGGTCCCATCCCACCCAGTCTGACTTCTGTACAGACAACAAACCTGGAATGACACTTGCAGGCTTCACTGTGTCTGCGCGCCCAAACCTGTGGGGGGAAGGTCTGAGGCTACTCATGCTGTTCTCTGACTTACAAAGGTCATCCTTCTGGCACCTGGAGACAGACTGACCACTGAGTCTTATTTTGGTGGCATGTCTATTTACTTGATCTTGGCTTACAGAAAGGCCTGCCCATGCCTGGGGCTGGGGCTGCTTAATGGTAACTAACCACTGCAACCTGACCCTATGGTAGACCCAGACAGGTCAAGCCTGGAGGACACTTCTGGCTATGTTGTCACTTCCATGGGGGTGGGGTATGGAGGCCCCAGAAGAGTCAGGAGCTGGCATTTCAGAAGTAACACCCATAAAGGCAGCTTGGAGCATGGAATGTTTGTGCCATTCAGCACTCAAAGTCAGGGCAACCTGTGAGACTTTTGTCAGGTGTGGCAGCCCTGGAGGACACAGGGTAGACAGCCAGCAATGCTGCTTGATCTTGTCACATCTGTCAGGGCAGTCCACAGGAAAGCTCTGGCTGGGAACCCAATGAAGTACCATCTAGAGAAAGAGACAAGTAAAAAGGCTTCAGGGTATGAGTGGGGTGTGATTACACAGGAAGAGGGCAAGAGGAAAGGAGAAGGGTCTAGCTTAATAGGACCATTCAGTCTAGTGCTCTTTTGCCCAGGCCAGGTTTTCTTTCCTTTCCGACCAAGCCATGGCTAAAGGTGACTCCATTTACTCTCGTGCTGCTTGAATTCCTCCAGCATCAGTCAGTCCATCCTGCTCCTTTTCCCAGAAAGGGCTAGTTGAAAAATAGGGAGGCACTTGCCTCATTTATTCATGTATGATGCTTAGTAAGTGCAGCTATGGGTGTGTGTCCCCTGTAGCTTCTGTTTCCATTACACCTCTGCCGCCTGGAACAGACCCCAGAGAGGGACATGATCTTCCAGCCACCTTTCTCTGCCACTCCTTTTTTTTTTAATTTATGGACAACAGCTATCAATTGCCAAGGATCCTATGTGTCAGGACTGTGGTTAGCATGATCACTGTAGTTAGGGGCATTCAGTTCGTGACCTTACTCATTCCAGGGGCACTCTCCTTGGCTGGCTCTTGTTCCCCACATGCCAGGTTCAAGGGGTTGAAGTCTGCTCCCTAAGCTGATACAGATAACACACACCAGCCTTGGCGTCATTCGCTGTGGGCTGACTCCGTAAATATTAATTGACGCTGAGGACGAGCTGCACTTTGACTTACCTCTGACTAATTAAATAAACCTACCATGTAAATCAGCAGAGGGGACAGAGAGAGGTATCAAATGTCTGTTGAAAAGAAACGGGGCTGAGGGTCAGTCATGCCCTTGGCTTCTAAGTAGAAAATCCTGCTTTGTCTGGTCTAACCCTCAATTTTTTATTTTTTATTTTTTGAAGCTAGGGCTAGAGTGTTGTCGGTGAGAAATCACGCCACTCCTCTGAGTTGGCTTGAAGAGCTAGAAGGAAGTAGTAGTTCAGATGCCTCTTAAGTACCACATGCTTGGACAATGTATCTTAGCTACAAAACCATCTAAGCTACAAGCTACTGGCCCATCTCCTCTTCTCTTCATCCCCACCCCTAAGGTATCGCGTGTTAATACTTGGATTACCTAGGAGAGGCCTGGGAAGGCTGGAAAGAAGGGTGAACATCCCTTCCGGTCATGCCTGCAAGTTTCAGACTGCTGAGGCTGTATGAATCACTGCTTTACGCTTCCTTTCTTCTTGGGGAAGAAAAACGTGCCATGGTAATGTTTCCCCAGGTCCTCTGAAAGTCAGACAAACAACTGGGATGCCTGGAGCAGGCTACTTCATCTTGTCAGGCCTGGTATCTTCTTTATTTGATGGGGAGTAGAAATACTAGCTGCACTAGGCAGTGGTGGCACATGCTTTTAATCGCAACACTCAGGAGTCACAGGCAGGAGGATCTCCGTGAGCTCAAGGCCAGACTGGTCTGCATAGCACGTTCCAGGACTAAATAGAGAGATCCTGTCTACAAACAAACAAACAAAAACAAAAAGGGGGTTGCTGAGAGGATTCACAAAGAGCGTTGTTGCTCATTTCCCTGCACAAAGGGGCAAGTGCTACTATTTGATATGAAAAAGGTGGTAACAACTCTATCAACAGGCTACCTTTTAATGTGTCTAGGTGCTTTGCTTACATGTATGTCTGTGGACCGTGAGTGTAGCCAATACCCAAGGAGGCCAGAAGAGGGTATCAGATCCCCCAGAACTGGAGTTACAGGAGGTTATGCACCACCATCTGGGTGCTGCGAATAGAACTTGGGTCCTCTGGAAGAGCAGCCAGTGCTCTTAACCACTACATCATCTCTCCAGCACGCCCATCCCTAGTGTTAAAAACAGGGTTTGACTACAGAAGTCCTCAAAGTCTTGATCCTCCTGCCAGCCTATCCAGTGCTTGGGTTATATGTATGTGCCATCACACTCTGCTTCTACAGTGCTTTCTTTTTCTTTTTTTAAAGAGAGCTCTTTTCTTCCCCATATGTGAAAATAGAAGATAGCATCTCAAAATGATGCCTTTAAAAGCAAAATGCAGAAGTAAAACGTGGTAAGATAGGGGGTAGGGAAAGGGCAGAGGAGTATGTAAACTGTTGAGAAAGGACAATGACCTTTCTTTTTTCGTCCCATCCAAGTCTCGCCCTGCAGTCGTCTGGGTCCTGACTCTCACAGGTCTCCCAATCCCTCCTCCTATGGGCACAATTCAGAGGACAGCTCAGGATAAAGACCACCTCTGAGGGCTTGTGCTCATGGCAGGCCCTGCTTTACTCTGTTCTCTTTTAGGGAAATACGCACCTGTTACCACGGTGGGTCAGCTGAGGCTTTGCAGAGTCCCCTCCAGCTTCTAGGCAGGCCCAAGACAGACAGTTACATTTAACACTCTAGAAGGATCAAACGTGCTCTCTAAAAGCTCAGACTTGTAAGCTTTGGAGAAGGCCCAGGTTTGGCTCCCTTTAACTCCCAAACAAATTCTTGTGGGATGTTGCAATTACTTGTGACAATCCCTTTCCCTGCCGGGGACTTTGATTTCAGATTTAGACATGTAAAACTGGGTGGCTGGCTGGGCCTTGAGCAACTTGGGGGCTGGGTGAGGACTGGCTGGGAAGGATCTTTGCAGTGAGTTACTTCTGGATGAGGGGATCTCAAGGAATAAAATGTTTGTGTTAGCGGAACTTTTCAGCCCTTTCAGAATATTTCCTGTCTCTGCACTGGATCATTCTGGTGTGGAATGGTCCCTTCTGCCTTTAAAAATATGTTTGGTTATTTATTTATTTAGAAAGGGTCTCGCAGGAAACCCTGTCTCAATAAACAAAAACAAAAACAAAACAACAAAAAAGGGCCTTGCTATGTTGCCCACACTGGTTTCAATTTGTAACCCCACCTCAGCCACCAATGTGTCCTTACCAGTGCCACCTTGTTTCATTCTCTGCCTTTCAAAACATAAATGTCTAATGAAACATTTCGATGACAGGGCAGTTTTATAATTACTGTTGTGATTTCCAGTGCTCACTTTTAAATTATATCCCCTAGATGAGCAGCAGATGAAGATGCCTCATGACCGTGTGGGGTGGTAGGGAGGAAACCTGTGCTGACTTGGTCCCCAGTGAGCCTAGCAGATGAGGGCCAAAAACGTGCAGACACAGAGAGGAACACGGCTAGGCAAAAGATGTCTGGGTGTTTGGACTCTATGGCCTTGGCAAATGGCCTGTGCTTTTGCACTGTCATTGTACCTGTTCTTCAAGCCCATCCATGTCTTCTGGGGTCACTCTGGCTTGTGCTGGGCTCCGGTTTCCTATTACCTGCTGGTTGCACCTGGTATGAAAGCCCACACAACTTTGGTTTTGGCCCTTTTAGTAATCACACTGGCAATAAGACAATGGCTGTTCTCCTAAAGACAATTTATGTAGAGGGTCTAGGGCCTTGTTTCTTCACCCCAGGGCCTTTGGTAGTTAGCCAGATGGAACATTTTGTTGTAGAGACAGATTTAGGGATCAAAAATAGCGAGGAATTCTTAGGAACTGTGGCACTCAGGCTGGTTCAGCCACAGGCTGGCACCTGCTGGCAAAGCTAGGCTCACGAGCTCTTGCCTTTAGGGCAGGCACCACACAGAGTCACAGTGTTTACTCCCCTTAAACACCCGGTGAGCACTCTTCTCTCAGGATCCCATCTCTTCTTGACGGAGCTCAGACATGACATAGGACAGTGTGAAGAGGGAAGGTCAGAGGGAAGAGCTGTGCTTCAAGTCATTGGGTTCTTAGGGAAGCTTAGACTGGAGACACTGCGCTGACCTTCTCCAGCTTAGAAGTACTGGACTTCACAGGTGATGAAAAGGGAGATGCTGAGAACAACGTAAAAGTGCAGGAGAAAAGAAAGCAGGGATGGGGGAAGGAAATCTCTCTGGAGTTTTTTGGGCTTAGAAAGATAATTCAGAATTTCATCCACTGGAGTCTTTGGATGAGGCACTACAAGGGTGTGGGGGCTCAGGGTGCCAGCCAAGGGAAGATGAGGGGCTCCGGGGGGTAGCCCAAGAGACAAGGTCTCCCTGGAGGCCTCTGAGAACACAGCTGTGGCATTCTGTTTCTGGGTGAGGAGACTTATTATTGTAAATGTACTAATTCTCTCCCTGGAAATCAGTAAATTCCAACCAGTAAAATTTCAACCAGAATCCCAGGAGGATTTATTTAATAAAACTTGGTCAACTATTTAGAAAGTGTGCTTGGAGGCAGAGTTCTTCTGTCAACTGACATTCTTGTGACTGGTTATGCACTGTAGCAAATCAAACTTGGTTTTCTAAAACAAAACAAGAAAAAACATGAACAAACAAAAACAAAAAGAAAGTATGCCTGGAATGGAAAACAAACAAACAAACACATAGGTAAGTATATCTGGAATGAAAAACAGCAAAATGGACCTGGAAGAAAAAAAAGAGAGAAATACAATGCCATCAAACCATATCCCAAAGCTACAATAATTAAAATGTTATGATACAGGACCAGGAAGAGGAAAAAGTTCAAAGCAACGAAGAATCAAGAGTTAGCCATGTGTATCTGTGGGGGTTCCAGTCTGAATGTAGTATTTGAAGGCCCTGGGAGAGAATAGCCCATGGAACCAACACCACAGGTCAGCAAGCAAAGCTCTGAGAGAGCTACAAAAGTAAATTCCATATGAATTAAAGATCTAACAAATTCCAACTCTGAAAGAAACATAAGAAAACACCTGAGAAGTGTTTGTTTTCAAGACGGGTCTCTCTGTGTAGCCCCAGCTGGCCTCGAACTTAAAGAGATCCGACTGCCTCTGCCTCCTGAATTCTGGGATTAAAAGTGTGTGCCACCCCTGCCTGGCCATATTGTAGGATTTCAAGAGAAATAAGGAGTAAATAAATGCATTTTGGATAAGACCAAGACAACCAACCCCTCATGAAAGGATGCCCCAGAGGTAAGGTGAAGAGAAGCCCTGACCCTGTGTTGGGGGTTGGTCTGATTGTACCTGCCTAAGACATTATACCTGATTGGCTGCCTAAAGGCCTAAACCTGGGCAGGGCAGAATGGGCTATGAGTGGCTTAGGTTCCTGGGCTTTGGGTTCTAGAGAATCACCGGAAACAGACAGACAGGAACAGAGGAGGAAGGAGGATGCCACGATGTGTTAGCATAAAGAAGAAACCATGTGGGCTGAGAGGAAGGACTCAAATAATGGCATGGAAAGACCCAGATGAAAAACACAAGCAAATATTTATAAGATTATGGGTGGAAGATAGCCCAGATGAGGATGGTTAAGGAGGATGACATTGGATGGGGGCTGGGAGGTGGATGGTGAGAGAGTGTAGGTAAAATATCTGACCAGCCCAAGATAAATAAGGCAATTATAAATTTTAACAAGTGTCTATGTCTTATTAATTGTGATAGTGGGTTAAATAATGCCACCGTGATGATCACAGGGCAAATAATAATATATAGCCCAACATCCACCTTTTAATCTACAACAATGCCCCTGAGAAACTTAAGACAGACTCGAGAGCTTAGATTCATTGTCTCCAGAAGAAAAAGAGACAACTCCTTCCTGTTACAACGGTTGTGGGCCAACCATGTGCCAGGCATTCACGTGGTGTGAAGAAGAGGCTGTCATACTCTCAGTGGTCACACAGCCAACACACCTACTAGCAAAGTCATCCGCCTTTGTCTCCTACCTCTGGGATGACAACACAGAAGTCTTCTCAGGCAACAAGCATGGCAAGAACGCCTGCTATCACGGTGCCCACATTTTGGGGGAAATGGGGATAATGACCTTAAGAATACCCAGTTTCAGGCTGGAGGGATGGCTCAGTGGTTAAGAGCACTGTCTGCCCTTCCAAAGGTCATGAGTTCAATTCCCAGCAACCACATGGTGGCTCACAACCATCTATAATGTGAACTGATTCCCTCTTCTGGCAGGTGTAAATGCAGATAGAACACTCATATACATTAAAAAAAAATCTTTTAAAAAAACATCCAATTTCCCACACAGATATGAGGGGTTCCAGCTAGCCAGGAAAGGCCTACCAATGTTTTCTGGATCTTTTGGCCAAAAGTTCTGACTATCTGGCATGCTGATAGACAGAGTGATTCTGGAATTACTTGAGCTGTGGCTTCTTTTTGAGAGTCTTGTTGTTTTCTTTCTTTTCTCTCTTTATTTCTTTAATAAAGACTAAGGATCATTCTATCAGAAAAAAAATGTACATTGTCTATGCTGGTCTAACCTTGTATAAAATTTCTAGAACGTTTCAGGACTAGGATTTTCTTGGCCATGATAAATCCAATTCCCCTCACTACATGCTTATGGGCTGATTAGTTTCTATCTCTGATGTCTAACAGATAAATTAATATTCACTGTTGACTTCTGGTCATTCCACACCCTTGGCAGATGGCAGAGCGACCTCCGGAATTCAGGAGGAAGCAGAGTCCCCAGACCAATGCCAGCCACATTTTGCTTAACCACTTTCCTCTACTCCAGCCAGAAAGCCTCCCGACAGCCTAGGCCCAGAACACAGACACAAAATGGAAAGCCCCAAATAAATGTAATCCAATATATAGCCACATCTGTGTCAGGACCAGAGACAAGGTCCTCATTGGGCAGCAAAGAAGTAGAAGAGGCCCAAAACTGCAAAGGGAAGGGGTCAGGATGGTTTTGTCTTATTTTTTTTCCCCAGCTGGATGGAGGCTAGATGTTCATTCTAGACACACCTGCCATTCTTCTGTCGTTCTGCCTGGAATGTGGCTCCTGTTGAAGACTGTACCTCAACAACTGCTCCACTTCATTGTTACAACCCACCCCACCCCGATCAGGGAATGATTTATTTTTATGTGTATGTGTGTTTGTATATGCCATGTGTGTGGTGTCCACGGAGACCAGAAGAGGACACTGGATACTGGGAGTTAGAACTACAGGTGTCTGCAAGCCACCAGATGATGTGGGTGCTGAGGACTGAATTCATATCCTTAAACTTGTTTCACTTAAGTTTGCCCAAAATCAAAGAAGGTAGGCACCCTTGATTAGAGATCAGAAGATGATGACCAGCTCTTAAATAGAGGTGCATTCGACCACAAAGCTAAGGAGGGGAAGAGCCTGGCTTTGCACCTGGATCAGATTTCAAATCTAGTACATTAACTCCATCTCCACTTCTCTTCCCAAGACTGAGGCTCACACCGAGGCTTTGCAAATCTACTAGGATGATCTGGTCAGGTCAAGTCCCCTGTCCCTGTCCTTGTCCTTCAAGGAGAAACCTGGTTCTCAGGAGATTACATTTTGGTTGTTTTTGTTTTACTTTGGTTTGGTTTTTCAAGACAGTTTTTCTCTGTGTATAGCTTTGGCTGTCCTGGAACTCACAGAGATCCACCTGTCTCTGCTTCCCAAGTGCTGGCATTCAAGGTGTAAGCCACCACTGCCCAAATACTTTGCTTTAAAAAAAAATACTTTTTTATTGTATATGCATTGGTATTTTGTCTGCATGTACATCTGCATGAGGGTGTTAGATCCCCTGGAATTGGAGTTGCAGAAAGTTGTGAGCTCAGAATTGAACCTGGGACCTCTGAAAGAGCACCCAGTGCTCTTAACCACAAGAGCTATCTCTCCAGCCCCATGACTTTGCTTTTTGAGACTAACTCTAGCCTTAAAATTATTAAGGACCCTATATTTATTTTAACAGCTGAGTCCAGTAGCCTCATTTTAACCTCAAGTTCAAAATCTGGAAGAAGTTCCTACCTACTCCCACACCCCTTTTGAGACAGGGTCTCATGTAGCCCAGGCTGGGCTTGAACTCACTATGTAGCTAAAGACAATCTCAAATTTCTGAGCCTCCTGCCTCTACCTAAGTGCTGGGATTATAGGCATATGCCACCACAGCCTATTAAATGAAGAAAATTCTTTGCTACTTTATTCTTGGGGAATCGTTGGCAGGTTGGTTGTTGTCATTTTCACTTTAAATACACGGGGAAGGAGAGGAGCTAGCATTTGGAAATAGGCCAAACTGTCCCTTAAGTGGCTGGTCTCTTCCTTTTGCTCAGTTAGTGGGTCTCAAGGAAAGTGGGCATCCAACTCAAGAGAAGGGCCTAGGAAATGTGTGCCAGCCTTGACTAGGTACTAGAGATGGCACAGGAATCAGACCATTACACCATCAAATAACAGATAAAAATGTATAAGCAAAGAAATCTGAACAGTGGTTAAGTACCACGTAGAGCCTAGAGCGAGAGACTGAAGGGAACTTTTCCGTTTGGGTTGTCAAGAGATGCCTCTGAAGAGCTAACACAGGAGCTGAGACCTGACTGTGAATGGGGGGCCAGCCGTATGAGGGGGTGGGCAAGCACATCCCAGGAAGAAGAGCAAGGCAGAGGTCCCTGGGTGGCTCTGGGCTCCACGTGTTTAAGCCACTGGAGGCAACCAGCACGGCTGGAGAGAAATTAACAAGGAGCTGAAAGGGAAGAGAAAAAGCCCGCGTTAGACAGAGCCAGGGCTATAGTGGCCATGTAACTACAGCACAGGCAGACTTTATCCTAAGTGGTGGGGAGCAGGGACGAAGGTGGGGACTGGGCTATACAGTGAGCTCCAGGACAGCCCAGGCTACACAGTGAGACTCCGCCTCAAAAGACAAATAGTTCCCTGAGAATAGACTTCGGAAGGCAAGAATGGCACTAGCAACCCAGCTGGGGTGTCCTAGGCAGGAAAACGGAAGTATACAGTTTGCCATTCAAGCTGGGTCCATGTCCATGTGAACACAAGTGCTACAAACATGAAGTTGGGGTGATAGGCAAACCAGTCTCAAGCAAAGTTGGACATAGGCCAGAGCAGTGTATCCTAACATGTTTCTCTACATCATTAGCAGGAGTGTTACACGAGAACATGCTAGAAATGAAAATCCTCGCAGTCCATCTCAGACCTGCTAAATCAGTGATGCAGGAAAGGCCCAGCAGGACCTGTGGGGTGTGGGGTGTGTGTGTGGAGTGTGTGTGTCTGGTGTAGGTGTATGTGTGCGTGCTAAGGATCAAAGCTCAGGCCTCACAAGTGCTGGGCAAGCACCTGACTACTGACCTCCACCTCCAGTCATTGTAGCAGGTGTGTTTTAACAAGTCTTTCAGGAGACTATGAGACGGTGTGAAGCTTGAGGATCACTGGGTTAGAGTGACAGTGCTGTGGTTCAGGAGATGTGGCCAATAAAAGGAGGAGAGTCGAGTCTAGAACAGGTTTTGGTTTAAGCAATTTGTATATGGTAATGCTATTTATTGTAATAGAAAGAACTGAGATGGGAAGAGAAATGGGCTTGTGACAGGTTTTAAGCTTCTGCTTCAGATGTGTGAAGTTAGCAAGTTCAAAAATAAGCCTTTCTGCTGGGCCTAATGGCACACACCTTTAGACCTAGCACTCAGGAGGCAGAGGCAGAGGCAGAGGCAGATGGATCTACATGACCTTCAGGCCAGCTTGGTCTACACTCCGAGTTCTAGGCCAGCTAAGGCTACAGAGTGATATTGTCTGGTGAGGACGATGATTATGATAAATACACATAAAGCCTGGGCCATATCTTAGAACTAGCCACAGGGAGGGATTTACAGTGTAATCAAGCCTCGAAGATGGACACACTTTTCAGTCAGCCTCCTTAGGAAGCTCCAGTTATAGAGGAAAGAACTTCCCCATTGAGGCTGCTCTAAGTACTGGCATGAGTCATGGTCCAAGGGCTTAAAAGACTGAACATGGGGGATGGAGAGATGGCTCAGTGCTTATGAGTACTTGCTGCTCTCCCAAAGGACCTAGGTTTGATTTCCAGCACCTACATGGTGGTTCACAAGCAGCTGTGATCCAGTCCTAGGGGATCTGATGTCCTCTTCTGGCCTCCACAAACATCAGACACATGTTGTACACAGACATGTTGTACACACACACACACACACACACGTAGGGAAAACACATACATTTAAAAAAAAAAAAAAAACCTAAGAGAGAAATAATGAGGGGGTGAAGAACATGGCTACCAGTGCAGGTCACTGACTGCTCAGGTGAAAACAGCCTGAGGTGCTTTTAGGGAGGAGTCAAAGTAGGGGCCCTTGTCCTGGGAGTTTCTTTTAAGAGACGGAGATCTGCCACTGACAGAGATGTAACTGCAGTTACCCTGCCCCCTCCACTAGCCTGCCTGCCGCATCGAGTTAAGAAATCTAACATTGAGCTCCCAGATCCAGAAGTAATCAGGCACTTTATCTGTTCCCTTAACATGGCCTGCATGTTGGGCCATGCTTTTCTTCCTTTCTTTTTTTTAAAACAGTGTCTCTCTATGCAGGCCAGGTTGGCCTCAAAGTTGTGAGGAGTCCTGCTTTCCTCAGCTTCCCATTCTAGGATTACAGCAATGTGCCACTACACCCAGCTTAGCAATTTAAATATTTTGTAAATTAACTTTTTTGTGTATGGATGTTTTGCCTGTATGTATGCCTGTACATCGTGAATATGCTTGGTGTCCATGGAGGCCGAAAGAGGGCGCTTTATCTCTTGGAAGTACAGTTTCGGATGGTTGTGAACCACCATGTAGATACAGGAATCAAACCTTGGTCCTCTGGAAGATCAGCCAGTGCTCTTAACTGATGAACAATCTCTTCAGCTCCTATTTTTTCTGGTTGTCGTAGTTTATCATTAATGGATTATAATTACTGCACAGGTAAGGATAAGCAAGGCTGACCACTGAGGGGACGCATACCCTAGTGACATCTGACAGAATGGATAACAAACAGATCAAGACCATCTCACAATGGTACTGACAGCTGGTGGCCACTGGGATGGGGTGGAAAAGCTCCAAGTTCCAGAGCAGGATTTAACTTGGACCTTGGAGTATGATCTATGAAGCCGCTGAGAAGGCCTCAGTTTTCATCATGTTCTTAAACCTAAGTCTTCAAAAGAAAGTTCATACACTAGTGTGAGTCACATCACCTGAAGGACTCCAGTGCCAGAGGTCCTCATTTGGTAGGTCTGGAGTGGGGCCCGAGAATTTGTGTTGCCAACAGTTTCTGAGGGGACACTAATGCTCTTGATCGAGGGTCATGATTTAAGAAGCACTGGTTTAGGGGCTGGGGAGATGGTTCAGAGGTTAAGAGCACTGGTTGCTCTTCCAGAGATCCTGAGTTTAATTCCCAGAAACCACATGGCAGCTCACTACCACCTATAATGAGATCTGGTGCCCTCTTCTGATGTGCAGGCACACATGCAGACAGAACAGTGTATATAAAATAAATAAATAAATCTTAAAAGAACTGGTTTAAAGGATACCAAAAACTATAGGGGTCCTAAGTTTAAATTATGGTCTTTTTTCCACAGCCCTAAGTTCCAAAGAATTTATTTTTGGGAGAAGCCTCTGGGGAGAGAGAGAGAGAGACAGACTGGATCTCCTCTTGGAGGTCAGGAAACATCTGGCAAAAAGCATTTTAAAGGGTACAGGAAAATGCCTCCAAGAATCAAAAATCCCAAGCAAAACTCTCGAGTGGGAGATGATGAGGATGGCTTCAGCTGATCCAATTACTGGGCCAGCTGCTGGTGTACGCGGGGTTCTGGGACTCTGGGCAGAACGGAGCCTCTCTGCAGACTTACTGTTACTATTGTTGGGCTTCTATCTGAGTCCACACTGGCCCAGACGGGAGGTCTGCTCCACTGAAGAAGGGGTGTTTGCCAGGGGGCGAGGGTGGTTGGAATCTGGGGAAATGGAGAAGAAACACAATTCAACGAGACAGAGTTCAAGAGCCTAATTCACAGGATCCATGGTTGAGGTCACTGTGGTGAGAGTGTTAAGAGGAGAAATAGTGCTTAAGGCTGTGCTCACTTTAAGCAAACACAGTAGAAAGAGGCCTGGAAGGGCCATCTGCCAGCTTCCTTCAGACCTGCTCCAAGTTAAATCTCTCCCCCACCATGAACGGGAGGGAGAAGTGAAAACGTGTATTCATTCATGAATTAGCTGAGTCTTAGAACAGGAAATGTGGCTCTGAACTATGCAGAGGGATCTCTTTTGTAAGGAGTACACTAGCTTTACTACCTAGCTGAATAGGTGAAGTGAGGTAATGTCGGAGTCAGAGGGTGCTGAGACAGAACCATCACGGGAAGGCGGTACAGTAGAGTGCTGAGACTACAGATGTGTTCTGACTTTAGCCTGCCTGGGCTTGGGATTCCAACAGTGGAACGAACCCTAGAGAGGTTAATCATCCCATGCCGTAGTGAGTAAACTGGAGGTAGTAAGAGCGTTTCCACCTTAAATGGGCTGTAGTAAGAATGAAATAAAATAACCTAGGTAAAACACTTTCTTAATACCTGATTTTAAACATTCAATACTTAAATTGTAAAAGGCTGTGAGTCTTGGAAAAATACAGGACAGCGATTACACAGCTATCACCAGAGACAAAACAGACAGCTAGGTTGGTGCTGCTGCCAATCTCCTGTGGTGACTGGCTGACACTTGTGGTATGAGTTGAACAGTATGGAAGAATCAGGCCGCCTAAGATGAGAGTTTTAAGAGGACAATCCTGCTGGCTCTAACACGGGGGGGATATCTTGCGTGTATACACTGGAACGTTCAGAATCTCTTTTGTGACGTTCTCACTGACAATCTAAGTACAGTCTGATGTGAACAAATCAAAGTGAGTAAAATTAGCATTGGTAGGAAAGCTGAACTAATGCTAATGGGGATAACGGGAACACTCTGGAGATTTATAATATTAAGGAGGGATCCTATTTTCAGGGGACATATACAGCTCCTGAGGTTCTCAGAGTAAGGAGGAGGTGTTTGAATCCAGGTAGAACTGGAAGTCAGGTGCTACAGAGGGATTTCCTTTCTTTGATCTCAAGGGAGCAGAAACTCCTCTAAAACCTCACATACTAGATCAAAAAGTCCTGTCAAATCTTAGATACCCGAAGATATGTGCGTGTATGCACTCGAGCATGATGTGTATGTGCGCGTGCGTTTGTTACTGGAACTAAGAACAAAGACATTGCTTAAAAAACATGCAAAAGAGACAAAATAAGTTGTAACTGCATAGCAAAGTAAAAATGTACAGCCTCTGCAAGCAGGGAGTGGAAAAAGACTGCCAATTTTATTATGTTACTCTGGGTTCCTTTCTGGTCTCAAAGCCATCCAGGCCTTGACTTGTAGTTCATCCTATCCCAAGACTGGGAGATAACCCAGCAGGACTGCAATTGGGACCTTACCTCAGTCTCTTGCTCTTCAAACTGACTTCTGGGCATACTTACCATGGTCCCAAAAGGGTCTTAGAAGATCCCTAAGATTAGAAGACACGGATAATGAGCAAGGGGCCTGACTTCTGGGTTTTCACCCCCTGTACATATATATTGGGAGCAGGCTCTGCCTACAGCCTTCTTGCTCCTCTTCGGAAGCGATTGGGGATTTTACCTGATCCTCCCCTCCTCTCTCTCAGGAGAGAAGGGCATTTTTTTTTTAAGTACTCTGCCTGTTTTCTGTGTGTCCCCTAAAGCCATAGGCAATGGCAGAACCAGAAGAAACTAGTTTTTTAGTCTGATGACACAGAACTGTAATAATAACTACTCGGGAGACCAGGGCACAAGAATCACAAATTGAAGACCTGTCTGGGCTGTGTGAGGTCTGCTCTGTCTGTCTGACCTCAAGGTTAGTCTGTACAACTTAGAGGCCTTATCTCAAAGTGTTGTTGTCATTTTTTTAAGGGCTGGGATATAGCTTAGTGGCGGAATGCTTGCCTAGCATGTGAGAGAACATCCCAGGTTTGGTCCCCAGTAACACACACACACATTCTTAGGCATCCTACCTATCTTTTCCAAACAGTGGCACCTTCAGCTTTAGATTTTCATAAACGTTTCATTATTTTTATGAGTTGTGGTTGTCACGTGTGGAACTTCAAATTCTAATTTCTAAAACCAAGGACATATACCCATAAGGCTCCTGAAGCCTTTGTTTAATTTTACTCAGAGCTCAAAATTGAGGTGGTTCTCCGTGGTAAGAGCATCTAATCTTCTAGACTGTCCCAATCAAAGTATCCTGGGACTCACTCCTGCACTCTGTTTTCATGGCTTTATTTCACACCATAGAACAGAACAGCAGTTTGAAAAGGCCCTTACTTCAAGGCTCAACTCTTCATCTTGTATCACAGACTCTTGTAACTCATACAGGACCCCAAACCAGCTTCAAACTTAAGATCTGAAACAAAAAAGGCTTCCCTGGGATGGGAGCAGGGTTTGGGGGGAGTTCTCTCTTCTTTGTGGTGCGTCAGCTTGGGTAACTATCACAGCACCAGGTAAGTTATTAAAAGCTGACCCAATAAGCCACAGGAGTCTATTCACACGCAAAAATCTTATAAGGAAATAAATTTGTTCTAAAATAAAATAGAAAATGGGGTTTTCCTGTGTGAGAGAGCACATTTAATGTCTGCAACCAATTGATGGTGAGCAGCAGGCAAACAGTCTACCTGCTATAAGGTCCTGGAGATGTCTCCACTGACCAAAACCCAAAGTAAAACAAAACAAATGGGCCAACCAGATCCCTCCCCCACAAAATCACTGAAACAAAAGACTGATGATCTGTTTACGTAGTCACATGAAAAATAAACATCTTTATTTTTTGCCTACTTTATTTCATTTTTTTCAAATAAAATTTAAATCTGTACAAAGTATACTGTTACAGTATATATTTTGTAAGAATCAATGCCTAAAAGAATCACAATACTTCAATAAGCAGTACAGCAGACCTCGCTAGCTTCAGCTTTGATATTGAACAAACTCAAGCCGGCTGATGCACAACACGGTTGCTTGGTTTCCACATGGTGAGTTCCCAGCACTGAGATGGGAGAACATGACAGCAAATATGGTTATATTACAGCCCAACACACTGCGCTTCTTCATATGATAACTGCACATATTTAACACAGAATGCTCAAATTTACGTTTTAAATTGCATTTGCTTACTTTTTAGTTGGCAAAATTCAGCATTCTTAAATGGGGTCCCCAAACAGTGCAAATTAATGATATTCTATTGTATATTGGCACAACTCCAATAAGGATTAACTTGTAAACTCAAAGAATATCAAGAACTTAGCCCTAGATTTTAACTAATATACACCTGGTCCATTTAACCAAAGTCATTTTGGAAAGATAGTAAAGAGCAACTCTATTTCTGAAAGGATATTGTTTTGACCATTCTTGAGAGAAGATAATTTTTTTAAATTGTCATTAAAATGTTTTACTATAAAAATTTTACAAACTTGATTAGAAATTTCAAGGTGATTCACAGCGGACAAAAACAAACTGTTTATATTCCAACAACACCAAGGCTTAGACTTTCAAGCAGAGCACAACCGTGTCAGCTGTGTTAACTGAAACTGGACAGTGTACTAAGTTTATAAGTGGTGCTGGGTCTAGCAAGTGTAAATACACAGTATATTTCAATGAAAAGAATTGTCTTCTTTATACTTTATTTGTTTTCCCATAAGGAAACATTAATGTTTACATTCTTTAATAAAGTTAATCTTACATCAGAATATAACTTAATACTGTCAGCAACAGGGACCACACACAGTAAATAAGAAGCACATTTAAAATAAGTCTGATTTCACATAGATTAACATTTGTTGGTTAATAAAATATCGACAGTATTACAATCTTACAATATTTACAGTAAGAAAAATCTAGAGTAATATATACCTTTCACAGCAGGATTCCTTTTTAAGTTTTTCCAGTTTGGGATTGTGTGTACACAAAAGCTCAAAATAAAGCAACTCTGAATGTAATCTTAAAGTAATGGCTACAGGGGGACTCTATCATGGCCATTGAAAATAATGATGACTTCTCACGGAGTCTGAGGCATCTGAGAACCCAGTTAATTTACCAAAGACCTGCTCAACCCAGCCTTAGTTACCCAGACTAAACCAGCTAGTTTCCCAGATTAAAGCTGCAGAACTCCGGCCTTCCCCAACTGCTGAAAACCCAACAGACTTTCTCATCATGCTATAAGAAAAGAGGGGGAATTGGTTTCAGCTCATACCTTTATGGTTGGAGGCTTCCAACCAGCGCACATTCCCTAACATATGCCGAAAGAGGGGAGGTTTCATGCCCAAGCATCACAAGAGTCCACCCTCCAAGTACAGGGCATCCTGATGCCAAGCTCCGTCATTCTTCAACTCGTGTGTATTAAGATAAGGCATGAACCTGGCTCATTTAATACCAGTATCTTGGAGACTTGGGACTGGGACAAAAGAACAGACTCGTGTAGTTTGCACTGAGAGCAATAGGAAAAATGGGACGTGATGCACATTTCCAATTAGAATGACAAGAAGACCCACATCCCTAAACTGGAATTTGGCCAGGGCATCAGAGTTAGCACCCCCTCTCTGAGTACCACGAGCAATTAGGATGTGTGCTCTGGGCCTCCTCTTGGAGAGCATCTACTGTAAGTAACGCAGTGTGGGACATTAGTTCAATGACTCCCGAGAAAGCAGATACAATTCTTGAATCTGGGGCTCTGATCTGAGGTCAATCCTCAGAGCTGTGACCTGTCCCAACTCTGCTTACTTCACGTTATCTGATGGGCACAGAGCACTCAGGGATACGGCTGCTGGCTGCTTTTGACTCTAGATCTTACAGGTAATCAACAGGTATCTGGGATTGAATTAGCAAACTGTACCATGGCTCCTTAAACAGACACTGTCAGGTCTGAAATCATGTCAAGCATGAATCTTTGCTGTCAGGTCAGAAACCAAAGTGGGAATGCTCCCACATCAGCCAAGGTTATTTTGTCAAAACCTTAGAGGAGTTGGACAGCTTTTCAGTTTGCAAGTGATTGGTTACTTATTCAGTCAAGCTGGATTGGCAAACCGGACTGAACTATTTAGTTTTGTGTTTTGATTCTTACATTGTGCTAACCCAAAGCTGTTGCATTTGGGCTAAATACACTGACAGAGAAAATTC
Source organism: Meriones unguiculatus (assembly GCF_030254825.1). Taxonomy (NCBI): domain Eukaryota; kingdom Metazoa; phylum Chordata; class Mammalia; order Rodentia; family Muridae; genus Meriones; species Meriones unguiculatus. The sequence goes on from NC_083350.1 coordinate 51,558,822, forward strand.
AAACAAAAGTTTCAGCAAACTTCTGCGGCATTTTCTTTTTGGAAGTCAATGCAAGATCGGAAGGTATTTCTACCCAACAAAGTCTGTTTAAGTGTGTAATGTTTCTTCCTTTTGGTCCTATACAGAATGCTATGACTTCTATATAGGTCTGAATGCTGCCCCGTGTAGATTCCTTCTGTATATCTAAAAATATATACTTTTCAGTAGTTCAATACATGGTTAATCTTCCCACAGAGGAAGATTTTTGTAATCACATGTTGCAAAGTAGAAAAACATCTCCTTTCTAAGAAAGGAAATACACTTTTTCTATTGTACACTTTTGAATAAGCCCAAAGGCATGCACCAAAAATCATTATTAAACTAATACATGCACTAAAATGGTGTGGAATTAGACTTAAAGTGCTGCTTCTTGATTTCTAAATTTGAAGACATCTGTCAGTTGTTGCGTCAAAGTCCTCCCCACCCCCACCCCATGGTACCAAGAGAAAAAAGTAAAAAGTATGCATAAATCTTTTAGACTAGTCTTTACATGTGGGAGAGATGGATATATCAACTATCCTATATGTAAACTGGACTCCCAGTTTTAAATAAAAGCAGTTATTTACTGGTAAAAATTGTCAAAGCTAATACACCCAAACAAATGTTACTAGTAAATAATGTCCTACATAGAGAATAATTTACTTTGGTTTTATGCACCTTCTCAAAAATAATACTAGTGTCCCATACTTCACCAAACTGATGTGTTCCAGCAAAGTTGTAAGGCAACTTATTTTTCCCTAGTGCCATCTTTTTTCCCCCAACAGACAAAACTAAAATCTTTTGGTGAGGAAGGGGTTAAGATAATGGCTAACCCCTTGGCATCCTGAGCATTGTGGTTTATCAAACTCTACCCTGCTAAACTTGTCAGGCACCTTGCCCCCTACCTTGAACCAGGAATGGCTCCCATATCTGGAGATGACCTGACTCCTTATAAATAGCTCGCAGAACTTTACTTCTCTTTCCCTTCTATCTGGATGTTATAAAGTCTAACAAAGCTAATTGCAATGTCACATTTCACTAGTAGGGGCCACCATGTGATGATAATGATTCCAATCTGAAATGTTTTAAGCCAATAGCTCCTAATTTTATCAATTATTTGTATAACAATTTTCTATACCGTTTGCTCAGAGCAAAATTTTCTAACTTGGGTTTCAAAAGATAAGTGATGACCCTGAGGTTGTAGCAAAATTATCTGTACTATGTGCATTTTTCCCCAAGGAGAGGGTCCATCACTTCAATCAGATATTCAAAGGTATTTGTGACACCCCCCCCCCAAAAAAAAAAAAGCACTACAGGGACATAAGAGGGATACCCGTAATTCACTGTACAATAGGACTGGGAAGTGGAGGCACACAACAAAAATTGCCTTGGGTGGGGGTTGCTGATCTTTCCCTTTATTTATTTTTGGGAAATAAGTGACTCAAAAGTAGGAAAATGAATTAATTAAGCTGGTTAAACGCCATTAAAAAAATAAAAGTCACTTGCTACAATTTTCTCACTTCCATATATGGTAAATTTAGCCTCCAAGAAAAGGTATAAAGACTGAATTTTTTCTTTTCCTAAGAAATTCACAGATATAATGCTGAATGTCATCCACATTTAAAGAGCTAAGGCCATCAAATGTAGGTAACTCTAATGATGTGAGCCTTTCACTTGTAGTTTTGAGTACAGAATTATCTAGAGTCAAATCCACATTCGTCAATTTTCATTTCCAAAATTGGTCCACACTTAGACAACTACCTGGCACAATTCCTGTACATAAACCTAAGATCTGGAGAATGGTTAAACTTTCCACTGAAATTAAAAACACGGCTACAGGCTCCACAACCATGCCTCATCATGGAATCTAGCCACAAACATCCACACCATGTTGTAGAAGACATTCTCACTTCAAATACATCACTGAATTTTCAACAGAATTTGCAAACATTATGAGCCACAATGACCAGCAGAACATGATGGGAAGAACATGTCAAGATCAACACCCCCATCCAGAAAACATCCAGACCTTCCAAAATAACCAGATCTGAAAAGAGGCCTCTTACTTGCTGGTTTTAAGTATGAAATGTGTAAAAAGCTACAGGGAAGGAATAGAAAATGAGATTATCAAGTAACTTATAAAAACAATTCTAGCCAAAAATACATCTCTCTGTTCCATTGAGAAAACTCGTTTTCCTTTTCTTTTTTCTGAATACAGCATCACACATTCAGAGGTACATTCTTTGTTCTCTGTTCTCTGTGTAGAACACATCAAGGAAGCTATAAGACTGACTCTGGTTAAATGAAAGTCCTGTATCCTTTGCTGTCACCATTCCTCAAAAAGATGTCAATCTTAAATTCTCAAAAGGAACAGTCATTTCATGTAATACCAGTTATGTGACATAAACCACAATGAAACTATATGAACTTTATGGAAAGCTACATAAAAGAGGGAACTACCACCTACTGTACTTCCAGTTTCTTTAGCATGTGCCCCAAGTAAGACTCGGATATCATTGACTATGAAAATATATCAACACTCCAAAGTCAGGCCATACCAGGCTGGAAGTTGGATCTCAAAGACACAATTTCATATCCATTGACATAGTTCCTATCCTAAACTTTTACTTTATTTAAACAGTTTAATAAAGCTCACAGTTATGAATAATTTTATGGGCAAATAAAGAAAAAAATTACCAAAACAAATTTTACTGTTTCATAGCTAACATTATTAAATATTTTCCTGGCCTTATAAAGCGTATGTAATTGCATATGAGTTTAACTTTGGGTGGGATATTGAAAACAACTTTGCAAAAAATTAGAAGAGACTAGAAACAAAAGTGAAAGTGACTAGTCTTTAATTTCCAAAAACTTAAGTGCAAAGATAAATAGTGCAATAATGAAAATTATAATTTTATAGGCCACTTTTACACAGTCTTTTCTGCTTTTGCACTTTCCTATATTATTATCAAACCCTAACAACTGTATGCAGCATAGAAATGGGCTATCGTTTATCTCCATTGCCTAGACGCAAAGAAACCTTTCATACTCAGTCATTTAAAGCACTGGTTCTTCACTTCTTTTAAACAATTCCTAAGGGAGGAGCTACTTAAGAAGGCTCTGCACAGACTTAAACTAGAGTATGTTACCTATAATTTAAAATCTGACACACAATAAAATGAGAAAATTATACTAAGTGCCAGCTCTGCAAAGTAAGTTATGTAGAAAATTACTTCACTATTGTTAATGAACTTGACACTTGAGAAAAGAATAAACACCTTCCAAGGACAGATCAAGACTTCCTTTTTGGCTATTTTAAAACAAATTCTTAACAATAATATATAGGTATCTGATTAAAATGAAACTTGAAAGTAATGTGTCAAAATTTCTAAGAATAAACGTATAGCAAATTTACAGTCAACCTGAACTCAAATTATACAACTTTTAAAACAAATATTTACCTTAAATAATTTAAAACATTGCTGGGATTATAGAGCAGATAACTAATCACTGTCACTTCACCTTACAAAGAACACAAGAACCTGGGAGACAGATTAAATTATAATTAACATCTGTCTACATCAGCTACAGGGAATTCTACAATGTTGAAGTAGGAAAACAAATAGAAACATGAGTTCAGGGGATATGTTGTCTAATTCTGTAAACTTATTACTGAGGGTTTCTTAAGATCCACAATGTTAGATGGCTGCTAGGACTACAAATGTAAAGGAAGTAGAAAAGATACTTTAAAATAGCAATTTAGTGACCATATCTGGTTTACTGTTTTCTAAAAAGTGCATACTGACCAAAAGCTAAAGTGTCTATAAAGAAAGGATCTTTGGGTGTGGATCTTTGTGGATTATAAGGATCATTTTAAAATGAAAACATATGCTACACTTGAGCCCCAAAATAGTAGATGACAAATTTCACTGATAATTTAAAAAAATAGTAAATGAAAAAGGGTGAACTGTTATCTTTTTCTTCCAAAATAGTACGTTTCCAACACCAATCTGTCTTGACCAGAAAAGCTGCCATTTCACAACTGTGCTACTTAAATTTGTTCAGAGCAGACATACCATAAACCTTCAAGCCACCATACACACACACCAAAACTGATTTGTATCATCCATCATCATCACCATAAATAGCTACAATCAAACAGTTTTCTCTTAGCCAACAAGGGGCCCACTCACACTTCCTTAGTGAAGCTCAACCTCAATGTTCTTAGTCAACACTTCCCATTCAGAGTTCATCTTAGTACTTTTTTCTGTGGCCAATAAAAATTCCTCTTACGTTACTTCCCATCACTCTTCTGTGTCTCTCACACCCCCATTCACAAACAAACAGCTTTATCCTTTCTGCTCTCCAATTTCCAAACCAGTAAGTGTCAGTTCTCCCCGTAACTTAAACACACTTCTTACACTCTCCATTTCCCAGATTTGCTAACAAGCACTCATTTAGATGCTCTTCAAATTAAGACTATGGGAAAAACAGCCGTCGGGGGGGGGGGGGGGAGAAAAAGGCCAAATTACTTCAAAATAGAGAAATCTTTCTGGCTCGTCACTTAGCTATGTTCAAAGAAAAGAGTCATTATTTCACTTCTTTCTGAAGGAGGGGAGTTCGATGCCATGAGCAGGATCATAAAGAAAGGAGAATGGAGGAGTCAAGTTGCCAGATGTACTTTGCAAGGAGGTCAAGAGCTACCAACAGCTAACTGCACTGCCAACTGTCAACCCATTTCAGCAGAGTATGACTTAACATCAGTGAGCGAAAATTACTGCCTGACTGTTGTTACTGTCTGAGCTACTCAAGTGAGTGTCACCTGTCCTCTAACTTTTAACTGTCACTTAAATCCTCCTAGAAGCCTTTCGCAGTAATACATCTGAGACCCAAACACATACCAGCAAGAATATTTCCAAATTCCAACACACAAGAGTGTGATCTTTAACCTTACAGGCCTTCTAAATTGCTAAAGTGGATCCTAAACCAAGAAAATTAAAACTCATTAGTTTACTTTCCCCCACGAAATGCTAAAAAAATGTAATTACTATGCAAATTAATAATAAAAACAAAGTATGTATTCATGGAAGCACAAAAATATTATGATTCCAAGAACAATAAAATATTTTACACAAAAGATCGCCACCACAATTCTACAACTATCCACAGGACAATTTTTCACAAAAGCTAGACAACAGAAGGGAGCAAAAAAGGGGAGGGAGAAGATATCAAATGTAATGAAAAGGAGACATAAAACATAACATGAAGGCAAAAATGGAATAGCTATAAAATTCTTACAAAAAAAACCCAAAAACATCAAGAGGCTATTTTCCACATTCAACTTTTCTGACCATGTAAGTTGCCTAGACCCTCAAAATCTGGTAGTTTGTAGATGGAGGATGGCAAACTGCTTAGAACCAGCTACATTTCTCATATTTCATCTGCTTGCTCTTTAATCTTGAAGTTCTACTAATGCTAATTTAGACTGTGCTGATGCTAGTTTAAAGATCATTACGTATCCCGTAACAATGAAATTTCTGCTCAAAAAGAGCCTGTCAAATGGCCAAGGCCTTAAATTTAGGTTTGGTTTCATAAATCTTTAAGTCAGCTTTTCTCAAGAAATGTACTGATAAACAGTCATTTTAAGCAGTGATCACTTTAGTTTTATAGTTACTATGAATGGCCTACTTTTGGCTTACAATGAAGAAAACAATGTTTTAATTTTGATAAAGTTTAAAGCAAACTCCAAACTAGTAAATTTGCTTAAGCAATTAAAAAGATCTCTTATTGTATTCCATGACGAAACATGAACTCTCTCTAAGTTACTGATACTGGAATTTAGAGATAACAACATAAGTGTTATACTCCCACTGTTTCGGATCTAGAGTGCAGAAGGCGTCCTTGTCTTAGCTTTCCTTCACACAGTAAACAAAACTTCAACATGATATCCAAGAAACAACAAAAAAGGGGGAAACTGATTTTCTATTTCACTTTTTATGAGGAAGGAAATACTAAAACTACACTTTTGTGTTAAAAAAAAAAAAAACAAAAAAAAAAAACCAAACAACTGTGGAGCTATGAAAGCTACCCAAGTAATTTCAGGAATCCCCATTCTAAATCATCTGTGTATGTACGTATCAGCGTATAACATGAAAGAAAAGCTAATGGAAATACTGGAAAAGAGAAGGTAGGCTATCTAAAGATAAAAATAATTCCACACCCATGATGGGGTCACCACGGCTGGCAGATTAACCCAAAATTTTATGAGAGAAAACTGTGTTAACACAGTTTAAAAAGTTTCAACATCGCCAGACACAAAATGTTAACGTGAAGAAACAAAACTATGATAACTTCTCCAAACATCAAGTTCCATTAAAAAAATCAGGAAGAAAAAAGATGACATTATATCTTTTCCAGAGATCTAAATCTTAACCCGTGTAAGGATATTATGAAGTGCTTGGGCCACCAAACCCACCCAGATTCTTCTAACAGATTTCTTTTTCCCCTCCCTTCCACCCAAATCTAGCTCCATTTTCCTGCAGAAAAAGGTACGAATGCCTACATTGATAAGAACAAGAAATGAAACAGTGAGTACAACTGATAGAGATCCATTGACTTTTATTACAAATGTACTTGATCACTTGGCTTCAAAAAGTTTAAAATCAATTCCCTAATATCTGTATGCCAGTACAAAGCAAACTGTTTTTTACAAATTAAATACCTAAAAACTTGACAAAAATATTAAAATTTGATGAAAAACAATTATAAAAATTCTTAATCTCTCTCTTCAAAAAAAGGAGACAGTCTTTCCAGACCTATCATACAATGTTAATAGTACTCAGCATTTTAGAACAGGTAGCTAAATTATATCGTTTATGTCAGCGTTAAAAAAAAACTCTTAAACTAATAGATTTTATTTGTATATGCTCCAGTTAAGTTTGTGAATGCCATCTGATTGCAATATAATCAACTCTCTTTAATTGAATTCTAATTTACACCTATTTAATAATTTGCATAGCTCAAAAGGGATAAAGGTTATTCTATGACTAATTAACATAAACTATTACAGTGCTATTCTCAAGGCAATAAGTATTTGCTCCCAAATAAAATTATCTGTCTCCTTTCAGCAGGGGTTAAAATCACTAGCAGCTTTCTCCATTACCTGAAAAAAAAAAAATCAAACTGGAATAGTTATCCATCTCTAGATGTAAAGGCGTAAAAACAAAAATTGATAGACTTTCCATTTTGAGTCAAATTTTAACCCCTGCATGGGACTAGAAAGTGAGACTTTCAAGGTCTCTTAAATTTCCCATTGGTTTTGGTTTCTACTTTCCATGGCTTTTGAGAAGCTGGAAAAGTTTGTCTTTCCTGACTACTTTGTCTTTTTTTCTCATTTGGCAAATATTCATATACCTCCAATGTGTGTCTAGTGGAGGAAAAGCCAACATGGCTTTCCTATGAACTTCCTTTGTTGTCAAAGGCATATATGATTTCTACGGTTTTGGTTAGTTAACTCTAGCTCCCTCTGTGGCTGGATGACTGCTGCTTCTAACATCAGCATGATAAATAGGCACAAATAAAAGGTAGCTTTAAAATAAGATTTGGTGATTTAAAAGGGGAGAAAAAGCCACAAATACCATCACCATTACCACAACCAACACACTCTCTTTCTCTCTCTCTCTCTCTCTCTCTCTTCAAATCTGGTAGCTGATCTCTAGATAAAATTACTTGACAGTGTCTCTCATTTTAAAGAACATCAATATTTCAATGCATTTCAAGTTTTCTTTTTTTTTTTTTTACTTAGGCAAATAACATAGTTTAACCAAGCTCTTGGACCTTAATTGTAAGACAAAGCAGATCAATAAAAATAAGGCATACTTGTCATGAATTAAGTTCTGTTTGCTTGTTTTTGGCACATTTGATCATACTGTCTTCTATGAGTAACACATATGGTCAAATATACCCTCCCCCCTTTTCAGCACAAACTGGGGCTACCCACTAGTAAAATAAAAACAAGAAGAGACTCCAACAGAATACACTGAAATATAGAACCTTGGTAAAGTACCGAGCACCTGGGAGGGGAAATGTAGGGGAAGGGTGAAACAGGAGAAAGGGAAGGGGAGAGAAAGTGAGATGCTTTAAACAAAAAGAGCATCTTTACAGTCACTCAGTCTTCTCTACGACTACTTTTTAAGTCTTAAAAGATCTGCATGTGGATTTCTTTTTAAACCCAACGACCATCAATCAGGCAATGGATTCAAAGTCCTAGTAAGATTGTGTTTAACTGTCATAGTGTAAAGACAACTGCACAATACATGTGCTTCTTGATCTGGTAGGATTCCGAGCAGAATCTGAAGTCTGTAGGTAAGAAAGGTTCACTTTAGGTAGCTGACCCTAAAGAAAACCTCACGAAAGAACTTGCATCTCAAAGAAAGGGCACTTTGCCTAAGTTTGCTGTGTTTTTGTTGACTTGCACTACTGACTGCTGGCTACTATGAAACACTGATCTAGGAGTACTCCAACAACTTGTAGCACAAGGCTTAACTTTAAAGAGCTATAGTAAACAAGAGACAAAATCAAAGCAATTCTCTTCCCTAATTAGAAACAGCACGGAGAATGCAATCTTTTTTCCATATCACAGTTAAAGTACAGTGAACAAAACAGCTCAACAAACCTTAAGACAAAAAGTGCAGGTTATTAATGTTTACATGCAGTTGATAAGCATTCCAAATGTCACATTATGCACTGTAAAAGCTCAACTTTACTATATGAAAATAATAAAAAATGCACCTTGGGGGAGGGGAAAAGCAATTTAATAATTTCCAGTGATTTTGTAAGTAAAGAAACTCCTAACTATTGTACGGTCACCTCATATTTAACATTGTATGAATATGAAAAGCAAACAATGGGAAAATGCACAGTACAATGAAAATAGCTTGTTATTCAACACATACAGTAGATCTCAAAAACAAAGACAACACACTCAACCAGAAAGCTTAAAAATACCAAATCAAAACCTAAAGAGCCAGCAGGGAAAAAAAAAAAATTCCTTCAAAAAAGACAACTGTTCTGCCTTCCTAGGCCGATGCTTCCCAACGGGAGAGGTACTGACACCTTCCCAGTCCTACAGGTGGTTTCTTCTACATACAGCAGGTAGATCTAGATGGCTGGATTTGCCAAGAAACAATTGCATGTCCAGAACTCTCTCTGTCAAACAAGATCCAAGATCCTCTTTTTTTCTTTTTTCTTTTTTTACCAAAATACTTTCTACAGAATTCCAAACCAAAATGTACTGTATTTAAGGCATCTTTTTTTATAACATTTTCTCTTCACTCAAAGATGATAGTCATGCAGCAGTTTAATGATAAAAAATATATTAATATTTTACTATACAGCAGCAAGAAGTTAGTTGTCAATTAAAAGCACACAAACATCTTAAAATGAAAACCTGTAAGAGACTATCGTTACAAACAATTTCAGTGGAGGACACCAGCTTGGTAAAGTGCTCTCCTAGGCTTGCGTGTTCATACCCTACACTTTGAATATGAGTGATAATAGAACATACTTTTGACAGAAGGCTTGTACACTTGGGGAACACAAATACACTTAGCATATAATGTAGCCAGTAATAACTAGCACCACAGCTACATGGAAATCCTTTACATACACCAACTTGGCTTTCACTTTTAAAATGAAACTCAGTATCCATGGCTCAGTAGGATAACTATAATGGTGTTGCTTTGCTTTTAAACAGGTCTACATAAGTTAATAGCACTGGCAAAAATCAATGGATAGCTTCAGACCTCTTACAAGTTTAGGAGACAGTGCTAGTGACCACAAATAGACTCACTACCTGATACCCAAGTACAGGTTCACTGGAAATTGCTGCACGTTAGTTAGGTTTTTAAAATCTTTCTACACATAATAAAAAATATATATTATGAACAATACAAGTACATCTCATATACACAATAATAACAAAACACCTACTCGGTCAAAGCAAACAGATGCAGAAAAATATAATGGGAAATTTCCTTTTTCCTTCTCCTTTTTCTTTTACTATTTGGATAACTTTGGTTCCAACCATAAAAATCACAACTTAGCAAATTTCATTTAAATGCCTTTTTTAATAATTTCTTCATGTTCACAGAAGTTTCACTGACCATTTTATATGTTTAAGGTCCAGATGCAATGCATATTGTATAAAAGAGAGCACTTATTGTTTACCTTGCATGAATTAAACCTACGTACCTTGAACTCTACAAACTTCTGCATAACATTTAGACAAAGCTCAGACACACAGCATGCCTAGCCCTCATATATATACACATCTCTAATCACAGGTATATAGGATGTCAAATATACTATAATAACCTCCATGTAAGGTTTGAAATTTGGTAACAAAATGAGAAAAACTAAAAATATTATTTTACGTGTTCTAAAATATCTCTTTTTTTTGTGCTAAAGTCAAATGTTAGCTCAACATGAAAAGGACTTTTTATATAATTCAGCAATATTATAATCTTGACCATTTTGCAAACACTTTTAATAATAATAGCTTAAACGTGTACAAAAGTTCTTGGTTAATTAGGGAAATAAACACTCAGTTCTTTATATTTTTTAATCAAGTAGGAAACACAGTTCATATAATGTTATTACTTTTTGTATATTTTTTGTTTTTTGTTTTTAGCAGCTGCTTACTGTTTTATATGGTGGATAAAGTGGACAACATCCAGCGATGGGTGGCAAGTCAAGAAGAGAAACTGTCAGTTGGTGGAGGTTCTGTGGGTGGTGCTCCCTTGGAGTTTTAAAGTTTTTTTTTTAAACTTTTTAACTTTTTATTTTTCTCTTTACAGTATATTTTCTCTCTGTGTGTGGCTGTGTGTGTGTGTGTACACGTACGTGTATGCGTGTGTGTGTGTGTGTTTGTGTGTGTGTTTCATTCAGTTTGATCAATCTTCTTCCCCTTCTTCCTCACCCTGCAGTAGCAGGGTGGCAGCGGTGGTCTCCTCCTGCTGCTGCTGCTGCTGCTGGTGGAGCTGCTCACAGGCGGCCCGCTTCTCCCTCTGCTTCTCTTGAATCTTCTTCATCTCCTCCGAGTACTTGCAGAAGGTGTGTCCGAACTTGGCCCACACCTTGTAGGGCACGGTGATGGAGTTGCGGTAGGTGGGCTTCACCTCACTGACTCGCATAAACACGCCGTACTTGTTGGAGCCCACATCGAAGAAGAAGCGCTTGTTGTCCACAGTCAAGGAGGTGCCCTCGGGCAGCTCGGCCGGCTCCTCCTCCACTCCATAGTCGTCGATGAGCTTGGCCAGAGCGTCACGGAACTCGATGAGCCCCTGCGCGGGCAGCGCAATGGTCTGGCCCTGCGTGGAGCCCAGGCCGGGCCCCCGGTTGACTGTCTGGCGGATGCGCAGGAAGCGGCCGCGCTGGTTCTCCTTGAGATCCATGTAGTACTTGCGGTTTTCGCGCACCAGGAACTCGCTCTTGAGCGCCCGGCGTGGCTCGTCCTGTGCCTGGGCCAGGTCGGGCGGCTGGCTGGGGCCCAGCTGCGCGTAGTGCTCGATGAAGTCGCCCAGGTAGTCGCGGAACTCCACGGCCACAGACATGGAGAGGGTGAGGCGGCTCTTGTTGCCGCCAGCGCCCACCTCAGCGATCTTGAGGAAACGGCCCTTAGCGTTCTGCTTCACGTCCAGGTAGAAACGCTTGTTCTGGATGTCCACCCGCTTGGAGGCCAGCTCCTGCGTCTCGTGCTGCAGCCCCCCCGGGGCCCCGCCGCCGCCGCCACTGCCGCCGCCGCCCCCGCCGCCACCACCGCCCCCGCCGGAGCCTGAGCCCGAGCCCGGGTGCCCTAGGGAGCCGCCCGAGCCCAGCGCCGCACCACCCTGTTCGCTGCCGCTGTCTCGGTCCGCCATGATGCTGCGCTCCGCCGCCGCGCCGCCGCCTGCCGCTCCGCCCGCCGCCTCAGTCGCCTCAGCCGCCGCTGCTTTCCCTCCCCGGCTCCGCCTGCTGCCGCCGCAACCCCCACAGCCAGTCAGCCACTCTCGCGAGATCTGCGGGAGAGACGAGACAGACGAGACCCGGTAACAGGGCACTGACTCCCCAGTACAGTAGCAGGGCGCCCTACTGTACGCGCCCACCCGCCCGCCGGCACGTGACTGCGCCCCTTCCCCAGGCCAGCCACCCTGCCCGCCTGCCCGCCAGGCGGCGCCCACCGCCAGCCCTCGCCCTACACCCCTCTCCGGAGGGGGGAGCGCCGCGTCGCAGTTCTGCTGCCACCGCAGCCTCGGCCACCACCACCGCCGTAGCTACTACCCCTGTTGGCCAGACCCTAAACAGCCTCGACTTGTGAAGTCGGGGACGGGGGTGGGGGTGGGGGGGCTATGCCGTATTAAGCACAGACATCAGGCCTGGCTCTGCTTTCCAGTGACCCCAAAGAGAGGATGTGGGGGAGGGGCCTTCGTAGCACAGCAGAGTAGGATGCAGAGGGGACACCGAGTCACGGCCCCCTTTTCCCTTGTGGGCCTGACCCAGACCCAAACCCAGACAGGGCCACCCGCCACCCGACAGGGCTGTCTCCTACCGCAGAGCCGAGGCCGAAGAGGCAGGCGAGGAAAAAGAGGTGCTGCGGTGGTAAACCCTTAGCTGCAGAAGGGGCTGCTGGGGATGAAGACCGGGCGCCAGCAGCAGTGGCGCGGAGCAGCAGACACCTAGCCCGTCCCTCCTCTCTCCCTCCCCTCGCTCCCGCCGCTCCCCCTCCCCGCGCACGGCAGCGGCTCTGGCCTCAGATGATCCCGCTCCCCCCTCCCCCCAACCGCAGCCCCGCACAGTCGGGCGGGCGCACTCACCAGCGGGGGGAGCTGGGCCGAGGACAGTAGCCGCACCAGGGCCGGGGTGCCTGCAGTGCCTATTCCCGTAGGCTATGCCCTTACTCTCAAAAAACAAAATAGTAATAAAAAAAGAAACCCACGCTCACCCAAAAACCTGCAACCAGCCCCCCCCCCGACCAAGACTGCTTGGCTGCCTCCCCCCTCCTTCTGAGATTTGGGAAGGGGGGCACCCTGCTTAGGGCTCAGCCCAGCCTGGGTTGCCGGCCAGCTCTGCAGAAGAACCAGGCCCTGCCGAGCATTCAGACCCCAGCCCACTCTTCTTTAGAAGGACCCAGAATGGAGGAGAAAACCCCATCAGGCTTTCGGAAATTCATGAACTAAAAATGTCAGGAATTTCCTGGGAAACGCAGTTCCTTACGGGATTCATTAAAGCAGGTTCGCTTATCCCTTTACTCTTCCGCCCAGAAACTTGAAAGTATCAAAGAGAACCCCCGAACCCCAGTAAAATATCGAAGATCTCTTGGATTTTGTGCAGACAAACCATTATTGACCATTAATAAACCCATCAGTCTTTGGATGGTGATACCTTAAAGGGGATCTTCTGTGGCCATAGAAAGAGTTCCAAGAATAAAGCTGGGACACGGAATTAAAAATTTTCTTCTTAAACTATGATCCATAATCTAGGGCTTGTTTCCCAACACCCAGACAGTGAATGCTCATACTCACTTCACTGCGGTGTGCAGCCCTGGCAGCTGTGGCAAAGCTAAGGCCTATTTGCAGAGGACCCTTACCAAGGACCTCAAACTTCAGTCACTGGAGAGGAGACATCGTACAGCCTTACCCCTGCCTTTTTCCACATAGACTTCTGCTTCTACCCTAGTAATGTGCCTATACATCTGTGGCTTCCACACTCCTGCTGAACTTCTCCTCTCCTTCCACGATTACGAGCTGCCTTCCCCACTTACCTGCAGAAACCAATAACTAATTACTTGCTGAGGCAGGGGGAATTAAAGTAAGGACAGTCTGGAGGCAGATATCTTTCCAGTCCTGAACGCAAAAAGCCCCTTAATATGGCCTTTTACTTTTGGGACAAACCTGTGTGCTGGTATTCATGTCTTCTGCATCTCTGTCTTCTCCCATCCTTTGTCCCCAGCAAGAGCCCCATTTTACTTCACATTAGCTACATTCACCACTTCCCACTAACGAGAAAGAAACAGGGCAAAGAACCCTGGCCACCAAAGAGCAAACCAGAGGAATCCTGTGAACCTGCCTGAGAAACACGCACCTGCATTCAGTGATATCTGAAAAAGCTACCTGAAGAGGAAGCTCACTCTGAAACGGAAACCTTTGCTTTGGGCCTCACAAAGAATTTCTCCTTAAATTAGAAGCAATCTCTAGAACCACATAAGGCCTTTTCAGTGCTGAGTTTTCTGCGCTCTCTCCTCTATCCCAAGTCTGTTGGGTTAGGGGAAACAGGAACTTTTAGAGGATTTCCTACCACAAAATACAAATTCCTGAAGACACAAAAGTTCCTACACGGTCCCTGTAACAGTCAGGACCCTGGATAGACCCCGGCAACTCCAGTAACTTAAATGCTGAGTGACCGGGTATCTGCAGAGATCGGCCGTGCTGTGCTTCCAAGTGTGAACCAAGGAAAAAATCCAGTGAAGTCCCGATCTAGAGGGGCGGCTGCTCTTCTTCAACAGTTTACTTTACAAAGAACCAAGCCCTGCCCCCTAATGAGAGCTCAAGACAACGAGGCCAATGAGATTTTGATGAGGCCACCCGCAGCCAGTCCCTACATTCTTCCAGGCTTGGGGCGCCAAATTGCCTTCCCAGACTAACTTTGCAGCTTAAATTTCTTGCTGTTCCAAATATTTATTTCCAGGGTTTGGAAGTGCCCTGATTTTCTGGGGGACAAGGGGGACTATCACCAGGAACTGACATCTTCCCCGGAGCAGAGGCAACCGATGACGTTTCTGGATAGAATACAAGTTAAACATCATTTGCACGCTTAAAGTGGGAATTTTAAATGAAAACCAGCAAATTACTGAGACTTCTGAATAATTATATGACTGCTTTATACTAGTCGTTAATATGATTTCTACCTCTTTATATCTAAAAAGTAAAAAAAAAATATTGTGAAGATTCTCCCCTCAAACAATTCAATGATAAATTAGTTGGGTAGCATATTTTTACTACTTCACAAAGACCGTCAATTTTAGGGTAACCCTTAAATATGGTTTTCTCAGGCTAAAAGGTAAAAGGCGGCTTTCTTTAAGCTACCGGTATGACATCTGTCTTCAAAGGCAGCAAAGAAGGAATGAATATTAACGTACAGGAAAGTCTTAAAATGTTTAGAACTTTAAGTTAAGATTTAGAAGTTTTATATGCATCCTGGCTTTGAAGATCTATAAGAAAACTGTGGACTTAAAGAGACTTTTAGCCACTCATTAACTACCTAAATATACTAACTGGATAAATGAAAGATCAGTTCTAGTCTTTGAATCTATTATTTCAATGCACAGAGCTGTAAAACTAACCTTATAATTTCATTACAATATAGGAAAGACTACAGAGAAACAAAATATAATATGCAACAAAGTATCTACATTATCGAAAAATTATCAAAAAGAAATATTCCCCTTTTACTCAAAAATTGCTTACATTTACCTGATAAAGGTTTCTATGTCATTTGAGCCCCTTTATTAACATTATACACGCACTTTAAAGAGAATCAATATTAAAAAAATTTAACCAGTACATATTTAACAAACTTACCCACAATTTATTATCATTACTATTTGCACAAGGACACATTTTGAAACAGACCAAGAAGGAAAAAAAAAAAAAAAAACACCTCAATTTTCCTCTGCCTGAACTACAGGTGATTCTGAAATACTGTACTTTTTTTTTTTTAAAGAAAAGATCAGCACATAGTTATAAATTAGAGGAGAGGCTACTTCTGGGTAGTAAACTCTTGATTGTAGAGTTCCCAATAAAAACAACATGTTAATGCTTTACAATGCACAAATTTCACAGCCCCCTAAAAGAGAACACTGGAATTTTATTCAAGGGCTACTTGGGTTAAACCAGACAATAATCTTCAATACTTAAATCACTAAAACCAATCAGAAGGTTAGGCTGCAAATGTTCAAAGCAAAGGAATTCCTTATCTCTTTATGGCTACCTACAAACAGAATTAAGAGACACTCTCAAGTAAATCTGACCATGAACATCATCTCACGAACTAGCATTTCACGAATCCTTTTAAAGAAGCATTCAATACCCTACCTGTTTTAGAAAATTAGCTTTGACATTGTGTTAGTGTTTAGAATTAAAGTTATAAACTAAATATTCAAATTCAGAAAAGAACTATTTAGTGATCTATAATCCTTGCATTTCACAAATTTTTCATTTTTATCATATGCAGAAGAGTTAAATTTAGCGCACAATCTAAATTCCATACAAAATTCAGAGAACCCGACATTTTATGTACCCCAAAGGTCCAAACAAAACCGATTCAAAAGTCAAAAGCTCTCTCTTTGTCTGATACTTAAATGGTTTTACTAGTACCGTACTCAAGGAATTGAAATCCGCAACTTTCTCCACACTCTAGTCGACACTCCAATTTTCAAAGCCACAATTCCCTTAAGTCTTTTGGGCGGGGGCAAAAGGGGGTCTCAAAGTAAATCAAAATTTTCCTTTTTCCCCTGGCAGCCTACCAAAAGACGCCAAACCAAATCCAGCCTATTGTAAATCTTCCTTCCAAGGACATGAGACAGAAACAGACACCGCTGCTAAAAGATGCCTTAAAGCTTCTAGCTGGACAAAAACGTAAGGGGTCCATATCAGAACGAAACAGACACTCCAAGAGTCCCCTCAGAGACGACGGAAAAGAAGGTGGCATTTTTCGGGGAGAGGGGACGGCGGCCCCTAGCTCCGTTACACCTTGCTGGTCTCTGGGCCTCTCTCTACCAAAGTTCAGGCTTTTGCAGGGTCCCTTCCCCTACATCACAACCCACCTCTGGCCCTACTGCCGGCCTCGGAGGAGACCCTCTAGCTTCAACCGTTCCTTTTGACTCCCACCCCCGACAAAAGCGGAGCTGGCTACTGAACAGGCAGACCAGGAGCTCCAGCTATGGCTCGGGCCACCCATCCTTGGGCCTGGCTTCATCTGCGATGTCAGCACCGATTTGTTTTGTTTTTTGTTTTTCTTTTTTTTTTTTCTTTTTTCTTTTTTTTAACAACGCACCCTGGGCGTGTATGTAATTTTTTTTGGGGGGGCGGAGCAGGAGATGGGGTTGGTAGTGGAATCTAAATTATAGACCCCTCCTTCCTCTCCCCACGTTCAAGGATTGCTGTGCTGGGAGTGTCGGCCACGTCTAGCTCACTGTCCCAGGCCTCGGGGCCACAGTGGTCTAGGGGAATGAGGCTCAGGGATGGCTTTTTAAAAAAAAGAAAAAAAAATCCGCACCACTGATGGTCTCCAGTGCCTGCGGAGGGAGTGCTATTATTTTTAAGGGGGAAATGTTGTGATGCTCCTTCTGGGAGGTGGGAGGGGGTTCATTCGTCCGACTCCGCCAGGCCCGGGGTTGGGGGGGGGGGGGCGTTGCTGCACTGCCTCGGTCTGCAATGGCACTGTAATTATTCCCGGGCCGAGGGTACAGTTGCAGGGGGTAGGGTGGGCGGCACCTCGTGTGTGGCGGCGACGGCAAGCAAGGTCGCGAGGGGCTTACCGGGGCGGGCGGGCTGGCGGGCGCTGTCCTGCCGCAGGTGAGGGAGGGCGCAGGCTGGAGGGAGGCTGGCGCGCGCGAGGCCGGCGCGAGCGGGAGGGAGGGAAGGAGGGAGGGGGAGGCGCGCGCACACCTGTTCTGGCCGGCGCGCGAGCCGAGCGGCGCCTCTCCCGGGCTCTGCGGGCTGAGCCGCGAGGAGGGCGGGCTGCAGGCGGGGGCGGGCCGCGAGGGGAGGGGAGGAGGCGGAGGCGGCGGCCGCGCGGCGGGCTCGGGCCCCGTCCGCTCTAGCTCTCGCTCCCGCGGGCCGGCCGGGCGAGCACCCCGCTTCCTCCCGCTCGCTCACGGCCCCTCCGGCTCCCTCTCCTTCTCCTTCCCCAGCGGGATCCGCTCGCCGCCGCCGCCGCCGCAGCCGCCACGGCGAGTCGTGGCAGCCAGACGTCGGCGCGTAACCCGGCGCTCCGTGCGTGACTCCCGGCGACGTCAGCGCGCGCCCCGCGCCGCCCACCCCCTCCGTGGCTCGCGCTCGCGGCTCCGTGGCGGCCGCGGCAGCCGAGCGCGCGCCCCGGCTCTGCCGAGCGCGCGGGAGCGCGCCCCCGCCGCCGTTGGCGCGTCAACACCGCAGCCCAGGCCCCGGGGCGCGTCTGAGGACCGGGTCCCCGCGGCGGCTCTCTCCCCGCCCCGATCCCGGCGCGCCCCGAGGGAGCTCATCCCTCGCCGGCGTCCGCGAGGCCCAGGCGGGGCTCGGGCCCGGGTGGGAGCCTGCAGGGCCTGCGCCACCTCTGCGTTAGGGCCTCAGCGTCACTGCGGCTGTCGCCGCCACCTCGTCACACGCCCCCTCCCTCCGCCAGGCTCCGAGGCGGCTAGCCTTTCATCTCCCGGGAGGGTCTCACCTTGGCCTTCAGACGCCCGCCCAGAGGGGCCGAGGGGCCGAATTAGCATACGGCAGAGGCTGAGCTGACCAGGCTTGAGCTCCAGGAGCCCTTGACAGGAAGTGTGGGGGTTCTGCCCAGCCTCCCACGCACTGTAGGTGAAGCTGGGCCCCTTTGAGGGAATGTGACTAAGGACAAAAACCCTGATAAATATTATTTATGCGTCCTTGGGCCAGGGGCGGGGGGAGAAAAAGGGACGAGTTGATTTTCATAAATTGCTATGCAAGGGTGAAATCCAGGACTCTACAACATCCTTTGAGAGTGTTTTTAAAATCTTACCAACTTGGAGAAGATTTTTGGTGCACACTAACTCAACGTATGCTGTGACATCTCAGCCCTCAGCATTAAATACACACAATTAACATAGAAAAACTAATGATGATCTGCAGAATAAATAACAGAGTGCCCTCCCCATCTTTATTTAGATAGCTCTCCGAGAGAAGTCACCCTATTATTTAGGAAAGTAAAGAGGCAAAAAAAGCATTTCAAAGGAAATGACCCATTACTCTTCAACCCATCTTAAACATTTTCTCGCCTGTAAGGATTAAATGAACATTTTGTTGCTTTTTTAAGTATGGGAACTCTGTTGTTTGCAACGGTCGTAACTTAAATAAGTGGCCAGATTTTAAAGTAATTTCGAATATACATGACTAATGTTCTGTTCTTAGGCAATAGGACTTTAAACTTCATTAATCTTCAAGAATTTTATCTAAAAACTGTGAGAAAAGAATGGTGCGTGATACATCCCATTTTATAAACTTTTGAGTTGGAAAAGTTAAGTGTCCAGACTTTTAAGGACTGTTTCACCCATGAAGGAGAAAGCTTAAGTCATTCTGTCCACTACCTTCCACTCTTGTCGTCAAAGTATCTTTCGATGTTCTTTTTATATATTGTAGTGATTAATGGCTAAAAAGAAGCAGAGGGAACAGTTTTAAAAGGTTCGAATTTGATATTTGTACTAAAAGAAAATGATGCCCATTAATACATTATGAAACAATTGAACTCACGTACTTAAAAAAAAAAAAAGCAACAAAATGTTTGTTAATAATGTCTGGCTAGAGGCCAGAAAATGCAATGGGCTGGAGGGATGGGTCACTTCCTTTGAATTGCTTTTTTATTCACCTCATCTTTAGGTGGCAGCACCACTATACAAATGTCTCGAAAACTTTTGTCTTCTGTATCCTGACATCCTGGAGTATTTTGTTCTAAATGTTTCCATTGTGGAACTTAGAAGCTGGTGAAAATATGAAATTGAAGCTAATAATTAAGAGTGCTTGGGATGTTCTAGAGAGGCTGTCAGAAACTAATAAAGAACATGTAGTTGCTGAAGGAAAAGCCTAGAATATATATGTTTATTGATATATTTATTAAATAATATAGTTAATATATATTTACTAAACATATAAATAAATATATGTTTAGTAAATATATAAATAAATATTTATTTACAGTGTGAGAACCAAGTGGTGCTTTTGAATGTGGCTTTTTATTAGAAAACAAGCCAGGATCTCACAACACTTCATATTTATCAAGTATAGTTTAAAGTCACTTCCAGCGTAGATGAAGACTTTCTAACTGCATTTTCCCCTCCTTAAATACTGGGTCTCATTTCGTAGCTCTAGCTGAACTGGAACTCACTATGTAGACAAGGCTGACCTTGAACTCAATGGTCCTCTTGCCTCAGCCTCCCAACCCCTAGAAGTTGTTCATCACCATGCCTGGCTCCTAACTGTAATTTAAATTCTTAAGTACAATTTCCTTTCAGTTTATCCACTCTCAGGCTTATGAAGATCCCCAAACTAACTTTATTGTTGACCCTTATTGAAAAAACTTGCTGGCTCTCCTGTATGATTCATATACAGAGTAAACTTCCATCACTCAAACTTAGAGAAGAAAGAAGACTGGCTGGAATGCATGTAAAGTGGTAGCAATTTACAAGTAATTCTATACCTTAACTTCTCCCACATCTTTCTGTATATATATATATTGAGAGTCTCCTGTGCCAGAGACTGGTCTCAGACCCACTATCCCCACATTTTTTTGAAGATAATAAATTGTGTAGAAAATAGTTTGGATCAAGTGTTCTCTAAGTAGAAATCTGTCATAATTAGTTTTTGTTATGTATAGCAGTTCTCTCCCTACCCCTTACCAAAGTAACACAATAAAATTGAATTTATGTGCATTTCAAAATAGCCTGCATTAAATTTGCTGTGTAAACACAGCCACCAAGGGACATAGAAGCATGACAACCAAGAGTGCAAAATCCAATTATTTCTGGAGAGAGGATGAAGTGTTGATAAAGTCCTTCTTGATGATAGCTTCCATCTTTCTCAAATCAAACTTGGAGGAGAATCTCAAGTGAATTGGTAGTTCTCAAACTCGTCAGCATTATGTTAAGATTTTTTAAGCACTCCAGTGCCAGCAAATCATGCAGCCCGGGCTTTTGTTCCAAACTTCTGCCAGCACTATTTTGGCAGTAGAATGTTCTGTTGAACAAAGTTTGCACGTGTTTAGGGTGTGAAGTGGTTCCTCGGACTTTTATCTGGTTTCATTCCAGCATAGGGACTCAAGACAAGGGTCAGAAGCAAGAGACAGAATTCATATGTGTCCTGAAAGAGATCAAGCAATTTTGAACCCTGACTGTGAACAGCCTTTTCTTTGTTGATGTGAGAGTTACTGAATTGTACTTTTTAGTTTACTTCTTAAATATTAACATGATATTGAACCAGTTCTCATCAGCAGTTAAGTTCCTCTCTGTGGAGAGTTGGGTTGTTCCTCATCCTCCTACTTATAACACCACCAAAATGGGTCTACTCAGATGCAACTCACTAGATATATCTAGTGTGCAGCCTTAGCACAATGGGACCAGTAATTAATTTTGATCTTGTGTATCAAAGTTATATACCTATGAGCCTCTGATTTTTTTAAACTCAGTTGTCTGTTTTCTATATTTGACCTACTTATTCCCAGCCTGAAATCACTGGTTAGTAGAATGTGGAACAAATGTATGCGCTAATTTATAAAAAGGGTCCCTCTTCTTGGAAGCATATAATCTATTTTCATTATTTTTTTACTTTTGTTTTTTAAGACAAGGTCTCACTATATAACCCAGGCTGGTCCAAAATTTGATATACAGACCGGGCTGGCCTCAGACTCAGAAATTCACCTACGGCTGCCTCCTAAATGCTGGGATTAAAGTCCTTCACCACCATGCCTGACTTTTTATTATTTCTTCAAGTTGAAAAAAAAAAATACCGGGGCTAGAGAGATATCTCAGTGGTTAAGAGCACTTACTGCTCTTGCAGAGGATCTGAGTTCAGTTCCCAGCAACCATATAGCTCACAACCATCTGTAATGGCAGTTCCAAGGGCTCTGCTGATGCTTCTGACCTTCTCTGACTCCTGGAGATATATGGTGCATATACATACATACACTCAGCCACGTGCGCATAAAAAATTCTTTGCTGAATCTGAGTATGATAGTTTTAGCCATCAAAGCCTGTAGGAGCAGAAAATTGAATAAAAGGTAACAGTTATTGACTTGTTTTTTTTTTTTTTTTGAGACAATTATGCATTGTGTAGCCTTGGATGGCCTGGATCTTGCTATATAATCCATGATGACCTTGAATTTATTCGCAGAGATCCTCCTGCCTCTGTTTCTGAGTGCTGGAATTTAAAGTGTGTAGGCCTTGCTAAAAGTAACAGATACTAAAATAATACAATAGATTATCAATTTCAAGGCTACATGTAGAGTAATGAAAGAGTAATTGAAAGTGTTGGATATCCTGGATACTTTTCACAAGTGGAAAAAACTTTTAATTTTTGTTTGTTTTTCAAGTCAGGGTTTTTGTTTTGTTTTGTTTTAATGTAACAGCCCTGGCTGTCCTAGAACTCACTCTGTAGACCAGGCTGGCCTCAACCTCACAGAGATCTCCTTACCTCTGCCTTCTGAGTGCTGGGATTAAAGACATGTGCCACCATGCCACCTTAATATTTTTGAGTTACATTTTGTGTGTGTGTGTGTGTGTATGTAATGAGCATAGTAAAAAAATACCTGTGTAAAACTAGCTTAGTGGAGATGCTCACTATACTGAAGGACGCATCTGATAACCAGAACTCAATGATGTGACTCGGCATAACAAGACACAGTCCTAGAGCCCATGACACCCATGGGCAGCACAGAGTAGAGACCAAGAGCAACGCTCCGCTCTGCACATGTGGAGAGAAGCCACCTTGATCTTCCCTGCAGCTGGAAAATCTTCCTCAGGGTCCTGACCCTCGAATCAGAGACTTCAGCTGATGCTTGGCATGTAGGTGAGCAGCCTGGGGAGATAGGCTGAAGACCGTACAAAACTTTTGGTGTGTGTGTGTGTGTGTGTGTGTGTGTGTGTGTGTGTACGCCCACGGCACATGTTGAGATGTCAGAGGACAACTTATGGGAACTGGTTTTCTCTTGCTGTGTGGGTCCCAGGGATCAAAAACAAGTTGTCAGGCTTGGCAGCCAGTTGCCTTTACCTGCTGAGCCTTCTTTGGGCTCACCAAGTTACACCAAGAGGGTGTAATTTCTTATAACTTTTCCTTTCCCCCTCTTTAAACTTAATTTAATTTTGTTTGTTTGGGAGGGTTTCGCTGTTTTGCTTTTGTTTTTTGAGACATGGTCTTGCTATATAGACCTGGCCGGCCTGGAACTCTCAATGTAGGTCAGGCTGGCCTCCAACTCAGAGCAATCCACCTGCCTCTGCCTCACTGCTACAACCAAAGGTATGTGTCATGATGTACATCCCTAAAGTAGTTTTAAAAACAGACAAAAATATCCTTATATTAAAGCAACATATGGATGAGATATGGACAGGAAAGCTAGGCCTTTTCAAAGAGTCAATCTGTGTATTGAAAGTTGCTGGCATTTGATAGTGGCTTCAAAATTCCTCAGCTGCTTCCTTTAGAACATCAGTGTGTTGCCCCTATACTGCCTGGATCAAAACTAAATACATTTGGCTCATCTCTGAAGCTAACCCAGGCCATTTAAAAAGATAATAATAATAATTTATTTTATGTGCATTATTAGTGTGAAGGTGTCAGATCCGTTAGAATTAGCATTACAGACAGTTGTGAGCTGCCATGTGGGTGCTGGGAATTGAACCCAGGTCCATTTGGAAGAGCAGACAGTACACTTTACCACTGAGCCATCTCTCCAGCCCCACTCAGGCCATTTTTACAACCTAATCCAGTAGCACTTTTTGACCAGATGGAAGTCAGCAGAATTTCTATGTTGAGTAAAACGTTTTTTTTTTTGGGGGGGGGGGGCGACAAGGCAATAATTCAAATGAAAAATGCAAAGTAAGTTTAACACTTTTTGTGTGTTGTTATAATTGTTTTTATCTTTTTTGTTGTTAGGTTCAGGAGATGGATCAATGCTGTATTACATGTGCTGCATCAGTGTTCTACTACCAAGCCTCGTCCCATACTATTATTTTTTATTTGTGTGTGAGCGTGCATTAACTCATACTTGTGCATGTAGAGGACAGCCTTTGGTGTCATCCTTAGGAACACCATCCCTCCTCTGAGCCAGGGTTCGCTGCTTGGAGCTCACCAACTAGGCTAAAGTGGCTTGATCGGCAAGCCCCAGGAGCCTTCTGGCTCCGCCCACCCCCAGCATAGGATGAGGAGTGTGAACCATACACGCAGCAATTTTTTTTTATGGGTTCTGTAGGGAGTGGATGAAACCCTGAGTGTGTGTGTATTGTTGACAAACATAGCCATGTTAAGGAAACCAATGCCCGAGACCCATGGGAACAAGCAAAGCCTTCCTTAGGTCCCCATGCCCACGATGCTGACAGTGTGCGCAAAGACTAGCATCTGCAGCTTCCTCCCCGCTGGCTGCAGCCTGAGAGTCCGCTGAGTCTCGGGTTACAGAGACCTCCCACTGAGACGAGCTTAATACCTTCTGTTCTGCTGAACACGAAAAGACTGAGTTCCCAGGTTGTGTAGTAGGTGCCCTCGTCCACGCAGGTTCAACCCACCTGATTCCAGCTTTTGCTTGCGTGCAAACGTGTGTGTGTGTGTGTGTGTGTGTGTGTGTGTGTGTGTGTGTGTGTGTGTGTGAGAGATTTCCTCATTGCTGCCTCAGGCTTCCAGGACTAAGCTGTGTACATGCAGCTGGGTTTTGCTAGGAGCCACCTCTGCAACCCTCCCCATTCTTTTTTTTTTTTAAATTCTTTTATAATTGCATATGGATACACAATGTGCTTTGATAGCACTCTCCCCATTATCTTCTCCTTATCACCTTCTCCCTCTCACCGAACCTTCTTCCCAATAAACGTCCCTACTTTCATGTCTTTTTTTTTTTTTTTTTTTTTTTTTTTTAAATAAAGTCACTTGGGCAAGAATGCCCAGGAATATGAATCCCCAACCCCCAGCAACCATTAACTGCCTGCAGTTCCTCCCAGGGAGACATGGGCCTATGAGCCTTCTCCCACCCATGATGGGATGTTGCCACTGCTGCTGTGCTGCTGTGAGTTCATGAGCTCAGGACTTCTCTGGGTAGCCCTGGCTGTCCTGGAACTCTCTTTGTAGACCAGGCTAGCCTTGAATTCATAGAGATCTGCCTGCCTCTGCCTCCCAAGTGCTGGGATTAAAGGCACCACTACGCCTGGCACTTTTTTCTCCTTCCTTCCTTCCTTCCTTCCTTCCTTCCTTCCTTCCTTCCTTCCTTCCCTTTCTTTTCTTTCTTTCTTTCTTTCTTTCTTTCTTTCTTTCTTTCTTTCTTTCTTTCTTTCTTTCTTTCTTTCTTTCTTTCTTTCTTTCTTTCAGCTTGTTGAGTCTGTTTCACTAAATTACCCAGGTTATCTTTACTGAACCCTGTAGCCCAGGCTGGCCTTGAACTTCTGGCATAGCTGAACTATAGGTTCACCAGGCTTGTTTCTTTTTAAATCTTTTGTTTTGTTTAGTTTTATTTAGAGACTGTATCTCATAAAACCTACGGTGTTACATTCACTATGTGGTCAAAAATGGCCTTGAACTCCTTCTGATCCTCCTGTGTCTACCTCTGGCGTGCTGGGATTACTGGTATACGACACCACGCAGGGCTTGTTTTTATCTTTTGAACACACCTTTTCTTCTTGTCTACTGAAATACTCAAAGTTAATTATTTAAATACAAATAGAGTGATTAATTCTTATTCCTAGATGTAAATCAATACTACTTATGTGTGTGTAGGGTAAGATGTTTTTCGTTACTATTTTGGAGTTCTATTACTAGACATGCTATAGCACAGCTAAAATTCAGATTATACATATATGCATGTGTATATATATTTAATAAGTTAACTTTTCATTTCTGTGTGTGAGTATTTTGTCTGCATGTATGTCTGTGCACCACTTGGTGCCTTCAGAAGGCAGAAGAAGGTGACAGGTCTCTGGAACTGGAGTTAGAGACAGCTGTTACCCATCATGTGAGTGTAGGGAATTGAACCCAGGTGTACCCAGAAAAGCAGCCAGTCCTCTTAACCACTGAGCCATCTCCCCATGTCCCCTCTCCCTGACCCCACTTGGTTTTGTTTTTTTTTTTTTAAACCACCCTGAACTTCATTCTGGAAAGTAAGTATGGCCTACAAGATCAGGTCTAGCTCTTGGAGCCTTTTGGTGTTTCTCAGTCAGGCTTGCTGTCTCGACTCAGTTATTAAACAGTATTTATCAAATGCCTACTAATAAGGCTTCATTCTAGATTCCTGAACCAACAAAATCTGTGATACCATGGAGTGTTCGATCTATGTAAGACAGATGATAAACACATAGATATAATATAATGCTAGAGAAGTACTGACAAGAAAAAAGAGACAAGGGAAGAGAGTGTTCACATGATACGTGTGAATGTGTGTGCACCTCTCACCTTATATTTTAAATCAAGAAAGTTTCTCTCACAAAGGCGGCATTTGAACAGAGATCAAAATAGACATTGGAGCATTTCAAAGATGTCCTAGGCATTATAAACAATTTATATCACACACAGGTATAAGCCAGATAACATTGTTTATTATAATAATGTGTATACCAGTTTTTCCTTGAGAGACAAAGATTTTTAGGAGCTTTTGAATACTCCTTATGTTTCCTGAAGTCATTCATTTAATACTACTATCACTCTGTGTGCTTCATTATGATTTTATTATACACAATAAGATTTATTATTTTCTACAATTACAGATCCATAGTCATTTATCTGTGGTCCCAAAATCCAAGAAAAAAAAACTTTTTAATTCATTTGGTAGCAAAATCAGATTGGAATTGATATAGTCTCTTTTAAGTCTTTATTTCTTGCATTTATGTGCCTACTGATAGAAATATTAATGTATGATTAAGGGCTGCTGCTCAGAACACCATGTTCAGCAAGATGTAGATAACATTACATTCTTAAATATGAGGAAAATTAAAGTTCAAAAAGATATCTAGTCCCAAGGATGTTGAATAAACGATTGTAGATCGACACTAGATTTCTTCTTAATTACTGGCTAAATATCATCATCAATGTTACCCCTTTTTATTTTTCTTTCTCTTTTTTCATTTTTGATAGGGTCTTGCCATATAACCCAGGGTGGCCTAGAACTCACTATGTGGTTTAGATTGGCTTTAAGCTCTTGATCCCTCTGATTCAGCATCCTGACATTCTAAGCATTTGCCACTGTGCCAGGCTTTAGACATCTTTGTTTACATGTGTAGTAGCATTTGTTTTAGTTGCCACCTGATGGCTGTAAGAAAATACCTGACAAACATGACTTAAGGAATAGAAGGTTATTTTAGCTCCACTGGTCCAGCACGGTGAGGCAGGCATGATGGCAAGAACAACTCTAGCTGTGTCAGAGGAACATGAGATGGCTAGTGGCAGTGTACCTGCTGTTACAAAACAAGGAGAGGCGCATATTGTCTTTTAAACTCCATCTGTGACACCTCAGTTAGACCTCTCAGAAATGTCCTCACAGGCACACCTAGAGGTGTGCCTCCTTCCGGGGTATGAATCCCGTTAAGCCAAAAGTCTGGACAGCTCCACTCCTTGTTGATTTGACAGCCACAAACACGCAAGTTAAAAAAAATTTCTTTCATTTGTTCTTTTCCTGTGTACGTGTATGGTATACGTGCACGACTTATGTACACGGAGGTCAGAGGACCACCCTCAGGGGTAGATTGTCTCCTTATACTCTGAGTTCCAGGGGTCAAACTTGAGTTGTCAGATCTCAGTGGCAATCAGTCTACCCACTGAATCATCCTGGTAGCTCCCACATTTAAGCCATGGCATCCATCCCTGGTCCTTAAAGTTGCATGTTTCACAGTGAGAAAAAAATGCATTCAGTCCATCTCTGTGACTCCCTAAATTCTTAACAATATCAACATGTTCAAAGGCTCAGTGCAGAGAGTCTACTGAGATGATCTCTTAATTGTGATCCTCTGTAAAAAAAAAAAATAATAATAATAATAAATTACATGCTTTCAACACACAATGGTACAAAACAAGAATTTCCATTCCTAAAGGAAAAAACAGGGTCAGAGCAAGGAAAGATAGGACTAAGCAAGACCAGAACCCAGCAGGGCAAAGACCAAATCTTGCAGCACTATAGTCTGTGCTTGGGGTTGTTGGTGGCACCACTTGTCACGCATCTCGAGGTCCCGGCAATCTCCAACATCCTGGAGTTTTCATTGCAACTTAGGCTGTATTCTCACAGCTTCACATAATGATCTCTCAAGGTCTCCTTGTAGGAATCTGACCCTGCCACACCCTGCCTCGCCTCAGTAGCTTTCTAAATCCTTGGAGCAAGCCTCCAGGACTGCATAACACTTGGATTTTGCATGTCTACAGGGCCAGCAACAAAGAGATGATGCCATCAAGTTCTGCAGGCAGATTGGTACACAGCCTGGTTCTATTCACCACAGGTGTAGTGGCCGCTGTGCACCTTAGAGGCTAAACCTGGGAGAACTCTTGCCTTGGTAGTTCAGTCTTCAGTCTGTCTCCTTTCAGATGAGTTTGAATTTTTACAAGCTGGAGGCTTGTGCTAATTCCTTTAACAAATTATAGGTACTTTTACTGTATCCTCCCTGTCAGTAACTTTGAACTCACTCATGTTTCTTTCCTTACCAAACTTTGTATTTTTCTTTTCTTTTCTTCATTTTTTTTTAAGCAGGTCTTTCTATGTAGCCCTGGCTACCTTGGAACTCACTATATAGAATAGGCTGGCCTTGAACTCATAGAGATCTACCTGCTGTAGAGAGAATAGCTTGTGTATTATGTGGATGCATTGCCTGTCAATTTAAAAAAAAAAAAAAACCTACGGCCTATAGGAAAGGGTAAAATAGAAGGTGGGACATCTGCCAAGATATTGTAAAAAATGAAAAATCCCAACCATTTGATTTTACCAATAAAAACTCAGGAATTAGATGCTGGGGTGAAAGCCTGCTTGCTCAGAGAGACAGAGAAATCACCCAGCTGACCTTCCTACTCAGCTCATGTCCCAGAATGAAAAAGCCAAAAGCCATAACTCACGGCCAAAAACTTGCTAGCTCGCCTGACAGCCCAGGAAAAAAATGCCAAAAGCCAAAAACCCTCCTTCATCTCCATGCTGTCTTAATTACTCTTCTTTCAAAGTTCTTCCTTCCTACTTAATCCCTGTCAGTGTTTTCTTGCTCTGCCTCTTGACCTAGAGTTAACTTAATTAAATCCTGTGTCCAGAAAGCTCTTGGGTTAAAGGTATGTGCTAGGGCTGAGCCACACCATAATCACCTATTTACAATAAACAAAAAGTTCTTGGAATAAAGGTGTATGTTAGAGCTGAGCTGAACCACATCAAACAAGAAACAGGTTTTTACAGTTCACAATCTCAGGGTTCACAGTGGGATCAAATGTCCTGCAACAATAGGCAGAAAGGATCCTGGGTGGCAGAAAGGAGCCAGGTGTGGGAGAGCTGTCCAGAAAGATGTTAGGATCACAGACACATGGTACCTGAGCAGAGGTAACCAGCCACATGGCAGGATGTAGATTAGTATAAATAGGTTATTTTTAAGTTATGAGCTACTCAGAGAAGAGCCTAGCAATATGGCCTAGATATTTGTAAATATATTTTGAGTCACATGAATCATTATTCTGGGAGATTGGGGCCAGGAGTCAAAATACTCACCCTACTACAGCCTGCCTTTACCTCCTGAATGCTAGGATTAAAGGCATGCACTACCACATCCTTCCTTCCTTCTTTTTTCTTTCTTTCTTTCTTTCTTTCTTTCTTTCTTTCTTTCTTTCTTTCTTTCTTTCTTTCTTTTCTTCCTTTCTTTTTGAGACAAGGTCTCTCTAGATTTCTTTCTTTCTCTTTCTTTTTGAGACAAGTTCTCTACATCTCTTTCTTTCTTTCTTTCTTTCTTTCTTTCTTTCTTTCTTTCTTTCTTCTTTTTGAGACAGGGTCTCTCTACATAACCCTGGCTGTCCTGGAACTCATGATGTAGAACAGTCTTGTCTCAAACTCACAGAGATCAGTGAGTGCAAGCATAAAGACCTGAGTTCAGATTCTCAGTGCCCACGTGAAAAGTCGGATATAGCAGTGCATACCTGTAATCTCAGAGCTGGGGAGGCAGAGACTGAACAGACAGTCTAGGCGAATTGATGAGCTCCAGGTTCAGTGAGAGATCCCATCTCAAAAGAAGTGGAGGTGGGGTGTTGGGAGAAAGGGCAGAGATCAATTGAGAACACAACGTTGACCTCTACTCTATACAGACACAATGAAAATTGACAAGATTTTCATTACAATGTTCACATAATGCTCATGTTATATGCCTGGCATGTGTTAGCACCCAGATTAAATCATAAAATTCTTACAACATTATGATCTCCACCTTACAGATAAGAACACTGAAGCACACAGACCCCAGCTTGCATATTTCAACTGACTGTGTAGCGGGGTAGTAGAGCTGGGAACTGAACCTAGACAGACTTCCTTACTAGCTTGCATTCTTTTCTTTTTTTTTTTTCAAGTGTGTGTATTGTTGTTGTTGTTGTTTGTTCTGGAGATAGGGTATCACTGTAGCCTGGCTGGTCAGAAATTCACCGTGTAGATCAAGCTGACCTAAAATTCCCAGGGATCCATTTGCTTCATTCTCTTTAACTGCTGGGATTAAAGGTGCACACTAGCCAGGCTGGTGGTACAACGTCTGTAAATCCAGCACTCTGAGAGGCAGAGTCAGGTATATGTCCAGCCTGGTCTACAAAGTGAGTCCAGGACAGCCAAGGCTACACAGAGAAACCCTGTCTCAAAAAAAAAAAGTGCACACTAACCTATGTGGCTTATTTTTGTTTGTTAGTTTGTTTATAGTACACCTTTCGCTCTTTTTTGTCACTTAACTCTTTCCCCCTCTTCCTTTTCCTCACACTTTCTTCCTTCCTTCTCTCTACCCTCTACTTAGAACACATTTTAAATATCATTCCTTTTTAAGAATATGATTTTCCCTTCTGTTCTGAAATGCCAGACATCCACATTTTTTAACCTTTGCATTTTTTCCATCTCATTTGATCTTGCTATAATTTCACACCTTTTGTTTTCAATTGAGACTGGATTTTTTTAAAAATTGATTTACTCTCCTTTAGTCTCTGATGGGTTTTCATGTTAACTTCTTACACCACCCTTTTCTCTTCTGAATACTTTTGGATAATTAAGAGACACCTCCTTAATGTTGTGGGCTTGTCAGATGTCAGAAAACATTACAAATTTGGATCAAGTTTCCTGAGCAACAGCATTTGTTAAAGTTCTGTGGCTGCTTTATAATCTTGCTTAATAAATTGTGTAATTTGCTTCAGATCACTTTATTTTAGACATTAAATTTGCATATTTAAGTTGTAATTGAGTTTATCTTCAGGTAAAAGTTTTTTCATATGCAATCAGAAATTGAAGTGTTTGTTATCCTAATTTATCTTTATAAAACAAAGAAGTTGAACAAAGACTAATGCAGCACAGGTTAGGGCATTTTAAGTCAGTACAATATACTGAACTTTTCTGAATCATTTTTTTCTTTTTCTTTCTTTTTTGTCTCCCTCTCTCTTTTATTTTATTTTATTTTATTTTTGGTTTGGCTTTCAAGACAGGGTCTCTCTGTGTAGCCTTGGCTGTCCTGGAACTCACTCTGTAGACCAGGCTGGCCTTGAAGTCAAACCCACAGAGATCCACTTGCCTCTACCTGAGTGCTAGGATTAAAGGTGTGCACCACCGTGCCTGGTTCCCTTTTTCTTTTAATTTAAAATTTTATTTTACATGTATGGATTATTTGCCTGTGCACATACGTTTGTGCACCACATGTGTCTGGGGAGGACAGAAGAGGGCGACAGATCTGTTAGGACGAGGTGTGCCTGAGCCTGTCTGCAAGAGCAGTCAGTGCCGTGAGCCACGGTGCTGTGTCTCTCACACCTGTAAGTATCAGTTTTCCACGACCTCAGAGACCCACTGGGAGACATTAAGCAGATCACCCTAGCTTTTCTCTGTGCGAATTAATGTGTTACTCCTGAATGCAAAGGCGAAGGTTCAAGAACACCCCCTGCAAAGTAAACCTTTTTCTGTGACCTATACTGTATCAAACAGTCTCTCTGTTGCTCTGTGGCACGTATTTACTAAGTTTAGGGTGCTCTTCATGGCCATAAGAGCTATACAGTAGATAAACCCATACATTTTTACAACCTGAGCACAATGCTAAACCAAACGGTTACCAAGTCAGTTATTAAGTTGATGAGAAGGAAACAAAAGAGAGATTGAATGGATATGTATGTGTATTGAGATTGAATAGGAAAACTTGTCAGTTTGCTGTATGGGAAACTGAGGGCTTTGCCAAAGCTTGTTTTGGGTAACTTTCTGCCTCTGCGTTAGGAGGCATTTTAAAAAAGAAAAAGAAAAAGAAAGAAACTTAAGAAGTAGGTTTGTCCTAAGACCAAGGCCTACAGACCCAAGTCCACTCCATTTCCTCTGGCATATTCTACTCTCAAAGTTTTTGTGACATACCTTTGATGTGTTTGCCGATGTATATGCAATGTCTTTAGTCAGAGTAAAGATTTAACATTCACTATTAATGAATTTAACTCCACCTAATAGTGTTGAGATCCCAGCTTACAACTGGGAGGTAAGAGAGTCTGTGCAGTGCATTAGCATGATGTGGGGGGGAACCCCATGGATTGGACTGCTTGTTGTCTTTCATATATTCTGTTGGCTTCTGCTAGGTTCACAGTTCGATTAAAACCCTCTTGAGAAGGTTCCATTTTTCAGAACTATTTGAGGAAGGGACCATGCTACCCTTGTTTTTTGTTTGTTCGTTTTTGGTTTATTTGTGTTTTTTTTTTTTACATACCCAGTGAGAATCAGAATCATTCATATTTCTCACTTGAAAGATCTGAGGATGTAGTAGATTGAGCTCTTAAAATTTGCTTTGGAATACATAAGAAATATGAAAGTGACATCTGTATTCAGCATAAAGCTTACTGTTCTAATGGACAGCCACGGGCTTCCCCCCAACCTAAGAGCTAGAACTCTGTAGTCATTTGCAGTGACTTACGCTTTTCTCTGCTGTTTTGTCTTCCTGCCCACTGGGGTAATCCTAAATTTTGTGCTTATTTTCAATGACGGTTGTTTTTTCTTTCCTTCATTCCTTCATTCATTCTTTCTCCCTTCCTTCCTTCCTTCCTTCCTCCCTCCCTCCCACCCTCCCTCCCTCAATTCCTTCCTTCTTTCCTCTCCTCTTTCTTTCTCTCTTTTTTTCTTTCTCTGAGTAGCCCTGCCTGTCCTGGGACTCATTCCGTAGACCAGGCTGGCCTTGAATTCACAGAGATCCACCTGTCTTTGCCTCCTAAATGCTGGGATTAAAGGCGTACACCACACCCAGCTTATGTTTATTGAGTTTTATAAAATGCTATATTCCAATCTTCTTTAAAAATTTTATTTATCTATGTTATATATAATAAAAGTGTACTCATTTTCATTACTAAATAATATCTGTTGTGTGAATATCACACAATTTTATTCTATTAATATATAGTAGGGTTGTTTTCAACACAACTTAAGGTTGTGTTCACCCCTGCCCCCAAATACACGTTATTTCAAATATTGCTGCTATAATAGTCTTTGCATACATTCTGATTCAAGCAGTTCTCTCTGAAAGTAGTGTTTCTGGGTTGTTGAATATATACATCTTTACTTTTGTGAGATAATTAGTGCTGAATGTTTCTCACTCTCTCATAGTTTATAAGAATTCTATGTACTATTAATGATTGGCATTTTTATACTTCTTAAGTTTTGATAGTCTAGTTGGAATAAAATGCTGTGTAACTATTATATATGTATGTATGTATGTATATACAATGCAATAGTCAGCTTTACCTAAAGCTTTAAAAATATCCTCTTCCTTTCTATATTAAGAACTTATACCTCATTTGACATTACTGTGTCTGGAAGTCGTTTTTGAGAACGCCATTGATTCATATGATGGTTTGAGCAAAAAACAAGCTAAAAATTTAGGTGAGGACAAGGTTGCTGTCAGATGGTTTGAATATTGCTTCTAAGTTGATATTGCACAATAGCAAACTATGGATACTCCAAAAATCCTTGTTAATAAACTAAAGAAACAGAAATATGTAAAATTACATCCATTAGTATTCTTTACTATCACAAATTAATCTGCTCTGGCACTTACACCAATCTGCAGAACTATTTTAAGAAAAGTCTCCTTCAGTCTGTTGATCTGGAATAGTTCCACTGAACCAAGTTTAGTCAAGATATATTTGTACATTTCTCTGTATCTTAGTTGTACTAAAGAGCTCCAACTCACCCTCTTTTGACATGGTTACATGATAAAAACACAAATTAATCTCTCAGCGAAATTTCAAAATTCTAGACTCATCACTGTATGATCAATTGACCCATATATATTAACCATAAAACAGTTTCTATCAGATGCTTCTGTTACATTATACCCCAAAAAGCAATTTTGTATGTAATAATCTTTATGAATAACTAAAACATGTATATAGAAAAAGATGCCTGAGAATTGATTATATATAGTGACACAGTCAAGCACAGACACATACACAAGTATAAAAGCATGTGTGTGTGTGGTGCCATAGAGCGAGCTGAGGTCTTACCCATAATATACATGTTTATTTACATACAGATACAGATATTATTTGCATATCATTTGAGGTAGAATTTCTATATAAACTATGGCTGAAATTGACCTACTCAATACCCTCTTGCTGTAAGCTCCCAGGTGCTAATTACAAAACTGTATCACTATGCACAATATACCTTTTAAAAATGTGGGTTTTTTTTTTGTTATTTTTAATTATGTGTGTGTGTGTACCTGTGGGTTTGTGCATATAAGTGCAGGTGCCTCCGGAGGCCAGAGCCATCAGAGCTCCTGGAGCTGGCGTTATAAATGGTTGTGAGCTACCTGGTGTGGGTGCTCGGAACCGAACTTGGGTCCTCCGGAAGAATGGCAGGCGCTCGTAACCACTGAGGCATCTCCCGGCACCCAGCCCCTGCTTTTTCCTTTTTAGACAGGGTGTCCTGTATCCCAGGACTTAGAACTCTCTAGTCAAGAGTGACCTTGAACTCTACGGAACTGTCTCCACACCCAGGTGGCTGAGAGTACGGGAACGCACCAATCCTAGTTTAGGTGCTGCCGGAGCTTGAAGCCAAGGCTTCTTGCACACAGCAAGCACTCGGTCCACTGAGTTGCAGCACCAGCACCATTTCTTTTCCTTTTTCTTTCTGAAACAGGGTTGATACGTAGCTGTGGTTGACCTAGAACTCACAGCAAACTTCTGTTTCCACCTCCTGAGTGTTGGGATTACTGGCATTAGCAACCCACTTGTGTGTGTGTGTGTGTGTGTGTGTGTGTGTGTGAATGTGTGTGTGTTATTTGTGTGGAGGTCAGAAGACAACTTTCGATAGTTAGATCTCTCATTTCACTGTGTGAGTCCTGGTGTGGAACTCTGGTCATCAGGCTTGGCAGCAAATGCCTCCATTCACTGACTCATCTTACTGGCCCCTGACCACATACTTAAATTTTGTTTCATTGTTTTATTGTTTTTTAGAAATAGGGTTTCTCTGTGTAGACCTGGATCTCACTCTGTAGACCAGGCTGGCCTCCAACTCAGAAATCCGCCTCTGCCTGCTGAATGTTGGGATTACAAGCATATATCATCACCACCTGGCTTTAAAATTCTGTATTTATTTATGTGTATGTGTGTGAGCCTACATGGGTTGATATGTGCCATGTGTGCCCATGAAGGCCAGAAAAGGGCATCACATTCCTTTGGAACTGAAGTTACAAGCTTTTGTAAGCTAAGGCAAGGGTGCTTGGAACTGAACCTTGGTCCTTTTTAAGAGTACTAAGCACTTTTAACTGCAGAGCCATCTCTCCCATCATGCACTTCCAAAACCTTTAAAAAATTATTATTTCCCAGGCATGATATGTATAAGGGTGTTTTGCCCTTATATGTATGCATGTATGTGGGCATACCACATGGATACAGTGCCCATGTAGGTCAGAAGAGGGCACCAGATCCCCTGGAACTGGAGTTACATACCATTGTGAGTCCCCAAGGAGGTGCTAGGGAATCAAACCCAGGTTCTCTGTAAGAGCAGCCAGATCTTAACTGCTGAGCCATCACTCTAGTTCAGAAATGGATAGCCTAAGGCTGACTGTAAACTCATAATCCCCCTGCCCCGCCTCTTCAGCATATCCTACTTTACCCTCACAACCAACTAACCATCCACTTTTAAGAGCTTTTATAGGAATTTGTGTTTATTGTCCTTAAAAACAAAAAAATAATGGCTTTTTTTTTTTGGTTGTGTTTCCTGCCTTATTTTAATTAATCAATCAGTCAATAAATTAACTAACTAATTAATTTTTGATACCGCTCTGGCTCTCCTGGACTTTGATATGTAGACCAGGCTGGCCTTAAACTCACAGAGCTCCCCCTGGTCTCTGTTTCCAGGGTGCTGTGATTAAAGATGTGTGCCACCATGTCCAGCCTTGTTTACTGCATTTAAATTAAAGATTTTAAGGGTTGGGGAGATAGCTCAAGCAGTTAGGAACACCTGCTGCTGCTGCTCTCTCAGGGGACCTGAGTTTGGTTCCCAGCACCCTCATCAGGTGACTCCAG
Source organism: Meriones unguiculatus (assembly GCF_030254825.1). Taxonomy (NCBI): domain Eukaryota; kingdom Metazoa; phylum Chordata; class Mammalia; order Rodentia; family Muridae; genus Meriones; species Meriones unguiculatus. The sequence continues at coordinate 51,595,502 of NC_083350.1, forward strand.
CTCCAGAGAAATCCCACTCGCTCTTCTAGCCTCCATCATCACTGTATGTATGTGGCATATACTTTCACAGACATAAACAAATATAAAATCTTTAAATGAAAGATTTTTTAAGAGTATGTGCATTTATTTTGTGTTTCTTTATTGTTAAGAATAGTGTCATATACCAATGAGGTAAGTGAAAACTTGTCTCTAAAGATGAGAGAGAAAGAGAGAGAGAGGAAGAGAGAGAGACATAAACAAGAAATTTCACTGACAGAGAATAACAAAAACAAACAAGACAAAAGAGCACCTAGTAAAAAGAAATGAAGGGCAGATGCTATGACATAGTCAAGCTTTAAAACCACACTAAGTGAAAGAAGCCAGTCACAACAGATCAGATGTTGCACAAACCCCTGGGTCAGGGGGATTTATTTGTGTGCAATATTTGTGTACAATATTCAGAATAGGTTAAATTACACCAATAGTAGATTGCCTAAAACTGGGTTAGGAGGATAGGGCTGATGGGTTATGTGGGGTTTCTGTTAGAAGTAACAGACGTCTTTCAACAATGATTGTGGTGATGGTTGCACAAATCCAAATATGTGATGATATCATTTTCTTACAAACTTCAAATAGGTAAACTTGGTAGTTGAACTATAGCTCAATAATTGCAGCTTTTGCCGGGTACTCAATTATTTATTCTAAGGGAAGCCAATCACTGTCTTGAGGACCCTCTGTGTAAACATAGTCGACATATGAAGGTCCCTTTTTGTTTAAAGCTAGTTTTATAGTATACTGGAACACATAGCATACCTAGAACATATTCATTACTGACATTCTGGTACTAGTCACCATGGCCCCTTATTTGGGCTATTATAGAATTTTCCTGTCTTTTCCCTCTGGCACTAGGGAATGAACGAGGGCCCCAGGCATGCTAGGCAAGCATTCTGCAGTTACACATTTGATTTCTGGGTTTATAATAAATGCAGCCAGATGTGATGCAAATATCTGCAAACTCAGCACTAGGGAAGCAAAAAGGGAGGAAAGGAGGAAAAGGGGAAGAAGGAAGCATTTTTCTTTCTTGTCATCTGTTTCTATCTTATTTCTGAAAAATAAAATATTTGTGTTTTTTTTTGTTTGTTTGTTTTTTAACTTTTTTTTTTGAGATGGGATCTTGCTGTGTAGCCCAGCCTGAACTTGAATGCCTAATTCTACTTGTAATTCTTGAAAACCTCTGCCTCTCAAGTACTGTCAGGTATGGCCAGGTAGCACACCTGACTGAGTCTATCCCTTTTATGTGTTTGTTTGTTTGTTGGATTTTTGAGATGGAGGTCTCTCTATATAGTCCTGGCACTTGCTGTGTAGACCAGCCTAGAAACCTTCTAGCTACAACAGTTGGGGAATTAGAGGTAGGAAGACCCAAAGTTGAAAGTCATCTTCTGCTATACCGAAAGTTCAAAGTTAGCCTCAGTTACATGAGATCTTGCCTCAAAGAGACAAAAATAAAAACAAAACCCCCAAACAAACAAAACCCAACAACAACCCAAATGAAAACAAAATTAAATCCTTCAAGCTATGGTAAGCCTCAATCAGAACAAAAGCCAGTGTCTTTACTGTGAACTTTGTCGGTCATTCTGCCTTCCAACTCTCTGATGCTGTTCTGTTTTAATTTGTTTAGCCATTAAGTGTGATCTTGAGAATACTAAGCACTCTCCCACACCCAGGTCTTTGCATTTGTTGTTCTCTCTCCCTGGAGCCCTTTGTCTCTAAATACTCTCTTGGTCAGCCCCTACCCATTTCTTTAGGTCTTGCTCAAAGTTAATCTCATCAGTGAGGCCCTTCTGGCCAAACACACACACACCCACACTCACACCCACCCACCCACACACACACACACACACACACACACACACACACATTCGGAAGGGGGTAAGGTGGTTGGGAGGGTCCTGGAACTCACTTTGTAAACAAGGTTAGCCTTGAACTCTGAGATCCATCTGCCTCTCCTTCCCAAGAGCTGGGATTAAAGAGCTGGGATTAAACCACAACCTGGCCTGGACACCTATATTAAATAGCATTCTATCATTTTTTTTCTCTCTCTCATGGCCTGCTTTATTTTTACCATAGCATTTGCTACCATAAAATGTAAGTATATTAGACATAATTTATACTTCTGAATTATTGATTTGATATTTTGCTCTTTCTCATAGCACTAGGATTTAATAAAGTACCTAGCACATAGTGGGTTCTCAGTAAGTATTTGTTGGTTGAATAAGTCAATGAACCATTTAGAAGATATGATAACATCCTTTTCCTTTTCGAAACATGGTTAACCATTGCAATACATCTCCTACTGTTGAACTATCCTTGCATTCCTGATATGATTGCATTTGGCTTAATCATTTTAATATGTGGAATTTTGTTTGCTAGTAACTCAGTCAACATTTTGCATTCCACCACGTTTTCTTAGTAGCTCTTATTTACTGTCGTAGCTTTATCAGCTATTGTTTTTTAATCTGTTTTGGAATAAATTAAAGGAACATCTGGGGGTTTTGTTGTTGTTGTTTTTGTTGTGGTTGTTTCTCTCCCCAGGAAGCCTGGATTTAGTTTGCTAACAGAAGAGAATTCGCTCTAACATAGTGACTTTTTCTGACGCACTGGCCATAGTAGTTTATTGCTGCCATCCCAGCATTTGAGAGCAGAGGCAGGAGAATGAGGAGTTCAAGTTATCCTCAACCACTCAAAGAATTTGAAGCCAACCTATCCTACAAAAGACCTCTTCTCAACCACCCCAAGTGCTCCCACACACAAATGAACCAAGGTCATTTTATTTCATCCTTTTTTTTTTTTAATTCTGTTTCTGAGACTCAAGTCCCTTTAGATGGTTTAAAAAAAATTAATGTGTACTTTATTTTATGTGTGTAGGTACTTTTCCTGCATGTATGTCTGTGTACCACTTTTGTGCCTGGTTCCCACAAAGACCTGAATAAGCCCCCAAAATGGAGTTACAGACATTTGTGCTTAGAATTGTTCTTAGGTCCTTTGCAGGAGCAGCCATGCTCTTACCTGCTAAGCCATCTCTTCAGCCCCCTTAACTGATTTTGTTCATCAATTGTAGTGAAAGATTCTGGGAGCTTTACTCTTTCCCATGAGTTTCTGAATTTGTTATTAGCTTGGTTACACTAGGTTGTTTTTTGTTTGTTTGTTTGTTTGTTTGTTTGTTTGTTTTGGGGGGATACAGAGTCTCACTATGTAGCTCAGGTTAGTCATGAACTTGTGATCCTCTTGCATCACACATTGGTACACATCACTATGTCCATGTTGAAAACAGCCTTTCTGGGAGCTTCAGGTTTTCATTCTCATTTTCCCACCTTCCTTAGCTTTCTCTCAGAAGCTAGCATTTTAATTTGTCCTTTTTCATCTCTGTTGGGCTTTAAAAAAAATGACATACTTGCTAAAATCATGTCCAAAGTCAAAGTGATACATGCCCGAGGTGATGAATGTGCCAATTATCCTCCTCTGACCATTACATGTTGCATGCGTGCATTACAGTGTCATACTATAGCCCATAAATATTCACAGACACAATTTATTTTCATTTTGTGGAACAGAACAAAGCCTCCTGTATGCTATACATAAGGCAAGTGCTGTACTGCTGGGGCACACACCACGCCCCGTACTCCTGAAAAGTCTTGTTTTTTTTTCCCTTCATGTTTCCTGTTCTAATTTGGATTGCTCCCTTACTTATTAGGTAAGTAGAGAAGCAAGATAGAACTGCCTGGCTTCAAATTAGTATTCACTTTATGACATTGCTTTGGGCAAGAATCATAACTTCTGGACCTCAGCGAAAATGGGGATAAAGTGTTTACCTTTAAGGATTGTTGTGAGACATTTGCAGTTTAATACAAGGAAAACATTTAAAATGCTACCTAGGACACTGTGTGGAGTCAATCCCTCTTAGTTCTTGTAATTTTTACTATAGTCCTGCAGTATGTTTTCCCGATGTTCTTCAAATTCCTAATGAAGAAAGACCAGGGTAAGTGTAGATAAAAGCCACATTTTTTTTTTTTTTTTTTTTTATCTTATATGTATAAGTGTTTTGCCTGAATAAATGCATGCACATGCCTGGTACTCTTGGAGGCCGTGTCAGCTCCCCTGGAACTAGAGTTACACCTGACTGTGAGCTACCACATGGGTGCTGGAAACCAAACCCAGGTCCCTTGCAAGCTATCAGAATCAGGTCCCACACTTGCCCTACAACCTATAAAATCTCTGTGATCAGGGTTAATTGTATCAGGGAAAATTTGTGTTGGGAACCAGAGCCTTCCTCTGCTTTTACCTTGAAGAATTTTGACTTTTGGCTGCAGCCATCTGTGATGCTGACCTTCTTCGGCCTCTGTGTTGGAGTATGATATTTCTCTGTGTCAAAATCTGGGAGAAGCCGCAAGGAGTCCTGTGTCTTGACCAGGCCTTTTGACATGCCGCCGTTGTTAAGCATAAGCTCCTAGTACCCACCATCTATGCGCTGGTTGTTAGGTACACTGATTATACAGTGTCTCAGTTACTCTTCCTGTTGCTATGATAAATATCCTGACAAAAGCAATTTAAATGGAGTCACGGGCTGTTTTGGTTTACAGTTTGAGGTTGCAGGTCATTGTGGTAGGGATTAAGAGCAGATGTTCAAAGAAGCAGAGAGTGACAAATGCTCATGCTTAGCCAACCTTCTCCAAGATCTCAGTTGAGGGCATTGTCTTCCCACCTTAATTGGCCTAAGCCAGATTATCCCTGGTAGGCATAGCATGCCCAGACGATTCTAGATCGAGTTAAGTTGACAGTTGAGATTAACCATTACATGACATATTTTCTGCCATTTGATTGGCTATTAAAATGAACAATAGGGGCTGGAGTGATGGCTCAAAGGTTAAGAGTGCTGCTGGCTGCTCTTCCAGAGGTCCTGAGTTCAATTCCCAGCAACCACAAGGTGGTTATTATAACAATCTATAATGAGATCTGGTGCCCTCTTCTGGCCTGCAGGCATACATGCAGGCAGAACACCATCTACATAATAAATAAATCTTAAAAAAATAAAATGAGCAATATTAGTGGTTTTATATATGTGGAATATCTATATATTTTGAATATATTATAAAGGTGACCCATACTCTAAGAATACCATTTTTACTCTGTGTAAAATTTGGGCTCATAAAAAACAGAATACATCTGTGAGAGGAACTGAGTTCTACAACAAGACATTGGGAAGAGGACTGGGAGATGACTCAGTGGGCAAAATGCTTGCCATGCAAGTGTGGGAATGTGAGTTCAAGTCCCCAGAACCAGGTAAGCCAGCCACGGTAGCTTACCAGTGATACACATCTGTAACCTCAGTGCTTCCCTAGCTCCTGGCCAAGTAAACACTGGCCAACAAGGAAACCCTGTATCAAATAAGGCAGAAGGGAAGGGCCTGCATCCAAGGTCGTCCTCTGATCTCTATCAGTACACATACAATTTTTTGTTTGCTTGTTTTTTTGTTTTTGAAGATGGGATTTCTCTGTGTCACAGAAACCTGGAACTCACTTTGTAGACCAGGCTGGCCTCAAACTCGCAACACTCTGCCTGCCTCTGCTCCCAGAGTGCTGGGATTAAGGGCATTTTGGCACAGATAAATTTTTTAAATTTTGATTTATTTTAAAATGTACACTACATATGTTTCTGGTATCCAGGGGGAGCAAAGGAGGACATTGTTTCTCCTGGCACTGGAGTTACAGACAGTTGTGATCCACCTTGTGGGTGTTGGGAACTGGACCTGAGTCCTCTGCAAGAGCAGCCAGTGCTCCTAACCACTGAGCTATCTCTCCAGCCTCCAATATATATTTTAAAACAGGGTTTTGCTACAAAACTTTGGCTTGCCTGGAATTCTTGGAGCTCCACATGCCTTTGCTTTCTGAGCGCAGGAATTAAAAGCTTATGCCACCACACCCAGTCCAAAACAATTCGTTTTTAAAAAGGCATCACGGAGGGTGAGTACCGGAAGCCTAGAGGCTCAAGACCAAGATTTAACCTCATTTTGACTCCTGTTACTAATCCAATCTTGGTGATAATTTATTCCTTGATAATGAAAACCTCACTATTCATCAAGTAACTCTCATTTGCATTCTTCAGGGTTTATTTCTTGTTTGTCTATTTATTCAAGACAATTTTGTTGCGTGTGACAGAAAAATCTGACAGGATGAATTAAATGCCTATGGGAATTAACTGGCCCCCTTAACTGAGGAGTGTAGTCTCCATCATGCCTCCATGCAGGGGCTGGACAGCATGCTGGGACAGACTCCCAGCTTCAATTCTCAGTTCTGTCTTTCGAGGTGTCAGCACCATCTTCAGCTTCTAGCATCCTTCTCATGAACAATTCCAAGGAAAAAGGCCATTTGGGTAAATGTTCACTGCATCTTGTGGCCCATTCCTGGGCCATCTCAGCGTTCAGGTGAATATGTAAATGGCCCACCAGGTATGAGTGGGCTCTTCACTCCTGCTCTGGGGTAGAGTCAGCTCTGCCAGAAGCTTATTTAGTCAGAAAAGGGGAGACTGCCGTCTACAAGAGAAAACTAAAAAGTTAATCAGCATAGAACAGCAAAATGGGTATCCACTGATAAGACTTGGCTGTTCATTCACTTACACTCCTGTAGGTGCTAGTTTTTAAACTCTACTTCATTTGGGGTTTCTAAAGCCTTTACCTCCCTTCCAAACCCCAACCCTAGGTAGGGGAGAAAGAAGGTTAGAAGGGAAAAGGGATGTATACCTTTTTACTTCTTCCAGCTGGGTAGGGTCTTCGGGTTCTTTTGGGGGCAACACCAATCTCAATTGTCAGAATATACAGCAGTCCAGGTAAACAGCAAACCAGCAAATACAGCAAGCAGTCTTCTTTCTTTGAAGCATTCTCTCCATTCTTCTGGGCTCTCGTATTTATCCTAACTGCAGCTGGCTAAGACCATATCCCTCTCTGTGCCACATGAGGCAATTATCAGCTGTAGATAAACTAAGGCAATCCCATATCCCACACTTGGGATTAAAACAAAGACCCGTTTAAATGAGTGAGTTTTTAAAGAAAACAAAACTTCCACTACACACTCTGTTAGTATTTAGGCAGACTGCTTCTGGGTTGCCTAGCAACCTATGATGTCACCTACCAGGTAGCCACACCCTGCAAGTGTGGTTAAGTTGCTCCTTAAAAGGATCAACCTACCACTTTGTCACTCTCTTGCCCTCTTACTCTCTCACTCTCCTACTCTCTCCCCTTTCTCTGTCAGGACACCGCCTCCCTTCCCCCATCATGTCTCACTTTCTCCTTCTCTTTCTCTTCATCTCCATCTAATAAAGCTCTTTCACATAAAATCTGTTGTGCACATCATCATTTCATTGGTCCTAACAATGGTGAGTTGGCCGGGAAGGGCTCTCCTGGTAGCATCTGGTCTGGTCACACCAGGAACCCTTAATCGGACCATGATGCCTGCAACAGATTTTTCTTCTGCTCTACCTATCCCTAACCACCACTCAAACATATATGCCTTAAAACTTACACTTTCTCTCAGCTGCCCTGCCCTTACCAGGCATTCCTGTCCCTCTGCTCAAGGCCACTCAGACTCGGCATTCTGCCATGTGCTCTGAGCACCCGGGGCAAGGCGGACACTCATGATGTGCCAGAATCAGCTTGGGGAAACTAAAATGCTCACGGCAGACGCTGAAACTGCCGCTTCAGACACAGACATAGCCTGTTTCTAAACTATTGCTATTAGGTAAGCAGTTGCTGGGGACCCTGCACACACACAGATAACTTTAGATTGTGCTGATGCCCCAGGCCCCACGGACGAGGTCTTAAATCTCCCCCCAAAAGCTTGCCGCAAGAGGTTGGCTAGCAGAGGAGGGTTTTCAGTTGTGCAGACGTCCAATCAGCTACGCCACGCCTACACAGAGAGTTTTGAACCAGCCAGGACAGCCATCCCATCAGCAAGAACCTGGTCTCGCTATGCCACTATGGCCAAACACCACACATGGCTAGCCACCGTGCTGATTTTGGGATAAGGAGGGTGGAACTATGGCTTCACTGCCATCTTCACTAAAGGCAAGCACATGGGTTCACCACCATCTTAACTTAGGGCAGTAACATGATTGGCAGCCATCTTGGTTAAACAAAACCAAAAACAAAAAAGATGCTGTGGTTTCCTCCACTGCCAGCTGCTTTTACTACTTTGTTTCTGTTTCACTATTTCTGGAGCTGCAAAACTGTAGTCTTTGTAGACCCTAAAAGGCCACTGCGACCCTTCCTACCTCCATTCTAAAGCTGCCTATCTGCCCCTATCATTTCCAGTGGATGAGATTCCCTCTCTGAGAACTTGGCCTTACTGTTAATAAAGCCCTGGTACCAGGCACCGAGGTTCTCGGGCTTAGCTGGGCTATTTGGCTGATGAACCACTAGCCACACGGTCCATTTCCATTTCCCCTTTCTCACTTGAAGGAATGGCTTCCTCACATTCTCTCCTCTTAGGGAAACCTCTGGCTTCTACACCTATATTTGCCCTACTCAAATGTCTAATATCCAGTAATATCCAGTAACATAACACTAAGAGTGATCCGTAAAGTAAAAGAAATTCCCTATTTCTCTTTTTTCAAAGTCTTGTCTGTTTCCCTCTGCCTGCTATCTCAATATACTCTCTGGTTTCTTTTTATACTCTAAAAAAAGAAAATCTTAAAATTAAACTGTAAACCTTAAGGTGACCACGTGGTATGAACAATTTTAATCATAATTAATTCTCTGTGTATTTTAGACTAGGACAGCAACAAGTCTCGTTTTAAATTGGTATGGATTTTTATAAAAATTCAACATTATATTTTACAATATATGTGCTTCAACCCTGGTTCAAAATAATTTTTATATAATGCTAAAATTTCAAAGTTATAAATGTCTATTCAAATTAAGCTAATTAAAAATGTTCCTCTAACTGCCTATGTCTTTATCAAGTCCTAAATTAATAAATGTTGTTTCTCCTGCCATGAGCTGCCTATAATCCAGATTCACCACTAGACACTCTGGCTAATAGGTTTGCTATAATAAATTCAAATGTAATTTTAAAATTGTTTTATACTGTTCTACTGTATTGTTGGTTTTAAAACTCTTTTTTTAATTTTATTTTATGTACATTGGAGTGAAGGTGTCAGATCCCTTGAAACTGGAGTTACAGACAGTTGTGAGCTGCCATGTGGGTGCTGGGAATTGAACCCAGGTTCTTTGGAAGAACAGACAGTGCTCTTAACCACTGCGCATCTCTCCAGCACCAGGTTTTAAAACTCTTAACTCAGGGGTTACTACGTACAAGTTTTTACCAACACTAAATTAAGATCTATTAATTTTAGAGGCATTTATTTATTTATTTATTTATATTAAAACTTGATCATTGTGCTATATCTTCACTATCAAAAGATTAAAATATGCTTGGTCTTGTTTTCTAAAAATGGTGATATTATTAATCTATAGTATAGCCTTAGACTTTTATATGCTATGAACTTTTCATATACTAAATCATACAGGAAATTGTCATGCTCTTACTTTAGTGGACTACCTTTAAGGCTCCAAGTTAACAGGGATGAAACCTAAAGTCCTAATATTTAATGGTTAACAACTGCAAATCAATAGTTCAGTCATCTTATAGATGATAAGTCCTTTACCATGCTAAAAAAATATATTTATAGTCCTACAGATGCAAACGTGGCCTCACTGCCATCTTTAATTATCAGCTGAGGATGGTCCCTGAGTCACCATAGAGCAGTTGGTAAAAATAATAAGAGAGGAGTCTTCCCAATAGGCTCATCTACTGCAAAAACTATGCTCCAGACCTTGGCTGCTGCTCTGAGGCTGTTGGCGTTCCCACACAGAAAACAAGAGGTCTGCAATGCCCCATCCCACCAGGTTATAACCAAAGGTCAACTCTGCCAAGGTAACTGTTTCAAATGCAGCCAAAGGGTACCCTGGTCCCTGGTCCTGTGGCTGCCTCAACAAGCCACACACTGCCTGCTGGCAGACTGGCTTTTAGAAGTCAAAATGCTCCCATGCAGGCTTGTCCTCTGTGCCCAGCCTTGGAGGCTCAACCAGCACAAGAGCCACAGATATTTCCAGCCTTCAAGCTCCTTGGCCTGGTAGAGGACAAACGGCTCCTAGATTCAGCGACTTCCACCACCATCGCCCAGCCCAGGGTAACATTGCAATATCCCCACGGACATATTGCCAATTTCTGTCTTGGGAGACTTAAAGTGCCTTCTCAGTTCTCTTCATATGCAGGAGACCAGGCCTTAAGCCTGAGTCCTAGAGTTGCTATTGTCAGGCCTAGACACAATATTCCTTGTTGCCAGACTCAAGAAACAGGCCTCAGATGTAACCCTTTACCATTGCTTTAGCTAAAGGACAATACATGTTCATAGCAGTCTCACCTATGTCTCATGGTAAATAACTAGATACAAAGGCCTAAGAAAATGTTGTTTGAGGGTCTAAGAATGTGTTTTAAGGTTGGTGAACACAAGTTATAGATGTTTGAGGGTCTAAGAAAGTGTCTTAAGGTTGGTAAAAAGGTTGCAAGGTCTAAGGTGATTTAAGGTATCCTAAATAGGTAAAAATGTTTAATATTTCCTGCTGTTGCTCTGATACTATTATATTGACTGTCCAGAGCTTTGACCTTTATCAACAGAGCTCTGATTTATTAATCTAACTCTAATACAAAAACATTCCACTATACCACCCACTATCCTGGTTCCAAGTTCAAGATTTTAAATCTCCTTTAAGTCTCCAAAATGTGTAATCATACTAAAGGTTAAGATCAAGTGAGCTTTTGTCCCTTCGACTGCACGAAAGGCTTTTAAGAGCTCACCTAAAAGAATGCTTATGCTGTTAACACAAATGTGTATTTCTAGTGCCTTTTCTACAATGTATATTTCAGTGCAGATTACAATTGTGATGCTAACATGTCTAAAGTTTTATCTCCTTTGTAAAACTTAAAAGTAATTCTTGTAAGTTACAGGAAATCCACCTGAATCCACCTCTCAGGTCAACTGAGCTCCAGATAAGTACTGCACCTATTGACTATCTCAGAGGGTGGGGATAACTCCCCTTTCCCTGGTTTTGGGACTTCCCTTTCCTGGCTACTTGATTGCTACATGCCTACAACCAAAACCAGCTGATTGGTGAGTCTCCCTTCTGGTTGCTATCAATTCCTGGCCATCAATTGCTACATTCGTACACCCAACACCAGCCATTGGGTGAGTCTTCACTTTTGGTTGGCACAAACACTTCCTACCGTTCTTGCCAACCTATATCCAAACCCTTCATCTAGAAACATCTTCTCCCTTGGGTAAGATTTTCCCTCTTTCAGCACGGTCTCTCTCCCTCCCCCTCTAGCTCATCTATGAAAATCCTAGCACTAGGTAAACCGTGCCTGCTAAGGGCAACTGTGCCCTTGGTCTCTGGCCAATGCTGACAAGCTGTTGAAATAGATTGTACCGATCTACTGAGTCAAACCTTGCTCTTGGGATGCCTTGACGGGTCACTGACTCCTACCTGCCCAATGGGAATAGTCCATTTGTCTGTTCCTCCAGATTCTCCTCTGGGATGTCTTCTGGAGAATTTCAGATTTCTACACTTAGTGCCTACTTTAAGGGCCTCTAATCTTACACACCTCTGTAACCAAACTTGGCCTCAATTTCCTTAGATGACAAATCCAAAGCAAAACATTTTTAATTACTGCTAGTGATTGGGTAAATGGAGGTTCCCTCAGGTAAACGGAGGTTCCCATGTTCAAGTCTCTTTGATCCAAACCTTCCACCTCTGTTCGCTCTCCCAAAACTTTTAAATGTACACCTAAAGAAATTTTCTCTATAACCTACTTAACTTTGTCTTTTGCCCTCCTATATGTTTCAGTTTTCTGCCAAACCCAGGTGTTTCCTACATCCACGATAGCGCCAAAGCAGCTACCACAAGTGTTCCAGTCTGACCTCACAGACTTCTGTCAAGCTGGACCTGCACTTTCCCTCCCAGCCATGGATGTTCTTGCAGACCTTGGACAGCATCAAGGCAGCCTGTTCTTCCTGGACTTGGCCAGCATTTCAGCCTTTTGACCTCCCTACAGTGCCCCAGTGTCAGCAGGAAGTAGCCAGAAGAGAATCTATACCGGTTATTCACTTATTAACAAAAGACTGGAATGGTGTGCTTCAGGCAGGACAAGTAGCTCCAGATTCTTCCAGCATTCCTCAGTTCTTACCTGCTGCTTGTGTGGCTCTACTAGCAAATCTCTACTAGCAACTCTCTACCCTGAACTTTCCAGGACAGGGGCTTCCCCTCTTCCTCTTGACCATGGAACTGGGACATTTTGTTGCTATTCTCTCTCTCTCTCTCTCTCTCTCTCTCTCTCTTTCTCTCTCTCCCCTTGCATGACAACCAAGAGCTCTTCCAATGAACCTAAATTTATATATTTTGACTTGCCTTACATGAGAAGCAGCCCAAGCTCCTCATTTTTTAATTCTAGAAAAAGGGAGGAATGTTAGTATTTAGGCATCCTGCTTCTGGGTTGGCTAGCAACCGATGATGTCATCATGTGTCACCTGCCTGTCCTGGAAGGTGTGGCTAAGTTGCTCCTTAAAAGGATCAACCTGCCACTTTATCGCTCTCTTGCCCTCTTGCCCTTTTGCCCTCTTACTTTCTGACTTTCCTCTCTCTCCTTTGTCTGTCGGGGTACCCTCCTCCTTTCCCCCATCATGTTTCACATTCTCTCCTCTCTCTCTTGATCTCCATCTAATAACCTTCTGTCATATAAAATCTGTTGTGTGCATCATCATTTCATTGGTCCTAACACACTCCGCTTCAAATCTCTGCTCATCCAGGTCTCTGTTATCCTAATACATCAAGCTCACTCCCATCTCTCCTATACAGAGATCTGGCTTCCATTCTGTTTGCTTCCTGAATGCTGCCCATTCTTTGAACTTGTCATAGTTGCTTTTCTGGGTACTCCAATGTTTCCTTCTCACTAGCCAGAACATCCAAGGCAGGACATCAGGATGTAAATAAAGAAAAATGGTATGAGTTAGCCTCCATTCTCTGTAATGTGCAAAAACCACTTTAACTGTTATGGAGACACATTACTGTGGCTCCCGGCACTATGGGGGCACTATGGCTCATCTGTACTTGTCACTCAGCTCTTGCTATGAGTCCACCTTTCCGACGTTGACTCATATTTTCCCCAATGTATTAATTTTGTGTAATTAAAAATTATTACGGGGGGGCAGGAGTGGTGAACACCGGAGCACACTTGTGGAAGCCGAAGGATAATTCTGTGTAGTCACTTTTCTCCTAACTTCACGTGGCTTCCAGAATTACACTCGCATCTGCAGACTTTTGAAGCAAGTGATTTTACCCACTGAGCCATCTTGCCAACCCCCAGTTTTACATATTTTTTGAACATATCGGCAAGTTGGAAAAGGTTACTTAAAACTGCACAGCTATAAAACTTCTTAGCCTACTCATAAGTCACAACTCAATCCCAATTAGGTTAGAATTTCCTTTATTCTTTTGTTGGAATTAATACGTATTTATAAGTGATATAAATATTAAGATAATTAATACATATTTACAAATGAATGAATTCAAAGATAAACTGGGGATGGGGAGAGAGGTGGTTCTAGGTAATTATAGTGGCAATTTATCAGATCTATTAAGTAAATAGGGAATCTCTCCTTGATGAGGCTTACTCCGCTTTGCTATTCCCACAGTGTTTCAGCCATACTTTTAGTAGATATTTTAAAACCACTCTCCTAGATAACCTAGAACCCCTGCACAGATGCAGCACATGACAGTTCAGTGTCCAAGTGGGTTACACAGTAATGGGAAGAGGGATTGCCTCTGACATGAACTGACCTGCTCTTTGACCACCTCCCTCTGAGGGGGGGCAGCCTTACCAGGCCACAGAAGATGACAATGCAGCCATTCCTGATGTGATCTGATAGACTAAGATCAGAAGGAAAGAGAAGAGGACCTCCTCTATCAGTGGACTTGGGGAGGGGCATGTGTGAAGAAGGGGGAGGGACGGTAGGATCGGGAGGGGAGGAGGGAGGGGCTTATGGGGAGATACAAAGTGAATAAAGTGTAATTAATAATAATAATAAAAATCCCACAATGCAGGGGTGAAAAAAAAAAAACACTCTCCTAAACAGTAGCTAGAGTGCAGCAGCATCTGGACCATCCCTTCCTGTATCCTGGTATGCAGTAGGTGTCCACTTAACGCCTGTGGAAAGAGTAAATGAAAGTTGGTCTTTGGATCAAAAGCACTACTTTTACTCCTGTTAAAAAAAGGATCTGTCTCCTTCAACCTTCTCTCTTGAATTAACAATTTGATTGAACTTTTCTTCCAACCTACCTATTGTAGGGGCAGTGGGTAAATCTAAAGGCACAGATCATCATGGTCTGATAACATAACTGCATTCCAAGGGGCAGTCTCTAATTAATAGTTAAGACAGTCGCAACCGACACCCATTCTTGAGCAAAGAAACAACACAATGGTAGTAAACAGAGAGTATTTTGCCCATGAAAGGCAAACCACATAGAAAGCTTTTGCATTAAGGTGATAAGAAGGAACAAGAGGCTCCTTGATGGTGACATTTGGAGAGAAGAACTTTAATTGAGGAGATGACACGGTCCGGTCCGGCTGGCTAGTAGGCAGGTCTGTGGTGCATTTTCTTGATTTATTAATGATTGATGTAAGAGGGCCCCGGCCACTGTGGGTGGCGCCAGCCCTGGGCAGGTGGGCCTGAGGTGTACCGAAAGCAAGCTGGGTGAGCTGTGGAGTACGAGCCAATAAGCAGGGTTTCTCCACAGTCTGTGTTGTAGTTCCTGCCTCTAGATTCCTACCCTGAGTTCCTGTCCTGACTTCTCTTCATGAAGGACCGTTACCTGGAAGATGACATAAACCCTTTCTTTCCCAGGTGGCTTTTGGCCAAGGAGAATATCATAGCAGTAGAAAGCAAATTAGAATAGAAAGGAACATGATCCAGGTGTGATAGCATACTTCTGTAATCTCAGTATTTGGGAGGCTGAGGCAAAAAGAGTTAAGCTTGAGTCTGCACGACTAGCAAGTTCCAGGATAGCCTGAGCTACAATGTGGCAAGACCCTGTTCTTTTTTTATTTTTTTATTTTTTAATATTATGGATGCTGGAGGGATGGCTCAACAGTTGTGAGTACTAGCTGCTCTTCTAGAAGACCCGGATTTGATTCCCAGCACATGCATAGTAGTTTACAACTAACTCTAGTTTCAGGGTCTATCTGATGCGCTTTTCTGGCTTCCGTGATACCAAGCATGCACATAGTGCACAGAAACACGTGCAGGTGAAACATCCATAGACGTAGAATAAAACAATTTAAATGTTATAAAGTGGGCCTCAGATCCAATCAGAAAGTAGACAGTCACTCCCATAACGCATCGCTGTGGTACAAGTGAAAACTGTGGATTACTTTCCTCCCCCAGTACCAAGCACTGACCCTTCCGGCACTCTAAAAGCTAGCCAGCTTCATTTCTCCATGTCCTAAGACTCGAGTACGTGATGTCTTCAGCAATGAGTTCTGTTTTTTTTTTTTAAACGTTTTTTTTGATTCTTTGTGAATTTCACATCACAACCCCAATCCCACTCATCTTCTCATCCCTTCGTATCTTCCATCCACCCTTGCAACCGCCCCCCCAAAACAAACAAACAAACAAACAAGATCTCAGCATGGACGCTGTAGTGAGTCACACAGTAAACCCTTTTGCACGCACGTCTTTACCGGTTTGAGGCCTCTGGCTTCTGCCACACTCTCAATACTGTATCCTCGCTGGGACTTCTCGCAGATATCCTGCTGTTGCCCTGTGTCATGGGGATCCTGCAGCTTTGGTTCTGCAGGGCTGGCCCCTTCGTGGGCCCTAGCAGTTCATCCATGGGGTAGATGTTGGGGTGGGCCGATCAAAGCTCTGGATCTAAGCCTGTGTGGTAGCTGAGTCAGTCAGCTCGCCAGCTCACTCACACCCACACCAAGCAGGGTGAGCTGCCCAGCATTGCCCCGCACCCAACGCCGCAGAGTGCCGGGAGTGGGGCCAGCTCTCCCGTTGGCATGTCCTCCGCCAGCTCACCCACACCCCGTACCACCAGGGTCAGCTCTACTGTGCCAGCAAGGCAAGGGGCAGAGCTAGCTCTCCCAAGCGCCACAGTTAGTGAGGGGCAGGGCAGCTCTGCACCACCCTTGGACATCAACATGGTCTCACGTGGCAGCCCAGACCAGGGAGGTTCCAAATGGCCTTTGGTGGTAATATAAGCCACGGACATTGACATAGACCTCTATTGCTGCAAGGGCCCTGACCCAGACGTGGCTCTTATTGGTAGCACGGTACGTATCACCGTGGCCTCAGATGGCAGGGCAGGCTACTACTCCATCCTCACTTCTCCGGCTCTACCTCTCTTCGTAGTATCACACCCTTCCGCTTCTCCTTCCCAGCATATACACATTGCAGTGGCTCCCAGTGCAGGCAGGCTAGGTGGCGGGCGGGCCTCTCCGTGTCTCCAGCGATAGGTTCTTACCCTCACATCTGTGTGGATAGCCTTGGCCATAACGTTGGAAGGAGGTATCTGTGGACTAAGCCTAACCCAGTTTGAGGAGAGGGAAGCCATACCCGCCACGGGAGAGTTTTTCAGCGTTATGGCGTCAAGCTTCCTCAGGAGTAGATTTCCGTATGACTTTATAGATGGTCTTTAGAGTTAGTTATCCAACTCCCTACTCTGTGCTCTATCTTGCCTTCCCATCCCCACCTCATTTAACCCCTGCTATTTAGTTATGGTTCTTTCCTCCTTTACCACCTGCATTCTGTCTTCTCCCTGATGAAACCTCTGTAATGTTCCTTACTGGTTTCCTGACTTCCCTGGGTGTGCCAACTTAAACAAACACATGTAAAGTTATAAGAGAAAGTTATAAGCATATGAGAGAGAATATGTGGCATTTGGCTTTCGGCGTCTGAGTCACCTCACACAGAATGGTTGTTTCCAGCTCCATCCATTTACCCGAAAATTCAATAATTTCATTTTTCTTGACGGTTGAATAGAATTCTGTTATATATAGGTATCACAGTTTCATTATCCATTCATCAGCTGATGGCCATTCCCTGGCTGTTGTGAAGAGAGCAGGAATGAACATGGATGAGTAGGTGTCTTTGTAGTAGGATGGAGAATACTTTGGGTATGCACCCTAGAGCGGTACGGCCACGTTGCTCAGTAGGTCTATTGCTAGCTTTTTGAGGAACCTCCGCACGGATTTCTCCAGTAGCTGCACCAGCTTACACTCCCACCGACGATAAATAAGGTTCCCCTTCCCCACATTCCTGTCAGCATTTGTTGTCGTTCGCTGCTGTTTTACTTAATCTTAACCATTCTGGCTGTGGTGAGTTGAAATCTCAAGGTAGCTGTATTTCCCTGACGGGGGGAGGGGAGGAATCTCAGCGCGAGTCGGGGAGGGGTGACAAAACCCCACCCTAGCTGAGGAGCTATTGGCAATGGCTACTAGGAAGAGAATTGGTTTTCTTCAGGGATGCAGCCCTTGAGGAGCTGCGTATTTTCCAGTAAATGGTCTTATAACCTATGCACATACTGACAGCATTAAATGGACTGAGAGAGTTTAAAAAAAAAAAAAAGAATACATGAAGTTAGAAGGGGAAAGTTGTGGTGGTAGCGGACAGGGGAACGACTGGAGGACAGGGACAGGGGATTTGATCAAAACGCACTATATGCATGTATGACATTCTCAATAGAAAGGAGAAAAGCTGGCTCAACGGTTTAAGAGCACTGCTCTTTGAGAGGACTTGTGCTCAATTCCCAGCACCCACATCGCAGCTCACAACCGTCTGTAACTTCAGAATCAACAAACACCCTCACACAGACACACATGCAGGCAAAACAGCAATGCATCTAAAAATAAATAAATAAATAAATAAGAACTTTCATGTGCATTTTCTCCAAACAGCAATACATATAAAATATAAATAAATAAGTAAATAAGTAAGAACTTTCATGTACATTTTTCCCCAAAGAATAAGAAGTTAGTAGGCAGGCTGGTGAGATGGCTCAGAGGTTAAGAGCACTGACAGTTCTTCCAAAGGACCTGAGTTCAATTCCCAGCAACCACACCATGGCTCATAACCACCTATAATGAGATCTGGTGCCCTCTTCTGGCCTGCATGGCACCCATGCAGGCAGAATACTGTGTACATAATGAATAAATAAATATTTTAAAAAAGAAGTTAACAGGCATGAAAAATACTCAGTGTCACCAAATACTAGGAAAACACAAACTGAATCTAAAATAAGATTACTACCAGGATGGCTAGCTAAAGATAAAAACAGAAAACGGCAAGTGCTGATGAGGATGGGAAGAAACGGCCACTCTATGACTTTGCTGATGGGGATGTGACACGGCTCCACCCACTGTTGACAATAGCTCTGGCTGATTTTCAAAGTGCCTTAGATAATATGATCCAGTAACCTCACTTCTGGTAGACACTCCACAAAATTAGGCAGAATTTGTTTTCTGTGGACCAGGAGGTGTAAGACGAGATGGGCGTTGTGGCACAGCCATGTCCTCTTAGCACGGCAGAGGATCACCAGTTCTAGGTCAGTATGGACTGCATAGAGACCTTGACTCAAGCACCAAAATCAAGCAAAAACAAAAACCCAACCAACCAACCAACAAATGACCACAAGGGCACACACCAATGGTTATCTGGCTCCTGAGGTTAAAGGTAAATTTTGATGGGTGTTCTTTTATTCTATGTGTATTTTCAGAGTTTTCTGCTTTGAAAATGAAGAATAAATAATATTTTCGAGAAAAATGATCCCAGGAAAAATGAAAATCACTTAGCATCCCTGAATTTAGTGAGCAGCGCTGTGTCTGGCACATTTCATTTCACATGCCTTGCTGCTTTCTCTCCTACTCACTGTGCGCATCTATAATACATGTACAGCCATTTATTATGAATTAATAAATCCCCACGAATTCAGAGCATATCAGCTCAGTCATTATGCACGGATACACAGGTTGTTACAAATTAATATTTGATACAAAAGCACTACACGCCATTATAAAATATAACAGCTTATAGTCTATTCTTCCAATCCTCCCATCCCACTTTATTAAGTAATTACAAATAACAATGTCTTTCCAGAACTGTCTGTTCATAAGCAAACATCACTATAAAGATATGCATATTAAGTGCCTAAGTTATTAGGATTTTTTTAATGTATGCACATAAGTCTAAGTATAGAGCCTAAGTATGGAGGCCAGAGGTTGATATTAGTTCTCTTTCTCATAATCGTCCACCTTACTTTTGTGAGACAGCGCCTCTCATTGGATCTAGACTTCACTCACTGTCTTTACTATATACACTGTCTATACTACTCACTGTTGAGCAGGCCCCGGGGAACCTCCTATCCCTGCCTCTCTTTTCACCTCCCAGTGTCCTGCCATCCCCAGCTTTTTATACAGGTGCTGGAGATCCAAATTCAGAACCTCATGCTTGTGTGCCTAACAGTTACCAGCTGAGCCATCTTCCTGGTTTCTTTACCTAAGTAAATCATACTGTTACCCATCTGGGGATTCTGTCTGATCGAAATTGCTTTATTTGCTGTAGAGATTTTTTTTGTTTGTTTGCTTTGGTGTGTGTGTGTGTGTGTGTGTGTGTGTGTGTGTGTGTGTGTGTGTGTTTGGTGGCCTGTGATGGGTCCCTTCCCATTTTCAACTTAAACATCGGAAGAGGAGCTGGGGGCTGAAGAGACGACTCAGCAGTTAAGAGCACTTCTGCTTTTTCAGAGGACCTCTGTTCAGTTCTCAGCACCCACATGGTGACTCAGAACCCTCTGTGATCCCATTCCCAGGAGATCAACATCCTCCTCTGGCCTTCCTGAGTACTGCACTAAATGGTACACAGACACGCATGCAGGCAAAACACATACAATTCTCAAAAGGAGAAAAAGGAACAAGAAGCTGATAGGTTAACAGCTTCAGCTATATATGTCCAGGACGGCCCTTGAACATGTCTGGCCAGCCTGGACTGGTCAAGTGGAAAGAAGGCCCTGCTGATAGGAGATAAAGGGCCCAGAGCCTTTGGCTTAACTTAAGAGGTAAGGAGGAAGCAAGAAGAGTGCCATTTTTATTATCCATCTGTGGTCCTCTCCCTGTCTGTCTGCCTGTCTAGTTCTTGGTTCCCTCAATATAATTTACATTGCTGTAAAATGTTCTACTTAATAATGCATCTTAGAGTTTTCCACATTATTAAATATAAATCTTTATTATTCCTTTCCATACTGTCAGAGTCTTATAGAGTATGAGTTTATCGTGATCTGTTTAACTAGTCTCCTCTACTGATACATATTTAGGCTACTTTCAAGATTTTAGGGGGCATCTATTCCAATGATAGGGTATCTTCCTGCTCTTTAGCCTCTGCATATTTGTCTTAGCATGCTGTAGATGCAGCTGACATCTTAAAGGAAGAAATGATAAGGTGAATTTTTTTTTCTTTTATTTGTGACAGGGTTTCTCTGTGTAGCCTTGGCTGTCCTGGACTCACTTTGTAGACCAGGCTGGCCTTGAGCTCACAGAGATCCGCCTGACTCTGCCTTACAGAGTGCTGGGATTACAGGCGTGTGCCACCGAGCCAGGCTGCTAACATGAGTTTTGTTAAAAAGCCAGGATGAAGGACTAAGTCACTCTTCTCCCCTGAACTGTCTATCTGCCACCAGATTGCACCTCACGTCTGCTAGGAACAGTTTCTCTTGGACAGTGCTGTAGGCAGGTTGACATATTCCTGCTTTCAGCTCTATCTTTCAAAGCAGCGCTACGTTTCCTGGCTCTCGTTATTTATAATACTGTTTTGTTTGTTTGTTTGCTTTCTTTTTCTGACATGGGCTCAACTCACTTTATAACCCAAAGCACACCCTGTCCACTGGGTAGTTTCTCTGAATGAAATCCAGGGTAGTACTGGCCCTGGGCTATTCTTTTCCTGTCTGGGTTCTCCCAGCCCCTAAAGGTGAAGGGAGTTGGGGGATGGGGTCCGGAGCAGTAAGTTCTTTCTTTAACTGGTTCTTCAGCCATGTTGTCTCCAGGAGAGAAAGCAGCCATCTAAACCATCATGGCCTTCCAGGCTGCACGGAATGACCTGTAGGAACAAAAGAGGAACGTTTCAGCTTTTAGGGGTTCTTGGCTCAAATTTCTACAGAGTGGTAGAGGAAAGTGGTGGCTCTTTCAGTCAGGAGTGATTGTGTTCTTCAGGGTTAAAGCTGTAAATATTAAGTGCCAATTCTAAGGTAGTAAATGCCATCCCATCAGGCTGCTTTTAAAACTACATGCAGCCCTGGCAAATATCATTGCCGTTCTCACACTGGTATCTTTTACTTACTCTGTACTTTGACAGAGAAAGAATGGAACAAGCTTCATTTTGATTCATGAATGTTGTTTTTATTCTAAATGGCCCATGTGAGGGGAATGCAATTGGACACAAGATATATGCAAATTCACTTGCATACTCAGAGAAGGCAAATGAGGCTTAGCTCTTAGATTCCTTGATCAGGCTCCCTGGGTGAGAAGGCTAAGGAAAGAGGTGTCTGTAGCTGAATTACAGAGAACGTCACATTTGAGAAGGGAGAGGAAAGGGTTTGGCTGCCACACAGCTCCCAGCATTCCAGAACCTGCATGTGAAAGTGGGTGCAGCTGCCAAGAAAGTGAAGGCGCTCAATGAAAGAGCAGCCTTCACTGGCACGAGGGCGCCCAGGGCACAGTGTGCACACAGCAGGATAAAGCAGAACCTCCAACTTTTATGCTGGAGGTCTTGACCTCATTCCCCAATCTTTAAAATACTGATTACCTCGTTTTCCTTTGTTCTCCTGGACAGACCAGGACTAGAGTGAAATGGGAAATGCATGGAATTTAAAAAGAGCCCTGAGTGTGTGTGTGTTGTTGTTGTTTTTTTTTTTAAATTCACCATTTGTTAAAAACAAAACAAAACAAAATACACGATGAATAGAATCTCAACATCTGAAGTGAATATCCCTGTCTCTGTGGCCTCATCCCTAAGACTCACTCTAGTTTCAAATTGAAAAAAGCAACTAGATATCTGTGGTTTGCCAATTGACTGATGAAGCTATTGCATTAAAATATTATTTATCTTGGTTACTAAGTTTCTTTCTTTTTTTTAATCTTCCTTTAATTTGATCCCTGAACTGAGTGCCTTGCTCACCTCACTCATTCTAGCCTTGGACTCGTTTCAACCCCCTCTATTAAAACAGTCTTTTTCAGGAGCTGAAAAGATGGATCAGTGATTAAGAACACTTGCTTCTCGATTCTAAGACAGATCCAAACACTCACATCTGTGGCTCATCAAAGGGCTGTAACTCCAGCTCCAAGAGATCCGATGCCCTCTTCGGGGCTCCACGGGTACCAGAATAAACGCTCATAGACACAGACACTATGTGAGTCAGGGAAATGGAACTTACAGAATGAATCACTCTCTCTTTCTCCATATATATGTGTGTGTGTACACACATACACACACACACACACACAGAGGGATGATTTATTAAGATGGCTTACAGATTGTGAGTCCAGCTAGTCAAAAAATATCTGTCTATCGATAGAAGGTCCAAGAATCCAGTAGTTGTTCAGTCTATAAGGCTAGATGTCTCAGCTGGTCGTCAGTATATGCCAGAATTCTGAAGATGGAGGCTCTAATGCCAGGGAAGGAGTGGACTTGCTGGTGAGAGCCAGAGCAAGCAAAGCAGATAGCAAAAGCTTCAGAGAAGGTGTGACTCATATTAGGATCTTCCCATTGCAAAAATCCAGATTAGAGGTGGATTCAAAGAATTTTACTTTAAAAAAAAAAAAAAAAAAGCTCTCAAAGATGTGTCCAGCCATTTGGGTTTTAGTTAACTCCAGATGTAGTCAAGCTGACCACCAAGAACAGACATCACAAACCCACCTCTTGTCAACTTGACACACAATCACATCTGCTTTTGTCATGCTTAATTTCCAAATAAAAACAGTAGCCAGGCCATGATCATGTCTAACATGATACAACTATTCCTCATGCAACCACGAATGCAATATAAATCTAGAATAGGTGGTCTTATCCCTTGAGGGACAGTCTTTAAGCATCTCAAACTTAAACATGATAACCACTGATATTCTCTTAATTGACGTTACATTGCATGATAAAGAAACTGAGGAAAGAAAATAGAAATATGTGTACAAATAAATTCTTCACAAAATAATAGAGGAGCACTCATGTCAATTACAATTTTTGTTTCTGCAACTTGTCACTTGGCCTTAGCTGGTGTTGGCTCTTTGTCTAGAGGAGTGACCCATACCTTCATTTCTGAAGGGCCTGTGCCCTTTGTCTTCCTGCCTGGATTAGGCTGTTGTAGTTTCTCATTGACTTTAATCACAGGACACGGTAACACCAAGAGACTCCCTAAAGGCTCTCCTGCACCACAGACGTAATCTCTCTTACCTCCATTGTGGAGGAACAATCCAATTTCCCCATGGTGATCTGGATCAGTCCCCCCACCCACCCACCCAACACTGTTATTCCCTTCTTAGGCTGTTGTCTTAAGGGCCTAAAAATCCCAAAGTGGCCAAGGGGAACTCAGAGTTTCCAGTTCAACAAATGTTTGTTGTGGCTCCTTGCAGGAGAGCTTCTCCCTCTGGAAACAAAACTTTTAGACCAGCAGAACTTAAGGTCGAAGGAGCAGGAAGCAAAATTTTTCCTGGAAGGACAGTGAGTGGGGCTATTCCCTTTTCCACCCCTTGATTCCTGGAACTGTGTGTCCTGGCTGTGGATAAACTGTACCTTATATTGGATACTGATTCAAAGCATATACTGCCTTCTTGAGAATGCTGCCTCACTCCTCTAGGCTTCTGCTACCTAACTGGCACTGTAACAGTGTCTTCAAAAGGCCATTTCATGTTTCTATGAGGCTACCTGCTTCAGGATGGTGGAAAACATGGTAAGGCCAGTGGATTCCATGATCATGGGCCCACTGTCACACTTATCTGGCTGTGAAGTGAGTTCCTTGGTGAGAAGCAATACTGGGTGAAATGGTATGATGGTGGAAACAGCAATCTGTAAGCCTACAGAGTGAGTTCTAGGACAGCCAAGATTACACAGAGAAATCCTATCTGGGGGAGAAAAAACCAAACCAAACCAACAACAACAACAAAGCAAAACAAAAGAATCTACAAAGTGTTGTTCTTTCAATGGAGGAAGTGGGTCAAATAGGCCAAATGAATGCTGTGGTTTCTTCTTGGTGGTGGGAGAAGGCCAGGTGCAATAACGTACCTGTCACCATGGAAAGAGTATCTTTCTTCGTATGCCCCACATCACTGGGCTTCTAAGAATTTCACTAGGGTAGAAGACCCTTGAATTCTGGTTGGATTTGTTTCCTATTCTCTGATGTGCACGTGTATTACCAACAAGTCCAAAGTGGTTCACCTGCTCACTTGGTCTACTCATCATGTCATCAGTACAGCGGCCCGACGTGATCTTTTGTGGAAAAGATAGCTCACCAAGATCCCATTGAACTGCATTATGGCACAGGACTGGGAGGGTCAATTTATCCTTGAGGTCAAACTGTTCATGTATACTGCTGCCCTGGCCATGGCTTCTGGTGGTCCTTATGTACTGGTTCTGAGAAAACGGGATTTGCTAGATCAACAGCTACATGCAATGCACCAGGAGATGTGCTCATCTGCTCAAGGAAGGAACCACATCTGGAGTAGAAGCCACAATTGGAATTTTTTCAACAGTCAAGTGCCATTCTACATTTTCTTCATTGGCCAGATGGGATAATTACAGGGAGATGTGATGGGAGCCGCCACCCCTGCATCTTTCAAGTCCTTGATGGTGAAATTAATTTCTGTAGTTACTTCCGGGATGCAATCCTGTTTTTAATTCACCATCTTCCCTGGCGGAGGCAATTCCAAAGCTTCCATTTGGCCTTTCCAATCATAACAGCCCTCACCCCACAGGTCAGGGAGCCAATGTGAGAATTCTGCCAACTTCTAAGTATATGTATGCCAATTATACACTCTGGGACTAGAGAGAGAACCAAAGAATGAATTTGGGGACCCACTGAACCTTCAGTCTTCAGCCAAAACTCCATTAATCATTTGATCTCCGAAAGCCCCTACTTTAGCTAGAGGGCCATGTTCCTGGGGGTCTCCTGGAATCAGGGTCAGTTTACAACCTGTATCTAGTAGGCCCTGGATACTCAGTTTATTTCTTTTCCCCATTGTGCAGTTACCCTTGTAAAAGTCCATGGGCCCCTCTAGAGAAATAATAACAGTAAAGCTCTTAGGTATTTTATCAAGGTCTTTCTTTAGGAGAACCTGGCTATCCCTTCTTTCAAGGGGTTCTGGGTTTGCACACTGGCTCAGGTCTAGAAATTGGTTCATGAGCAGAGATTCCCTTTTGACACAATCCAATGCACCCTTTATTTTATTTGTTTGAGAATTATTCTGCTGACACAGATCAAACAAAAATGTAGTAGGCTCCTTAAGTATTTGGAAACATGATTGATTAGCCAGTGCCAAAGGCCCATATGTGTCATGCCACCATAAAATCACTTTGCTTGAGCTGACCATTATGGGTTAGGGGGCATTATGGACATTGCTTTGTCTATGCTGCCCATTAGGGTAATCACTTGCCTTTGGAGATTCAGTTCTAACTCCTGGTCCCTGCTACCTCTGTGCCTGATTAAACCCATTGCATTTAGTACACCCAACTGAGCAGCAGCATCTCTAACCCTAAGGTCTGGCACAAGGAGAAGGGCAGCAACAAAGCTCTTCAGGTGTGCTGGTGCCCCTCTCACCATTTTTCATCTTACAGGATTAGTGAAGGGCGTGTCTTCTGGGCCTTCCCATTGTGGAGGATTCATTTTCACACAGTGTACCCACTCTAGCATTGCAGTTTCTCTGAACCTTAAAAATCCCTTTATCAATGCTAAGCCAAGGGCTATCAGGCATCTCCAACACCTTTTCATCATTTGACAGTTCAGCCAACCACTCAAACAAACTCTCGATGCCTTTCTTTAACTACAAAGTTTCTATATTAAACCTAGACTCTCCACTTTATTGCCCATGTCAATAAACTCAGATCCAGGTTTATGTTCCTTCCACCATTATTTCACACCCTTGAAGTCTGTTCCCATACTTCTCAGACTTCTGCTTGAATGAATAAGCAAACTCACTAATCTCTTCAGTATTAGAGCGGACCTCCTTGTGGACTACCCTCTACCTCCTCACTAGGAACCTGCTTAGCCTTGAGTCTGATTGTAGCTCTAGAGGCACCTAGTGCTGGGTCCAGAAGGACATTAGTGTTGTCTTGCCTGGCACCTCCTTTAGAGAAAGTTGCTGCTGGTTTATTAGACAATGAAGGATTAAGTTCCTCAGTGAAAGGAGGAAGAGGCAGTATTTCAGGGGATGGGCGCAGGATACATCTTCTGCTGAGGGTGGGGAGACTACTTCCTCGGGTGATAAAGCCTGGAGAACCAGAGGGTTCAAAGTTCTCAGCTTCAATGAGTTTCTCCCACATATCTTTCCAAGTTACAGGATCCATTTCGATACCAATTTATGCCCTTACTTTAATCATAACCGCTGACACCCTTCAAGGCTGGGACTTGAATTTGCGTTGTAATTCAGCCAACTCTATAATGAGGGCTTTTGATTGATTTTCTGCAACTCAATCTCTGTAGCTGCTGGAAAGAAGATTCTCTTATAGGACACACTTCAAAACCTTTAGACTGTTTATGTGCATCAAAGCCAGTCAGTGTTATCACTGAGCTCATTGTTGTCCTTCGTTGTATTCTAAGATGCTAGAAATTGGTTGATTTTTCACCATGGAATGCATTCTTTTCCTTTGTCCATTTATCCAGAGATTCTAGAAGTGACCAATCATCATTTAAATTTTTTTTTCCACAAATTGTCAAACATTTTCTATACAGAGTCGCCAAATATGCTGCCTCTTACAGTTGGTGAATTGGGATAATCAAATGTTTGCAAGACAGTTCACATCATGGGCTTTCAGTACTAGAGAGGGGTCCATAACTGTAGGTGTTAGCAAATTGCAAAACCTTCTCCAGATACTTAAAAAATTCACCCTTGTACTTCTGTTGCTATAAGACCACTACTGATATCAACATTTGTATTAGCCAGGCTTCTTTGGAATCTAGAGGAACAGAATGTCTATAATAAAATTTATTGTTATTATTATTTTTTTTAATTAGATTGACTTATACACTGTAGCCCAGCTAATCCAACAACGGCTATCTGTCAATGGAAGATTTGAGAATCCAGCAGTTAGTTGTTCAGTCCATGAGGCTGGCTGTCTCAGCTGATTTTCATATATGCCAGAATCCTAAAGAAGTATGTTCTAATGCCAGTGAACGAGTAGGCTTGCCAGTGAGAGCCAGAGCAATCAGGAGAAGAGCAAAAGCTTCCTTCTTCCATGTTCTTTATATAGGCAGCCTCCAGAAGGGGTGGCTCAGATTAAAGTCAGATCTTCCCATCTCAAAAGATCTGAATTAAAGATGTATTTTCCCCCTTCAAAATATCAGGATTAAGGGAGGGTCTTCCCACTTCAAATGTTTTAATTAAGAAAAAAAATTCCTCACTGGTGTAATCAGCCTCCTGGGTTTTATTTCATTCCAGTTGTATTCAGGCTGGCAACCAATATAGTCACCACACACACAAACACACAAGCAAATTTTTGAAAAATCTTTATTAAAGCTGGGCAGTGGTGGCTCACTCTAATCCCTGAATTCAGGAGACAGAGGCAGGCAGATCTTTGAATTTGTAGGCCAGTGTGGTCTACAGCGTGAGTTCTAGGACAACCAGGTCTACACAGAAACCCTGTCTCAAAAAAAAAACAACAACAACAAAAAAAAAAAAAAAAAACAGCCAACCAACCAAAACAAAACCCTCTAAAAATCTTTATTAAATTATGAGGATTTTGCTTGTGAATGAGCTTTTGAATTTGGCTTAATAAAATGAGGAAATGTGCAAGTCATACTAGAATGTATGCTGTATTCCTGTCTGTCTGTTTTGTGTGTGTGTAAGTGTGTCTTTCTTCTTTTTTAGTTTTTGCAACAAGGTCTTGCTGTGTAGCATATGATCCTCCTGTCTCATCCTCCCAAACATTGGGATTTAAAGATTTTAGCCACAACGACCAGCTCAAATCTTTTTCATTCCTCTTTCTTAGCCAGCAAGTACTAGAGGTGGAAGAAGAGAGAATTTATTTTTGCTGGGGAATCCCAGCCACTTTCCCAAATTAGGATACATTCCATACATCCTAGATTAGGATGCAAGCAAACTTTAAAAATATATAGATCCGCCATTTTCGCACCAGCCTGGGTACATAGAACTGAATTTTTTTGGCAACTGAGAGGAATTTAAGGGTAACTAGTCTACATCTATTTTTTTTTTGTCTTAAGTGTTGGTTTAGAGATTGACCCGCTCTTTTAGCTACTTTTTCAATGAATAGTAATATGTGATTGTGATGATGGTATTTTATTTTATTTTTTGCAAAAGGGTCTCATGTAGCCCAGGCTGGCCTTAAGTTTGCTATGTAGCTGAGAATGACCTTCAATTTCTTATGCCCTTTAGTTGTAAATTTTGTTCCATATAATGTGTTTAGTATACTTAGAAATCTGAATAATAATTAACTTCTAAGAACTATAAGAATATTTACTTATTATTCTTGTAAAAGGAACTTTTATTCTCCTGGTTCAATTGTTTTCTTGGAGACTTACTGCCTCCTTCTGCTAACCTAGGCCTAGTCCTGCAAGCTTCTAGCCTCCGTACACTCTAACCTTGGCCTACAACATTTTCAGCCTGATTTTCTGCTGAATAAACTCACTCTTTCTTGTTCTTACTGAGGTCTGGGCTGGCTGGTTAAACTCAGCTGTTCTGGCTCAAATTCCTCTCCCAGCTAACTTATTCAATCTGGCTTTTCTCTAGCTGGCCTCTGAATTGCTCTGGTTGGCCTCAAACTAATTCCAGCAATCTGCTCTAATTTTCTGGCTCCTTCTTTTTCTCTGGCTCATTCGGTCTTTACCTGTGTTCTCTCTCTTTGCAACCTGTCTCTCTATTACTGTCCTGGTAAAACTGCCTCCTTTCTTCTCATTCTCTGTGTAAGTGGCTTCCCTTTTTCTCTTCTGAGAGTTTGGCTTGTCTTATTCTGTCAAATCTTTCTCTGATTCATCACTTTTTCTGCCACTCAATTAGACATCACTGTCAAATATGGGTGCTTTCTTCTACAAACTAACTTTACCTTCATTGTTTGGTATTAAAGGTGTGTACCACCATGCCTGGACCTAAGCTTTTCTTCACCTGAAACTTGCTCTATGCCAGGCTGGCCTTGAACTCAGATCTGCTTGCCTGGATCAAAGGCATGTTTGTACTCCAGCTGTATCACACAGATCTAGAAGGTCTTTGGATGTGATCTCTTGCCAGAACAGTCATGTTCTGAATGAACATTCCTCTACAATTCTTGTTGTTTTTACTAGTTGTGAGGTTATTTTTAAGTGAAATGTTGATAATTTTTTCTACCAATATGCAAGTTGAAGATATGACCTGAGTTTGGTCTTAGGCATTTGAAGCCAGGGCCCTGTGCATGCTAACCACTTGATCTAATACTGAGATACACTTAAGCCCAGTTTGCTAATGAGCATTTATCAAGCTCATTTACATAAGATGTCTACTTCAGAAGGAATGCTGGGTAACCACAGCAAAAGTTATCATCACCACTTGTAGCGGGTTAGTCCTAGGTTAGCAAAATGAGGCCCCTCCCAGACACCAGCTGAAACAGCTGATACTCTGTGTCAGACTGACAGTCTAGAACCATCTGGGAGAAGGGTCTCCGAGCATGCCTGTGAGGAACTATCATAATTAGACTATCTGAAGCAGATAGACCCACCCACTGTGAGGAGCCCCATTCCCTGCCTGGGATCCTGGACTGTATCACTGGAAAGGAGTGGAGCAGTAGCCTCCCATCGTTGTTCCTGATTATGACTGTGATGTCCCTACCCACCTCAAGCTCCTGCTGCCTTGCCCTTCCTGCCACGATGGACTACAATCTAGAGCGGAGCTAAAATAAACGATATCTTAAATTTCTTCTATTGGGATAGCAGCAGGGAAAGACACTAACACAGTACAGTTCTACAAGTTTAGCATATATGTGAAACATTGGACTAATGGCAATTTACAGCCTGGATATGTCTATTACAGCACATATCCTTTTTACCTCTCCTTTTCTGGGGCACATGATAGTTCCTGATTCATACAAGGTTCTCAACTAAAGCTTGCTAAGAAAGCAGCCTCGCTAGGCACAGCGGCACCTGCCTGAAATCCCAGTACTTGGGAGATAAAGAAAGGGGGGATCAGGAGTTCAAGGCCAGCCTTGGTAACAGAGTGAGTTTAAGGCCACATATAAGGAAGCTCAAATCATTAGCTTTTCCCCCAAACCATGTAAATACTACCTGGATGTAGTAATTGTCAAAATAGTAAGTTAATTTGGACTTAGTTTTTAAACCGTCTTGCTTACTGACAAGTCACTTTTTTTTTTTTTTTTTTTTTTTAAGGGATGATGCATCTCATATTTCACAGGCTGGCTCAGATTCAAGTAATTTTCCCTTCCTGGCTTCTCTTGTTTGAGATGACAGGCAAGTGCCACTGAGCAGGCTTCCAGACCGATTTTTTTTGTTTGTTTGTTTGTTTTGTTTTTCCAGACAGGGTTTCTCTGTGTAGCCTTGGCTGTCTTGGACTCGTTTTGTAGACCAGGATAGCCTTGAACTCACAGAGATCTGCCTGCCTACATCTCTCTGTCTCCCCAAGTGCTGCGAGGACAGGTGTGCGCCACTGTGCCTGGCTTCCCAGACTATTTTTAATATTTTATTGCCTAGAATGGGGGTTGGCAAACATTTTGTATAGTACATATTCTTGGCTTTATGAGCCTTGTGGTTTTTGTAATTACTCAACTCTGTACCAGGGAAGCAGGCACAGAATCATAAACCAATGGGTGTAGCTGTTTTCCAATAAAACTTTATAAAAATAGGAAGGGTTTAAATTTGATTCATGTGAAAGTTGCAGTTTGCAGAACGCCAGTGGGGGTAGTTGCTATTTATTTAATACTTGCTTATTTTGTAACAAGTTTGTAGCAGTCCGATATGTGATTATTATGTACTAGTTAATCAATATTTCTTATTTTGTTAGGACAAATGAGCTGCAATAAATATATTCATATTTATGTTTACCATGAGTATACTTCAAGAGAGATTCCCAGAGGTGCAGTTGCTGAGTAAGATTAGACAGCATTTTGAATCTCACAAAGAGTTTAAACTTCCATTCACTTCCTAACAGCATATGTGCAGTATGTCAAAAGAATTGCTGTGTTCTGAGCTTTATTTGTGGCTCATACTTCCTGTTAAGTACAGAATTGAATGTGGTCTTTCTACTCAAACTAGTATTAGATACTGATGACTAAAGTACCTATTGCCCTGGTGGGCTCTGAAGGTTGGAGAGCACGCAGAATCCTCCGAAGGTGCATCGCAGGGCTTCCGGGTTGCTAACACACAGCACAGGAACCACCAAGAATTTTCTGCATCAAGAATTCCAGCTCTGAACCAGGCACGGTGGCGCACGCCTGTAATCCCAGCGCTTCGGGCAGCAGAGGCAGGCAGATCTCTGAGTTTGAGGCTAGCCTGGTCTATAGATCGAATCCAGCACAGACAAGGCTACACAGAGAAACTCTGTCGGTGGGGGGAGGGGAGGAGAATTCCTGGCAGTGTTTGCTAAAACACAGATATGCTCCAGAGGCTGTAAATCCACATGTCTCTCCCATATCTGTGTATCATACGGAAAGTGCCAAGCCCTGCAGAGATATGCTAAGAAAGGGGAGTCTCTAAGGCTAAAGAAATTAGTGCTGGGGGTGGGCGGAAGCAATGGCTACCACAATGCATCAGGTATTTACTGAGTATATGACTCTTCCCTATGTTTCCTTTTAAGGTGGGCACTACTGTCTTCTCTGTCACAGACAGGAAACGTGCTTGTAGAAGTTATTGGCTTCCTGGTCATGCAGCCATTACATTTCATTTTTTATTATTATTTTTTTTGAAACAGGGTGTGTTAGTTTTCTATTGCTGTGAAAAGACACCAAGACCAAAGGTGACTTATAAAAGGAAGCATTTAATTGGGGACTTGCTCATGGTTCCAGAGGTTTTGTCCGTGATCCTCATGGCAGGAAGTATGGTGGAATGGTGCTGGAGCAGTAGCTGAGAACTTGGCATCTGGTCTACAAGCAGGTGGCGGAGGTGGGTGGGGTGAGAGGGAGGGACGGAGAGAGAGGGAAAGAAAGGAAGAGAGAGAGAGAGAGAGAAAAGAGAAGCTGGATTTGGTGTAAGTCTTTGAAAGCCCAACTCCTCACCTCACTTCGGGCAGTGCCACACTTCCTCCAACAGGGGCCACATCTCCTAAACCTTCCGAAAAACAGTTCTATCAACTGGGGACAAAGCATTTAAACACAGGAGTCGATGGGGGTTGCTTCTCATTCTCAAAACCACCTAGGGTGTGTCTCGTTATGTATCCTTGGCTGGCCTTGAACTACGTGCTACCAAGCTGTGCCTGCCCCTTCTAATCTTACTTTGCTGGAGATAAGAGATTTTAAATCTATTTTAAATCTATGTATTTCAGTTTCCTTTATCTTATAAAGATTAGGGTTTTTGTTTTGTTTTGTTTTAACTGTCTCAGTAACTCAGGTGGGATACAGTTTGAGGATGACCTTGAACTCCTGGCCTTCCTGCATCTATCTCTAGAGTGCTGAGATTACAGGTGAGCATCACCACTCCCAGCTCTTTTAACAGATTTGTAGCTGAGTATGAAGGCACATTTCTGTAATCTAGTACTCACTCAGGAGGCTGAGGTGGGGGGATTGGGCCAGCCAGAGCTACATAGCATGACCCAATTTCAAAAGAAAAAAAGAAATAAAATAACTGAAACCAAACAAACCCGTGATTCTACAACTTCTCTCCCTGTCCTAAGAGATCCTTCTTCCTTTTTTTTTTTTTTTTTTTTGTTTTTTCCTGAAGATAGGGTTTCTCTGTGTAGCCCTTGGCTGTCCAAAAACTCACTCTGTAGACTAGGCTGGCCTCAGAGATTCATCTGCCTCTGCCTGGGATTAAAGGTGTGAGCCACCACGATTGACCTCCTAAGAGATTTTTTTTAAAAGTTTATGTTTCTTCCAACTATATCATACATGTTACAATATCCTAATGAAAAAATAGAGTGAAATTTCATTCATTTGGATTCTAAAAATGCAGAATTTATGATATACATTGGTCATAGGTTGCACTGAGATTTCTGTTCCTGGGAATACAGGATTTAAAACACAATGATACCACTAAACAAACAAATGGTACTTTTCAAGTCATGTAACTTGACATGAAAGTTATCCACTTTTTAAAACGCTCATTGCTTCTGTCTGAATGCAGAACAACAAGTCTGAATTTATTCAGCAAAGAAGCTTTTGTTCCTATGGCATTAAGTAGCAGTTGAATTGATTCCGAAGAAAATAACATCCAACTTCAGATCAGCTCTTGGGGAATATTCAAAGTGAGTTGTTCAAAGACAATTTTTAGAAGAAAATACATCAGTTTATTGCAAGTGCCAGGAGGAAGAGAGAGAGAGAGAGAGAGAGAGAGAGAGAGAGAACGAACCATGATCTAGAAATGTTAATGGACTTGACCCGTAAGAGGCTTTTTGGTGACATCAAGAGGTTGGTTTTGGTAGTGTGGTATGAATGGGATGTAAGGAATGACTAAGCAGTAATGGAACTATCTAGAACGCATTCACTCAGATATTTGTCAGAGAAATGAAGGAGACAAAGGACAGTAATAGTGACAATAAATACAAGTGAAGATTTTTGCACAGAGTGAGAGGATTCTGCATAACTGAAGGTAAAGAGACAGCAGCGCTGGGAAAGGGCAGACTGAATGACATCAAAAGGCTGGATAGAAAAGGAACTATATTAAAAACCGGCACTTTCCAAATACAGTATTTTTTGTTTTTGAAATATATGTAAGAAAATGAGAAGACGTCCACACACTGGGAAGAAACATTTTTAATAAGCATGTGTATAGAAAAGTATCTGTAATGTGAATGTATGGAGTCAACAGTGAGAACAAACAGCCCACTAAATGAGAAAATAGGCAAAAAATCTGAACAGACGAGACAGAGAAGAAGACGTAGAGATGACAGAAAAGTACACAAAATGATATTCAACATCATTAGTCATCAGGAAAACATAAATTAAAATAATCGTGAAATGCTATTCCATCTGCACAACTATTAAAAATAGCCAGGCTAAAAAATAAATAAAAAAGACAACAAAACAGCAGACCCTCCCATACATGGCTGGTGGGAATGGAAAGTAGTGCAGCCGCACTGGGTAAGAGACGAGTGATTTTCCATAAACATAATTTTACTCTCTGAGCTAATAGTCATACTCCTGAGTCTGTACTGGAGAAATAATAACACACAGTCACACAGACACACACAGACACACACACACACACACACACACACACACACATGCAAAACCTGTAAGGGATATTTATAGCAATTTTTCATCTTTCACCAAATGGAAACATGCCAAATGTCCATCAGGTGATGAAACAAGTTGTGGTACATCTGTCATCTGTGCAGTGGGATGCTATGTGGCAATGGAAAGGAAGAAACGACTGCATCTCACTGCATTAGTGACTCTTAAAATTGTTATGCTGTTGGATATGGTGGAAAGCACAATCCTTACGTTTATGAGGCCGAGGCAGGAGGATTGCCTGTTTAAGGCCAACTTCCTCTACCTAATAAGATTTCGTAACATATACATAAACAACAGAAACACTGTGCCGTAGGAAAGAAAAAAAGACTTGTAAGATTCCGTTCATCGTGTGCCATAGAAAAGGGACAAAAATCACACAGTATTTGTAGGTGCTGAATGTGGAGGACAAGAGCTCTGAAAAGCTGCGAGGTAACTTTTTAGGGTGTTAGAGATAAAGCTATCATGATTATTCTTTCAAAAGTTATAGAACTTTACAACCTAAAATGCCGAGTTTTACTATATATAAGTTAGACTAGCCAGACGTGGGGGCACATGCCTTTGACCCCAGCACTTGGAAGGCAGAGGCAGGTGGATCACTGTGAGTTCGAGGCCAGCCAGGTCTACAAAGAGAGTCCAGGACAGCCACACTACACAGACCTGTCTCAAAAAAAAAAAATATACCTTAATTGCTGGGTTTGGTGGTGCATATATATGATAAAGAATATTATTTTGGCATGAAGGGAAATACTGGAGTATGCCTGTTTGCTTGACTTTAAGTTTTATATACGTGTTCATTGTGCCAAAGGAATCCCTATCCCCACTCCAACCCTTCACCAAAGAAACTGCTCCTTTCTCCCAAGTGAGGCTTTCTCCTATTTGCTGCCCCCGTAATGTCATTTACTCTCTCTATGATGTGGCATGCTATATTTTATTGCAACTTCTTACTTAATTCTTTTTGAACCTCGTTGTATTGAAAGTTCTATGAGCTTAAATCACACATCGATCATGACACCTTAATAGAGGGAGACTTCAACACTCGACTCTCACCAACGGACAGATCATCTAGACAGAAGCTAAATAGGGAAATAATGGCACTTACAGAGGTCCTAAATCAAATGGACCTAATAGATGTATACAGAACTTTTCACCCAAACTCAAAAGAGTATACCTTCTTCTCAACACCTCATGGAACATTCTCAAAAATTGACCATATAGTTGGGCACAAAGAAAGCTTCAGCAGATACAAGAAGATTGAAATAATCCCTTGTATCCTATCAGACCACCGTGACCTAAAAGTAGACCTCAACAATAACAGAAATAACAAAAAGCCTACACATGCATAGAAACTGAACAACTCTCTACTAAATGACAGCTT
This sequence comes from Meriones unguiculatus, assembly GCF_030254825.1. Lineage (NCBI taxonomy): Eukaryota > Metazoa > Chordata > Mammalia > Rodentia > Muridae > Meriones > Meriones unguiculatus. The sequence continues at coordinate 51,631,590 of NC_083350.1, forward strand.
GGTCAGGGAAGAAATGAAAAAAGAAATTGGAGACTTCCTAAAATTCAATGAAAATGAAGGCACAACTTACCCAACCTTAAGGGACACAACGAAAGCAGTGCTAAGAGGAAAGTTCATAACACTGAGTGCCTCCAGAAAGAAGTTCGAGATACCGCATACAAGTAACTTAACTGCACACCTAAAAGCCCTAGGAAAAAAAAAGAAGCAGACACACCCAAGAGGAGTAGATGGCTGGAAATAATCAAACTCAGAGCTGAAATCAATGACTTAGAAACAAAGAAAACAATTCAAAGAACCAATAAAACCAAGAGCTGGTTCTTTGAGAAAAATCAACAAGATAGACAAACCCTGAGCCAAACTAACCAAAAGCCAGAGAGAAACTATCCAAATCAGCAAAATCAGGAACAAAAAGGAGGACATAACAACAGACACTGAGGAAATCGAAAGAATCATTAGGTCTTACTACAAGAGTTTATATGCCATAAAATTTGAAAATCTAAATTAAATGGACAATTTTCTTGATAGATTCCATTTACCAAAATTAAATCAAGATCAGGTAAGTAGATTAAATAGTTCTATATCCCCCAAGGAAATAGAAGCAGTCATCAAAAGTTTCCTTCCCAAAAAAGCCCAGGGCTAGATGGTTTCAGCACAAAACTCTACCAGACTTTCAAAGAAGAGCTAACTCCAATTCTCTTCAAACTATTCCACAAAATAGAAACAGAAGAAACATTGTCAAATTCATCCTATGAGGTCACAGTAACCTTGATACCTAAACCACACAAAGACCCAACAAAAAAAGAGAACATTAGACCTATCTCTCTTATGAACATTGACGCAAAAATACTCAACAAAATACTCACAAGCCGAATCCAAGAACACATTAAAGGTATCATCCACCATGACCAAGTAGGCTTCATCCCAGGCATGCAGGGGTGGTTCAATATACAGAAATCCATTAATGTGATCCACCATATAAACAAATTGAAGGAGAAAAAACACATGATCATCTCTTAGATGCCAAAAAAGCATTTGACAAAATCCAACACCCATTCATGTTTAAAGTCTTGGAGAGATCAGGGATACAAGACACCTATCTAAAGGCAATATGCAGCAAGCCTATAGCCAAAATCAAACTAAAAGGAGAGAAACTTAAATCAATCCCACTGACAACAGGGACAAGGCAAGACTGCCCACTCTCTCCATATCTCTTCAACATAGTACTTGAAATCCTAGCTAGAGCAATAAGACAACTAAAGGAGATCAAGAGGATACAAATCAGAAAGGAAAAAGTCAAAGTATCACTATTCGCAGATGATATGATAGCATACAAGAGTGATCCCGAAAATTCAACCAGAGAACTCCTTCAGCTGATAAACACCTTCAGCAAAGTGGCTGGATACAAAATTAACTCAAAAAAAAGCATATGAAAGACAAAAGGGCTGAGAAAGAAATTAGGGAAACTACACCCTTCACAATAGCCACTAATAACATAAAATACCTTGGTGTGACTCTAACCAGCAAATGGAAGAAAAAACTTCAAGTTTCTGAAGAGAGAAAATGAAGAAGATATCAGAAGATGAAAAGATCTCCCATGCTCATGGATTGGTAAGACTAACATAGTGAAAATGGCCATCCTGCCAAAAGCAATCTACAGATCAATACAATTCCCATCAAAATACCAAAACAATTCTTTACAGAACTTGAAAGAACAATTCTCAATTTCATATGGAAAAATAAAAAACCCAGAATTGCTAAAACAATCCTGTACAACAACAGATCGTCTGGAGGTATCTCTACCTCTGATCTCAAGCTGTACTACAGAGCAATAGTAATAAAAACTGCATGGTACTCACATAGAAACAGAATGGTGGATCAATGGAATTGAATAGAAGACCCAGAAATAAACTCACACACCTACGGATACTTGATTTTTGACAAAGATGCCAAAACCACACAATGGAAAAAAGATAGCATCTTCAACAAATGGTGCTGGTCTAACTGGATATCTACATGTAGAAAAAATGCAAATAGATCCATATTTATCACCCTGCACAAAACTAAAGTCCAAGTGGATCAAAGACCTCAACATAAAACCAGGCACACTAAATCTGTTAGAAGAAAAAGTGTGGAAAAGCCTTAAATTCATTGGCACAGGAGACAACTTCCTGAACAGAACACTAACAGCACAGGCTCTAAGATCAACAACCAATAAATGGGACCTCATGAAACTGAAAAGCTTCTGTAAAGCAAAGGAGACTGTCACCATAACAAAATGACAGCTTACAGACTGGGAAAAGATCTTCACCAACCCTATATATGACAGAGGGCTAATATCCAGAATATATAAAGAACTCAAGAAGTTAAAAAGCAATAAATCAAGTAATCCAATTAAAAAATGGATTACTAAACAGAGCTCAATAGAAGAATATCAAATGACAGAGAAACACTTAAAGAAATGCTCATCATCCTTAGTCAACAGGGAAATGCAAATCAAAACAACCCTGAGATTTCACCTTATACCCATCAGAATGGCCAAGATCAAAAACTCAAATTACAACACATGCTGGAGAGGATGTTGAGAAAGGGAAACCATCCTCCATTGTTGGTGGGAATGTAACCTTGTACAACCACTTTGTAACTCAATCTGGTGCTTTCTCAGAAAATTAAGAGTAGTGCTACCTCAAGATCCAGCTACACCACTCCTAGGCACATATCCAAAAGATGCTCAAGTGTACAACACGAACATTTGCTCAGTCATGTTCATAGCGGCTTTATTTGTAATAGCCAGAATCTGGAAACAACCCAGATGTCCCTCAAAGGAGGAATGGATATAGACATTGTGGTATACTTACACAATGAAATACTACTCAGCAATTAAAAACAAGGAAATTTTCAGGCAAAAGGTAGGAACTAGAAAAAATTATCCTGAGTGAGATATCCCAGAATCAGAAAGACACACATGGTATATACTCACGTATAAGTGGATATTAGACATACAATACAGGATAAACATACTAAAATCTGTACACCTAAAGAAGCTAAGCAAGAAGGAGAATCCTAGGTAAGATGATCAATCCTCATTCAGAAAGGCAAATGGGACATTGGAAGAGGGAGAAAACAGGGAACAGGACAGGAATCTATCACAGAGGGCTTCTGAAAGATTCCACCCAGCAGGGTATCGAAGCAGATGCTGAGACTCATAGCCAAACTTTGGGCAGAGTGCAGGGAATCTTATGAAAGAAGGGGGAGATGAAAGACCTGGAGTGGACAAGAGCCACAAGAAAAGCAACAGAACCAGAAAATCTGGGCACAGGGGTCTTTTCTGAGACTGATACTCCAACCAAAGACCATGCATGGAGATACCCTAGAAGCCCTACACAAATATAGCTCATGGCAGTTCAGTGTTCAAGTGGGTTCCCTAATAATGGTAACAGGGACTGTCTATGACATGAACTCAGTGGCTGGCTCTTTGATCACCTTCCGCTGAGGGGGGAACAGCCTTATCAGACCACAGAGGAAGACAATTCAGACAGTCCTGATAGGGTCAGATGGAAGGGGAGGAGGACCTACTCTATCAGTGGACTCGGGGAGGGGCATAGGAGAAGAAGAGGGAGGGAGAGGGGGCTCAGCGGGGATGAGAGAGGGGGCTACAGCTGGGATACAAAGTGAATAAATTGTAATTAAAAAGAGAGAAAGCTCCATGAGGACGGCAATAGCTTCCATCGTAGCCTATTATAATATCTGTCCATTTGCTACAGAACAAGGAATGATGTTTTTAAGTGACTGGGAGATAAAAAGAAGGCTTGGAATGGCTCAATGAGAGGCAGAGGCAGGCAGATCTCTGTGAGTTCAAGGCCAGCCTGTTCTACAGAGAGCAAGTCCTAGGACAGTCAGGGCTACCCAAAGAAACCCTGTCTTGAAAAAAACAAAACAAAATTTAAACAAAGAAAAAATACTCGGTTTACATTGGCCAGGAAGAGGCCCACCCTCACCATCCAGGCTGCCATCTGCATCCACATCCAGTACTTTTGAGTTGCTCCACCCCAACGTTAACCCATCTATGAGCTGCTGGAGTCTTGCAGAACCAGAGGTCACTCTAGAGGGCCTAGGCCCATCGGCCATACCCCACACAGAGTCACTGCGCCTACAGCCCATGCTACTTGCCTTGCTGGGAGACAGAGAGTTCAGGTACCAAGGCTGAGTCTATCAAGCCTCGGGGACAGCTGACTTTGAGAGTTAGGAGGTGTGTGGCCGTCTGGAGCTCATATAAAACCTGCCCCCAGATGCCTTGCCAAGCTGCAAGATCACACTGACTCTGGGCAACAGCAGGATATCCGAGATGAGTCTAGGCCACTGTCCAATATTTATGGTGTGTCAGAAACCAGAAACCTTGAACCAGAGCAACAACTCATTGCAATGAATATTTTCATGTAAAGCTGTTTGGGCAAAAAATTATAGTGTGTGACACACTGCTCTTCCTTCCTTCCTTCCTTCCTTCCTTCCTTCCTTCCTTCCTTCCTTCCTTCTTTTCAAGACAGGGTTTCTCTGGGTAGCCTTGGCTGTCCTGGAACTTGCTCTGTAGACCAAGCTGACCTTGAACCCACAGAGATCCACCTGCCTTTGCCTCCCCGGCGTGGGGATTACAGGGTGCCGCGTCCAGCCTCACACGGTAGTTTCTAATGCCACTATGACAAATGAATAGGAGATGGAGAGGTGGGAAAAAGTGGAGAGAGGCAGAATTCGATTCCTGAGGACGGAGGCAGGTGTGAGAGAAGGCTGGGGTTGACGGGGAACACTCTGTTAACCTGGCAGGGTTGGCAGCCTGCTGTGTGGCAGCCTGCAGCTTTTGCACACTCAGCCCCCACACGCTGCACGACTGCCCTGGCTCTGAGCAGCAACACGATGTGTGAGGTGATGAATGGCTCATTTCTGGATTGGACCTCCACAGTCCATGCTATGTTGGGATCTGTGGTCCATGCTGTGACCCCAGGCTACACTGAAGTCTGAGGTTCATGTGAGCGTCAGCATTGGGCTGCAGCTGGAGCCCACGTTGATGCCCAAGGCCCATACTATTGCCAGAGTCCAGGTGGACATCCGTTGTCTGTGCTGCCGCAGGAAGTCATGTTAGTGCTGCCAGATGTCATGGTGATGCCTTTGGTCCTGCTGTAGCCAGGAGCCTTGTCGACATCTATGGCCTGTGTTACTGAAGCCATGTTGGTGTCTATAAGCTGTGCTAGTGCCGAGGGCCATGAGAGTGTCTGTGGATTGTACCGAGGACTGGGGCTGAGCTGCTGTTGGGGGCCATGTTGATGTCTGTGGTCTGATGCTGCCTGAAGCCATGATGATGTCCCTGGCCCATACGGTAGCACAGGACAAGCTGATGTCTGTGATCTGTACAGCCAGAAGAGACCAGGACGAGGTCTGTGCTGACCCTGGAGGCCATGTGGATGTCCATGGTCCGTGCTATCGCAAGACACCATGTGGAAGTCCATGATCTGCGCACCCACTAACTGTAAAGGGCAAGGAAGCTACTTTTGCAGTGATATTGATGATTTCAGACTCACAGGTGAGAAAGAGAGCCGTAGGCTTCTGGGACAACTCCTACGTCCCTCACCCCAAAGTAACAGCCTAGACAGGAAGCCATCAAAGAACTCTTAAAAATTGAGAGAAAGATGCTAAAGTGTAGTGCTCCACAATTTCTGGTGGGCGTGCAAGTGGAAAAGGACTCAGTTTGACCATACAAAGGCAACACAAATTGAATTTGTGTGTGTTTTTTTTTTCTTTTTCTTTCTTCTTCTTCTTATTGGAAGGTTGGGGGTCATAAGGGTGAGAGGGTGGACCTGGGAAGACTGGGAAGTGAGTGTGATCAGGGTGCATTAGGTGAGATTCCCAAATAATCAATAAAAATACTGTGTTGGAAAACCAAATCTCACACACACACACACACACACACACACACACACACACGTGCACACGCATTGTAATGGACCCACTGTTGTGGCAGTGGGTCCACTCCCAGTAGTAACAACATGGGCCTCGTGACTTGTCACTTCTAAAAGGTCCTACACCTCCATCTTGTGTCTGATCACTGTTGCATTGGGGACTATAGTTTTAACACACAGATCTTGGGGGATGCATTCAAACCATAGCAGCTCCAGATATTTACAAATATCTCATTAAAGCTTAAGAAGAGGGATACACAAAAACAAATCGGGAGCTGGGTGGTGGTGGTGGTGGTGGTGGTGGCAGCACTTGGGGAGGTAGAGGCAGGTGCATCTGAGAGTTCAAGGCCAGCCTGGTCTACAGAGCAGTTCCAGGATAGCCATGGCTACACAGAAAAACCCTATCTCAAAAAACCCAAACTAAACAAACAAACAAACAAAATCCAGTAAAAGGCACGTAGAAAGAATTGTAGAGCCATGTAAATAAAAACAGGATAAATTATGCCAGAATTGCAATATGTAAGCATATTAAGTATGTGAATTATAATCAGAACACCAGATTAGAAACAAATTTATCTATATACCGTTATTCATAAACATAGATAAAACCTAAAAACATGGAAAAACAGAAAATAAGTGAGTGTAAACATGTATAATGGCTAATTATTTCCCCCGAAGAATACTACTGTAGCAATAGCAATGCCAGACTAAGCTAATCAAAGTTAGGAGTAATCCTCATTGTCAAACAGGAAAGGAACGTGTTACTTTCTTATTGCTGTGCCAAAACACTGTGACCAAGGCAACTTAGGACAGAAAAGGTTTAATTTGGGGCTCATACCTTCAGCGGGTTGGAGTCCGTGACCATCACGGTGGAAGCATGACAGCGGGCACACAGGCACAAGACTGGAGCAGTAGCTGAAAGCAGAGACCTGACCGGAACTGACGTTGCTGTTGAACCCTCAAAGCCCCCAACCCCCATGACACACCGCCTCCAACAAGGCCACACCTCCTCCAACAAGGCCACACCTCCTAATTCTTCTCAAACAGTTCGACCAGAATGACCAGCCATTTTGAATATGGCTGTTCAGCCCACCCCCCTCGCTTTCTATAAAACAAAAATGTTACTGATGAGGTTGCAGGAAATTACCAGGAACACCGGACATGGGAGGTTCTTCCTCACCCGGTTTTCCCCCCAGAAACAGAAAAGACTGACCAAACATTAGAAAACTATGGAAGGTACGAAAAATATCCATAACACCTGACTATACCCAGGATACTTCACCCAACAGAAATGCTCCCTCCCCTTCCCCTGCCTCTTGTACCATGGGAATTGAACCTATAACCTTACTTACGCTAGGCAAGTATTCTACCACTGAGCTATATACCCAGCCTTGCATGTCCTTCTCAAGCACACAAGGGAAACATAAAATCCCCCACAAAGCCAGATACTTATCAAGAAATATCAAGTTGGTATAGCTCTTCTTTTCTTTTTCTTTTTTCTTTCTTGTTTGGTTTTGTTTTCCAGACAGGGTTTCTCTGTGTACCCTGGCTGTCCTGGAACTGGCTGGCCTCGAATTCAAAGACCTTCCTGTCTCTGCCTCCCAAGCGCTGGGATTAAATGTGTCTGCTGTCATACCCAGCTTTAAGGCCACATCCTTAAAAAAAACAAAGCAAAACACCAAACCAACTAATAATAATTATAAACCAACAACACAAAGGCCTCCACTCCACGACGGAGTAGTTTCTGACCTGAGAAAGTGACATTATGGAGTGCACTAATGCTATTTACTGCGAGGGAAAGAAATGAAAGAGGTTTTCTAAGCTCGGTAAGAAACAGGGCCAGAGGACAGATGAAGCTGTTCAGAGAAGTCTGGCCAAAGAATGAGTGAGGTTGTGGGATAGAAATACCTCAGTGAATTCACTAGACATGGCCTTGTGTGTCTGCTGTGACCACACTTTTCTTCAAGTAATTATTTTTCTATTTTGGAACTTTGTAAATAGGCATTTGAAAAAAAAAAAAATCACTATATTAACAGACAATTAAATTGGTCATGTTGCCACCTAGTGGTGCATTTTAAAATTGCAGGCGATGTATGATTGAATTCCTGGCCTTTTTTTTGTTTTTAATCACAGCAATTTAAGGGTGGCACAAGCTTGGAGTCCTAGCCCGGGGAGGCTCACACAGGAGGGTAGCTGTGTGTTACAAAGGTTCTGGGTACATGTGAAGCAGGCACTTATTGTGACACAGTAAACCTTTATTTTTAGGTTTTTAAAACATATTTGAACATCACTTAAAATCTATAAGAAGTTGCAAAAATATAAAAATATATACATTTACTTACCCTTTACAAGTGTTCAATTGTTGCTAAAATTTTATCCATTGTTTCACCATTTATTCTCTTATTTATTATACACACACACATTTCCCCCCACCCCCTGAACTCCTTGAGTTAAATTATATGTCATGGCCAGGCATGGTGGCATACGCTTTTAATCCCAGCACTCAGGGAGGCAGAGGCAGGACGATTGCTGTGAGTTCCAGGACAGCCTGGTCTACAAAGCAAATCCAGGACAGCCAAGGCTACACAGAGAAACCCTGTCCAAAAAAAAAAAAAAAAAAAGTTATATGTCATAGCTCTTTACCCTTAAAATACTTAAGCACGCTTTTCTCAAAATAGGATGTTTTCTATTAACTCTATTGATTTACATTAGCATGGTGTTTTATCTAATTTATTGCCGTATTCTAGTATTTTTAGGATCTAATAATGTTCTCTATAGTTTTTTTTTTTCTTCAGCCCAGGTTCAATTTGGGGGTTAATTATTGCCTTTAACAGTCACCATTTCTGTATCTTCCTTAAATATAGAGCATTTCCATAACCTGCCTCCTCCAACCCCTAGTGACATTGACGTTTTTAAGGAATATAATTCTCCCAATTAAAAGCGAACCAGGACACTTCATCTTCTGTCTGTCTGATGTTTCCTCACGATCAGACTGAGCTTATATCGGTGAGCAGCGGCACACAGCTTTCTGTTCCTCATAGGTAACATCAATTTTGATCACTTAGTCAGGGTGATGCCTCCATTCTGCACTCTGCTTTATTAACTCTTTTTTCTTGTAATTAGTAAGAGGTCTAGAAGGGAGCATTTGTTCCTTTCAAAACATTTTTAAAGTGTGTGTATATACATATTTACATATGCATATGTAAATACATACCTACAATACATACATAAACACACGGATAATGTGCATGCAATTCCTGAGGTGGCCAGAAGAGGGCATAGGATTCCCCCGGTACTTGATTTACAGGCATTTGTGAGCTTCCAGATGAGGGTGCTAGGAACTAAACTCAGGTCTTCTGCAAAAGCAGCAATTGCTCTTAACCGTTGAGCCAGCTCTCCAGCCCCTGCTAGTGTTTGAGATGTAGGCTGGTCTGGAACTCACAAAGAACTCTGCCTCCTGAGTGCAGGGATTAAGGATGTGTGCTAAAAAAAAAAAAAAAAAAAAAAAAAGGATGTGTGCAAATGCCCAGCCCTGGCCTCTAATTCTTGATCCTCCTGCCTTCACCTCCAAAGTCTTGGGGTGTACCTGGCTAAGCTGCAAATACCCTGTTCTTCACCAAGTTCTCCTTCTGTTGATGATTCTTGCTTGATCTGACCTTCACTACGATGATTGAAAGTGACTTTCTAGCTCTTGCCCACTGTCCACATTCACACTCATTCCTCTTGGGACTATATTAGGACCTTCAGGGGCCGCAGGCATGTTCAACTTCATGAGACTCTTCTTCCAAAGATGGGGCCTCTTAAAGTTTCAGACACTGCCATGCTTAGGGACACCTGCCTGGAATTCCAAAGTGGAGTTATCTATCTATTACCTACCTATCAATAAATCTATCAATAAATGTGTGTGTGTGTACTAAATAGTTTTATGTCAACTTGACATAAGCTGAGAGGAGGGAGCCTCAATTTAAAAATTGCCTCTATAAGATCGGGTTGCAGGTAAGTCTGCAGAAAATTTTCTTAATGAGTGATTGATGGGGGAGGGCCCAGCCCATTGCGGGTGGTCCTGAGTTCTAGAAAAAAAAAGAAAAAAGAAAAGAAAAGAAAAGCAGGCTGAGCAAGGCATGGGGAGCAAGCCAGTAAGCAGCACCCCTCCATGGCCTCTGCATCAGCTGCTGCCTTCAGCTTCCTGCCCTGCTTGTGTTCCTGTCCCAACTTTTTCAGTGCTGAATAGCGCTGCTGAAGTGTAAGTCAAAGAAAGCCTCTCCTCCTCAAGTTGCTTTGGTCATGGGGTTTCATCACAGCATTAGAAACCCTAACTAAGACAGTATGCATGGATTTCATTTATGTATGGACAGAGCCATCATTTGTCGATTATCTCTCTGTGTGTGTATGTATGTATTTATGTGTATGCATGTTTATTATGTAGATAAGAATCATGTAATTATTATGTATGTATGCACGTGTCATTTTGTCTCTGTCATGAACGTGGTCTCATGGATCGCTATTTTTAAACATTTTATAATTTAATTGCTATAGTTACTTAGTTTAGCATTTAAATTGTCTCAGATTTAGTTTTAAGAATTCTGTTAAAGCTGTTTTCTATGATATTTCAGTGTATTCCTTCCTTCCTTCCTTCCTACCTTCCTTCCTTCCTTCCTTCCTTCTTTTCTTCCTTCTACACTTACATCTGTCTTCTTCATGGTGAAGATCCTGAGTTGTGTTCGGTTTTTGTTTTTTGTTTTTGTTTTTTTTTTTTTTGAGGGAGGGTTTCTGTGTAGTCCTGGAACTCACTCTATAGACAGGCTGGCCTCCAACTCAGAGATCCCCCTGCCTCTGCCTCCCAAGTGCTGGGATTAAAGGCATGTGCCACCACTGCCAGGAGAGGATCCTGGATTTTAGCAGCATTACTTCACATTGGCTCAATCCTGCATCATATCTAAATAGTTTCACCAACTAAAAAGAACTCCAGATTGCCTGTGCTTTTTTCTCCCCAGCCTTACCAATCTGAGGGCAGGTTGTGTTTATAAACTCCTCACATTAGTTCTTTTTAAAAACATTTTCCCCGAAATGATTGGCCTGCTCTTTGATCACCTTCCCCTGAGAGGAGAGCAGCCTTACCAGGAGGCAACGGAGGAAGACAATGCAGCCACTCCTGATGAGATCTGATAGACTAGGATCAGAAGGAAGGAGAAAAAGACCTCCCCTATCAGTGGACTTGGGGAGGGGCAAGTGTGGAGAAGGGGGAGGGAAGGTAGGATTGAGAGGGGAGGAGGGAGGGGTTTATGGGGGGGATACAAAGTGAATAAAGTGTAATTGATTAAAATTAAAAAAAAACATTTTCCCTATCAGGTGTGGTTTTGATAATCACTGTAAATGATCTATGTTTTTTAGTTTCCATTGGGCTTTTGGCCTTATTTTTATTTTCTTCTTCTCCTTTTTATTGCTTTAACTTATTTTTGAATATGCAATATGCTTTCAATGGTTAAAACAATTAAAAAGTTAGGACTGGGAGTAGAGTTCAGTGGTAGAGCACGCACTTAGTAAAAGTGAGGCTCTGGCCTGCGTATTTCAAATTTTAATGACAAAGCTTTCCTTACATAGAAGGCAATCAGGAATTCACCCAAGTTTTCTTCAATAATTCACATAGCTGTTTCGTGTTTTGTTAGGGCGTTTAAAGTTTTGACCTCTTTAGAGTTTATCCTTGTGCATGGCCTGAAGAGTCACCACCACAAACAGACTGCAAAAAAAAAAAAAAAACAACCAAAAAACTATGTAAAAAAGGTGCGTTCAGAGAAGAGACACTTCCTACCAGCCCCTGACCTTTCCTCCTTGTTGAAAGCAAATTTCTCTGTTCTCTGGCCTATCCCGTTGCTTTTGTAATGCTAATGTGTGCTCCCTTGTGCTACCTTATTTCTTATTGTGTGTTTGCTTTGCATGCTCCTTTACATTTCCTCCCCCTCGCGGCCCCAGCTGGGTCCGCCCCGATGAGAAACTTCCCCCGCACTGTCTTTCCCTTGCAGAGATTACACCAAAAAACCCGGTCACTTTGTTTTCAGCGCGCTGTCTCCGACAACCATTCCCTGCCAGTCCATTGTCCTTATTCTTCTTTACAGCATAGTACTTTCTGTGTGTGTAATATACATACATACATACATATATTCGTTGTATGGTTATTCAGCTAATCTCTTTCACTTGGATATTTAGATATTTTCCAGTGTTATGAACTTAAAGGAATCCTACCTGTGTGTTTTTTGTATTATTGGAGGGTCTAATGATTTGAATGAAAATGACCCCCACAGGCTCAGAGAGTTGCACTGTTAGGAGGTGTGTCCTTGGAGGAACTGTGTCACTGGGGGTGTGCTTTGAGGTTTCATATGCTGGGTTCAGGCCCAGCGTCACTCTCTTCCTGTTGCCTTTGGATCTAGATGTAGGCCTCTCAGTTACTTCTCCAGAACTAGGTTTGCTCGTGTGCTGCCATGCTTCCAGCCATGATGACAACAGGCTAGATCTCGGAACTGTAAGCCAGCTGCCAGTTGAATGTTTCCTTTTGTGAGTTTCCGCGGTCCTGGTGTCTCTCCATAGTAATAGAAACCGTAACTAAGACAGAGGTGTAACTGTGGGCTCAATTTATGTAAGTGGGATTGCTCTGTTGAAGGAAAGATGTGTACTTAATCTCCTCTCTCTATGGAGAATCTATTCCAAGACCTCCAGTGTGTGTGAGAGAGCCCGAATTTAGGACCAAAAGTCTACATAGGCTATGTTTTTACCATGTACACACACCTATAATACAGTGAATTTACAGTCTAGGTGCAGAGACTCTGAACAGGGAAACAGGCAGGCTAACCGCACATGTTCATCTCTCCCTCCGTTCTTCCAAGTCCAATTCCCCAGTCTCACTCCCAGCTCTGTAGCAGACCTTCTGCTGTGGCCTGTCCTCACTCTCTGCCCCTAAGCAGAACCTGGTAGTACATCTTGCTTTCCCCTCTCCTGTGGACCCTCTCAGCCTCCACTCCTACTCCACCTCCATTCCTAGGTGTCAGCCCCCAATACCTCAAAACAGATTTTACCAGAAACCCCAGTGTCCACACCTATCAGGATCCCAGAAGAATTCCCTACCAGGTGACAGCCATCACACCCTCCTAAGATCCAGAGAGGGCAAAGGAAACCAAAGAACAAAACAAAGATAAGACTAAATATCAGCACCTAGAATTACAGTCTTCCCAAACCCAGATGCCTACATGTAAAAACGTATGCCAGCATAAAAATACAGCCACTAACAGCCAGAGCAATATGTCTCCACCAGAACCCATCAACCCTACCACAGCAGGCACTGAGAATCACAACATAGCTGAAGCACAAGACAAAGACCATAAAATAAACCTTTATGGATATGATAACAGTTCCTAAAGAGGAAATGAAGAAGTCTTTTAAAGAAATCTATGAAAACACAAACAAACAGTAGAAGGAAATGATAAACAGTTCAAGACCTGAAAGTGGAGATAGAATCCATAAAGAAAACTCAAACTGATGGAAATTTGAAAATGAAAAACTTAGGAATTCAAGCAGGAACCACAGAGGCAAACCTCATGAACAGAATCAAGAGAGTGAAGAGAAAAATCTCAGACATGATAGAAGAAATGGATGCCTCAGTCAAAGAAAACGTTAAATCTAAAAAAAAAAAAAAAAAAAAAAAAAAAAACTCCCAATGCAAAACAGCCAGTAATCCTGGGGCACCATGAAAAGACCAAATCTAACAATAATAGGAATAAAAGAACAAGAAAATCCCAGGACAAAGGCAGAGAAAATATTATCAACAAAGTCATAGAAGAAACTTTCCCTCCCATCGAGGAGACACCCTACCAAAGTACAAGACACATAGAGAATACCAAAGAGACCAGACCAGAAAAGAAATTCCCCTCAGTATACAACAATCAAAACACAGAATTTGTAGAACAAAGAAAATATTAAAAGCTGCAAGGAAAAAAAGATCAGATAGCACATAAAAGCAGACTTGTTAGAATGACACCTGACTTCTCAATAAAGACTCGAAAAGCCAGAACAAACGTGCTGCAGACTCTAAGAAACCAAAGATGCCAGCCCAGACTACTATACCCAGCATGACTTTAAAATTTTTTTATTGGCTCTTTGTAAATTTCACATCATGCAAGCCAATCCCATTCATCTCCCCTCCCCTCATACCTGTCTTTACCCTTGCAACCTCCACCTACAACAGAGAAAAAAATCTTATTGTGAAAGCTGTGGTGTGTCAGCTTTCACAATATACCACAGTATAACCTTTGTCCACACTTAGCTTGCAAATGTTCATCACAGTGACTCACTGGTCTGGCATGAGCCCTCTGGCTTCTGATACTCTATCAATACTGGGACTCCTCTTGGATATCCTGCTGTTTCCCTGTGTCATGAAGATGCTTCAGGAACCGCAGAAGTTCATCGATGGGTAGATGTTGGGGTGGACCAATTCAAATCCCTGGATTTTGGCCTGAGATGGTATCTGAACTGGTCAGCTCCCAAGCTCTCTAGCTCTTATGTGCTTGGGCAGGCTCACTGCTAACCCAACTGCCCCCCACCCCCCACCCCAAACCAGGGCCAGCTCTACCCTGCTGCTCAAGCAAGATGTAGTGCCCACTCTCCTGAGTGTTGTGGGGCATGGCCAGTTACCCCACCCTCATAACCCAGGGGCCAGCGCCTCCACCTGCCATAGGTGGCAAGGGGTGAGGGCTGGGAAGGGGAGCTCTTCCTTACCCACAGACCCAATAGGGCCGGGTCTCCCATGCTCATGTCCTCAGCAGGCTCACTCATAAACCCCACATCCAGCGTCAGCTCTACTGTGCTGTCCAGGCAAGATACAGGGCCTCCTCTCCAGAGTGCTGCCGCAGGTGAGGGGCAGGGACAGCTCTCCTGCTCTCATGATACCAGCGCCAGGTCTCCCCCTGCCGCAGGTGGTGAGGGAAAAGGGAAAAGGAGGGTATCTCTCCCTCATCCATGCCACTGTACAGGAGACAAAGGGCAGGGCCAGCCCTCCCATGCTATCGAATAAATAGAGAAAAAGTAGGTCTTTGATTTGTGCGCCTTCTCTTGGGCCCTTTTTCTTATGTTTGTTTGTCATGTTCAACTCTGATGTGTTAGCTTTTGTTTTATCATTATATTATATTATTATAATACTGTATTCCCTTAGAAGTCAGTTTGTTTTCTAATGAGAGATAGGAAGGGAATGAATCCAGATAGGAGGGGAGATGGGAAGGAGCTGGGAGAAGTAGAAGGAAGGAAAACAATAATCAGTATGTACTATGTGAGGGGAAATTTCAACACAAAGAAGAAAAAAAAAACAAACTGGGTACAGTAAGAAACTAATATAAGTAACTGATAACAAAAACAGAGCAAGCATATTTAAATTCTGTGATAAAAGTTATGTCAATGTGGTCTTTCTATCTTAGAGTATTTTATTATGAGGCTCTCAATCTAATCACCTCCTAAAGGCCCTGCCTCCTAATATTGTTGTTTTAGACTTAGGATTGAAGCCCATGAATGGAGGGGCATTGACAGTTAGTCCGTTCTGATAAGGTTTTAACCTTTAGCCTACAGCCATGCAGAAGCTTGGTAGGGCAAGAATCACGCCAGCTGCAGACACATGGAAATGGTGGACAAAGCTGAGAAGTCGAAAGTTTGTTAACTTACCTGGGAAGTCCTCAAGGAGAGATTTAAGTAAAATTAAAAACAATAAGCCATGTAAGGGTGGGAAAGAGGTTAGAGGAAATCAAATTACAGAAAAATGTATTTTAAGTGGTAAAAGATAAATAAATAAATTCATATAGAAAATAAAGACTCTGAAATGAAGAGAGAAAATAGAAATGTTTTTAAAAGTACATAGATGCTAAAAGAAGTATAGAAATGAAACACACACAGGCATAGAAAGAAAAACTGAGTTTAAATATAAAAAGTAAAGTTTCCAAAGGAACATGAGAGAAAGAAAAATAAGTAAAAAAAATTCTATAAATGTACATGAAAGGCAAAGTCTCCAAAGGAAGAAGAGAGTTAAAGAATAAAAATAAAATATTTTTTTGTGTTAAAAAAAATGGAGAATACAATGACAGAGGATGCTTGGACCCCATATAATTTTGTTTTGATTATCAGCATACAAATTATTATATTTTTGTTAATGGCTACAATTTTATATATCCTCTTTAAGAAGATCAGAATAAAGCAGACTTAGAGAATAAAAAGACAAAAATATTAAATGCTAGAGAGGAGTTAATAGAAAAGAGATTGGGAAACCTTTTGATTCAAAATGAAGGGTCTTTTAAAAAATCCAATCTGGAAGCTACAATGACAGCAAAAAAGTTAGTTCCAGATGAGAGAAATCTACAAAGGCTTAAGGAAATTGCAGAATGGCAGTTCATGTAGATGCTAGATAAGAAAGCTTGAGCTATGAACCAACATACTGATATGAACCAAAATACTTATATTGTCAAAAATCGGTTGCTAGATGAAGATCTATATGCTGAGTTAAAAGTACAGATTCTGTTTAATGATACCCCCTTAGAGCAATGCCATACAATAGCTTATGTGTTTCATTTTGTAGAGCTTAGAAAATTAAAGTGTGTGCACCATACCATAGATACATATTTGGCTTTTGCCTTGAATTCTGAAAAGGATGATTCCGAGATTGCCTCTCCATGGGAATAGCTCTGAAACTGAATGAGACGTGAAGATGTAGCCAATGAAGCTTGTTGGCTGCAGAGTCCTCATTTTACATCCTACCCTTTCATATGTCATGGATGGAAATTTATATTATAATTTGGTTGTACAGTCCAAGTGGACTTATGAAGTTTTATTCTTTTCGCCTGTTCAAACATGGAGCAGAGAAGCATCTTTAGCTGGGTTATGCACACTACATCTACCATACGGGAGCTAATGCAGAAACATACATTACCTTTAAAAGTTTATATGATTACAGAGCAAAAGGACCGGACACCGAAGAAAACAAGACAAGTGGCACGGGCAGGCTCACAGGCTGCCTCCACAGCGGCTTCCTCAAAAATCTGCATCCGGAACAATTTCCGAGTGAGTGGATAGGGTGGTCCAGCCTCCCAGACCGGTCCATCTGCTAAGCCTTGTGCTGTCTTACCACACGGAGACCGGACAGCAATGACGCAACTGGCTCTCCCAGGACTAGGCCAAGTTCCCAATTTTCTTAGGACCCCCGAAAGAGGCAGCTGCCTCCCAGACAGCAGGAAGCCATTTTAAGAGAGTGATGCCCTATTCCGAAGAGGGGGGGTGGATGGGTTTGGTCCTTCAGTGGGTGATGAGTGTTTGTTGTCATTTAAGGCAGATTGGTCACAAGTTGTCTTGGTCAGGAAGGAAACAGAGTAAAGGACTTAGATTCAGGCATTTCTTTCTCACTTTCTCTCCCCCTCCCCCCTTCTTCGTTCTCTTCTATCGAGTGTGTGTGGGGGAGAAGGGATGAAAAAGGGGAGGATATAAAAATGATAGGACAGAAGGGTAGATTATTGAATATACTTTTAGACTAGAAACAATAGCAGCAAGCCAAATATTTTTACATTAGCATAGAATTTTTTTGTATATTGATACATATTTAAGGTTATTTTTGCTACAATATACTGTATACATGTTTAAATTCTTATTTATTGTGCCTATGCAACTCATTTAAAAATGTAAAAATGTAAGTTCTAGTCCTTTTGAAAGCTACCATTACAAATTGTTTAGGGTAACTAAAAAAATGCAAGTTAGTCAGTCAGTCAAACTTGTGGTCTTGTTAGGTACCAGTTTAGTTAATCACAGAAATAAGCTTTATTTAGCCTCCTGTAGATATTTTCAAAGTTAATCAGATAATAAATACCTAAAAAAAAAAAGGCAATGTTTACCTATTGAGATGTAGCGTAGGTGATTAGGTGGTCTTTAAAAACCTCAGGGATCTACAGAAGATGGCATTTAAGGTGTTTTTATAACAATAAAAGACTTCTGACAGTGAGGTGCAACTCCTGCTAGCAGCAACCCCATAGTACATCAGAGAAGATAATGGCTATTGAAGAGCCTCCACATTTGCTTCAAATGTGGCAGAGCCAGCTACCAGGCAAAAACCAACCAACCAACCAACCAACCAACCAACCAACAAAAAACCCTGCCCTTGTCTCAACTGCTGAGAGTTGTTATCCAAGCTGTGGCCAAGCAGGACAAGAAAGAAATCAACCACTGAACTTTGCCAAGACAAGGTAGGCCAAGTCCTTCGTAATTCCTGCTTCACAGAAAAGTCTGTCAGATATTTCCGGCCAGTGGGCCAAAGAGAAGGATGCCCCAATGTTACTGAGGAACCTTGGGTGACCGTCCAGGCAGCCATCAGTCTCTGCCATCTCTACACTTTTGGAAGCTGTTTGCTCTGCACTTTCTGTTTGTTCGGGTAATATTTATCGTTCTTGGGTTTTTTGATGAGGTTGAAAACTAGATAGTTATAGTCTCACAATTAAGCTTAAGTTGTTTAGGATTTAAGAAAGTGTTTTAAGGTCTAAAAAGATGTTTTTATGTTGATGAAAAAAAGTTAGAACAGAAAGTATTTAGGTATAGAACTTTAAATTCATCAAGATAGGTTAGAGAATGGAATACTTTCTCCAAGTTTGCCAAATACAATTGGATTGGACACTGTGAATGTCATTCTTACCTGATAGTTTTCATAATTGTTTTTATTGTATATAGTTCATCAATGTAAGGGAAAGAGCCCCTTATTAGACTGAAAAGGGGGAAATGATGGAGTGATGTTTTTATGCACTGAGTAAAGGTTGTCTTTATATATTCGAATGCTGATTTCTGTACCAGCAGAGAACTGGATACAGACCCGACTTTGGTATTGCGAGTCACTTCTCTCGGTGTTTTGTAAATACTGTTCTCCATCACCTTCTCTTTGGTTAAATAAAGAGCTGAGCCGCCTAGCAAAGGCAGGAGAGGATAAACAAGACTTCCAGAGAGACAGGAACTCTGAGAAAAGATTCACCTACATGAAGACATTTGGGCGTATGAACCACATGGCAGAACATAGGTTAAACATACGTTATAAAAGCTAGTTGGGAACAACAGTAAGCTAAGTTATTATAAGCAAATCTAAGTCTTCATGTCATTATTCAGAGTTGGGGCGGACATATAAAGGCCACATGGTTTTACTAAGGCTCTGGGACCAGTTGCAGAAATTAGGTTTATGATTGACATGTTTCTGTCATAATTTGCTAAGAATGTTTTTATACAAACATTTGTGTTTTCATTCCTTAATTTCTTTATCATGTAATGTGATATCAACTAAAATAATGTCAGTGGTTATCACATTTAAATTTGAGAAAATAAAAGACTGTCTCTCAAGCGACACCACTCACTACCTATTTTAAATATATAATGAGTTGTGGTTGTACAAGGGATAGTTATATTGTGTTAGGCATAATTATGATCTGGTTATTGTTTTCATTTGGAAATTTATCATGACATAAGGAGACACAATTGTGTGTCAGGTTCACAACGGTAGACTTGTGATGGCTACTCTTGGTTGTCAACCTGATGACATCTGAAGTTAACTAAAACCCAAGTGGCTGGGCATACCTGTGAGGAATGTATTTCTTTTAATCCAGATTTTTTGAGATGGGAAAATTGTTGTTTGAAAGAAGGAAAATTCCAATCATTGGATTTTACCAATGAAGACTCAGGAGCCAGAAGCTAGGGTGAAAACTTGCTATCTCAGAGAGGCAGAGAAGGCACGCAGCTGATGCTCTTACTCAGCTGACTTTCCAGGAGCTTTTCTACTGAGTTCAAATCCCAGAAGGAAAATGGCTTCTGGTGGGCTCATATGTCTGCCTACTTAGTGCCTGGTAGGTGGAACTGTTTGGGAAGGATTAGGAGGTGTGGCCTTATTGAAAGAGGCGTGTTACTAGGGGTGGTCTTTGAGGTTTCAAAACACTCCTGTTGTTCTCAGTGCTCTCTCTCTCTGCCTCCTACTCTCAGCTGTCATCTTGTTCCTGCTGCCCTGCCTTTGCTCTGCCATCATGGACTATAATCCTCTGAAACCCTAATCCCCAAGTTAAACACTTTCCTTTACAAATTACCTTGATCATGGTATTTAATCACAGCATAGAAACCCTAAGATGCTGGCTAATTGATGATAAATTAAAATATATATATTCAGGCATAAAACCTCAAACTTAGACTATAATTCCTCTCTGGTATTAGCTAAACTTTTTCTTCTTCAAATCTAGTGTTGCCTACTTCACTGTTGCAACAAATTCATGAGAAAAGTTAAAAAATTTAGAAAGGGAAGATTTATTTTGGCTATGAGTTCAAAGATTTTAGTTCATGCTCACTTGGTCCATTGTTGTGAGCCTGTTGTGAGGGAGAAATCGGTGGCAGGAAAGCAGGAAAAAAATGCTGCTCACCTCCTACTGTCCAGGATACAGAAGAAGTCAGATTTGAAAGAGTCAGGGCAAAATATACCATTCAAGGACATGCTCCTACTTTCCACAACCAGGCTGCACCCCGAAGAGTCCATTCACTGTGAACTCATCAGTGGGTTAACCCATTGATAATATTAGCGTTTTCAAGGTCTAGTCATCGCTGAATGATTAGATCTACTAGCTAGGAACCAAACGTTCAACATGTAAGTCCTATGGGAGGTGGGTTGGGAATATTTTATATACCATCCATAACATTAAACTAAAAGTTTGTGTTTTATTTATATTTTTTCAAACTTTTTTGTGTTGTGTTTTTCAAAGCAATTTATAGAGGTGGACATAGCATGTGATTTATCTAAAGTTTTTCTTTTCTTCTTGTTCTTCTTTTTTTCTTGATATGTGTCTCTCTTTTTTATCCTAGGGAGTTCCAGCTTGTCATTTTAGAATCCTTACAAAATAATTATCTTCTTTGTGATGCGTTTCTTTCTCTAAGAATTATTTTTGTTATGATTTTATGCATGTGGATGTTTTTTTTACCTATAAATGTCTGTGCACCACATGTGTGCAATGCCCATGGTGGCCAGAAGAGGGCATGGAACTGGGTGCTATAAACTGAACTTTGTGGAAGAGCAAACAATGCTTTTACTGCTGAGCCATCTCTTCAGCCTTGTGGTGTTTCTTGGCACAGTGAATTTGTCCTCACTGGTGTGTCTGTGTCTGTACTGCATTGCATTTACATATTTACAGATACGCTTCCTCTGTAGCCTGCTAACTTGTAGCTATACAACTGTATGCTCAGCTGATGCTTTGTTGGCCTAGTAGTGATAGGGGATTCCAGGGGTACAAAAATATCAGCTTGGAATAAGTATTAATAAGATCAATGGTCAATGGGCCATTACTTTTTAATGACTCCTTGGGAAAATTAATTTCTCAAGTCTTCTTTCTACCCTGTAAAGTATATAATGAGTGAAATTTATAATGAGTGACACTGAGGGGTTATTTGTGTAACCCAGAATCCTCATAAATTGTATTTATTACACAAATAGCATTATAGTGACAATTAAAGGAACTTAAATGTGACAATATTATTATTCACAATGTCACTATCAAAAGTCATCAACTTGCTGGGTATGGTGGTGTCCATCTTTAATCCCAGCACTTGGGAGGCAGAGACAAGAGGATGGAGGGTCCGAGGCCAGCCTGTGTCAAAGAAAAAAAGGAGAAGAAGAAAAAAAAAAAAAAAAGAAAAAGAAAAGAAAGAACTAAAAGCTTGTTGCAGGATATTTGATTTCCGTGTGAACCCCGAGATTGTGTTATTTACTAGAAAAACTTGATTTTAGCTTTGGTGTGGATCAGCCTTAACACACACCGTTAATGTTTGAACATTGTAGACAGGATTAAATAAAGTCAACCATAGGTCAAGAGGCAGAGCAAGCAACCAGCCAACAGGAAGTGAATATAGGATTATTAAGAAGAACCATAGAGAGTAAGAGGGAGTCAGGAGGTGGATAGAAAGACACACAGGAAGTAGAAGGGAGGGACATTCAGTTCAAAGAGTCTTGTTTGAGCCAATATAGGAGAAGGAGGATGCCTTCTGGGACAGCAGCTGAGAAGGAAGGTCAGCTGGGCGCTTTCTCTGCCACTCTGAGCTAGCAGGCTTTCATCCCAACATCTGGCTCCCCAGTCTTGATTGGCAAAATGGAGTGACTGAGAGCTTGTTAGAAACAACAAAGCCTATTAGCTCCGTTCATAAAGACTAACCCTTCAACTGTTGGAGCACTTCTAGAAATAAAAGGTTTTGTCGTTTCTTGTCTTGTCTCTACACGATAACTTCTCATTTTAGGTTTCAAATCCTTCGTAGGATTGTTCTTATTATATATTTCTATACCAACTCCACTAAACTCAAAGATGATATCAAGGCCTTCATTGAAGCTGGTGGTGCAGTGCTGCATTCCCAGCTGCTTAGGAGGGAGCAGCAGGAAGACAGCCAGTTCCGGGCCTGCCTGGGCCAGAGAGTGAGTCTAAGGGCAGCCTGGGAAACATGGTGAGATACTGCTTCCAAGTTTTTAAAAAGTAAGAAGAGGATTAAAGATTTAGCTCACTCCCAGCACTCAGGAGGCCGAGGCAGGTGGATTTCTGTAAGTTCGAGGCCAGCCTGGTCTACAGAGCCAGTCCAGGACATCCAGGACTACACAGAGAAACCCTGCCTCAAAAAGCAAAAAAAAAAAAAAAAAAAGGATAAGGCTCATTGGAGGCGCACTTGCCTAACATTTAGAAGGCCTTGAGTTTTATCCCTAGTGTGGAAAAGAAGGAAGAGGGAGAGGAGGAGGAGAAGGAGGAGGGGAGAGAACTTGATAGTATGTAAGCCTTTGAGAGCCTACAGGTCAGCGAGCACACAAGATCTCACTATGTGAAGCCGGGTAGGATGTAAACCCTTCTCTTAAGGCTGTGCTCCAACAGTCATAGATAAGTAACACATACAATACAGACGTTGTCACAGAGCTGTGTGCATTGCCCAGGCTGTCCATGAACTGACTCATGAGTCTGATGCTTCTGCCTCATGAACAGGCATGAGCTTGCATATGCCATGCTGGGGTATATGAAGTTTTTTTAACAGATATAAATTAATAAATAATGACATTATTATTATTAATTATTATTATTTTGGTGCAAGGAATTGAAACCTGGGTCTTGCTTATGTTAGGCTAATAGTCAACCACTGAACTATAACCACAGCCCCAAGGAATGACATAATCATAATAATTATTTTTCTTTAATAATTAAATTTTTCCTTAATAACTTCATATAGAGCTATTATTCTTATTTAGCACTATTCATTAAACATACACTTTAGGCAAGTACCAGGCATCCTTTCAGCCTTCTGGAATAAAGTATTAAATAAAACCAAAATATCTCCTAAAATGGAGCTTAGCCAGGTTCAGTGGTGCATGCCTGTAATCCCAGCACTAGAGGAGGCAGAAGTAGGTGGATCTCTGAGTTCGGGGCCAGCCTGGTCTACAAAGTGAGTCCAGGACACCTAAGGCTACACAGAGAAACCCTGACTCAAAACAAACAAACAAACAAACAAACAAAAAACATGGAGCTTATAGCTTAGTGAAGAAAAATCAGATAACAAACAGGAAAATAAATAAATAAACAAACAACAGTGACTGGGACCTGCCAGAATGAAAACCCTGCATTAGTGGCTGGGGACACGCCTGAGATGGATACCACTTAAGACCTGCATTCAAACCTCAATGATAAGGAGTCAGTTGCCCCCTCCCCCACCAAATCCATGGAGGTGCTGGGTACACGCCTTTAATCCCAGCACTCTGGAGGCAGAGGTGGATCTCTGTGAGTTTGAGACCAGCCTGGTCTACAAAGTGAGTCCAGGACAGTTAGGGCAACACAGAGAAACCCTGTCTCAACAAATCGAACCAAACCAATCAACCAACCGAGCAAACAAAAACCCATAGAGGAAGTATGTTAGGCTTGTGGAGTGGCAAGGGCCAGGGCTCTGAGTGTGCAGCCCTGGTGTGCTAGCGTGTGCAGCTGGAAATGGGCTCAACTCCCAAGAAATGGGCAGGAGCTTGAAAAAGCTGGCAGAGACCAGTTAATGTTAGAACTCACAGCTCAGGCAGGGAACTTGTTTTAATCTAAACGCGATAGCAAGTCTCAGAGAACTTTGGGCAGGGAGAGGACAGCAGACAGACCTGTTCAAAAGCTCTGGTGTAGAAAATGCACCGGGAAGTTAGTCAAGAGCAGACTGGGGCAGGCAAGGTGGCTCAGCAAGTAAAGGTGCTTGCCACCAAGACTGGAGACCTGAGTTCTATTCCCGGAAACAACATGGTGGAGGGAGAGACCAGATTCCTGCACATTGTCCTCTCTCTCTCTTTCTCTCCCTCCCTCCTTCCTTCCTCTCCTCTCTTACACAGGCACACTAATGGGATTAAGTCAACAGATGGAAAATTTGATGATGTAGCAAAAGGAAGAGATAATTAAATGATTACTCGAAAATACGAACTTTGGAACACCTGTTGCTACCTAACAAACTACTTCCAAGCCTAGTGGCTTTCAGCAGTTACTGCCTCTTGTCCCTCCTTAGGCTGAATGGCTGGCTCTGCTTGTCAGGTAGTTGTTGGGTGCTGAGAATGGCAGCCTCATCCTCAAGCTGGTAGTTGGTGCTGGCTGCCAGCTGGGGCTCAAAGAGGCTGTGAACCAATGGCTTTTTGGTTTTCCTCCACAATGGCCTTTCTGGTTGCATAAGGATCTCATGGGGAAGGGATTCTTTGTTGTTGCTTTGTTTGTTTGTTTTATAAATTAATTAATTAATTTCTTTACTTTACATCCTCTTCCCCCCTCTCCTCCTAGTCCCCCCTCTCCTCCTAGTCCCCCCTCTCCTCCTAGTCCCCCCTCCCCTTCCCCTATTCCTCAGAAAAACGGAGGGCCCCAAACCCCCGACCCCAGCTCATCAAGTCACATCAGGACTGAGCACATCCTCTTCCCCTGTGGCCTGGCACGGCAGTCCCACCAGTGGGAAGTGATCACAAAGCAGGCAACAGAGGTCCATGTCAGAGACAGCCCCTGCTCCGTTACTAGGCCACCCACACGAAGCCTGAGCTGCCCATCTGTGATATCTGTGCAGGGGGCCTAGGTTCTGTCTGTGCATGGTCTTTGGTTGGTGCTTCAGTGGTTGAAGAAAGAGAAAAAGGTAGGAGAGAAAACACAGAGAAAAATGAGGGTGAAGGCCAGACCTGATGAGAGCATAAGTGGGGGGGCAGGGGAGATAGAAGAAAAGCTGTGGGCGGAGGCATCTCTGTGACAAGCTGGAGTCCTAGGACAGGGTAGGCTCCCAGGAGGATATGGGGTTGACTCTAGCTGAGACTCCTAGTAGCAGGGGTCATGGAGACTGAAGAGGACACCCTCTAACTAGACAGGACTCCTAGTGGAGGTAGGGGAACACCAACCCACCCACAAAAACTTCTACCCAAAATTTACCCTGCCCACAAATCAGCAGAGATAAAGATAGAGCAGAGATTGAGAGAATGTCCAACCAAGGCCTGACCCAACCTGAGACCCACCCCATGGGAGAGAGCCAAGCCCTCACACTATTAAAGATACTTTGCTGTGCTTGCAGACAGGAGCCTAGCATAGCTGTCCTCTCAGAGACTCCACCCAGGGGAGGATGGAAACAGATGCTGAGACTCACAGCCAAACACTGGGCGAAGCATAGGCACATTTTTGGAAGAGCAGGGGTATGGATTGAAAGACCTGGAGGTGACAGGAGTGCCACAAGATGACCAACAGAGCCAACTAACCAGGGCTGAGAGGGCCTTGTGGAGAAGGAATTTTTATGCATTGGTCAGTTGGGTTATTTGCAACAGATTTAATGCTAGGTTCGTTTCACCTTTCAGGACTCCGCTTTAAAAACTCACCCACAAATACCGTCTATAACTAGAATCCTTATCTTTATTTATCTTGCTAATTAAAACTTCCCAATAAGAAGTCTTTAAAATTTTTATTACATTTACTTATTTAGAATGTGTGTATCAGGGGTGTACATACCGCAGAGTTCTTTAGGAGGTCGGATGACAGTTTAAGGGTTCTCTCATTGCATCACATCAATCTTGGGGACAGGACTCAGGTTGTCTGGCTGGGCAACAAGCTCCCTTACCTGCTGAGCCATCTCACCAGCCCTAGTAAGAATTCTTAGCAGAAGGGCTGGAGAGCTGGCTCAGAGGTTGAGAGCACTGGCTGTTCTTCCAAAGGTCCTGAGTTCAATTCCCAGCAACCACATGCTGGCTCTTAACCATCTGTAATGAGATCTGGTGCCCTCTTCTGGCCTGCTGGCTCACATGCAGGCTGAATACTACATAAATCAATCTTAAAAATAAAAAAATTCTTAGCAGCTACAAAGTGGCTATGATTTTGCTGAGACCTAGAAAATAAACAAAGCTTCATTTCCCCTGTAGGGACTTGAGTTTCTCGTCCCCTGGTGGAGTACTGTGACCAGTCACCAATACTCCGTTTATTTTGTGTGCACATGGCAGATTTCTCCTGAGTACAAAATTTACGCGTTCCATTTTATCCCCGTTCTAGTGGCGGCATTTTCCTGGTGCACTGTCAAATACCATAAAAAGGCAGCATTGCAGGAATGAGTGCCCGCTGGGGGACCAGAGCGCGCACCTCGTAAACACAGCCTGTGAAATTACACTCCAGCCTTGCCTTTCCGCCAGCTCAGAGAGAAAGAAGCCTGGAAGAGTGGCACACTAGTGAGAAAGAAGGAAGGGGCGGAGTCAGACACATGAGGTAACTGATCAATTAGAAAAAAACAAAAAACAAAAAACACAGCCTCTGGAAAAAGCCACTGGCTGCAAAGGTACCCAGCTTTCCGTTTCAAAAAGCTGGAATGAGAGCATTCCCATGCAAAATCTGTTTCTGCCTTTGCCTTGACTCACATCACAAAATAACACTCTGCAAAAATACTAGGAATTGAACACAAATTTTCCCTGGGGGTGGTAAGTGCATTTTGGGTGAGGAAATGGCCAGCAATAGAAGCACTTCATAGGATACTGTATTGTTCTGGTATCCTTACGACTTCTAAAACTTATGATTCCAAGTTGGAAAAATCGTACTAGGTGTGGTGGTGCATGCCAATAGTCACAGCCCTCAGGGAGGTGAGTCAGGAAGATTGCAAGGCCAAGGCTAGCCTGGGCTACACAGCAACACTCTGCCTCAAAACAGACAACTTTCATCTTCGCTCTGTTTTTCATGTTTATAGTACGTTCCTCCCCAACCTCCCCTTTCCAAATCGTGGGGGATGTCTTTCACAGCCAAAGCGCCCCTGTAGGACTGCCGGGAAGGCTCTCTACAATGATTAAGGTATTTTCTATTTTCGCTCTTCACAGTAGGTGTCGATCTCAGGGCATGAAGAACACTTGAAACACGGCAGAAAATGAGAGCAGAATTTTACATCTCAGGCTTGAGCGTTGGTTTTAATTGCTTACATCTACAGTGCAGTTAGCGGCTACCTTGCCAGGCGGCACAGTCTCTAGTCTTACTTGCAGAATTCTGCTTGTCCACTTTTTTTTTCCCTAGAAGTTGAAAAATCTGAGCTTTAATCTCATAATATAATTACGAGCATGTCCGACCACCATGATTTTCCTTTTAAATTAAAATTTTAATTAATGTACAAAATGAGAAGTTTTGCGGTGGCCTTTTCAGGCAAGTTTATCATTATATCTTGCTCTTATCCCCCTTGCATTTAATTTTTTTTTTTTTAGATAAGGTCTCACTGTGTTGCCCAAGGTTGCATGGAACTCACAATCAGCCTTCTGAGTGATGGGATTACAGGCATGTGCCACCATGCTCAGCTTTAACATCGTTTTTTATCTGTAGTAATTTGATCAAAGTTCATATGCTGGGGGGCTGAAGAAATGGCTCAGTGGTTAAGGTCACTGGCTATTCTTCCAGAGGACCCAGGTTCTATTCCTAGCATTCACACAAGAATGCATAACCATCTGCAACTCTGGGTTTACAAGGTCTGACACCCTCTTCTGGCCTCTGCACATGTGTGCACCAGGCACACACATGATATGCAGGCTTGTAGACAACATCCACACATATACAATAAAATAACAATAATTAAAACAATCATATGACTAATCAAATCGACAACATTTATAGGCTTTCCTGGATTATAAATTCTTTTTAAAATTACATTTATTTGTGGGTAACTGCATGTGCTTGGGGTGGGGTACAGGGAAGAAGCCAGATTAGATTTAAAGAGAAAATTGGCTATGTGATATTTCAGGATCAGAGAATTAGCTTGATTAATACTAAGACTCTTCTTAAACACTTCTGGTGGTGTCGTTAGTTCTTTATGTGAACTAGCCCCATGGGGAGCTATTATTTACCCCCACATTACTCATAACTCGTATGGTTAGTAAGTACTAAAGAAGGCATTTGAGTCTCAGCAATCTGACTTCAGAGCTGTCCTCCTTGGCCATGGGGCTGTGTTGCTTTTTGTTTGATTGTGCCCACATGGCAACACAAGCTCACCGACCTCAAATGTCTGTCTCTAGCTTTCGTCTAAAGTTAAGCTTCAGTAAGCCAGCATCTCCAGGGTCAAGGGCTGGAGGGTAGGGGTGGGAGAGTGTCAGGCTTTTTTTGATGCTTGAGGAAGATGAGGGTAAAAGGACAGAGGCTCACGGGAGAGGAAAATCAGTCTTTTTCCAGATACCCCAACAACCAGGGAGGTTGCTTCCTGCTTCCTAATTACAAAAGAAAAATGAAATCTCTCTCTCCCTCTCTCCTACCCTCCCTCCCTTCCCCTTTCCCTTTCTACCTCCCCCTCTCTCTTTCTTTCTTTTTCTTTCTCCAGGGTCTTGCTATATTGTCTGCTGGCTCCAAATCCAAGACCCTCTTCTTTCAGTCCCATGTGCTGGGATCACAAACGTGTGCTACTCTGCCATCCTTAAACCCAAAACCCCTCACACAATCAGTGTCTTCCTCTAAATCTCTTTGTGTGGTGAGACAATGAATGGAAGCTGAGTTACTATGTCTTACTGACAGCTCTCCATCTCTCGTCTCTATCAAGTGTTTAATGCTCTATTGATAGGCCATAGTTGACAGTGGTCTTTTTTCTTTCTTTTTGAATTGTTCCATGAATGGCTATCTTATCTGTGCCGGTTAAACTATATCCTTACCTTCTCCACTCCTCCGATTTACCAGCTTTCTCCGCCCTGGTCTATGCCCAGAAGCACTGACCTTCATGGCTACTTCAGCAGTTCCCTTGTCCCTGGCTTCCCATAGGCTCCAAAGATGCCTGGTGGGAGAGCAGGAGGAAGAAAAATGAGCTGGGAGAAACTTCCCTCCCCACTTCCTTCCTGCTGTGGTGCCACATTCTTGCAGTAGCTGTCCAGCATTTAGCCTCCAGGGCCTAAGCAGACTGCACTTTCTTCATCTTGTTCCTGTACATTCAGGACCGGAAATCCCTCAGGACCTCTTCATTCCTCCTGTTTCCCTTAACTCTGCTCCCAGTTCTGTACATAGTGCCTTTAATAAATCACTTTTAAACAAACTGTTTAGAGTAGAATGTTATTTTCTCCTTAGGAGCCTATTCCTCTAATGGTCTCATGTGTTTTAAAGGCATGGGAAAGGCCCAAACTTCTGGATTTCTGTGGTATTAAATAAGCCTTAAGTAGACTGTGCCACAAATTGGTTTATGAGATTTCATTGGTTCATTTACAGCATGGGTGAGGTGCACAAGCCTCCTGAGAGTGACCACACTGAACTCTGTTACACAGATCAGAGACATTGGTCTTTATCATGGCTGGAATGAAGGTCATTCTCTTTGTCCTGTTTTCCGTGTGTCCTGTTGGCCCCACCTTCACATCACATCTTGAATTTCATCCCTTTTTATACTTCACCTGCGCTCACCCGCCTGCAAGCCACGCTCACCTTCACGTAGGCTGCTAAGCGGCTTCCTGACAGGCCTCTGAGTTTACTGTTTGCCCATCACAGTCTTTCCCCCAGCTCAAGGCCGTATTTTTCAAGTGTAAGTCGCACCATGTCATTCTTTTATGGATCCCTTCCAGTGAACTCCCACTCTCTTCAAATACCAAACATAGCTGGAAAGGCAGAGGCTGAGTCAGAGAAGCGCTTTACTCCCCTAACTGCCTCATGAGTCTCCCTCTTGCCGCCTTCCTTCTATGCATCTATCGCAGGCTGCTGCGAGCCTTTGGTGTGGTGGTCTCCCTCTGCCTCAGATACTCCGACCCCAGGGCTGTTGGGAGGGAGGATTCCTTTACATCCTTTGGTTCTTGGCTCAAACATTGTCTCCTTAGAAAGACCATCATTGCAAAGAGTAGCTTCTTCTAGTAATTTTCAACCCAATCCCCCCACCCCTGCTCCTGAAAATGTCATCTATTTCCTTCTTGGTGTCTGTACCTTTATGATAAAGACTCTTCAAGAGCAAGGGTCTTAAATTTCTTTTTTGATCCTGTGTTCTCAGCACCTAGGATAGACCTCCGTCCAGAGCAGTGTAAAAGCGTATCTGAGTGATAAGTTAATCAAGTTACATCTTTATTTATTTAGAACTTTGGGGGCTCAAACTCAGATTCTTAAACATTCTAGGCTAATGTTCTCTCACTGAGCTCCAAATGGACTTTTTTTTTTTTCCAAATGGACTTTTAAAAAGAGAGAATAAATAAAAATACTTTTGAAAGAACCGTGTATTGGAATATATAATATGGGGTGCCTTAGAAGCTTTGGCCTGGTTTAAAGAGTCCTGCTGGCTATAGCAGATGTATTAACATTTATAATTGCTTTGTCCTATCAGCAAATACAGAGGCTAACGGGGTCTGCCTTTAGACTTGGAGAAGAGTGGAATATGAACCCCTAAGAGGCACGGGAGAGGGACGGTACTAAAGGAGGAAGATACGCATTGTACGCAGACCTCTGTGGGTGTATGTTTGCATGCAACCTACCCAAAAAAAATTTTGAAGTTAAACAGCAAAAACATTCCCTTGAGGATGTCTTACTCCCCCTCCAGTCCAAATTCAATATGCTCCAACATATCAATCTATAAAGAAAACTAAAGCTGGTGTTATGCAGAAAGGCATTACCTGGTTGCCACCACCCAAGAAAGGTGTCCATAATACACTTCTGCTCCAGTCCATTTCAGGAAGCTTCTGGATTCTAATCTGAAAGTGGTATCTGGAAAAGAGATAATAATTTGTGCTCACAGAGCAGTTTTCATCCAAAGTACTTAAAGCACTGTACAAAGAAGTAAGTATTATTATCCCAGATGGAATGGGTCAGACAGAGGGGCTGCTGCCTTGTCAGCAGCTTGGAGAGAAGGAGCCTTGAGCTGAGAACACAGTCCTATACTATAAATTACCGAAGCATGGCTTCTCTTGATTGGGGGCTAGATATAAATAAGGAGATTTTTTTTTTCTTAAATGAAGGCTTTAAGAATTAAGAATTTTAGCATGTGCCCAAACATGAAAAAAAGTGCTTTTAAGACTGCTGAATTTGGGGCTGCGTAGCAACTTAAAATAAGAAAACTGATAGGTCAATGCATTAAGTGTTACTCTAAGTAGATGATGTATGTTATCTATTTACCGTCCATAACAAATGGGATGCGACAGGAACTACTTTCATTTCACCCACTTTGCAGTTGAGGACAATGTGTGAAAGTGAAGCAGAGACAGGACTCAGACAGAGGAAGCTTGATGCCGCTGCCCTCACCGTTGCTCTGTCAGGCACCTTGTGAGACACTCTGGAAGTTTTGGGGTTTGAACCTGAGGTGTCACCCTCCTGGAGCAAGTGTCCTACCATGGAGCTACAGCCTCAGTGTTAATCTGTACCAATGATCCCAATGTGCATTCACCAAGTCCTAGGAAGTGGAAAGGTTATCATCCCAATAAAGGTTTACAAAGGCAAAGTAACTTGTCCAAGCTCACGGGAAGCTGGGATTTCAAAAGCAGACAAAAGCATGGTGGGCAAGGAGGCAGCGTCTTAGGGCTGTTCCTGCCACAGCATGGTTGTGTGCCCCTCAGTCCATCAGTAGGGTTCACGTCTTCATAAAAGGAGAATATACTGAGATGTGCTGGCCCTGAACTTCTGCTCACTGCTAAAATGCTGGCACTCAGAAACTGTTTTCTATTTAGTCCCTTGTTTGAAATCCTTGGAGGAAAAGAAATGAACCACACAGAACCTGAAAGTGACTCTGGCAGCCAAATTTAGAAAACAGATCTCAAAAGGCGGAAAAAAAGAAGTTTACAAAATGTCTTTATTTAGAAATAGAGACTGTCCTGCGAGGTTTGGCTCCATTTGTGACTCAGTGACCAGATGAAGGCCACAGTTCTCCCCCAAACCCCTTCCTGGCCAGTTCTCTTGGCTGCAGCAAGTCATGTGACCTAGGTGAGGGGTCCTCTCTGCCCATGGACGAGCCTAAACTGGGAGAAGCCTATCTTGTGTGGGAGGGCCCTGAGAGAAACGGCCAAGGCTTTCATGTGGGTGTCCTGTCTTGAATTCAGAATGTGTGCGGTATTCTGTCTACCTCTGCTTTTGTTCCTAGTGATTATTACATAGTGACACAACCCACTGCTAACACGAACCAGTTTGTTTTTTTTTCTCCCACAACCTTATGGTAAGCTATGGGGACATTAACAAGGCTAGTTTCCCTATCTCTGTGTGGTTCTTGTTCAAAAGCTTTAGTTTGGAGTGATGAAATACCTCAGCGTAATAAGGGCATCTGCTGTCAAGTCTTATGACCTGAGTTTGAGCTTCAGGACATACGCATGCACACACACATGAATGCACAAATAAATAAATGAAGATTTTTTAAAAGTCTAGGTTTGACTTTGTGGTAAGTCTTGGCAATGAAAATCACTTATGTCTGAGGCTTCGTGGCACATGACTTTAATCTCAGCACTCGAGTAGCAGAGGCAGGCAGATCTCTGTGAATTCAAGGCTAGCCTGGTCTACATATGAAAATTCAGGGAAACCACGTCTCAAAAAGAGAAAGAAAGAAAAAAGAAAATTGATTACATTCTCATACTGTCTTCATTTTCCTCATCTTTTTGTAAAATGATGCTTACACTACACCAAATAGCATAACGTTCATGGAATTCATTTGGATAAATCCGAGTCTCTGTGAAATGAAAGGAGGGCCTCGATAATGCCTCTCACCTAGAGAGAGTGGTGGGGTGTGCATGATGCCCGTGCTTTGACAATGGACAGTCCTTGACTAGGGTCCTATCATTTGGACAAGTTATTCCATTTCTATAGGTGTTTTTAGGTTGCAGAGGGCAAGATCGTTGCAGCATGGACAGACTAGACAGGAGGCAATCGACCCAGAATATGCCACTGATAAACAGAAACCACCATTGTAGTTATCACTTATTAAATTGCAATGAAGAGTTGTGGGGTTCAGAGTACCAAGGCTAACCGTCTAAGCGAGGCCGCTAATTCACTTTGCGTTCTAGGAAAGGCCAGTATGAAAATGAGCCGCCTTTAGACAGCACATACCCTGCCCTTCTATACGCAATAGAGGCTAATTCTGCAAAATCATCCTCATGCATTCCACACCTCGAGGAAAGTGGGCCAAGCGTCTTTCTTCTCTTTAGACATCCTGCCTGAGTCTGCATCTTCTGCGGCTGCAGGAATTTGGTCACTGCTAGGACTGAGATGGATATAATTCCAGGAGATCATTTCTCATACTTTTTAGCAGGAGATTTTGACATTAGTTTCCTGTATCCTGGGCTGGCTTTCATCTGGTTATGTAGCCAGGGATGACCTTGACCTTCTAACCACACTGTTTTCACCTCCCAAGTGTTAGGATTACAGGTGTGTGCCCCTACACCGAGTTTATGCAAACCCAAGGCCTCACACATGCTAGGCAAGCACTCCCCCAGCGGAGCTGCATCTCCAGCCCTGCATGGAGCTGTTGATGTGCTGGTGTTGCTGTGGCTCAAACCCAGGATCTTGCATATGCTAGACAGCTGAGCCACATCCCCAGCCCCCTTTATTTATTATGTGTTAATTATTTTATTTTGTGTATGTGAATGTTTTGCCGGCATGTTTGTCTACCACATTCACCCTACAGGGGTCAGAAGATCCCCTGCAGCCAGTATTACTGTGGATGGTTGTGATATACCACGTGGGTTCCGGGGAACTGAACCTTGTTCCTTTGCAAGAGCAACAAGTGTTCTTTTCCTCCACCTCTCCAGTGCTACCCATCCCCTCATTTTTATTTTAAACTATATTTGCCTTTTAAGCTTGTTTGTTTGTTTTGAGACAGCATCTCACTATGTATTCCTTGCTGTCCTTTTACTTGCTCTGGGAATCAGGCTGGCCTTGAACTAACAAATATCTACTTGCCTCCTCCTCCCAAGTTCTGGGGTTGAAGGCATACACCATCACCATTGACTGCTTTTTATATGATAAATTCCAAACTGTCTATGTGGGGGTGCATGTCTGCACAGAGGTCAGAGGACAAATTGTGGGAGTTGTTTTTATTTTTCTACATGTGTGTCCCAGGGACTAAACTTAGGTCCTCAATCTTGGTGACAAGCCCTTTTGCCTGCTGATCCGTCTTCCAGCTCGTTTTTTTTTTTTTTTTTTTTTTTTTTTCTGTACAGAAAATCCTAGTGTGCACCAATTCCTTACCATGTGGAGAATCTGATCTCTTTGCCTGGGGGTCACGAGTGTAAGTCACCAATTATTAATCTCACTCAACATAAATTTTGCCCTTACTTACACAATGCCCTTAGTGCTAGGCATTGTTCTAAGTGGCTCAGACACGTCATCTCGTATCAGCAACATCCTCCTACATTTTAAATGTTATCTCCTCAGAGAAGCCTTCCTTTATCCAAGCTGACCTTGTCTCCGCCTTTCCATTATCCTCTATCATTTCATCCTGTTTATTTCCTTCTAAATACTGATCACCATAAGCAATCAGTTACTGATTTGACTACTTGCTTGCTGCTGTCCCTCCACCCCGAACTAAGATCCTTGCGAGTAGGGGACA
This sequence comes from Meriones unguiculatus, assembly GCF_030254825.1. NCBI lineage: Eukaryota > Metazoa > Chordata > Mammalia > Rodentia > Muridae > Meriones > Meriones unguiculatus. The sequence continues at coordinate 51,666,533 of NC_083350.1, forward strand.
TTGCTGATTTGTCTTTTCTCAGCATCCAGGAACAAGGGCAGTGTGGCTTGCTGTTTGATATGGAGGCATGGTGAATTGAGTACTTATTGAATAAGAACATAGAAAAGCATATGTCCTATTATTTTTTCCATTACTCTGGTGAGAAAACTGGGGGGCTAGAGAGTAAAATGAACTCATACCAAAATTAGTAATTTATAAAAACTGGTTGAAAAAAAAAATCCAGCTCTCGTTGACCCCAGAGCACAAGCTCTGTACTTCTCAGGCCCCAGAAACAAAAGACTGAACCATTGTTGGGTATGCTCTTAAGTGTCTTTGCCTCTCTGTAACTCTCCTTTTCATTGAAAAAATGAGAGATGGAGTTAGCCATCGTCTCTATAGCAATGTGCTGTGACCTATGGTATCTATGACTGAAGGAAGTCAACAAAGGGACTGTAAAGCCTGGCTTGAGGCCTGTAAGTACTGGTCTTGGGGAGAAGGCTCAGAAGTTAAGAGTGTGTGCTGCTCTTGCAGGGAGTCCAGGTTTATTTCTCAGCCTCGAATCAGGGCCTCTAGCCTCCCGGGGCACCTTCGCTTATGTCCATACTGGACACACACGTACATGTAATTTAAAAAATAGTACAAATGAGCCAGGTGTGGTGGCACACGCCTTTAATCCCCACACCAGGGACGCTGAGGCAGACGGATCTCTGAGTTCAAGGCCAGCCTGGTCCACAAAGGGAGTTCCAGGACAGTCAAAGCTTTGCAGGAGAGAGAGAGAGAGAGAGAGAGAGAGAGAGAGAGAGAGACCTTAGCTTGAAACAACAACAAAAAGTAAAAACAAAATTTAAAAAATACTGATTTCAGTCCTTTTTCCTCTTTCCTTCACTGAAGATTTGCTGATTGCGTTTTATGTGTTGGTTGTAACAGGGATCCAAAGACTCATAGAGCATGGACCTTGGCATTACAGCTGCTTGACCGACTGTAGAGCTAATGCTGTAACAGTGAGATATGCAAGGGACCTAGGAACACAGAGGAGCATATACTTGCTGATTGGAGTGGTGGTGGTGTGTATGCCTGTGTGTGCTAGAGAGAGAGCTGACCTGGGTCTTAGGGAAAGAATAGTTCTCCAGATGGAGAACTAGCTAAAGGTGAGGCTTCTTGGACATGCGGACATACAGAGAGAGCAAGCCCAGCCCGAATGGTTAGGGTGAGGAGACAGCACCAAGCTAGCAAAGCAGAAGGACCCCTGGGAAGTTTTGCTGGGAAGTTTGATTTTCACTCTTGGCTATGGCCACATCTTTTCACTTGGTTTTCAGGCAGTTCACTGGCGGTGGTCTCACCGGAAGCGTGTGAGGAGACAGAAGGTGTGGATACCCTTGGGAAGCTTGGCACTGTTCGGTTTCACAGCGAGGACTTGGGCTTGAGGTGTTTGCAGCATGCGGAGAGGAAGGAGCTGGATTAGAGGTTTTCGAAGGTGGAGCTACAGGACTTGGTGAGTGAGCTGCTTGGTGGAGGGTAAGAGATGAGACCAGGGACTTACCAGAACGGATGGGGTGCCCAAGCATAAGGTGTTACCATTAAGAAATAAAGGGATTTGGAGTCGGGGTGGGGGGAGATGATGCTGTTGGCACTGGATATTCCGTTTGAAGCGTCACTGAAGAGCTCCAGGAGGAGAGGCTCAGCACCTACCTCCCTTTCCCCGAAGAGCTGTGCTAGCCCAAGTCAGTCATTCTTGGGCTAGTTCCCTTGAGGGGCCCGCCAGGAATCAAATTCTCAGAGAGCTTCAGTAGCATCCCTAAACTTAACATCCATCAAGGATAACAGGAGCGCATGGGAAACTTCCTGTGTAAAGCATGGGTTGTGGAAAGCGTGTTTGTATCAGGCACTCTCTTTTGCAAGCACCAGGTTACCAAGAAACCATTTCCGTGGAGCCTTCCCTGGCCCTGACAGGCTTTGGCCCTGAGCTGGCTCGCAAGAGTGCTGCCCCGCCGCCCCGCCCCCGCATCCTCCCCACTTAGGGAGCTGATTTTTAAAAAGGAAATGGGGTTGTGTAACGTGCAGCCTGGCTCCCCTTGACAACTGGAGAAAAACCCTGAGTTCGGGCAGCCGGACTGACTTCCAGTCATTACCTCTCCAGACAAGACTCATTGTAACCCTGATGCTTTAAAAAGGATGGGACTGGAATCGTCTGTCTCGGCTCGAATATCCAGCGGTCACCAGGCGGTGGCAGGGTAGAGCAGGTGGACTCTTCTGGGGGGCTGCTTTCAGGGTCTCCTTAGGCAAGAAGACTGCCTTGGAGGCAAGAATCAGGTGCTCCATCCTGGCCCTGGCCACCTCCCCGGTACTCCCAGTTTAGGGCTTAAGGCGGAGGCACGCCTTGCGTCCTACTCCCCTGTTCCCGGGATGCTGTCAGAAGCCACCCTCTCCTCCCGGCCCCAAACCCCACCGTCATGCCTGTGACTCCCAAGAGCGAGGGGTGGCACGGTTCCTCCCGCGCCCCTGCGGGCTGAGGGCGGGCCCGAAGGCAGTGCAGTTCCAAGCTTCCCCTGCAGAAGCCACGCTCCTGCCTCGGTCCGGGCGTAGAGGGGGCGCGATTGAGCCAGTGGGCGGGCGTCCCGTCCTCCGCATCCTCCTCCAAGTCCTGGCGCGCGGGGAGGGAGCGCCGCGCCGCGCCGGGCTGCGCACCGCGGCCCACTTGCCGCCCGTCCCCTGCCCCGGCTGGGGCCACCTCCCCGGACCGCCGGCGGAGGGCTTCGAGGCGCTAACGTTACGCTGTTTCCGGTTTTCCAGAGGGCTCCGTTTCCCCTCCCAAGGCGGCGGCGGCTGAGCGGCGGAGCCCCCCAAATGGCCTGGCCAGATGCGGCAGGTTTGCTGCTCAGCGCTGCCGCCGCCACTGGAGAAGGCTCGGTGCAGCAGCTACAGCGACAGCGACAGCAGCAGCAGCAGCAGCGGCAGCAGCAGCAGCGGCAGCGGCGGCAGCAGCAGCAGCAGAAGCAGCAGCAGCGGCGGCGGCGGCGGCAGCATCTCCCGTCCCGCTGCGCCCCCAGAGCCGCGGCCGCAGCCGCAGCCCCGCAGCCCCGCAGCCCGGAGAGCCGCCGCCCGCTCGCGAGCCGCAGCCGCCGGCGGCATGAGGCGCGACCCGGCCCCCGGCTTCTCGATGCTGCTCTTCGGCGTGTCGCTCGCCTGCTACTCGCCCAGCCTCAAGTCGGTGCAGGACCAGGCGTACAAGGCGCCCGTGGTGGTGGAGGGCAAGGTCCAGGGACTGGCCCCGGCCGGCGGCTCCGGCTCTAACAGCACCCGAGAGCCGCCCGCCTCGGGTCGGGTGGCGCTGGTGAAGGTGCTGGACAAGTGGCCGCTCCGGAGCGGGGGTCTGCAGCGCGAGCAGGTGATCAGCGTGGGCTCCTGCGCGCCGCTCGAGAGGAACCAGCGCTACATCTTTTTCCTGGAGCCCACCGAGCAGCCCTTGGTGTTCAAGACGGCCTTCGCCCCCGTCGACCCCAACGGCAAAAACATCAAGAAAGAGGTGGGCAAGATCCTGTGCACCGACTGCGGTGAGTCGCCCCCTCCTTCTGCTGAAGGGAAGGGGGGGAGGAGGAGGGAGGCGGTGGAGGATGGGGGTGGGGCGGAGAGGTGCCGCAGGTGCCCGGGCCTGGCGGCGCGCGGCCGCCCGGGGGGGTGGGGCCGCCCCTGGACAGGGCGCCCCGGGCGGGTGGGTGAGGGAGGGCGTGGGCTTGGGGAGAAGGGGAATCGGCCTCGAAGTGGGTGCTAGGGGCGAGAGCCGGTGGGGAGGCGCTGGCCTGTGCCGGCAGGGATCTGCGGCTGATGTATGGCATGTGGGGCTGGAAAGCTGCCATCATAGCCCAGTAGCGGAAGGGAAGACGGTGAGGTCCGGGCGGCGCTGGCCCGAGGCCCCGTGAGTCAGGAGTGACCCTCGGAGGCCTCGGCCGCCCTGCTCCCGGGGGCCTGCCTGGCCCAGCCTGGCGGGGTCTGCGGGAGCAGCTGGGCAGACTCCCAGGCTGTGAAGGCCTCCGCTTACAAGTTCTCCCCGGGAAGGATCGCCCCCGCCCCCTCCTTCCTCTCCCGGCTGCTCGCTCTGCTCATCCACACCGCTGGCGCAGGCAGAGTTGGACTTTTTCTGCTACTGTTTTCCGTCCTCCATGTGGCTCTGTCCCCCCCCGCCCCCCACCGTTGTGCTTCCCCGTTGTGGTACCCCAGCCTTCCCTTCTTAACCCCCGGGACCAGCGAGCACTCTTGCTGCGGTCTGTGAAGAATCTCACCTGGTCTTGGTGGTGGTGGTGCTGACGAGGGAGTAACTTGCTTTTGCTCGGTGTTTGAAGTTCGGCTCTAACATCTTCCTGGCGGGATGTGTTGACCGCATCCGTGCCTCTGTCTTCACAATGCTGGGTGCTGCACAGGAATGCAGGGGACTGTGAACGGAAAGCTAGCTTGCAAAGCCGTGTGGCTCCAGCGTGAAGGTCTCCCATTTGGAAGTCAAAGAAACGACCCTTCAACAGCTTCTTCTTGTCTCTGAGTCCCACTGGTTTCTCAGTAAGATGGTGTTTAGAAGGCTGAGTCTGTGGTGGACTGTTGAATCCCTGAATTGTGGTAGATGTACTTGTGATGTGATAGACAGATTTACCAGTTTATTGACTGAACCCAGGTAGTGTAGAAAGGTTTGAGTAGGAAAAAAAAAAGTAAAATAATGTGTAACAGCTAGTTGGAATTTTTTTTTCCTGCTTTTATCTTTCTGGAGAAATCAATGCCTTTGACTTTTGGAAGCTTCCCTCCCCCCATTCCTCTAAGAGGCAAATTTTAGACAGTTAGTTGTGGGAGTGTATCTAAGCACTGTGCTAAACCCTGATCACTTTAATGAGAAGAATCTTGGAAGTGTCTTACCATGGAGAGAAAAACTTGGGGGAATGGCAGCAGTTTATGGCTCTGATATTATTCTAAGCAATATTGTTGCCTGCTTTTTAATGTGGGTTTTATGCTCTGAATGTTTTATGATGACAAGTTGAGACCAGCTAAGGATTTTTTTTTCTCTCTCTCTCTCTTTTTAAAATCTATTAAGTATTTTATCTGAGATCCCTTGGGGAATTGTGGAACTAACTGTATTGTGCAGTGGGAAGTAGATAGTAAAAACACGTATTGAACCTTGTCCAAGGACAGTTTCCGTTCGGGTTGTTGCTCCTGAATACGCACAGTCTCCACACGATCCCTCCTCAGGGTCACTGAGGACTGATAGCTGTTGTCAGTCAAGCACTGTCAAGCGGGCATCCCTGCCCTTTGTCTTCTGCAGGGTCTCCTTCCTAGCACCTCGGTTCAGGGAGCACTGAACAGTTTCAACAGCTGAACGTAGAGATCATGAAAGACTGGAGGTCATAAATACTCTCTGCTTTTAGGCTATGGGCATCTCGTATTATTTATGTGTACTATAGCTCTTGCACAGATAAATTTAGGGCTGCAATCACTTGTAAAGGGAAGGCCCTCACACATCATAAATTATCGAGGAGCAGGAATGTCTATGGCAGTAAATACTTTAGGATAAAAAAAAAGGAGGATAGTGTACAGATAGGCATCAGAGAAGCTTTACATAAGAGGATTAGAAACTAAAGGGCATCTCTGTGAGAGGAGACTTATGGAACTGGAGATAATATAACAGAAGAACATAAATTATATTATTTTCTACTGTGTGGTTCAAGACAACATGTGCTGTAATGGCATATTAAATGGGGAAACAAAATCAGCCTAACTAACCACAACACCTTCCTTGTGCTCAGCAGGAAATAGCTAACACATTCATTTTCTGTTTTCTATTCTAAAGAAAGCCCTGTGGGCCACAGGGTCGTTGGGACATTCTCTCCTTGGAGCAGATTTGCCCATTGCAAAATAGGGAAGCTGGCACTTGGAAACTGTCATTGTGGCCGTTATATTGAGCAACTGGGGCTCAATTGTTACTTTGTTCAGCCAGTTTCAACGCTGAGCTGTCTGGGCTCTAGAGGTGTGGCTCCTAGGGAGGGCTTCTACCAGCTGTGTCTGGGAAGGGGACTAAGAGATAGTGCACCATGCGAAGGGATATATATATATATATATATATATATATATATATATATATATATATTGGCCTTAAAAGCACATGCCTCAGTCACATCAAGCCAAGGATCACGCTGGACTCCTTCTCAGAAGTGTCCTCATAATGGCTAGCTGTGACTGTGAGGTCTGAGCGTGGGAGCTAGGGGTCTCTCTGGAAGAGTGATGCCTGAGCAAAGGGCCCTCCAATGTATAGCATTTAGTCAAAATGACTACCTCTACTGGTAAAGAGTAAAGTTTTTGCATTTCTAAGAAATTTGCATATAGGGAGCCGTCTTCTGAGCTTTCTTTCTGTGGGAGAGAGAGGTAGAAGCTACAAAGGCCTCAGGAACTGTGAAACTGGGTGCCATGCTGGGCGCCTGTCCCGTTCTTTGCGTGGTGCTCTCCACCGTGTAATATGTCTGCACATATTTGGTGTAACTACCCCCCCCCCAATCTTGTTGCTTTCTCAGATACATGTTTTTAAGCCATTTCCTAATTGAATAGATGGGGGAGACAGCAGGGAAGAAGACTGTGTCTTCCTTTGGGACTTGCTGACTTCTTCTCCAGTGAGTGGTGTGCTTCTGGGGACTTTGAAATCAGTCTGGCGCCCAGATCCACATATGAGAGGAAGGTGGTTCTTAGCAAAAGGGGCCGAATATTTTTAAAACTCCGTTTATTTGCAGAATCCTTTCTTTCCCAACCAGCTGGGAAGCCGGCTGTGCTTCAGCTTGGAGATGGGAAAGTGAAACCAGATTGGAAATTGACCAGTCCCAGGAGCTTTGGTTATAGGTTCAGGGGCTGAATTGCCACCCTAAATGCCATTATGTCTTAGGTGGCTGCTTTCCTCTGCAGAATGTAATTTGTGAGACACAAATGACATATATATATATATATATTTTTTTTTAGAAATTGATTTATTTTTTTATTAATTACAGTTTATTTACTTTGTATCCCAACTGTAGCCCCCTCCCTTGTTCTTCTCCAGGCCCACCCTCACAACTAACGTCTTATCTTTGAGATCTTCTTTATCCTCATCCCTGCCCCCAGCAGTGGTTGGTACTGTGTCTAGCTTAGACACTCTTTTGAGTGGATGAAGTCAAGTGAAGTTCAAAAAAGTAGCTTCAACATTTATGTACAAATGCTGATCTACAACCCCAGGCTTTGTGTGGGAAAGCTGAGTTTGATGATCCTGTCACTATGGGAACCCATTTTTCTTTTCTTCTCTTCTCCCCTCTCCAAAAGAGCCCTTATCAATTAGAGTACTTGGCCATGATATGCTTAATCAGTGTGATTAGTGTTAATGGGATCTGAGAGGTAGGAAGATAGGTCTTGCTGGAGGTGATGCTTTCCTGGGGTGGAGATGGGAAGAGGAGGCAGGTTTCCACACACCCCCAAATTTGAATGCAAATAGAACTATTAATTTGACTAGTAAATGTTTGGGGATCTTGGGAGTTTGATTAACAACAGTTCCTCTTAGCTCTTAATCAAGGCATTTGTAACCTTCTTCCCATCCTTTATTATCCAAGGCTCTTTAATTTTGTTCCCTAATAACAGCTTATTTTAAAAATGAAACTGGACTGACTTACGTTTTTATATAAGAAGCACATTTCTTATGCTCAAAATTCAGCAAGTACATCAGGATATAGAGTGTAAGTTTTCCCCTTGTCATGCCCTCAGCTACCTTGCTTTAAAATAATTGAAAGATTGTTTAGTTTTGGAATGTCTTTACACATTTTCCCCAAAGTAGTGTTTAATTTTTTTCAGTTGACAGAGTCTGCTAGCTTTGCCATTAAGACAATTATATGGTAAATTCTTCACAAGTTACACCTTAACTAGTTGGGTTCTGCTACTTCTGAGTCCTTTCCTATGTCAAGTAATCAAGTCAAAGCCTTTCTTTTCCAATCACCTTACCTCACAAATAGAATCTTAGGGTAAGAAACTAAAACCTCAACTTAATTTTTAGAAGTTCTGCCATGAAAACCTATTCCATGGCCGGGCATGGTGGTGCATACCTTCAGCGCCCCACAATGAGCTCCAGCCAGCCAGAGGCCACATAGTGAAAATATGCTCTTCCAATGCTGTGTGTGTGTGTGTGTGTGTGTGTGTGTAAACGATTAGAATGTTTGAGAGGATCAGGAAAGTGTCTTTTTGGTAAGTAGAGGAAAAAGTAAATATGCAAATATCTAAACTCTTTACCCCCATGTTGGCTTAGTGGCATTTGGTGCTTTAAATATTGACTTGGGAAAGGAATGGTGATATCAGTTTCAGTCTGTGCAATCTTTTTTTTTATTTTAATTTCTCTTTTTTGTATTTTTGAGATGTGGACTTACTATGTAGCCCTGGCTACATGCCCAGCACCGTCTGTAGCCTTTAGCACATATTCTTGGGTTTTTCTTTTCAAAGGTTGAAATGCTGTTAGTATCAATTTTACTAAAGAGATACTTTCACCTAGGTTTGAATTTGGATGTGAAATGGGCGTTACTTTCTTTCCTGTATTTATTAAATTAAGCCTCTCAATCCCATTTATTTTTTGGAATATGCACACAGAAATAAATCTAGTTTATGGGTTTCTAGGGAGGACATAGGCAACTCTAGAAAATTGAGTGATTGTAGTTGAGTTGACTATGAAAGTGTAAAATCATGACAAAGTTGAAAATGTTTCTTTTCGTGTTGACAGTCAGTTTTTTTTGACAAAGCAACCTGAACTCTTAAAATTTAAAACTGAGCATCACCTTTTTTTTTTTCCTTTCAGTGAGAAAAAAATAAAAAAAATAAGAAAACAAAAGAGAATGCCGACTTCAAATAAAATCCTTACATTATCTGCTGATTTTTTTTCTTTTTCTTTCAGTGGCAGGGCTCAAGTCATCACTGGGAGAGAAGTTTGTTTTGAAAGTTTCATCTTAAACTTCAGAGATGTCTGTTAAACACCATAATTAAGCATGCTACAGGAGAAGCCATGTTGTCAAATGCCCAGTTAATCCACACAACTGTCTCTAACCCACTCTTTGCTGAAATGTTTAGTCCTTTTATGAAATTTAAGTAGGCTCTTTTAATCTTAACAGTGAACAGGCCTAGCCAGCAAGGTGGCCCAGGAGTGAAGACACTTGCTGTCAAGGCTGTCAACCTGAGTTTGAGCTCTAGAATCTACACGGTAGAAGGGAATTGGCTTTTGCAAGTTATCCCCTGACTTACACACACACACACACAGTGGCAGGCACACATGAACACACACACACACACACTCTCTAAATAAGTAAGTATGTAAATAAATAAATAAATAAATAAATGTGAAAGAGAACAATGTACATAGATTAATCTTGCTGAGTTAGAGTGCTGTGTAAGAATATAAGAAGTTAGGCAGACATGGAGGACAGGCAAAGTACATTACGGTGACATGAAGAAGACATGTTAGAACCCAGGCAAAGATCTGGGAAGCTTTTGCCAAGCTGGGGTCAAAAGACAAATTGTACTGATTGAAATCGGTTGCTCCCAATCAGCTGAGAGGCTTCTGGTAATTAGGAAATGGAAGTTGAATCCAGGACTTTTCCCCCAGCTAGTTGCTTCAAGGAGAGTATGGCATATGAGCTCAATCTACAGTCACATTCCCTCCCACTCTGTATATGCAGCAAGAGCCAAATACCTCTCCTGGGACCTTTTCTGGGACAGAGGTAGAGCTTCTCCAAAGCCAGAATGCCTGTGAGCCTCTGCGCAGGACATGGCTGTGCTGCTAGTCTCCTGAGGTGGGTGAGAAGTGGCTGACATTTCTCTATCCCTTGCAGTTGTTTCCAGAAGGACAGAAGCATAGGTATCCTCAGGGTTTCTGTGTCTATGCGCAATACAGATCTCTGCCAAGACTGACAGTCAAGTTACTCTCTATGCTGTTTCTGGATGCAGACTCCTTTATGATTTTTTTTTTAAATCATTCATGATTCCCTACCCTTTTCTAAGGACATTGGCTCCCCACCCTTTTCCTCTTTGTCTGCTTTATGAAGACTGAGAATGGACTGTCTTTGTCCATTAGGCTGAGATGTTTTCCTTGGCCTTGATCTTGGTATTGGCCCATCTAACAAAAACCAAAGTGAACTGAGAATTGAGTGAAAGGAAGGTCACCACTCCAAACTGAGCAATGATCAGGGTAGCATTCATTCTGTTATGACAGGGGTGTGTTCTGTATCTCTAAAGTTTTGTTATTTAAAGAGATTTTTAAGTTTTTTCTTAATTCTTTAGATGTTTATTTCAACAAATTGATTGTAGATCCTGTTATCAGTGAATTTACAATTCTGAACAACATATGTGTAACAGCAGTTCAGCTTAGAGTATACAAAATGTTGTAGCTAATGACAATGCTGGAGGAGGGGAGTGTGGAAGAGCGTCATGAAGGGAAGGACAACCATACCTGTTTAGAGAATTTAAGAAATTTCTTGGAGCAGTTTTGAGATGTTATTCCAATAATGAGAGACAGATGAGTTGGGAGTGGTTTGAGGGTAAAGAAAGATGAATCAGTGAATGAAAATCAATTCAATGAAGAGAACAGCATTCTTGATAGTACAAGGCCATGCTTGGGATTGACAAACAGACAAGAAACAAAAGGAGAAACAGTTAAGGAGCTTAGAAAGGTGGGTTAGGGTGAAAGTGCCCTTCATCTTGAATGCTAGGTTACTCAAGTTTGTACTTAACTATGTAAGCAGCATTTGAAGTCAGACATGGTTCAGCTGTTAGGAGCACCGGCTGCTCTCCCAGAGGGCACAGATTCCCAGCACCCACATGGTGGCTCCAATCTCAGGGGATCTGACTCCCTCTTCTGACCTACATGGGTGCACCAAGCACACACACACACGTGATGCATAGACAAACATGCAGTCAAAACACCCATACGCCAAATAATTAAAAAGACAGAATCAAAACCAATATATGCCAGTTATGGTGGCATATGCCTTTATTCCCAGCCCTTTGAAGGCAGAGACAGGCAGATCTCTGGGCGTTCAAGGCCAGCCTGACCTACATTGTGAGCTCCAGGATATGCAGGGCTATGTAGAGAGACCCTGTCTAAAATGAAGAAATAAAAACCATCTTGGTAATGTTTGGTTATCCATGAATGTGGCTTGTATGTATTTTGTCAAATGTAATGTGTTTCATGGTTTGGGATGTTAACTTGATTTCATTTTCCAGTCTACTCATTGCTAGTACAGTTGTCCCTCAGTATCCAAGGAACACTACTTGCTCCATGACCGTCCATTAATACCCCAAATCTGTGGGTGCTCAAATCCCTTATGAATGCTATAGTGTTTGTGTATAGCCTGTACGTACCCTTCCGGCGTTGTTTTTAGATTACTTACAATACCTCATATGACGTAGAAGCTGTGTAAACAGTTGTTGACATGCACTGCTTAGGAAGCAATGACAAGATGAAAGCCTCTGTGCTTCCTCACAGAAGTACCTGTCAGTAGGCTATCTAGTACACAATCTGTTGATGCGTAAGCCAGAGGTACAGAAGGCCAACACTCCTTTTGAGTGTGGAGGTTAAAGGCCAGGTCTTCACGAATGCTAGAGAAACTGAGCTGAAACTCCTACCTTCTATTTTTAATGTTGATTTTATATCCTGCGACCCTAATCAATTCACTTTTTTTGGTGCCAGTAACGCTTTTTCTTTTGGGATTTGTTGGGACTCTCTTTGCACATGATTGTGTTGTCAGCAAAAAAGTTCAATTTTTCCTTTCTGTTTGCCATTTCTTTCTTTTTCTTTCCTTATTGCACCAGCTAGGCCTGCCAAGTACAATGTTGAATAGGAGTGCTGAGAGCAGCCAGCCTTGTTCTATTCGTGGAGGAAAACATCCAGACTTTCACTATTAATTATGATGTTAGATGAGGTTTCTGAAAATATGCCCTTGCTGTAAAACACAAAAATCCTACTAAATACAGATTGTAATGACCAAGGACTTCAGGCTCCTGATCAGGTGGGCCAGGTCAGGGCTTGGAAATCATCTTCTGAGGTTTCCAGATGGGAGGTACTGAGCAAGTTACTTTCTGTGTCTTAGTTTCCCATAAAATGGGAATGGTGGTCATTTAATAGGATTGCTGTGAGTATGGCAATATAAAATATAAGGCATCACTCATCACTCCCCCTTCTTTTCCTCTTCTTCTTCACTGGGCCACTATGTGGCCCTGGCTAGCTTAGACCTCCTTATGAAGACTAGGTTGGCTTATGAACTCACAGATCAGTCTGTCTCTGCTTTACAAGTGCTGGGGTTAAAGGTGTATGCTACCAAGCCTATCTAAATGTTTCTCCTTACTAACCTAGACCCGTGTAAGCAGGAAGAGTGGGTAAATACAAATGTCACGTTCTGAAAGTATACTGAGTATGGAAAAGTTTACACACAACTATCGTTTTCACCCAGCTGTTCCTGCTAACCTGAGCCTGAGAGTTAGTGGGTTGTAGAGAGAGGAAGCTGGGTTGTGTAAGAGCGGTCCTGTTTTAGGAGAGCCCATGGGAGTCATGGACCTGGATGCTGACCTTGGGGGGGGGGCAGATTTGCTACAGATCATGATGGGTTTGTGAGTATGCTGTGGTCACCTTGGGTAGGGGGGAACGTCTGTGGTAAATACTGTTTTTCTGTTTCACAAATAAGAAGTCTAAGATCCATCCTCGTCAGTGTCTCTCCAAACATCACATCGTGCTTGTAGGGTGAATGAACTGCTGTAGTCCTGCCAGGTCGGTGTTTTGACTCCAGCGGATCGTGGCTTACATTTTACAGCTGTCAGGAGGAAGTTGCTGAAAGATCCTGGGACGTGGCTGAAAGCTTCTATATTTTCAAAGCAGGCTTCCCGACTCACCCTGATCTGATTCAGGGTTCCCAGACCTAGGGATGGGTTTCTTCATGCCTAAGTTGGGACAGATCTGATAGCCACTTATAGTCAGAGAAGTAATGAGGTCATGTCACAGGTGGCAGTTTTAGAGTTTCTGCATTTAATTTTATTCTAATTGATTTGTTAATTGATGTATAGAATCTGATGAAAGTATAAAAGTTTGCTTCTTAGATACTTAGGACAAGACTTCTTGCTTTGGGTTCTTTCTTTCTGTTGTTCCTTGCTGGCTGTAAAGCCTGAAGAATTATGCAGATTTTCTTGCAACCTTAGTACCCATCACCAGCATCACTTATGGACATGTCTCTGCCCATTTGCTTTTTGGCCTAGATGCATTTTGAAACCACTCAAATGACAGCCCAGGCCAAGGGACCAGAACCACTCTGGAAAGCGTCCTCAGCTGTTTCAATCAGGGCGGCACTTTGGCCACCAAGCATCTCTCCTTCAGGAATTTTCTGGAAGACCCACAGTCTCCTCGTAGCATCATCATTATTATGATTTGTGTGATAGAGGTTTTCACTGTGTGTAGTCCTGTCTGTCCTGGAACTCAGTATGTGTACCAGGCTGGCCTCATACTTACCTCAGTTCTCCTACTTTTCTGCCTTCCAAGCGCTGGGATTACAGGTGTGCGACCACAGTGCCTGGCTCGTTCCTTCACATTCTCGCAAGCAGCTCTCTTCTTTTCCTGAACTTCAGAATTCTCTATCGCCAGTTTTCTTCACATATGGCAATATTTTTGGTGTGGGTTTCCTTCCTGACTTGGTTAGTTGGCATTTTGAAGTACCTACCACTTTCTCCTGCCGCCCGAGCTTTCCAAATACTCTCCATCCTGGACTCCCACAGGCGTGTCGAGTGGTGCTTGTTTATCTCACCTGCTCATGCTTCAGGATAAACGCCTCAAGAGGCACGGCCAGGTACCATTTCTGTAGTAAGCGAAGAGCCCAACTTCAGAGTTTGCTGTACCTTTTTTACTTAGGGGGCAGCTTGGGGGCTTCGGGAAGCAGAGTTTCTTCGAGCCATCCTTTAACTTCAAAGAGAGGCAGATTTGCTATGTGTCTTGTTAACGTTCCTCTGTGGGGATCCCTTCTTTTTTATATGAGGCATTTTCTGCATCTGCTTGGTTGAAGTATTGAGTGGGAAATACGGGGGGGCTGGTGTAGTTTCACCATAAGGAATTCTCTTCTAGCGTAGTGCCAAGTGTGGAGGGCCACTGTCATGACCTCACAAGAGGCTCTGGAATTCAGCCTTCTTTGAGCTGGGGCTGTGGCCATAGTCTCAATATGTGGTCTTGCATGCTTGCTTAGACCATCATTGGGCATTACCAGCACCTCCTAATTGACAACTCTGGTTCTGGTCGGATTTATGTGGATTTAGAGAGTCGAGGAGGGTCTGTTTACAGCCACGATGGAAAGAGCAGAGTTAGTAGGTGATCATTCCATCTGAATCCATCCCTGGGAGAGAAAACAGCAAGGCAGTTCGTGGAACAGCTTTCCCAACTTTGTCGTCGCCTAATGCAACTGTGGGGAAAAGATAAGGCAAAGAAGAGCGAGGGGGGTAAGTCTCAGACCGTGACATGGTCCGTTTGTGAGAGTGAACCCAAGGCTCCTAGGTGAAGATTTTCTTTGAAAGGGTACAGGAGAGTCCCAAGACAACCTATGTGGCTGTTATGTAGTTGGTCTCTCTCTCATTTAATTAATTAGCTAATTTTTAGTTTTGGATTTTTTTTTCTGTCTGTCTGTTGAGATCTCATCTTCCTAAGTAGATCTAGACCTGCTTAAGCAGATCTAGAATTGCCAGTCCTACTGCCGCAGCCTGCCTGCTGAATTATAGGTGTATTCTGATTTACTGGTTTCCCATGCAGAGCCTCTTCTCCTGGGTTTCACTTACCCCCCTACCTGATGCTTCCAGCTCCTTCATCACCCCCCTTCCTGCTCAGTTCCTTCTGATTTGCTCACTCTTAACCTAAACACAACAGCTATTCATTCCTCAGCCCCACCGTTACCCCAAACACCAGAAAAAAAAAAGTTCCAGAAATTTCTACTCTGAAGTCCCCAACCCTTCCTTGGACTTTAGATCTCACAATCTCTACTGGAAGGTGGGATCACGACCTGGGATATGAAGAAGGTAAAGCTGGGTGTAACAAATCTGCTTGCATCTCCAGTGAGATTCATCGGCCTCTTCGTAGTAAGCATATTAAATTGTTTTGGCCGGATACTGACATTGATCCCTTCCAGAGGGCACCTCCAGGTAGTAGCCTGGGTGGTTGAGGTCAATGCTAAGAAGACCCTAAGCTGTGGACCTGGGCACCAAAGCTTTAAGTGACCTCTTCACTGAGATACTCTGAAGCCAACGTCTTTTTACCTTATACTTCCGTTTAACAAACTCACGGCTTAAGGAGCTGTTTTCAGGAACTCCACCACCCTCGCTTGTCATTCTACTGAAGCTGCTTCCCCTGAAGTGGGACCTAGAATTCTGGGAGAAGCATTCTTGGAGAAGCCTCGCACATCATCCTTGTGGGGCCCCGCCCAGGAGAAGTGCATCCTGGTCTGGTGGCTGTGCTGCTTGAACTCCGGGCAGAGCAAGACACCGCCACCTCTAATGCAACTCCTTGTTGCTGGGAAGTAGCGTGGAGGAGGGACATGGCCAACCCCAGGTGGGGAAGGTGTTTCAGTCTGCATTCCCACATGCAAATTACCTGAGTAGTTCCTGCTATGCATGGCTCACACTCAGCAGAGAGTAGAGCAGATGAGACTCTAGGGAGAGGAAACGCTATTCCCACCTCAGCCAACATCACCCTCGATTCTCTGTCTGCTCTGTCTCTGTTTTCTTCTGGGTGGTGGCTTGGGGCTAGGGAGCTCTGACAGATGATCTTCTTTAGGCCTCAGAGCCTGTTAGACAGAAGTTCAAGTTGAAAGCATTGGTTTTAGGAGTGCTCTGTGGAGGAGACACTTAAAACTTCAGTGCACGCCGAGGAGCTTCTTGTAAAGGAAAACATCTGGTGTGAAGAGCTCCAGTGAGTTCAGTGCTCTCTGGGCCATCCAAGGTCGTGAGCCACGGTTTTAAGTAGGAGAGCTTTAGCAGAGGATGGGGCTCAGTTGGGAGAGTGCTTATCCAGCATCACAGAGGCTGTGGGTTCAATCCCTAGCCCTATACCTTAGGGCTGGGCACATGGATCTCAGGCCTGCCAGAGCTATGTAGTGAAACTCTGTCTGAAAACAAACAAAACACAAAAACACCAAGAGAGCTTTTCTTTTTCTATCTTTCTAAAGTTGAACAGTAGCTTGATCATCTCAGAGATGTGGTTATTGCAAGAGGAAGACAGAGAAGGGATAGTGTTGCCCTGGCAACAGAGAGTAACCCAATGGGCCTGACTCCTATTCAATGGTCCAGAGATGAATATCTTCTGAAGGGTTTGTTACTCACAATTCTAAGTTTGGGGGAGGGGTTCCGTGCTGGCTTGCAGTTGACCTGGATGCCCTTAAAAGGTGAAGCTAATTTGTGGATCCTGCCATGAGCACTGTAATAACAAAGGTTCAGATTTTGGTTTTTCTGATGTCCTTACATGCTTTCTTTCCCTCTCTGGCCCTCTCAGATTATCCTAGTCATGGGCTCTCCTTCTGTCACCTCCTTATAAACAGCCTGCTTCCTAAGGGGCTGTCCTTACTTCTCCATTCATGTCACCTGTCTTGAAGGTCTCTCCTATTCCTAGCAGTTCAGTGAACTGTATGCTCTACAGCTGACTTTTCAGCCAAGTGAGTACCTCCTATTCCGTGGCTCCGCAGCCCTACCAC
Organism: Meriones unguiculatus; assembly: GCF_030254825.1. Taxonomy (NCBI): domain Eukaryota; kingdom Metazoa; phylum Chordata; class Mammalia; order Rodentia; family Muridae; genus Meriones; species Meriones unguiculatus. The sequence continues at coordinate 51,683,236 of NC_083350.1, forward strand.
CTGGGGCAAATTAATTAACCTCAGGTCCCTTTGTTGTAGAATGGAGCCAGTAACAGCAGCTCTCTTAGGGATTTGTGATAGGCCCTGGGAAGTTGCTCTGTGAGGAGTGCTTAAGTGAACCCTGCTCAAAGAGAACACCCAGTACAGGGGAAGTCTCTTCATACTGTTTGGTCCCAGGTTCTAACCATTCCTGACATACTGCTTAGGTTTTCTGTCGCCATAGTGGTTAAACCAATACCAGTTATTGGTTATATACATACTGTTGTTCAGTTCTGGGGATTGAGGAGCGTGGTTGGGAGGGACCTTGGCTGAGCTTCCTAACTGCGTAAGCAAGCAGAGCTGCGTGGCCACACAGAACACCCACAAGATCCAGCTTATTAGAAAAGAGTTGCTAGTGTCCTCTGGATTCAAGGGTCGGGGCCATACCCTCTGTCTCTAGAGAGAAGGAGTGTCAAAGGAAGTGTGGACATTATAGCATGGCTCTGGCACAGACAGCATGAAAAATGGTCGCTTCTACCCAAGAGCGTCCCCATCAAAATCTTCTTTATTCTCAGGGTCCAGGTCTCATTATGCAAATAAGGCTCAGGTGTAAATGGGATTCCTCTAATGTGGTTCCTTGGCTTGGTAAAGTCTGGACTTTCTTGATCTGAAGGCTGGGAACTAAAAAGACAAATCTGAGTTCTGAACCCACGTACAGTGCTAGGACAGGTAGAAGATAACTGCTGTCTATGGCTCTTTAAAAACAAGGAGCAGTGCTTGCATTTTAAAATTACTCTTCCTCACTATCCGGTCCCAGCTCTCTGGGTACTGAGATTGCAGGTGTACACCGCCATTCCCAGCTCTAAAGTGACTTCACTTGTCAATCTAAGTTTTGAAATAATTTCAGACTTACAAGAAAGTTGCAAACACAGTAGAGCATCCACAAATATCCTTTGCCCAATTTCCAAAAATTATACAGTGTATAAAAATATCAAACCAAGAAGCCGACAGTTGCCGGGTGGTGGTGGTATTTGACACCTTTGATCCCAGCACTCTGGGGTAGAGGTAGGCGGATCTCTGAGCTTGAGACCAGCCTGGGCTACACAGAGTAACCCTATCTCAAGGAGGAGGGGGAGGGGGAAGAGGAGAAGAAGGGGAAAATAAGAGAAGGAGGAAGAGAAGAAGGGGGAAAGAAAAGGAGGAGGATGAGGAGAAGGGGGAAAGAAGAGGAGGAGAAGAAGGAGGAGGAGGAGGAGAAGGAGGAGAAGGAGGAGAAGGAGGAGAAGGAGGAGAAGTCTACAGTACGGATACAAAACTGTTAACTAACCTGCAGATTGCATTCTGATTTTGCCACTTGTCCAGCTAATGGCTTTTCCATAGACCAGGTTCCAATTTAGTACCCCCTTCACCTGCAGCATCACGCTTCTCCTTTTCTCTAGGGTAGATGTTTCCATTTAGGAAAGGGAATATCTGTCTGTAGCCCAGGAGCAGCTCTGACAAACAGCCGGCGTCTAAGCACAGAGGTACCGACTGGAGTGATTTCCACTGTTCCCATCCCATGGTTCTGTCATTAGCTCCCTTTCTCCACAAAAATGCAACTTGGGTTTTTAACGAAGTTGCTCCAGCAGCCTACCTCATGTCAGTCCAGGCTGGTAGCATTCCCGCTGGTACGATTCTTTCCTAATGCGTGCCTTCCTACTGGCTGTCGCTGTGGTCACTCTGTCAGATAAAACCCACAACCACAAGCCTTACCAAGATCAATTGTTTCCTATGTTGAGCGCCTGGGGTGGGCAGGGTGGGGTGAGGTGGACAATGCTTTTCAGATTACTGGAATTCCTATTCTGGGAAGAAGTGAGACACATCCTAAAATTCTAGATGGGCCTTTTTGTCTGTCTCAAGATTCCTAGAGACATCGACTTTGCTCTTTGTGGGATCTTCAGTTAAGTCCACTGGCTTCTTCTCATGTCCTCTGTCCTTTCCTAACAATTTCTATCAAGCCCTACCTCCCCCACCAAACTACTACAAAACTCAGAATCATCTGTGGCTTCTTTTTTGTTTGTTTGCTTGAGGTAGGGTTTTTCTGTGTAGCCCTGGCTGTCCCAGAACTCACTTTGTAGTCCAGGCTGGCCTCGAACTCAGAGATCCACCTACCTCTGCCTCCCAAGTGTTAAGATGAAAGGTGGGCACCACCATCACCTGGCATCTGTGGCTTCCTTTCACACCCACCCCCTGAATGCACCCGTTGACAATTCATGGCAGTTTTCAGTGCTGTGCTGTCCCCTCAGCACAGTTGTTATTCATAATGCTCTAGCTGGCATCACCCCACCCAGGTGGCCCCTAGAGCTGCAAGCAGAATGCCTCATCTCTCTCCTCTCCCATCTACTACCTATTGTTAGACTTGCTTTCTAAAATAAGATCTCTCTTTCCAACCCAGAAATCTTAAATAACCTCTTCACACTACCTATGGAATAAAGGAAACCTTCTTATGGCATGCAGGGCTTCCACAATTCAGCTCCCACCACCCTAAGCCTTTTAGCTCACTCTTTCTCGCCCTTGCTCTGTTAGATCCAAAATGTGCTGCTTAAGAATTCCAAATTGTGCATGGTTTCTTTCGTTCTTTTCTTTTTAGATTTGGCACTTCTGTTCTGTCCTGTTTCTGTGACTTGGTGCAACTCTCCCTAGTCAGTGAGTTCTTAGTGTCCACACCCATGCCCAGCTCAGACCTAAAGCATCTCACAGTATTTCCAAGTCTCTGCAGCAGTTCATGGCTTTTCCATGCAGTCATGGCAGGAGAGCGGTGCGTGTTCTCTGCGCTATGGGCTTCTTAGGTGCAAGATGGAGCTGCAGCTAAGGGTGCATTGCATTTTGCTTGTGTGTGTGTGTGTGCGTGTATGCCTTAAGATGTCTTAACAACTGCTTGAAGAGCAGTTGTTACCTTAGCACTTTGCCTTGGGGTTAGAACTGGCCATCGGGGATAAGCCTCATTCACTTGGAAGGAGATGGACATGGAAGTGTTACGTGATGTTAGTGGATAATATGATGTCAGTTGTGATAGTCACTTCAGATGAAAGCCAGGAGTTAGCTACAAAGTAAGCCAGGAGTTAGCTGCAAAGGGCCGTGCTGGATTTTTTTACCCTCATCATTGTAGCTGTTCTTCATATTATTACTAAACACTAAACGCACATACTAAAATAAAGTATGAGTCTTTGATACATGTTTTGGGTTATTTCTTATTAACTCCTATGGGTAGCATCTTAACTTGACATAGGGGCAATAATAACTTCCTGGTTTTGTCTGCCACTGTGCCCCTGTCACCTTCATGATGATGCTATGCATTGGAGCTCATTAAGTATGAGTTGAGGTGAAAATCAAGGAAGAATTGATTTCTTTTCCTTTGTGCCTCTATGGGCATCCACATGTTTCCCACCCAAGGAACACAGCCAAGGATGCTGTTTCAGATCAGCATGGCTGGGTACCTGGCCATCCCTGTGGTCCCAGCTACTCAGAGCACTGAACAGGAAGATTGCTTGAGGCTAGGAAGAGCAGTGCGGCTGAGACATTGGGTGTGGAGGAGAGAGAGAGAACGGTGCTATCAGTCCAAGGTGAGAGAGGGCTCATTCAGAACAAGTGATTTATCCATGCTCCTCTTGAGACTCTGTACTTCCTGTTTCACATGTGTGGACAGTGACTGGCAGCAGGTGGGTGGCAGGTTTGCAGTCTGGATCAGGCTATCAGAAGTGGCGGCCCCTTACTTTAGGGCACTAGGCTCCTGGCCCTTAGTTGAGGGAAGAGGAGGCTCCTCAGGCCCCGACAGTTGCGGGAGTTTGTTTTCAAGTGATGAGAAGCCTTCCTGGACATCTGCTTCCCCAGGCCCAGGCCCAGCCGCCGCATTCTGTGTGCCCTTGTGCAGGTTGTACTCACGCTTCAGGCTTTGTTTTCGGCAGGCAGATCGTGGCTCCTTCTTCAGCTGTGAGAACTGGGGAGGAGAGTGTTTTAAGCCAATTAGGTAAGTGGCATGGTACCAAAATAGAGCCCCACATGGGCTTATTGTTTTTCTTTGAAATTTTTTAGCAAAACCCGAGGCTAGGGGAGATGCTGGATATCTGGAGAGCTATATCTCTCCTTGATTCCAGGCTTCCCCTTATTCCATTCTGAGTGTGAAACACAAGCACTCTCCGTCAGTCTGTGATTGTGATAATTGGATGGGAGGGGTTGGGGCAATTTAGGAAGATGACGGGGGGCCTGACCTCCTCCTGCCTTCAAAATTCACAGAGGGAGAATGGGGGAAATGATGAATAGTTGATCAAAAAGTAGGGCCAGTCCCTCCTAAATTGGGACAGCCGGGCTCTATGATGAAACCCGTTTTACTCTGTTTGTAGCCCTCAGGACCAGACACTATGAAAACAGAAATTAAACTCTGACTTTGACAGCTCTCTTCTCATGGTGAGGGTAAGGCACCCCTCTCTGTCCTTGCCTGCTGTGGATTATCTAGGGGAATATGAAAGGAGGGGCGTTTGCTGGATCCAAGAGACTGGATTTTAGAGAAGAGGTAGATTCTGGGGATGTGTGTTTCGGAGGATGTTGGATATGCTTATGGTTGGCCTTTGGCTCGTCCTTGGAGGTTGTGTTTTCGCTAGGGCCAGCTCAAGGTGACCTCCTTGTACTCTGTAGACAGGAGAGTTAGCCTGCCTTATCTCTCCGATGTTCCTGAGAAACTGATTTTGCTACAGGGCTGAGCGAACCATATGGCAGCTAGATTACAGAGATTGTTGGCGCTTGTCACAGAAAGAACAGGCTTTTTGGCTATAGCAAGTCCCCCCAGGTAGAGGTGCCATGCCATCTGTGATCTCAGCATATAGAAACAGCTAGGTAGGTATGCGGTTCCGTTCTCATCCACTTCCTGCCTCCAAAGTGAAGGGAGAGGCAAATTCTAAATCAAATACTGGTTAACAGAGGAGATTTTTGTTTTGTTTTGATTTTCCTCCTTGATTGTTATTTCTTTGAAGGATATCATGGGAGTCTATAATTTGCATTTCTTGGCTTTGAAAGGTTTAAAGTCTACTTGGGGATATCAGACTAATAAAGTAACATAAAAGCACAAGGTACAGTGGTGGCATGGAGTTAGAATAGACTCTAGAGTCCATGGACGCTGAAGCACAAGTACAGCCGGAAAGTCTGCAGGATAGGGCTAGCCTTGGAGGATGAACAGATTGGAGGGGTTCGGAGGATAGAGTGAAGACGCTGCTAGGCTGAAAGAACAATATGAACAGAAGTAGAGACAAGCAAGGGGACTTTTACAAGACCATGAGGAATTAATATGGTTGAAGTGAAGACACAGGGAGATAAGATTAAGAAAGCGCAGTGGGACCAGATTAAAGAGGGTCTTTAGGTTCAGACAAAAGAATTTAGGCTTGGCTCTGAAGGTGATAGGGCATCATTGTAGGTATTGCAAAGATATGATACAGGGAAAGGAGTGCTTGGCGATGCTTTGTGCATACAATTCTGAGCAGACTGCAGTTGTGTCCTGGAGCTTAAACAGGCAGTTATAAAGTTCTCGAAGCCCTGAGGAAGAGATGGGTAAATTAGGTGTATTTTCTTTGCCTCCCCCCCCCCACTTAAATACAATATCTCTGTATATAGCCCTAGAATTCCCTATGTAGAGCAGACTGTCCTCAGCCCTACAGAGATCTGCCTGCCTCTGCCTTCTGAGTGTCAAGATTAAAGGGAAGCACCACCACTCATGGCAGATATTTTCTTTCTAGAACCTGGGAGATTTGAGCATGAGCTGAGCAGCAGGCACAAAGGAGATAAAAAGGTCAAGGTTTTTATTTCAGAAAGCTGGAAGTAATAATAGTGCCATTAACAGAAATGGTATAGTTATAGGAAAAGGTAATTTTATGGGGAAAATGATGAGTTTGGCAATGACTTTATTTACCTAATAAATACTTGTATGACATTTGTTAACGTTCTTGGCACCATTCAAATCACTTTATAAATGATACCTCATTTAGTTCTCATCATAACCACGAGGAATGAATAGTTATTATCTTCTTTATTACAAAGGTAGAAACTCAAGCACAGAGATGTTAGTAATTTTCCAAGACCAGTGTACATGACAGAGACAAGCTTCTGAAGCCACGCTTAGGCTCCCTCTTGTTGGTGGGAGACTCCATGAAAGGTTATAGTGGTCCCCTGAATGCTTCCCCTGTGTGCAGCCCTTCTCAGGGACTGAACAGGGCGGCATTTGTCAAATTCTGCGCAAGCATGCTAAGATTGTGTGCTATAAAAGAGGGGGACTGTTGAGAGGACAGAGGGAGGGTGGGTCCATAATCAGCTAGGGCTATCAAAAAAAGGCTTAAAGAAGGAGAATAGAGATAAACCCTGATAGGTGGGCCAAGGTGATTTTGGATAGTTGATGATAGGGGCAGAACACTCCTGGAGACACAAAATCCTGAATAAGATCATGGTGTGTGGGAGTTCAAAACGTATTTTGAGACTAGGGCTTAGCATAGCACCCAACTCAGCACCCTGCTCTGTCAGTGTGAACTAGGAGGGGACTTGGCTTTAGTTAGGCCTCAACAGGAAGCATGAGTTGGAGATGCAGAAGAGGAGGGGGCTGAGACCCCCCCCCCCGATGGAGAAGCAAGAGCCTGTGTGATGGGATTTGACTGAACACAGAGGATTCAGAGAAACGAGGATAGGCTCTTGATGGTGTCAGGGCAGAGGACCACTGGAGGGATGGAGCAGGGAAACCTAGGAGGGGCAGCTTTCCATTTTGTGCATGCAGATCTATAACAAAGCTGTCCTTTTTTCACCATGAGCCTGCTGTCTCTAAAAGAAGGCCTACGACTTCCGGGTTGACATCTGGTCACCTGCCATACTGGAAGGCCACTTCTGCCTTTCAGCTTTTCTCCTTTCCGGGGGTCTCCAGCCTCCTGGGGTTCTGTGGAGCTCTCACTGACCTTGCCGCCTCCATATTTAGGAAGCCCAGTGCCCTTCTGTCTAGACTCAAGAAAGACCTGACAGAACACCAGGGCATGCTCATGCTGTTGGCTCAGTCTACTGACTGACTTTCCTGAGCCTGTTTTTCCTAACTGTACAATAGGACTAGCAATATTTGCTTTGCTTTCCTAACAGGGAGCAGGGGAGGTAATGAATGTGAAGAAGCTAGACAACTGCAAAGCGCTGTATCAAGGCACACCCATGGTCTTTAGAGCCATGTGCTCACTCTTACAGGTGAGTGCTCAAGTAGCGCATTTTGCATAACCCGTTTGCCATCCCTCTGCCAAGACCTTCAAGGGCGTGGCCATAGAGCAGGAGTTTGAGACATGGGGGTAGAGTAAAATTTCCTTGGGCAGATGCATCTTGTTTCATTGGCTCTAAGAGGAACTCAAGCTCTACCTCTCCCCCCCCACCCCCCCGACAAAGTTGGCATCTCCAAAGTCTATGTGGCTTTTGATGGCTGTGAGGGCATGAGGTGGATCACGATGCCTTTGTTCTGGGAGGCAATGGAAATTTTCTTTCTTCCTTTCTATCGCTGAAAGCCATTTTACTTCATACTTAGCAAGCTGAAATCTCACTAAAAAAAAATGCATTGGGAGGCTTCTGCCATCTTAGTAAGTATGGAACTCAGTCTGCTTTTGAGTGTCTTGCAGCACGTCACGGTCACTCTTTTTCACTGTACTGGAAGTAGAATGTTGACTTGCACCTTGCGTACCTTGATCTCAACACATACTCTGTGTATTGATTTTCACAGTCTCTATTGGCAATTTTAGTGTCTTTTTCTCTGCCCTACTAGGAATGGAAGGCACAATGCATTTTGATGAACAGGTAGCTTTATTACCCTGGCTTTGGCAATTTGATGCTCAGAGTGTTATTAGGGAACTAGATCCCTCACCAACTAGCCTTCCATGCAGCTTATTTTCAAGAAGAATTCTGTTCTTGTTTTTGTTGGTCTTTCTTTCTTTCTTTCTTTCTTTCTTTCTTTCTTTCTTTCTTTCTCTCTCTCTCTCTCTCTCTCTCTCTCTCTCTCTCTTCTTTCTTTCTTCCCTTTTAAAAGCTCTCAGCTGCCACTCTAAATCCAAAGCCTCCTAGCGAGGACCAGTTCTTACAGGTTAGGTTTCCCGTTGATTGTTTGGGAGTAAGCTTCCCACTTCAGATGGCTGGTCAGCGTGCCTACCTGCCTGCCTTCTGGTCTTTTCGCTGCTGTCCGGGAAACATAGATAGAGAGTTTATGACTATGAATGTTAAGCCATGTCCAGTGTGGCAACACACCCCCGAATCCCAGAATTTACTCAGGAGGCAGGGACGAAAGAATTGTTGCAAGTTCCAAGCCAGCACGGACCACAAAGTGAGTTGTAGAGCAAGGACGTGGTTCGGTGGGTCAAGGCACTTCCCACCAAGCCTGGTGACCTGAGTTCGATATCAAGAAGCCATATGGTAGAAGGACTGAAAGGACCACCAGCAAGTTGTCCTCTGACCTCCATGCAGCGTAGCTCCCCGTAAACCACTACCAACCCCTGCCCCAAATAAGTAAGTTTCAGGGCAGACAGGGGTATCTACACACGGTGAGACTCTACCTCAAAAGCCCCTCCCAATCCAAAAGATCACGAGCCCTCGGGTTAGTGGGTGGTACTGAGGGGCACTATCGCATACTGAACATGCACTTTTTTAGAAAGAAAAGTTTTTCCAAGACAGGGTTCCTCTTTGTGTATCCCTAGCTGTCCTGGAACTCACTCTGTAGACCAGGCTGGCCTGAAACTCGCAGAGATCCACCTGCCTCTGCCTCCCGAGTGCCAGCCCACCACAGCTGGGCTGACCATGCACTGTTACAGATGCCAGCTCATTTGGTTCTCCCAACAACACGGAGGTGGGAGATGGCCGTTCTCAATTCTACATCTAGGAACCTCAGGCTCGGAATGGGTGAGTTCCTGGCTGGTGTTGCTAGTTATGACCGATGGTGTGGTTCTGAAGCCCCACTTTCTAGGGAGAGTATGAAAACAGGGAAGTTGTAAATGGATTATTAGCTCTTTCTGAGTGCTGGGCTATTTCCTGCTACAGTGTGGGTGACTAGGTGTGGTTTTCTGAAGGGTTCTATGATTTCTTCCTTTGCATTGTCCAAGTCTGGGAACAGGATGGCTGTTGGAGCTGTGCTGTGTTCTGCAGACTCCGTCCGGGCCTTCTGTGGCCCAGCTTCTAGTGGCTCCTGATTCAGGTCAGATGCAGCATGATGCCCTAGAAATAACGGGGTTTCTAGCCCAGCGTGACTCCCTTGAGCCCTGAGCCTGTGAGGGCACCATTGGCAGTACCTCTCCCCAGAGCTGTGTTTATTTCTATTATGTCATTTGCTTATTATAGGCAGCCCGCTAAGGGTTACTTATCGCCTCCCTGTGGTGCCCTGCCTTTCCCTCCCCCTCTGTCTTCCCTGATGCTTCGGGGATTTTGGACGATAGGGACCTGGGAGGCAGAGTTCTCCATGGGCCCCCTTTCTCTTCTTCATTCAGAATTCAGTTTCTCTGCTCATAGTCCCTGCAGGACAAGACTTTGTCAGGCCCCGTGAGTGAGAGTATTGTTCCTCTGTGGGCTGAGGAAGGAGTGACTCTTTCCTCAGGGCAGAAAAGCAAGCAGACAAGGGAGAGCAGGCCTGAGCCGAGCAGGGATGTTGGTCTGGATCTGCAGGAGTCAAGTGCTTGGATTTGGCAGGCTCTGTGTTCTGGTGTTCTTCTTCCTGTCACCTTGGCATGCACTTGCTCCTCTTAAATCTTTATACATGAGGGCTGTTTTTGCAGGTCAGGCTAGGAGACACTTATGAAGTCTGGTCCTAGAGTCACTGTCCGTGAGACAGCGAGTTGGAGACATGGTCCTAGATTCCAGTCACTGGGAGCTGTGGGGTAGCTGGCTGGCCAGTGGCAGGCTGTCATTTCCTTTGTTAGGCAGCCTCTGTCTGTCTGTCCTCCCTTAATGTCACCACAAGAAGGACCAGGGCTGTTCTTCCTATGAACACAGCTGTCTCCCCTGCGGGCCAGTGCTTTGTGACTCCCACTTCAGTCATTTCAGCCACTTTCCCAGTTTGACCTGAGCTGTCTCCCAGAGATCCTGTCTCATCCCCATGCAGAGCCTGGCTTGGGGTAGCCCTCCTTTTATCTTGTTCTGATTTGGGAGCACTGCAGAGGAGGGAGTGCCATCTTGAACTGGTGTGAGATGGGACTAGGGAAAGCTGTTTGCTTCCCTGGACCTCACTGCTTGCCAAGAATGCTGGGGCCTGTAGATTTTGAGATGTATTCTGGAAAACATAATAGATGGGTTTCCTTCTTGGTTTTGAGAGATGAGTGTAAGCCGGCCTTTGTGCCCAGCATCCTCACCTCCCTTGTGGTGGTTTGAATGAGAATGACCCCCTCATCGCTCTCCCCCTGTCCCCTCCCCCTCACCATAGGCACATATATGTGACCACTTGGTTCTCAGTGGGTGGAGCTGTTGAAAGGTGTGGCCTTGTTGGAGGAGAGGTGTCACCGGTGGGAGGGCTTTGAGTTTTCAAAAGCCCTTACCATTTCCAGGTAGCTCTCCGCCTCCCACTTCTCAGATAAAGATAAGCTCTCAGCTACTGCTCCAGTGCCATGCCTGCCTGCCTGATGCCATGCTCCCTACCATAATGGTCATAGACTTGACCTCTGGAACAGTGATTCCCCCAATAAATTCTTTCCTCTATGAACCGCCTTGGTCGTGGTGTCTCTTCACAGACATAGAAAAGTAACTAAGACATCCCCCCTCTTGCACTCATCCTTCTCTGAAGTCAGGTCTTTCTCCCTAGCCTATGGTCAGTTCCTCCCTTTCTTTCTTCTCAGGCATCTGATCCGGCCGGTTTCCTTTCTCTCTGTCACGTCCCTTTCTTTATTTCTGTGCAGTCTTTTCAACCCGCTCATGCCTCCCTCTCTTTAGTTGACACCTCTTTTTTTTCCCCCTTCTTCTTCATGATCAAACTTCTTTTTTTTTTTTTTTAATGATCAAACTTCTTGAAAGAACAGCCCATACAGCTGTTCCCCTCTTCCCAACCCCAGCTTCATCAAAACAGCCCTAAGTGAAATTCCAGTCCCTAACCCAGTGGATGTGTGCCATTCCTCAGTTTACCTCCCCTCCCAGCACTTTGGAGCTGTTGACTAATTCTGGTTTTTGGAAATGGATTCTTCCTTTGATTTCTGTTTTTGCATTCCATTTCCATTCTTAGTCTGCCTCCTACAAATTCAATATTAGCATCCATTGATCAGGAATGTTTTACATTTTATATAACATGTACATTTTATATAAATCATATATGTTTCATTATAGACTATGATCCCAAGTGCAGAGATTATAGGTGTGTCACTATGCCCTGAACATTTTTATATTATGTGTCAGAGTGTTTTGTCCTCATGTCTGTCTGTGCATGCCTGGTGCTCACAAAGGCCTGAAGACCATGTGGATCCCCTAGAGCCGCCAGGCAGGTGCTGGGACTATAACACGGGTCCTTTGGAAGAGCAGATAGGGCTCTCAACCACTGAGCCATCTCTCCAGCTGGCTTTTTGTACAGTTGACCATGACCCGCCAGTGAGGTCAGGTGTGGAATGTTCCACCTGCTCTAACTATTTTTGTGTGTGACTTTTGAGCTCAGATGCAGACTCGCTTTCTTGCTCACCTCTTCTTGCTCGCTCATGGGTGTCTTAAAGCTCGCATAGATCCCAAACTAAACTAATATTGCTCCTTTCCCGGTTGCTTTCCCCAAAGTGTTCCCTAACCGCTTAGGTTGTACTTTCTTAGGGCCGTTTCGTTCACCCTACATCTTACCATGTGCACGCCCCCAGCTATCGTGAATCTAGCTGCTAGTCTACTGGAATCATCCATGGTAAATGCTGATGGCCTTTTACCTGTTCATCTAAAGTTGGCTGCTGCCTCATTTTCCACATGGGAAGCTTTAAAAACCAGAAGCTCAATTACTCCTTACTCTGTTATCCCTGGCCTGTTCCAAACTCCTCTCTGTCTCCAAGGCCCGGGGTGGTCTGGCAGCATCGTCTCTCTTCCCTCTAAGCACTGGCCACGTTGGCTCCACATGACCTGACTCCTGCCCTGAGAGCGTTGTACTCACGCTTTGCTTTCTCTAAAATGTCCATGCTTTTCCTCATGTAGAGAACTGTCCTCAGCTCAGTTCTTTAAGGAGTGTTTTTTTGGGATCCCAGAGAAGGTAATAGTTCTGTTACAGGATTATGCCTCCTTCCATATTCCTCTAGCACCAAAAGCCTGTTTGATGTAATCGCCTACTTCCTGATATATGATTTTTGTGTGTTGTTGTTGTTGTTTGTTTGTTTGTTTGTTTTTACCTGTTATTTACGCAATGCCTGGCACACAGTTGGCATAGGACAGATTTAATTTTATGAATGGCTGGCAGCTGAGCTGTGGAGGAGTCAGTCAAGATGAGTTTGCAGGGAGGGATATGGAGAAGATGTTATACTCCCCTACCCTTTTTTTTAAAATTCCAAGACAGGTTTCTCTGTGTAGCCCTGGCTGTTCTGGAACTCACTCTGTAGACCAGGCTGCCCTCAAACTCACGGAGATTCCGCCTACCTCTGCCTCCCAAATGCTGGGATTATAGGTATGCACCACCACCGCCCAGCTCAGTGCTGTGCTCTTAAACTGTCACTTTAAAGAAGTCAGTGATAGGGCTGGAGCTCAACAGTTAGGAGCGCTTGTTGCTTTTCCAGAGGGGCAGAGATTAGTTCTCAGCACTCACTTCAGGTGGCTCACAACCACCTGTCACTCTCTCTTCAAGGGCCCCAATGCCTCTGGCCTCTCAGGGTGCCTGCACTCATGCACGAATACCCCCCCACAGACACATGCATGCATGTGCGCGCACACACACACACACACACACACACACTAGCACATATTTTAAAATAATAAAAATTGTTGGGTGTGATAGCACATGCCTTTAATCTCAGCATTCCAGAAGCAGAGGCAGAGGCAGAGGCAGACAGATTTCTGTGAGCTTGACCTTAGCCTGATCTTCTTAGTGAGTTTCAGGACAGCCAGAGCTACATAGTGAGACCTTGTCTCAAATAAATAATTAAACAAACAAATAAGCAAATAAACTAATAAAAAACAAAAAAGAAATCAGTAATAATTCAGTTTTATAAGAATCATACAATTGCAGTATCTGATCCAGAATTTTTTCTATTTATTTATTTATTTATTTATTTATGGACAGGGCCCCACCTGTGTAGCCCAGGCTGTCTTTGAATTCATAATCCTGTTGCTTCAGACTCTCAAGTACCAGGATTAGAGGCTAGACCATCATGCCTAGAAACAAAAATTTAATTTTAAATGTGAGAAACTAAGAGCCGTTTGACTGGCCATCACCTGCCCAAGATTGTAGGAGGCCATCGTAGGAAGTTATAACTCCTCTCACCTGAGGTCCAGGTTTCATACAGACTCCTCCACTCTGCACAGACCCCTTTGCCTCTCCTTTAGGTGGCAGCTCTGTATTCTCCAGTTGAAAGCAAAGTCTGGGGCCAAAAAGACCGAAGCTTCCTCCCTGACTTGGGGATGTGCCCTGTTGAGTAGGAGCCAGCCTGTCCTACAGAGGCAGCAGAAGGATCTATTTACTGCGTTCCCCTCCCCCAGGGTGGGATGAGCGACAGGCTGTAAATCTATCTGACCCTGTACCAGCCTTTCCTATTGAGATGTGAATCCTTGAAAGGAGAAAAACAACGGGTATGTTTGTTGAAGTAACTTGATTTTCTAGTTCCTGGGTTATCAAAACTTGGGGCCTGGAAACCTGACATGAAAGTTTCCTGGCTTGCACCCACTACTTCTGGGATCCTGGTGTCCAAGGACAGAGTTCTTACCCCTGAAAACTCCCTCCCTGTGCAGTCTGATGGCAAAGCCTGCAGGGAAGCCTTTCTTCAGGAAGTAATCTCTCTCTATTGCACTTACCTGCCCACTTCATTCTAGCACCCAAGACTTGCATCCTGATAGAGTCAGGAAGTGGCTGTGGAGGACGCTCAGGATTCTGACACCTCACATTTCCAGTCTCCCCTCACTCATTTTCAATTTAGCTAACATTTACTGAATCCCGATTAATGTACTTCGTATTGGGATTATGAAAAGAAGCAAGTCACAGCCCCACTCATGAGGATCTTCAAGCCCAGTGATTGACTGCTTCATTTATTCAGCCACTCATTAATAAAATGTTTGGGAGACATTGGATACGCACTAGGCATTTACCACTAGAATTCTTTATCCATTCAACACTATTTGAGTGTCTCTTCGAATATGCTTCCAGGTGCTTAGAGTTATGGACAGGTTGTGCCTTGTGGAAATTTACTTTCCGGTGAGGGGAGAACAGTGACAGAAAAATTGTAATAAATGTGTAAATTAGGTATTGTTTGGAAAGTTGTAAGGGTTGTGAGGGGAAAAGAAGGACCAGACAGAAGCCACGGGAAGTGTGGAGGGGGTTCTATTTTCAAGAGAGTGGTCTTGGTGCACCTGCTGACACAGTGGTATAACAGCAACGGCACAGCCTAGAAGGAGGTGAGGATGTCAGACATGTAGATATCTTAGTGAGAGGAATCTCTGGCAAGGGAAGTCTCAAGGAGGAAATATGCTTGACATGTTGGGGTCACAACAGAAATGCCCCTATGGCTGACGTGGAATATGCTGAGATTAGAGAAGCAATGGAGGGAGGATTTAGCTGCGAGGATTTAGCTTTTGCTCTTAGAGGAAGAAAAAAGATCCACTAGGGGTTTTGAGTCTCAGAGAAATATACTCTGGCTCATTTGACAGGGATTACAAAAGTGTGACTTTTTTGAAGCTAGGCTTTCAAGTGGGAGGCCAGTTGAGAAGGCATCAGAAAGCAGGAAGAGAGAGAGGATGGTAGTTCACTGACTAGGAAAAAAAAAGAGAGAGGCTGGGTTTGGGGTATGTTTAAAAGATAAAGTCTAAATATTTCTTGGTAAATAAAATGCAGAGTAGGGAGTAAAAAGTAAATGCAAACCTTTCGACCTAAACAACTAGCAATGCTGAGATGGGGGCGATTGAAAAATACATAAACACCGAGGACAGTTAAAGACCTGGGTTTCCACGAGGGTGGTCATGTTACGCAGAGGACAAGACATAGGCTTGGATCGTAAGCACATTCATTTTGAAAGCTAGGAAAACTACCAGGTTGATGAGATCAACAAATCAGTGAGTGTAGCTGGTAGAAGGAAAAAAAAAGAAGTTTAAGAACTGAGAGTGAACATGAGAATGTTCAGAGGGTGGGGGAGAGGAGAGCCAGTGAAAAGACTGAGAGGTGATAGGCGAGGTCAGAAGAAACCGAGAGCGTCGTGAGCTAAAGTCAAGTGAAGATCAAGCCCTACAAAGGAAGGAGCAGTGGGCAGAGCCCCGGGCTGCCAAGGAGCCTAGAAGGATGAGCAGCAGACTCACTAACCACTGGCTCGGCAACGCTAATGTCTCTGGGAATCTGACGGAGCAGGCACGGTGTGGTGGTGTCAGTAGAGCCTTAACTGAGTGGATTTAGCAGAACATGAAAGAAAAACGATTCGTGGAGAAATCTGCTGTAAAGGGGAGCAGGGTGGGGGGCTGACAGTCATCAGGGAAGAAGAATTGGGAGACTTTATTGTTCTTTATTCTAGTAAGGTGCACATAGTACCAAATTTACCCACTTAACCGCTTTTTTAGCTTGCTTCTCTGTTTCTGAGACAAAACACTGACCAACAGCCACTTGGGAGGAAAGAGTTTATTTGGCTTTAAGCTTGCAGACCATCATGGAGGGCAGGAGATCAAGGGGAGGACCTGGAGGCAGGAGCTGAAGAAGAGAGCATGGAGGAAGGCTGCCTGTTGGCTTGCTCTGCCAGGTTCTGTCTGCTGGCTTTCTACTCTAGTCCAGGCCCACTTTCTTAGCAAAGGTACTACCCAGTGGGTTGGACCCTCCCAGGTCAATTAGCAGTCAAGAAAATGCTCTACCAATATTCCCAGAGGCCAGTCTGATGGAGGCGATTTCTCAACTGAGGTTTCTTGTTTCCAAGAGTGTCAAGATGGCCACCGAGGTTAGCCATTGCATCTGCTTTATGTGTAGGGTTCCGTGATGTTACAGGAGTTCAGGTTTTCATACAGCCTTTCTAACTGCCTTTCATCTCCAGAACTGGTTCATCTTTCTAATCTGAAACTCGTATTATTCTTTTTCCACATGGCAGATGAAACAGCAGGCTGATATTCTGGTGGGAATGAGCCAGCTGAGAGGAGGAAATTAGTGATGTGGGGGTGGGGAAATGCTGAGATGCTCTCCTTTGGTAAGGAAAGCCAAACTCTGGCTCTTGGATCATGGACCCTTTATCTCAGTTACAGGAAGGAAGGCAGACTTAACTGTGGGTGCTGCCAGGTACGTGAACACTGTGGTTGGGAGTCTGTGGAAATTCTCTTCTGACTGTAGCAGTTTCTCAGTGAAGTCGGAAACAAGGTCACTAGTGAGGATACGGAGGAGGTGTTGTTTTTAGTCGGGTGAGAAGGAGGGAATGCGACAGTCACCCTGGAGAGTAGGTGGGCAAATATACTAAGGAGGATAGTATTATTATCAGGCCTACTGATGGCTCGTCTTTGGTTCATGATCATTTAATTTAAAGTGAGAACAGTCTACTTGCCTGTGTGTGTTTCCCCATCTCTGCTCAGCTGCAATAGACTGGCTTTAACTAAGATTGTCATGTGCCAAGTGAAGAAAGAGAATTTAAAAAAAAAATAGTTTTAAAATTCTGGGTCTTCCTATGTTGACCCAGACAGGCCTCAAATCCATCTTTTTTTTTTTTTTTTTCCGCCACCACGGTCTCACTGGAAACTAGAATTATAGGTATGAGCCGCTGTGCCTAGCTAATGACAGGGGATGATTGTAAAGATCGGTCATGCTTATAAATTAGAAGACCGTAGAAAAGATGGCATCCTAGTCTTGTAAGAGCTATCAAAAAAGATGGTAATATCGGAGGACTGGATCCTATGAAAGTCTTTCTGGAGTCCAGTCTCAGGGAATAAGCTAGAAGAAAGGATGGTGTGGTATGTATGCGTACATACACACACAGACCACGTTCATATGGTGTGTGTGTATGTGTGTGTCTGTCTATCTGTCTGTCTGTCACAGGGTGTATCTGGACGGCAGAGGATGACTCCAGATCCGCCACAATGTATTAACCCAACTGAATGGCTTATCACTTGTTTCCAAGTTTTGCCAATGGCGAATAAACATTGATAATACCAAATGCTGCCAGGGATGCGGAGGCAGCAGAGCTCTCATCCGCTGCCAGTGGGAAGACAACCTGGCACAGACACTTTGGAAGAGAGCTCGATGGCATCTTACAGCACGAATGCGCTTTGGCCCTACAATCCAGCAATTGTGCTCCTTGGTATTTACCCGAAGGAACTGAAAGCGTAAGTCCTACACAAAACCTGCAGTGGGGGATGCCTTGTTTAAAGCATCTTCCATGTGTAGAAGCCACTCAGGATGCTTTGGGGAATGTAAGCCCAGAGTCTACCCTGGAAGAGCTCTCGGCTTAGTTCTAGCCAGGAAGAAGAGATGTAGTTCTCAGAACAAGGGCACATTCGTTCTGACGCAAAGGTAAAGAGACTCCCTGTAGCCCATTGCTGCGGCTTCTGCAGTCTTAGAGGCCAGTGGTTTCTCTACATGGCTTTAAATGGTAGTGAGTCTTCAGAGAATACCCCTATCCTCCTCCTATTGGTCCTCCGCTTATATGTTTCACACAGCTTTCTAGAATTCCTGGCCGGTCACTAGGACCTCAGGTGGGTTTGGGGGCTCCAGGTTGCAGCAGTCTAGGGCAGGAGTCTCTCAGTCTGCAGAGGATTCGGTGGTGTGGGTCTTGTGCAATGAACTGTGCAGCCAAGGAAATCTGTGGTGCCGTTTGTCTAGGAGCTCCTGGGAAGGGGAAGGTCAGACTGAAGGGTGAAAGCTAATTAGTTCCTAAATGCTAGAAGAACGGGTATTGAATACACATACATATGCACACACTTGCGCACACAACACACACACACACACACACACACACACGCATGCACACACACTGTGCAACAGTCTTGCCTCAGCTACTTCTTTCAGGCCATGTAAGAACTCTGAAAGGTTGGTGCCCCTGCTGTTATCTCATTTCATATAAGGATTTGCCTAAGGCCACACAATTAGAAAAAGCCAGAGACAGACCTTGAAGCCCACATTCTAATCATAATACTATGTCCTGATGCTTTTATTATTCTTAACATTTTCATCATCATCATTATTATAATTTTATTCTACCAGCATTGTCTCTGAGTATATAATTTATCAGAAGGTTATTTTCCTTCTACTGCAAGGTAAATAGGCCAGTCTCTTTCTAGTTTTTAACTTCACATTTTATGCCAACCCATCTGGAATTCATTGTAGTATATATACATTTCATTTGGGTTTTACTTATGTTCTTTTTATTTTTTTCTTGTGTTATTTTGGTCACAAGCCAACATTACAGTCTCCCAAGGTGGCTCAGGTAAAAATGAAATTACAGCAGTTAAACAGAATAGAAGAGAAAGAGGGATTTTGAAGCCGTACAAGCAGAGGGTTTGTAACATGCCTGGACAGTAGGGTGATCAGATCATAACCAAATGGCCTTTGTCAGGCTCAGTGTTCACTACACAATTTATATATATGTACACATACATATATACATATTATTTTTTCTTTTTTTCATATTATTTATTTTATGTCTAGTGTTTTGTCTGCATGTATGTCTGTATGACATACATATATGCATATATATAAATATACACACATACATACATATATATTATTTATTTTATGTGTATTAGTGTTTTTGTCTGCATGTATGTCTGTGTGATGGTGTCATGTCTTGGAGCTGCAGACAGTTGTGAGCTGCCATGGGGGTGCTGGGAATTGAACCTGAGTCCTCTGGATGAGCAGTCAGTGCTCCTAACTGCTGAGCCTTCTCTCCAGCCCATGAAATTGGTTATTCATAAATATTTGTTCAGTCCATGAAGCATGGTCCACTATCCAGCAGAAGAGGCCAACAACAACCCTTTTGTTTGCCTGATAGATGTCTGCTAGACTCTGGGAGAACCGTGGCAGTAGGGCCCATAGTGCTCCATGTTTGTGGCATCCCATGCTTTGTTCGACTGGAGTTCTTCCTCAGAGGCAGAGGCCAGAGGGCTGTGCAGATGTCGGGGTGCCCATGTGCACACATTCCTGGGCGACTGTTCCACACATCTGTTCTTGTGAAATGCCACTAAAGAGTATCACTTGCCTCTGAGGAGCCTGGAAGTGTGGGGCTCACAGAACTGGACTCCCTAGTGACAGGGGTGCCGTGGAGGAGCAGCAAGAACAGAAGATCTAGGTTCAGGTACTGGCTCCACCAGAGCTGTGTGTGACATAGGACAGATTCCTAGCTTCTCTGGTACTCAGTCTCGTGATCTGTAAAGGGAAGGGATTTGGGTCAAGGTTCTTTCCAGCTCGGGAGTCCTACAAGTTGCTAAGTTTGGCCCAAGGTCACAGACAAAGGGAAAGGCTGGCATCACAATCATTAGACCCAGATGAGTCCACATAAGGCCTTTTGATGGAGGCATTTCAGAGAAGAGAGAGTCATTCTCGAGCTACAGTATGGAATTTTCTTTTGTGTCATCTTAAAGATACTTGGAAGTAAATTCTAGCGTCTGCACCCAGGAATCTTGAGAACTGAGGGTACAGAAGAAAATCATGCAAACAGGCCTCCTGCTCACTGAGGGCCCCATCCAAGGCTCTCTCTACCAAAGCCCTCAGTCTTGAGTCCTGTTCTGCGTGTGCTGTTTTTTGCTTTTAAGCAAAACGAGCAGTTTATTTTCCTCCAGTTGGAAGCGGAAGGTTGCTTAATGTAAGCAATAAAGTCCTCGGCGCTCTCCACCCTGGGGCCCATTAACTGTCAAGTCAGATCAGGTCTGAAGCAGAAGGTGCTGTGGCTCGTGGCTCGCTCTAGATGTGAGATAGCTTTGCTCGAGCTTTTTGATGGTCCAGGAGTCAGGGTTCATGGTTCCCACTCCCTAGAGCAGGAGCTCTCCTTGCTGGTGCTCCTGCCTGCAGAGCATGTCTTCACTGTTGGGCTCTGTTTGGGCACTGAGGATGTTCGTCAGCAGTCCTGGCTTCTCCCAGAAGCCAGCAGCATCTTTCCATCCCGGTTACAACTGTGAGTGTCTCTAGACATACCAAGTGTCCCTGAGGACAGCGTCGCCCCAGTTAAGAACCACCACCCAGGAGCTGCCCCTTCACACACAGGCAGCTCGTGAGCCAAGAGGGGCTTTTGGCAGCCACGGGGTTTGTTTCTGTCTTCATTTCTGATTCATAGGGCATGTTCCTGAGACTCTCTGTAACGGGGGTGGGGTCCTCAATGTTGGTTTTCCTTATCAGAAAATAGCACATGGCTGTTTAGAGAAAATTTAGAAGCAACAGAAGAATAAAAAAAAAAAAAAGGAATTTAAAGGGATGGAGTGGAGTGTACCTTGAATTCCAGCACTCAGGAGGCAGAGGCAGGCAGATTTCCATGAGTTCGAGACCAGCCTGATCTACAAAGTAAGTCCAGGACAGCCAGTGCTATTTATTACACAGAGAGACCCTGTCTCAAAAAAACAATTAAAGGATCTCTCAATTTCTCAATGACCTCGAAATGATTACTTTTATAGTAGATTTCTTTCTGAGTATTTTCCTTGCAGGTCTCTTTTGTTCCCCCCCCCCCCCACACACACACACTAAGCCGGGGTCATGTCTTACTAAACGGTAAAGTGTTCTTAGAGAATGTAAGTTTATTTTTTGTGTTCAATGCTGGGGTGAGGACCCAGGGCCTTTCATATAAGAGGCAGTCACACTACTGTGCTATTATAGTCCAAGCCCTTGGAGAAGGTGCTTTCTCTGTTTTTATTTTATTTTTTAATGGACGACTATTAGGCCATCTGAGAATCCTACTGTGCTTTGCCTAGTTGGCCAGTGATCAGTTCAGAAACGTTCCTGTAAGCTCTTACTTCTAAAGGCAAATTGGGATGACACGTGGTATAGTAATCTTTGTGTACAACTCCGATCTTATTGGGATAATTCCTAGAGAAGCAAGATTGCTGGGTCAGGGGTTAGGAACGTTTTGAAGGTATTTGACGCGTTATCCAGCTGCCTTCCTGGGTGGCTGTGCCATTTCCCACCCGCCGTGTATTCGAGCCAGAATGGGGCAATCTGTACTTCAAAGCTTTCTCCGAGAGCGAACGCTTCCGCAGAAGCTGAACACTCTCCACATCGTTTCTAACACGGCACTTTAGAGAGCCTTACAGTGGTCTGCACTCCCGGTGTGGAGGAGTGGAGTGGGGACTGACCGAGAGGAGGAGGAGCCGGCACGTTTTAGTATTATTTTATTATCAATTGATGGTGGTGTCTAGGTGGGACCCAGCGCCTCCCATGCTAGGCAGATTTTCCACCACTGAGTAGCCCACATTTCAGGATCACTGAGAGAAGGTCCACAGATGAAGGACCTTATTAGGTTGTGGGGTGTGATAACTCTTTCCTCTTGGCTTGCTCCCTCCCACAAAGACTGAATATGCTATGCTAACAGCCCTTTTCTACCTGGTCTTCTGGAGGGACCACTGATTTTTCAGAGCCTTTGACCTAGACATCTTAGGTTTTAGGTACCTAGTTACCTACAGCAGGACTCCAGTGGCCCTAAGACTAAGAAGGCTGCATCTGAGGTGGAGTTCGTTAGTGTTATCACCAGGTCACTGGGTCTCTCCTGTGTCCTTCCACCCACCTAGTCCTAAGTTTGGATGCCTCTGGATGCAATGGGTGCATGTGATCCCAGAGATCCTGTGCTCATGCAGGTGCAGGCATGCCTT
The DNA here is from genome assembly GCF_030254825.1 of Meriones unguiculatus. Classification (NCBI taxonomy): domain Eukaryota; kingdom Metazoa; phylum Chordata; class Mammalia; order Rodentia; family Muridae; genus Meriones; species Meriones unguiculatus. The sequence goes on from NC_083350.1 coordinate 51,705,118, forward strand.
TGATGCCCATCCAGAGAATACAGTAGCTTGGCATACTTCTGGCATGGCTTTCTCTGGAGAATATGGTCACCATGAGGACTAAAAGACTAACAAGGCAAAGGAGGATGCAACTAGAGAGGTGGGTTCTGGGAGCAGAAGCTCGCTGCCTTCTTGTGAAGGATAAACATGCCCGATGAAAGCAGAGCGCTAGAAATGGGTGCAAGACTTGCCAGTTCTCGCAGTGCTGGCAAGACAATCGGGATTGCCGTGCCGTGACAGTGACAGGGGGCAGTAAGTCTTGGGAGGACCACTAGCTTCTAACTCCTGAGCATATATCTCTGGCCAGCGAGCCTCAGGGAAGCTAAGTGCTGTCATCAGTGGCAATTTCAGATCTATCATTGGGTCCTCTGATGTTCTCCATTGAGAGAGAGGCATTTAGCACTTCGGGGTCTGTGCTTTCAAAGCCCCAGAGAGTCAGGGCCTGATAAACATTATTTGCAAGGGCGGGAGAGGGTCCACTGAGTTCCGCATCTCCTGAGAGGATGTTGGGGACATTGTGTTTTGCAGTTAAAACTGAGGAAAAGCTGCCTAAAGTTGCAGAGGGATGCCCGGTGGATAGTGAATCTGGACACGGAAATCTTTCTTTTTTAACTTTCCATTTTGAACCAATTTTAGACTCACAGGAAGGTTACAAAAATAGTAGAGAGAGCTCTTGTACACCCCCAGCCATGCTTCCTAGTATCAACACCTTACGTACCCACGGTACACTTATCAAAGCTCTGAGCCAGCAGCTCTCAACCTTCCTAATGTGGGGCCTCTTTAATACAGTTCCTCAAGTTGTGGTGACCCCCAACCCTAAAATTATTTTGTTGGTAGGCCACAGCTGTAATTTTGCTACTGTTATGAATTATAAAGCAAACATCTGTTTTCTGATGGTCTTAGGCAACCCCCAAATGGGTCACGACGCACAGGCTGAGAACCGCTACTGTAGGGCATTAACATGGACATAATGCTATTAACTAACTATAAGTGCCCTTGTGTAACCTGTTTTCTCCCTGGGTCTCCTCTTCTTTGCGTGCATTTTCATCTTTCTTTGTTTTCTGTGATCTTGCCCTTTCGGAAAAGGGTTGATCCCCCGCTTTAGGGTCTCTTAATGGCTTCTTACTGTTAAACCAAGGTTATGCCTCATGAAAAGATTAACAGAAATGATTGTATGCTTCTTGGGACATCGTACAACCTTGGTAGCAGCCTTGGTCATGTGGTCGATCGATGCCTGCTGCATTTCTGTACAGTAAAGTGACTATCCCTTTATAGTTAAAAATATCTTGGAGGACGTACTTTAAAACTGTGAAAAATCCTTTTTGTCTTCTGACTTTGGGCCACTAATTTTAGCATCTGCTGGTAAATCCTGTCTGCAAGTGTTGTTTTCTGTGTCTGCCTGAGCCATGGGCCTTCCACACGTATTTATTGTAGAATGCTCTGTGATCTCAGCTGTTAAGCCAAGATGAATACTTCATCTTTCTGAGGGTGTTAGTCCTTTCTTGAGCAAGGCTTAATTCATTATGTACATGTGTGTGAGTGTGTATGTGAGCACACGTGTATGAAGTCAGAGGTCAAACCTGGGCATCACTCCTCAAAAAAACTTTGGGTTTTTTTGTTGCTTTGCTCTTTGTTGGTTTGTTTTTTGACGGAGTCACATGTTGGGGACCTATGACTCACCAATTAGGATAGACTGGCTGGCTGGTGAGCACCAAGACTCTGTCTGTCTCTGTCTCCTCAGTGATAGAATTATAGGTGTATACCACTATGCTTGGCTTCTTGCCTGGTTGCTGAAAATCAAACGCAGGGCCTCATGCTTGTGTGGCTTAGCTGTCTTTATGGACTTAGCTGTCTCTCACTCGCTTGCTCACTTACTCACTCACTCACTCACTCATAAGGGTCACTGTGATAATAGTGTGCCGACCCAGGTAATCTAAGATTTTAACTTAATTACATATGCAAAATCTTTTTTGTCTGGTATGTAAACTTCCCAAGAGGTCTTGTAAATTAGGATATGGATACCATATGTTATTCTATCACATTCTGTGTCTCTTCTTATCCTTTATACAACTGCATTTTGCTTTGACTGCATTTCTCAAGTCAGGATTCCTACCAGTGAAGTAGCCATGTGCCCTGAGCATCAGCTTCTGGCCAGCAGTGGTATCTATGCATTTATGAAGAGGCACATTTACCATCTCTTATTTTGCCACACTCTGTAGCTAGAAAGGGGAGTTTGCCAGTTCATTCCAAAACTGCCTGGATGTCTCCTGTCATCTGCCCCAACTCAAAAAACGCAAGCCCAGCAGTTCATTTCAGATAAACCTCTCAGAGCCATCCTGGACAGCTCTTCTCTGACTCCATATCCATATCGGACTCTGAGTTCTCCCTCCAGAATCCAAGCGCTTCTCAATACCTCCCCCGTTTTTCCCATGGCACTGAGATAACTTGCCTTGTTTTAATAGCATCAGATTGGGTTCTGTGATTCTGTGATCTATTCTAAATGCAGGAGCCAGACTGACCGAACAATCAAAAATAAATGAGCTGGTAAGATCCTTCTGCTCCAAGCCTCACATGGCTTTCTCTCTCACAGAGTAAGATGACTGAAGGCTCACTGACATCTTTAGACTGTTTCCTCTTTGGTCCCAGATCTACTCAACCTCTTATGTCTCCTATTTTCTCTCCATGACCATTCTTGTTATTTTCTGGGTCATCTGGACATATTTGTATTTCGGGACCCTGGTCTTTGCTGTTCACTCTCAGAAAATATTTCACCTAGAATTCTGTATGGCTTGCTTTGTTTTTTTGTTTTTGTTTTTGTTTTGTTTTGTTTTTTTCCTTTACCTTTTCCGTTGCCTTCACATCAGCAACATCTTCCAGGTCATCCTGTCTGAAACGGCAGCCCTGTGTCATTTCTCCCCCCTCTCTTTGCTTCAGTTGCACCTTAGCTCTTATCACCATAAAGCAACAATACATCGCGTGTCTTATAAATGTCTGTCTTCTTTTCCCAGAACTGAAGGTTCCAAAAGGGCAAAACTGTTTTCCCCCGTCACATCTCCACTATTTGAATGTGGCAGGCGCTCCACAATATCTGTCTTCATAATTGAATAATATATTACTCATTGTTTCCTGAGACACAGTCATGTGCTCCATGCCATATGCCATGTATTTGGGTAGATTAAAAGGAAATTCCAGACATGACCTATATCTACAAGTTGTTTGTTAGACTAGGGTAATAAGAAGTGCTTGTACGTAATGATAACTAACTGCTATTAGTATCGCAAACTATTCAAAGGGTATAAAGTGTTGAGGATAGAGGCAGATACTAGGAACAAACAATTTAGACCCCATTTCTTATTTCAATCTCTTTTAAGCTAGTTGTGATGACACAGAGGAAAACAAAGGACGTGACTGGCTGAGCCAAATGCCAAATAGGTGATGCAGTTGCTGACAGGTGATATAAGGACAAGATCGTCACCAAGGACAGCAGCTTCAGTGTCCTGTCTAAGGTCACACTTAAACTGGGGCATCCGAGAGGTGTGGTGTAGTTAGAATATGGGGTAGGAAGGTGGGAAAAGGCAGGGTGGCGGTAGCAAAGGAAGTCCCCGAAAGACGGTGAAGGATTTTGAGGACCACACTGGAGTTTGGACTTCACCGTGTAGGTGGTGATGAGCCAGTGAACAATATCCAAAGATTCGTTGAATGGTTGAAATGATCAAGCTCAATTTTAGTGATGATTCAGGAAGGAATGAAGTACGGAGAGCCATTAGGACAAACTTGTAGGCATCTGAGAGAAAGGCAATGGAGATCTGGAGTCCAACAGAACCTAGAAGGAAAGGAAGAGTGTAGCACATTGGCAAGCAGGGGAAAGAAGACGCAGTTACTAACTCTGGAGTAAGAAGGGATGCTTGTTTGAGAATCACACTGAAGTTTCTAAGTTAGGGTGGTTCTCAGAGCAAAGGAGGAAGAGTGGGACAGGAGCCATGGGATGAAGGGCGCCAGTGATAGTAAGGATGAGGAAGTTGTTTGGCCATTCTGCCTTTGAACTCTGAGTTCCCTGGTTATTGGGTTTGCGTTGTTTGTGTGGCTGCTGGGCCAGCAGTGGCTGAGTCTGTCCTTGGGGCTGATCTCTGATGTTCCAGTCCAGCCTCTGCCTGGTGCCCCCAGCTACCACAGACAAAGCCAACCCTGGTGGCATCAGGAAAAGGTGTGGCACCTGAAGAGGATCTCCGGGGCTCAGAAGAGAGTCAGCAGAGCAGGAAGGAGGCTTGCAGTGCCTGGGAGCCAAGTTCAGCTCAGCTCTATTTTGGGTGACAACATTTACAATGTTCCTTCACCCAGAATCATTCCGCCTGCCTGCCAGCCTTCAGTGTTTCCAGCTGATGGATTCTCACGCCTACTTAACAACTGGCTTGGTTCAGGGGCTCCCCAGCTCACTGATTGCTGCCCTTCACCCCACCCCTCCTTGCTGCTCAGCGGGATACCCACGTCCCTGGGTGACCACAATGGGGAGTTTGCTCCTTAGGTGCTCTAGGATTCTTCTGCCCTAGGGTGGAGCTCAACCGCAGGGACAGAGGGGGTGGGCACAGCGAATGTCAGAGTTCAGGCGCAGAGGTGTGTGGGCAACTGACTCAGATTTCTGTGCTTCACTTCCCCAGAAAGACCAAGTTACCGAGGGAGAAAATGCTTGATATGATAATATGTTGTGTTTCCACATCTCGTCTCAGAACCTCCAGGCACACGACCTTGTCCCAGATTATCCTGTTCAGTTGATCTTTGGGCTTTTTTAGGTCGTATTTAAAGCACTGTAGATATCATAGTATGAAAGAATCAAACACCATTCTTTTCTAATAAAAAAAAAACAATCTAAGATCATTATACACTCACTGCAGACAATACGTGAGAGTAGGAGCAAAAGAATGAAAAACGATCCGCAGTCCCACCACATGGTGAGAACTCTGGCTAGTGGTCCCACTTTTCTCCCTGCTTTTTCTTTTCTTTTTTCCGGGTATGTGTATTCTTCTTGGCACATGTATATTTATGTGGCTTGTATAATGCTCGCTTTCCCTGGGTTCCCTTGGGATGCATATAGATCTGGCGGCACAGCGCAGGGGTATTCTCCCCACAAAGTCTGAGTGATTGTCTCCCAGTGTTCTTCCCCTCCTCTTTCAAGAGGGGACAGCCTTCCTGCGAAGGCTGTCTCTTCCAGGAGGGCGTGAAGCTGGGAGAAGCTCCACGTGGGTATCGTGAGGGACATGTTTTTCCCTTCTAGACTTCTGACCTCAAAAAAGCTGCAGAGGATTAGCCAACATTTTGCAGGACTTAGGGGTATGGCTCAGTGGGAGAGTGTTTTCCCAACATTCATGAGGACCTTTCCATGGGGAGAAAAAGACAGAGAGAAGGGTAGGGGTGAGGATTTTAGTCACTGTTGGATAAGGCTTGCCACCGACATGAGTAACCAGCCACGTGATGAAATGGAGAGTCAAAGGCATTCATTACACAGAGAGACTTCTAAAAGCAGCTAGGTAGCCATGGGGGGTGAGGGGGGGTGGGAAATGCCAAGTCACTGTCAAACTCTATAACCAACTCATAAGCTCCAGATTCTTTACTGACGGTTTGGGGGGAAAGCAAGACTGACTGAGACAGAGTTTGTTGAAGGGGAAAGTTCAGAAAGAAAGATGGGGGAGCAGTGTCGCTGGGAACAGGAAGAGGAAACTGGGAAGAGGAAACTGATTACTCCACTAAGCTTCCTCCTGAACACTCTATTCTATCAGAATTTCTGGAAGTCGTGTGTCATGTTCTGTGCCCCTCACCCTGAAAGCAGGCTAGATTCCTCTGTCTCAGACCGCACACTGTCCTGGAGTGTCACACAGTTCTAGAGCTTGGGTGTGTGTGACGCTCAAGCAGGAGGTGAGTCCACACTTGCACAGGCAGCTGTGCTGGAGCAGAAGACTGAGCTACACGACTGAGCTTCCCTACCTTCCGTCTTCTAGGCCCTTTCTGGTCTTTACTGACTCGGGCACGTCGTTGCCATTGTGTCAGTTGCTCCTCTTTGCTCCCTGTTCCTGTAACCCTCTGGTCTGATCCGTGTTTTACATAACGGTCTGTTTACCTGCCTCTGGACGGTAGGTGGTCTGCATTTTCCAACAAATCCACAACTCCCAACTTGCAATTCTTAGCTCTTGATGCTTTTGTCAGCTGACGGGAGCCAGTACTGAACCCCCTGAGGGCTCAGGTGACTCTGAGTCCTGCAGCTCTTGCCGGGTCAGCGCCCGAGACCAGAGGCGATGAGAGCAGAGGTGAGGCCAGCGGTCCAGCTGCTGCTGGGATTGGCTTTAGTTTGCAGATAAAACGGATACTGTGGCTCCGGGTTGCATTTGTTCACCAGAACACCCTGATGCAGGCTTCCTGAGTCCCCAAAACAGACAGATGGCTGGCCCCCAGGGGTTTTCTTTCTTGGCTCTGACTTTGGTGTGGATAGGGTAAGGGTTTACCACAACAGAGACATTGCTGTAGCCCTCTGGCATTTTCAGAATCATGTTCTGACCTAATAGCTCTTCTGTGGGCAGTAGTAAGACTGTCTCTCTCTTTTCTAGTATAGAGACCACAGTCTCAAAGAGGCCATGTGCTTTGCCCAAGGCATGCTGTCTTTCACTGGTGACAGAGAATAAGAACCTGGGCCTCCCCACTTTTAGCTTCGGGTCTTGTGACTCTACTTTCTCCACACTCACAAACAGTAACAGGGCACTTTCCTTCTCCTGCCCCAACCTGGAACGCGGGGTCAGATGAAGGTCCTGTGGAGAGAATGTCATGCTTCATCCACACACTCCTGCGGTTCCTCACTGTGTCAAAGGCTCACAGACTCCTGCTCTACCCAGAGGATGATCCTCACAGCCACTGAGGACTGACCTTGTTCTCCCACCTGGTGGAGCCTGGGGACCATTGAGAGGACACATCTGTACTGAGTCCCACAGCTTGTGGGCAGGAGGCTTGGGAGCTTGCTGAGCAAGGCATGCATGCTCATTTTGTTAGGAGTGTGCTGTACCCCGGGCCTCATGAGGGATGCATGAGGGTATCTTCACGGACTACAGAGCCTTGGCTCTGGGGGCTGCTTCTGTCTATTTCTGTGTGTTGGCAGATGATGCCCCATATGGCAGAGTCAGCCCTGCCATGTCTGTCTTAGCCTGGCATCAGGCAGTGGTACCCTCCTGTCACCTGCCAGGAAAGCCTGCTTTTGTTGACCTTTGTTCTCCATCCCCCTTTCATGAAAAGGCATGTGAACTACTGTCTGGAGATGCAGGCAGTTTACTGCAAGCCTTAGATAGAGCCTGCGTTGGCAGACATATGTCAGATGCCTTCAGCCGTGTGTTCCTGCTGCTCTCTTAGTATTACTCAGAGCTTTGATGGTTTAGACACCGGAGATGAGGCCAGGACCAAGGCAGTGCTGGGATCTAGGAAAGCCATGGGACCAACAAAGGAAGGTCACCGTATTTCCTTTTCTTTAGTCCCAGTGACTATCCTTAAACCCTAATTAAAGTCAGAGACTCCCCCACCACTACCACAAACTTCCTGTCAAGCTTTTAAATGCAATAATCTAGACGGTGTTTGTTGAATGCTAACCATATGTGCTGTAGAACCCACAGAAGTACACAACGGGTTCCCTACCTTCTGAGTGTCTTACGGTGTGGCTGGAGAGGAAAGGGCCTAAGGGCTAGAGGGAGGGGGCACCTTTCACCAATCAGGATGTCAGTGTGTTTGGGCTTAGCGGGAACACCCTTTGGATCAGTCTGGTCTAGAGAAGCCTTCCGAGAAGACATGGCACATCAGCACGGCCCCTGCAGGCTTTCCTCGTGACAGGTGCCACAGGCTGCTGCCACTGTGTGGGACCTCAGTGAACAATTGCCAACAACAATAGCGTTAGGATGCTGGGGGGCAGGGTTGTTTGGTTCTTAGTGCTCCTTGCTTTTCATTCTGCTAACATTGCCTAAATAGCGGTGATGGGACAGTGATCAGCCGCACCATGGCTTTCTGCCTCCCTCACTTTGTGGAATGGCATGTGGTTACCACACGCCATTTTCATGACCTCTGAAAGCATTCATAAGAAATTGTGCATTAGAAAAAAAAAAAAAGAATCAAGTTCCGGAAACAGTGTGTCCCATCCGAGTGTGTTTATATTTGTTAATGCAGTAATGTGCTAAGCCTCGGGCCTGGAGAGACGCTCAGCAGTTCTATGAACCTGTTGCCCTTGCAGAGGACCTGAGTTTAGTTCTCAGCACCCACATGGCAGCTCACAGCCATATATGACTCCAGTTCCAGGGGATGATCCGATCCCCCTCTTCTGACTTACCCAGGCATCGCCATGCACTTGGCATACACAAATACGTGCAGACAAACCACTTAGATACGTAATATAAAATAAGCAATCTAAAAATCATTTTAATTTTCTTCTTCTTTTTTTTTTTTTTTTTTTTTTTGCCTTTCCACTCTCTGATTTTTGCTACATTTCACTAACTTGTAAGATAAAATGACTTTTGATGCTTTCTCTCCTTTTAAATGAAAGGATCAGAGTGGCTTATAGTGCTCGTGAGTAGAAAGCTCCAGTGGAGAGTCAAGGCTCTTTACTCATGCCGGTCTCTAGCAATGGGGGTGCCGGGGGTCTGCTTCCCCCCCCACAGGTTCCACGCTGGGGGCAGCTTCTGAGTGGACCCTCCTCATTGGCAGAACCTGCATACATCCCAGGCAATGGCAGAGGGGGTGGAACGGCCCATCTACACATGGGAAGCCGTACTTCTTCACACGTCCCATTTTAGTAAGGAAGTCACTGCTGCCCGCTGTCCCTCTAACTACAGCGCCAGGAAGACAAAGGGCTCTGTCCATCCTGAGCCTCTCTGGAAGGTTAGGAGACTGATGGAGTCCCATCGTCCATGTCAATGGGAGCGAGGGCAGTCTCTCAGTTCTCCGAAAAGCTTTCAGATGACCACTTGGTCTAGACTCTGTGTCTGCCCCCGCCATCACTATCATCTGAATGTCACATCGGGACATTTGGGTACTTCCTTTTTCTGTCCCTTTCAGCAGGGTTGAGATTAATGTGTACTATGTTCTAATTTGAATGCTCATTAGTATTTTTAGACTACCCCTTTTATCACACATTTCCAAAATCTAAAACTGTTCATCTCTCCTCATTGCTTCTAGGCTCATGTCCAGACTCGGCCTGCTTCTGAGGCTGTTCACTCTCGGATGGCCCCTCTCCCACCTTGTCCACCTTGCCTTCTGTAGCTCATCCAAGCCAACCCACTAGGCTTACTGCTCCCTGAAAACATCTGCCTCCTGGTGCCTGGGCACCCATCCAACCACTACCAAACCAACTGTCTTTATTCCCTGTGGGAAACCCAGTTCCGCTCACCTCCGTCTGGCCAGCTGGAGTCTTTTCTCCCAAAGTCCCCCTGAACCTCTTTTTTTCCCAATGATCTCTCAGAGTTCAGCTCTGTGGACTACCATTTGTACCATTCTATCTCCTAATTTTGCATTTAAAAATTATGGGGGTCTGGGAGAGGCTCAGTTGATGAAGTGTTTGGATCCCCAACACTAACGCAGGGTGAGGCGCAGCAGCTTGAATCCCAGCACTTGAGGGGACAGAGACAGGGAGATTCCTGGATCTCACAGCTGGCCAGCCTCAATGAGCTGGTGAGCTCCAGGTCTGCTGAGAGAAAAACATACAGCAGAGAACAACTGTGAAAGACATAGGCTGCGACTGCCAGTCCCCAGGCACACCTGCCCACTCAAGCGTACACACATGAACACCTATGTATACCACACATACCCCTCCCCGCGCCAAAAAAACACCGTGGTTCTGTATTGACCAACATTTAACCTTCCGCCTAATTCAGTAGTGTTAAGTCTATGCGCCTCATAGACATCACGTCTCCAAGACTCTTCTCGCAGAAACGAAGCCCCGTGCCCTCTAGATCACACCCCTCTGCTTCACTTCAGTTGGCATTTTGTCAGCAGGGGTCCTGTTGTGACACTGCTTAGGTCGAACTGTTCTGTTCAGTCAGCTTTCGGGTGAACCCCAAGTGTTTTCTGAAGAGGTCATCGGTAGATCCTGGGGGAGTATGAAGACAGCCACCAAACAAGAAGTGACAATTGTTATCAGTAAGAGTTTTCCTTTTCAGCTGGGCGTGGTGATACAGGCCTGTAATCCCATCGCTTTGGCGCTAAGACAAGAGGGTCCTGAATTGAAGGCCGCCCTGGGCTCAATGTCAGAAAATCAAATCCCCAAGTTCCCCTTCCCCCAGTGAGCCTCTTTCATTTGCGTATATCTCTTGTCCCTTACGGTGTAAGAATGACCTTCTTAGGAACCACAGTCACTTTTTTTGGAACAAGGCAGAATAAAGTGACTATATGCAGGCAGACTTAGACCTTGGCTTCGCAGTTACGCCGGCAGAGGGATGAGTGCGCTCCCTGTGCATTGCTGGATAATTACATAGGCCGTTGTAAATGAGCACTTGGGCTATTTGGGGAAGTCTGCGTTCTTTCAACTAGATCACACCTTTAAAAAAGGGAAGACCGGGTTTTCACCATGGTAAGGTTAATTTTTCCTTTTATTTTCTTACAGTACAGCATATGTCTGTCAAAGGAACAAAACAACAACAACAAAAACTCAAAATACAAAAACAAAAACAAATAACAAACGAAAGCAGAAACCAAAAACAAAAAAGACAGGCCAGGAAGTAAATATCAGTTTTTTATTCTGAGATAGGGACTCACTATGTAGCCCTACCTGGCCTAGAACTCTTTTAGGTAGACCAGGCTGGCCTCAGCTCTCAGAGATCTGCCTGCTGCTGCTTCTAGGATGCCAGTATTAAAGGCATAGGCCACTGTGCCTTTTAGGCTTGTTTGTTTGGTTTTGAGTCGGGTCTTGCTTTGTAGCCTAGGTTGGGCCTGAATTTTCTGTATAGCCTAGGCTGGCCTGCTTTCAACTCCTGACCTTCCTGCAGCAGCCTCCAGAGAGGCAACACAGATATGTTTTAAAAAATACAATCATATCATGGATGTGCACTTATTTTATTGGGTTAATATGACTTGATTGTATGTACTTGTCAATAGAGATATTTCTATAATATCATCCTAGAAGAGAACAAATATCTATCAAGGGGCTGCAACTGTGCCAGGCATCAATTTCAGTATGGAGAATAAATCAATGAAAAGGGCTTGCATAATGATTACATCATGAATTCAGGTAAGATAAGTACATATACAGACTACTGATATGGGTTATTAAAACACGATAGGAGAGTGACTAGGGTGCATTTTTGAAGTTCTGTTTGAAGAAGGGAATTTTTTATTTGTTTTTAAATGTTTGAAGCAGGATCTTACTATGGCAAGCCAGGATAATAATAAAGTCCTCAAACTTGCAAATTATCCTATCTCCACTTCTTGCGTGCCAAGATTCTTAATATGCGCCACCATACTCTCCCAGGGAAGAAAAATTTGAGCTGAGGCCTTTAATGATATAAAGATGAAAGGGACAAACATTCCTGCAGCAGGCAACGGTGGCTGCTCTGACCAAAGCTTGCAAATAAGTTTACATGATTGAGAAAATAGGATAGGCGTTGTGACTAAAACTCCGAAAAAGAGGGAAAAACCATCTGAAGCCACTGGAAGGGTAGATGTAGATAGAACATTTTGTGGGGACCCTTGGAGACTCTTGCAATATGTTCAAAGCTTGGGAGCTTTATCCTAATGTCTAGGAGAAGCCACTAGAGAGAAATGGCGTGATCTGGCGTGTTTCCGAAGACTGCCCTTCTTAACTGGCTTGTACACAATCACCTCATTAGTTTTGAAGGGAAATCAACACCTGTGATAGCTATTCTTGGTTGTCAACTTGACTACATCTGGTATGAACTTAAACCCAAGTGGCCGGGCACATCTGTGAGGGACTTCTAGTTAATTGGATCGTTTGAGGTCGGGAGACTCACCGTAAATTGAGGCCACACGTTCTGCTGGCTGCCTAGCTAAAGACAAAAAGTCTCTCCTGCTTCTTGCCCGATTATCTTTGCTTCAGTGGCAAGTCCTTTTCTTCGCTGGTGTTAGCGCCTACTTCTTCGGAATTACAACCTATACTAAAACTGAATGTTGGGATTCTGACTCATACTGAGACATTCAGCCTCATGGACTGAACAGTCACCAGATTCTTGAACTTTCCACTGGGAGACAGCCAGAGTTGGACAAGCTGGACCACTGTCTGTGAGCTGCTCTAATAAATGTCCTTTTATACATACATACATTACATACATGTACACTCATTCTATCAGTCTGTTCCTCTAGAGAAACCTTATTAATGCAATACCCTAACAAGGGAAATGTAACAGGTCTTCACAAAACAGTTTGCCAGAGGAGGAGAAATAAGAGATTGATGGGGGGTGGGACGTGGGGGCTGCTGACAGATCAAAAGATCCAAAAAATATAGGAAGAATTTGGCTAAGTCGGGTCATAGTGTTTAGGATTTTATGCTTGAACTACCAAAAGAAAGCCAGGAAGTCCGGTGAGCAAGCACTATGAATGGGGGAGGAGGAGCTTGTAGCAGGGAAGGGACATCTAGGCTTCTGCTGTGGCTGCTGGCATCAGGGTAATAAACTTGTAAAAATTATGTTGTTTCCTATATTTCTGTCATTTTGTTTGTGAAAAACTCTAAAAATCAACAGCTATTTATGACAAAGTGGAGCAAACAGGAACTTCCTAACCAAATAACAAAGGCTATAAAATACTAGCACTAAGCCGGACATGGTGGTGCATGCCTGTGATCCCAGCACTCAGGGAGGCAGAAGCAGGCGGATTTCTGTGAGTTCGAGGCCAGCCTGGTCTACAAAGCAAGTCCAGGATAACACAGAGAAACCCAGAGTTGGGCCAAGGTGTAGTTCGGTGGGAGAGCCCTTGCCGGTCTTGGAGAAAGCCCAAGGCTACATCCCCAGTACCACAGAAACAGATGAGCAAAGCATCCTATGTCAAACGTCTTCTCAAATGGGGATAGAGGTGACCACTGTAAAACCAGGAATGAGACAAGGATGCCTATCATTTGTCTTAACCCCTTGTCCCTAGAGGCCCTTGACTCTTTCACCTGTAGTTTCACTTTCATGGTTTCAGTTACTCAGGCAACTGTCATGTAAAAATGTTAAAGGGAGAATTCCAGAAACAAAGACCTCATTTTCAGATTACTCACTGTTTTGAGCAGCATAGAAAAAAAATCTCTTTTATTACTGTGCACTGTTACAATTGTTCCATTCTATTTTCAGTTATTATTTTTCAGTGCCTAATTTATAACTTAAATATTGTCATAGAAATGTATGCATGGGAGAAAACCAAAATGTACATGTATATAAGCATATTTTATTTGTAAAATAAGTATCTTTGTGGCTTAGTGCTGCTATTTGTAAATTTAGGCATCTGCTGGGGATCTTGGAACATAGCCCCCACAGATAGAGAGAATGACTGCATGTTCACAGAAAAACCACAAACAACATAAAATTATTAAATATAAAAGAAGAATCTAGCTGCTTAACTTGAAATAACACAGATGTATTAAAGAAATTTTCATTCTATATACCCGTTGCTAGTGGTTGCTCTAAAGTGGGGGTGTTATGATAAAGGTAAAAGGTTGAGGAAAACAAATACTTAAGAATAAATCCAACAACATATACACAGTCTTTTGTGGAAAAAGAAACTTGTGCACTCATTAGGAGATATAAAAAAATTAAGAAATGGGGAGAGACAGCACATGAAGAGGAAGAAAATTTTAGTTCATAAATGTATATGTAGTTTATAATTTGCCTCCTTTTAACATAGGGTTTCTGACGATCTAGCTTTTGTGTTACCTGATTGGGATTTCTAAAGTTCTGAACAAAAAAGCAAAAACAAACAGACAAAAAGCATAGAGGGGCAGGACGTGAGAGCGGCAGGCTTGCTCACTGAAGGTAAGGACTTCCTGTAAAGGTTAGGCTCACAGGCACGAAACTGCAGGAGGTGTCATAAGCACTATGCCAAACAAATAGGGAAATTATAAATGAAACTGGGGAAAAGTTACATGTAAAAAAAAAAATGTGAAATTGGATGTCTGCTTACATTCTGTCTGGAATATCAATCCCAGATGGCGTAAGTATTGAAATATTTTTTTTTTTATCCACAACTTTGAAACTCACTAATAGAAAATATGGTATTATCTTCCAGGATTTGAGAGGGGAACTATTTTTAAATAAGATTCGGAAATATTGACTACAAATAAAAATGCTGACAAGCTTGGCCACATCAATAGTAAGAACTTCTATAAATCAAAAGATACCTTTATGGAAGTAAAAAGAAGCTGAGCGGTAGTGGTGCAGCCTTTAATTCTAGCACGTAGAGGCAGAGACAGGTAGCTCTCCGTGAGTTCAAGGATAGCCAGGACCACATAGAAAGAGAGAGAGAGAGAGAGAGAGAGAAGATTATTTACGGACTAAGATAAAAGCTTTGAAATACACAACCAGCAAAAAATAATATGAAGGCCATATTATAGCTTCTGGACTGGTGTTTTTACGGAATTCCTGTGTGTGTGTGTGTGTGTGTGTGTGTGTGTACATGTGTGTCTCTGTATCTATGTGTATTTCTCCTGCTTTCTCTTTCGCTCTTTTTCTTCTGTTTGTTTTTACTTGCTTGTTTTTGTTTTATCTTATTTAGAGTGTGGATCTGGATGGGAGGGGAGGAGGAACTGGGAAGAGTTGGGGGAGGGGAAAGCGTAATCAGAGTATATTGTATTAAAAGTCTATTTTCAGTAAAAACGAATACATAAAAAGCAACTTTGACAAATTAATAAGAAAAGCAAAAACAATTCAACTGAAAAAAAGTGAGCTTCAGAAGACAGGAAACATTTGAGATCAGTTTTTAAAAAGTAGGGCCAGTGGGATGGGTCAGCAGGTAAAGGGGTCTGCCACCAAACTTACTGGCCTGATTCAGTCCCTAGGACCCACGAAACAGAGAGAATCAGCTCCCAAAATCTGTCCTCTGGCCTTCACACACCCACCAAAGAGTAAGAAACGAAATAAAATATTTAAAAAAAAGTATTAAATATCAATTTTAGTGTTTTAAAATATTTTAATGTTAATGTTCAGCACCACATTGCCAGCTGGCAACAGTCACAGTTTCAAGACTTTCAGCACCTGTTTGAGTTGCAGAACTTGAACCAGCTTAAGAAGAAGCAGCATTTATAGGAGAGTGGAACTCTTCAAAGCTGCCGGAAGAGCTACAAACTGGGAGCAATTCAGAAAACAAGGTTGAATATGTGTAACACGCACACAAGAACCCATTCCTGTGTGATAAGGAGCACACAGGGTGAGCGCCCCGAGCCCCTCACTGCGCGTGAGAGCTGCTAGCTGGATTAGGTTTGCAACACCATCTTACGGCGTGGAACGTGATGAGACGGTGGGATATTATGGGTGTTTCTATTTATTTGTTTCAGTTTATGTGCATTGGTGTGAAGGTGTCAGACTCCCTGGAACTGGAGTTCCATACAGACAGTTGTGAGCTGCCATGTGGGTGCTGGGAATTGAACCCTGGTCCCCGGGAAGAGCAGTGAGTGCTCTTAACCTCTGAGACACCTCTCCAGCCCCAGGATATCACGGCAGTTTAAATGAAGTACAGTTTTATGCAGTGACGTCCATGCATCTTAGTAAATACTGAGTGCTAAACCACTCCATGCCACACTGTGCTTTTATTAAACTCCAACAACTTCTACAAATAAAACAGAGATACTAGGAATTTGTAACTGCATTTAAAGAAAATGAGGGTTGGGGGTGACGGCCGCCTGCCATGGGAGGAAGTAAGAGGAGGAGGCTAAAGGGTTAGGTATGGATGGTGGCTGAGAGCTAGCCCTTCCTGTGGGTGCTGAGTTTATGGGTGCTTGTCACATTTAAAACAAGGAGCTAGCTAGCCCCGCCAGCCAGCTAAGTAGACAGTTCTGGCTGCTATGGGGAAAATGGATGGAAGGTGTAAAAACCAAAGCAAGTTGAGCAGTCGGAGGCTGTTCTGTAATCCAGGGGAAGGGGGTGGTGCCTCGTACCCGGAGGGCGGCCGCTGAGATAAGAGTAATGGACAGAATCGGGATGCATGCTGGAGGCAGCAGAGAATTTGTTCTGATGGCTTAGATGTGGGAGGTAAGAAATGTTCTATTTTGTGAAGCTGCCAGAATTTATTTAACAATATGCTCCAATTGTATATCCAGATTGTTTACAATATTTTTTGCTCCATAAAAAGGTCTAAAATGAACATTCCTGCAGCTTAATCTTCATGCCACTTGAATTAATTTCTCTCCTTTTTGTGGCATGAGTTTGGATTTTATTTCATTTGACTCTGCGTGTGCGTGCGTGCGTGTGTTTTAGAGAGGGTTCACGTTTACAGCTAACTAAAGAGGAAAGCATGGAGACACCCCCCCTCTACCCACGTGTGGGCTCTCTCCTTCCCGCCCCACCCCCACCACTGGGGAGTGTTTATTACACAGATGGACCCACACTAACTCATCACCCCAAGCCCACAGTTTACATGCAGGTTCCTGTGTTCGGAGGCCAGCACTGGTGTCTGGTATCATCTCACACGGGCGATCGCACCGTCCCGAAAGGCCATGCCCGACCCCAGCTCTACAGCTTGCCTTTTCCAGGCTGCCGGATAGTTGGAGATATCGTATGTAAGCTTTCTGGATCTCCTTCTTTTACTTAGTAATTAATGCGTGTTTGTGTTCCCTCTTTCATTCCTTGATGGCCAGGAACTCACTATTATTCACCAGGATAGTCTTGAACTTGTGATCCTCCTGCCTCTGCTTTCATGTCATTTTGCCACTGAACACTACCCCGTGATTCAGCTGTTCCATGGTTTCTTTATTCATTCACCGTTTGGGTGATTGCTCAAGCTCAAGTCTTCACGGAGCCTCTGGTACAAAAGCCACCGGCTTTGGATGAGGAAACATTTAAGCTTATCCGAAACAAATAAAACTGGGCTTAAGATGGCTCAGTGGGTAAAGGCCCTTTTGCTGCCAAACCTGATAAACCTGAGTTTGATCTCTAGGACCCATGAGGTGGAAAGGCAGAACTGACCCCCGCAAGTTGTCCTCTGAGCTGTGCACGCACACCGTAGTAACCTGCACATGCATGCGCGCACACACAGAGTAAATAATAAATACATGCAACAGAAGTTTATCAAATAGACACAACCAAATGGTTCCTCAGTTATCTCATTGCAATTCAAATGCTTCTGAACAACCCTAATAGGACGTTGCCATCGCCACGGGAAATTCTTTGGGACAGCACTGCATAATTTGAGCTACTCGGTCATTCCTCTTAGCTGTGGGACTGAAATGGCCAGAGAGGCTTGGGGAACTTGCTGGGATCAGTCTCCATGACTTGTTAGATTTTCCCACGCAGGTGCTGAAGTCTGTCCTCTTTCTCTGTCCATCTCCGGTCTTGAGCGGTGGACTCAGTCCTGTGACAGGCCCTGAAGACTGCATGTAGAATGCTTAAGTGGAGAAGTCTGACCGTCTCTTCATAAGAAGGCTCAATCCAGGCCACAGAAGCTCCCCTGAAAATCAGTATTTCAGGGGCAGGGCGGATGGTGGGTGGCTTCGCCTGGGTTAGCAATGGTCCCAAGGAAGAATGCTGACCTGCCGCTACAGGTTCAAATTCTTTGTCCTCAGTTTCTTAATGCAGCCTCTGTTTCTTTTCGTGTAGTGTAAGCACAAGCGACTCCTTTGCCTTTGTGTTTTCCGTGAGAGGGTGCACACAGGTGTCAATACTCTGGATTCTGTATTTCTCTGCTAACCTTGGGTCTGGGGTCAGCAAACCTGTTTCCATCCGGCCTGGGTCCAAACCCTGCTGTGAGAAGCCACTCTTGCCCGTGACCGAAATATAGTGCCGGGAGCCATGTTCTAGTCTTGGCTTGTACACTGACTCATGGGTGACTCCCTGAAAGTCAACTCCCCTTCTCCTCCCAATGGGTCATCAGAAGTAGAAGGAGGATAATGGCCCTGAGTCACCCCTCAAAGAGGAGCTAATTAGGGCTCACGGAGGCAAGGAGGTATGTGCTGCAAGGACAGAGGAAGAAACTTGTCTACACTACTCTTTAGGAGGGACTTGCTCTTCCGGAGCTTGGAGATCTGAGCCTGCCTCTGGAAGACCTGGAAACTTCTGGAATCCTGCCCTGTGGGAGTGGATAGAAGCCTGCAGGCAGCTGTCTTGGGGAGGGTCCAAGGCTGTCACCATGTTCTGGAGAGCATAGTCATCCCCAAAACTTCTGAATCACTGCCTCTGAAGTTTTGTCCTTTGGGTTCTGAGGGAAAGGAGAGCTACCCCTGCTGTTGAGGGCAACAAAGGCTGAGCGTGTCCTCCAGGAAGTCCTAGAGCGAAGGCCTGGCTAGCACTCTCAGGCCCTGGAGGCTGAGATGAAATGCTTTCTGCCTCATGCACACGTCTCATCACCTGGCCCCACATCTGCTTCTTCAGCTGTGTGAGGTTGGTGTCAGTGTGGTGCACCCCAGAACAAGAGGTGGAATGCAGGTACCATATCTGGTCCAAGCCTCTAAGCCAAAAGGGATCATGACTGAAGAAAAAAAAAACAATGGAAGTGGTTATCCATGGAGGCTATACAAAAGGCAGAGGAGCCTTGTAGGCTGGCTCTCAGAATACCTGGGTCTGCATCCTGATGCCATTGACCCTAAGCCACTTTGTCACCTTGATTGTCACTTAGCTTCTTTGTGGCTATTGCATCATCTATAAAATGCACTTTTCCTAAATACTGACAGTGGCTATTGTAGGAAATAAGAATACGTTTCGTAAAATTTAGCCTGTTGCATTTTCTTGTTTTGTTTTGTCTTGAGACAGGGTCTTGAAGCATAGTGTAGCTGGCCCGAAACTCTCTATGTAGATGAGGCTGGCCTCAAACTAACAGAGAGCCTCCTGCTCCTACCTCCTGAGTGCTGGGATTAAAGGTATGTGCTACCATGCATACCTTTTTTGTATTTTAAGGTTAATAAATACTCCTTATAGGAAATAGGAAAGCAGGAGAAAATCACTTACAGTTTCACCATGTCCAAGTCTAGTTTTTTTTTTCTTTCTCTCTCTCTCTCTCTCTCTCTCTCTCTCTCTCTCTCTCTCTTTATCTGCTCTTCCTCCTAGATCTTGACTTTCTTATTGTTTTATTTTCTCACGGTGACATTTACTCATGGAATGAATTGTTTTTAAGCAACTTGACATAAGGGCTAACATCCCATCATTTAAAGGTGCCAAAATTTATTTAATAAAGCCCCAAGGGTATGCCATTTATGTGTTGCCCCCAGATATTTTTTTGGTATAAATAATGCTTTGTTGAAAACCTTGTTATAAATCTTTTTGTAGTCATTGCTCTTGCTCTATAATAAATCCTTAGACCTGAGATTGCTGGACCAGAGTACAAAGTACAGAGTACAAAATGTAGTTAAATACTTTAATACATTGTCCCAGGGCAGGACAATGGTGAGAATCACAGCACACACCTGTTCATTCTTATGGACGTAAATCCTCACAGGCCTGTTGTAGTTGAGGCGTGTTTGTACATCTGAGGTAACTGTGGCCTTGGTCCCAGGGCAAGTAGTGAAAATATGGGTTCTACTAGTACAATAGAATTGTAATAGTGTCCTCTTTATGCCTGGAGAACAAATCACTTATAGCAAGAAAATTTCAGTATGGGAGGTCAGGAAATTTAGGTAAAGCATTACTTTAAAGGACCTTTAAAGGGCTGAAGGTGGTGCTCAAGGGAAAGGCATTTGTTTAGCGTGTTTGAGGGCCTGGGTTTGGTTTCTAGCAGATGTGCACACACACATACAACATGCACACACACACACACACACACACACACACGCACATATATACATACATATACACATACACACATATACATGTACACACATGTACACATATATACACATATTCACACGTAAACATATACATACATACATATGCGCGCGCACACACACACACACACACACACGCATACGGGCTGGAGAGATGGTTAGGAGAGCACTAATTGCTCCTCCAGCGGTCCTGGGTGCTTCAATTCTCAGCGCTCACATGGCGGCCCAGCTCCATCTATAGCCGCATCTGCTGCCCTCTCCTGGTGTGTACATGTACATGCAGACAAAGCACCAAATACACGGATACATAAATCTCAGGTGGGAAAAGGAGGCTCATAAATTTGTGAGTTGACCACATATGCAGGCCTCACTCTCCAGAAAACATTCAAAATTTCATTTAATACTTCTGCACATGCACACATATACACATATATGTGTGCATGTGTATATGTATGTACACACATACAGATAAATCTATACACATATACATATGCGTACACACATATACACATACATACACACATATGTGCACACACACATATGTACATACACAGGAGTGATATTGGGTGCCTTGGGATCAATCCTCATGTATACCGTTTCTCCCAAATCTGAAGCTCCAAGGCTGTGGAGCTACCCCCAAGGGTGCGGCCAACATGACAAACGAGAAGGAACATCTATATTTTCTACCCTGTCTCTAGAAATGCACAGCACACCTAAGCCCTCAGTGACTAGAAAGCCGGTGTCAGAAACAAAGTGAGTGTGCTGCTGCGCAGGGCTAAGGCCCTAGCTGCCTGGCAGCAATGGGAGCCAGCTTGCTGAAGCTTGGTCATGTGGGAGAGGCAAGAAGGAGATCCACAGAGAAGGGCAGGTACCCCTGTCTCTTGGAGGCAAACCACCTGATTCATTTTCTGGCTCTGGGCAAGATTCCTCCCTGGCCAGCTAAGGTGACTACTTTGACCATGTGAATGTCTGGTCTTCGGGGCCTAACATTTGCCCACTGCACCAAGTAACCAGAACATCCAGGGGTGGAAGCGGAAGTAGAATACTACCTGGAAGTTGTAAAGGAATAATTACTTGGAAGAAAGAAAGGAAGGAAGGAAGGAAGGAAAGAAAGAAAGAAAGAAAGAAAGAAAGAAAGAAAGAAAGAAAGAAAGAAGAAAGAAAACTGGCATTTTTCTGACCTCTCCCTGAACCAGAACATAAGTGACTCCAATATGGTCCCAGCTCTCTAAGCACTGAGAACTCAGGACATGGGACTTCTTGGTACCTTTGTGGTTGTCTAAGCATGTATGTTCTGGTTGATAAGACTTAATAACATGACCACTGAACAGTGTAAGCTGCTCTAGGCATGCTGGGTGGTGTGGTACAGGCCAGGCTGCTGGGAAACTAGGAAAAGGCAGAGGCTGTAGTGGGCTGAGTGAACAGAACAGAGAATGGGCTGCACCTAAGCCCTTAGAGGCTCAGATGTATCCCAGGGAGGAAAGCAGGAGTGGAAAGAGGCATCCTGTCTTTAGTAGATGGCAACAGGGTATGTGGCAGCCAAGGCAGGCAAACCAGAGCTGCCTTGAGTTAGATCTGGGCAGAGGAGGTTAGTCCCGACCATGGAGGGCACGGGTTTGGAAGCAGCCGAGGTGTGGGGAAGTTTGAGGAGCAAGCTTCCTTGACAACCCTAACTGGATTCTGGAGTCTTTCCTTCCACCCTCAGTGAAGCCTCTTTAAGCCTCGGCCATGCCAGATCTCAGCTGAGGGTTGAGCTGCAAGGGAGCCAAGCAAGCTCTGGGGCTAATGCAGCCCTGGGGTTGCTGTCAACCACTTCCTTCTCCAAAACAGTTTTAGACACCCGCTCCCCTGTGCCCTTCCCTCCCCATTTAGGTTAGCAGGCTGGGAGGACCAGGACCACAAATAGTGGGAGCTTGTTTCTTCCTAGACGCTGGTATGAACGAAATTCCGGTTTACACCCTGGAAGAGCCAAATTAAAGGTTGTGTGTCCAACAGTCAACCAGCTCTTTCCCTGTCTGAACCTCCGACACTGAACCTGAAACAGGGTCTGTCTCCCAATCCCTGGAAGTCAGGAGCTCTCAGTGGATGCTCTGGGGCTTGTCCCTTGACTTTTTTTTTTTTTAATTAAATGTGTGTGCATGTGTGTGCATGTGTGTGCGTGTGTGTGTGTGTGTGTGTGTGTGTGTGTGTGTGTGTGTGTGTAGACCAGAGAAAAGCCTGCAGGAGCTGGTTCTTCCCTTCCACTATGTGGCTTCCATGACTCAAACTTGAGTTATCAGGCTCAGTGGCAAGAGGCTCTATCTGCTGGACCATCTCGCCATCTTACACTTCCTTATTCTGGAGGGGCTCCAGCTGTTTGTAACCAGAGTTTAGGCAGGACGCTCTGGAGCTTAGCAATCCTACCCCAACCCCCACCTCCGCCTCTGCCAGGATGATAAGGAGAAAGGCAGGGGCCCGAAGCCCAGGGTTACAGATCCTAACGGCCCCATGGGAGAGATGGGGGCAGGAAGGCCAGCGGCTCCTGGGAAAACCCTCCCTCCCAGATGGCTGTGAGACTGAGTACGCTCCATTCTTCTGTCTGTGATTTCTAACTTTAGGTCTAAGCTGCATCTGTGAGGAAGAGCCCTGGGGAACACAGATGTCCCCAGTCCCCATTAGCAGTCCCAGCAGCTCTGTCTGTGGCTCCAAGGCCAGCCTGACTCCTCCTGACTGTGTTCTGTGCCCTCATTTCTGCACCAGTTGTGCCACCGGAAGCCCTTTCCTGGGAGCTGTTGCTACTGTAGATGCTCTTTCCAGCTCTTCATAGCTACATTGCACCCTGGGAGCCCAGGTTTAGCCTCCCCACCCCTTGCTGCATCCCCTCCCAAGAACAACTGCAGAAAACCCTCTTCTTCACAGGACTAGGCTCTCTGCATGGGGTGATGAAGTCAAGAGAGGCAGCCAGCAGGATTCAACTATTGGGAACAGGGAAGTAGGGAGGTTCTCCTAGGCAAAGGAACTGCTCAGTGAATGCAGAGAAGTGAGGGGCGAGGGTGGGGGTAATGCTAGGAAGGAAGAGAAAGAAACTGAGTAGAGCATCTCTTGTTGGGGTCAATGGCTGTAGAGAATGGTATTGCTATTCTGGTGGGGTCCATCTTGTCTGGACAGACATTCTCACACCATTCCTTTGTCCAGGGCTCAGTGGGGTTGGAGATGCTGAGTGGTAGTCATAGATTGATTTTTCTTCTTGCCCTTACCCTAGTCCCTTCCTAGGGCCACCCATGCTGGAAGAACCAGAAGGGAGCAGGCTGCCCCTATCTGAGTGCCCCAGCCCCCAGGCTGCTGAGGTCTTTCCAGAGAGGGAGACAGTGTCAATGCTGTCATCACCAAACCCATCACCTCCAGGTGTTGAGGGAGTGCAAGGAAGAAGACAGTGAGAAACCGAAATCTGACAGGATGTGACTACGCGGAGGGCATTCTATGGAACCTCAGAGGCCAGGGTCTCTTTTGTTTTGTTTTGTTTTGTTTCTGGCTTTCCCAATTTTCTTACATTTCCAACAAAATATTTTTCACAGTCTTTATATATTGCTGAATAAATATTACTCCGAAGCCTAGTGACTTAAGCCTTTGCCGTTACACACTGAACTCCAGGTGCAGCCTAGCTGGGTGCTTTGATCCAAGGCTCTGCATGGACATAGTCATGCTGTCACCTGGGACTGCAGTCCTCTGGGCGGAAGGCGCAGCTTCCCAGAGCATTTATACATCGTTGGCAAGCCCCGGAAGACCTGCTTCCAGGCTTATTCCCACGATCCTCTTCACAGTGTTCCTCACAGCACAATGGTGAGCTCTCCTGGGCCTGTCTTCTTCCATCCACATATTAGAAGGAAGAGGTTACACAAGAACATAGTACCGACATACAAGGTTATCAGGGCCTTCCTTAGAGGCTGCCTGCTGTACCCCTCACTTTGGCCTCACAATAAATCTACGCTTTAGGCTGGAAGAATCAGTCTACACGTGTATTGCAAAAAGCCCGAGACTACGTATGCTATAAAGCAGCGAGGTTTACCTAGTTCATAGTTCTGGAAACCGAAGATACAAAACAGCATAGTGCCAGCTCTGGTGAGGGTTTCCTGGCAGCATTCAATTACGGTGAGTTGCAGGCATCACGGCAAAAACGTCCAAGAAAGGAAGAATACGTAAGGAGACAGGAAGTGGACCTCTTAACATCACCATTCTGGGGGTCAAATTTCCAACATGAAAACCTTGGGGTAGGGGTGCCGCCCCATCATAGTCAAGAGGGAAAAGAGCTGTAAAAAGGTGAGGCCTGAACTCAGGACCACAGACACGCAAACCACGGTGCCTGACTGCAGGTTTAATAGTTTCTGAGCTGTCTCAGTGCAGACCAAACCTATTGTCTGTTGATATTTGTATTTGGAAGCTGTCACTGACTTGAAGATCAGGGGCTTGGATGCTGGCTGACTGAATGCTTGCTGCTTTCTGGATGATTCAAGATCCCCAGGAACAAGGCTTAGAACCATTCCTGCGTATGGTAAAGACAGACTTATTATAATTTTTTGAGGTAGGGTTCAGGCTAGTTTCCAACTCTTTATGTAGTCAAGGATGACCTTGAACTCTTGATCCCACTGCCTCCACCTTCCAAATTCTGGGATTACAGGTGTAATGCCTGGTCTTTTAAACCTATTTTTAAATAAGCTTATTTACGTATTTGTTTGTTTGTTTGTTTTGATGCCAGGTCTCACTGTGTAGCCCTAGCTGGCCTGGAACTCCTTAGGTAGTCCAGGCTGGCCTCCAACTCAGAGAGATCTGTCTGCCTCTTCAAAAGTGCTGGGATCAATGGTGTGCACCACCATGCCCAGGGAAATTTATTGTAAATGTTTGAGATTTACAGATAAATTACAGAGATAATTCAAAGAGTTCCCATCTATCCCCACCTGCGTTTTCCTTTTTCTTTTCTTTTCTTTTCTTTTTTTTTCTTGAGTGTGATGTTTCTAGGAACAAAAGCTTATTCCCTATTCAGATTTCCCTACTAGTCATATGTAAAAACAAAACCAAAAATGAACTCCGTGGCTTTTTAATGTGCTTTTTGTTGTTGCTGTTATCTTTTTTTGTTTTTGTTTGAGAGAGAAAGAACATGAAGTTGGATGGATAGGGAGGTGGGAAGGATCTGAGAAAGAATATGGAGGAGGGGAAAGAATATGATCAAAATATACTCTATTTAAAGAAAAAACAAAAAACAAAAACCAGCCCAGCCCTTCTGGATTGGCATTATTAGCGTCTCCCTTCTACAGAAGAGGAAAGTGAGGCAGAGAGCAGCTAAGCAAAACCACAGAGCTGCTCAGAAGCGAAGTGAGAGTAAACAGAGCCCAGGCAGCCCTCTTAACCATTGCACCTCCTCCGCTCTTCCACTCTGAGCGAAGCTTTGGGCGAGAGGCTGTGCACATGCGCACTAAGCCAACAGCCGGTCCCAGCCGGAGCTCTGAGCTTCTGGCGGGGGGGGGGGGGGGGGAGCAGGGATAGGAGTATGCCAGAGTCTAACCGTGGCTTTGTGCCTTCCTCCTCCTCCTCCTCTGAGAAACGGCAGAGTTGGATTGATGATCTTGAATCTCTCCTGACACTGACTTTCTCCCCGCTCCACAGGCCTGTCCAGGGCCTCTGAGGACTCTGTGGGGAGGAGAAGGGGTGTTTCTTTCCCTGAGCACAGGGAGACATTGGCACTGTGGACCGATCCTCCTGAGTCATTTGGCTTGCTAGCCAATGTGGCAATGTGGCGGGGAGGGCAGAGCAGTCACTGGGGTGGTTTGAATCAACCGCCCATCAAGCTAAGCACCCCAAGACTTTGGGCTCCAAGAACCTCACCCTTAAGTGGCATGAATACTTTAGGACCAAAATCTCTGGAGAAGGCACTCTGGACAATGGTTGAGGTTTCATTGTTGTTGTTTTGGTTTTGGTTGTTTTTGTTCGTTTTTCTGTAACATACATGAAGCCAGCTCTTTGAGGGAAACGGGGTTGTTTTCTCCTATAAAGTGGTGGCGAGACTCCAGAGACCTCGGGTGACTGTCCAGAGCATCAAGCAGAGGTGATGAGCACAGAACAGTACTCACTCTGCCCAGGGTCATGGACACCAGGGATGGGTGATGGAACTGCCCCCTCCACAAAAGAAAGACTGTGGGGATGAAAAGTCCAGGCTTCCCGTGACTCTGCCCTCGCTGCCTGGCCAGGGCGTTTCGGAGGCTTTCTGTTTGGCTCACGCCCCCTCATTCCCACTAGAAGGCACAGCAGCAGAGGAACAGGATTCGATTTGGGTTCCAAATCCCTTGGTTAGAGTTTAAATGGACTGAGTGATTCCCAGAGAGTTAAGAATAAGGAGGTGCCCGGACGTGATCAGGTGACATGGGCCTTCATACTCATGGCAGACATTTACAACACACGTGCACACATTCACACGCAAACACGTGTGCATGCACACACGCACTCATGCACATAGACAGGGGCTACTTGTGCACTGGTGTTTGAGAACCCTCTCTTCCAGAGGTGGGCTGGCTGGGGCCCAGGGCCCACGGACAGGCCAGGAAATGGGTTTTCCATATTCAGGGAACACTGATTGCATCTGAGGAGTCATTCTGTGGGCTTCCTCCTGTGGGCTCAGGGAGGAAGCGGCCCACATCTGTAGGCTGCAAACAGAGGTCCGGAAAGTAGGAAGTGCCACTGTAGGGAGCTGCTGTCCCCAGCCTTGCGGCTGGTGACCGTTGGTCCCGAGGCCAGGATGTAGGAAGACGCAGCTTCTGAGGTCTGTGCTCCATGTGAAGAGGAGAATCAGGGCCTGGCACCAGGCTTGAGGAGGCCAGGATGCCAAAATTTTAACTTCTGGCCTGTAGAAAAATAACTTATAAAGTCTCATCATTAAAATGTGCAATTTGGGGGACAGTGAGATGGATCAGTGGGTACGTCTAGCAACCTGAGTGTGAGATCTGGGGCCCAATAAAGGTGGAAGGAGGGGATCAACACCACAAAGTTGTCCTGTGACCCCCACATGCTTGCCATATCACATGTAACCCTACGTTCTCTCTCTCTCTCTCTCACACACATACACACAAATAAGTAAGTAAATAAATGAATAAATAGAATTATTTAAAAATATAATCTTTAACTCTAGTTGAATTCCTATCTTGTTTCTACTCCCAGCCCTTAGCAGCTCCCGGCCATTTTACGGCCCATAAGGCAGTTAGTGATATAATCATGTGTTGGTGACGTATTTTTAATTTCCATTTTTGCTGGTCTAGTAGCTTCTCTCCTCCTAACTTGAAGTGGCCTGTTTGGTTTGTGCTGTAAGTACTTCTTGTATAATTAAAAAAAAAAAAGTTTAAAGTAAAATCTAGGAGCCTTCTGCAGTACCTAGATATCCCAAGCTGACGGTCTTTTATTTCATTGTCATAACAAAATAACCCAAGGCTGGATACTCCATAAAGAAAAGAGGTTTATTTAGTTCACAGTGCGTAGCACCAGCCTCTCCTTGGCTCTGGTGAAAGCCTTCAGGCTGTCACAGTAGGCAGGTGACATCATGGTCAGAGCATATGCAAGAGAGCGACAGCAGGTGTCAAATGGAAGGCAGAGTGAGGTGAAGCCAGTCTTGAACCTTCCTAACTTTTTCTCTCAGGATCCAATAAAGGCCCCTCGAGAACCACATTAATCTCTTCTAATGGTAACTTCCTCAGTGTCCTGATCCCCCCACACACTGCCCCACTCCCTTTTTTGAGAGGCAGCCCAGGTTCAGGTTGAATTCTCAATCTTGCCGCGTCAGCCTTGGATGGTGCTGGAATCGCAACCGTGAGCCACCACCTAGGCCACCATCCTATCAGCACTGGTTACATTGCGACCAAGCTTTCCATGCACAGACCTTTGCGTAGCAACTATCCCTTTCTCTGCTCTCAGGACACAGCCTTGCCCTCTTGCTAGGTTAGGGATGCTTTCTGTGGGGAGAGAGAAGCTGGGAGGGTCCACCTGTTCCGGGTTTTGTGATTACTGTTGTCAAGGACAAGAAGCTAAGTAAGGAACCAAAGTGAAACTATTTGAAGTTGTGCGTGTGTGTGTGTGTGTGTGAGAGAGAGAGAGAGAGAGAGAGAGAGAGAGAGAGAGAGAGAGAAAGGGTGGGAAAACGAGAGACACAGAGAGAGACGGAGAGAGAGAGCATATGTGAGTGATTATGTGTGAGTGCATGTGTGTGTGTATGTTGTTTGTGTGTGTGTGTCCAAGCCATGGAACTACTTTCTCCCTAATGAAGGCTTTTTGGCTTAGATGTCTAAGATCTGATTCCTACTTTTTCTCCCCATCCCCTCCCCACTCCCCACCTCAAGACAGGTTTGTCTGTGTAACCCTGGCTGTCCTGGAACTCGCTGTCTGGAACCAGGCTGGTCCTGCTGTCAGAGATCCTCTTGCCTCCCCTCCCAAGCACTGGGAGGCAATACATCTTCTAAACAAGATTTTTAAAAGAATTTTAATCACACAAAAATAGTTACTGAAGAATCGTTAGAAACGTGGGCTGGAGAGATGGCTCTGTGGTTAAGAGCACTGGCTGCTCTTCAGAGGACCAGGTTCAATACCCAGCTCCCACAGAACAGCTCACAACTGTCTGTAACTCCAGTTTGGGGAGGTGTGTTGCCCTCTTCTGGCCCCCATAGGCATTGCACGTACATGGTGCACAGACACACATGCAGAGAAAAATCTTCATACACATAAAATAAAGATAAATAACTTTTTTTTCAGAGGTGTGTGAGGACTGCTTCCTATGACACTAGCTGCGCCTTTATGCCATCATTTAAAAGGTCACATGGTGTTTCATTGTACAAATACAGGCATAACTTCCCAGTGGTTTGTTACTAGAAATCTGGTTTGTGTTCCTGTGTCATGCTGGTTTTACTCCTCGGTAAAGCTCTTAGCACACATTGTACCTTCGGTGTGACTTCCAGGGTGGCATTTCAGGCACCAAAGACATGCACATTCTGAGCTCTGACACCTGCTGCTCAATCACCCTTGAGAAAAAAACTATGGGTTGAAGCTTCCCTGCTGGCCTGTGAGTGCTGATTTCCTGCCAGCGTTCTTTTTCACTTTTACAGGTCTGTTGTGCAAATGTCATCCTCTTCAATTCTCTTTGATTATTGCTCGGGTTGAAGGTGCTCACAGGCTTGCTCATTAGCACTTTGTGTTTCTGCCTTGTCTCCGCCCATTTTGCTATTGAGGGATTTCTTTGTCTAATTGTCTTTTGGCAAGCTTCCTAATATGACAGGGCTGTTAACCTTCATTTTGAAGGATGTTGCGAATAATCTCAGTTTATCGTTTGTCCTCGGTTTTGTGGCATTCTTTAACACTGAGGGTTTATATAAAATTCATGTAGTAAACAGTTCAGTATTTCCTTCTGATTTTTCCTTTCGGTCTGTGTCTAGGAAGACTTCCCTATTCTTACGCTATGCAAGCATTCAACAGAATGTTCTGGTGTTTTATTTAACATTTAAATCTTTTAACCACCCACAAGTCACTTAACGCTTTGTAGGTATGGTATCTCAAACGTTACTTGTTATTTCTGTTCAATTGTTGGATACCCATTTTTTTTTCCCTTAATGCGAAATGTCACTTAAGATCCTATGTGGGTGCATTATCCGGCGCTTCTATAGGTTCCTTTTGTTAAACATCTCAGTTGTCTCTTGGTTTTGCATGTTGCTCCAGCCATGACTTTACTCTGCTGCTTCGACACCTTTTTTTAATGGCCCGCTGTTAATGCTGTTCGGGTTAGCCTTGAGCTGATCTCGTTAGAACCTTCCTCTCTCTGCCCCCCCATGTATCTAGGACTGTTAGATTTTTTCTTTCTTTCTTTCTTGTTTTTTTGGCGTCTCCGTGACTAGAACTCAAGGCCTTGTCCATGGTAGGCAAGTGCTATACCACTGAGCTACAGAAGACATACCTGCATCCCAGAGTTCTCTTCAAAGTTTTTATTGGCTGTTTTCTTAAATTGATTCTTCCTGATGACTGTGAGGTCAAGCAACTCTCTCTTGTGTTTCAGAATGGCGTTTTTAAAGGAATGGCATTCTATAGGAAGCCATCTTAAGGGAGATTTATCTTAGTACATTTTTTTTTTAATTCAGTCTTGTTCCTTTTCAGTTTCATTTATTTACTTATTTATTCATTGTGTGTGTGTGTCTCTTTCTCTCTCCTCTCTTTCTCTCTCTCTCTGTGTGTGCACGTGTGGTCACACACATGCCATGGCATGGGTCTTCCTCAAACATGTGGGTTCCAAGAACAAAGCCTTTACTTGCTGAGCCATCACCCTGTCTCAGCAAGTGAAGTTGTTCTCTTTGTCTCTTTTAACAAACCGAAGGCATAGTTTTCTACCAACAATGCCTACACATGGCGTACTGACTGCTCGTCTACCCTTTCTGTTCCTGTCAATAGCCTTATTTAATAGTCACTGTATTTTCCTTAGATCTTCTAATTGTTGTTCACATACATGACAGCTTTGGGGACAGTTATGTTTCATTTTGTAACCCAACAGCAAAATGCTGTCTTCTGTTGTTTTTTTCCTTCTTCTTCTTCTTCTTCTTCTTCTTCTTCTTCTTCTTCTTCTTCTTCTTCTTCTTCTTCTTCTTCTTCTTCTTCTTCTTTTGTGGTTTGTGCCAAAGGCATGTTTGACCTAATTTGAGGCCATTCAATTTCCTTCTGGGTCTGGGCCATGGCTACTCCCTGTCATTGCCTGTCATTGTAATGAAGAGTTCAGAGAAAGAATGACACCCCAGCCTGCTTCTTGCCAGCTGCTTCCAGAGGACAGACATGTTGGGGATCAAACTGAGTTCCACGTCGTTTGGTACCTCAAGGCCTGCTGCTTAGGTGACAGGGAGGGACCTACTACCTGAGACAAAAGATGCATGAATCAACAGGGAGGCAGGCAGGGTTATCACAGAGGAGGCTGGGCATTCAGGTGAAATGTGTTACAATAGGAAGGAGCCTTAAGGAAGCATTTAAAAGTCTTAAAAGCCACGAGGTCAGTCTCTCTGTTATTTAAGCAGGGGTAAATGCCACACACACACACACACACACACACACACCCATGTAAAAGAAACTGAAGTTAAGGAAATAGGCTCCTGGATGGTGGCCCCATCTAAAAACATCAGGGTTTGATTAACTTTCAAAGCTTAGGAGAGACAAAACGGGAAGGAAGAAACACTGCTTATGGGGACTGGCCTCGTTGTCCAGTCTGAAGCAGTGCACCTTTGGCAAGGCCTTATAGGTCTTGCTACGTAGGAATTGCCATCAGGCTTTGCACACTCGACTTTGGCCGAATGTAAAGATTAGCACCGCCTCCTGTCACTGAGTCCCAGCACCTGGGGAACGTCTCAAGCACGAACACCCTCTCCTCCGCTCTCCTCCCCATTGCTCTCGGCTGCAGCTGCCTTCTCCCTTCTAATCTTTCATGTGCAGGCTGCACACTTGAAAGCAGATGGCCCCAGAGGAGAGACTCAGCCTGCAGCAGACATGGGATAAGAATAGTTAGGGAAAGCCAAGGATGGATAGAAGGATAAATATGGAATGCTGATTTAGTAGAATATGAGCCAAATGGACCTCACCTGCAGGCTGTGGTGCCCAGCCCTGGTGCCCGGCCCGTGGCAGTTGGGGCATTACTCTGCGCTTGCTTGGTCATATGAAGATCACCTCCTGGAGTTTTATTGATATGACTTCAAAGGTCTAGCCATGTGCCCAGACCTCGCCCAGTTTCCAAGACCCTGGGTTTCCTCTGTTCCTTCCCTTTCATCACTAGACCAAGTGGACATCCACGCTGGTTTTGAAGTTTTCCTTAGAAGGAAACACCACGGCCTTGCCTGGTGCTTTATTCCCATGTTCCGGACCATCATGTTCCCAGAACGTTCTATTTTATAGTTGGCCTACTCTTCTCGCAAATTTAAAGCCATTATCTGCTGGCATTAGCTAGAGATTGGGAAGAACAGTGAGACATTTTATTGTTGTTGTTTTCTTTTGTTTTGTTTTGTTTTGTTTTTTGCACCCTCCCCCCTTCAGGAAGTTGGAAGGGTATTAAGAGTACCTTTGAACTCTAGTCGGCACAATTAGATTAAAAAGAATACTCGTAAAGTGAGGGGGACAGTGCCTGACACCCAGCAAAGAGAGATTGTTTTATCACGGTTATTTATGTTATCATTCCTTGATCATGGTAGCACTCACACCACTGCGGTATTATTTAACTTCCTGTGTTGAGCCGAGGTATAGAACTGTTCAGAAGAGGGTAGGAAAGGCACACCACAGTCACCTTATTCTTGTTTGAGAGAGCACGCAATGCCAACCAAAGGTTATCTGGGCTGGGCCACGAGATGAACTACTAGCCTCTGAAAGCTTTGAGGGTGGGAGTTGTATGTGATCACCTCTAAGGTGTCCCGCTGCCCGCCTACCACAGGGCCAAGCAAATCACTGTTTGTAAAGGTAGGTAGAAAAAGAGGGATACGCCGGTGTGGGGTCTCAGCATGGACATCAACCCGAGAGCATCTCTGCTAACCAGTGACCTCCCTGGGCAGCATCTTCTGCCAGAGGGGCCACTCTAAGTGTGATGCTTTTTCCACAAAGACAGGCTTCTTCTCCCTTCAGTCTCTTCATGTGTCTGTCTTCCCCTTTGAGCTGTGCCTGGTGAGTTTAGTCCTTTCAAACACAGCCTGCAGAGTGGAGTATGCCATGCCCCCAAGTTTGTGTGTTAAAAGCTTAACCCCTGATGTAACGGTGTCAATGTGTCACCAAGGAAATTCCTCCTCCTCTCGCCTCAGACGCTCTCTATCATACTTCTGCCTTGTGCTATGGGATGGCACAGGATACAGGCACTGGCAGTACCCAGGACCCTCAGTCTTGGGTTCCCTGTGCTCCAAAACTACAATAAATCAGCATCTGCTCTTTATAAAGTCACCCATTTCTGCCATTCTGTAATAACAACACAGAATGGTCTAAGACAGCCCTGCAGACTTTAGAAAGCTGGCATTCCCTTCTTCCTCTTGTCAAAGCTAGAACTTGCTTCTGGAACAGTAGAGGAAAACCATGTCAGGACCCAAACAGGTTAGTATGATTCTGTGTGTGGACCCTCATCTCAGGTTTAGATTCGAGCTGGCCTTTCCCGGTATGACACAAGGGAAGTGTAGGAGTAGCCTCTGACCCTCTGCGCCAGCCAGTCACCACCCCATTCTCACTGCAAGCCAGTCCAGCAGCGATCCCTTTCTAGGATTTAGCAAGCCAGCCATCTGCTGCTGTGTTTGGGCAGTGCAGCCTAGTGTTCAAGAATCTAGGCTTGGACCTTGTCTACCTGGATTTGTATGTTGGCCCTGCTCGTTAAAAATCTCCTTGATCCCATTTCCTCCCTTGCAAAATGGCGTCAATACCACTACCCCTGAAGGGCTTAAATTAGTTGGCTCGCAGGGGCATACAGCAGTCATACGCAATAAACAATAAACATTTGCTGTCGTTGAAATTGTTAACAGTGTTAGAACTGCAGCTGAGCTTACTCCTGCTGTGAAGACTTCTATAGAAACTTCTGCCCAGCTCGCCTCTGACCCCCTGTGTCATTACTGGTGTCTTGTCTGTCACTCAGGAGACTGGGGGTGGCCCTTGGGGAAAGGGTCATTTCTCCTTCTAATTTTGGCTTTCTCACCTGGCAAGCTTTGGGCAAGTAATTTTACTTCTGAATGTTTTTGTGTTGATGGCAATAATAACATGTTATCTCTGGATTTGGGGCTTTGTTAAGGGTTAAAGGAGATGACACATGAATGATTTGGTAAAGGTGTGTGTGTGTGTGTGTGTGTGTGAGAGAGAGAGAGAGAGAGAGAGAGAGAGCACTTATCTAGCTAGACCAGCTCCTGTAACGTATTCCCCTCATGACAGCCACACTCGCCTTGCATAGCCAGTGTTTCTGAGTATTTGATTGGAGAGAGACATGGACACTGAGTGGGAAAATGAACTGAGTTACCTGTGACTTCGCACTGTATCGGGTTTCACGTGAATAAGCTTTGTTTTCCTCCCTAACAACCGTGAATGCTCATGAACGCACCTTAACGCACTACAACTCTAATCTGGTGTAGGAAGCCTCCCGGAGGCTGCTGTGGAGCTGAGCCCGGCGCCTCACTCGCTGCTGGAGAGCGACAGACCCTCTGCCCCAAATTTCCACCAGGTGGCAGGGTTTCACCTACTTGTCTCTGAAAGCGAGCTCCTCTTGCACCTTCGTTCTTCTTCCACCAGGTGGCGCTGCAGGCTGGATTCCAGATCCTGCTCAGGCTCCTGGAAAACCAGGCTGATGGGAGAGCGCCCCTCTTCCCCCACCGCAGCTCTAGGAGCTTCTACGGGTTCAGTTTTCCCCAACTGAGAGAGAGCACTTGGTGGCCCTGCTGCCCCGCGTCACTTACAAAGCTCCGTTTTTGGTGGCCCTGCGTGCTGCGGTCCGTGCAAATAATTGTAGTGTAGCTCTTTCAGAGTGGTCTGCAGACCGCCCAAGAGGAACAGGCTGTGGAAGTTCCCGCCAGCGCGATGGCTGATTGGTGCTCAGCCTTCATGCCCTTCCAGGATCCCGTCTTTCCAAACCCCAGTGGTTGCTGACTCTTCTTAGCGCCGATGATGTTCAAATTCCGCAGCACTCCCAACACAGGACTCTCTCTAAACTGCGAGCCCCAACCCCAGAGTCAGAGCCTGTCTGTCTCTTCCTCCCCCACCCCCGCCCCTTTGAGTGCTGAAGATTTGGGGGGGCACTGACCTCTGATCGGCACTCCCAGCTCCCCCTTTCTCTCTGTAATCTACTTGAGCTGTTGGCTCCACATCCTCCCACATCACATCACATAGATACACGCTTCTGGACCCAAACTTAGGTCCTTCAGAAGTCCCAGTTAGCAAAGAGTGAGTGGGCCAGACATGAAGCTGTCAGTGCTTACTAGCCAAACAGAAGCCATTTGTGTGTGTGTGTGTGTGTGTGTGTGTGTGTGTGTGTGTGTGTGTGGCTTCAGGGTTAACACAGCCTTCTCCACTTGACGCAAAGCCCTGGAAGGGGTCTGAGCGATCCTGGGGTCCCATTTATTTGGGTTTTGCTGGGGGGGAGTGGGGGAGAAATCAAGGCCCAGGTGGAAGGAATTTCCAGAGCTTCAGTTGGTCAGCACAGAGATCCGAGTCAAATGTGGGCCTTCCGTGTCTCTGGAGACCAGCCTTGCATTCTAACTGTCCCTGCTTCTCACCCCACCTGGACACCAGCTGCCCTCCTCTGGGCCCACACTGCTTACGGCAGAAGTGTCTGATGCAGAGGCTTTTGCTGGATGACCTAACGGGAAGAGACCTTTGGCCACCTGTGGCCGTCTTGAGGTTGCAGAAGAGTGAAACGAGAAGGGTGAGATTTGTTCTGCAGAAGAGAGTCTCTCAGGAGAGAGCATATGTGTGTATCCTGAGGACACCTGCATGGCTTTTCCACTCCTCTGCCCAGGAGGAGCCGTTCCTGGGCATCTGCTTTATGCCTGGGTCTGAGAACATAGAGAATATGCTAGAAATTAACCCTGGAGTGGAGGTGCCCGGGACCCAAGAAAGAGGCCGACATCGGTAACTTTTCTGGGTCAGGATCACTATTTTCTCCTCTCGGGCACGCCCACTGACATGACCTCTATGGCTGCGCTGTGGGATTCACACATGGCTGTCATTCCAGGTCCCCTCCCCTGGGTGCTCTCTTGAAGGCAAAGTTAACTGAACTCACCAGGACAGGCTGGTGACCTGCCCTGGCTCACCCCCCCCCCGACCTCTTTTGGAGTGGCACCCATGTTCTTCCTCTGTTAGGGACGGAAGAAGGACTCTTCCGCCACCGTCCACTCAAGCAGGGTGCTCCTGCTTCCTTTAAGCACCAAGGGAAGTTTCTGGCTCACAAGCTTAGTTTCCTGTAATTGCCCCCTGGACGTCCTCAAGGAGCCAGAACAGTGTTGCAGGTTCCCCAGGTCCTCTGCCCCCTTCTTCAGCCCCTCACAGCTCCAGGCATTCTGGACAGCCCTGCTGCACTCAATTAAACCTCATGCTCTCTTTTGGAACCTGCTTATTATAAAAAGAACCCTCTCCTCCCCCTACCTGGCTAGCTAATCCATACTACTCTTCAAGGGTCATCTTAGGACATCCCTCTTCTAGAGGCTTCCCGTTCCCTAGGCTCCCGCAGCCTCTCTGCTCACACCTCTGCTTCCTGAACTCTTCCTTCTCAAAGGGACATC
Source organism: Meriones unguiculatus (assembly GCF_030254825.1). Taxonomy (NCBI): domain Eukaryota; kingdom Metazoa; phylum Chordata; class Mammalia; order Rodentia; family Muridae; genus Meriones; species Meriones unguiculatus. The sequence continues at coordinate 51,741,283 of NC_083350.1, forward strand.
CTGAAGGAAGGGGCCAACACTTGGCTTATTTTATGGCGGTGTCCTCAGCACCCTGCAAAGTAGGTGAGCACCCGTAGACTTGCAGGTTGTGGGGGAAGAAGAAGGAAGGTCCATCGGGCGTCTCTTGAAGAACTTCCTGCCCCCTCTCTGGGTCTTCAGGTCCACCACTCCTCCTGTGTCTGTGGAGCCTGTATTAGTTCTGTGGTCAGGGACCATTCATTTCTCAACGAGCAAATGTTATTGAGTCATTCGTATGTGCCAAGCCCCGTGGTGGCACTGGGGATCCGGGAGTAAATAAGAGAAACTCGGCCCCCAGGTCCACATGGCGCTTCAAGGCAGCATGGTGTGCTTTGTGTTGTGTGCCCCAGAAAGGAGGAGAATCAGCTGCCGCTGAGGGATCCACAGCTTCTCAGATGGACATTCCTCCCTGCTGGCTGCCGGCTCACCCCTTCCCCCTCCCCCTCCCTTTCCTCCCCACAGGCCAAGCTTGAGTCTCTACATTCACATCTCCAATCTCTCTCTTCGTCAGTTTACCACCCTCTTCTCACCTCACCAACAGTGGTACCCTGAGCCTTGGCTTATAATGATTACTGCTTGCATGTAGGGTAAGACGAGGCCTGGATGGAGACACAGCCCCTTGTTTTTCTGTAACCAATGAAGACCTCTAGAAGGGCCAGGAGTCTTCCACAGAGTCCTTCTGTAGGGCATCCTGGCTGGGTGAATTTTCAGTCGCATTGGGCCTCAGCAGTTCCGGTACAAAGTGGCCTGCTAGCCACCTGGAGCTGCTGCTGCCGTCATTGCCCAGGAAGGCTGTGTTACTCTGCCCTTTGGCCTGGGTCTGAGGCTGGAGAATGGCAGCCTCCAGCTGTGCTGGCCAGTCTGCCTTTCTGCTCCCGGCAGCTGTGGCCTTCATGGAAAACCTGTGGCTTTTGTTAGGAGGCCACGACGTGGAGGGAGCTGGTGTTGAGTGAACCTACGCAGGAGCTCTCTTCCCTGAAAGCCGGGGGCATGCTGCCCATTTTCCCCACCCCAGCCACAGTGCCCCTTTGCCACTTACTCAGGCTCTTGGAGAGCTAAAGGGAAGCATGTGCTAACCTGTACCCAGGGTAGGGGGAAGTTGTTGTAGCTCCAGGTAGGAATTTTAGAGGGCCAGCCTGGCCAGGAGAGGTTCACAGAATGATGATGGCAAGGTTCCTGCCCCAGAGCAATGCTGACGTGTCTCCTGCCACCAGCTAGCCCAGTGCCCCAGCGTCAAGGCACCTTTGTTCCCCCTCCAGCTGGGACAGGATATCAGCAGCAGGTTAAAGGCTCCTGGTGGCCTAAGGCCAGCAACTCTACTCTTTCCCAGGGCAGCACAGTGGTGTCTCCTGACAGTTGACACAAACCATCCCTCTTGGCACATCATGACTTCTTTTGACTCAGGGCTAAATGGGCTGAGCGTCAGAACAGGGTCCACAGGAAGAGTTGGGAAAGGCCTCCCGTGCTTCTGGACTAGACACGACTCGCCAATTCATTAGTGCCAGAAAGTGGGTGGAGCTAGGGGCTCAGAAGTCACTCCCAGCCCCACCCCATGAGTCTGGAGACCCCCCCGATTCTGGCCTGTAATATCAGCATCCTTTGTTCTCTGGGCCTTTTCATAGATGCTTGTTCCCAGAGCCCTAGTACCCCACCCCCCAGGCTTGCATGTGATAATGTTTGTGCCTAGGGAAAAGGGCATGTTTATGGCCCTTTTTGGAAATGTGTGATTTGAGTGCATGTGCTTCTGATTATGTAGCTGAGCTTCAGGGAGTCTGTGTCCTGGAGGTCTCTGTGAGTACGAGCAGGCTGCAATGTGACGCTAGTGTGGGTACCTGTGTGTGTGTGTGTGTGTGTGTGTGTCCATCTGTGTTTCTGTGTGTCGCTATTCATCATCACTTCCTGGACGCTTCCCATAACCTACTTTTCCTCTCACTCTTTCTTCCTTCTTCTTCCAACCTAGCCTTGACCTGGAGGTGTGTGGAGGAAGGAAGACCCTGAAAAGGCTTTGTGACCAATGATCCTGACAAATTTGGGGGATGGGCATGACTGGGCTTGCCCAAGAGTCAGAGGAGTGATTAACTGGGCAGGACAGAGACAGGCCAGCTCCTGGAGCAGAGCCCCCCTTTTTTTCCTTGTTCTCCCCCTCTCCCCCAGCTTAGAAATAATAGGTCTTCAATCCGAGATTAGGAGAAAAGAAAACAGCCAGAAAAATGAGCAGTTTAAACAAAGGCAAGCTGTTGGACTGGACAGGCTCCTCTTGCCAGCAAAGGCCCTCACCTAGATGTGGAAAGGCACCATGGGTGGGTGTGGGGCAGGAACATTTAAGACCACCAGCCTGGGGAGAAGGCAGTTGCTGCGGTTAGCACAGCAGAGAAGGAGGTGGGCTCCACAGTGAGGCGGTGCACAGAGAGCCCACCCCTGCCTGTGGTCTTTGCCGGCTGGACTACACCTCTTCAAGGCTCACTCTCCTCCCTGGAGCCTTCAGGGTGGTTGTAAAGACCAGGTACGAAAAAGAATGCACATGAAGCACTTGGCTTAGTGCCTGGCACGTGGCGTGCAGAAATGATGCAGAAATGTGCAGGACTTGGTTCTTTTCCTGTGAGGGCCGTAGGAATGATGATAAGCAGGAATTCCAGGATGGTGAGCCTTAGCTCTCTGCAGAGATGCCTCTTACCAAAGAATCCAGCAGAGACGCCGGTCTGGTGTACAGGGCTTTTCCTCCAAGGCTCATGTTTGCACTTTATGAGTACTTTGGCGTAGACATGAATGTTGTGTGCAGACGGTAGCCCAAGGAAAGAAAAGACTTACACTTTGTTTGCTTGCTTGCTTGAGACAGTTTCTCTGGCTGCCCTAGAACTCGCTCTGTAGACCACGCTGGCCTCCAACTCACAAAGATTCACCTGCCTCTTCCGGGATTAAAAGTGTGCACTGCCACTGCCCAGCTCAAGACCTATGTTTTCAAAGTAAGAATTTGGCCTAAGAATATCTCCAGACTGCCCTGGACAGTGGCTGCTTAGAACATCTGCTTGTTTCGGTGAAGTCGGTAGTGTTCTGTTGGATCTGCACTACAGGGGCCAGTGACTGCTTGCCTCAAAATCATGTCTGTCTTTTTGTTGTTGTTTGTTATTGTTTGTATGGACTACCCGGTAGGTATTCCGTGCCTGCTCTGGAGGACCAGGAGAGAAGGAAACTTCTGAGAATGGTTCTGGAGGGGAAGAACCAGAGAGGGCAGCCAAAGTGACCTCTAGGCTCAGCGAGGGTGTTCCTAGGACTCGGGCTTCTTAGGACCCCAGAAGGCTGTATGCTTAAACCACAGAAGGAGGAATTCTGGCTCGATCATAATTCAATAAATACTTGGCGTTAGTAGAAAGGAAGGAGGGAGGGAAGAAGGAAGAGATGGAGGGAGGAAAGAAGGGAAGGAGAGAGGGAGGGAGAGAAAATAAAAGACAAAAAAAGAGGGACCACAGCGGGAGGAAGGCTTCCTACTTTGGTTGGAATAGTCCGAACCCATTAGGCCAGGGGTAGAGCAGATGACCTCACGAGGACCCCTCTATGCCTGCGCACCACTGACTTAGCTGCTGACTTACTCTAAGGCCTTGGGCAGATGACTAAGCACTAATGAGCCTCAGTTTCCCTCTCTGTTAAAAAGAGTTGCTTACATCCTTGAGGAAAAAGCTCTTCCTTTAGCTTCAGGGAGTTCCTGGGGAGGACGTGTGTGCTGAGTTCCAGGCTTCACCTCCACTCCCATCCCTGCTTCCTTCCCTGCAGGGGTCTCAAGGAGCAGCCTGGCATGGTGCCTCCATTGTTCTCAGATTCGAACGGCCTGTGGGAGTTGATCTCTCTTCTTCCATTTCTTACTCCTACTGTCACCCTTTCTAGAATGTTCTTCCTGGTTTTTTTTTTTTTTCCCAAGGGAGCCGTACTAAGTTTCATGATGCTTCCCAGCCAGCTTCTCTCTAATTGGAGTTCTGATTGTTTTCCTCCTTCCCATCATCCAGTGCCTGTCCCCAGGACTGTTCTCTACTTTCTCTCCTTCCTTTAACTAAGGAATTCCCCCTTAGTTCCCTAATTCCCCCATTTAAGCTCAGTGCCCGCCACAGGTTCAGCCACAGGGGCTTACCAACATTGGTGGAAGGACTAATAGGGGCCGAATTTGGGAAGCTGGGGGCCAGGGAAGAAATATGCTAGGGGTCAAGGCTCTTGGAGCCAGAAAAAAAGCCAACATGCTAAGAAATGTAGCTCAGCAACAGAGTGTGCTGAGCTTAGTGTATTTGAGACCATGGATGAGAGGGAGACCTGCGGTGCGCTTGCCACCTAGCTCTGTGGCCTGTTCTTTGTCCTAGTCTGGAAAACGAGAGCACTCGCTAGAGAGGAGATACTTCAAAAGCCAAGGGGCATTTGGCTTGTGGCATGCTGGCATCTGAGATGGATTTGTTTGTGTGTCCCTAAGCTAGTGCGAAGGTCAGGCTGGACACCATTACAGTCCTGGTCTGGACCGAGCTGCCAAGGGAAGAGCTATTCTCCTGGGGACGGCCTGGTATCAAGTCTGCCTTGCTTTGCCAGCCCTCCTCCTGCCTCCTGTTCCCACCAGGGCGCAGGGGCCTCCACACTTCTGCTCATTGGACACAGCAGGGATGGCCCAGCGAGCCCTTCTGGAGTGGGGCTTATTTGTGAAAACCTCCTTTCCCTGGTCAGCCTCCCATTAGGTGCTCCCCAAGGGAGAAGGGACCCAAAGCCTCTGACCACATGTGGAGGTCATTGAGGAGTCCAGCCCCATGCTGGCTAGGTCCTTCTGGTTGTTGTCCTTCAGCTGAGAGGGAGGAAGGGCCTGGGGTCAAGGCCCGTATTCCTCTGGTCTCAGTGGCCTAAGACCATGGCTGCTCCGTGTTTGCCAGAGGCTTGACTGCCCTCTGGAGTGGTGTCTCAGACATCAGGGCTAAGGTCTGAGTCCTACCAGATAGAGAGGTAGGGCATGCATGGGGCAGGAGGTATGGAATTTCCCATGGGTGCCCTGGCAGTAGGAGGTCCCTCACAGGGAGAAGAAAGTTGCTGAAGCCTAGGCCATGGTGGATGCACTCATGTGTGGCCACAGGGCAGGTGAGGGCACCATCGGGCCCTTCTCCCTTGACCACAAACCCAGTCAGCAGCCTCGCTCCCTAGACCAGCCCCTAACACTGTAAACAGCCTGACTCACGAGCTAGGCAGCGCTTATGAGCGTGCTCCTTCTGTCATTACTGGCGGTGGCAGCATCCTGTCGGGCCGGGACCTTTCATCCGGGCCCCTCAAAGAGCTTAAAGGAGCAGCCAGGGTTCTATTATAGTCCCCATTACTGATGGAGAAATCAAGCCCCGGGACAAGCTTGGCAACTTCTTCGGGGCTCACAGAGGAGGTAGGAAAGCTGAGGATGGGCACGCCACCACGGGCTCTGGGGCCACCTGAACTCTCCTATGTGCCCAGGATTGGTGTTGGGAAGGTCAGGCCTTGGCTTTCAGGGGACTGCTTGGCTTCTTCTTTCTCCCTTAAGTGGCCAACACGAAGCACATAACATCAGTAACTCCTGTTTCAGCTTCTGTAGCTCTCACTAGGGGCCCGGACACATGGGCACTGCTGTCTCACCTACCAATAAGGAAACAGACGGTGAGAGAGTCCAGACTCAAACCCAGAAGGCTGGTGCCACAGTTTGTTCTGTTTTGAGACAGGGTCTTACTGTGTCCTCCAGGCTGGCCTCAACTCACATCTCTCCACCCCACCCCTGTCTCAGCTTTCCGAGCCCTGGGGTTAAGGTACTGAAGGCTCTGCCTGACTACTGGTGTAGTTATATTACTATTCTGAACCAAGCCCAGCGCGTGGCAAGCGTGTTCCTTGCTGGGAGACTGCTTCCTCTCCTTCCAAGACAGGGAAGACGCCTCTGTCTCTTTTTGTTTGTTTATTTGTTTAAATAAATCCACACCCTCCCTCCCACAGTGACTGGAGACCCTGTCCTCCCCAGATGGATTTCTAGAATTGGTAATGACAGCCTGGTAGGAGCCCGGTCAGGGATCTGGTTGTGCTGACGCTTGTTGTAGGGCCCAGGGAAGTCACAGGTTGGCCTCAGCTTTCTCTTGTGGGAAACAAGAACGCTAATCAAGCGCTGACATCTCTCTGGTGCTCGACCCTGCGCTTGGTTCCTGGCCCCGGGATTCCTGAACGAACATCTTCTGAGAGATGCCAAGGTACATGGTGAACAAGAGGGGGTCAGGTAGCCGGAATAGTTCGGACTGGTCAGAGCAAGGTCAACAGCCATTTCTCTTACCGGCTTCCATTGCAGCCATTTGTAACTTCCAGCAAAGTTCATGGTTTGGAGATTATTATTTTTGGTCATTTTTTCCATATTTGGCTGTGGCCTGGAGCAATGAGTTTTGGAAAGATAGAGGCAAAAATCCCTTCAGCTGTTGTGAGCGCTGCAAACCTCCCCTTCCCCTCCCCCCATCCTTTCCAGTTAGAAGAAATAACAACATAGTTACTGTTTTCTTTTTCAGCTCAGATGACTCCCAAACAGCTCCAAAGACTTCAAACTTGGCTAGTAATTAGTCCTTAATGAAGGAGACCGGACAGTGTGTGCTCTGCACTTTGAGAAGCAAAAGGTTTCGAATTAAAAAAACTTACTGATGCATTAAAACAAAAACAAAAAACAAAACAAAACAAAACAAAAAAAAAAACCTCTGAGGCTCCAGCCCTAGTAGCTCCTTCCTAGGGACGTTGGAGCTGAACCCCTCCCCCCATTCTGTACAGAATGATTCGAGAGCAAGGTGGCCATAGCTCAGTCTCTGTCTCTCTCTCTTTCCCCACTTTAGAGTACTCAGCTTTTTTCTCACAGAGGCCAAGGCTAGCCAAAGATGGAGGCAGGCTTAGCACTTGTAAGGTGAACTCAGCTGCGCTTCTGAAAGCTTGCATTGTGTTCTTATCCCAGGGAACTTTCAGGAGGCACTGTAAAGCCCGAGACTATAGAAGTCCTTCTATGTTCTGTAGCGTGTAGAAGGACTCCATCCCTCGGGCCAGTCCGTGAGGACTCGCTTCAGTCTTCTAACCCTAGCGATCCTTTCTGGGGTTCTTTTTCCCACTGCCGTTTTAGCCCTCTTTCTCCAGGGGTCATCCAACAAGGATGGGCCATCTCTCCATTGCTCTTCTGCGCTCAGCCTAGGAAAGAGGCCCTCTTCTCTCTGCATCCCCCGGCTGGATGCAGAATACATCTTTACGGCTGGAACGGAATAGAGCATCAGTTCTCAACCTGGGGCTCGAATGCCCCCTTCACAGGGGTAGGGAATCAGATATCCCCGAACACCAGATATTTACATTACGATTCATGACGGTAGCAAAATGACAGTTATGAAGTAGCAATGAAAGTAAGTTTATGGTTGGGGGGGGGAATGTATTAAAGGGTCGCACGTAGCATTAGGAAGGTTGAGAATCAGTGGAGTCTGCGTGGTCACAACACTGGAGCCTTGCTGCTTGAGAGCTGGATTTGCTGGAGGAACGGGGCCTTTCCTCCATACCTTTGGCAGATCTCTCCTGGGCTGTCTGTATAGCAAGAGGATGAGACGCTGTCTTTCTCAAGGCCAGGGATCTGACCTGCCTTCTGCTTTCAGGCATGTGTGGGTGCACACATGCATACAAACCCACACAAATGCCCACCCCAGATTTTTGATGGGGGAAGGGGGGGATTGCTGACCAGCTCATTTCCATTTCTACTGAACAGGAGAGTGCATTGACTGTGGGGTGGATCAAACCCAGGCATAAGAAAGTACTCAGGCAACCCCAAGAGTCCTGCAGCCTGGAGCAACATAGCCAAGAGAGGTGTGCAGGCAAGAACACTGATAGAAAGATGCAGACAAGACCCTGCTGGCTAGGAAGGCTAATGATGGATCCTGAACTTGCCTACCAGCCAATGCCCAGATGTCATTTTCTCACATCTGGTTCCACATCTGGAAACAACCAGGGTGCTTATTTCAAAGTGCTGATGAGGCCGTGCCCTGATTGCCTCAGGGAGAAATCCATTTGGTGACATTGTCTTCCAGGCCCGTCATCTTCTCCAGATGGTGGCCCGATTTCCAGCTTCCATCTCTAGGCACACCCCACTGCACAGGAGGCTGGAGAGAGCCGGAGGGCAGTTGTCTGGAGTGAGGCCTTGTCCAAACCCTCTGTCAGGCTCTAGAGGCTGCAATGCATTTACGGTTCTTGCTGGTCAGTGGCTGCCATGCCCACCCGCCCTAGAACTTGCATGGTCTGTTTGGATTGTGGCACTTGCTGTCCAGTTGCCACAGTCTTGACATCTGATGGACACATGGCTCCTGTTCCCCGCCTAAGCCCTTGGCTGGTGAATCTGAGATGAGCACGTCAAGAGAGGCCACTGCTCCCCACCTTCCATCGCTAAGAAGCAGCCACGTTCCTCGCACCTTACAGCAGAAGGAACCAGGACAGCAATCCAAAGCCTAGGGAAAGATGTGCTAGTTGCCATGAAGGATGGTAGAGAGACAGCAGCCTGACTCTGCCCTTGAGGAGCTTAGCATTGCGAGGGGAGGGGCGTTAGGGTCTGTGGATGTTCGAGAAGATGTCAAAGTCATACACTTCATGGCTGGTACTGTTTGGAAGTGTGGTGTCAGAGAAAGGCGAGCCTACAGCCAGAACTCAGGGAGCCTGGAGAGATGCTCCCTGAGCAGGACAGGGAAGCTTCATAAACTGCTTCAGTGCCATAGTATACAGAGTGTCCATCCCAGGACTGAATGGCACTGACTGCCAACAGAGCTTCCCACACACTGGAGATAGGCAAGGTGTGAGTGGACGGAGTGGGGGTGCGGCTGAGAACCCCACATTTCTCTTTCTTCCCACTTAGCGATTCCTTTACCAGCTTCCAGAGCCAGCTCCCATGGGTCTTGCCTTTCTCTCCCTGCCTCAGGGTCAGCTTCCTGTCTGATGACCTCTCACCTTGGTAAGGCGGCTACAGTGTTATGGGTAGGAAACAGGATACCCCATCGTTTTACAGAGCAAGGCTTGGGTTGAGGATTTCACTCCTGCTCCATGTGGCTGGAAGATGGCCAGATTCCCGCCCTCCACGTGACACTCTTCTTATACCTTAAAGCCTCTCCTGCTCTGTCTGTGTCTCCTGTCCTCCTCAGACATGTAGTGTCTACGCTCCTGGGATATCACACAGGAAGCTGCTCATTTGCCTTCTGTGTCGCTGAAAGAGGCATGTGAAAGGGCTCAGGGTTACCATCTCTTGAGAGTCAAGGCTGACAGTATGAAAGAGTCAGTAACCCCAGACACACATATATAAGTGGGTGTCAAGGCTCCTCATGAATCCCCATTTTTCAGCCTAGTGTCTTGGTCCAAGTTACAAAGCCTTTCCAATGGGGGTCCTTCCAAGCCTGGCCTGCCTGAGCTTCCCCCTTCCTTTCACAGCCCATTCCTAATCTGCTTGGCCTCCTGGCTGTTTGTGTATCCAAACCCTGCCCCTTCCATCTGGACCTTGGCTCATGATGCTCATCCTTTTTGTAACCCCCTTCCACCTTCAACTTGCTCTTTCTTCCTCAGCCTCCAGGTCCCCACTTGTCCGTTACCTTGTCCAAGAATTCTTCCCTGCCCTTCAGGGTTGACTTACCTCTGTACGTCAAGACCAACACTTACAAAAAACCCTCTTGCAATCGATTGTGTCTCCAAACTGTAAGCTCTGTAAGGGAATACTCCTCATTCCTCATCTATCCCCCTGCTGCTTGCAATCATGCAGGGTACCCGGCAGACACTGTTTGAACCAAGGCGAGGTGATTTGGCAAGTGCAAGAAGGAGGGTGGTGATGCGGTGACATTCATAATGGACCACTCAGGTAAAGCTTGGCTCAGCCTGGAGGGGTGGTGAATAGAACAGTAACAACCCCAAGATCTCAAGTCCACGGTGTTCCAGGCTCCATTCCAAGTATTTTCTAATTTTATCCTCACAAAAATTCTATGTGGCAGGCATTATTCCTGTCCAATTTTACAGGTGAGTGAAACGTAAGAGAAAAATCACAATGAGTTGGTAGAGACAAAAGGCACTCTGGGATTTTTTTTTTTTTTTTTTTTTTTTTTTTAGCTCATGAGCAATGATGTGGAAGAACTTGGCAGGATATCTGTGGGGAGAGTAGCTGGGCGTGGGGATGGCTTGGGATAGAGAACCTTTGGAGGGGGAAATGATGATGTCCAGCTTGCTAAGCCACAGACGACCTTTCCACTGGGCCCACAAGCACAACTCAATTGAGACGTGAAAAAGCCGTGGCCAGTTCCTGAGCAGGAAGCTGGTAGGGTGGGATCCGGCCATGGTGTGATAGATGAATTAGGAGAGAAACAGAGCAGGCAGAACTGCCAGGAGGGTGTGGGGATCGCGCCCCACCCCCAACCCAATGCTGGTCCTGCAGCCACTTGCGTTCCCACCTTTCATCTGTGTCTTTGATGGGTTCTGACATGGGTGACCTTGGGACCCCAGAGCTGGACAGCAGCTGCAGATCTCTTGGGGCCTCAGCCTGCTCCTCTCTGGCTTGGCTGAGGCTGGCTGCTCATGGCTGTGACCATGACCTGGGCTGGGCTGGATTTCTTCTCCGCGGCCACTTTAATGAAAAGCAGTTGTGTTTGCCACGAACATGCAGGAGGAGAGGGAAGAAAATCAGTCAGCCTAGCCCCTGGCCTGCTCTGGGTCTCTCGTCCCTCTCTGGGTCCCTTTCTTCTCCAGCTCCCAAGTGCTCCAACTTCCTTCCTGGTTATCAGCCTTACTGTCCTCCATCCTGAAGGGTTCTTCCTGGCTCTATGGGCTTGTACAGCAGGGAAGTTGCCTGGGGAGGGCTGGGGTTCCAGGTGTCCTATGGCCCCTGGCTGGGCTCCTTTTCACAGCTTCTCATTCACCCCCTCCTTATGTGTGCTAGCAGACGTAAGACTGGGACCACAAGTGCTTTGAGGTACTTGTGGTTGTAACATGATAGTTCTGTCTCTCTGTATGTCTCTGTCTCTGTCTGTCCTTCTTTCTGTGTCTGTCTCTGTCTCTCTCCTCCCAGCCTCAACCTTTCAGGGATCAGGAACGTGTCTAAGCTGAACAGAACTCTGTTGCTGTTCCTTGTCTCATTGTCTCCCCAAACCCTTGTCCATCTTTTGAGACTGGACATCCTCCAGGGGAATTTCTGTGACCACCCTACCTCATCAGTGTTGCTGAAAGGGCTGGCTTGATCCCTCCAACACACACACACACACACACACACACACACACACACACACACACACAAACCCACTGTCCGCAAGCCGTAAGACAGACACCCTCAAGGGCTTTGATTTGGGCCTCTGGGTTTTTTTCTGGCTGGTTGTCTCCAGATGGGGGTGGAAATAGGTTGGAAGAAACGAGAGGGCACAGTCTAGTACTTTCCCTGCTGGCAGTGTGCAGAGTACCTGTTGGCTTGCAGCCTTGAGCAGCTCTCTTCACAGAGCAGGGGCTATCCTCCCACTTCAAACCCAGCTCCTCAGGAGCACATAGGTTTCTGGCACCTAGCATCGAGTGCTAAGCCAGACTCCCCTCCACAGCCCACCCCTATTCCAGAAAACATGTCAGTCAGAGGCCCACCGACAAACTCAAGGGATTTGTTTTCTTCTCTCCATACTAAGGCTTTTTTTTTTTAACGATAATGTTGATGGCACACATATTCCAGAGTAATATGCTTGGGATTAGGGCCACACAATGGGGTTATGACTCCCTCCTGTGCAGCCCCTACCCCGGAGGAGCTTGCCCTCCATCTGGCTAATATCTGGCTAACATCTGGATCAGGCACATAGCTGTCCAGATGTTGTATCTCTCTGAACCCAGGCTTGCAGCCTCTTCTGCTTGAAGCTGTGGCTGTACAACACACACACACACACACACACACATACACACACCCCAGTCCATTTGAAGCACTGAAACACTGAGGTCATCTGGCCCTTGGAATGGGAGAGAAGGGGAGAGAGCTTGGCCTTGACGCATTATTCCTCCTCCACCATGGTAGGGCAAGCAGGCTGTTGGGACATACTGCGGAGGTATGTAAATATCAGGTTCCCTGCTTCCAGCCCAGACAGGCTAGTGGGAAGGACCCGCTTGAAACCAGGCCCCAAATCTGGAGCGTGTCCCTCCCTCATCCAGAGGCCAGCTGCAGGAACGCTTTGAGGCCCTGGGCCACACCAGCTCTCACAGCTCATGCTGAGCCTCACAATGCAAACTTCCTTCACCCCAACCACCCTCTTCCCACCACTGCCTCGTTTTCTTTTCTCCCTTTGCTCACCTTCCATGGGGCTGTGTATTTTAAAGAGCATATAGTATGGAGCCTTGTCTTTGGACCCTCAAATAATTGAGACATGATCTGCCAAGTTTGTTTGCCCATTGGTGCTGGCAGAGGCTGGGCAGGGCGTGAGGGGGAGGAAAAGGAAGACACGTTTATTGGGTGCCAACTATGTGTCAAGTACTGAGCAAGGTGCTCTAAATATATTATCTTGGTTAATCCTTGCAACCGCCCCGCAAGGTAGATCTTATTCTCTTTGTTTTACACACGCCACAAGTGTGGCTCAGCAGGGTTTGCCCTAGTGTCATGTGGTTAGGAGGGGCAGAACCCACACCTCAAACCTGGGCTACTTTCCTCCAACTGTCATGCCCTCATGCCATGCCACCTCCCCTGGTGACTGCTAAAAGCCACCCATTAGGTCCTCCTTCCTGGCCATGGGCTGTGAGCATTGTCTTTCCCCTTCAGGCCAGGCAGGGAAGAACTGCCTGGCAAAGCCCAAGCTGGTAGGCAGGGGCAAGAGGATTGAAGCTGCGGTGTTGTAACCAACTGAGTTTTCCGCATGGCTGTTTTGGAGGGCCTGGGGACTGAAGCCGCAGAAACACATTAGGAGTTGAGAAAGCAGGGCGGTGTCGGTGAAAGGCAGGCAGATGGGCCTTGGGGGCATCTGTAAGGAACTTGGGAGTTTTCCATGGCTTTGGGACACAAGGAACCTCATTAGGAAGGGAAGAAGGGAGCCACAGAAACCAGCTGCTATTGTTCCCTTATCATGCCATCAGCCCTCAGAGGAGCTCCCAGCAGAGGGGACATTCCAAGGGCCCTCTTGGGCCCTTCTTCTGACTGTAGAATGTGGTACCCCAGAGAGGCAGCAGGGGGTAGAAAGGCACCCTCAGGCCTAGCCGAGAATGAATAGGTCCCCATGGCAGCTCCAGCATGTGGCTGCCTTGGACTTGGAGAGAAGGACAGCGAAGAGCCTTATCCCCAGCTCCGATTACAGAGCCCAGATCCACAAGACACGCACAGATCCATGCTCACAATCTCCCCACATCCATGCAAACACTGGTGCGTGTCTGTCTGCCTCAATCAAAGCTGTTCTCTCAGAGATGACATGCAAACGCAAGACTCGCCCAGTGTCACAGAATCAGCAGGCTTCTGTCTTCTTATTCTGCACCCGGAGCTTAGCAAGAATAGGAAGGTGGCAGGAGAAACAGCACAGACCTGGGAGGAAGCTCAGCTGGACTGAAAGCCAGCTCTGCCCCCCGCAGTGTGGTTCCATGCTCTCCTCTTCAAGAACTGATGAGCTGGCGGCGAAGACCAGAGTCAAAGATGGGAGCCGCTATGGCAGGGCTTGGCAGAATGCTGGCTGGCACGGTGGCCAGGAAAGGGCTGAGGAAGCAGGTTGAAACAATGCCAGTGATAATCAAAGTGTTATCACAATCATCCATGAAGGAGACATTCCAGAGGCGAGAGTTTTCTGTCCAGGTTAGGTGTCTCCGGAAGTCCAGAGCTGAGCTTCTCTCTGATACAAAGGAGGGTTGACATGAGAAACCCTGAAGCTGGTGATGACCACATGTCAGGTGCAATGAGAATGTGTGGACCATGGCCAGTTCAGACACATAGAGACAGTTTGCTCTGGGAAGGAGACAATTGTGGACACAAGTATCTGCAGGAGGAAATGATAACGTTGGGATGGTCTCCTGAGAAAAAATTGGGTCACGAGGCCTATCGCCTCACCCCCATTTGTGTGTGTGTGTGTGTGTGTGTGTGTGTGTGTGTGTACATGCCTGAGGTTGGTGTCAAGAATTATCCTCCATTGCTCTTCCACCTTATTTTATTCACTAAGGCAGGGTCTTTCTTTCAAACCCAGAGTCCACAGATAAACCTAACCTTCCTGACCATCTTCTTCTGGGAATAGTCTGTCTGTCTCCCTCTTCTGAAGCTGGAATTACAGACATGATATCACACCCACCTGGAGTTTCATATGGGCTCTGAGGAGCCGAGGCCTGTGCCTCACGCTTTAGCCACTGAGCCATGTCCCTGGTTCATGAGGGATGTGGGAAGATGCTCCTTAGATTCCCAGCAGCAGGGAAGTTTCTGCTTAGTAAGATGCAGGTCCTGGGCAGAGTGCTTGCCTCGCCTGGGCAAGAGTGTGTGTCTTGTCCCCAGCAACACCCTCATGCACACACAAATCGGGTGTGAATGTCCAGCATTGTATGCCTGTTCTCCGAGCTGGGAAGATCCTCTAGCGCTCCACTGGAGTAGGTTTAGGTGGTTCTGCAAGGGGTGACGCCGTCTGTGTCCCCTGATGCTGGGAGTTTGTTCTGGTGTGTGGCTCACTCCAGCTGACCTTTCAGGAGATATATTAGAAATGTTGAAATCAAGCCTGGCTCAAAGACAGCTCTACCCGAGGGAGCCCAGAATTCTGTTTCTACTAATCTGCTAATGACCCTTTGAAGTAGTTCTTTTTCATCAGATTCCCTTAGGAAGCGTCTGGAACACCACTCTCTCAACAAATTTTCCCTTGTCTCTTCCTTACAGACACTTTAGCCTTTCGCTACTTAGACAGAGGCAGGAGCCATGGAAGAATGTAGCAATTCTAGCTGCCCATGGGGTGGCCTTATTCCTCAAGCAGTCCCTAGTCCTGTATCTTATGCTGCAAAACCCAAGGTGAGCAGAGCTGAAGTGGGGGAAGCTGGTGCCTGTGAACACTTGGCTGTGGTCAGATACGCAGCAGGACCTGACTCAGCGGCCATCATATGTACAAACAGCTCTCATATGTAGGTGTTCTGCATCTTCTCCAGCAGTTTGCTAGAGGGAAGAAGAGGGTCTCAGAGCCCTTCACCTGAAATAGTGAAGCCGAACTCACTACCCAGCAGAATCACTCAGTGTGTGTGTGGTGGGGAAATCCTGAGTGTGAAGGGCTGACAAAGAGATAAAAGTATTTAAAATTGGAGGAAAGACAGGGCTCCCTGGGGTCTTCCCTTAAAGCAGAAGAGAAGAAAGGGTTTTTCTTCAGTGATTCATATCTTGTTGGTTATGCCCTCAACTGAAATGCCTGCATTATGGACAGAGATTTGAATGATCTGGGCTTCAGGATCTCCAGACTCCCGACCAGTTTATGAGAGGTGACTGCCTGTGACGGACCTTCTTGTGCTGGGGAAATCTTGATGCTTGTCCCTACCCAGTCTCCAGTATCCAATCTAAAATCAAGTCACATGACCTGCCCCACCTAGACATCTAAACGTCTCTCAGATCATGCCAGTTTTCACCAGCCTCAGGCTCACTTTCTTGCCCTCAAGCCTTTCCAATGCCATCACCCTTCCGTGCTCTATGGTACCAGCAGAAGAAATCTTTAATGTGAAAAGATGGCCTTAGAGCTGTACATATATGCTTGAAACTCAGCACTTGGAATCGAGGCTTTCTCCGTCTGCAGCTGTTTTGGCACGGTCTATGGGGATATATTTTTCTCTTATGGTGGTTTGTTGAGATATGTTCACATATAATTCACACACATATAGGCTGTAGCTCCATGGTTTTTAGTCTGTTCATACACTGTGCAACCTGAACATCTAAATCAACACCACAACCAATTGGAGAACATTTCCATCTACTTATAAGAAATCCCACTGGGGGAGGCATTGCCTGTAATTCTAACACTCAGGAGGCAGAGGCCAGCTGGGGTCTGGGGAGGAAGGCACTACACAATGATTAGTCAACTTTCTGTCACTATAGGTTTGCCTGTTCTGCCGTGGAGTTATGGAATGTATGTGGTCTTTCTGTCTGGCTTCTTTCACTTAGCATGGTTTTCAGGCCTGTCCATCTTGTAGCATACATCATTGCTGCATTCCTGTCTGCTGCCAGATCATGTTCCATGGACCGGATAGGCCAGATTTTAAAAGTTCCTTCTTTTTAGCTATTTTGCATAATGGCCCTATGAGTATTTGTGTGCAAGGTTTTGTAAGGACATAGGTCTTGGTTTCTCCTAGGTGTGGATCTGCTTGGGAATGGTGTCACTAGGTCATATAACTCTGTTTGGTCTCTTAGGGAGCTGCCAGGCTGTTTCCTAAAGCAACCCTGCCATCTCACATTTCCACCAGCAGTGTGTGAAGGTTCCCATTGCTCCTACGTCTTCAGGCCCTGCTAACTATTTTCCATTCTATTCTAGTCAAACTAGTTGTGAAGCAATTTCTTTTTGGCAACTTGGGCACATATGTCCCTGACGACTACTGGTATTGGGCATCTCTCCATGGGCTTTCTGGCCATTTGTATAGCTTCTTTGAAGAAATGGCCATCAAATCCTACACTTATTTTCTTCCCCAAAGTATTTATCATAGTAAAGTATGCATGTCACAGAACTTAGCCCTGGAATTGTTGTAAGAATACAACTAAGTGGTGTTGAGGATATGAATGCTGTTGTCTGTCACCACTGTACATCTCCTGAATGCTTTTTAATCTTCAAAAACCTAACTCCATGCACACCAAACAGTTGTTCCCCATTTCCTCCTGCTTCGCCAACTCTCGGCAACCACCATTCTGTTTCCACCCTGTGTAAACTTGACTACTCTAGATAAACAGTATCAGTGGCTCGTACAGCATTTTAGACCAGATTGTTTCGCTTTGTACGACAGTCTCAATGGTCATTCCCGTATTAGAAAGTAACAACGTTTCATACTTTTTTAAGTCTAAGTAGTATTCATGCCATACTCTCTTTGCGTATTTGTTAGTGGGCATTTTCATTGTCTTCACCCTATGCTGTGATGAATGCAGCTGTGAACACAGAGGGGCAAGCAGCTCTTCAAGACCTTCTATTGAGACCTTTTCAATTACCTGGAGTAAAATTGCCAGGCTGGTCACTCTCTGGCTTTTTTAAAATAGTAGCCATCTTAGTAGGTGTGTTAGCCTCTTGTTACAGTTTTTGCTCACAGTTCCCTCATGATCAGTGATGCTGAACTTTCTCCATATATGTTTTGGCCAAGTCTTCTTTGGAGAAAGGCCTTTTCAAGTTTTTTGAAGAAGAAATTAAACCTTTTTTTTTTTTTACTGTATTTTACATTTGTGTGTGTGTGTGTGTGTGTGTGTGTGTGTGTGTGTGCATGTCTGTGTGTGTGTTCACGCCCTCACTCAAACGTGCATACACACACACACGTGTGCGGTGCCTGTGGAGGCCAGAAGAGGGTGTTATAACCCTTGGAGCCGGAGTTACAAGTGGTTGTGAACCACCCAGTCCGGGAGGTGAGAACCACGCTTAGGTCTGATGGAAAAAGCTGCAGTTGCTCTGAGCTGCTGAGCCATCTCTTCAGCCCCTAAAGAGACCTTGTAAGTCAGACTGGCTGTTGTCAGTGTGGGGTTGTACAGCCTTTGTCTGTCACAGACACGAGTTCCTTTTCTTCTTCTCCCCCATCACTTGGTGTGCTTTGTGCTACTGAGGGCCTCATGCCAGACAAGTATTCCAGCATTGTCCTGTCCTGCCCCTCCCCCCCCTTATAAATATGTGTCACCATGCCCAACTTGGTAGAGTCCTGTGAAGAACACTGAACCCGTTTCCAGTTCTACTAGCATTTGAGATGAGTGTTCCTCGGGGATTTCTGTACAGATGACCATGTCGTGTGTGAAATGTGAGCGTAGGTAGCGCTACCTCTTCTTTTCCAGTGTGCACACCTTGTACTTAACCATGGTGCCTATACAGGTTAAACAGTGAAAAAGGAAAATATTTGTGATGTGAAGAAATTGTGAAATTCAAATATTGGTGTCTTTGAGTCAAATCCTGCTGGCATGGCTATTTATTCATACGCTTTTCTGAGCCTGGTTTTGTACCACGCCAGCACGGTGGGTGGTTATTAGAAAGACCACCCATGATGCTGTGCACAGCAGCTAACGGTGCACCTGGCAGTGCTGTCCGGGACGGCACGACCTGTGATACACACATCAGTGGCATTTTCCCCGGTCAGTATCAAAGCCGCAGAAGGAGAAAAGAGTGGATTTTGGATGTTACACTCTTGAAGTACAACGCATTGTAGATCATTTTGTTATTGAATTGGGCGACAATAATGTTTATTACACGATGACCTAACTACGCTAACAGAACTTGGCATGTATCAATATTTAGCAAATTGAAATTTCATCACAATATTCCCAACTAGCAGGAAAAAAATAATTGAAAAAGCTAGAAAATTTTAAATTTAATATTTCATCGAGGCGTAAAAAGCTTTAAAGAAAAGAAATAGAAAATGGAAAGAAAATCAGGCTGCAACCGAAGTAACTTTCCAGTGGGCTCTTTTGTTAGCAGAGCAAAGAGAGTTGCTTGTAAGTGCTAAGTTAATTACACTATGTTTGACTGCAGCGGCTAAAGAATTCATCCCGAGAAAATCGGCTCACTTAAGATTATTAGCCTTTCAGCAAGATCGGTTGTTCAAGAGCTGAGAACACGGAGAGCAACATAAATAGCGAATCTAAAGACTAGACAAATGTTTTCAAATGTTGGCTTTGGGTGAGCGGACAGCTGTTAATAATATTGGTCAGTTTTTAGCCTTTGAGGAAGTGATGGCAAAGTTGAAGTGACTGAAGAACTGGCCTCCATGCATGTCCTACGTGGAGCCAGCACAGGTGAGCAGACTCGAGGACATTCACCCCGGGCAGCCCGAGGGAAACCTGCTAGGCCGTGTCGTGACCGGTGACGGCAAGAAGATAGGAGGAACGGACAAAAAGTGTTAGCTGGGAAGATTGACAAAATGTGGAAAAGCTGGAAGAGATTTCAAACCCATGGTTGTTCCTTGTGTGACTCATCTGCAGAGACATGGGGGAAAGTGTTCCAGTCCACCTCATGGCGCTGAAATCACCTGAGAGAGAACTCTGTCCACTCCTGGGAGTGTGACTTTTTGTCAGAAATAAGATCTAAGGCATTAGCATGTCTGTCTATGTGGCACTTCAGGGACTTAACAGTAGTAAAATTTTATTGTGATTTTTTTTTTTTTTTTTTTAGCTCAGAGATGAGATGGAAATTTTCCTGAATGAAAAAAAAAAAGCTGCCTTTATTAATCACTGCTTTCAGACACTGAACGGCTTTGTAAATTTGCTTTTTGCTCTAAGCTTGATATTTCTTTTCTTTTTATCATTTGTGTGTATGTGTGTGTGTGTGCATGTGTGTCTCTGTGCACGTATGTATATGTGCACGAACACATGCGTGTGCACGCATACGAATGCATTTGCCCACGTTGGCCAGAGGTGTGGGATCCCTGTTGAGCAGGAGCCACAAGCAGTTCTGAGCCACACAATAAGGGTGCTGGGAATTGAACTCTGGTCTTCTGGAGGGGCAGGGAGTGCTCCTAACCTCTGAGCCAACATCTCTCCAGCCCTGACTTGTTATTTCTTAATGAAACAGAAGATTGCATGTTTGTGACAGTCACAGCTTGACTGTACTGATACGTGAGTCATGAGTCATATCAAGATGCCTTTAGTCTTTGTCATGCTAACACAGGCTGAAGTGGCAGCTGACAGCCCCACGCACACGCAGCTTCCTGGGGATCTAGTCCCTGCACTCCAGCTGTATTTCCAGCCCTGTTTTCTTCAGGTATTGATGCAAATGTGAGGGAAACTTCCATTCTTCAAAACTTATCTAATTGCATTTCAAGAGTCTCCCCCAGCCTTCAACTGGAACTGATTTATCTGCAATGTAAGGATGCAAATTTGAAGAGAAAAATCAAATCTAAGTCTATAAATACCTCCAACTGATGGATAGGCTTAATTAGATCATGTGCTCGCAGGCTGATATCAATAGTAAGCAGCACTCAACTTTGTGAAAACGATATTTTCAAAGGCAAAATGCTTCAGTACAAATCGGAATCAGCAGATCAGCATTTATTACTGTTTTTTGGTAATGGAACCACTAACATCGCATCCCAATTAGGCAGAACGCTATTCTCCTCCAAAACGAAGTCCATGATTCTCATTAGTTTATATTGCAAAACATATGCTTATTGTATTAAATCTGTATTATATTTTAACATCAATGAAAGTGTTAGAAATTCACTTTTTGTTTAATGTAAATACCCACCAACAAAACAAAACAAAACAAAAATCCAGTTTCACCTCTTAACTCAAAATCTAATATCTTCCCACTGGCCCTCAGCATACAGAACTGCAACCTATCCCCATGCATTTTCCGAGTCCATCTCTGTAGACCCACTTTACAGCCCACTGAAGCCCTGCAGTGCCTGTGTCACGGCCTCTCTCTCTCCCTGTGGTCTTGGCACACACCCTTCCTCTGTTTGTGATGTCCCCCTGTCCTGCCTCACCTCCGATGGCTGATTCCTTAATATTTTTTATGTTTTGGTTTGAGACAACTTCTTCCAGGAAGTATTTGCTGAAACTCCCCTCCACCCTGAGAGAGATGAGCCTCCTGTGAACTTCCACAACACCCCTGTCTTCTACGTCAGTGACAGATTTTTACATGTATTTAACTCTAAGGTGCTTTATGAAAAATGAAGTCCTCCAGCTATCCAAGGACCCAAGATGCTGACTGTCTCTTCCTAGAGAGACATTGTATTTCTTGGGCAAACCTATTGGGTAGAAACAGTCTTGGGGTAAACCTAGGAGATCATCTCTGCCTGAATGACTCACAACTACATTTTTTTTCTTTACCCCGACAAATGAGCAATAGGATTTCTCCTTACTCTGTGGGGATTCATTTCAGCGAGTGCCACAACCTTACTGTGTGTGTGTGTGTGTGTGTGTGTGTGTTACTATATATACTATACAGTATATATGCTATTTTTTCTGTTGACAGTTCAATCTTTAAATTAAGCACAGTAAGAGAGTAAGAAGCAATAACGAGATGGTATGCTTTGACAATGCACTATTAACAGCATACTATAATCAAAGCGATGGGGATGTGGTCTCTTGGTTGTTGTTTTTTTTTTTTTCTGTATACACACTTCTTGTGATAACGCGTGCTAGCGAAGTACTCACGTGATAAAGTGAAGAGCAGTGAGCAGCAGGAGCACATCAAGGTGGTATAAGGCTGTACAGGGGTTAGGAACACAAGCATGCCACCATGACAGCTGGTCCTGCCAACTGAACTGGTTATTGGAGAACTAACGGTAGTGCGTACAGTGGGGACACTCTGAGCCCAGCCCTGGTTGATGGAGTAAAGTTGCTACCAGAACTTCAGCATGCTCCTTGGAACAGTGCACAGTTTAAAACTTGTTAATGGCATCTGAAAACTTTTCATTTGGTATTTTCGGACTAAGTTGGCCCTGAGTAATAAAATCGTGAAAGTTAAAGCCACAGAGAAGGGGGTATATGGGGTTGTTTTTCTTTTGGGGGCTTTACTTCATGTGTACAGAGCAACCTCATCTTACTTCTTGTGGATACAGAGTCAACACCATACATGTCATCAATTTAAAAAGAGTAATTCAGTGAGTTTTGTCAAATGTCCACAGCCAAGTCATAGAGTGTTTCCCTTATCCATCCCCAAACCCTCATATTCTAAGCAATCACTGGGTTTTTTTTTTCACTCTGCCTCTCTAGAATTTCATTTAAGTAAGACCACACAGCAGGTATTCAAATGTGTTTCATTTATTTTGCTAAACATATTTCTGATATTCCTCCTCATTATTTCATAAATTGTTAGTTTCTTTCTCTTTGTTGCTAAATAGTATTCTGCTGTGTGTCTGTCTGTCTAATTCATCCATCCATCTAGCTATCTCCAGTCACCTGTTGACGGACACTTTGATTCTTTCCACTGAGGTCCAGTGCTTGCCTGCTCCATGCACTGGAGGATAAAAGCTCTTCTGGACGTTTGCGGGCTGCGCTTCGTGTGTGCCTATTATTTCTCTTAGACAAGTGATGAAGAACAGAGCAGCAGCACAATGTGGCATTCTGTGCTTCACGGCTTAGCAAGCTCCCAAGCTCAGCATTAGGCTCTCCTGGCAGCAGCTGCTAGCACCCCTAGCACTCCGCATCCCTTCTAACCTTGCCATGATGGGTCTCATTTCACGGTTCTGGTGGGTGGGTGGGTGTGCAGCAGTGAATCATTGTGGTTTTACATTTGCATTTCCCTCATGACCAAAGATGCTGTGCTTATCTCCATGTGTTTATTGGCCATTGGTATTTCTTTCTTTGGGAAAATGTGTGTTTATATCTTCTGCCCACTTTTGATTGCCTTGTTTGTCTTTTTATTGCTTAGTTATGAGTTCTCTATATATTCTAGACATAATCCCTTTGTCAGATCTGCCTTGAACATTTCTTTCAAATTTGTGGTTTTCATTTTCATAGCACTGTCATTTGAAGAACAGAAGTTTTTCATTGTGGAGGCTAATTTATTTATTTCTTTTATATTGCATACATTTGGAGTCCTATTGAAGAAATCATTGCCAAACCCAAGATCATTAAGAATTCCCCTACTTAGTCCCCAGAAGTTTTGTAGTTTCAGCTCTTGCATTTCAGTCTGTGATGCATTTACGAGTGTGTGCATTTTTGGAGAGCAGGAAGGGGGTGCGCGCACATACAGAGGCCGCAGTACAACGAGGGGTCTTTCCTCCCGACGACATCTATCTTGTTGGTTTGTTTTGTTTTCAAGACAGGGTCTCTCACTGGCCTGGGAATCATTGATTAGCTAGGCCGGCTGGCCAGTGAACCCCCAGAACCACTTATCTCAGCTCTCCAGCTCTAGAGTTGCGTGTGTGCACCACCACACACAACTCTTTACTAGGGATCAAACTCAGGTCCTCATCATAGCACTTTATGAGCTGCCATCTCCCTGACACTACAGTCCATTCCGGGTTATTTGTATATGGTGTGAAGGACCAAAGTTCATTCTCTCTCTCTCTCTCTCCCTCCCTCTCTCTCCTTCTCTACCCCTTCCTTCCTTCCTTTATTTTTAAATATGGTGACACAATTGCTCTAGAACTGTCTGTTGAAAAGAACTCCCTTGACTTGCTTTGGGTCCTTCATCAGACCTGTGCTCACTCTTTCGGGATGTTCCCTTATCTCCTGCTCATCCACATCCTTGTTCATCACAGCTTTGTAGCAGGTCTTAAAACCAGATGACAGAGACTACAGTGTTTTCCTTCTTTCCAAAATTTCTTTGGCCGTTTTGGATCCATTGCATTTCTGTATGCATCTTAGAATCAGCTTGTCATGTTTTACTAAATCAGTCTGCTGGGATTTTAACTGTATTTCATTAAATCGATAGACCGATTTAGAAAGAATTTTATTTTAATAATGTGGATGAATGAATACACACTAGCTCTTCATTTATTTAGATCATTCTTCTCATAGTTACCAGCATGTAGCTTTATACATTTTTTTTTGTTATATTTTTTTCCCTTATTTTTTTTCTAATTTTTATACTATTGCAAATTGTATTGTTTAACTTTTGGTCATATTGTAGCCTGTTTCATTATCCAAAAATTGCCTTGTGCCCTCAGTATATAGAAATACGTTTAATTTCTATATAATGCAATATATCCTGTGATCTTGTTAAATTCACTTGTGGGTTCTGGTGGCTGCTTGGTTGATTTCTCTAGGATTGTCTACTAGACAACCACATAATTTATGAATAAGATAGTTTTACTTCTTTTCAGGTCTGAATACCTCTCCTCTCCCTCGCTTTTTGCACAAGGAGATGCAGCCAGTACCATACATACAGACAAGGGCTGACTCTCAATCTGATCTTAACCTGGAAATTATTTTGCCAGGAGGCCTGTTTTTTGTAGCTGTAGGCTGTATGTTCTCAGTCAGATCAAGGAAGTAACTTTCTTTTTTAAGAGGTCATTTTTGTCTCATATAGATGTTAGAGCTTGTCAAATTCATTTCTACATCCATGAATATTATTAATTTTTTGTTTGTTAACACAATAAATTACATTAATTTTCAAATGCTGAGTCAGTCTTGCAACCCTAGTATTTACTCTACTTGGTTGGAATAGACCATGCTTTAAAGTGTTCTGGATTATATATTCTTATTTATTTGTTTGTTTGTTTGTTTGCATTGGTGTTTTGCCTACATTAATATCTGTGTAGACCTGGTGTCACAGAAAGTTTTGAACTACCAAGTGGGTGCTGGGAATTGAACCTGGATCTTCTGGAAGAGCATCTCTCTAGCCCCTGGATTTTATATTCTAAAATTAATACTTTGCATCTATATTCATAAAAAATGTTAGTCTGTACTTTTTGTTCCTTGTTATATCATTTTCTGGGCCCAGCTTTATAGAATGGGTTGGGAAGTATTTCTCTGTCTTCTATTTTATGTAAAAGCTAATAGAGAATTGGTTTTATTTCTCCCTTGAATGTTTGATGAAATTCACCATAAAGTCTTCTGAGCTGTTTTTGTCTTTGTGAATGAACTGGTTTACTAGACATATGGCTACTTACATTATCTACTTCTTTTTTAGTTATTTCTGGTAGTTTTACTCTTTAAGAATTTTTCCACCTCACCTAAGTTGTTAGATAGCATTGTTTTTTATAGTCCCGTGTCATCTTTTCAATATCTGTAGGGTAGATAGTGATGCCTCATTTCACAGCATCAACATCTCTATCACAGCAATAGAGAACGAAGGTGCTGTTGCAGAAACAAAACAATAAAACAAAAGTAAAATGAAACAAGAACAATTTTATACCTGGCCTTTGAGTATCACACTTTCAACACGACCTCAGCATTGCCCAGATGGTTTAGAAACAGAAGGGGAACGTCACTATTTCTTCTCTTCATATCCTATGCCTGGGGACCTCCACTGATATCCCATAATCCTTTGCTGAATTGTGTCCTGTTGTTTGTTAATTTTTATACAATTTCATATTCCTAGCTAGATGATTAGTGCCTTCGCGGTTTGGAAAGTGTTTCTTTCTCGGGAATGTCAGTAACTTGAGTTCCTTCAGTATGGCAGGTTCTCTGTTGAGCACTTTGAGGCATCATTTTATCTAGTCTTCAGTAACATTTTATAATGTAGATATCATGGTGCTCATTGTACATGTGGACATACTAAAGTTTCAGTATGATCAGAGAATGATTTTTATTTATTTATTTATTGTTTGTTTGTTTTAGAGACAGGGTTTCTCTGTGTAGCTCTGGAACTCACTCTGTAAACCAGGCTGGCTTAGAACTCACAGATCTGCCTGCCTCTGCCTCCTGAGTGCTGGGATTAAAGGGGCACGATATCACCGCCCAGCGACCAAAGAGTGATTCTCAAGTTACCATTTAAAGGACAATGACTAGACCAGCACAGTCACTGACCCCTGAACACTTGCTAGCTAGGTAGTGACCTTTCCATAGACATGTTTGCCTACTGTGGCCATGCAGTAGGGACAGCAGCAATGAGGGTCTGGAAGCCAATGAGCTTGTGCCTCGTCATTAGAGGCAGAAGTGCACTCCTCAGACATAGAAAACAGACCTCCTGCCTGGAGAGGTTTCCAAAGGGAACCTTCTGGAAAGTTTAAACTGATTCTGCTTTCTGTCTCTGAGGCCTGGATGAGTTTAGCACATGTTCTCGTGTGCTCGCTCTCTCCCTCCCTCCCTCCTTCCCTCTCCCCAATTCTCCCTCCCTCCTCTCTTCATTTGATAAACATACCTGCTCATAACTAAGACAGATACGATGTAAACCATCCTGTGTGGCCACTCCTCAGGACATATCTGGCTCCTAGTGCCTAGCCAATGACTGTGGTTACCCCAGTGTCTACAGACAGGAAAAGAAACCCTTTGTGTTATGATGTATCATTTGTTTAATTCACTTTCATTACCTCAAGGAAGTATGTAGAAAGAAGCTCTCCATCAGGCTGCTTCTTTGCTTAGGTCTTAGAGGGGGTAAACCCAGCCCTCACTGGGAATGAGAGAAACTTAGTGGGGAGAGAGTGCCATGGAAAAACACTAATCCTGGTTTGTTCCACAAACCCACAAACCACCACGCTGAATTACTGGTTCAGAAGCCTTCTCCAAAGCTGAAAGGAATGCCTTGGGTTAAGAATTGTGTTGAAATGGCTCATACTAAATGTCATTGTGAATTCAGACAAATTCACTCTGTTTGAGGGGAGCTATCCTATTTGATGATTCCCCCCTCCCCCATGTTTTCACCCAAGGCAAAGTGAAAATTGATTGAAATAGCAAGATGGCTCTGCATGCTGACAGGATGACATGGCCGTTGATGGGAAGATTGCCTTGTGAGGAGCCTGGGTGGTACCAAGCCCCCGGTAGAAGGGCCACTGTCGGACAGTTCTCGACAAGTTATGGTATCCAAGGCTTTTTTTTATTGTTTGTTGTGGTACTGAGCACTCAAGGAATGTTCCCAGTCCTTAGTTGTTGGTGATACCTGTTTTGTTTTGTTTTTTGAGACAGGGTCTCCCTGTATAGCTCAAGTTGGCCTTGAAGTCACGATTCCCCTGTTCAGGTTGTAGCCAGACTTTTGAGCAAGGACAGAAATCATGCTGTTGTAAAAGCTTCTAGAGAAATGCCTACTGGTAGCCACCTGGGGGGTGCTGGAGGGGTTCTGATACAGAGGTGTGGCTCTCTGATGGGGAGACATCTGTGGTGCTGTTCTCTCACCTTCTCTGGGACGCTTTCATTCATCTGACTAGCACTGTGAACAGCCACTATGCTAAGTGCTGGGAAGCAGATGGAAGGTGCGAGAAAGCTGCCGTCAGCTAATATTATAGTCTAGTGAAGGCCAGTGAAGCCACAGAAGCCATTCAGTGTAAGGTGCGATGTGGTTGTTGAAGTTATCGCTGGAGGGAAGCCACATCAGACTCTGTTCTTTAGGAAGGAAGTTGTTTGGAAACTGTGGCTATGCCCTGCCAGTGCCTAGGTGTTCCCAAAGAAAGGGATTAGTGGCTGGAATAAGCAATGTTGAGAAGTATGTTTGGAAGTCCAGTGGCTGGAGAATAGATGGGTGAGGTAGAATTATGACCAGACCCACAATACGGATGCCTTGAGTGGCAAGCCAGGAAATTAGAACACTCTTTGAGAATTGATAGAGAGCTCAACAGGGATTTTGAGCAGAAGAATGAGGAGAGAAAAGCTGGTTTGGGAGCTTTATCCTGCAGCTTTATGGGGGTGGGGCTTTAAGAGAGGTGTTAAAAAAAGCTGGATGAAGGGGGGGGGAAGTATAAATGGCTCACTGTCGATGTCACTGATGAGAATGAAGGCGACAAAAAGAGACATAACAGACAAAACCATGCCCAAGTGGACATGGGCACATCTGCTTATCCAAGGCAACGCCTGACTTTGAGTTCGAAAAAACACTAAAGGCCATTGATAGAATCACAAGTCAAGAACCAGAGGAGCATGCTCAGGGGAAGGTAAGCTTCACCTATAGCATCTGAGAATTGTTTTGGAGCTTTCAACAGGATGGCTGGCTACACTGCTCTCAACTGGATGGGTCCCAAGTGATGGCCTTGTCCACGGCATTCAGGTCAGAAGTTTTCTTTCTTGCTTTGCCATCATGCTCATAGGGGATTTATCAGAAAGGACGAGGGAGAGGTATAGTGGAATAGCTGGTAAAGGAGGAGTAGCGGGAGCGGGAGCGTAGCTGACGACAAAGGAGTACCAGAGAGCAGAGGAGCAGCTGCAGCAAGGCGAGTGTCTGATAGCGCTGGGGTAGTTGGTGGTAAGGGAGTGTCTGAGAGGCAGGGAAGGACAACGGTAAGAAGGGACCTCCTTTTTGTGTCTTGCCTTCTGCCTGTGTTTGAGGTGAGAGCTGTAAATATGAACTCAGGACTGGGCTAGGGATGTGAGGACTGGGGTGAGTATTGTATTTTTTGAAGACAAAGAGGCTTTTCCCGTGGCAAAGGACATAGTAAAGTAACCATTGTAAAGTAGGGCCATAGGGTATTCAAAGCCCATTCTGTAGGTGTGCCAACTTCCTTTTAATACTGTCTGCTTTTCCTGTCCAATGTGTTCTTTGAACCAATAGTAGTTCCTTATCTTGCTTCTGTGACAAAATCCCTGACGCGGAAATGCCTGGAAGGAAGGGGTGTTTTGGCCGACAGTTCAAAGGTACAGTCCATCACAGTGGGAAGTCATGGAGACAGGAGCTCGAGGCTGCCGGCCTCCATCTGCAGCCAGGGAGCAGAGACATGAGCGTGGAGCTCAGTTGGTTTTCTCCTGTTGACTCAACAGTTAGGTGGTTCTTCCCACGTCCCATCACCTAATCTTATAGACATACCTAGAGAACTGTCCCCAAGGCGATTCCAGAGCCTGTCAAATCCCATGTCAACCCTGGCTGAGGTGCTATCCCATAGCCTCTGAGCAGGGAAGTAGGGAAATAGGAAGAAGACTAAAGGGGGAGAAGAAGGAGGGAGGGAGAGGGAGGGGCTGAGCAGCTGCCTGGAACTCACTGCAGGGGAGGGTCCAGGATGGGGCAATAGGGCACAGGTAAGGTGTCTGGGCCCAGAGCACACTAGAAGAACACAGCAGACATAAGGAACTGCTGTTCCCTCTTCCAACCTGAGCTCCCAGAGATGTGGCCTTTGCCAGGTGCCACACCCTTTCACTGGGCTTTTTGGGTGTTGTTGTTTTTTGTTTTTTGTTGGTTTTTTTGTTTGTTTGTTTTTTGTTTTTTGTTGTTGTTGTTGTTGTTGTTTTTTTTTTTTTTTTTGCCTCAAGAGTGTATGAGAATCTTGACCTTGCAGAAGAAATGAAGACTAGGTCGCAATAGTAATGGATTACCAGTTGGGTCTTGATAGTAGGTGCTTGGCACAAAGCCCTGGGCTCCCATCCCCCTGCTGCCAGTTGGCTTTTTTTTTCCCTCTCATGGTCACAGGATATGTATGTTAACTGCCTGGCAGATCATCTAGTTGGAATGGGCTTGGCAGATAAGGTCAGATAAGGCCCTCTGGATTGGGCCTAACACACTCCCTTTGAATGAAAAGAGAATTGTAAGTATCTATCAACTCTCCCAAAGGAGAGATTCCACGGAGGGTCCGTCCCTGGGAAGGTTTCCTGAGCATTCATGTTACCCTTGAGCTAGCGCTAGTCTCCTGAGCGTAGAACCTGAAGCCTGGCACATGAGCCTGATGAAGCAAGGAAGCATCGCTAGCTCAGAGCGTGCTGAGAGGCACCTGCTCACCTCCACTTACAGCAGTTGATGCCTTGCCTGTGCCCTCTGGACTGACCGTGGAGCCAGAGTCCAGGCCTTTGAGGCTATCACCAAAATACCACAACTCACTGCACTGATGAGAATCAGGGACTGTCCACCTTGGCACCCCATTGAGAGCCAAGTTGGTTCGACCGTATTTGACTGAGTGTGTGTGTCCAGGGCTCTCGCCAAGACGCTTCCTCCGTGCTGCTTCCACAGTGTCATATTCCCTGGTGTGCACTCATACATCAAACAGTAACGCAGGAAGTCAGGATGCCACAGCAGGCCCGGCAGAGCAGCCACAGCAGGCTTGGCATGGCCCCTTATTCTTGGGTACTGGAAGAAGAAAATCTGCTGTGGATGGCAGAGGTCCTCCTGCACCCTCTCCTCTCCACATCTTACTGCCGTGTACGGACAATGAGGCGACCAAGGGGCAGCAATTGCCATGGTTGCTATTCCTGCTGGGCACGCATGACTGAAATGGAAAGAAATAAGTGGAGGTACCCCGGCTAGCCAGCATGGCCTGGCCAGCTGGCAGAGGCTGCCTTCTGATATACAAACATGGGCTCCTAGAAGACCCTTTAGGTAAACAGGCAGTCTGGTGGGCTGTGCAACTAAGTGGTAGAAAGAAGATGGGACAGAGTTGAGTCTAACTATCTATGCACAAGCTCTAGACTTCTGCGGAGCCCCCGTACCTGCCTGACCCAGGAGCTGTACAGGCCTCCGCCTGACACCTGTGCTGGCTCAGGTAGATGTCTCTTGCCTGATTAGGTTCCTGGACCTCTGCTTTTCCTTCAGTTTGGTCGGTTCAAAGGCATGAGCTGTTCTACAACACAAGCCTAGGGGATTCAGCTACCCCTGGAGGCCTCTAGCTTAGCTGACGGCAGAAATCACGTTTACAGGGAAAGAGTGTTCTCTCTGGCCACTTAGCTACAAGTTTTCCTTTCAGTGACATTCAGGGTAAGCAGTCAACATGTCTCCTCACTGGCTGCGTTTGCAGGTCCTTTGGGAAGTACTACTGGTGTGGGACTCTTTAGGGGTGGAGCTGGGGTCCCCAGCCTACTGGGTATACAGGTGATACCTACACAGCAAAGGAGCAGAAGGGCCAAGTTTACAGTCACACAGCAGGTCTTCAGGGCAGTGACACTTTGAGTGCAAATAGACTCTACCAGCCCCACTGTCCCCGAAGACTATCCCTAAACACCCGTCTTCCTTGACCTCAGGGCCACTTCTGCTCTCCCCTCTTCTGCCGTTCCTGTACACCATCCCTGGTCTTAACTGAGTCCTAAAACTGGGACCGGAAGCTCTTCTCAACGTCCTGAAGCTGGCGTTAACTCTACTCCTCCACCTTGACCCCCACCCCAATAGAGATTAGCAATTCCCACCCTTGCATTCCCCAGGGAGCCTGTACCAAGCCTTATTGGCCCCGGGGAAGCCATACAGGAGGGTCCTTCCTGGAGAAAGGAGGTTAGCTGAGCCCCTCCCCAAAGAAGACAAGAAAAGAGAACACAGAAATGTTTCCTTTAAAAGGAGCGAGAGCAGATGGAAAGAGGGTTATATTAATGAAATCTCCGGATATTAAGGATGAAATGAATGCCAGCGAAGGTTATTATCATTTCATTAGAGCACAAAGGAAGAAACAAACACGTTATTATGTGAAACCAAGAAGTTATGAACAAGGGAATCCAGCAGGGAAGTTATTAGCTGGGTTAATTAAAACAGAGCAAGCTGGTTGAGTAATTCGTCTGTAGAACACAACAAGGAGAGCATAATTCATTGCCCTTAAGAAAAATACACAGGGTTTTTCCTTTTTTTTTTTCCTCATTTACCAGAAATTCTGTACTTTTGATATTGTCTTCACAAACCAAAAAGATTTATTCTTGTCAAAATCCAATTGATTTAGTCAGCACCAAGATGCTTTGTTAAAGCTGGTTAAATCCTGATCAGAAAAAAAAAAAAAAAAAAAAGGAAACTCAGCAGAGACTCCTGAGCAGACAGCCAGGGTGGCTCCCCTTCCCAGGATGCCCCTCAAAGATCCACTGGGCACCCGGCCCACAGCTTTATGGGATCTGGCAACAGAGGGTAGGATGAGGCTTCATTCCGCCTTGTAGTGCCCCTGTGGAATGCTGAACCCTGCAGCTCTCTTCATTGGCACGGTGCTTAAGGGGCAAATGACCGTTTGGACTGCTTTCCCACTACCAAGCCGCCTGATCTGGGCAGAGTTTAACTATCCAAGCTTCCGCTCCCTTCAAAGAGCCAGGAGGTCTCAAGTATGACAGTCCACAGCAAGCCAAGTAGCTCCCATCAGAACAGGATTTTACCGCCTGTTGGACCCTTTGAGCTGCAACCAGAGCTCTGGTTTTGCCCATGTGGTCTCCAAGAGTTGCTTCTCAAGTTTAGGTACCAGATAGCCAGAGTTCCCAAGTTCTGCATCCCAGAGTGCAGGCACAACGCTCCTTAAGCACCGTGCCAATGAAGAGAGCTGCAGGGTTCAGCATTCCACAGGGGTACTACAAGGCGGAATGAAGCCTCATCCTACCCTCTGTTGCCAGATCCCATAAAGCTGTGGGCCGGGTGCCCAGTGGATCTTTGAGGGGCATCCTGGGAAGGAGACCAACGCTGCCAGGGCCCTTGTTGAAGGCACAAGCCCTCCAAGCCATTTGTGAGCATGAGGAACCTAGGCCCCGGAGTTAGAGAGGAAAGAAAGTCTATGACCTGCCTGAGGCCACAGGGCTACCTAATGGCCAAGCAGGGAAGGGGCAAAGATCTGTATCAAGTCTTCTGTTTCTGTCTAGATTAGCATGCTCAGTCTCTGTGGGTTTCCAGGCTATCTAACCATAGTGAGCCTAGATACCCTGGAGATGCTTGGCTACAATTCAGTAAGGCTTAGAGACTGTGATGCAGCCACGGCTCCATAATCATGAATCGCCTTTGTTCTTTCATTTAAAAACTATATTTTAGGGGCGTGGCCTCATCGGTTAAAATCACTTGCTGCTCATCCAGAGGACCCAGATTCGGTTTCTAGGACCCAGATTCAGTTTCTAGCACCCACATGGCAGCTCACAACCATCTGTGACTCCAGTCCCATGGGATCCAGCACCCTCGTCTGGCCTCTGTAGGCACTGAACTCACATACATCTATGCAGGCAAAAACACCCATATACATAAAATAAATATCTTAATACTATTTTTAGAGCAGTTTTAGGTTCACAGGAAAATAAAAGAGTCCCTGTGCACTCTCTGACCCGACATGTGCAGGATGCCCGCCTCTTTTGGCATTCCACACCATAGTGAGACTTTTGTGACAACTCATGCATCATCATCCAAAGGCCACTTGGTGTATCCTGTGAGTTTTGACACATGTTTAATGCCATGTGCTCTCGATAATAGTACCGTGTGTAACAGTTTTGGTGCCCTAAGGTCCCCTGTGCTCCACCTATCATTACCCCCTTCCCAACCTCTGACAACTGTTGAAATTTTTTTACTGTTTCCAAAATACCACATATTGGAATCATACTATGTCCCTTTTCCATAACATGCAGTGTGACTGACCCCCGTGTCTTCTCACGGCTTGACAGCTCATTTTTAGCACTAAATAATATTCCATTGTCTTGGTGAGCCACAGTTTATCTGTTCACGTACTGAAGGACATTGTGAGACCCTCCAAGTCTTGGGGTGGTATAGGAAGCCGTTCCAAACATCTGTGTACAGTTTCTGTGTGGATGCTTTTTTCACTCATTTGAACAAATAACAAGGAAATGAATATAATTGCTGGGTATAAGAGGGAGTATGAATGAGAGCTGCTATCGCTCCGTATTCTTGCCAGCATTTGGGGACTGGCCATTCTAATAGATGTTTAGTTACACCTCATCGTTTGAATTTGCAATTGCCTTGTGATTTGTGGTTCCCTCCTCCCTCTCTCTCTCTCTCTCTCTCTCTCTCTCTCTCTCTCTCCCTCCCTCTCTCTCATTCACTCCTTCCTTCCCTTACCCCTCCCCCTCACCGTTTTTGGAGGGGGTCAGATCTGGTACATGCTAAGTGAATTCTAGGCGAGCGCTCTACAGCGGAGCCAAGCTATGTCCTCAGCCCTAGGAAATCGCTTCAAATGCTTCTTTGCAGTTTGTATGTCTTCTTTGGTGAGATATCTCACCTGTTAGCTCATTTTTAGGTGGTTTATTTTCCTTTTCGTTGTTGAAATTTTAGAGATTTTGTTTCTTTTGGGTATCAGTACTTTTGGATTTACAAACATACCCTCTTGTTTACAGATTGTTTGTTGGGGTCTTTTAAAGAGCAAATGTTCAATGAAGGCTGGCTTATCAATTATTTCTCCATAGATCCTGCTTAGAGTATTATGGCTGGAAGGTCATTGCCAACCCTCAGGTCATCTGTATTCCCTCCTATTTTGTGCTCTAGTAGTCTTATAGCTTTTAATTTTACATTTAGGTCTGTAGTACACTTTGAGTGAATTTGTGTGAAGTCGGCAAGATTCATCTTTTTGGAAGTGGCTGCAAAGTTGTCCCGACACAGTTCACTGAAAAGACCCTCTCTGCTCCATAGCTTGGCCTCCAGCCTCTGCTGACACTCAGGCGACTCTGTCTGGTGTCCATTTCCAGAACCTCCACTAAATTCCACTGACCACGCCAGTGCCACACCGCCTTGGCCACTGTCACTGCTCAGTAAGTCTTGAAGTCAGACAGTGTCGATCCTGTCTTTGGTTTTCTCCCTCAGTATGGGGTAGCTATTCTAGGTTTTTCCCCTCTGTATAAATTTCAGAATCAATTTGTTCATAGCCACAAAACAACTTCCTGGGATTTTGATTGAGATTACGTTAAATTTGTACATCAAGTTGTAAAGAACCAACGTGTTGGCGGCAACGAGTCTTCCTGTCCTTGAACACGCATTATCTCTCCATTTACCGTATTCTTTGATTTTTGTTAGTCAAAGTTTTATAGTTTTACTAACACGGGCTTCATTTTGAGGAATGCTAATGCACATTTCAGCGGCTCACACACGTCTGCATGTACACAGGTGTGGAGGCTGGACATCACTATCACTTGTCTTCCCCAAGTGCTTTCCATCTTATTTTTTGAGACAGGGCCTCTTATTAAACCTGTTGCTCACTCTGTCCAGTTCAGCTAGCCTGGCTGGCCAGCAATCTCTAGGGACCTCCTAACCATCTCCCAGCACTGGGTTTACATGTGTGTGCCACTACAGTTGGCCTTTTTCTTTGTTTGTTTGTTTGTTTGTTTGTTTGAGACAAGGTTTCTCTGTGTAGACTTGGCTGCCCTGGACTCACTTTGTAGACCAGGCTGGCCTCAAATTCACAGAGATCCACCTGCCTCTACATCCCAGAGTGCTAGGATTGATTATAGGTGTGAGCCATCGCGCCTGGCTATTTTTTTTTTTTTTTTAATGTGTGTGCTGGGACTAGAACTCAGATTCTCATACTTATGTGGCAAGCCCTTCCTTTACCTTCTATGCCAAGCCCCGAACATGTGTTTGTAATTCCAATTTCTCTTGTTCATTACTGATAGATATAAAGGTTATATTAACCCTTGCCTATTGATCTTGTATGGTACAACCTTGCTGTGTGGCTGCTATAATCACTTCAACATTTGCTTTCAAAACAGACAGCCCCTCAGAGGGTAGTAATGGAATTTATTTTAGTCACCACACTCTCGGTTCTTTCGGTCTACGATATGCTTTTGCCTTTGTCTGGAACATTCTCCCTTTCTTCCTTTCATCCTCCACTCCAGATATCCCCCCTTTTCCCGCCTGACTAATCTTCAAGGACTCCGAGGAATCGTGGTTTATGCTGGGGAACCTTCTCTGACCCTAGGCGTCTGAGTTAGCAGAACACCTTCGCTTTTCTGCTTCTCTGGAAGATGTAATCATGTCTGTCCTGGAGAGCCTTCAGGCTCCTTCGGGAGGCAAACCACAGCATTGATAATAATAAACGCCGAGTTCTGTTCCAAGAACGAAACCTGGATTAATTCATTTAAGCCTCACACGTGAACAGTAACAAGAACCTCTGCCCGAACTCCCCTTGACATATAAAACAAGATGCAGACACCTAGGCTGGCCGGGTAAGCCTCCACTCGGGGATCTAATGCTCCCGGCTGCTCAGCTGCCGTCCCCACTAGGCCTGTCTCACAGCATACACATTCCTGCCTCTGCACCCTCACCTGTGCTGTCCTCCTTGTTTGGAATGCCCCCCCCGGGGGGGGCCTCATTCCTCCACAATGACTCTACCTCCTGCACTGCTACAACGCTTGTTGTCTAGGGCATCCACTTTGGTCATGAGCTTAAGCAAGTTTATAGAAAGGAAATGCCAAGAACACGGAACAGGTAAAACCTCGCCGACCTCCGCCATCTCTGGTCTTTTTCATGTGAGCCTCACTTGGCTGTTTCTCATATGGTCTCTGCCTTGTTCAGTTATTGCATTTTGCTTGCACTCCACGCACTGACATCAGCGGTGTGTTTGTTGTTGGCGTGGTTTACCTAGGATCTCGCGGGTAACATTCACTGTTTCTCTTTTAGAGCCTTGTGTTAGTTTTCCAATTCAGTTTTCTGTTCCCAAATATTTGTGTGCCAAATACAAGTAAGAGACCATATGTCTGGCCTTTCAATCTGGCAGCCGTGTGCTCCTCAAGGTAGGGACTGTCTTCAACATAACTGTTTTTCTGTATCCCTAGTCTGCATGTTAGAGCCCTACCGGGTAGAATCGTGCTGTCAGAGAACTGGACACTTAGTCGTGTGACCCTCTCCCCACCCCCACCCTAATGCAAACCAAACCCTTAGGACCTATGACGTGGAAGAGGGAGTTCAGCAACTTTCTCCAGATGCTTATCAGTCTAACACTGCATCTCTCATCCTGTCACCTCCAAGGCCCAGCTCTCTCCAGAGTATCATTTACTGCATCGATCCAAGGAATTCTGAAAATCGCTCTCTCAGGCTGCCAATGCACACAAGTAAAACACAGGAGGGGGTCCCTGGCGGTGGAAGTGGGGGGAAGGGGGTTAATGACACTTGATATTTTGACTATAAGCTCAGACTCATAGCACTGAGTGCCCACCTAGCATGCACAAAGCCCCAGTGTTGATCCCCAGCATCTAATAACTCTGGTGTGGTGGTGCCCAGCTGTAATCCCTGTCCTTGGGAGGTGGGTGCAGGAGAATCAAAAGCTCAAAGCCATCCGTGGCTATATAGCTTGTTAGGGGGAAGCCCAGAATACATGAGATCCTAAATAATGTGTGTGTGTGTGTGTGTGTGTGTGTGTGTGTGTGTGTGTGTGTGTGACAGAGAGAGAGAGAGAGAAGGAGGGAACTAAAAGTAAATATAAATAAATATATAAGAAGAAAGAGAGTGAGAGAGACTTAGCAACTGGACATCATTGCCTATTAGACCTGTGTAAGACTGAAGAAAGCTGGCCTAACTCCCTTGCCCTGGGAGGCTGTAATTTCAGAAGCATCTTGGGCCTGCTTCCACAGGCAGGAACACTCACATCTGTGTGAAGCCTACTACATAAAGCCTATGCAAAAGGTGAGGACAGAGTGGCTATTTGCCTTACAAAGCAAGGGTTGCTTCCAGGTATGACAGTCCCATCCACCAGCCACTCAGGTCCAACGCCAGTGAGCAACTTCGTATCTGCAACACACACACACACACACACACACACACACACGCCTACCACTGGCTCCCTCCACCACTCAGAATTTTCCACTCTCCTGGCTGTTTATTCAGGCTTTGTTACTTGCCGACCTGCCCACCTGCCCGCTAGTCTCAGAAAAAGTCCCTCCTGGCTTTTTCACATCTATTGTTTGCCTCCTTCCTGGTCTCTAAATATAGGTATCTTCCCCTGAGTCTCTATTTGTCTTCCTCTGTGTCCTTTCTCACCGACAGGTTTTTGTTGTTGTTTTTTTATTTTTGTTTTTCCTGCCCCGGCCTTGTTAACGATGCCCTCCGGGAACTCTGTGTTCAGCTCTAATCTCTTGGGCTACATTTTCAGGTGTCTGCTGGACATACCCAGATGGCAGCTCCCCCTGCCTTTCTAAAGTGTGCCCGCAGCTTCCCCCTGCTTACCCAGCTTCCCTCGGTGCCCAGGCACTGCGGTTGAGAACTGCAGGCTTCATTTGGAGGCTTCCCAGGCACATGTTTGGCCCTCAGTTTCCTCCCGTCCTATAAAAACAGAAATGCCTTCTCTAATTCACAAAGAGCCCTGAACGGTACAAGGCGTGCGGAAGCATGTGTGACTACAGTTACACAAATAGTTGCAATGCCCTGCGCAGCGCAGCATCTTCGGCTTGTTACGGATTATCACATCAAATCCATCGCCTGGTGTTGCCGTTGCCTTCATCACTGCGTCTCTCGCTCATCCTCTTGCCTCGAAGTGAGCACTGAGTGTTTGTTGGTGTTCTGTACAGGGTCTAGGCTGACCTGGAGTTCTCTAGGTGGACCAGGCTGCCTGCAGTTCACGGAAATCCACCTGCCTCTACCGCACCACCACACCCAGCATCCAACAGCGTTTAAATCCTTTCACCCGTTACACAGCCTACCTGTCTATTCCCCAGCTCACTGGTCCCCAGGATGTAGTCCACAGGGCAATTACTTGGAGGCGCGTGTGTTTTGTAATTGTGATCACTTTAGCAGGAGGGCTTAACGAACCCAATATCCTCATACTGAAGAACACCCTGCACTATTTACAGAGCTAATTCTGCGTGACTCAGAAACCTGACAGAGCTTCAAAATGCAAAGCTCTTGGGAGAAAAATGAGCTGTATATCTTCATGCCACTAGTTAGAGCTCTTACAACTTGATCATAAAAGGATAAATGGCCTAAGTTTAAAATGAGCATGTACAGTTTTATGTATTGAATGTATTTCAATAAAGCTAGGAAGCAATGGAGGCCAAGGATCTAAGTAGACATTCCTCCAAAATGGACGTACTGATAGTCAATATGTAACCAAAAGTATGATCTACATCATTAATGATCTAGGAAATGACCATCAAAAATCCCAATGAAGTGGTTTAATATTCCCCAAAATATTTAATTGTAAACGCTGAGTAAATTGATTGATTGTGTCGTGTCTGAGCTGTGTCCTAACAAAGCTGACTGTTAAATTGCACGTATGTGTGGAATGATGCGCACATACATGGACATGTATCCAGCATTACTTTCCCCAAGGGTAACAGAATGAAGGGGTCAGGTAATAGCAGATCAGCGGTGTGGGGAAATCGGAGAGCTTGTGAGCTGCTGGTGACAACATGACCGGCTACAGCTGCTGCAGGAAGCCGGCAGGCGGCAGGTCCCCTGCCAGGTAAACGGTTACCACAGAGCTGGCAGCCACACTATCAGGCCTTCAGAAGCGTTGCTCATTATACTGCCAATGTGAAGAGGACTCAAGCGTCTGTCGGGGATGAATACGTGGATAACATATCATGCATCCATGCATGGAACACTGTTCGGCAGCAGAAAGAATGAAGTTCTGTTAGGTGCCACACCGTAGGTGAACCCTGAAATCATTGCACCAAGCTGATGATGTCAACCCAAAAGGAAGGCTTTTACAACGTATAGATACATATCCCGAATAGGGCAAATGTGTGGGAAGCTGATCGCTGGCTGCTGGGTGGCAGATGCTGTAGTATACAGTGTTTGTTTTAAGGGTGATGAAACCGCCCTAATATTTATATACACAATTCTATGAATAAGCAGGAAATTTTGAATCTTACACTTTAAATGGGGGCACTTGTATGGTATACGAGTTACACCTCAATTAACTTGAAAAGCTAGTATTAAGAGGAGCCTCGATGGTAGGGTGTGTTCTAGAGAGCTTTAAATGGCAATTTGAGCTGTGAGGACTGGATTCTCTAGGGCCAGTGGTTTTCAAAGGGTGTTTCATGCACTATCTGCGTCAGTAGTAATAAGCGCCATGTTCCGACCTCACCCAAAAGGCTGTAATTCACAGCGTTCGGATGGGGTCAACATTCTACCCTCACAGCAAGCAGCCCAGGGGAAGCAGTAGCTGACTCAGCTACTGCGACTCAGTCCTCCTAATGGCTCGGTCCCCTGTTTCCTTATCGGGAGGTATGTGGCTGGCTACCCACCCGTGTCTTACAGCCTCATCTCCCATGGTGCCCTTCACGTGTCTTTCATGCCAATCAAGATAAAAATCTTCTTTATTGGAGGCTAAAGAGACGGCCCAGAGGTTAAGAGCACTGGCTGCTCTACCAGAAGACCAGAGTTCAGTTCCCAGCGCCCACATGGCAGATCACAGCTGTCTGTAACTCCAGTCCCCGGGGATCTGACATCCTCCACCAATACACATAAAATAAAATTAATGTTCTTTATTGTCTGAGCTTACCTGATGGTTTCCCACTCTCGCTAGGCTGTGCCATCCTCCAGAAAAAAGTGCGCCTGTAACATCCCGTCTCGGTTTTTGTGACTCGAATGTCACCGCCGTCCTTTTGTTTTTAACCAGCCCATTATCTGGAACTGACCATATGACCTTTCAGAATCTTAAAAAAACACTATGTAACCCTGCTGCTTGCAGACCAGACAGCAATGCACAGAGGTGTTAGGAGAGCATTCCCGTGGGTCACTTGTTCAGTAATTGAGTGGGTCACACTTCAGCAGGGCCTTCAGAACACTGGGTACAAATAGGGTGGCAGTAGTCATGCTGGCATGCCAGGAGCAAAGTCCTGGTGGCAGTCAGTTTCTTCCAAGGAGGTCAGTGTCCTCTCTGGGGACCCGAAGATCTGGGACCTACATCAGATAGCACTGGAATGTGGGCAGGACCTGGGGGCCCTGACCACCACTGAGCTTGTCATTCCCTGACAGTGCCACTGGCGCCAGCTCCTCGTGGAGGCTGCAACTGCTGAGCTGTATCCTTATTCCAACTGGTGACCCGGACAGAAAGGCCCTGACCATCCCATTGTCCTCTTCGCAGTAAATCTCCCTGTCTCCGCAGCAGGAGAGAAGGCGAGAAAGCCATCCACAGCCTATTTGTTAATGAGCTCTTAAAAATAAAATGATGATTGTCAGATAATTATTTTACAATGCAACCAGAGCCCCTTGCAACTACTCCAGTAATTGCATTAAGCTGTTCTATTTGCAAGAGGCTAATAGGAAACAAACTATTAATTAGTATTTTGTCTTTCCTCCCAATGCCCCTTTCTCCCCACCCCACCACCAACCCCAGCCCTTGGATTATGGAATCCACATCCTGAAGCCAGAGAACTGGGGTATACTCTAGAAGACTGAGAGCTCAATGGGGCTCACTGGAGAGGAGAGTGGAGAGCAGAGAAAAGCCCCGAAGCTGTGATCTTCCCAGTGGGCCAGCCCTGAGGTCTACTGTGGCCTGGTCCCGTGAAGAGGGACACAGTGTGGCCCTGTGTCCATTCCTTTTGTCCTGGAGTAGAGTAGCTGATAGTTGTGGGGCAAGCTGAGCCTGATGTAGGCATGTTCCCAGGGGCCTCAGAGCCAGTGGGTGGGGCGGGCACCTGGGCAAACAGAGCTGAGAAACAGTCAGGAATGAATCAAGGACGGTTTAAATATGCAGAAATGCAGTTCATACCTTTGGGCAAAAATAATCCCAAACAAAGTTATGTAATGGGCAGGAGGGCTGTGATAGGAGGGATGAGGCTGCAAGGTGTAGACCATCTGAGTGAATGAGTGAGAGAGACTGCAGAAGGAGTAGGAGGGACCAGAGGAATCTGGCCAAAACTGGTCATGAAGCCCTTGCTGTGTATTCACTCATGTCGAGGTGCTTGCAGTGTTTTATTTTCTGTGGGATCCTGAAAGGCTGTTAGAGGAAGACAACGCATGGAGTGGCCTTAAGATCCCTGCAAAGGTGCGACTTTCTTAGTCCTGAGGTGGTAGGGATAGGGAAAGGCAAGTGGGCAAAGGAATGAGTGACGTTTGGAGTGTCACAGTCTCATAAGTTAGCATACCTCAATTCGGCCTCCATATTCTCATCCCTGGCTCAGAGCCTGACTCCAGCCCTCTCTGACAGGTTCTCCCCTGTCCTTCCACAGCAAACTCCCTTGACCATGCCTCTCCCCCACCAGGTCATACCTCCTCCAGGGAGCTACATGAACACCAAGGGTATCATATCAGTTGCTGCTGCTATTTCCAGCCAATTTGTGCCTGCCCATGTAGGTGTGGTCCTCCTTCTGTCCTTGAAGACAGGACCTTTGTATCCCACAGTTCCCTGCACTGACTGAGCTGGTCATAAAACAGATGCTGAGCAAGCACTCCTACACTGAGACTGGACATAGAAGCCACAGAAGGCATGATAGGGAGAGGAAGACAGCTTTGGTGCACCCTGAATGCTGTAAAGCATGAGAAAGACAGCCAGAGGGGCCTTGGGCCCAGCAAGTGGTCTGGGAGCACTGGAGTTGCAGAATCATTTAGAGGGGAGGGCTGTGCATAAATTGTGTCAGAATGCGCTTAGCTGGAGATCAGCCAGAACCCCAAAACCCTGAAAGCAATTAGACAAAGGCTTGTAATAGGCACTTCATGAACCACAGTTTTCCAAAGCATCTGCTCCAGAGTGGCAGAGAAGGGGCCACCCTTACTGGAAGTTTGGGTGACAGAGGTAAGGTAAAGAGAACAGATTTTGAGAGACAGTGAAATTGGCTTCATCATCTCCTCCTCCCTGTCATGACAATGGTGATGTTGATTAAATGTTGTTGCAAGAAATCCTAAAGCATTTGGTGCAGGAGCTCAGAACTCCTGGAGCCATGCATGTCTACTGCTTCCTGGGCTAGCTTGGATGGTCAATGGCAAGGGACAAAGTTCCCAGAGCTGGGGACATACCTGAGACTATGAGCTAGCTCTCCTTTGATGGTTGATCCTGGGAGAGCACCACTATTTCTGCTGTGCTCTGGGGTTACAGGGAAATAGTCACCAGAGGCCCAAAAGAAAAATATGACTTCTCCACGGACCAAGGGAAGGGAGGGCATTCTGGCCAAACTGAAAAGAAAATGTGGGTTTCTCGTCAATTTCTGTATCTATTGCCCTGGTCTTCACAGAACCTGCAGGTAGTTTGGGAGCCTTAGCCTCAGCATTCTAAAGGTGTATACTTCGTGATCAGTGCTAGCACTTTCCTATGCTGTGAATGGGTGCTCCAGGTCCTCTGGGGTGGCTGAGGGTGGGGGGAATGAGGGGGCGGGGGACAGGATGGACACAGACTTGGGTAGTAGGAACAGGACAGTCTCTGAGACCTGCCACAGCTCCTATTAAACCGTGATGCTGTCCATT
The DNA here is from genome assembly GCF_030254825.1 of Meriones unguiculatus. NCBI lineage: Eukaryota > Metazoa > Chordata > Mammalia > Rodentia > Muridae > Meriones > Meriones unguiculatus. The sequence continues at coordinate 51,783,918 of NC_083350.1, forward strand.
GGGAATTCCCCAAACAAGCCAAAGATGGCATGGGACACCAGCACCCAGACCAGGCCTGGGAAGCTGGGCTGTGGTCCCAGGAGCAGCTGAGCCTGGGGTGACAGGGCTGGGCTGGGTAGGGCTAAGCTGGGCAGGGCTGAGAGAGAGAAGAGAAATTTTAGCCTCCAGGCTCTGGATGCCTATATTGGGCAAGGCTTCTCGTTTCCTTGGGTGGTGACCAGGAGTTGTTCCCAATGTGCCAGCCTGGTTTGAAGTGTCTCCTTCTGCCTCTTCTAGGGGAGCCTCTGCTACCTTCTCCTCCAGCCTGACCTCCCAGAGCTGATGGAGATATATGGGCAGACACCCTGAAAGGTTGGCTCCTCGTGGCCTCGGCTAGACCAGCATGTAAATATAAACAGCAAGGCAGTAGACAATTGCTTCTGGAAAGCAGGGTTCTCTCGGGTTGCTGCTCCACACATTGTGTCCCCAGGGTGAGACAGACAGTAGCCAAGCCCTTACAAATGGTCCCCCTGGCCCCCAGGCCAGCAAAGAAGTCATTATGTTGTTACATAAATAAATGATGTACTTACACAGGAGTTGGTGTGTAGGTACCGGTTAGTATTATTGCTGTGTAATTATGCACTTAGCTTGAAGGAGGCAGGCAGAACGACTGAATCACCCTCAACCTGGGAAGGGCAGCTGGCTCCCACCCCTCACTTCAGGGAGAGCTGTGACCCAGAACCACAGCAAATGAGGTGCTAGAGGCACTCAGGTGTCTCCATGCAGCGAAGCCCAAGGCGGTACTCTGGCAGCAGGTTCTGGGGTGCTTACTCACCTGAAGCATACCTCCTTGCTGCAGGCTTTCAGCCAGCCCCTGACTGTCTCCTTGAACTGACAAGGAAGGGCTGCTGCCAGCCCAAGAAGCCACAGAAGAGGCTAAGTAAGGGAGAGCATGGATCTGGAGAAGAGCATGTGGACCAGGACCTGCTCTTCTTTGCACAACCCTCAGATTCCTCAGATGGAAGGAATTCAAGATAACCTAATAGTCCAGCCTTACTTTTCCAGGAGGGGAAGCAGGCCGGAGAGGGAAAGGAAAGGAACTCATCCAAGCAGGCACGGCAGCCTTGGGGACACTGGATGTGAAGCCTGGCCTGCCTCTTGCCTCCCCAGCCTCTGCTCCACTTCTCTCCTTTGTCCTTTTTCGAGCACTCGTATACACACATGCTCTCTCTCTCTCTCTCTCTCTCTCTCTCTCTCTCTCTCTCTCTCTCTCAAATGCACGCATGCACCCACGCACTCATGCACGCACCGTCACTGGGGCTGCTCCAATTTCTTACTTCCTCTCAGTCCTGCTTGCAGCCCTGCCCAGGCCTGCCTGTCGCCTCACCTCTCCCCTCCTCTGCTCTCCCCTTGCTGTCTGGCTTTTCTTCTGCCGGCCCCTGGAGCCAAGGGAGGTTCCCCACTTGCTTTGGCCAGTGCTTTTTCCTCTCCTGTGCTAGCTCCTGGGGCTCCTTTTCAGATGGCCCTGCCCCTTCCCTTCTGCTACCTTCTTTCTCCAAAAGAGGGTCTAAAATGAAGAGACTAAACTACAGAGCAAGGAGCAGGAATTATCTTCCTGGTCTGATATTAGATGGGCTAGACCACAGGAGCCTTGTAAAAGGTTGGGACATTGATGTCCACCCACAGCAGCCCCTATAACCAAGAGCCCGGGAACCAGAGCCACAGACCTTGTGTTCCTGCAAAGAGAAAGGGATCAGAGGATAAGGCCAGGCGTGGGCTCTATACTTTAGCTCTATGGGCCTGCACTCTGAGCACAGGAGGCCCTCCTCAAGTGTCCTTGACTCTCAGAGCTCATACATGAATTGCCTCAGTCATTTGGTACTGTAGTCCTGGAAACCCCTATTGAAAGGGATCTAGATGTTCAGAGCATCACAGGCTGCCAAGGGCCAGGTCTGGAGCCTCAGAGAGCTGACTCTAGTCCCTACGATGCAAGAAGACCAGGCACTTTGTGTGTGTGTGTGTGTGTGTGTGTGTGTGTGTGTGTGTGTGTAGCACTTCCGAGTGATAAGCTAGGGTATGGCTACAGAAGCAAGCTCCATAAGCTTTGAGCTCTCCTTTGGGGAATCTCAAGTGTCCTCCACCCCCACCCCAGTCATTCCAGCCACCTGCATTCTTAGGCCAAGGATTCTAGGACCTATCTCCCTGCTATGTGGCCTGGGTCCCCAGTAGGAAAAATGAACCAAATGTCAGGGGCAAAGTAGAGCCCTAGCCCAGATGTCTGAGCAACTGCCACAGCCCCTTCTCCTCCTAGCCATGAGTCCTTTGTGTAAGGGAGGTGGTGGCTGTAATACCCCTGAGTGAGATGAGAATCCTTTTATCATTGACCAGGTGCTGGGACTGTAAGCCAGGGTATAAATTCGAGGAGAAAAGAGACCTGCTCATCCTGATACAGCCAGCGCCATCCCTGCCTAGGACGGGCCAGGGCTGGACTCTACATGCTATTCAGAGTGTAACTGGCACCAGCCAGAACCCTCGTTCTGGGGCTCTGAAAGAATGACTTTCTCAGACTTTGTGAGTGGGCATTTCTGTGGCCCTTCAGGGAATGGCCTTTACCTCTGTTCCTTCTTTGGTAGCCTCACTGGGTAGAGAACAGAAGAGAGGAGAGGAGCCTCTTGACTTGGAGGGGTTAAGTAGGGTTGGCTGAGGGTAAGGCCAGACCCATCTTTTCTGAGGGCTTTTCAACCCTCTGTGGAAGAGCTGGTGGTTCAGCCATGGCTTCATGGGGGCAGGGTGGGAGCGGGAGCCCCTGAAAAGACCACTTAAAGCTATCCCACCTTTGAGGCCACTGAGGAATCTCTGAAAGACCTCCCATGGGCGAGGCTGCCGGTGAGAAGGCTTAGCAGAAAAGGCACTTGCCACCAAGCCTGACAGCCTGAGTTTAGGCCTCAGGGACGCACATCGCACATCGTGTGAGGGGAGAACAGCCACCTACCAAGCCAGCTATGCTCTGACATCCACACATGCACTGTGGTACGTGCGTGCCCACGCACAGACACACGAATACACTCGAGATCAACATACAAAACTGGAATGCTTTTTTAAAAAAAAAAAATTCCATGGAACAGTGACTCCGAGGGGAGGAGGGGAGGGAGCAAAGCCTGGCTCGGTCCCTAAGACTACTTTTTAAGAATCTTGGAGCCCCAAAGTCTCAAGGGAGAGAAAGGTAGTGTGGGGTTGTTGTTGATTTTTTTCCCCTGTCCTCTTTTCCACACAAAGGTATTTTTGCACATGACTCAAACAAGTCTAAACTTTCCTAAACTTCAAAGTTTGCTCATAGCACGGCCTCAAAGTGGAAGGGGAAATGTTAAAAAAAAAGGGGGGGGGAGAAAAAGAAAAAGAAAGAAGAAAAAGCAACAGCGTGTAAGCCAGCAAAGCATTGGGCCTAGCTCCTTACAGGACTTGTGGTGTTATCAGAACCCCATTGTGAAACAGGCTTTTCAGGGTGATCTCTCCGCTGTCCCCAGACTCACTCACTCGGCAGCCTGCAGTAAGAGGAAGGCCTGTGGCCACAGGCCTGCTCACAGGTCATTCTCAAGCTCTCAGCAGGAGCCTGGTGCAGGGAGGGGAGCATGGCCGGGTCACGCCCCTGCCCCAGGTGTACCAAGTGCCCCACTGTCCTACCTTCCCTGGAATATTTTTGCATAGTGGGTGGGGAGGAAAGGACACTGCTGGTATGTTTCCAGCACCTGTTGGGCCTCTCCCTACCTTCCAGTGACAGAGGTGTCACTTTCAGAGGCAGTAACTAGGCTGCAAAGTAGGGGTTCTTTCCTGCCCACTCTTCTCCCACCTTCTCCGGCCAAGCCGTAGGCTTGTGAATATTAGCACAGGCTGCGAGTGCCCAGCTGCTGTTACTGGCTCAGGCGGATGACTTCGTCACTCTGTGCCATCCTTGACTACCGAATGCAATGACACCAGGCCTCCTTTTCAATGAGAACTCAGCTAGTATATAACGCCTCTCCCTGCAGCCGTTTTCTCTCCCAGAACCCCTCACCTGCCTCCCACTGAAATCCTACCCATCTTTCCGGATCTTTTCCATGACCTGCCTCCCACCGTGTGCTGTGTCTGCATGCCCTGGACCCCCGGAGAGAGCTTGTGCCCCTGGAATTTCTATGGCATTTCTGACTTGCGTCATTCATAAACTGCCATGGACTGCCAGGAAAGCTGTGCCAGGAAAGGCTTTCCTCCACTGCCCCAAATGGGAGCCTTTTGTCCCACTGCTATCCTTAGCTACTCTTTTCTGCAGGAAGGGTCACTTAGCTGTCATAACGGTATCTACAACCCTCCACGTGTCAGGTACAACCTTAAAGAGGTCTGAGCTAGTGGGGACATGGAGATGGAAGCTACAGATAGAAAGTAAAGATGCTTATTTGGACACTTGAAGAGGCGTCTGGGAAGTGCAGGCTCCTGCAGAAGGAGCCTTTCCCCTCCTCTCCTCCTTTAGAAACCACTCATTGCTCTCAAATAAACCCCAGGGCCTTCCCTGGGCTTGCAGTGATCTTGTTAATTTGACTGCTGCTTACCCCTTCTCCTGGCTTTTTTTTCTAAGCACATGTACCGCTCTCCACCCTCACGCACATATGCCTGACACACAGACACACACACCTTTGACATGCTGACTGTCTTTTGATTTTTGCAAAACCACAAAAGCTTCCTGCCTCAGGGCTATTGCACATGCTATTGCTCCCTTTTGTCTGTTTTGACTCTTGCTGACTCTTCAGGTCCCAGAATAGATGTTTCCTATGGAAAACCCTCCCTGGCTGTAGTTTTTCCTTTCCATCCACTTGTAGATCAGCACACCTAAATGGTTTCTGGATGTAATATTAATGTAGATCTTCTTAATATTTAGCACAGATTTAACCCATTGTGCAATCAGCTGTTTGTCCTCACCAGGACTATAACTTTTACATAAGTCTGTCTTGGCCACAGCTCTGTCCTTCACACCTAGCGGTGTGCCTGAAACACAGGGAGCCTTCCCGTGTCTTCAACAAGTAAACGAACAGGGCAGTGGATTAGGCCAAAAAAGGGAGAAAACCACTTGAACAGGGAGGTTGGTTTAAAGTATACAAGAGTATGAACAGGAGAGCAAGCGAGCGAACACATGGCCAGCAGGTCAGTATGGCTGGGGCACAAGCTTGGGGCTACAAGCTATGAGCTAGGGCCGGCCAGGATAGGATTCAGCTGCCTGGGAATGTTTAGGTTCAGGGGGTGGGTAACCGTGGGGTGAAGGGATCAGGTTTGGTTTTAGAAAGCTTAACTTCGGTGGTCTAGGAGTGGTCAGGCTGAAAAAGCAACGCTTCAGCCTGAAAGACCAAAGTCAGGGGACAGGAGGAGAGAGTGAACCCAAGTTATAGCCACAGAGTGGGGAGGGACCATGTGATGACATTTTGGAAGCAGCAAGGGCTCAGGGAAGTCTTCTTGGGATACCATACCGGCTCCCTCACAGAGCAAAGCTACAGGAAGCAGGGTGAGTACTAGCTGTGCCTTACTGGGGTGGAGAGAGAGGGGCTGGCTCCTTCTCAGGCTCAGCCTCCCCTGAAGTGGCCCCTGATAAGACTCACTGAGGCCCCAAGAGCAGCAGAGATCAGCTGTCTACATGGACATCATCCTCTCTCTAGGCTCCCCCTACCAAGTTTGGCCTATAGTTAGGGCTAGGCGGGCCCCAGCAGCCTGGATCCCCAGGATCCCTGGCCTTGACCCAGAGTCCTTGCCTTCTGCAGATGGTCCTAAGGAGGCCTCTGTCCTGAGGAGCCCTGGGACCCTCTGCTAAGGAGACAGAGGACCGGCCAGGATGATCTTTGACTGGGATTGTAGTAAGGATGACTGTAAGGGGACACCTCAGGCAGAGCTAGGCAGGCAAACCGCAGGCTCAGGCTTTCTGGGAGCCAGGAGAGGGAGAGTCTTTTCTGTGTAACCCTTTCAGCACCACACCCAGACCTTAGGCAGGAGCCGCGTCCTTGCCGACAGCCCTCATCCAGCGTTTTGTGGGCTGTGTGCTTAGGGCAGGGGGCGGTGCAGCAGCCTCTGAGTTCACCTCACAGGCCTCCCAGAAAGGAGCCAGCTGGAACTGCTCGCTCGCCTGGTCTGAGGTTTGCAGTTCATGTGTGTGGGAGGGGGCGCCAAGCACCTGGAGCACCCAGGCTCCTTCAAGCAAGGCTCCAGCCCATCTTGGCTGGGGAGGGCCTCCTTCAGCCAGTCACAAGTTGGGGTGCGGAAAGGTATGCCCTAGGTGGTGGCTCCAGCGAAGCTGAGACCAGCCAGCCCCTTGGGAATAAGGAAACCCAAGACAAGTGTCAAGCAAAGCTGTGGAGAACAACTTCAGCATACAAGGGTGCTTCCTTCCCTCAGGGCCAGAGGGTGGGCTGGCTTCCTCGTGGTCCTCTCCTGGACCCAGCTCTGACTGTCTCCCCACCCCCACACTGTCCTTATCCTGGCCCTCGCTGGGGGAATCCCATCCCTTCTCCCCCACTCCCCAGTCCTGCCCCCCTCCCCCCCCCCCCGACTCAGCTCGAGTCCTCTCTCCGGTGAAGAGGTGCGAGGTGCTCTTGGGCGCACGTTCTCGCTGCCTTGGTGGGCCCAGGGAGGGGGCCCAGGGCCCAGAGCCACCGCTCACGGCCCCCCGGGGCCTGGGCGAGTGGGAGGTGGGCGGAGGGCGGCTTGCGCGGGAGGGGAAGAGTTAAGGCTCGCCGCTCCCTCCCTCGGAGGGTGTGACCGCCTATAAGAAAGGCGCCGCGCTCGGGCACTGGGGCTGCAGGCGGCGGGGGCGCAGCGCGGCAGCGGAGAGCCCAGGGCGTCCCTCCGCCCAGGACCTTGGGTAGCATGTCGGAGCCCAGGAGGAGGGGCCGCGGCCGCGGCAAGAAGCACCGAGAGGGGAGGAAGCGGGAGCGGGAGCGGGAGCCTGATCCCGGGGAGAAAGGTAGGGCACCTCGGCGCGCCCAGAAACCCCGTTTCGCTGAGAGAAACCTGCCGCCCGCTCACCCGCCCCAGGCGCCGCGCGGGTGAGTCTGGGGCGCAGCGAGCCACGCCGGGGTGACAGCAGCAGGGGTGCGCGCACTTTTGAGCAGGTTGGCGCTGCAGGGTGGGCGAGGCATTAACGCCCAAACCCGGCGATGGCAGCGCGCGTGTCTCCCCGGGCAGCGGAGACCAAGGTGCCCTCCCCCCTGCCCCAAGCAAGCGGGCGGCACGCGTCGGGGACACGGACCGAGACCGTGGTCTAGCACACCCGCGGCCTAGCCTGCCGCGTTCGGGGAGCTGTCATTGCCTTCCCTTTCCTGGGATCCCCAGCGGCTGTGCTTCCCAGCCGCCCCCACCCCTGTGCCACACCTCCACCCGTTCTGCTCCACCATTGGAGCTTGGGCAGCACGCCCGCCTTCTCTGGAGACGGAGGGGATACCCTGCCCTGGGAGGGAACCCCAGCCAGCGGGGCACTGCTGCTTCTGTAACACTTGTGTCCTCCAGAGTGGGCACCGGTCATGGAATGATTGCCCCGTCTTGGTCTGCTTGGTGATCCCCTTGGGCTCTTGGGTTCTGCACCACTCCTTTTGAGAGAGCACAGTGAGTGAGTTCCTGTAGGGGTGACCCTGAGCAGCTGCAGGGTAAAGGGGTATGCTGGCCTTTGACTCCCCAGCCCAGAGCCTGTGACATGCACATCCTCGCTATGGAATCAGGCTCGCCTTGAGGCCCCCTTTGGGGAAAGCCTGGCTTCTCAGGTCATTTTCCTCTCTCGGGCTAGCCTTCCCTTGCCTACTCTGTAGAAAGTCTGTTTTTTGTACTAGCCAGCACGCTGGACAAGTTCAAAGGCCTCGTCTCACTTACTCCCCAGGAGAACTCTGGGTTGCAGCCTTATACCCATTTCACAGAGGAAGTAACTGAGGCTTTCTGGGGTGAATTCAAAAGGCACTTCCCAGAGGCGAGACTTTGGACTTCGAATGCTGTTCTCTAGACAAGTGTACCCATCTTGCTAGGTCCATGCCCACCTTGTAGTTCCCATCAGGGTGCAACGAAAATAGCTTCCAACTAGCACTCAACTGAAGGTTAGAAAGCTTCCACTGTGACTGAGAGATAACCAAATTTCTTTTCTACCCTGTTTCTGCATAGTGGAGAAGGGGGCAAGACTCTGGTATTTTTACTGGGGAGAGCCTGAGAGTTCACGGCATCTCCAGCCCACCGAAGAGAAGCAGTTAAGGACACTTAATGGCGGGGCTGCATCTTTGGCCATTTCTGTGGTGCAGGTGTCTTGGCGTCTTCCTGAGGACTGTGGTCAGCTGAGCAGGAGATGTTAGCCACCCCCTGCCAGGCCCCTGTCGTGGGGGGCCAGTACTGACCTGTGACCTGAGGGAGTAGGCTTTCTCTTGCAGGGGTCAAAAAGTCATGGATTGCACTCAGTGAGCCTTCTCTAGTACCACCCTTCCCTGCTTCCCGCCACACACTCATCCTGACTTGTGTATGATACCCAAGACGCAAGAACAAACCTGGCCGTGTAACACTGAGTAGCCTTTAGCTGTTGAGAATCTCCTGAGCCTGATGCCAAGGACAGAGTAGTCACTGCAGGGGAGGGTGGACCACAGCCCTGGAAACCCTACGTGAAAAGTCCTTAAAGTCTCCCTGTAAACTTTTTTCTGTCTTTTTTCCTAATACTGTCTCTTCCTGTTCCCCATTTTCCAGTGGCCATCTGGCTCTTCAGAGTGCTTTTCTTAAGGATCTGGTTGAAAAGCAGATCCCATACAGACCCAAGGACAGAACTAGAGGAATTTAGGGTACTTTGGAACAATCTAGAACACAGAGGGCATGGGGTAAGGCCACACTCCAAAGCATGATAATCCGGAGAAAGTGCCATGGCAGTGAGAACCAACCGTCTTAAATCCCTGGTTTATAACTGAAAGAGTCTGACTCAAACCCCATAGGCTGAGTGATTAAGATGACTGTGGCCTAGCCAGTCGTGGTGGCGTGCATCCCAGCGCCCAGGATGCAAAGGCGATTAGATCTCAGAGTTCAAGGCCAGCCCAGTCTACAGAATGCGTTCCAGGACAACCAGGGCTACACAGAGAAACCCTGTCTCAGAGACAGAAAGAGAGAGAGAGAGAGGAAAGGAGGAAAGATAGATAGATAGATAGATAGATAGATAGATAGATAGATAGATAGATAGATAGATGACTATGGCCTTCAGGGATGGAGACCTCTACACTTTTCTATGCCAACCTGAACTTCCCAGGACCTTATCACATTCTCAGAGACTGCATCTTCTGGCAAGAACATAGGCACAGGGCCACTGGAGAGGGGCCTCAGCTGGGACCAGGCCTCTTCTCACTGAGAGACTGAAAGGCGCAGACAAGGAAAGTGAGCATGTGCCTCTCTAGCATCTTCTTAAAAGTGAGGAGGGACTCTGTAGCACCAGAGGGATAAAGCAGGGGAGATACTGATTAATTGGTGCCCCCTGGCAGCAGCTAGGTTCCTCCTTAGCAAGCAGGAGAGGGTGCCCTCCATCCAGGCAGTGTAGGAAAATGGGCATTTCCCCTGCCTCAGCACAGGAGGGTTGAGCGGGGCAGAGCTGCAGGTGTAAGCTCTATTTCATAACTCACAGAAGAGCTCATGGGGCCGATTTCTGCTCCCCCCTCTGGGGCTGCCTCTAACAATCTGTATTCCTTCCTTCCAAGGCATAGCCTTGCCAGCCCTGGCGGTGCTGGGGGTGTGGACCTATGCTAAGTCCACCTTAGCAGCAGCAGTGTGCAGCAGATAGCACACTTCAGCTAGAAGCCAGGCATTTGGCACCCGCTCCTACTGTGCTTCTGTGTGACATGGGCACTGTGTCCCTCTCTCTGGACTCCTGGCAGCACAATCTGCTGTCAGCTCTCATCTTCCACATGGGAGGGGCAGAGTCTCATCTCTTGGGACTTGTGACCCCCAAGAGTCCCTGTGGAGAAGAGCTGTGAGACTACATTTAGTAGGAGGATCTGACTGCAAAGACAATGATGAACCAGTCCTGGTTAGAGACAGACTCAGTGATCAGATTTGAAGCCATTGGTGTGACCTTTGAAAGAGGAGCAGGGATTGGATGGAAATGTGCTTCTGCTGAAGCTCCTCTGTGAACTGGGATCTTCATCTTCCCATAGAGGACAGCGGGAGGGCTTTGGTCTTTACCAGGTGTCCAGGAGTGTGAAGGGGGACCAGCATAACAAGCAAAGAGCTCTGCTTATATATTATTTGAATTCCCTGGATAATACAAAAAAACAAAACAAGACAAAAAAAAAAAAAACAAACAACTTTGCAAAGTCTTTCCCATCTTTCCCTGCCCATTGGTAAAGCAAAGGGTCAGGCTTCTGGAGCCAACTCCAGTCTACGGGATCCGAAATGGTTGTTCTCATATGCGCACGCGCATCCGAACGGCATTGAGGGGCTATCACCCCGAACCCTCCCCCAGCACACACACACATGCACCGCCCCCCCCCCCCCATCTTGGCCCCTGGCTGACCCTGCCGAGCTTGGCACCTAAAGCGATCTTCCTGACACTCTGAGGTGCAGCCTGCACTTCACACTCTGCTCTGGCTCCCTGGCACCTTGGGTGCATGAGGAACAACAAGGAGCAGGGAGTGACTTTGTACCTCCCAAGAGCCTTTCATCCTGAGAGCTCAAAGCAGTTTACAGACCAAGACTCATGTTCCTCAGCGCAGGTCCCAGGCTCGCAGCAGGGGTGAAAAGGGGACAGAGAGCACTGGTCTTTCTAGATCAGGGCAGCATGGGGCTGGATGGGGCAGTGAGTCACCTGGGATGGGGTGGCCACAAAGCCTGGGACAGAAGTCAAATTGGACTGTGGGCTTCAGCTTCAGGCTGTAAATGGGGGTTGGGGGGGGACATGGTCTCCCTTAAAGCTGTATAATCCAGAACCGTTTTCCTGTGTGTACAGCCTGGGCTCTTGAGCGAGGGTGGGTTCCGGAGCTACTGAAGCAGAAGCAACATGATAGCAAGCAGAGTCCTTGGACTGGGAAAGTCCTCTGCTCTAGGTGTCAAAAGCTTCCAGGCCCTGGGGCAGTGGCTGAGGAGTGTGTGGAGGAAAGGGGCTGGCCGGGCACTCATAGGCCTGCCTCTGACTTCAGAGTTGTCTTCACTAGCCATCTTCTGCTTCTTGGCCTAGAACCCTAGCCATGTGGTAACCACACAAACTGAGAGTGTTTCCATTTGCTGTTCCATGTTCTACTCTGTGAGCATTAACTGAGCTTCTCTTGCCTGACTAAACCTCAGACCCTGTCCTTGGGAAGCTGAGAAAAGAAAGATCCCTTCACAGATCCCTAAGATCAGAACTGGGTATAGAACAGTCAACAAGAGGAGCAAAAGCACGAGGAGGAGGAGTGCTGTTGGGACAGAGTAAGAAGGACCTTGTGGAGAAGGTAGCATCTGAACTCAGCCTAGATGAGGGCTAGGGATTTACTAAGGAAAGAAGGGATCATGTCCATGCCTGACTGAGCCTCCCCTACCGAAGCGGAGTCCACAAATCCACGCATATTACTTTATCACCCCCACTTCACAGGCAGGGAAACTGAGACAGGGACACTCATGATCAGCCATGAGCTAACAGAAGGATGAGCTCTTGCGCTGAATCCTGCCCCTGCCCTGCCTTCCGCAGCCACATCTACTTAGCCCCAGGCTCTTCCGCATTCTGTCCCCCTCCAGACAAACAAACCAGTGAGAGCCAGAGGAGCCCTGCTGGCCGCCTGTTGGAGCAAGCCCTCCCATGGATCAGCTAGACAGGTATTTGCTTCCTGGGCTCTATGGAGATGAGACCCAAGGGGGATTCAGAGAGTAGTGAGTCCCTGCCCTCACCAGGAGCTTGGCACATGGCTGTGGCAGTCAGGTAGCGGCAGGCAGTGCAGAAGCCATTTAAGTGGGAACTGGGAGCTTGATAGAAACGTACACTCTTGGGCTAGGAAGATGGTTCAGTGAGTAAAGGGCTTGCCGTGCCAGGCAAGAAGGCCAGTTTGGATCCATAACACCCACATAAAAATTCAGGTGTGGTGGCATACACTTTGTAATCCTAGCGTTGAAGAGGTAGTGGCAGGAGGAGCTTGCTGGCCGTCAGCCTTGCCAAATTATTGAGCTGCACGGTCAGTGAGAGATCCTGCCTCAAAACAAAACAGACACCCAAACCAACAGCAACCAACCTGAGGAGAGCAATTGAGGAAGACACCTGACACTGTCTTCTGGCCTCCACACTCACATGCACACATATGTGTGTGCACACACATGCACATGAACATGCACACACACATATAATACATACAAAAAGAAATGCGAACGTCCGAGTCTCACCCCGTGTTTACAGAATCAGAAAGTGTGGGGGAAGGGCTGGCAGTGTGCGTTAGCTGGTTTCCTAGTGGATTAAGGTTGTGCTCCAGTTTGAGAGTCACAGTTTCAGCTGGAAAGCAGACCCCTCCCGGGGCGTGCCAACTATATAGGCATTTCCCTAGCTCCATTCCATTCTCAAGGTGCCATGTGCTGACCCAGCTCCATCCCCGGGACTAACTGGCCCACCACCCTAAAAGACGAGAGAGACGTAAACGGCTCTTGTTCTAATTGCAGACTCTAACCTGAGAAGAGGCGCCAAAAACATAAAGGGAGAGATTCTGCTTTTCAACCAAGGTGCTTCGGGAGGTCCTGAGGGAGAGGAGGAAGGGTTGAGGTGGACTTGGAGGAACAGGAAGGGAGCTGAGCATTCAGATCAGATCAGCCACTTGGGCAAAGTGTGGGCTGGCACCTCAGGGGGCTTTGGAAGTACACGGTACCAAGCTATGACGGCAGTGCACTGTACAGTAGGCAGAGACCACAGGATAGTATAGTCATCTTCTGGTCATGGGGTCAGCAGTTTGGCCTTCTTGGAACCAGTGGGGAGAGAGGGTATGCAGCAGGGGCATCCTAGAAGGAGTTGAGACATCCTGAGCCACACACTCCATACTCCTGTGTGTGGAAGGATGGACCAGGGCAGAGCTGTCAGGATATCTTTCAATTAAAAGTCAAGACTGTGTGTGTGTGTGTGTGTGTGTGTGTGTGTGTGTGTGTTAGTGAGTAGCTAGAAGACCATGGACTGCTTCAAAAGTACTCTTCAAACTGTAGACATGTCTCAAGAACTCTGAAAGTATGGGCCTGGCCAGAAGGTACTGTGGTGTTTGAGTGGAGTTGGGTAAGCCTGGATCTGAGCTCATAATTATGTCACTTCACTATAAAGATGGGGAAACGGAGGGCCAGAGAGGGAAGTGTACACATCAACAAGGCAAGGCTTGACAGCCAAGGGCAAGCCACTGGAGGCTCCTCCCTTGCAGCTCCTGTGGCCTCTCCACCAGTACAGTTTAGTGGAATTTCTCAGTTCCTTCAGGGTAAAGGGCCTACCACCACCCGTTCCTATGAACCTGCCGTTTCCTCAACCTGACATACCGTCACTCTTTTCTCTTGGCCAACTCTTGCTTATCCCTTGGGGTCTAGCATAGACTTTGTTCCCCGCCTAACTCCTCCCACTTTTCCTGGCGCCCAAGGAGAGCTAAGCAGACCCTCTGTGCTTCGTGGGCACCCATCACTAGGTTGGCAGACCTCGCCAAGCCTCCTGAGCACTGCTCGGCTCGGCTCCAAAGCCACAGGAGCAGGAGCGTCAGAACCTGGCCTGAGCTGCACTCTGTCTGTGTTTGATTGAAGGCACAAATGAGGGTGCTTCTTGAGACGCTCCAACTTCTGTATGTGGAGGCCTAGCCAGCTCCTTTCTCTCTCTGAAGATGGACATTCTCCTAGAAAGAGACTGCTGTGGGTGGGCTTCCTACCGGAGCTGGGTTGGAGGCAGTGGTACCCCAGAAAGATCAGCCTTTCCCCAAGGCCCCTGATTTCATCATCAGCTCTGCTGTTGTGAGGCATAGACAGGCCTGTTTGAGCTGAGGGATGAGCTGGATAGAAGACCTGGGTGGGAAACAGCTCTGGGATTAAGCATGGGGGGCCCCACCCTGCCCAGAGTGCTTTTAGCTGTCTCTATCCAGGCCTCTTGAGGAGCCCATCAGTCAGAGCCGAGCCTTACATCACGGATGCATTTGTTCTGCCCATGCGCAGTGAGCACTGCCTCTGGCCACATACCTAGAACATCATGAAGCCCTAGTCCATCCCCTCCCCCCACCCCTCCAAGTCTAGAAGATAAGTATCTAGTATGTTCCATGCTAAGATGCCCCCAAGAAGGGCAGAGAAAAGATTCAGGGAGTCTGATTTAAACAGAGGCTGCTGATGGCCGGGTGGATTAGTGAAGGCGTTGGCATCTGAGATTTGATCAAGAGCTTCTAGGGACTAAGATAATTTTGTTCTAGGTCCCGCTCAAGGTTCCTGACATGTATTATCTCCACTCAGAGAGGTGGGTGGGATGGCCCCTGTGTCTCAGACAAGGAAATGAAGGCTCAGAGAGGTTAAGTAGCAGGTGGTTACACAAGACACTGGTCGAAGCCAGTGTATACCGAGGCCCCTTTGGTATGCCAGCCTGTTGGTATGGTGGCTCCCTCCCATTCTGTTTCCTATATGGAGAATGGCATTCAGATTGATTTGCCCTGGCATGTGTGATTCCTGGAAGGAAGTGTTCAGGGAAAGTAGAAAGGGGGCATTTGGGAAGAAACACGGGCTTACCGGAAATTCTGCATCCTCTGAGCGGCCCCGCTGCCAACAGAGGAGGCTGATGATCTCTGAGGTTTCTGAGGAAGTGAACAAGGAGTGTAGAGGCAAGTGTGCCAGGTGTACCCTGCTGGCACAGTGCCCTGGGGTAGGGGAACAGTGTAGCCTATTTCAGGACCCTGAAGGCAGTGAAGGGTAACAAAAGCAAGAGGGGTGGTGCAAGCTGAATGAACTTGAACTTTGGGGAAAGCCAAGAGAGACACAGGTTGTCACAGATGCCAAGGTTATGGAAAGGGCATCCAGTGGGGAGGAGCTAGAGACATCAGCTCTCCACTTGTCATGTCTGAGCTAGCGACTGGAGTGATTTGCTTCCAGTCCCCTGCCCACACTAGCCTGCCCCACCCCTAGCACCTAACAAGAACCTATATGTGTCTTTGGAGGCACAGAGACTGGTGAGTATAAGGCTGTTGCTTCCTGGTGCAGGGCCTGCTGAGGCCTTCCCCTGAAGCCCAACATTGCTTCACACATTTCTGTATTTTATTGAATCTTAAAAATCCATGTGAACCTCACATCACGCCTCAGCACATGGCTGTTCACTTCAACACAAAGGTACTACTTTGCTTAGTAATGAGCCAGGCAGGCCCACCAGAAGGAAGCCCTGGGACCAAGAATTCAGCAATGTCTGGGTGGTCAGCTGACCCCTTTCCTCCTGGATTCCCCAAGACCCAGACAACTCTCCCTACCCAGACTGAGGAGGCAGGGGTACAGGGCCAGCCCAAGGAGGACAAAGGCTTTAGGGTCCTTTCCTCTTCCCTCTGGGTTCCCCAAGCCACAGCTGCCCTACCCCTTCAACAGCAGGCAGTCTCCATACTGACTTCTCCTGGACCAGGGCCTAAGACTTTGTCTCAAGCCCAGCCTTCCCCAGCGGACAGATTAGACAAGGTTTGGGCAGATGGTAACTGCCTTCCAGGCTCATCATATCTGCTCTGTCCCTTACCTCGGCTCCCAGCCACTAAAGAGGTGGGAAGGCCGGAAGCATCTGTATCTCTGCCCAGAACATCTCCTTCCATTCTCCTGGGAAAAGAAACAGGGGCATGGTCCACAGATGAGTCAACCGAAGCCCCAGGAGACTAGACAGCCTACCTGAGGCCTTCAGCGCAAAACAGGGAGAGTGGGACCTTGGCATCTGTGATGATTTGTAGCTCTCTTTTCCCAGAAGATTGAGTCTGACCTCTTGCCCTCATAACCCTGCAGCTGAGGTGCCCTCAGTTCCTCAGTTCCATTCTCCCAGCTCTGCTTGTTGCGCCTCAACTGTGTAGCACTGGCGTCCGAGCCCTGGAAAGCACCTGAGAGTTTGTGGTGTCTGGGCAGCTGGTGACCTGCTCTGGGGATTTGGGCCATCTCCCTACCCACAGCAGCCCCACCCCCCAGACTCCCATTTCTGCCTCTCACAGACCCGTGGCTCCACCTGACCTAAGAAGCTCTGCAATGGAAACTGCCTGGCGGCCAGGACTGGCTCTCTCTGCCCCTGGCCTTGGCAAAGCCCTGGGGAGGCCACTGGTTCTCTTGGGATGTTGGGCTCCTGGCATGGAGGCTTGGGGATGAGCACAGCACTCAACTGTCCCTGTGTCTGTGATTGGCACTTCTGGATAGGCACAGGCCACTCTAAGGCAGGAACATCTTAGCTGGCCTTGCTGCCATTGCATTCCCTGCAACCTGTCCTTGTGGTCAGCTCTGCCTTCTGTCTTCAGCACCACTCCTAGCAGCTTATAGCTGCTTCTGCTCTGCCTTAGAGCTGGGGTGCTAGGCACCAGCAGGCTTTCGCTGGTGCGGGAGAGTAGCTCTCCTGGACACTAAACCCTAAAGGGGAAGTTGAGCCCCGAGGATTGGGGGATGAGGATTGTTTTGTCCTGCAGTGTCCCTCTGACTGGTAGGTGCTGGCACAACACAGGCCTGTTGGGTCTGAACAGTTGTTAGATGGAAAAACGAAGAGGGCAAAATAAAGCCAGGTACCAGGCTGGGCCTGCATGGCCCATAAAAAGCCAAAACCCCAAGTGGTCATCCAGTCTTTCAGTGAGGCCAATCTGTGGGCATCAGACAGCTCTTCAGCAGGCTATGAGGAAGACACACACGTGTCCATTTCACAGAGCAGATCCTCTGTGTGCCCACTTGAACCAGATATGTTTTGAGTTTAAGGTTGTTTTGGTTTTTTTTTTTTTTTTTTTCTCATTTGAACTTGGAGTCTGTAATTAACCTGCAATAGGTTGCAGTCACTTTGTAGGTGGGAGAGGGGTGGGGAGGGGGCCAGCCCACAGCCCGCCAGCAGCAGGGCAGAGGGAGGCTTTGATGCCAGGCAGGCTGGCCGCATTGTCTCCAGGTGTTAGCTGCAAAGGGGAGTGCTGAGTCTTAGTCAGGAGAGGAGGGTCATTAACCCTTTTAAGAGTCCAGTGTCCCTGCCCTTGGTTCTGGAAGGGGGGAGCTGGGGCCAGGTCTTCCCAATAGGTTGCCTGGCTGCGGCCTGTCTGTCTCACTCTCAGATCTCTGCACTCCACACCCACCGCCCACTCCTGAGAGGAATGAGGTCAAGCAGCTGGCAGCAGCACCTCCTGGCCTCCAGGCTGGGATGTGGGGAAGGAGCGGATTGTTGTTCTCAGTTGCTATCTTTAATGAGGTGCTCTCTGGGGATGGCCTGTCACATAGATACAGGCCAGATGCTCTGGTTAGCTCTAGGTGGCAGGAAGCAGAAGCCACCAGATACCCCATGGCCCAACTTATACCACATGAGATGTATCCTAAGGGTTTTTGGAACATCCTCTCAGCCAGGTAAATGTTTGTGCTGGCCTTGAGAGACCTTCCTCTTGACCTTACCAAGCTTCCAAAGGCCATCTCTCCACATCCTTCTGTCCCCATCAGGGTTCCTTGACCCTGCTGGTGGGAGGACCCCTGAGCTCCCTCAACTCAAGAAGTGTTCGGGATTTCAGCGCAGAGGAAACTTGGTCTGAGGAGGAAACAAGGGAAGTACTACTCAGTAATCAAGGGCCTTCCTAGGTCATGTGCTTACCCGTGTTATCACTAGTGTCACTGGTGGGGTTGAGTGTTGTTAAAACAAAAACAAAAACAAAACCAATAAAATCCCAAATTGTTTGATTTTACCAACAAAGACTCAGGAGCCAGATGCTGGGGTGAAACCCTGCCAGCTCAGAGAGGCAGAGAAAGCACCCAGCTTCCTACTCAGCTCATGTCCCAAAGGAAAAAGCCAAAACCCAAAAGCTAAAATCAGAAAGCTGGCTAGCTCAGCTCAGAGCCCAGAAAGAAAAAAGCCAAAAAGCTCCTTTTTCTCTATACTGTCTTAAATACTCTTTTTTCAAAGTCCCTCCTTTCTACTTAATCCTGGTTAGCTGTTTTGTTGGTCTGCCTTTTGACCTAGGGTTAACTTTACTAAATCCTGTGTACAGAAAGCTCTTGGATTAAAGGTGTGTGCTAGGGCTGAGCCACACCAAACAATAAACAGGTTTTTACAGGTCACAGTCTTGGGGTTCACAATGGGATCAAATATCCTGCAACAGTTGTTTGTGTTGGTGGAGACTTGAACATTACCCTCCCCTTCTTGTATGCACAGTTTCCTGTTGCTTTTATCCAGTGTCTGTCATCTGTTCTGGCTTCTGGGCGCTGGGCTTCTGCAAGCCTCCTCTCTGTGAGGGGAAATCTACCCATCCCTCAGGGTGCCATTTCTTCTCCACCTGGCTGCAAAGTTATATCAGAAGATCACTGGAGGCAACCGGACAGATTCGTCTGAACAATGGAATATTAGGCAGTCATTAAATGATTTATGGCTGTATTGCTTGATTTGGAAAAATGTTTTCTAATGTGTTCCTGAAAAGGGATCTAAGGCATTTTAAAGGAAAATGTTTTGGAAGCGATATTTGAAAATATGAACAGTGGGTTTTCTCTCTGAAGATAATTGAATTGATGTTAATGTGTTTTTCTTGCTCCTTGTTTGTATTGTGTAATTTTTCTACAGCAAAATATATTTCTTCTGTAACAAAAGAGTGACAGAGGGGGACAAACTGAGCTCAGGGGGATTGGTTATTCCACATAGAGTTAAGTCATATCTGTGTGAGGCAGAGCCAGAGACTTGACACATGGCAGATGCTCAGTAAATACCGTGATCAGGATGGAGGGTGAATGCCAGCCTTGGCTCTTGTCCCGACAGAACCCCCTCCACCCCTAGGGCTTATTCCTCTGCTTGGTTCAGCTCTGGCCTCAAGACGCTCCTGAGACCCAGTGTGATGGTTTCTTGTTGCATGGTGTTCTAGTCCCTGGGCATAAAGTAGGTAGAGCTCTGAGGGGCTGGAGCTAGCCCAGTTACATCAGAAACCCTTCGAGGGCTTCTCTAGGTGCCTGAGGTCTGCTGTGTGAACCTCAGAGCCTTGTCCCAAGTGACCCAGAAGGACTAGCACTGGGTCTGATGCCCAGAAGCCACAGAGGGAGAAGCGGTCTCTGCTCAGATGAAGAGCTTAAAACACAAACACTGTCATCGCAGTTCCTGAGTTTCTAATGCTTTCCTCAGACACCTTCAGAACAAATCCAGGGCTATGTTGGGGAGGTCACCAGCCCTTGTCACAGAGTGCTTCCAGGGTTCTGGGCCCAGGACTGGAGCTGCAGAGGTCTCCCCAGGCACGGCTCCAAGGGCCGTCTGCTGTGTGCTCTTCTTTCCTACCATCTGAGCTGCTGTGATAAATCCACCAAGGAACTTTCCAGATGCAGAAAACAGAGCCTAGTGATCTGTCCTCACCTTGCAAAAGATTCTTGTGAGGCACTTCCAAAAAGCTAGCAGAGAGAAGTCTCTGTGAAGAGCACACACAGCGTGATTCAAGCGTGCCGTTACTCTCACGTTGTTGCCTCTTAGACCAGTGCTGCCCGATGCAAGCATGACCCAGCCCAAATATGTCGTTTAAAATTGTCCAGCCAACACATAAGAAGTTAAAAAGGGAAACACAAGCCCATTCCGGGCTTCCCAGCCTGACTCTATAGCCCTGTCACCTGGGCCTGCCTCCCCAGCCCCTGCTTTCTTCAGCTTCATGGGCTGGGAACTCCCAAGCTCGCTGTCACTGCCTCATCCTTCTTGGTGGTTGCTTGCTGACTGAAGCTGGGCTCCCCAAGTTCAGGACTTTCTAGCTCACTTCACTCCCTAGCGAATGAACAGTACCTGGCATGTCATGGCTTGAATCATTCACTGAAAATGAATTGAATGAGGAGTGAGTGAGTGAGTGAGTGAGTGAGTGAGTGAGTGAATATGGAGTGAATGAACTAGGTGTGTTGTTCAAGAAGTGGCTAAGTGAGATGCATGAGTTCCCACTAAATGAAGAGGGGCCCTTAGGATCTGAAGTAATAGCCTTTGTTCTAAGGAAGATGTGGAGTGGCTTTGGAACGCAGTTCCTCAGCCCCCCTGGTCCTGCCGGCTGACCGCCTCTGTCTGGTGCCCTCCAGGCTCACCGTCCTCTCGTGAAGCAGTGGCCCCTGGCTACTGTATCATCTTTGGCTGGGTCTCAAGTCAGGAAGCAAGGACAGCAGAGTCAGCGTGGCTTCCTCCCCCCACTCCCACTCCTCCGCGGCCCGCTGGAGTCAGGCTGGGAGCAAAGTGGCCCACGGTGCTAGGGGACAAGATTCCCTGCTGTCCGAGCTGCAGCAGGGACGTTGACACACCACAGTAGGGAAAGTGGGCACTTCGGAACCCACAAAAAGCTTTCTGTGTCCCAGTCACAGGAGGTCAGCGCTAGACCAAGGTTAGACGACCGCTATTGGTTAACCTTAGATTGAAGCCAGTCCTGGAGTCGCCAGGCACGGGATATACACCGAGCATGCGCATGCCCTCAGGCACTTTTGGAAGATGCGAAGGAGCCCAGGAACTCACCCGCCTGGATGGCTTTCCGGGCCCTGTTTCTCAATGTCCGGGCTGTACCCAGACCCCTGGCCAGGTGGTTCCTGTTAGCTTTCAGAGTTCAGAACTCTGAGGTGTGACAGGCACTCTGGGGCGTGGGGAAAAGAAGGGTACTGGGCAGGACTCCCACTCGGAGTCATGAGGTTCCAGAAGGTGCCACAGTACCCCTGATGCTCAAGCTTTCTTGGTGCAAAAGAGGAAGCAAGGGAGAGAAGGAGGAAGATAGGCAGGCCTGCCAGCCTTGCATTTTAAAAAAACGCAAGAAGCAGATAACTGGGGGGAAAGAAAACATTGGAACGAAAGGTTCGTAGCCTTGGTATTTTTGGAGCGCTCTTGCGAATCCGTAAGATGAGCGCTGGGCCGGAAAAAGAGACATGCAGACATGAACAAACAATTCCAAAGGAAGAAAGCACAATGGGCCAATACCCTCAAAGAACTGTTCAGCCGCTGCAGTCATCCAATAAATGCAAATTACAACAACAAAGAGACTTTATCTTTTGCCTAGCTAATTGGTAGAGATTAAAGACGTGATAATGCCACAGGACAGTGAGGGTGTGGAAAAAAGCAGCCCTTGTTATTCAGAGGAGGAGCGTGGACTGGTGTAGCCTTTGTGGAGGGGTAAGGCTGGGAAATTTGGCAGAATAAAAGAATAAAATGATTTTCACGAGAATCATTGGCGAGGAGGCTTGCATAGCCTTTGACAGAGCAATCCCACTTTTAGGAAGATTGCCTTAGGAAATAATTGTGGATAGTATTAATGACCTCTTCGTGCTCGGGCTCTGCTCTGAGGCTCAGGCTCTCCTAACCAAGGAGGGAGCTGTTCTTATCTCCTGCAGTTTACAGATGAGAAAAACTGAAGCAGACAAGAATTAGGCTAATGACCTCAAGAAACAAAGCGAACAAGTAGCCAAACCACGACTAGAGCTCAGGCAGGCTGTGTCCCCTGGGCGTGTGCAGGAATGAACCCACACGGATGGCCCTCAGGGGTCGATTTGTAATAGGAGCATGGGGAGGACATGCTAAGTACCTCCCAGCAGCAATCGCTTACATAAATTACAATACGCCCACACAGGAATATTATGCAAGTGTAAAAAGTGATTCTGTGGAAAAATATGTGTGTGAAGGCCAGGGAATAATTTTTTTGTATGCATAAAAGATCTCAAGAGGATTTCAAAGAAACTGGTAAACTTAGCTAACCCTCGGCTAACCTGAGAAGCTAGAGGGAGGTTTGTTTTACAGAAGATAAACTCTCCTTACATTCGAATCATGTGACTATATTTTGCACTAAAAATATGTATTTGCGCACATACACGCATGTAAGTTATGATCTAGAACTTTATTCCCCAGAAATGCTACCGAGGATTCCAAGAAGCGTGTTTGAGAGCCCATACTCAGTCACACAGGGTAAAAGGGCGGCCCTTCCTGGCCTGCAGCCATCCACGTGTTCCCTAACCAGCTTTCCTGAGCAGTGATCTGTCTTCGTCTCTCGAGACATTTGCAAGCTAGGTTTTGAGAATACTGTTGTTGATTCCGAACACTGAGGTGGAGGGCTTGCGTCCTTTCTTTAAATGAAAGGATCATGTTACTGGCACTGGTCCCATTTTGTTTAAAAATAGTGTGTGTGTGTGTGTGTGTGTGTAGGGGGTGGGACTGTGTGTGTGTGTTTCTATGTATGTGTGGGAGAGTGTGTGTTTATACCTGTGGGGGGAGAGTGTGTGTTTGTGTATATGTGTGAATGTATATATGTATATGTGAATGTGTGTGTGTGTGTGTGTGTGTGATTTCCAAGCACTGAAATGGTTTTATTTACTTCTGTTTACGCACTGTGTTTTGTCGTTTTATAAACTGAGCAAAATGACTTCCACAGGTGTCTGTGCTTGGGCCTAGCTCAACAAAGCTTTCAAAGAAAGCTTTCTCGTACTTTCCTCCTTGTCTCTGCACCTCACTCCCACCCCCTTCTACTTGTGAACAGGCTTGGGGGTAAGTTAGGAAAGAAACTATGTCTAGCAAGCCGTTTGTGATGCCTTTTTCCAGAGCAGTCTCCACTGCACTGTCAGGGCTCTGAGCTGCAGTAAAAGAAAGGACTGGTGATTGACGCGGAGAGGACCAGCGGGCCCCAGACAGTTCCCGTCCCTCACACGCCCTCCCTTCAGCTAATGGAAGGACTCAAACCCAGGTTCTGCTTTCTCTCTTCAAGAGACAAGACTCCAAAAGGCAGATGTTAGCCTGTCACCTGTCCGGCACGCTCCAAACGGAAACAACAAGGCTTTGGCCTCAACTCTGTGGCTGCCTGGCTGTGTGGTCTCAGTCAAGTTTCTGAACCCCTGAGTCACCACCACCTACACTGGAGTGCAAAACTTGCCACAAAGAGCTCAGGAACCAAATGAGAGTGTGCACGGACAGCTGTGTGTTCTAGGAAGGGCCATCTCAGTGCAAATTATTCTGTGACCCAGCGACCCAGCAGGGAGCTGGGTGAGTGTGTGTGTGTGTGTGTGTGTGTGTGTGTGTGTGTGTGTGTGTTAAGGTGGCAGGAAGTGGCACAAAGGAACAGCCTGGGGTTTCAGAAACAGGGGAGAAAGCTTGAAGCTTAGTATCCAGGCCTGGGCCCACCTGAATAGCTGCCTTTCACCATACCTTGACAGCCCGCTGCTCTGCCTCACACTCCTTCAGCCCAGAGCTGCCTCAGCCTGGCTTACCTACTCACGTCCTTCCAAATCCCATCCTTGAGCTCTTAACTGCCTGAGCCCTGTCCCCAGGGTTAGGACTAGAACTGCTTCCAGGCTCTGCCACCCGTGACCGGCCCCATGTGCCATGCTGCAATGACAATGCCAGGATACAGTGCCCCTGCCAGGCTGACCTTCCTGGAAGTGGTAGCTGAGTCCACCATCTTGTCTTCCTGTGTCCTCTGGGCCCAGCACAGGCCTGGCAGGGGAGGGGAGGAAAAGGGAAGGGGAGGGAAGACTTATATCACTGAGGTCATGATATGGATTTGAACCTCGGGTCCATTACTGACCCTCAGGGAAGTGACTTCACTCTTCTAAGCCTCAGTTTCCCTGTCTATAAATCGGTTTAAACAGTGCAGTGAAGTCATAGAGTTGTGAAGGTTTTATAAGCGAATGTGAAGCTCTTTGTACCCAAGGCCAGAGGAGTGCCTAGAAGTAGTAGAACCTTGTTCCCACTGCAGACTCTAAATGTGGGTTTCGTTGGACTAAAGAGAAATATCAGGAACAGGGGTGTTTCTAGTCTCCCCAGTGCCAGCCTCAAGATGGGGGCTCTTACTGCTTGTGCCTGGCACCATTCACACGACCCCCACGCTGACCTACCTGCCTTGTACCCCACAGCCACCCGGCCCAAGCTGAAGAAGATGAAGAGCCAGACAGGAGAAGTGGGCGAGAAGCAGTCACTGAAGTGTGAGGCAGCAGCGGGAAACCCCCAGCCCTCCTACCGCTGGTTCAAGGACGGCAAGGAGCTCAACCGGAGCCGCGATATTCGAATCAAGTACGGCAATGGCAGGTGAGCAGTGCACCCTGCCCTCCACCCCACCAGTCCTGGAAGGGGGGACCAGAGCCTTGTTCCCAAACCTGAGACAGCCAGGGCCCCCTCTAGGCATCCCTTCCTTGCCACACCCAGTGCTCCCCTGACTGCTGAGCCCCTTGGGTCAAGCCTGCCCTGGTATTGCAGACTATAGGATAAGAATTAAGCAATAACCAGGGCTGGAGACATACCTCAGCCGATAAAGTGCTTGCCTAGCATGAACAACGCTTTGGGTTCAAACTCAGCACTACATAAAACCAGGTGTGGTGGCACATGCCTTTGATCTCAGCACTTGGGAGGTGGAGTCAGGAGGATCAGAAGTTCAAGGTCATTCTCTGCTAGCAGAGCAAGTTGAGGCTAGTTTGGGCTAGATGAGACCCTTTCAAACAAACAAACAAAAAAAAAGAAGCAGAAGAAGAAGCAGAAGAAGGAGAAGAAGAAGAAGAAGAGAAGAAGAAGAAGAAGAAGAAGAAGAAGAAGAAGAAGAAGAAGAAGAAGAAGAAGAAGAAGAAGAAGAAGGAGAAATTTACGTGTCTGAAGGTTGGAGGCCATTTGACTCCCAGCTATCTTTAGCAGCAGAGTCCTGCTTGTCAGAAGATTCACCATCAAATGTGAGAGATCCCACATCTGGCAGTTTGAGGTGAAAGACCCCTGTCTCCAGAAAGTCTTTCGGAAGCCACATAAGATGAAAAAGGACTGGTCTCATGACATTTGTTCTTGAGTGTAGTAAGTGGGTAGCATGAAGAGTGTCTGTCGTCCTGAATGAATATCTCAGGAACATGGCTTACACACTCCCTGAGGCTTCAGGCTGCGGAAGATATCCATCCATCCACTCACGGGGCAGGAGGTGCCAGGAGAGCCAAGGAGTTGAAGGCAGCTCCTTGCTGTCTGCCGTTAAACACACCTCTATCCCAACCCTTCTCTGTCGACTCTGGGGTCTAGGTTGACATTGAACTCTCAGAAGCTTCTCAGCCTTTTCTGCCCTCACCCCCACAGTCACTTCCAACCACCCCCTTTGGAGACAGCATTTTCTCCTAACCCTGCACGAAACACACACAAAGGTGTTTTTTCGAGATCATCAGCCTACCTCACAACAGAAAGTGTTAGGTGGACATCCAGGCTCAGGCTGCCCTTACACCTCAGAGCCCTGCAACCTGAGAAAAGTGAGGGTCCGGTGCTAGGCTCTGCCTCCTCCCTCCTTCTCAGACCTGAACCAAAGAACCGGTTTTGAGGCAAAGACAGAATGTGGCCCAGGCAAAAAGTCACACAGGAAGCGAGTTGATGAGAGGTCTTTTCCCATAAGAAGGCTAATTCATAAGGAAAATACAGTATTTGGCGAGGTGGGAAGGTTCCGGTTAGGCTTCCTATGTGTCCCTTGTCTATGTAACACTGGCAAGCAATTCAGTCTAACTACTTAACCCCACACACCCCTTTTTCCTGCTATAGTCTTGGTACCAGCCTAGAAAGAAAAGTACACAGGACTCTTGAAGCTAAGGCTGGAGGGGCCATCTCTCTCTCTCTCTCTAGCTTCTCCACTAGTTCTCTGAGTCTATGAAGTCCAGGGAGGGTGCTGGCCCTTGTCCTCTGCACCGCTCCCAAACATGGTCCCCATATGCCCATCCCTGTCCCATCAGACCTTCCACCACACTGCTTCATGCCCCTCCTATACAGACACAGACACTCACACAGTCACACCCCCCCCACACACAGTCCACTCTGTTGAGGCACCACCAGTTCCTGCCTTTCTTTGGCAACTTTGACCTCTCTTCTTCTTCCTCCTAACAAACTCCATCCTGCCCATCCCTCTCCCAGAATGCTTTCCCGACTGCTGTGTCCTGCCCGCATCCGGCTGTTGCCCCGTCTGCCTTGTTTCTTCCACCACCTCAGCCCCTTGCTGCACACCTTTCATTCTCTGTCCACACTGCCTTGCCCAAGGCAGCCAGTTCTGCCCACTCCACCCTGTGACCTCTGGGCTCCCAAGCCTAGGCCTCACAGAAGCACTTGGTACAGTGAGGGCTGATGCCTCTCCCAGTGGGTTCTCCCCGGATGTCCTGTGACAACCTCGCTCCCATGCTCCGCTGGTGCTGGCTACACCTCAGCTTCACCACTCTCTCCCTCCCCACCAGTGGGTGATGTCACCCTCTTGGGGCTTTAAACCTCTGAGACCCCAGACCCCCACCTCTAGGCTTGTTCCACACTGTGCTGCCGGCTGAGCCCCGAACACCGCTCCTGAGGCCTGACAGGAAGTCCCCGACTCAGAGTGTTCCCAGCCAGCTCTTCCACCCCACCCTCACTCACCCAGCTGCTCTGCGTCGTCGTGGTCCGCAGCTCTGCACACCTGGCCACCTCCCCCCCCAACACATGCCCCTTGCCGTCTCCTGAGGTAGACACAACCTCCCTGCCCTAGATGTCTCTCATCCACCCTCCCTGCCTCCCGCCCTGTTATCCTCTCTTGCCATACTCCTGGTTGCCTCCTGGGCCTCCTCTGTGAATTAATTAGGGTAGAGAACCTGTAGGTGTAGAGTACTGACTGTTTGTCAAGCACTCTGCTGCAGGTTCAAATTTCGCTGGGTGAACAAGATAGCTGTGACCCCTGCCAAAAAGCCAATTTTGATTTTTTTGGGGGGGCAAAAAAAAAAAAAAACCTCCACCTGTTTTCCAGAGGGGAGAAAAATTGATGACTCTGGATCATTTTGTTTATGATTCTAGTTCTCCACCTCCTACTGCAACAGATGACCTTTCCAACACACACCATGACCGCTCATCATCCCTTCCTTATTTGACAGCCTTGGACCCTCCCAGTCCTTTCTGGCCTAAACATTACCACCCTGCTGATCTGTCCCTAGTACAGGCCCAAACCCTGGTCTTTCCTTTCACAACCCTGGACTTGGGCCCAGGCTGTCCCCTGTACTTGGAAAATTGCCCCTCTTATCTCTGGCAAAGCCCTCCAAGGCACAGCTTAAACGCTATAATGCAGAGATATCCCCCAAGCCCTCCGATCACCTTGTGTCCTCTCTGATAGCATCTCATCACTGAGAAATCAATCATTCTTCCTCACAGGAGCACCTCTACCTCATCCCCCTGCTCCCCAGTAGGCCTGGAAGCAGAGATCCATATTCAATATGGAGCTGACAAGAATCTCCCAGGGCTGGCCCTCCTCTCCTGGGTGTGAGATGACCCTGTGAGGCTGAGCAGGGAACCCTATCAATTGGGCCACCCTTCTAAACAACTTACTTCCTGGTTAAGCCTCAGATTCATCCGATACCTGGGTGGCCTAATCCAGAGACAAGGCCTAGTCAGGTCCTTCCCTAAGTGTAGACCATTGAGTCCGAAGTATGCTGTGGCCTCTTCCCCATGTGCTGCCTTCTGAAATGTCCCTTGTCCCACCTGTCCTGTCCCTGGGCTCCCAGTACTAAACTGTTGGTTGAGGAGAAGTGAGCCATGACGGGAACTTCTGACTATCTGTGACCAAGGTCCTCGCAAAGTGACTCCAAGAGAACTGCCACCTCTCCATACTACCCACTCCCCCCACCCCTGCACACACCTCACAGGAGCCAGAGCCAGGCGCAAAGCTAGGAGCCTTACTTCTGCTGAACCCTTCTCTGTCCTTCCTCCCTGAGTCCCTCGTGCCCTGCCTGCCCGAGCTACGTTCAGTCTTGGCATCTCTGTTTGCTGGCAGAGACCGCTTTCCCGACAGGGGCTGACTGACTGTCTCTGTGTCTGCTAGATTGCAGTGTCACCCAAGCCTTCCTGGGCCAGGAGAAAACTCGCCCCCCAAGACCAAGGCACAGTCCTTCTCCTGCAGAACCTCATGTTCCCTTATTTATGAGGGGCAGGCTGGGACAGGCCCCTTAGGCAGGCAGGGGAGGCAGGCACTGAGGAAAACGCGGGGCTGCCCAGATCCTGTCCCTGCCAGCAGAGAACTGGCTAGGGAGGGCAGAACAGCACCCTTTGCAGGGGCAGACCTGGCTTAGCACATTGATCGGGCAGCAGGAGTGTACATCCGGCCTGCCTGCCTGCTTGCCAGGAAGGCAAGGAGAGAACCCTGAATTCTAGGGACTCCAGATGGATCTAAGAATGAGGAGAGTGCAGAACCCCAGCAACTTTGGGGCCCATTCTCAGTGGAAGCTCCAGATCCCACTTCCCTGAGACCTCTGAGACTCCAGTGAACCAAGACACCTATACCTGCCACCTGAGAATTATTATCTCCTCTTTCTTATCCCAAGACCTACCCTCCTTGATCCTGGTCTCATGCACCCTTGGGTGGGAGTCCCTCCTCCAAGTCTCAGAGCTGCTCCTTCGATGCTTCATATGAAGAAAGCTCCTTTGAGCGCAGCTGTGGGTGAACATGAAAATCTGACCGGCTCTGGGTCTCCTGTGCATAAACTCTCTTGCCCTCAGCTGCCCTGACACCCCCACCCCCACCCCTGGTTGATAGAGGAGGGTTGTGGGCAGGCACAAACCCAAGGGAAAAAAACAGCATGGACCAGGAAGGGCAGGGGATATAGCAAGCTACTGACACCACATCGGTAAGTCTGTCACCACAGCAGTCAGGTCCATCAGTCTGCAGCAAGCTCATGGGAATGTGGGAGGGAGATGTTTGGGAAGAGGCCAACTTCCAAAAGTGAAACCAAGAGGGAATTGCTCTCTGCTCAGCTCTCCTCCTATTCCCTCCCCTTTCCCCATCCCCATCCCCCATGCCATCCCTTATCCCAGCAGTGTTGTGGCTCTCCTTTGTATCCTTAGAGCTCAGGCAGGGCAATGGCGGCTTGGCTCTACCCTGCCGTTACTCCAGCTAACTGTGCATGTACAAGGAATCTGGTTTTTCAATCTGCCACCAAAAAGAAGGGGAGGGCATAGCATGTAAAGACACTGTGTCCTTACTGGGGTCCCTGGCTTTATCCAGATCACTTTCTGGGCCCCAGAGAACCCCAGATGCAGGAAGGGCTGGGAGCTATGAACAGAGTCTCCCAGAGCCAAGACACCCCAGAGTAGGTGCAGGGAAGCTTTGAGAAGGAAGCAAAGGTTTGGTTGGAACTTCGAAAAGAAGCAGAGTTTTCTGGAGTCAAGGCATGGAGCAGGGGCTGCTAGGACCTAGCCTCAGATCACGCAAGTGAGAGATCAGATGAGGGAGCCAGCCCTGGCTTCTGGTGTCCTCACTGACCTCAGCTCCTGGTCCACCTCTGCTATACCATGCTGACCCAATAACTCAAGAGCCCTCTAAGATTTCGTTTCCCCGTGTGTAAGGAGAGCACACCCTGACTCGCCCTGAGGCTGCGGACCCTGGAGTGCGTGGTTGCCAGCACGTGGGAGGTGCTTGGTATACATTTGTGGGAAGAACTAAACAAAAGCCCCCTGGAAAGGCTTCAGAGGGCCCCTCACTGGCAAGGCTGAGTGGATGGTAGGAGAGAGCCAAAGATTTAGGCTGGTTCCCTGGTGCAGTTGCCACTGAAGCTGTTCTCTCCCAGGTGTGGAGTCGGAGTCTGTGCTGCTGCTCTGACAGAGTATCCTGACAGGTTTGCCTATAAACAGTAGGAATGTGTTTGGCCCATGGTTGTAGAGGCCTAGACCCCCAAGATCAAGGGGAGAGGGACCTTTTCAATGCCGTGTGTCCTCATGACCTGCTCGCACCACTGCAGTGGGGAAGTGGGGGCCAGTGGACTTCAGGGGATACATTCAAACCACAACACTCGACAGTGGCAATCTGCCACTCCTATGGACAGCCAAAGCAGCTGGGTATGAGAGACGTGGCCGTGTGACTTCCTAAGGGGCCTGGCATTCTCCCCCAAGAAAAAAAGAAATGACACAAAGAAACCAAGCCAGTAGAGGGGTGAAAAAGATGTGAGAAGTCATAGATTTAGAACATACGTGCTGTGGCTGGATGTACCCTATGATGGCCTGAGGGTTCAAGTCTTCCCCCAGCTCCAGGGTTCAGCACACCGCCTGCACTCCAGAAAAGGCTGGCCCGAGGGACCTTCTTCTCACCCAACCTCCACAGCCATTGTGGTGCTGTGAAGTGACCAGCCGGTGACTGCCGATAAGCTCTGGTAGCCCTGGCTCACACCTCTCTCCCTCTTGCCTCTCCCAAACCAGAAAGAACTCTCGACTACAGTTCAACAAAGTGAAGGTGGAGGATGCTGGGGAATATGTCTGTGAGGCTGAGAACATCCTTGGGAAGGACACCGTGAGGGGTCGGCTCCATGTCAACAGTGGTAGGTGTCCCTCAAGAGAGGGAAGGGTCCTGGGTGGGTGGGGAGGGGTTGGCAGAGTGGCTCAGCTGCCCCTCAGCCCTCAGGAGACCAGCACATGATCTATCTTGCACTCACACACCCCCTCCCTCCTGCTGCTGCATATCAAACCCAGGATCTCAGCTGATTCAGAGAAACGCAGTCAAAGCATAAATGTTTAGTTTTGTTATCTGGGCCTGGAAGAGCCGCCAGCTCTCATTTTAAATACCCTGAAAACTAAATATTTTGAAATCAAGAGGTGGGGGGGCGGGAGGATATTTTTAGAAGGCAATTATGAGAGGCTGGGCTGTCAGGAGCAAAGCTGGGGGAGAGACAGGCCTGAGGTGGGTGTGAGCTGCCTGCCTGTTTGCCAGTTGCATTGTTGGACACCTGAGCCAGGCCAGGGGGTAGGAGGCTTGAGTGCCTGGGGCCTGTGGGCAGCCTCCATTTGGGGATGTCAGAGACCTCTCACAGACCCTATGCCCTCTTTGAAGACTTACAAAAGAGGGCCTCAGAATTGTTTGACTTGCTGGCTCTCAGGGTCTGATGCCACCTCAGAACAGAGAACACAATGCTGCTGCCTTGTTCACTCAGGCCCTTGTTTGGGGCCTAGAAAGTCACCTTCCTCCCTGCCAGAGCTGAGCACCTACAGACTGAGTCTACCACGGAAGGTTTGCTGTTCAACCAAACCTGCCCTAGCTTAGGCTCTGACCCTGTGTATGTTGCCCCTGGCTATATTACCCTGGTACAGCCTTGCTGATTTAAAGAGGAACCTGCAGCATTGCCCAGGCCACAGGTCATCCCAGCTCCTGTCCGCCCTATTCTCAGGAGAGAAACCATGTCCCCCAGCCTCAGGCTTCTTGGGCTCTCATGCCACGCACTGGGCATCTGCTTTCTAGATCTTTGTCATACCTGTCCCTTCCGTCCCATCCCTATCTCAAGGGCAGTCGTGGCTCAGGCTTCGGTCCCCACTCACATGCGTCAGCACAATGGCCTCTTCAAGTGCCTTCCTGAAGCCATATCCTTCCCATGGAGCCTCAGTAGAGCGAGTGCTCCCTTCCCATCCGACCCCACTTCCCTTCACTCCCCACCCCATCCATATCCCTTCAGACTGCAGGCAGGCTTCCTCCATGACCATCTGCTCACTGCAGAGTCTCTCTGAGTCCACACCCGATCCTTGGCTACGTCTTGACCCACAATGGTAGCGTCTCTTGAATTCTAGCCTTAAACCCCCATACTACTGCTGGATTTGTTCTGTGCTTTGACCACGCAGCATGGGATCCCCAGGAAACAGACGATGCTGTCCCCTTGGAAGTTCCCCTGGTCACATGGACTTTTACTGAGCCAGACTCTATCTGCACTGTCTCATGGGCCGTTCTTTGGGAGAGGCGCGGAAAGGATGCAGAGTTTGCACAAAGTCAAACAGCTTGTTACTGATAGAGCTCTACAGTGTAGAAGTCATGACTAAATTTGGTCTGGCACTCCATGGGCCTGTTTATTACTCTGGCCTCAGGGCCTAGCACAATGCCTGCCTCCCAATAGGTAGCTGGTAAATGTTATATTAAAGAAATTACAACCTAGGGTTAGGAATGTAGTTCCATGGTAGAACTCTTGCCTACCATGTACAAACCCTGAATTTCAGTTTTTTTAATTTTTTTAAATTATTATTTTTTTTTTTTTTTTTGGTTTTTTGAGACATGTCTTTCTGCATAGTCCTGGCTATCAGAAAACTCCCGGTGTACACCAAGCTGGCCTTGAACCCACAGAGATCCACTTGCCTCAGCCTCCCAAGTGTTGGGATTAAAGGATTGTGCTTATACGCCCAGCTTTCAATATCATCTTTTAATTTAAAAAGAAAAAAAGAGCTATTCAAGGCCTTTAGGGTCTCCTCCAGGTCCTGGCCTGAGAAGGTGACAGAGATGGGTGCCTCGATCTGGTGGTTCTCAAGCTGCCCCAGAGCGGGATGTACCTGGGCTTCGTACCCGCTGTCTCCATCGTCATGGGCAGGCATCCTCTGACCCACCTTAGACTTTGGGTTTCCTGTTTTATTAATGAAAACTTTCTGGGCTAGAACTGACAAGTATCTAACTTACAACGACCTTAAGAAAGTTCATTCATTGGCTCATGAAAACAGGAAGTCCAAAGGTCATCCATCTGTCTCCAGATGGAAAGGAGCCCAAGAACTGGGAGTGGGTTGGTTGCCTACGATGAACTAACACCTCCCTGTTTTGAGGGAGAGGGGCAGAAGGAGCAGGCACCTGCCCCAGAGAGTTCCAACCTCAGCCAGCCCCCGCCCTTGTGCTCTGCTGGGGCCCCTTCGTCCTGATGAGGTCACAGGCACACTTGGCCCTGTTGTGGTGCTCAGGCAGGTGGGGCACCATCTTTGCCAGGCTTATATTTGTGCAGGAGGGCTATAGAGAGGCAGAGAACCCTGGGAGATGGCCCTGTGGGACCACCATCTAACTACGACAAGAGATGTTCCCACTCAAAACACCATAGCTGTGCTCTCTCTGCCACACAGGGCCCAGGGTCTTAAGGGTCTTGCTCACCACATAGCCTCAGCCCCAGCCCCAGCCTGTGAATGCCCCCTCTCAGCCTGCCATACTTTGACAGGCATGGGAAGCAGACAGTGCCCCTTTGGGGTGAGTACAGAGACTCACGCAGAGCTGGAATCCCAGCTGCCTAAAGGCTTCAGTGTTTTTTGTCGCTGCAGCCTGGCATGAGAGCAGAGGCCCAGGAGGTAGAAAGAACTCAGAGATTTGCACGGATTCCAGCTCTGTGTCCCGAAGCTTTCCCCTAGTAGGCTGAGCTACCTGGTCTTAACCTTCCTCTAAACTCCCAGGATTCTGAGTTGGCTGCAGAGACTGCCTCTGCACCTCACCAACACCACACACACACACACACACACACACACACACACACATCCTTGTACACATCATGCACACCTTTTCTGCTGCTCTGCCCAGTCCATGGCTGGCAAGACTACTCTTGATGTGGAGGACTTGGTCACGGCCATTTTCCCAGGCAGAGATGCATAGATTCCTTGTTTACCAGTGAAACCCAGCACACTTGCAGCAACCACACCCTGAGGAGGGGGTGGAGGGCGGGCAGCGGGCAGCTCTGCCTACCCCCAATGACTCATCCCAAGGTGGGTTGGCATGGCCCGCCTAGGCTCCAGGGGAGTAGGGCCACAGGGCTAGAGCATCAAAGGGCATCGTCCCACTCTTGGATGGCTACCTACCTTTCCATTAGGGTGGAGCCATAATCCTGCCTCCCAGATGAGAGCAGGCCCTCCAGAAGTGACAGCTCTGGGTCTCACGGGAGCTTCCAACCTCTCTTGGGCTGACAGGGAAAAGGACTCTGCAGATACAGACAGAGCTTGTAACAAGACAGTCGGCATGGCGCAGCCCCCTTCTGCCTTACAGAAGCTAGCAGCCTGTCCCAAGTGAAAGGGAGCCCAGGACTGGCTCAGGATACCAAGTGCAGGGCAGGCAGGTTTGACGTGAGGTGTTACAGGCCTGCGGGCTTCTACCGGGGCCTGTGGGCCAGAGGGTAGGTGGTTTCTACGCATGCACACGTGAGCATTCACCCTCAAGCCAGTTGTAGTCAGCATGGCCCTGCTCTGAGCGCAGAGAGGCTCAGCCCTGGTGACAGCATAGTACCTCAGATGGCAGGGGGGGTGGAGTCGTAGGCCTGAAAGTGTGTGCCGCTCCCGACAAACAAAGTAGAAGCGGATGGAGACCTAAGCCGTGTGAAAAGAAGATATTTGCACAGCAAGGTGGGAGCAGACTAGCTCAAGGCAATGTACCTTCAAGAGATGCAGAAGTTTGTCCATGCTCAAAAGAGCAAAAGCAGCTGCAGCCCGGGCCACAGAGAGGCACCCAGCGCTCACTTTCAGCCTCTGTCCCGTTCATCTTCCTCGGAAGGTGTAGAAGCTTGCACCAAGACATTCATGGCAACTGTTCCCTAGGTTTTCCCCTTCTGGGCATGGTTTTAATTAACTTTTTAGATATAATTTTCATACCATAAAATTTGCCCTTTTAAAGTATGATTCAGTGGTTTTTAGTATAGTCACTGGCTTATGTAACTATCGCCACTAATTCTAGAATATTTTCATCATCACCTCAAAACCCTATGTGCACTAGCCATCACTTCCCACTTCTCCCTTCGATCCCACAACCACTACTCTTGCTTTCTGCCCATGTGGATTAACTTAAAGTAGACATGAATATAACCATATAATAGGTGGCCTTAACATATCTTAATGCCCATCCATGTTGTAACATGTATGAGTGCATTCTTTTTATGGTAAAATAATATTCCAGTGTGTGGATATACTATATTGTATTCATCCATTTAGTGGTTTGAATTGTTGAATCATTTGGATCATTTCCACGTTTGGGCTGATGAATAATACTTCCGAGGACATTCATGTTCAGATGTTTGTAAGCACACACGTGTCAGTCTTGAGGATACACCCATGAGTGGAATTTCTTGAGTGAATGGTAACCCTGGGGATTTCAGTTTTTGTAAGAGCTCCCTGACCAGATGCCTAAGCAACTGGGCCACTGTACCTCCCCACCAGCAGTGCCCCGAGATACTGTACCTCCATATCCTCTCCACCACTGGTTATTTTCCAGCTCCACCATTCTAGCCCTCTTAGTAGGTATAAAGTGGTGTCTCATTGTGGCTTTGACTTCACATCCCTAGTAACTTTTCAGCAGTATTTGCATGTCAGGGGAGCTGGTGTTTTGCAGAAAAGGTATCAATGACCAGGCTAAGAACACTGGACTACGCTCAGGAAAGAGTTTGTAGGAAGGTTTTTCCTCCCATGCCCAAGCTTCCAGAATAACAACTCATGAGACTCAATCATTATTTATAAATACCTAGGCCATATAGCTAAGCTCCTCTCTGACTAGCCCATAACTTAAAATAACACATTTATACTAATTTAAATTCTGCCATGTGGCTGGTTACCTGGGCTCAGGCACCATGCATCCATCCTCTTCACATCTTGCTGACTGAATCTTGCCTGGCTCTATCACAGAATCCTTTCTGCCTGCCAATGTCCCACCTATTTCCTGCCTCACAGATTTCTTAATTGACAGGTGTTGCATCCATACAATATACAAGAGGTTCCTTCTCCAGGGAAGCAGCAGAGGGCTTCTCCTCAAGAATCAGATAAGCGATCAGGACTAAATGTTGCATACCAGTAATCCCAGCACTCTGGGAGACAGAGGCAGGCATATGACTGAGTTTAAAGCCAGCCTGGTTTACAAAGTGAGTCCAGGACAGTCAAGGCTACAAAGATAAACCCTGTCTCCAAAACAACAACAAAAAGCAGATAAGTGCTCATTTGCTCTGTTAAACACCTATTCTGTGTCAGGAATTTGGCTAGATGGTGGGGTTTAGTGAAACCTGACTGATGTGGCCATACCCCAAGGAGCTTTGGTTCCACTGGTGGAACTAGTGATGACACACTTGTTTCCTTAATCAGCTTGCAATAAATACTACTAGCAGAAGCTTGTTCAGTGAGCAGAAAGGAGGGGCCATCTTGAGAAGCCTGGAGAGGTTGCACTGAGACACTGATATTTGAAAGGTCATGGACGGCATGGTACTTGGCTTGTTAGAAAAGCTGAGATGAGTGTAGTCACCTCAGGATGAACGACAAAAAATGTCAGGTAATGAGACCCACAGTAGAACTGACGGGGTCTTTATTCTGACTACAAAGGGATACCGCTAAAGAGCCGTGGTCATGGAAGGGATTGACACAATTTATATATTTCAAAGACCACTGTGGCAGCTTTCTAGCAATAAGGCCAGAGTAAAGGCAAGGGTGTTCAGGAAGACCTGTAAGTAAGGTCACCCAAGGAAGATGTGACAATGACCTGGACCAGCGAAGGAAGCAGGAGGCATAAATCAAGTGCCCTGAGGTGGCAGACGTGGCAGTCCTTGGAGGTATATGGCAGTAAAGATAAAGAAGAAATGAAAGGTTTCTCTAGGACCGTGGGGCTCACAGGCATAGGGAAGACCAGAGACGAGGTGGAGACAGAGAGCTGGGAAGCCAGTTTGAACACACTGGTGGAGCAGGCTTCCCCTACCTTCCCTTCAAAGTAGCAGACTACAGATGTGTTCACAAGGGAACCTCTGAGTGCCACAGCATGATGACACCGCTGTGGCCTGACACCACCCTGCAGTGTGCTGTGTGACACCAGGACAGCCGTGCCAAAGTGACTTGGGAAGGCCTTACCGTGACAGAGGAGGTCGGAAGGCCTGCGGCCATTATTCTCTGACATCTCCGTGACTAGTGTGCCCACCATGCTCCCTTTTTGCCTTTCTGGAGTCCTGGCATCAACCCCAAGATAGGGCAACCCAGACTCAGTATACCACACCGAGGCCGTCATTGTCTCTCTTCGGTCGTCCCTGCCGTCCTAGCATCCTCACTGCTGTCCACTACTCAGTCAGCCTAGCACACTAACGATGAAGACACGACAGCAGGAGGTCTCTGCCACCATTGCTGCAGAGGAGCCAGGCTGGGCCTGGCAGGTCCAGGCCAAAATTCCTTTGGCTTAGCCAAGGCCCCTGGGAGGCCCCAGGCTATGGTTCACATCCATCTGCTCACGTCAAGCCTGGGTGCTGACGTGTTCTTTCACAAGGGACATGGTATCTGGCAGGAATACACAACTGCAGCTCTAGAGCGGCACTCCGACATTCTCTTTCTTCACTCCTTCGAGGTGTAAGCAGAGGGCGAGGCAACCTCTAGGCCCTCCACTCTCGGATCTGCTCCGTGCTGGACTCTGTAACTTGCAGACGCGGTCACCTCACTCGCGTCTCTTTTCTGTCCCTTTCTTTAGTCTCCTGGGTCTCTATGACCCAGAATCAGAGCAAACACCAGTAAAAGCTTCTTCTGCCCGGCCAGCATGTGGGTCCCAGCTGCGTTTGCGGTGGAGGCCTAGAGGAGACCTCAGCAGGGGTGGGGCCTGAGATGCCAACTCTGCAACAGGCATGGGGGAGAGGGGAGGGTGGGAACTGGCCCTGCCCGGCCGAGTTTTATCTTCGAGCTCCTCAGACATATACAGAGGCAGTGCTGTGTGTACACTCCAGCCCCCCACGCTCCATCTGTCTCCCTACATGTCTAAACACTGAGGGTGCCAAGCGCCTGCCTGCCCCATCCTCCTCCTCTCCCCTCCTCCCCACTGCCGATGGGAGGAATGGAGGCTTGCCACCCCAGGGAAGATAAGGATAGCCAAGGTGGAGTGGGACACCTTAGTCCGGGACCACCACTGGACAGCCCCAGAGCACAAAAGGGGAGCAGGGACTCCTTTTTTGGCAGCACATCCTGGAGAGCCAGTGCGGGACACTGCCTTACAAAAGAAGTTTTTGCACTTAAAGCCAGCTTTCTGGACACTGTCCCCTGCTGAGGGAGCAGAGCACTCATTATTCTCACTGTTTTCGGGCAAGCCTCATCAATCAGATGTGAGCCTGGGTTAGCAGCCTGAGAGCCCAGCCTTTCTCCCACCCAGTTTTCACATCCCAGCTGTTCCCTGCCCTCCCACCTGCCGTCTCCCAGCTATATCTCCTCCTGAACCTCATGATTTATAGCTTAGGCTGGCCAAGGTCTGAAGGCTCCCTCCACAGGCAACAGCTAACAAGGTGGGAGCTGTCTGGTGTGGGGACATGAAGGAGACCCTGAACAATTCTAGAGGCAGGACATAGTGGCCTTCATAACATCCGAGCTCTGGAAACAAGAGGGAAGAGAGTGGAGGCCCACATGTCCCCCTCCCCCACATACACACCTTCCCAGAGCTCAGTAAATGACAGTATCCAAAGGCCTCATTCCCATGAGCCCCCTGGCCCGCTGTAAGAATCTGAGCAGTGAAAATGGATGCAAGTGTCTCCCCTGAGCCATTCCCTACATCAGCAACTGGTCTTATAGTGGAGCACCCCCAGGAGGGAGACCAGAGTGGAACAGAGGTCAGGCCTTCGTCCAACGAAGGAAGCTGTTTCTGTTCTCTTCCGC
Source organism: Meriones unguiculatus (assembly GCF_030254825.1). Classification (NCBI taxonomy): domain Eukaryota; kingdom Metazoa; phylum Chordata; class Mammalia; order Rodentia; family Muridae; genus Meriones; species Meriones unguiculatus. The sequence continues at coordinate 51,822,295 of NC_083350.1, forward strand.
CCCTCTGAAGCAGTGAGAAAACCCCTGGCTTTTGTAGGTTTGCCAAGAGTGTGAAAGCAGAATCACACAGGGTGGATGGTCTGCTGTGGCTTCCTTTTTGCCTTGTTGCCCACCAACAAGACCCCCCCTAGACCTCCAGGCATTCCTGTAGGTCCCAGCGACCTTCCAGCTGTGAGATGGGAACAGGAAAGAACATGAAGGAAGTGATCCCTGGGCCCAGAGGTGGGCTCACTGGGTCACTAGCATGTGTCTCTCATACCTCCAGTGAGCACCACTCTGTCATCGTGGTCAGGGCACGCCCGGAAGTGCAACGAGACAGCCAAGTCCTACTGTGTGAATGGAGGCGTGTGCTACTACATCGAGGGCATCAACCAGCTCTCCTGCAAGTAAGTGGTCTGTGGGGGTGGGCATGGGGCTCAGAGCAAGGGAGGAGATGCTGGGGCAGAAGTGGAGGGCTCTAGACAAAGTGAGCTTCGAGCTGCTTGGAAGTGATCCCCAAGGGGCGCAGACAGGGTTGCTTGCCCACTTTTAGTCCTTTCCTGGACCCTGAAGCTATGTAAGCCCTGAGGGGTGTGTGAACTCCTGCAGACCCAGGTTCCTAGGCCCCGATCACTTTGCCTCCTGATGCTCACCTCTTGCCAACACTCTGCAGGACAGTGGGGATACCAGTCTAAGCACTAGGTGTTTCTCTCTGTGTGTATGTCTCTCTCTCTCTCTCTCTCTCTCTCTCTCTCTCTCTCTCTCTCTCCCTCTCTCTGTATCTCTCTCTGTCTTTATCTCTCTCTGTCTGTCTTTCTCTCTCCTTCTGTTTTGTCTTTCTTCCCCATCTCTAAGCAGCTCTCCAAAACTGTCCTGAGTGAACATGTCCTGGCTGATTCTTCTCCAGTAGTGATAAGCCTGGAAGAGTAAGACACGACACAGGCTCCATAGCCCTCAGCACCTGATGATCCCACTCTTGTTGCCTACAGGCACCAGGGCCTGGTGCTGTCCCTAGATCTGGCTGTTCTTCCTGCCCTGGTGACCCCCAGTGGCCAGTTCTGCCTTGAGCATTGCTTGTGCCACTTTAACTGCAGCCCCTCTCTGTGCAAGGTGGGGGCTGCAGCAAGGACAGAACCATGGGAGTGGTCTAATGGAGGAGGGGAGGGTGGCCCCAGGAACTCCAAGGAGCTCAGAACCCTACTACCCATACTGCAGCACTCAGGACGGGTGTGACTGAGGCCACCAGAAGGGCCTTTTTCAGTCCTGGCAGGTCTTCTGGGCAATCCTCCTACATGTGTGTGAGGAGGGGTGACACAAACTCAAGGAGTGCAGCTCTAGCCAGCTCTTAAGGAGGAATATGAAGGGGATCTAGTCAACAACTTGGAGTTTTCAGGGCCACCCATGCCAAGGACCCCAGACTAGGGTCCCATTCCCATGGCATCTGGACAAAGGCCACCAAAATGTTGCTAGTTCAAAAAGAGGGTTTTGACCTCCTGGTAGAAGAACCTCAGGCTTTCCTGCCTCTGGCCCTCCAGGCCAGACCTTGCACTCCTATCACTGGCTTGGCCTTTCTAGGAATGTGAACCTGCAGAGGAGACTGGGACTTTTAAAGCGCCCTGCACACGCCAGTGGCTCAGTATCCATGTCTCCTCTTACTCACCCACAAGAGAGCTTGATAGCACTGCCAGGCAGAACTGTGGCTCTGGCCCCAGCTGGCCTCCTTGATGGCTTCCTCATGGTCCCACCCTTCACCTGCTGTTATCTCCTTTCCCCATCTCCTCCCTCCTGATCCCCTCAGAAGAGTTCCAAGAGCAACAACAGGTACTCCAGGAGAGTTCAAGGCCTGGCCTCAAGACGCAGCCATAAGAGCAGCTCAAGCCCTGGGAAACAGCACAGTCTTGCAAATGCTCTGAGCTCTTTGGAACAGGCCTACTAGATCCCAGCATGTCTCACGTAGATGTCTGTCCTGACTCACCTTCCCCCTTGCCACACCAGGCCTCTCCTCCTCCCTTGCCCTTTGGACCCCTGAACCCCCAGAGAATCCAGCATATCACTGAAGTCAGCCCTGGATGCAGACAGGAAGGCTCTGAACCCCAAGACAGGCACAAAGATGAAGTAGGTCCTCAGAACTCAGATTCCAAGATGGATTACAGTTTAAGAAAGGGAAGGATAAGACAATGGCTCCCAGGGGAACCTGCCAACATGACTGTGCCCCTAGAAGCCAGGAAATACACCCTGAAAAGAGCAGGGAGAAGAGCCTGAGCCCTTGTGAAAATGAGCCCTGTTTCCTCCCCTCCCCCCATCCAGGGCAACTCGGTCTCAGATGTAAAATTGGTACCCAGAGCCGCCACTTCCCCATCTTTGCCCTACCTTGGACAGCCCCAGTCATGGTCCAATAACCTACTTCCCTGAACCCCTTTGTCACATGCAAGGGAGAGGGACATCCCTGGCTGGGACCGCAGTCCTTGGAGCTGTGCTGGAGAAGGGCAGGGGGGAGGGGGCCGGGCAGAGCCCAGAGGCCATTCTGAGGGTGGAAAACGGGGTGGGAAGGGGGGGCAGGCCTCTTGGGGTTTCTGATGACCTGAATTACTCGGAGTAAAAAGGAAAGAACTTAGGGAAATGGGACTCACGTCTACCATTTGTGCTGTTTGTTTACTTTTTATTTTGATTTTTTTGCATTTCCGCTTAGCTTGGATAATGAAACTACGCTGGTCAGTTTCATTCCAGTTTCTATAAAACTCAGTTTTCCTTCCTGGTTTTCTTACACGTGTTGCTGTGTATTGGTTCAGAGCCCCCGCCCCCCAAGGGAGTGTTGGAAAGCAGGCAGGCACGCTCCGCAACCCTCTTGTTTTTCTGGAAGTCAGTGCCAAAAGAAACAATGTCACTGATACGGAATTTCGTTTTAAAAAAAAGAAAGAAAGAAAGAAAGAAAACTTAAGGGGACTTGAAAATGGGGGTCCAAATCAAGGTGACTTGTCTCCTGTCTGGGCCAGACGGGGACCTCCACGCCTCCTCTTGCCGTTTTCTCCTCTTCTCTCCGTGTGTTTGTTGACACGGTGTGCGTGACTCTTGGGGACTGGTTCAGGGGATGATGACAGAACAAGACTCTCTCTCCAGCCCTGTGCACATACCAGCGGCATGCCTCCCTCTCCCCTCGGCTCATCTCCTCCATCCCCCAGCTTCCCCGCCCCATCCCACCCCATCTGCCTGCTCATCCTCACTACATCTCCACCCACCCTCGTGAGCTCCAAGACCCTGGCTCCCTCCAGTGCCTGGGGCACGGCCTCATCCTTCATCCTTCCTTTCCCAGGTGAGGGCAGCACACATGGCATTATCCCCAGGCTACCAAAAGGAGAAACTGAGGCCCGGGAGGTGGGTGGGGAACGGGGACAGCAGAGGTCCTGACCTCTCTGCCACCCCAGATATAGCCCGTGGGCTCTCCTCTCCGCCCTTCTCTCACCCCTGCTCTTCTCCAGCCCCAGGTTCAGACCTTCTCAGAGTCAGAGGTAACACCTATAGAGAGGTCTAGGAAGGCAGCGGCCTGCTGCCCCTTCTCACCCATCCCCTATTCCCCTGAACTTCAGTCATCTCTGTTTGAGCGGCAGCCGTTAGCCACCAGCCAGCCACCCACACCCAGTGCAGACTCCTATCATGTCGATAAAGGGGAGGCACCTGGCTCCTACTACACTAGCCTGGCTGCAAGGCAGAAAGGCCAACGGCCGTGCTCACTCCTAGACCCTTCTCTAAGGAAGTCTGAGTCTCCACACACAGGAGAAGAAGCATCCAGGAGTCCCTAAAGGGACCCATTATCAGTCCTTCCCCACCCTGACCACCCTATCCCCCAAGGCCTGTTCTTTACCCAGTGAGGAGGTGCTCTCCTTTCCCGGACAGGTGCACGGCCAGCACCAGAACATTGCACAAATACCACAGCCCATTTGTATTGTAGGCCAGGCAATGGCGCCACCTGGAACTGTGCAACTCAGTAGCCCTGGGCAGACAGTTAGTCTAGTTCAGGCTGAGTATGGGACAGGGACACAGAGATGTATTAACAGTTCTCACTGGTCTCCAAGACTCATGGGACAGCAGCCCTGATGTCAAGTAAGTTTCTTTGTCCCTTCCTGCCCCTGCACTCAACTGTTTTCTCTTAGACACATACACACATTCACATACAGTGATTTCCCTGTTTCCAAGAGCCCAGCTAGTGGCAGACAATGGACACAGCCAAGCCTGTTACTTGGTAGAATCCAAGAGTCATTTTGACAACTTCTGCATCTTTATTCTCTACTCCCAAAGATACTTCTGTTTGAAAAAGAATCACTTCACCTACTTCTAATCCCCCTCCCAACACACACTTCAGGCCCCAAGAGCAAAGGAGGAAGAGCTGAGCCTGACTAGAGTCAGTTTGGAAGCCTCTGTGACTTGCTCCATCTTCCTGGGCTAAAGTGATTTAGGGACAAGGGTCAGGGATCAGGGGTACTGAAGAGGGCCTCCTCCCCTCAGCCACCCTATCCAACAGGGTAAGAATGCATTGCTATTACCCACCCTCAACAGTTGGACCTCCCAGCCAGGCCTCCAACTGGCCAGGCATATGTACACCCATGCTCGACCACTACACTGTCCCCAACCCAGAGAGGTAACACAGGCCCGAAGAAACTCCAGCTCTCTGCCCACAAGCCACTGCCATTCCCTGTTCCTCTGGATCAGAGGCCACTGGGTTTACACAGTTAGCTATCACAGCCAATGGCTAGAGCATAACTATGAGGCCAAGGGCTCTCCTGTTATGTACAGTTCTAAGGCAGAGAGTTCTCCCCTCCTCTGGAAGTCCAGGTTGACTAATGGTACATGGTAACCTGGTACTGAGGGGCTTCTGCAGGCCGGGGCAACGGAGACCTGTTCCTAAAGAGAGATGTGCAAAGGGGTCCGTACAGCCCTGCCTGTGAGCTTCTCCCTAGCTAGCCTGCCTTCCTGGGGTTCAGAAGAGAGTGCAGGACCGGGCATGTCTCCTACAAAACCGGGACTTGCTTAAGGGGAGAGGTGGCAGCCAGAGAACAGAAGGAAGTGTACCTTGAGGGTACGACAAGGTCAGGGAAAAGGGGGTGGGTGGGTGGTGCCTTGGAGCAGCAAGGAAGGCAAGATTCAAGGAGATCCAGGCCACAGTGGAAGAACAGGTCCCAGGGAAAAGGCAGGCAGGCCAAGGCTGGCTTCTAGCCTGTACAGAGCAGGGCCCCTGGTTAGTCTGCTCCAACCTCCCCCTGAGCCAGATGTCAGGAAGGCAGTTTTGAGGCACTGGCAGTTCCGCCTCTCTTTCAGTTCTCCTTTTTCCCACTTAGCTTTCCCCACATCTTTAGAGCAACCTTCTCCAAACTATGCCCTCTAACAAGCGCCTTCCGTTCCGGACCAGCCCGAGCTGTAGTGCGAGACCCTGTCTCAGAATACACAAACCAAACTTCTTTGGTCAAACAAGTTTGTATAGTTCAGTTATTATCTCCTACAAAGCTTTTCATAACCCTTCCTACGCTAATGGAGACTGACACTCTACAGGAGCCCTGGGGGATGGATTTCCCAAACATACTGGGCCGCAGATCCCTCTTTGAGGGAACAGATCAAATAGCTCCTCCGTCCCTTTGGTCCTGAGACACAGTGTGAGAACAGCCTAGCAGAATTCTACTGTGAGTTTTCTGGGAGCTGTTTTATAGAGGAGGGCACCTGCCCAGAGTCCTGGAGAGAATCCTTCAGCAGAACCTGGAGGGATGACACCAGGAGCTTGTATCCCATAAGTCTGCCTGCCTGGCACCCAGAGGTTACAGTTCTGACTTCCTGGGGCACCAGGCAGGTATGAAGGAAAGCTGCCCAACCAGCAGGACAGTTAGTCAATAACCCCCTTCCCCCACCCAACTTCCCTAACTCATCCTCCTCCCCACCCAACCCCGCCTGCCCCATCCCCCACAGAGCCACATGGATTAGAGCGTCTGTAAGATGACAGAGCCCTCCACCCAGCCCCTGGCTCCAGCCCCCTTCAGCTACAAGTGTGACCCCAAGCGCCTGACTCGGTTTTCTCATTCATCACTGCGCACTTTGATTTCTAACCTTTAGCCTCGTGGATGATGCCAGTTTGTTCTGTGATTTTTCCCCTTTTCCTTCTCCAGATGTCCAAACGGATTCTTCGGACAGAGATGTTTGGAGAAACTGCCTTTGCGATTGTACATGCCAGATCCTAAGCAAAGTATGTTTGAAGATACAAACACAAGTCCCTGCTCCTTAGAAAGCTTCCGGGTGCAGACCCCCAATGTAGGGCATAGGGCCAGGGGTGTTGGTTGTTTTGATCTTTGGCTGTTATGTTTTGTTTCTCTTTTGTACTTTGGTTTGTTAGTTCTTTTTGTTTTGTTTTTTTGTTTTGTTTTGTTTTGTTTTGCTTTGTTTTTCATTTTTTGGCCTAATCCTTGGGTTTAAAGTTCAGGGTCACAGGTAAGGGGCAGAGTGGCAAGGCCAGTACAAATGGTAACGGTGGCGAGGAACCTAGCTGGCGCTGGCAGGAGCCGGTGCCGGGGTGTTGCAATGCCTGTGTCTTGCTGTCCTGGCTCTCTCTTTCTGGTTTTCTTTCTTTTGGTAGGTGCCCTGTGGGATACACCGGGGACAGGTGTCAGCAGTTCGCAATGGTCAACTTCTCCAGTATGTTTCTTTCTTCTATTTCTTCTCTTCCCTGGTGACTGGCAGTCTCCCCATGTGGGAGGGACGGGGCCTTACTTTCCAAGCCTTGGAGGGAATGGGGGTGTCCTGAACTCCTCTCAGTCCTCAGTGCTACGAATAGCCCCTGCAGAGGAGACGGTACACCCCTGTCTCTCCTCCCGCCCCTTGTACCTCCTGAGAACAGTAATGCGGAATTCCCTGCAGCAGCAGGGCCATGTCCAGGCCTCTCCCCTCTTCTGGGGTCAGGCAGCCCGCCAAATGTAGGAAGAGGCGTTTGCAGGGCCCTCCCCTGCCTCTGAAGGCTGTTTGAAGGTAGCAGGCTGATAATGAGCCAGGCAGTGAGTGCGTGCATGTTTCTGCCGATATGTTTGAGGGAATAGGAAAAGTCAAAAGACTGCCTTCTGGTCTGGCCAGAGTGGTTTGTGTTGGGGTTCTAGGAGCAAGGCAGAGGGGAGATTGAAAGGCAGCAGGCCCCAGGGCAATGGTTTCCATGGATGCCAGAGACATCTGTATGGCTACAGGATGGGGTAGACAGAGGGCTCCTGCAGATGCTAAGAGACTCAACGGGAAATTGGTGAATCTTCCCAAGACCTCTCTAGTCTGAACAGTATCTAGGACCCCATCTCCTTTCTTTACCCCACACTGGGCAAGGCAGTGAACCCTTTGCAGCCCAAAGATTTGGCTAAATAGTGGATATTTGTAATTGAAGGGACTGCCTGGGAGCAGTTCCGTTAAGCTCCACCAGGTGGCGGTGAAACAGAGCAATAAGCCTCTGGATAGTCACAGACTCAAGTTTGGGGCCCTGTGGTCTGTTGGCCTTCAAGACCAGAACCATGTCAGCCACTGTCCTGCATAGCAGACTATCCCCCTGCTTGTTTTTTTAGGGAGGACATCTGGGTCCTGTGAGCAGTGAGGAACCAGAGAACCCAGATGGTACTTGGAAGTTAGGAAGGAAAACTCCATAAAAATACCAAAGATGAAACCCAGGGGCCATCAGGTAGCCATCCAGAAAAACAGTTTTAGAGTTTAAGTCTCAGGGTGGAGAAATGAATCCCAAAACTGTCCTCAGACCAGCGGACAAAGTCCAGAAATATATCCACTGCCCTTAGAAGGAGCATTTGGGCCCCAGCAGGTGAGGACTGGTAGTCCTCTGTCCACAGTGAGAGGCAGTACTCTCTCATACCCCTCCAGTCACAGTCACAGGCTCTGGAGGAGATGCTGAAAAGGCAGAATATGTGAGCAAGCTATGTAGCCCTGAAGAATTCTCTACAACTCAAGCTCTAGGAGAATTTCAAAATCAGATCCAGCCTATGTGGAGAACTATGGGGCAGGGGAGCCTGTGGAGAGGACGGAGCAGACAGGCAAGGGCGGGACAGGTAACAGAGGCAATGGGGGTCCTGTTCCTTTCCACCCTTGGTCAAGAGCATCCGCAGCTTAGGAAACTGCTCTGGACAGGTAGTCCTAGACAGCCCTAGACGAGAGGGCAAAAGAGCCTCCAGAGCATGGGCTACAGTCCAGAGCCCCTTGGCCAGCTAGATCAAGCGCTCTTCAGCCTATGTATGCTTTCAGGACCCTAGGAGCCCAAAAGAAAACCTGAAAAGGCAGCCCCCAGCCTTCCTGCCAATGTCTTCCGTACCATGCAGGTGCCTTTATGTGGAAATTCCTGCTCTTCAAGCATGTTCCCCGGGACCCTAGAACTTAATGAGTACAAAGATGTCACCCTGTGCCCTCTGAAGTGCGAAGCGCCAGGTGCCTAGATCCCTGGTCATGGGCCCCATTGAAGTGCTCCTGGTTTGCTCTCTCGTCTGTAGAGTGAAGATAGAGGCATCCATACCTAGAAGGCAGCAGTGGGGATGAAGTGAAGTGATACATGAGAGAGCCTCACCTATTGATGGCAAGGAGGGGGGCAGGAAGAGAATTAGTCCTTGGAGGATACCTCCCAGCCTTGTTGAGCAACGTGTCTGATCCTGCCACCCACCCAGTCCATCTCAAGACCGGGCAGCCTTTTTCAGAGACTAAAAAAGCAGCCTTTGACCCCCAATAGCACTTTGAAGTTTCTTCCACTACAGGCCCTGCCCTCTTGAAAGGGAAAGCCAGCCCATCTGTGTCCCACATATCTATGGTTACACACACTTACACACATACACAAACACAGAATGTGTGCTTGCATTCACACACACACAAGCACATACCGAAGCACGTGCCCACATCTGCACATACATCATTACCTCCTCATCCGGGCACTTTCTGACTGCCATTGGTTATATCCAAAACAATAGATTTGCATATCTCCTAAGAAGCCTGGCCCTGATGGAAAGCCGGTATCCAATTTACTGGTCAATATGAACATTTCTGGCCGGAGACTCAGTAGGACCACCCCATCTTGCTAACTGCCATGCAAGAAACATGTGTAGGAGATGGATCCCCTAATGACAAACAGACATGGCTGTAGACCTCTCAGCATCTGTCCCAAGGCTTCCCAGGAAGAAAGTCACCTACCTAGTGACAGGCAAGACTCTCAGTTGCCTCACCAATCATGCCAGCCACCCCTGACTCACCCTAACCACAACCCCTGGGAGCTGCTGTTGACATGGTTTGGTTCTCAGAGAAGGGGCCTAGAAGAGGTCAGAGGGCTTCGGAAGGCTTGCTTGCTTCTGCAGGTGGCCACCGTCCTCAGGAATAGCCAGGCAAGCCTGGGCAGGAACACCATAGCTTAGCCCCATGATCCCTGCCAGTCTCTGCTCTGCCTCCCAATTCTCCAAGTCCCCTTGAGCAAGCATCCTCGCTCAAGGATAGACTTTAGCAACTTTGTCTGAAATTGAGCTGAGGGCTAGCACTTAGAACCTGGTGAAGCTGGTCTTCTGTCTCTCAGCTGAGCGCAGCTGGACATCAGAACCATGCACCTGAGTGCTTCAAAGTCCTGGGCTCCAGAATGCACTATTTGGGAACCTCACCCGAGACACTTTGATCAGAGAGGACCCTGAGCTGCACTTAGTAAGGGCTTTGAGAGGTCATAGCAAAACTGCGAAGCCAAATCTTCAATATCACCCCCCTCTTCAGAGCGGCAGTGATACAGAGGGCCTGCGTCTGAAGTAACTCGGCCTCTGCACTGAACTGTTGGGGTCAGAACTCCAGGATCTTTCTCAAGATGCTTGGGGTCGGGACCTTCTTAGTCTCTGGCTCAGAGCCACCCACTCTCCTGCTCTTTCCAAATACAGATCCCTCTGAAATCCTTTTCAGAAAGCATGAGGAGATGAGCCAGAAAATGCTTAGCATGCCCTCCCTCTACGGCAGATGAGAAGTCAGGCCTGGGGTCACACCCTCACCCCGTTTAGGGAGCTGACCTGGCTGATGTGAAAGTCACTGAGGGAGCGTGCCCAGGCAGGTGTGAACAGGAGCCCTGGCACACACGTGTGCTGAACCTCCTGTGGACCAGCTCTGCTCACATCTGCCTCTGTGCACAGGTGCTTTGGAGAGAACAGATGCCATGGATCACCCACATCCACGCAGCAACTTAAGGATGAACCAGAGCCCAGGGTCTGTAGGACAGAACGGGCTGTGCCTTAAAAGGAAAGGCAAGCTCTTTAAAACTCCGCTGGGATTTCTGGGCTCCCACCCAGATCTTCTCCCCTTGGCCTGGATGGTTCTGAAGCACAGCCAGGTTTTCAGACCTCCCAGGACCCCATGGCAAGGCCTGATCCCCCCCCCTTCGAAGCTGAGGGACTGAGAGCTACATGGGTTGGGCATCTCTTAGAGTCACAGACAATGGCAGAGCTGACCCTTAGACCAAGGCACTTTAACTTAACCTCTGGACGTTGTGAGCATCCACCTTTCAAAGGCCTGAATGCACACATTCAGGCAATGATCTCACTCCCAACGCTGTAATTTGTCCACAGTGTACGGAGTGTGCGGGTTCTGAGGACGAACCCACTCTTTCTGTGCTCTGAGTTGTAGGTGCTCTCCTAAGTAATGAGATAGGTTTGGGTACCACAGCCCAGCCCTAGGAGCCCAGGGTATGTGGGATGTCAAGTGGAGCAATGACTTGCTGCTTGAAGTCTCCCTGTTCTTCCTCCCCCTCCCAAGACGCCAAAGCTGTGCAGTCAGACTGCCAGGAGACGTGCCAGGCCAGCTAGGCCTGTGGCATAAGGTGGCACGGACATGGGGCCAGTGTGGAGACATGGCAAATTCATTTGGACAACTGAAAAGGACCCTCATGTATGAGCTTGGAGAGGGGCAGACTGACTTCAGGAGGGCCTGGGGGTGCTGAAGGGTTAGAACCAGAGCCAGGAGGTGACTAAGCACCCCTCCTTGGACCCTACCCCACTTGCCCTCTGCTCCTGGGGGACATTGCCAACTGACTCTTGCACCTGTGCCTTCTCACCAGGTACTAACTCCACTGCTCACCTCTAAAGACCCTTCCCTGCCTGCCAGTTCTAACATGGCCTTTCTCTTGCCTTTGGGGGGCTCTCAGGGACTGGGGACAGGGAGCTCAGGAGGCTGGGTGAGGGACGCTGCTAACATGCTTTCACCTCACAGGCTGGCCGCCCAGTATCCGAGGAGTTCTCACCAACCGTTTTTTTTTTTTCTCTTTCTCTCTCCTGCCCTCCCCTTCTCTCTCTCTCATTCTCTCTCCCCATGCCCTTCTCACTCTCCTTCCTTCGCGCTGCCAGAGCACCTTGGATTTGAATTAAAGGGTACGGAACCTAATTATCCCTCCGAATCTTCTTCACAGCCCCTCTCCACAGCCTCTGACACCAGGACTGCAGAACGTTAGGTTTCCCTCCCACCCCCAAAAAACAAAAAGGGATGGTTCTGAAAAGTCCCCTGGCCCCATCAAGATGCTCTAGCATCGGCGATGTTGACTTAGAGAGAATCAAGAATATCTCGTGAAGGGCAGGGTGCCCGTTAGCCCCACCTCTGCCCCTGCAGGGGAGGAACCTGCAGGGACCAGCTCTCCTAAGCTGTATAGCCAATCAGTAACCCAACCAGACATGGCTGCTCGAAGGGCTGGTATCTGCAGACAGCAGAAGCCTGGTTTGGGGAGCTATGCAGAGAGGCAACTTTTTCCATCCTCGCTTTGATCCTCTTTCCTCCCGAGTCCATTGCTTCACATTCTGCGGTAGGCCGGAAGCTGACGACTCCCACTTGCTTCTGCCCCTGCATTGTGTCTGTCTGCCCCTGCTTGAGGCTTTCACTCTCTCCATGATCTGTCCCTACAGTGGCATGTAGTATGTGTGTGTGTCTGTGGACAAAACCACCAAGGCTCTAATCTCTACCTGTCCTTCCCCTGTCCCCCAGAGACATACATGTGACCCCCTACTTCCCCCACAAAGCCACAAACACTGCCCTTTGGCCTCTAGAAGAGGTGTTCCTGTCTACCTGTCTGCAAGAGACTTTGAGGATTAGCATTCTAAGCTCTCTGGCTTGGTGCAGGGTGACTCCAGCCTAACCTCAAGTATCCAGATGTGTCTTGGCGCCAGACATGCAGGGCTCGGGGGTGGTGGGACTGCTGTGGTGGTGGTGGTGAACACCAGACATGGTTCAGAAACTACATATAAGGAAAGGCTTTTTCATGGCAGCCCTAGGGAGGTCCTAGCTCCCCGCCTACCTAGTCCCTGTCAGTTGCTCTCAGTAGAAGGCAAAACCCAAAAGTCTGTTTATGAATGTCTGTCGGGGTCTCAGGCTACATTGAGTGGAGAGGAGGGTGGAGGTGGAGGCTGGGGTTTTTGGTGGAGTGCACAGGAATGAATCTGCAGGTGTGTGTGGATGGGGGGATGGGAATGTCTAGCTGGCACGTGTCTCAGGGCAGTGCGCAAGGATACAGAAAGGTTGTGGAATGCCTTGTGTTAATCCCAGAGCATCTGGGACTGAAAGTGCCAGTGTGTGGAGGTGAGTGGAGGTGTGTGTCTGAGTGGGGATACAATCACCTGCCTACCCGATAAACATCCGCACAACACCAGAACTTTCTAAACATAGCATCCCTACCCTTCTGGAACTGCATTCACAGAGGAGACAGCACCAAACAGGAAGCGCTGTTGACGGGTGATACAGGGGGAAAAAGAAAGAAGGAAGGAAGGAAGGAAGGAAGGAAGGAAGGAAGGAAGGAAGGAAGGAAGGATCTCAGGGATTGGCTTGGCTGCAGTGGAGAGCTGCTGTGACTGATGATCAAAAAAAGTTTTGTCCCACACGGTGCCAGTCCTCCAAACAACTGGAGAAGAATATTGAAGGCAGGGGACACAACACATACAAGCTCGCCTTATTCGGTGGACAGAGATGCTGCAGCCAGCTTCAAGCACAACAGGCCACAGATAAGATCCAAATGGAACGTGAAACTGGGTGAACAGGAGCCTTAAAGACACAGGAAGCCGTTGTGTGTTTCTAAGCAGCAGATTAGAAGGAGCTGCTGCGTTATTACTAGTATCTGTGGAGCGTGGGGATGAGTCAGGTTGGAAGTGGAAGCAGAAAGGCCTGTCAGAAGGTGACCATCTCTAGTTGAGGGGGCCCCCTCCTGGACTAAAGGGGCAGCAGTGAAAATGCTCACTGTGGTCAGATCCATGACTCACTTGGAAATCAGAGCTGAGATGACTTCCGGATGGACCTGGGAGGTGGGAAGACAGGCAGTGGCAGGTGGAGAAGCTTCACTAACAATATGGACAAGCAGGTGTGGAGAAAGCCAGGGTGGTTGGGCTAGCGGGTAGTTTGGCTGGCCATGGTTCATGGGTATTGATCTGAGAGCAGGGAGGCATCAGGGCAGGAGATGGAAATGGAGAACGCATACAGGTTGAACTGAAAGTCTGTCTAGATGATATCAAGAAAGGGTGGAGGAAAGAAAGAGCCTGGGAGGCCTGGGCTTGTTTGGCCCAGATTAAGAAAAGGAAGCAGCCATGCAGAAAGGTCAATCCACAGAGGAGCAGCCCACCACCAAAGTTCTAGGACACCGTGCCTGGAAGGGAGGGGTCACGTGCCACAGGACTTGGTAATGTGGAAGCCTTTTGTAACCGTGATCAGAATGGTCTCCAAGAAGTGATGGAGACACTTACTGAGGAGAACTGGTAGATGAATGGGGGAAGGCCCAACAGGACAGAGAGTGGTTAAGACTCTGCCTGGATATAACTCAGTATGCTTGGACATGCATGTACACCCATTCCTGAGGCATGAGGTCAGCTGTGTGCACAGGTCCGTGTGCATGGGTGTCTGTGTGAAAGGCATGTCTCTGACTCCAGAAGCCATAGCTTTGGTATGTGAGCATCCAGAGGGTCTGTAGCTATGGGGTTGCTGGTGTACGCAGGAGGTAGCCTAAATCTGAGGGATCAGGGACATTTCTCAGAGCTCTGTCAATCGTGGAGGGCCTGCCTCTGCTTATTATCGCTGAGCTGGGATCAGGGAAAGGTGGCAGTGCCAGCCAGCAGGTGTGGGTGGGGTGGGCTCTCTGAGATACGGCCTTGGCTGTGGTCAGTGCTGTCAGCTTTTCCTTGTCTTCCTCCTGGCTTCTGTTTTAAAGGGACAAATGTGGCCACACCAGGCATAGAGGACAGTTGGGCCCAGCCTTACCCAGCTTGTTAGTAAAGGTGGGGTGGGGCTGTTCCTTGTGCGCAAGGACATCGTAAATGCCAGGCAGGGCTATGCTGCCACTGGTAGGCTTTTCACCAGCAGACAAGGTGCAGTGAGCCAAGGCGCTACCCTGACCAGGCTGTGGGGATGGAGAAAGGCCTTTCTTCCCACACCCCCTCCACACCCAATCTGCTGTGTCCCTGCTCCTGGCCTACCATCACTGCTAAATCTGGCTCTGATATCCTGTCACCGGCCCTTCTTAGGGAAGCTGGGGTGCCTTAAAAAGGCCTTGGACCTGGGTCTCTGTTCATTGCCATGAAGAGCAACTCTTTGCTGGGCCACCGAGGAGCAGGGCGGAGGTGCTGGTCACGGTGTTGTCTCCTCTCTACTGTGGCCTTGGAACTTCACCCCTACTCCATCCCCTCCCATCCCCTGCATTTTCCATTCATGTGCATTGGGCAGTGATGGGTTTCGGGGAGGTGGTGACCAGGTGTAGCGGGAGTCTGAGGGGAGGCAAAGGTAGTCTGAGAGCAGGCAAGGGGAAGGTACGGAAGGGGGGACATAGCCTATGCTGAGGGAGCCTGCAGTCTGGGAACAGGGAGGTTCCATGCAAGCATCTCCATGGGCTGTGTCCCTACTCTGCCCCTGCAGAGGCTGAGGAGCTGTACCAGAAGAGAGTCCTGACGATTACTGGCATCTGTGTGGCTCTGCTGGTCGTGGGCATCGTCTGTGTGGTCGCCTACTGCAAGACCAAGTGAGTGTCACACGCTCAAAGCAAGAACAGGCCAGGCCAGGGGAATAGCCTGCAAGATGTTTTTGTGAGAACATACTTTCTCCATGTACCCACTGAACCCAGAATGAGTACCTACAGCTCCCTGTCCCCAGCAGTCTCAGGGCCTCTGCATTTGTAGCATCACAGGGAAAGTCTTGGTTCAAACCCAAGAAACTCTGCCATCTCCTCTAAGACCTTGAGCAAACTGAGGATCTTCTCCAAGTCCTCATGAAGATGAGCCTAGCGTGCACCTCAAAGGATATTACAGTGGCCTCACTGGAACTCCCAGCTGCCCTTTGCAGGCTCTGGAGCAGATGGGGTGGGGTGCTGGTAGAGGCCCTGGGTCATTCTGGGAGGAAATAAGATGTGCAAAGAAGGCTGTGTTCTCAGGACAAATGGGTACCTCAAGGGCACACCCACACTGGAAGTACTGCAAAGGAGAACAGAGGAGAAAAGACGGAACTAGCTCAGGGCACGTTGAGGTAGAAGCTGGGGAAGCTGGAAAGGTTATGTAGAAGAGGGCAGGCCAGAGAGGGCAGCCCAGACCACTAAGAGCAAAAAGCCAGGGTCAGGAAGATTGAGCAGACGCTAAAGACATGTAGGATTCAGATGTCTCCATAAAAGCTTGATGTCAAGCTTCAGATAGTATGGAGCCAATAATGGCTGTAGAGTTGGGTGGTATGACATTTGTTTAGATCTGGAAAGTGGCTCTAGGCAGAGCCGCCATGATGGGATCTAAAGTCCTACTGACCTCATCTTGGATGGGACCAGAACCAGAAAGGCTGGGAAGTTAGTTGAGGGTTGGGAGTGGGCCCAAGAAAGTTGAGTCCATGAACTGAGGCAAGAAGCCACCTTTTCTGACCACTAAAACATTTACTCATTACTGAAGGCAACAAGCCTTCATCAGTGGTACTGACACTATGTCCAGCCATGACCAGTGCATGGCTAGGCCCATGGCCAGCCCGTGACTAGGCATATGACCAGCACCTCAAGCAAGTAGTCCCAGAACATGTATGGTTTGGGGCCTTTTGTTGTTTGGTTTGTTTTGAGGCAGCCCTGACTGTCCTGGAAGCCACAGAGCTCTCCCTGCTTCTATTACATCTGGCCACAAGACACATTTTTGAAGCACCTATCCTCAGCTGGAGGGCAGGAGGCTTTCTCTAGGGAGCAGCCTTCAGGCTAGGTCCTAATGAGAGAAGATGAGAGTGGGTGAAGAGGCCAGAGTGCAAGGCAGAACACTGCACAGGGTCAGAAACAAGCTGTCCCAGGACACAGAAAGCTGGGTGGAGGAAGGCAGCAAGAGACAGGCCTTGGGAGAAAAATGGGGTACTAAAGGCCAGGGCAGGATTTGAGCCATAGGAGTGATATAATTATGGTTGTAGATAAAATAATTTGCTGAGCATTTATTATGTGTCATTATACAGGAGTCCCACAGGCCTGGCTCTTGAATCACAGCATTCTGTTTTCTTTTCTTTGTAAAACTTCACTGAAAGTGTCTAGTTCACTTACTTGTGTATTTATTTACTCTCCGCCTTCCCTACTGGCCCCCAGGCTGCCTGAGGCACGGACCATATTTACCTCATGTGTCCAAGCAGTGTCTGGAACACAGTAAAAACCCAATAAACACCAAACGAAAGAGGGAGGGAAGGGCGAGCACAGCATGAGAGTCTTTATGGGCTTTTTATGGTCAGTGGTCTCTGGGAGGGTAGGGTCCGCCACTACTGATGGAGGGTGTGAAACATCTTCACGAACTCCAGAACTTGCCCAAGGTCACACAGTACAGAGCAATGGGATTCGGGCATTGCTCAGCCCTCCTTGGAAGGCTAGCCAAAGAATTTCACCCTTTAGGGGAGCCATGATAGGCTCACCTCTCCTTCCCCTGTGCAGAAAACAGCGGAGGCAGATGCATCACCATCTCCGGCAGAACATGTGCCCAGCCCACCAGAACCGAAACCTGGCCAATGGGCCCAGCCACCCTCGGCTGGACCCTGAGGAGATCCAGATGGCAGATGTGAGTGGTGTTCCCAGACCTGACCCCGCTTAGCTCTTGCTGGACAGCCATCTTCTCTGGCCGCAAGGATGGGCCAGGGTGGATGCCGGTCTGGCACCGTGTGCCAGGCACCGCCTCACCGGGAATCAGATCACTCTGCCCGTTTTGATAAGGAAGATTTGGGGGGGGTGGGGGAGATTGTCTTGGTCTATCAGTGTCCCAACATCAAGTCACATTTGATCAGTGGGTGACCCCTTCACCTAGCTCAGTGCATATCACTTACCCTCCCTACCAGGAAGGGGAATCTCTCTAGTCTGTATCACTAACTCCTCCCAACTTTCTGTCTGTCCTAGTACATCTCCAAAAACGTGCCAGCCACAGACCATGTGATCCGGAGGGAAACTGAGACCACATTCTCTGGGAGCCACTCCTGTTCACCTTCTCACCACTGCTCCACAGCCACGCCCACCTCTAGCCACAGGTGAGCAGCACCCGGGCCCGTGGAGCCCCACTAACGCCTGTATTTTGTCATTCAGTCATCAACAGCTGGTTGATATCATCTCGAGTTTACATTCTGATCACAGTACACCTGACTGTGGGACTGGAGCAACCTGTCCACACAAGCACAAGTTCCTACAGCTAGAAAAAAATGGCAGGGCTGGTCCCTCCTTCCACGGAGAGATCCATGCAATAGTCAGAGCCCTTGCATACTGGCCAGTGAGGCTGGGCTCCTGAGAAATGGCTAAAGAACATTTGGTGGCGGGAGGAAAGCGCGTCTACACATGGAGGCTCAGCAACCACAGGATCCCAGCCTTCCTTCTCCCATCATCAGGGCTGAACATCGCTGACACTCCACATCGACCCAGAGTAGAGAGGACAGTGAGCTAAGGGAGCCACAGATGGGATGAGGCACCAAGGGCAGGGTGGCCATGGGACCACACACCTGCACTCCAACAGCCTGCCCTTCCTGACCCATCAACTCACTCCTATCTGGTTTTCCCAGACATGAGAGCCACACGTGGAGCCTGGAACGTTCAGAGAGCCTGACCTCAGATTCCCAGTCGGGCATCATGCTGTCATCAGTGGGCACCAGCAAGTGCAACAGCCCAGCATGTGTGGAGGCCCGGGCACGGAGGGCAGCAGCCTACAGCCAGGAGGAGAGGCGCAGAGCTGCCATGCCACCCTACCATGACTCCATAGACTCCCTGCGTGACTCTCCACACAGTGAGAGGTCAGTTTCTAACCCCTGACAACCGGAAGGCTGGCACTGCCAACCCAGACAAGGTCCCAGAAAGGTTAACGTGGTCTCCTGAGATTAGAACTGCAGCTGCCTCAACATATCCTGGCTGAAGCGTCCACACATTTTGTCCCTTTCGGGAACATTAACAGCCATACTGGAGCATGAGGGACAAGCAGGGATGTTCCACACACCCAGGACCAAAGGTTGTCCTCTTCTCAGTATCACCTGAAGACCCCCACATCTCAACAGAAACAGAACCAAGTAGACTAGACCTAGACTAGAAAAAGAGGCCATTTTCAAGGGCACTGACCCAAGAGGCACGGACATGAGCCAAGAATGACCTCAGGGCCTGTCAGCATCAGCAGCCAGGTTCCGGTGCCCCCGGCATTGCTGGGATGCTGATAAATTAATAAGAGTAAGAATCAGGAAATTCCCTTTTTCCCTGGAGCTGGCAAGATTGCTCAGTGGCAAATGAGCTTGCCCTCCAAGCCTGGTGACCTAAGTTTAATTCCTAGAGCCCACAGGGTGGAAGGAGATATGGAACTCCTGGAAGTTGTCCTCTGACCCCCATACACATGCTATGGCACACATGTTCAAACACATACACACACACAATTTTTTTTTTTTAATCCCTTTTTCTCTGACTCCATACCAGGAATCCTGAGAGCTAGGCCCAATCCGACCAGCTTTGCAGTGGCTGTTGAGCAAGCTGGGTGTGTGAAAGGAAAGCAGAAGAGAATGCACACGACAGGAAGGGGAGTCTCCAGGGTAGCAAGGAGCAAATTCTACCTCTTTCTGACTCAGCCGAGCCTGGGCTGATCAAGCAGGCCAGGGATGGCGCTCCTGGCTCACTCCAGAGGAGTCCCAAGCCAGGACAAAGCACTGACGCCTTCGGCAGTTTTTAAGAGTGCTGAGCGCAGACACTACACCAAGGCAGAGAGACCCAGTCCAACTACAGGCTCCAAGAAGCACCCAGATCTTCCTCTCCAAGCACAGCTCCACTATCTGCATGATCTTGGGCAGACCTCTAAAACTGTGTTCCTTCAGTGAAGATAGGAGAAAACAATACTTACCACACTCGGGGCTGAAAAAGGCCCCAAGATAATGTACAGGGTTCTGCCTCCGTCATACCTGTCTCTATTGTCCTCAGCAATAACCCTAGCACTAGGTGGCAGGAAGACCATAGGCAGGGGGATAGGGAAGGAAAGCTTTCTAGGGGAGCTGTTCTAAAAGAAACACTTAAGAGCGTGCTTAGGAGAAACGAGGGGGCCTGTGGGATGCAGTAAAGCTCAACAGGCAGGCTGGGGACACAGAGATGGACCAAGGGCCCTTGGCTTATCCTTGCTTGGGAGGAGCCTAGGTGGATAAATCGGAGGGACCTTCCTAGCAGAGTTGAGGTTTTGTTTGTTAGTTGGTTTGGTTTGGTTTGGTTTGGTTTGGGTTTGGACACCCGAGGGGTGTGGGGTGGGGGTTGTTTTGTTTGCCCTGGGAACTTCCTAGAGTGAAAGACAGACCCCCAAGGTGGTGGCATGAACGGAGAAAATCAGACCCAGGCTGGAGAGTGCTTCAGGAGAGAGGGAGCTAATTAGATATGCATCTGGAAAAGGGAAGAGGAGGAAGCCAACTGATTCAGTGGGACAGTAAAAAGGACTCTAAGCCAGTTGCAGAGAGCAGCCAGGTACCTGGCCGTGCACTCTAGAAGAAAGGCATGGAGGTGAGTGATCCCCGTCCTGAGTGGACAATGGTAGAAGCCGTTGGCTCACAAGGAGGCCTGTGAAGAGCAAAAAGGGACATCTGAGAATAGATTAGCAAAGCCAACTTTTCAAGCAAGTAGGGGGAGTAGAGACAGTTGTTATCTTGGTATCTATCAGCCCTGGCTTGAGGCGCCTACCCAGTGTCACTTTTGGCTTTAATACAGAAAGGCACGCTTCCCTCACTCAAGCCAAGCTGTGGGATAAACCATCCCTGCAAGGGCAGTGAGCTTAAATCCAGGAAGTCTCTGAATGGTGGCTAGTGGTTCCTGGAGTTAAGCATACTAGTTTCTGCTTAACTTAGATTCAAATCCCAGGAACAGTACCCAGGATTGACAGTAAGAGTTATTAGAAAAAAAAAAAAACAGGCTTTCAGGAAAGGACCTGGGGAACCATTGGCTCCAAGGAGAGTCACCTAGTGGTGTCTTGGTGAAACAGGGAGGAAGTTAGTTGATTCAAACAGAATGGAACAGAGCACATCTTGGTCATTGCGTCCTTGGCACTTACATGTCTGAGTCTCTTTTTCCTGTGTGGAGTATGGTCCTCACCGACAGGCCCTACATAATAGATGGGACCACACACAAACACCCCAAGCTGAGCGTGCTGCGGAGACTGTGCATTCCTACAGCAAATGACCACTAACGGGTACCCTCCTGAGTACATTTCTGGAATTCTCCAGCTTCAACTGGTGTAAACACTATAGCTGGCTCTGCTTAGCAGATAAGAACAGGCCGGGGGTGGATCTTGTAAACTGAACGAGGTCGGGGCCTCAGCCCTCACTCTTATAATCAGGGTCTTTTCTTGTTGGACTCTCTGGTGAACTGACACTGCACCCAAATTCCCAGACCCACGACTCTCTGCCTCTCCCGCAGGTACGTGTCGGCCCTGACCACGCCCGCGCGCCTCTCGCCCGTGGACTTCCACTACTCGCTAGCCACGCAGGTGCCGACTTTCGAGATCACGTCGCCCAACTCTGCGCATGCCGTGTCGCTGCCTCCCGCCGCGCCCATCAGCTACCGCCTGGCGGAGCAACAGCCGCTGCTGCGGCACCCGGCGCCGCCCGGCCCGGGGCCGGGGTCCGCCGCGGACATGCAGCGCAGCTACGACAGCTACTACTACCCGGCGGCGGGGCCCGGGCCGCGGCGCAGCGCCTGCGCACTGGGCGGCAGCCTGGGCAGCCTGCCCGCCAGCCCCTTCCGCATCCCGGAGGACGACGAGTACGAGACCACGCAGGAGTGCGCGCCCCCGCCGCCGCCGCGGCCGCGCACGCGCGGCGCGTCCCGCAGGACGTCGGCGGGGCCGCGGCGCTGGCGGCGCTCGCGCCTCAACGGGTTGGCGGCGCAGCGCGCACGCGCGGCGCGGGACTCGCTGTCGCTGAGCAGCGGCTCGGGCTGCGGCTCGGCGTCCGCCTCGGACGACGACGCGGACGACGCGGACGGGGCGCTGGCGGCCGAGAGCACGCCTTTCCTCGGCCTGCGAGCGGCGCACGACGCGCTGCGCTCGGACTCGCCGCCGCTCTGCCCGGCGGCCGACAGCAGGACTTACTACTCGCTGGACAGCCACAGCACGCGCGCCAGCAGCAGACACAGCCGTGGGCCGCCCACGAGGGCCAAGCAGGACTCGGGGCCCCTCTAGGACCTCTCCCCGCCTCGCCCGCCCCACGTCTCCAAGGAGAGGGGAGACCACCGACTGGAGAGGGAAAAGGAGCGAACAAAGAAATAAAAATATTTTTATTTTCTATAAAAGGAAAAAAGTATAACAAAATGTTTTATTTTCATTTTAGCAAAAATTGTCTTATAATACTAGCTAACGGCAAAGACGTTTTTATAGGGAAACTATTTATATGTAACATCCTGATTTACAGCTTCGGAAAAAAAAAAAGAAACAACAAAAAAAAAAAAGAGAGATGGGCCAATTTTTTGACTCTTTAATAGAAACCTATATTGTGGTGCCTTTTGCTGTACGCTAATCTGGGGCTCCTGGAGAGTCGTCTGGGGTGCAATGTGGGGATGGGCGCTTGTAGGATCCCAAACTGGTGGGGGTGAGAATAGACAGGGAAAGAAGAGACTGTGAGGTTCTAATGGCTCTGAGGCTAGTGTGCAGTGAGGAGGAAAATGAAGACAAGGTGGAGTTTTCTCTTCCCCAGCCCAGATCTGGAGTCCTGGGCAGAGAGGGCAGGGATCCTAGGCTTAGAGTTGGAATTTAGGTCCGTTAATTCGAGGGGGAGACACGGGTCCCCTGCTACAGCAACTAGAATGGGGAGGGGGCCTCCCCACCCCTCACAGCTGCTAAGGGAGAGAGGACGGAGAAGCCTGTCTCCCCACCAGCCCCCGGCCTAGGGAGGGGGCAGCTCTGCCAGGGGCCCAACCTTTACGGCTCCTCCTCCCCTGCGGCCTCCAGGACGCCCTCTGTCCTCTGCAGCACCTTCGTTTACAGGTCGTCTTTTCTATTTTTCTGCCTGCATGTCCTTTGCATTTCAGATTCTTTAGATTGAATGCATGGTCACGCTGGGACCCAGAAGAGCCACTCCGACAGTGTATACGTTCCCCCTCTAGCAATAAAGTCCACGTCCCTCTCATAGCCCAGCCCCAGCCCACCCAAGACTTCCATCTTCCAGCCCTGCCTTCCCCAGCCCTCACAACTGGATCCAATGCTAATTTGTCAAAAAGGCAATTGTCTAAAACAAACAACAAACAAACAAACAAAAATCCCAAACAGAAACAAATGGGAACCCTGACATGTCCGAACACCTGACTGTTGACACTTGAACATTTTTATTTTATAAATAAACTCAGAAATAACTCCTGTTTGACTGTGTGTGCCTAGCCCCAGGTGAGGAGGGAAGATAGAATGAGGACCTGGGATGAGGCACATGGGTACTAGAATAAAGTTTGGAGAGGGCCAGGGCAGTCCCCAAGCGGAAGTGACCCTCTCCCCAGTCCCTCTGGCCTCAGCTCCCAAGGACCTGCTCCAAGTCTCCCTTCCAAATCATTTATAAGGTGTCCCCCCTGGGTGCTGGGGAGCCCAGCCAAGAGACTGACGCAAATTTGTTGTGCTTTAAAGTCAGCCTCAGAACTCTGGCCCAGTTCCTGCCCTGCAGCTAGGAAGCTGGACTGAGGCAACAGTTTCTTCCCAGGTGGGTGAAGAGGGAAGGGTTGTGGGGTTGGCACTAGGGCAGCGGAGGCAAAGATGATCCTTGGGGCTTCAGCCACGTCCCGGGCAGAGTCTGGACATGTAAGACAGCATAATGGGTACCCTCATTGCCAGAAGGACCACAACAGCTGCAGCTCCTAAGCCCACAGGGTATTGCTCTTTCCCCAGTTTTATACCCTCTCAGAGCCAGGCCTGCCTAAACCTGCAGCTCCGATGAAGGTCTGATCCCAGGCATGGAGAAGGCAGGAGGAGTCCGGGGTGAAGAGTTTTTCTCATCAGCTACCTAGAATATTAGGAACCAAGATTCCCGCCAGAGCCTAAAGCCTTTTCTCCAGTGAGCTGGGGCGAAATGTGTATGTGTGTGTGGTTATGTACATCTTAGACAGGCACTTACAGAGGAGTGGGACAGAGACACAGAACAAGGGGGACTGGATTGGAGTGCCAGCACCATCCCTCACTTCTCCAAGCCACAGTTTTGCCTAGCGAGAAGTGAGGAAGCAAGCTGCTGTAGAGCTTACGTGTAGATGGGCCAGGTGCTGCTCCTGACACATGTCTACAAGATGGCTACTTCGATGGTGGTAGTGACAGGATCCTGTGCCTTGCAACCTTGAGTCACAAAGTGGCAAAAACTCAGTGAGGTGGTTAAGAAAAGTCTAAACTTATAAAGTCATTATATTTGTTATGGGGTGCTGGGGGGGCACTTAGCACAAAGGGGGTAAAAGTCGAAAGAAAAATTACAGATCTGAGCGTTGCTCAGACCTGTGGACCGTGGCCCTCTTCTGGGCCCCAGCGGATGACCTTGTTAGAGCACTCAGCTATCTCAGTTTGCTTTCTTAGGGCAGTAATCCTTACATGAGACCTCTGATCTCTAGGGGACCCCAAATTAACTGCTATGACCTCTCGGCGAGCCCGCTGATCTTATTACCATCCAGGTTAGTGTCCTCGCTTAACCTCTGTGAGGGCTTTAAGTTGATGCCTTCCAGGTTTTTACTCAGAAACCACATGTATGACTCAAATGGATTCTCCTGTCTATGACCCCTGTTACCTTTGAGTGACCACTCAGTGAACTCACCAACCTGTACATGACCCTCTTTTCTTCCTTCATCATCTGCCCTGGATTCTAAGATCGCTGCCCAAGAGCCCAGGGCCTGTTTCTTCAGCACTCTCCTCACTGTATCAGCCACATTGTATCTCCTCATTGTATCAGGGGACAGGAATGGTCGGGACCTGGGGGCAGGCTTGACCAGAGAGACCTCTTGCCCACCCTGACTCTCAAGTTTTACCCTTGGGGGATGTTGAGTGGGTGGCCTTTCAAGGGAGCATGGCAGTCCCTTTAAGCAACTTCCCTTGTGCCACCCTGTCCCCTGGAACACTCAGGACATTCAGGCAGCTTCCTAGGTCAAAATTCTCTTACCCGCTTCCCAAGTTCACTCTTAGTGTCATTCCCCAGGCCCTCTTAGAGTCCTCAGTGGCAATGATACCCACTTCTCCAGTCTCCCTCATAACTGTGAGACGCATGAAGACAGGGAACTGGCCTCTTTCACCACTGTCCCTAGCACACAGCAACAGCGTAGGGCCCATGGTTGACCCTCACTGAAGAGAATGAAGGCTATTTGTTAAGAGTTGGCCATCAGAAGTTCCTGCACCATAGGCAACTCCCAGGACCTCCAGGAGAGGCAAACCACGAACTGCATTTTGTCAGGCCCTGGATTTGATTGGTCCTTATGGCCATGTTAGGGGCAATGGTTAGGGAATAAGAGCAAATGATCTATCAGAATGCAGGAAAAAAAATATTAGAACTTTGATTTAGATTTATTTTCATCTCATCTTTTTTTAAATTTCTATTTTTGTGTATGTTTTATAATGTACATAATATTTTAGTACAGTAGTACATGTATATAATTTACAAATAAAGAATTATACAATTAAGGAAGCGAACTAAAAAATGTCTTTACTGATGGGAGGCACAACTAGTGCCTGGGGAACCACGCGTGTCTGAGGTTAATAAACTTGCACCTCTGCTATCATCCCTCACCCCATGACACAGAGAGTGAGACACTGGCCTGAAAATCAAGAGACCTTCAGGCATCCCGACAAAGATCTCTTTACTAGTCCCTAAATCGCCTTTCTGATCTCATGCAAATGAGCATTTGCTTCCCCTGAGCGAAACAAAGGGGCCATATGGTTTGGTTATAAAACTCTTCAGCCAATCCAACTTAAACGGTTTGGATTTAAACCCACAACACTTTGCCACATTCTCCCAGCTCCCTGCATCAGGTGGGAGTGGATTTTAAACGTTAGGGGCTCAGTTGCAAGGCTTGGGTCACCAAAGAGGTCAAACTGTTGGCCAAACAACAGGAAAGATTGGCTCGTGGTAGCTGTGTCAAGAGGGCCAACCCCCCAACTCAATTGTTGTCTAAGTGATACAGGGTTTAATGTCAACCTGTAATAGACACTTGTCTCTACTCTCAGCTGTGTCCCTAACCTTAGCCTTTCTGACTCACTAGAAAAATGAAAGGATTATCAACAATCAAAATCTTGCCAGTCCACCTTCTCCCCAAGATCATGAACCAACAGCTTCCTTGATCCTACTCTACCCCCAGCCTGGGCTCGCTGGTGGGTGGCACTCGGCAAGGCAGCGTGTCCTCCATTCCTGCCAGTAGGTCTGTGCAGAGGCCAGCACTGGAGCTCGGAGACCTTGGCAGCATTCACAGAAAGATCCCAAACAGAGGTTGTGCTCCTAAGCCATTTACCCCGCAGGACACCCTTGGGACAGAAGAGGCCACACACACATATCCTATTTAGTCTGAAAGCATCAACCGGAAAAGTGATTGTGAGTCACAAATCTGGCGGAAGAGGAAAAGGCAAAAACACAGAGAGTCTTCATCTTTGTGTCCAGAGTGTCAGAGCAGCGGAGGGCTCCATAGCAGGTTTCCTTGCTAGTAGGCCGGACTCCAAGATGGATGTTTGCCTTTATCTGGTTTCATCCTCTAGATGGTAGTAGTTCCCAAACCGTCTTTAAATATATATATATATATATATATATATATATATATATATATTTGTGTTTGTATTAAAAGAAAAGAGGCAGGAGAGGCCTCAGCAGATAAAAGGGAGAGGTGGACACACGCATGAGTGGAATCAGCTTGGCACTGAGTGGCGGTTAGGCCCCATGTTATTGCAATGTGAGGCAGGAGAACTGGGCCAGTTGCAAAGGTTGCTGGGAAAAGGGAAGGAGAAGGCGCTGCTGGTGGTCCATGGACCTGCTGCTGGTCAACTGAGAGGAAAGGGGAGAAAAGGGTGGATGTCCAAGTTGAGACCCAGAGTTCAAACCCACCCTCACAAATACAAGCTGAGGAAGGAGCTTGATGAGAAGGGGGCCTGGGAAAGCAGCAGTGACAGACTTCTCCGGTTGGTGGCCCTAGAGCATGTCTGGCCTGCAAAGCAAGGCCCCATGACTTGAGGGCAGCCAGGGCTAGGAGAGGGTCTAGGCCAGAGATGGCCCAGGATGCAAGAAGATCAGCGCCATGAAGGGCATCTCCATCTCCTTGGCCACAGGGCTCTCCATACCCCTCTGGTGGCCTGTTAACTGCCTGGAGCTTGTTCCAAGCAGCCCCTGGCTGGAATTGTGCTCACTGACCCCTGTGGGGACATCTGCCTGCCTCCAGGGCCTGCACAGCCACACCAGCTAAGTATCAGATGAAGAGGCATCTTTGGTGGCTTTGCTGCCAGTCACAGGCCCATGGCCCAGGCTCAGGGCGGGGCTTGAGTGTGTTTTCCGGAGAGCTGGGTCATCCCCTTCTAGAGTAGCCAGCCGAGCCTCAATCCGCTCCAGGTCATCTGAGCCCACTTTGATTTTCACGGCCAGTAGGTGGATATAGGTCTCATAACGGATTTTCTAGGGAAAGGACAGGCAAAAGCCAAAAACATAGTCAAAAGAGATGCAACAAAATGGAGATGAGAGATCCAGCTTTAAAACACTGGTAACAATCCGCTGCTTTTATGGCACGCAGGGAGCTCTTACAATTGATAACAGGGACTAGACTACACAATTAAAAAAATAGACAGGCATACACTTAAATCTCACCTATAATTTGTTTGAGATGGCATCATCCCTCCATGTAGCCCTGAAACTCACTATGCAAACCAGACCGACCTTGAACTTACAGCAATCCTCCTGCCTCAACCTCGTGAGTACTGGGATTATAATCATTGCCTACCAAGCCCAGCTTCTCACTTAGAACTTGAAAATCCAAATAACGTCAATGATTTCTTAGATACAACATGAAAGACGTGGGTAATAAAAGCAAAAATGGGCAAATGGGACAACATTGATATTTAAAACATCTGTGCCTCGAAGGATAAAGAAATGATATCTGGAGAGATGGGGCTGGTGAGATGGCTCAGTGGTTAAGAGCACTGTCTGCTCTTCCAAAGGACCTGGGTCCAATTACCAGCACCCACATGGCTGTCTATAACCTCACAACTGTCTATAACCTCAATTCCAAGGGATCTGACACCTTCACACTAATACACATAAAATAAAATTTTAAAAAAAAGAAATTATATTTAATGAGCACAAAGCTTCCATTTGGGGAGATAGAGAAGTCTGGAGATTGGTACAATAATGTGAAAAAATGCTTGCTGAGCTACATACTTAAAAGCGATCAAGACGGCACAATTTATTATGTGTTTAAAATGTTTAAAACTTGAAGAAATGTGGTTATGCGGAGAACCTGGGTTTGGTTCATAAACACTTGAGTTATTTATAAGCTGTCCTTAACACTTACGTGGGAGACACAGCAAGGTCTAAGCACCTTGACTCTAAGATTCAGGCCTTCTTCAAGAACATAGGAACCCTTTTTCCCCAAGGTCTGCCTCCCAGATTTCATGGCCTTCCCACCCACTCTGAGCCAAGTAAGGACGAGCACTCCAATGCCAGAGCTGCAGCCAACCACCTGGTTAGGATCCCGGGCCCTGCTCTTCCTAATTGTGTCACTTTGGGCCAGTGCTCTGACTTCTCTGAGCTTTGGCTTACCTTTCTGTCAAATAGGGATGGTTATAGAAACCCTTTTACTACGTTGACATGAAGATGAACTCAGCCCATGCAAGGAAGCAGGCCTCACCCCAAGCAAGTCCACTCTAGCTTCTGTCATCTACTTTCACACTGCAGTGTAGCTGTGAAGGGCTCCTGGAGAGACCCAGGCATAGGCAAAACTCACCAACATTTGACAGACTGGGCAAGACTGACCACTGGACACTGGCTTACGCCTGCCTCAGAGAGCCAACAACAGGAAGGTTTCAAACTGGAGTCCCTGATATGCTGATGTTGATGGTGGGAAGGGGAGGGTGGGAGCTGGCCTCTTCTGGCCCCAGCTCTGACCTCTGCCATCCACCTCCCAAGACCTACCTCAAATGTGAGATAGTGTTCCTTCAGCCGGTATTCTTCTGCTTCCTTAGACTTGAGGCCTCTCTCCATTGGGTGGCACCTGTGCTCAGCCAGCTCTGCAGTCACCTGCTTCAGCTTATTCTCATGAGAACGCAGCTGTTCCTCCTGCAAAAGAGAAACCCAGGTCTGTGAGGTCTGACATTTGGGGTGTCACAGAGTTGGGCCTAACCCCATCACACTGGAAGCTGTTTTACTAAAGTGAAACTGATGCTAACCAAGATCCTCAAACTCAAAGGGTCAGGCGTAAGCTCAAGACATGAATGCTCCTTCCATCTTCCTCTTTCCTCCCCTTTCTCCCAGGGACATAAGCCCTCCTCAGTGACGAGCAGGCTCAGGAGCTAAGAGAGCTTTATATTTACATGTGGGTATACACACGGCAAAGCAGACACTACTACCACAACCCCTCCCCCACACACAGAGTTCCACGTGTGCACCAAAGCATGTTGGGTCAAGGCTCCACCTGGCCCCAGTTATCCCTGGCTCTATCCACCACATGCATTGTCTCACAACCATTCTCAGACTTGCATGACGTTTGCAGACCCATATCACACCTAAAGGGAGAAGAGACTTTGTCACTGATAGCCTGTGCGCCCACACACACGACAGTGAGGAGGCCCCTGTGAGCAACCTGCACGTGTGGATGTGCGGACACACCTGCGGTGCAGGCATACGGGTGTGCACGTGTGCACATGTGTGCTCGTGTGATGTGTGTTCATGGTGTATCTGTGTTGGTTTGTACATACACACACACACACACACACACACACACACACACACACAGGAGCTCCACACAGACACTGAATGCCCTGAAACTCTGTGCAGAGCCAAAAACCCTAGTAAAAGGAGCCAACGGCTGAAGAATAAAGTTTAAAGTTTGCCAGCCCTCTGTTCTCAAGTTCTGTTCCATTGTTCATCCTTTCCTGCCCAAAATACTCTGAAAAATCTGTAGTATTAGTGAGAAGGGATTTTCATAGAAATAAAACTGAAGTGTTTAAACATTAAAAAAAAGAAAAGAAAAGAAGAAGAAGAATGTTGTCTTGGACAGTTTTACATCAGTTTGACACAAGTCAGAGTCATCTGACAGAAGGAATCCTCCTTAAGAAAATGCCTCCAGAGCTGGGTGGTGGTGGCGCCTTTGATCCCAAGCATTTAGGCAGAGGCAGGTGAGTCACTATGAATCTGAGCCCAACCTGGTCTACAGGGTGAGTTCCAGGACAGCCAAGGCTACACAGAGAAATCCTGTCTCAAAAAGAAACCAAAAAAGAAAAAAAAAAAAAAAAAAGAAAGAAAGAAAGAAAGGGAAGGAGGGAGGGGAAGGAGGAAAGGGAGGGGAGGGAGGGAGCAGGGGAGGGAGGTGGGTGGGGAGAAAGAAAATACCTTCATAAGATCAGGTTGTAGACAGGCCAGTGAGGCATTTTCTTAATTAGTGATTGATGGTATGGACACAGCCCATGGTGGGTGGTGCCATCCCTGGCCTGGTGGTCCTGGGTTCTCTAAGAAAGCAGGCTCAGCAAGCCAATAAGCAGCACCGCTCCAGGCCTCGGCCCTGCATGAGCTCCTGCCCTCACTGCTTCTTATGATGAACTATTATGTGGAGCTGTGAATAAAATAAATACTTATCTCCCCAACTTGCTTCTAGTCATGTGTTCATCGCAACAATAGTAACTCTAAGACAAGTTGGTACCAGGACGGGGATGTTGCTGTGATGAACCTGGCCATGTTTTGGGGAGGACTGCAGAAGGACTTTGGAACCTTGTGCAAGAAAAGCCACTGGATGTTTAATGTTTGGTAAGCTGTTCTGTAGGAGCTTGGAAGATAGGAATGTTGAGGGCAGTGCAGAAGATGGAGGCCCGGCTAGCGAA
The DNA here is from genome assembly GCF_030254825.1 of Meriones unguiculatus. Classification (NCBI taxonomy): domain Eukaryota; kingdom Metazoa; phylum Chordata; class Mammalia; order Rodentia; family Muridae; genus Meriones; species Meriones unguiculatus. Next base: position 51,852,729 of record NC_083350.1, read on the forward strand.
GTTTCAGAGGGAAGTTTAAAGACTCTTTGGGGACCATTTGTTATTTTGAATTAAGATTCTGTGGTTCTGGTTAGATGGTGCTGAAGAATCCGTTGCAATTAAGAAGATACCAGAACTACTAGAGTGAAAACTTCGTTTTGCTGGAAAACTTGATGCTGGTTGGCTGGACCTGAGAAGTTAGCAGTAATTAAGAAGAGGCCAGCACCACTGAGGTGAAGTCATCTGGGAAGGGTTTCATAGAGCACACGAAAAGCTATGTTCCAGAGGGGGCCAAGAGTGTACCGTACGCTGGTAACCGACTTGGTAGCGTAAGAGTAAAACTTGGTCCTGGTTTTGAAGGCATGAAGGGGTCATGGAGAGCTGCTGAGGCTTGGCACTGTGAGAGAGAGGGCATTGGTGAGGGTACAGCCTCAGCAGCAATAAAAGCCCCAGTATTGAAAGGGTCATGAAGAAAAGTTGAGGCTTTGCACCGTGAAAAGAGCCCAGGAAAGGCTATTAGTGAAAATGCAGCCCAGTTACAGAAGTCCCCAACGTTTTGGAGAGGCCGGCACTATGGGACAACCACCAAAAACAACAGGAGTGGTAGGATGGAGCCAGCAAAAGCCTAGAAGACAAGGCGTGTGTGCTTTAGAGGGTGGGGCCAAAGAAGTGACCCAAGGCCCTCATAGGAGCCCAGGAGGTCATGCATGAATCCCAGACTTTGGGTGTTGAGTTATTTTCACTTTTGGAGTTTTGTTTTGCTTTGATTTGACTGTCACTGTTCCCTGGCTCTTCTCTCTTGAAGTAAGCAAGCATTTGATTTATTTTTTATTTTGCAGGACTCCACAGTTGAGAGACTTTGAATTTTAAAAGACTTTCAATTTTAAAAGAGATTGGCTATTTTTAAAAAGACTGAACTTTTAGCTGGACCTGGTGGCACACTCCTCTAATCCCAGTGCTCAGGGATGTACAGGCAGGCAGATCGCTGTGAGTTCAAGGCCAGCCTGGTCTATAAAGTGAGTCCAGGACAGCCAAGACTACACAGAAAGACCCTGTCTCGAAAAAGAAGAAAGAAAGAAAGAAAGAAAGAAAGAAAGAAAGAAAGAAAGAAAGAAAGAAAGAAGGAAGGAAGGAAGGAAGGAAGGAAGGAAGGAAGGAAGGAAGGAAGGAAGGAAGGAAGGAAGGAAGGAAGGAAGGAAGGAAGGAAGAAAGAAAGAAAGAAAGAAAGAAAGAAAGAAAGAAAGAAAGAAAGAAAGAAAGAAAGAAAAGCAGGCTGAGCAAGTGAGCAAGCCGTGGAGAGCAAGCCAGTCAGTAAGCAGCACCCCTCCATGGCCTATCCATCAGCTCCTTCCCCCACGTTTTTAACCTGCATGCTTTCCTGCCCTCGCTGCTTTTTATTGTAAACTGTTATATGGAGCTGTGAGTGAAATAACCCTTTCCTCCCCAAGTTGCTTTTGGTCATGGTGTTTCATCTCATCAATTATAACCCTAAGGCAAATGTCAACACTGGACTATTTCTAAAAAAGTGAAAAATAGGAACTGGAAAGATGGGTCAGTGGTTAAGAGCACTGACTTCTCTCAGAAAGGGCCTGGGTTCAATTCCCATGGTGGCTCACAGCCATCTGTGACTCCAGTTGCAGGAGATCTTACGCCCTCATCTGGCCTCTGCAGGCACCAGGCACACGCACAGTGCACAGACATTCGTACAGACAAAACACTCGTGAAATAAAAGCAAAGTCTTAAAAATGTTTTGTAAGAAAAGTAGACAATAAACACTCGTGAACACTGGGGAAAATGAAACCCTTATCCACTGTGGGCGAGACTGTAAATTAACACACTTGCTGTGGAAATTACTGTGGATGGAGGTTCATCAAAAACTAAGACTAGAGGAGGCCACGGAGATGGCCCAGTGGGTAAAGCACCTGCTGAACAAGCCTGATTCCCTGACGTAGGTCCCAGAACCGACGTGAAGGCGGAGGCAAGAACAGACTCCAGGCAGTTGTTCTCTGGCACCCACACATGCTATGCCGTGTGTGCCCCTCCCCCAACACATCATACACACACAGAATAATAAGAAAAATTTTAAGTGAAACTACCACATGCTCCAACGGTCCCACTCCTGAGAACACACCCAAAGGAATCCAAGGCAATGCCTGCACAACCACGTCTCTTGCAGTACCGTTCCCAATAGCCAAGCGACAGAGTCAGCCTGGGTGTCTATGGACAGATGAGTGGATAGAGGTCTGACGTACACACACAGCGAAGCTTTATTCATCCATAAAGAATGAGAGCACGCGTGCTGAAGAGACAGCTCAGCAGTTAAGAGCACTTACTGCTCTTCCGGAGGAACCAGGTTCAGTTCCCAGCCCCCACACCAGGTGGCTCACAACTGCCCAGTCCTCCAGTCCCAGGGACTCTGGTGTCCTCTTCTGGCCTCTGTGGGCACCTGCACACACGTGGTGCACAGAAACTCACACGAGAAATACACACATCCATAAATTTTTGAAAAATAAATATGAAACGATGTCATTTACCAGAAAATTGATGCTAAAGATCAGGTTAAGGGACTGGAGAGATGGCTCAGAGGTTAAGAGCACGGGCTGCTCTTCCAAAAGTCGTGAGTTCAGTTCCCAGCAACCACATGGTGGCTCACAACCTTCTATAATGAGATCTGGTGCCCTCTTCTGGCATGCAGGCATGCAGGCAGGCAGAACACTAAACATAACAAATTAAAAAACCTTTAAAAAAATAAAGATCTCGCTAAGCAGGGTGTGACATATACACACATGTGCACACATACACACATGGTACATATACACACGTGCACACACATGCAAAATAAATAAATCTTTAAACAATCAGACAGAGTGCTGGACAGGGGTCAGCCAAATCTCACCTGTCCCTATGACACATACTCAGATTCATGCCACAGACCCACAGTCACACCCATTCAGCCGCACTGCCATGGGCAGGGAAGCTCGCCAATGTCATCCATCACAGCACTGTCAGGCCTCTAGCGCTGTGCATGTGGGGGTCTCCATCTTCCCACCTGTGAGTGGGGGCGGGGTGGCAGAATGAGGAAGAGTGTCTCCCCCTTCCCTAGTGTCCCTCAGCCCAGGGCCACGTAACCCAGAGAAAGGGCCGAGCTAAGGCCTGCAGCCTAACCCCAGGAGCTTGTACCTGGCCAAGGCGAGTGGTACAGGAGGGCAGCAGGGGCCGACAAAACTTCTTCATGGAGCTGACGGCCGCTGGGAATGCGGGCGCTGAGAAGATGGCAGCTACCAGGTTGATCCTCAGGATCCAGGACAGCATCTCTTCCTTGCTCCTGGGGACAAAAGAGGACAGAAAAGGGCTTCTTGTGATAAGACCTCCAGCCCCCCCCACACGCGGCACCCAGTACTCAGCATGAAGTCTGGCAGAGAAGGTACTGATGCCCAGGCAAGGACAGGAAGGAGGAAGAGGGCAGGAGTGGACAGGTGGCAGAGGAGCCTGGTCAGAACTGGAGAGGGAACTGCCATGTGGACTCCCGTGAAATGAACCTGCTCCACTCTGGATTGGTGTCCCTAGATCCGGTGAACTCCAGGATCAGCTGCAATGGGCAAGCCTCTGCCTTGCCCCCACCACCTGCCCAGCCTTCCCACTCTGTCCCCAGTTCTCACAATCTAGTCTCCTTCCTGTGAAGGTTGCCTGACATGTAAAAAACTCCATCTCTGGTCACAGAGGACAGGGTAGGACAGAGCAGGAGGCCTAACGGGTCAAAGCTAGGAGTCCTCCCCACCTAACCTCTGAGTTTCTGCCAAGGAGGAGTCCCAGTCTGCGAGCCTGAGCTTCAGGACTTCAGAGGGGACCCGCAGCCCCTGAAGGCTTCTTAGACCCAGCCAAGTATCGGCTCGATGGGCCTAAGATGTGGGCAGTGGGGTGGCACCTCTACCCAGCTTCCAGGTGTCGGAGGAGACCACACAGAGCCACTGCTCTGGAAGACACGAAGCAGCTACTCATCTGTGGCAAGAGGACACGCCAAGTCTGCGGCTGACATGCACAGGCAGCTGAGGTCTCTATCCCAAGACCAGGAGAGTGGGGGTTGCAAGGCGATGCTGCGGGCCGTGCTCCTCGGGGCTGTGCTTCTATTCTACTTACGGCGCCTGGAAGAGGAAGACCCTCCAGTCTGCTGTCTTCAGCTTGAGCACGTTGGACTTCTTGCTGTAGTCAGAAGCCCTGGTGGCCAGAGCGTGATGCACACGGATGGCGTTCTTCAGGTCACCCTCCGACAGGGCCTTGTCGGGCCTGTATTCATCCTGAGCGGGGTGTGCTATGTCACTCTGGGCTACTGTTCACTGCCCGACGCACTCCGTTGTCATTTCCCTCCTTTCCTCCCTCCCCCACTCCCTCCCTCCCTGTCACTCTACTCTATATTACCTCTTCCCTCCCGGACCCCAACAAGAATTACTGCAGGGGCTTTCAGTCTGTCCCAGAGGCCTAACGCTGATGCGCTTGGCATTCAGAGTCCCTTGCCCAGAACCCTCAAAGCTGCTAAGTGAGTACAGAAAAGACTGTTCATAGAGGAAGGCCCTAGCAGCTGAGCCCAGTGTCGCACACCTGTGATCTCAGCACTCAAGAAGACAAAGGAAGGCGGTTCTCTGTGATTCCGAGGCCAGCCTGGTCTACAAAGCTAATCCAGGACAGCCAAGGCTACACAGAGAAACCCTGTTAGAAAAAAAGGAGAAGAGGAAGAGGAGGAGGAAGAAGAAGAGGAAGAAGAGAAAGAAGAGGAAGAGGAAGAAAAGAAAGAAGAGGAAGAGGAAGAAAAGGAAGAAGGAGGAGGAGGAGGAGGAGAAGAAGAAGAGGAAGAAGAGAAAGAAGAGGAAGAGGAAGAAAAGGAAGAAGGAGGAGGAGGAGGAGGAGGAGAAGAAGAAGAGGAAGAAGAGAAAGAAGAGGAAGAGGAAGAAAAGGAAGAAGGAGGAGGAGGAGGAGGAGGAGGAGGAGGAGGAGGAGGAGGAGGAGGAGGAGGAGGAGGAGAAGAAGAAGAAGAAGAAGAAGAAGAAGAAGAAGAAGAAGAAGAAGAAGAAGAAGAAGAAGAAGAAGAAGAAGAAGGCCCTAGGTCCTCTAGCTCCTCTCCCAGTCCCAGTCCTGGCCAGAAGACCTTGAATTGAGTACCACAGGCAGCAGCTAGAAGAGACTGAGTGTGCCCTTTGTACCTAACAGCTCTAAAGCAGCCTCCCTCTCACCTTCTGCAGGTACAGGATGGTCCCTTTGAGCACCGCATAGAATTTCTTCCAGCCACGCCTCCCTCGGGGCGCTGAGGAGAGGGCACAGGCAGTGTGGCTGCAAACTTCTGCTTTGGTAATTCCTACCCTGCCATCCCCTGAAAGTCCATGTATATGTGCCTCCCCAGAGGAATGGCCAAGGGTGGGTCCCCCCTACACCAGCACCCCTCCCAGGCCCCTTCCCCAGCCTGACACCCACTCCTCTTGCCATCCATGTCAGCGTGAGTCTTCCGGGTCAGCACGCCATGCTTGTAGGTGGTAGCGCTGAGAGCCTGCGGGACATCCAGGAATGGATTGCCACCATCCAAGATCCGAGTCACCTTCTTTGTGCCTGTCCCAAACTTGTCATCCACCAGCTCAGACAGGGACTTCCTCAGCTCATCCTCATCACTAGGAAGGTACCAAGCCTGAGAGCCTCCTCCAGAGACACCTTGCCTCCAAGCCCACCCCTTGCCACAGACTTCCCCACCAGCCACCACCACCCCAGCCGCCTGGCATCAAGGTTAGAGACAAAAGATTCCAGAACACAGCTCCAGGGCTCTGATCCCTCCCTATCATCTTCAGTTCTGACCTCTGACCTCTGATCTTTGACTCGGGGGTCTCTAAACTAATCTTCACCTTTACGACAGAGTTGGATTCTTTCTTGTCTTCAGGTCTCTTTCCCCAGTATCCCTTCTCTCCAGCACAGGGAGCATGAGGAACGCTAACCCTCTGTGGACTGCAGCTATTGCACAGGCTGTACAGATATGCTGGGAACAGCAGAGCAAAGGGCCAAGGCCCCGGAGGAAGGAGCCCTGGCAGAAGAGGGCCAGCTCTTCCCAGCAGGATTAGAGTCCCTGAGCTGTAGGCCTCCACACACACCCAAAGGCACAGCCTTTCCTGGGGAGCTCAGCTATGGGGCTCCCCCATCCCGAGAGCCTCTCGCCGCCTCCCCAACCAGCAGCATCTCCACCCCTCTTTGCAGCTGGCTGTGCACAGCCTTCGTAGGCAAAGAAGTTGGAGCATTGGTTCCCTCCCCACTGCCAAAAGCAGCCGCCACCCGAACGTCTTCACACAGCTAGTGTCAAAGGGGACCTATGCCTCCTGCCCACCATCGGTTGGGAACCCGGCAATATCCTCAGTACAGAGAAACCAGTCACGGGCACTCCTGGAACTAAGTTCAATGTAAGTATCAAGTCAGAAAATGACCCCCTGACGGTGTTGGCCTGCTGGGTAGGTATTGTCGGGGGCCTGGGCTAGGGTGAATCAGCACCATGGAGAGTGGTCTGCACGCCCAGCCACTCCCTCTCCTGGTAACCAGGCTCAGACCCGCACCCTTCATCGCTACTCACATGGCCCATTCCAGCTTTTCATTCTTGATGGAGTTGTAAAGCGTCTGAATGAGGGCGGAGAAAAGGGAGGGAGAAAGGAGTTCAGGTAGAGTCAGAGAAATCCCCATGTCTCTCCAGCGGCGTGGCCATGGTGAGGGAGCACCTTTGCAGTTAATGGGTAAAGTGGGTGCTTGGTTCATACTTGCTGGATGTCATTTGATGAAAAACTGAGTGGGTGGGTGGGTGTATGGATGGGTGGAGTTTATTATGCACTCATTACTGTGTGTCCAGCCAGAGGTTGTAAGCTTCCCAAGGTCAATAATGTCTATCTTGCTCACCACGGAAGCCTCAATACAAAATTTAGAATGTCACAGGGTGGGTGGATGGATGGCGGGATGGATGAGCGGTTGGTATGTGAAAGAGGGTTCGGAGGGCTGGAGATGTAGCCCATTTGGCAGAGTGCTTACCTCGTGTGCATGAAGCTGTGGATTTGATCCCAGAACCGCCTAAAACCAGCCTGGTGGCTCATGCCTGTAATCCCAGCCACAGAGTGAGCTGAAGGCCATCCTGAGCTACATGAGACCTTGTGTCAAGGGGGATGAGGAGTAGTGTTTGGGGTACAGGAATGTGTGAGGGGTGAATAAGTGGGTACATGGGTAGGTACGCAGTTGTGTGGCTGGTGAATGGGTGTGTCCACGCATGAGAAAAATGTGTGGGTGGGTGGAGAAGTAGGTAAAGGATGGATAGAGAGAAAAAAGTGAATGGGTGGATAATGATTTTATATTCTTTGTTTTGTTTTGCTGGGGTTTCCCTGTGTAACTATGACTTTCCTGGATCTCTCTCTCTCTCTCTCTCTCTCTCTCTCTCTCTCTCTCCTCTCTCTCCAAGGCTGGCCTTGAACTCAGACTCTATAGAGCTAGTTCCAGAACTCAGAGATCGACCTGCCTCTGCTTCTCAAGTGCCAGGATTAAAGGCGCGCACCACCAGGCCAAGTTCTCAGCAGGGACTTCTTGATGGTGAAGCAGATAATTACAACAAAAAGTGAGGTAGCGACAATGTTCTCTTTTTAGTTTCCATAACTGACACATAATAATTATACAGATCTTCCTCTAGCTTCACCATTCAACTCCCCTCCTAGAACCATAAGGCTATTAAAAGACTATCTAAAAATGAACTCACCACCTATACGTAACCCTAAAATAAATCTCTTCTTATTTACCTGAGGCCAAAGCTTCGCCCTAGGCTTCATCCTCAAAGGAAAACTAATCTCTTTCGTTGCTGGTGATGAAGGAGTGGGCCTTTCCCTGTGGTTATGGTGGTGGTGGTGGTGGTGGTGGTGGTGGTGGTGGTGGTGGTGGTGAAGGTGGAGGAGGTGGTGGTGGGAGTGATGGACGTGGTGGTGGTCACCGGTGGCAGCCATAACAACTGGTGACAGTGACAGTTATTGCCGAGACAGAAGTCGTGGTGATTGGAGCATTAAAACCAAAGGGCTTAGAGCCTCACTGTCTGTCTATCTCTCTTGGAGAATACTGAACAGTCAAGTGAGGAACTTGGCAGCCTCCGGCTCTGTCCCAAAGCGATGGGGCCCTGTTGCAAGTGTTATGGGCCTAAAACATCACGTTTAGTGGGGCAAGATTTCACTCCGTACCTGTGGGGCAGGGCATGGGCTGTGGGGACCGTTAGCAGATAATACCTTCAAAAGGTCTTTGGCAAAGTCTTGACCATCGTTCAGCTGGTCCAAGTTGGCAATGAATTGTTGGCAGGACATCTTCTTGCCAATGTTCTGTCATGGAGAAATGGTTCTGCCTGAGAGTAGGGAAGAAGGCTGGGGTGGTCCACACGCCCTGCCCTGCCCTGCCCAGACAGAGAGGACGAGGCAGTGCTGAGGCCGAAAACAAGTCAAAGTGCCTGGATACTCCTTCATCTCCAAGAATTTGCAAATCTTTTTTTTTTTTTTTAACCCAAATTCTATTTGGTCCACAAGCAACATGAAAGGTTCTCTTCAAACTCAGGGAAGGAGCCAGGTTAGGGGAAGCATTGCAATGGCTGAGCCTGCCAGGAGCCTGCTCTGCTCTGGGCACTGACCTTGACGTGCATTATCATATCTCCTTGCCACAAGGTAAGAGATCTGAAGGGTGAGCGCATGAAGCAATGTGGGAAGGGAGCGCAGGGGCCCAGCCTGTCTGACATCAGAGCCCATGCTCTCATCCACCTTTCCGTGGTTATCTCTCCAAAAGCTCATGAGCAGCAGCACTTGAACCCAGGCCTCTTGGCTCTTATATTCCACCATAGTCGCCTTACCCTCTCACCTGCACAGAGTTGGGCAGGAAGACCTCCCAGAGATAGGTCAAGTAAGGGGAAATTCGGTTTTATGGACCAAATATCAAACCCCAACAGCACACAAGAACGATTCATACTGAGTTGGGTTGACAAAAAGAAAAACTGCTTAGGTTCTCACTGCCACGAGCAAAGCGCTGGGGATGGAGGGCTGTGCCCCAAATTGTGTCTTTTGTTAACCACTCACTAGTAGAAGGGCTCAAACCTTCCAAGCCGATCACCTGGCATTCACGCTTTGAGGGTCTCCTTGGAAGAGCCCCGCTGGAGGAGGCCCTAGGTGGCCCTCCACCTACGGGAGGTTTTGTGAGTTGAGGTTTGCTCGTACCTTGCTGTGGAATGTTAGCACCCCACGACATGGGAGTATGTATTTCCTAAAATAAATAACAGAATATTATGGCCCAGCCAATTAACTGCAGCACTCCAGAGCTTTGAACGTGTTTATGTGTGCTGGGAGTCTCCAAGGACCGAGCTCCATGTGCGCTGCCCCGGACTTGGTGTTGGCATTACTTTAACAAAAGAGCCTTTGCTGATGTCATCTGGGACATCCAGATACCGCAGATAGCATGTGGAAAGTGCTGCTGCAAGACAAGGGTTGTTTGTTTGCTCGCTTGCTTGGTATTGGGGCTCACCACACAGCCTAGGCTGGCCCAAACTTGAGATCCTCCTGCCTCGGCCTTCTAAACGTTGGGATTATAAATGTGCTGGTTAGTTTTCTGTCAGCTTGACAGAAACTAGAGTTGAGGACCTCCCCATCTCCAAAATAAAATAAAAGAAGGGAAAAGAGAAAGAAAGCAGGCTGAACAAGCCAATGAAACATTCTCCCATGGCTTCTGCTTCAACTCCGCTTCAAGTTCCTGCCTTGAGCTCCTGCCTTAGCCTCCCCTGATGACAAACTATGGCCCAAGTAAACCCCTTCCTCCCCGGAATGTTTTTGGTTATGGTCTTTATCACAGCACTAGAAACCGAATTAGAATGGTAAGTATACATTCCACTGTACCCAAACAAGGAAGGGTTAATATATAGCTGATTAAAAATATTTAACTTCTTCCACAGGTTTAATAAGAAAAACTTCTATGTGTGTCTGGATGTGTTTGTTTGTTTGTTTATTTTAGTTTTATGTATAAATTTCCTGTATTCAGACATAAGCATATAGCCATACCATGAGCATTTGTGATAAAAGAACACAAAGACATAAGGAAACACTGTCGCTGAGGCCCATGCACACTGAACATTCTCAGCCACTAAGAGTACAAAGTCAAAAAACGGCTAAGTAATGGATAGAGATGCAGCTCAGCTGGTGGAGTGCCTGCCTAGTTAGTATGTGTTAGAGCCTTAACTTTGATCCGTAGCACCACCTAAACTGGGCATGGCAGTATATACCTATAATCCCAGCACGTGAGAAGTGGAGGCAGGAGGATCAGAAGTAAATGGGTATCCTCAGTGTTACAGTAAATTTGAGGCTAGCCTAGGCTACAAAGACTCTGTCTCAAAGTAGAAATAATAATCTTAACAATGGCATATCCTTGAGGTTAAGAGCACTTACTGCTCTTCCAGACGACCTGAATTTAGTTCCAGCGCCACAACCTTTTGTAATTCCAGCATCGGGGACTGATGCCCACCCTCTTCTGGCTTTCACAGGCATGTACATGCGGCACACATGCACAAAGGAACATACACATACACCTAAATAAAAATGAGTGGGAATGGGGCTAAAGAGATGACTCAGTGGTGAAAAGCTCTAGCTGCTCCTTTAGAGGACTCAGGTTCAATTCCTAGCGCCTACATGGCAGCTCACAACTGTCTGTAACTCCTATTCCAGGGGATCCAAAACCCACACACAGTCATGCATGCTGTCAGAAGACCAATGTACATAAAAATTTTTACATACATTACAAAAAAAATTAGTGGGAAAAAAGCTTTGGCTGAAATATTAATGAAACACCTGTATGAAGGCACTAGAGAAATACAAGCAGACTTCAAGGCTAAGTTTCTGCCAATCAAGGAATGTAGAGAGAGCCTTATGCTGGGAAACTTTCCTTGTGGAAGCATGGCGCAATGGCTGAAGAACCAAGTGACCCTATTGAACTCAAGAACAAAAACTGGACTTCAGACCAAGGGCAAGGGACCCTGCTCCAGCCCTATGTCAACATGAAATTGAAACAAAGAAGAGAAATGAATTCTTTAGTCATTAGAAAATTATTCCAGGGCTGGAGAGATGGCTCACTGGTTGCTCTTCCAGAGGTCCTGAGTTCAATTCCCAGCAACTACATGATGGCTCACAATCATCTATAATGAGATCTGGTGCCCTCTTCTGGCCTGCAGGTATACATGCAGGCAGAATACTGTATACATAATAAATAAATAAATAAATCTTAAAAAATAAAAAGAAAGAAAAAAAATTATTCCAGATGAAAGCATAAAGAAGCAGAAAGCATGAAGAAACAGGAAGTGTGGAAAATAGGAAGCATGGAGAGATTTGAAGTTTGGGGAAACAGGAAGTGTGGAAAGCAGGGAATATGAGGAATCAGGAAGGATGAAGACATAGGTTGCATGGGGAAAAGAACGCATAGGGAAGCAGGAAGCATGGAAAAGTGGAAAGCTGGGAAACAGGAAAGTGACAGAAAGCAGGAAGCTTGGAGAAGTGAAAAGCTGGAAGAAGAGGGAAGTGAGGGGAAGCAGGAAGCATGGAGAAGCAGGAAATATGAAGAAGACAGGAAGTTGAGAGAGCTTAGCTGTCTTTAGGTGGCACATGGCCCTAGAAGTGATAAAAAACACTTTTAACAAGTCAGAAATGTACATCATGAACTGAAAAAGAATTCTGAGGACTAGGGATGTAGCTCAGTGGTAGAGCACTTGCTTAGCATGTGCAAGGCCCTGGGTTCAACCCCATCACCGCAAAAGAAAAACTTCGGAAAGGATACACAACTAAGAAGGTAGCAAAGAAGAAAAACATAAGTTGAAAAAGCACCTAAACCATCCAAAAGTAGACAAGAAAGGAAGGTAAAAGAAAGAACAGATGAATGAAACAGAAAAGAAAATGTAGCACTCGGGAGGCAGAGGCAGGGGAATTTCTGTCAGTCCAAGGTCAGCCTGATCTATAGAGCTAGTTCCAGGACAGCCAGGGCTACATAGAGAAACCCTGTCTCAAAAACAGAAAGAAAGAAAGAAAGAAAGAAAGAAAGAAAGAAAGAAAGAAAGAAAGAAAGAAAGAAAGAAAGAAAGAAAGAAGGAAGGAAGGAAGGAAGGAAGGAAGGAAGGAAGGAAGGAAGGAAGGAAGGAAGGAAGGAAGGAAGGAAGGAAGGAAGGGAAAGAAAGAAAAGAAGGAAGGAGTAACGTGGCTTGTTTATTTATTGACTTATTGCTTTGTTTTGCTTTGAAAAAGGGACTTAATCTGTATCCCAGGATGGCCTCAAATTCTGAGCGGTTCTCCTGCCTCAGCTTCCTGCATGCTAGAATTAAAGGCATAAACCAAAACACCAAGGTTAACTTGGTATATTTGTTTGTTTGTTTTAAAGATTTATTTATTTATTATGTATACATTATTCTGCCTGCATGTGTGCCTGCATGCCAAAAGAAAGTGCCAGATCTCATTATAGATGGCTGTGAGCCACCATGCGGTTGCTGGGAATTGAACTCAGGACCTTCAGAAGAGCAGCCAGTTCTCTTAACGTCTGGGCCATCTCTTCAGCCCTAACTTGGTATATTTAAATTAAAACAAGCCATAATTCACTAAATGGACAAATTAAAAAGAAGTTAACAGAGCTAATATTTGCAAGGTATATGGTGCAGGAGTCATACCCTCAGTACGAATGAATAGACATCTTGGAAGCCAAAAGTTAGGAAAGGATATACCATACAACAAACATAACGTCTCCAGGACAGATCCACGAATGTCTGTAAGGCAGATCTGAAGACAGCACGCATTAAAAGAGAAAGAGAGTGGTGTTTTCATTGTGATGAAAGCATCATACCAGCAGAAAACATAATCATCCTAAATCTGTGTATGCTACATAGCATATAGGACACAAAACTTGATAGATCCAAAAAATGACACATTCACAGTTTTGGTTGCAGATCTTAATACTACCTGTCAGGTCCCAAAAAAAACTGGGACAAGAATCACTCAGGCCCTGTGGCTCCTCTCAGGGCTTCTCACTTTGTCCCCTACCCTAAACCTCTCCAGCCCAGGGACTGGGCCTCCCTTCCCCAGCTCCTCTCCTGCATAATCCAGCCATTTTGGCAGCATGCTCTCTTGGTCCTCCTTGCTTGGCTCCTGGCTGGCTCCATCTTGGCCTGTGGTCCACAGCTCTTCTCTTGGATGTTTGCCCTCTCTCCTCTTCTCTCTCTTCTCTTCTCTCACTCTCTCCCACCCCAGCTCTCTCTTCTCATGGCCAGGTGCAGTCTGAACCCTTCAGGTGCCTCTGGCTGAACACTCCCTCATATCAACTATAAAACCCTTCTCCTCAGCCATATCTTGGAGCAGTCGTGTCCTCATTTTTACTCACTACTGACTCATAAAAAGACCAAGTAGACAAAAATAAATAAATAGGCAATAATACTAAGGCAGTTAGATAACCTGGATGAAGTAGGCTCTTGGGAGCATATACCATCAAAACTGACTCGAGAACAAATACAAAAGCTGAACAGTCTTATAACCAGTACAAGAAGCAGATCAGGAATCAGAAACTGCACAAGAAAGCCAAAAACCGAATAACTTCACTGATGAGGTGTAAAGAATGTTTAAAGAAAAAAAAACAAAAAACTAGACAATCCTTTCAAAATATTTATCCCCAAAACACAAGGAAAGAATACTTCCTAATTCACTCAGACCAGTGCCCGGCAGAAAGAAAGAAAACAACAGATTAGTAATTCTTTAGGGACAAAGGTGCAAAAACCCTCAACAAAATACTGACAAACCATCCATCAGCATCTTAAAAGGACTAAAACAGGTCCTAGGAGATGGCCCAGTAGGTGAAGACATTTTACCACCGAGCTTGCCACCGAACCTGATGACCTCAGTTGGCATCCTAAGACCCACGTGATGGAAGGAGAGAACTGACTCCTGCAAGCTGACCTCTACATATGCATTTATGTGCCCACCATCCCCTCCCCAAACAAATGAATGGACAATTACTCAACAAGCTGGGAAGAGAACTGACCATCTTTAAATGACGGACAGTGTTTACGAAAAGCCCACAGCTGACACTCAGCGGTGAAAGACTGGAAGCTTCTCCCATAAGATCAGAAACATTTCTATACAATATTGTCGTAGGAGTCCTAGCTAGGTGGGCATGGTGGCACCCCTGCACTTCAGAGGCGGAAGCAGAAATATTTCTATGAGTTCAAAGTTAGCAGGCTCTACATAGTGAGTTCCAGGACAGCCGGAGTTATGTAGAAAGTCCCTGTCTCAAAAATCCAAATTAAAAAGGATTTAACCTCAGTTGCAGATGCTCTGATTTTATAAGCAGAAAATGCTAAAGATATTTTTAAAAAAGCATTAAAACGAATGAACACATTTATTGATGTTGCAAAATATAAGATCAGTGTTTAAAAATCAGTGTATTTCTTTTCTCAAGATTGTTTTAGATGTTGTCTGTGTTAGACCAGGTATGGTAGTCCAGACCTTCAATTCCAGCACTGGGAATGTAGAGGCAGACAATTCTCAATGATTCTGAGGCCGGTCTAGTTCTAGGCTAACCAAGGCTACATGGTGAGACCCTGCCTCAAAAATTAAAAAAAAAAACAAAAAAACACAAGTGTATACGTTTTATTTTTTGAGAATTTCATACATCAAGCCCCGCCCCACCCATGGCAGGCTTTGGCTGCCTCCCTGGCCCAAGCTGTATTTGTGTAGGCTGGCTGTGAACAATCAGAACATGAAACAGCATCAATAAGAATAAAATGAGGAAGCTGGGGAAATGGCTCAGTGGGTAATGTACTTGTCACACAAGCATGAATTCAATCCCCAGCACCCACCTGAAAGCCAGCATGGCAGTGTTCATTTATAACCCTAACACTAGGGAGACAGAGACAGGATTCCTGAGGCTTGCTGGCTAGCCTGTCTGAATCAGTGAGCTCCAAATTCAGCGAGAGATACTGTCTCAAAACATAAAATGGAAAGTGGCTGAAGAATAGCATCCAATGCGCAAACACACACAAGTGAATAAAATAAACTTGCTCCTAGAATTCCAGCACAAGGAAGGCGGAGGCTTTCCTGTGGAAAGATCACGAGTTCAAGACCATCTCAGGCTACACCTTGAGTTCCAAACCAGCCTGGGATACATTAGATCCTGTCTCAATAATAAAAATAATAATAATAACAAACGCTTAACAATAAACTTAAGGAATCCTGGGGTGGGGGTGGGGGGCTCATGCCTGTAATTCCAGCACCCAGGAAGCTAAGGCAGGAGACCCATGGTGAGTCTGAGATACTCTGTCTGAGCTACATAGTGAGTGCCAGGCTCTGAGCTACAGCATGAGACCCTGGTTCAAAAAGAAAAAAGAAAGAAATGCAAACAAGAAGCTGAAAGAGTCGTACACTCAAAACTACAGAAGGGTTCTAAAATGAATTAAGAAGGTATAAACCCACTGGAAGATGTCCTTTGTTCATGGATTAGGAAGATTTAGCATTGCTAAAATAGTAATTCTCCCCAACCGACCTGAATCTCCAAGGTAATCTCCATCAAAAATCTCTATCCCAACTCCACTTCTTCAGAAATGCAAAGGCAGATCTGACATTTGTAAGAACTTGCAACAATCTTGAGCAAACTGTCTGACTGAGAACTTACTAGCAAGCCACAGTAGAACACACCGGGCCCTCACGTGAGACCAGAGCCACAAAGGAATGGAAGCAAATTAAATGTCAGGAAGTAAACCCATAACATCTGTCTGCAATAAGGTTTCATATATCCCAGGCTGGCTTCAAACTCACTATATAGACAGGGGTGGCCTTGAACTCCTGACCCTCCTGCCTCTACCTCCCAAGTGTTGGGATCATAGGTGTATGTGACCACACCTGATTTTGTGTAATACCGGTCATGGAACCGAGGGCCTCATGAATACCAGGCATGTATTCTACCAGCTGAGCTTTCTAGCCTCAAACCTGTAATTTACAATTGATCAATTTGTTGCTGCTGCCGACGTCTGAGGTGGGATCTATTATAATGCAGGTAGCATCAAACTTGATCTGTGCCTGCCTCAACCTGTTGAGTGTTTCGGACTGGAACCTAACACCACCCTTACCAATCGCCTAGGTCTTAACGAGTCTACCAAGACTGCTGAATGGGAGAACAATCTTCTGCATAAACAATGCTGGGAGCAGATGCCCAAATGCAAATGACTGAGGTCAAATCTGTGCCTCCCGCTGTATTGCATTACTCAGAATGGAACTAAAGCCTCAGCTGGGCCTCAGTGGACAAGCACTTGCCCAGCACACCTGAGGCCCTGAGTTCAATCCTCAGTGCTAAAGAAAACAAAAGGAAAAAAAGAAAAAACTCAAAACTAGCTTGAGGAACTAAAACACTAAGAAGAAAACAGGGGCAAACCTTCATGGCCTTGGATCTGCTAACAGTTTCCCTTATGCTTGTGTGTCTGATTGTTTGATGGATAAAGGGTCTCACTGTGTAACCCTAGCTGACTGAGAACTCAATCTGTAGAACCACGCTGATGTCAAACTCCTAGCGATCCACCTGCCTCTGACCCCTGGGTGCTGAGCTGGAAGGCATGTGCCACCACAACACTGGTAACTGTTTTGGATTTATGGTGCCCAACGCACAAAGAAAGAAAGCAGGGCTGGGGAGAGAGGACCGTTGACAATTCACTGGCTGTGCAAGCATGAAGACCTGTGTTCAATCCCCAGCACCCATGTGAAAAGTCTGGTATAATGGTGCATGCTTGTAACATCCTCCCTCCCCCCCCCAAGAAGGAATTTCCTGCACTCGCTGGCCAGCCATCTTCAGGTACCCAGCGAGCCCAGGTTCCAGAAAGACTCTGACCTTAAAGAAATTGTCTTTTAAAAGCCAGTCTATGGTGGCTCCAGAGAACTCACCCTCCAGTTTGACCTCTGGCCTCCTCCACACATATGCACACACAGGTACACTCAAACATACCTACATGCATGCATTCATGTACACATAGGTACACACCGAGGAAAAAAAGATAAATTTGGATGTCATTCAAATTTTAAAAACTGTTCTACATCACAAGACCCTATCAAAAGAGAGAAAAGGAGGATGGATTAACAGCCAATAGGAGGAGAGAAAACATCTGCAGGTCTAGCGTCCTGAGTGCAAAAAGCCAGCAGAAGGCAACAACAAAAACAATCATTCGAATTGGACAAAGGAGCCAGGCCTAGCGGTGCATGCCTGTCTTGTGGCACTTTAAAAGGTTGAGTCAAGAGAGCTGTGAGCTCATGTCCAGCCTGTACTACACAGTACGAGCATGAATAAAATAAAGTGGACAAAGGACCTGGACAGACATTCCAAAGAACACACACGATTAGCCAACATGGGAAGCAACTCAGGATTGTAGTCATGGAGAAAGGTGAATCAAAACCACAGCAAGGCTGGCAGCTCCGAAACAGAGCACTCGCCCTGCATTCATCAGAGCCTGCGGCCAGTCCCCGGCACCAAACACCAAACCGAGAAACTGAAGTAGTGTTTCACAGCCTCTGAGATGCCGGCATTATTCCCAAAGTCGTAAGAAAGGTCGATAAGGGGCCTGGAGAGACGGCTCAGAGGTTAAGAGCACTGGCTGTTCTTCCCAAAGTCGTGAGTTCAATTCCTGGCAACTACATAGTGGCTCACAACCATCTGTAATGAGATCTGGTGCCCTCTTCTGGCCTGCTGGCGTACATGCAGGCAGAAAGCTGTATACATAACAAATAAATAAATCTTAAAAAGAAAAAAGAAAGGTTGATACTGTTGCCAATTGCAACCCTTATTTACTGCTAGGGGAATAGGAAATATTTAGCCAATGTGTCAGACATTTAAATGTGAAAGTATATAATTCAACAAGCCTACCCTGATCAAAATGAAAAAATAAGGACCCACAAGATAACTCAGCAGGTAAAGGCACTTGCTACCAGACCGCTGATCTTGGTTTAACCCCTGGGAGACCCACATAGAAGAAGAGGAGAACCCACTCCTGAAAGTTGACCTCTGATCTCCACATGGTACACACACATACACGCACGAGTGCAGACAAATAAATGGTTTTTTGAAATAATTTAAAAATAATCGAGGTTAGGTATGGTAGCACATACCCCTAATCCCAGCACTTGGGAGGCAGAGGCAGGCAGTTTATACCTCCTTAAATTTGAGTTCAGCCTGGTCTACACAGAGTCTGATCCGAGCCTGATCTACATAGCAAGTTCCAGGCCAGCCAGGGCAACATAATGAGACCTTGTCTCAAGAAAGAAAGAAAGAAAGAAAGAAAGAAAGAAAGAAAGAAGGAAGGAAGGAAGGAAGGAAGGAAGGAAGGAAGGAAGGAAGGAAGGAAGGAAGGAAGGAAGGAAGAAAGAAAGATTGAGAACAGGTTTACAAACCAAAACTTACACACAAATTTTCATGATTCCACATGCATGTCCACACATGTCTTACGTGGCATATACGTGCAATGAAACATTGTTCATCCCCAAACAAGAATAAAGTACTGACACATGCTACAACATGAACGACCCTTGAAAGCATCACGTCAAGCAAAATGAGCTGCACACAGAAGGTCGGAAGTTGCATGATTCCACCCACATGAAGTCTCTACCACAGACAGACCCATACAGGTGGGAAGCGTACCGGCATCGCCAGGGACTGGGGAGGGGTGTGACTGCTGGAGGGCTTGAGGCTATTTGGAGGGTGATGAAAATATCCCGGATTGAGACAGGAGCGCTGGGTACACACCCCTGGGAATGCACTCAGAGCCACTGCACCCCCTGTTTGTGAGGGGTCGAAACAGCCAAGGCTTGCTACTGTATTTTACCGAAGTGAAATTCATCAGCGAGAATTTCCACAACATAGAATGCCTGGCCCTGTTGGCATATGAGGACATTACGGTCACTAGAGAACACGCGGTAAGTCCACTAACACCCTTCACTGGAGTTTACCACTCTCTAAGCCAAAAAGCAAGGCTCACCAAGGTACAAAGAAAAGACACACCAGTGCCTTAAATTAAGTATTGATAGACAGCCAGACAAAAAGGCATGTACAGGGACTGGGGACCCAGCCCAAGAAGACATATGGCTAGAACCCTGCGCGCCCAGTGTCTCCTCCCCATTCCATTTTCATCAGCAGGACCTTCCTCGGGTCCTGGGCCCTGGGCCCCATTTCTCACAGCCTCTGTCCCCTAGCAGGAAAAAGCCACAGCTAGTCTGACCACAGCCGCATCTCAGCTGTGACCCTGGCTTCCTCAGGCCAGGGCAACCACCTCCCTAAGCCCACATCCTTGTCCGGGGTAGAGGCTGGCTGCCGTCAGGTGCCGCCCAGCCTGCTGCCCAGAGGGTAACACCTGACCATCAGTTCTGACCCAGGGCAACCAGCCTTGTTCTGAAAGTCTGGCATGGCACTGAGCCAAGAACAATCGTAACCCGTTTTTACGGCTCACCTGGAAGAAAGCCTCAAAGACCAGGAATCAAAACCCTGCCCCACCCCAACCCCCGGGATGGCTCAGCTTGTACCCTCTCAGAACCCATTACCCTTCCCCTCTGCCTCCCCTTCATCCCAGAGTCCAGACACATCTACAGGAAGCCTTCCTGCCTCCCATTCCTCTGACTCGGCCTCCCTCTCCGACCAGAACTCTGTGGGGGCAGCAGCAGGGACCCCACTCTTGAGCCCCGCTCCTTACTGTCTGACAATAAGGAAAAGAAGCCGTAGCAGCAGAGCTGAGCCCTCTAACAAGCTGGGTTATGGCAACCAACAGGCTTTTGGCAGAGCTCCCTGGGCCGTCTGCATTAAGAAGTCACAGACAAGGGGCTGGAGAGAAGCTCCGAGCTTAAGAGAACAAGCTGCTCTTCCAAAGAACCTGGTTCAAGTCCCAGCACATGGTGGCTCCCAACTGTCTGTAACTCCAGCTCCAGGGAAACCAACACGCTCACGCTCATACATACATGCAGGCAAAACATCAACGCACATAAAATTGAATAAATAATCCAATGCACATAAAATTAAATATAATCATTAAAAAAAAAAAAAAGGACTCACAGACAGGAGTTAGCAGATGGGAAATAGAGGTTTAGTGAGTTAAAAGATTTGTTCCAGGCCATACAGTTGTGCTGTGGGCAAACACAGAGAGCCCTAACCCAGGTCCCTCTCCACTGCTTCAAGGGAGCCACTCACTGTATTTGACAGTGTCAAGGCCCCATCTAACTACCCTCCTCAGCTGAGGGGCCAGACCAGCTACAGCCCACCATGCTGGAAGGTTTTTCTACTGTGTGAGCACAGCACACAGGAGTTAGTTGTCACTGGCTGACTCCCTCTGACCTCAGCCCTCCCCTGGCCAGTGCCCACATGTGCCCACAAGCCCAGCCCTAGCTGCTCCTCCCCTGCCTTGTCCACTCTAGCCACCACCAGCTCAAGGCCATACCCATGGGTTGTCCTGCACTCCAGTTTTAAGATTAGCACTGCTGGGCTGGAGAGATGGCTCAGAGGCTAAGAGTCCTGACTGCTCTTCCAGAGGTCCTGAGTTCAATTTCCAGCAACCCCACACGGTGGCTCACAACCATCTATCATGAGATCTGGTGCCCTCTTCTGGTGGGCAGGTGTACATACAGACAGAACATTGTATAATAAGCGAACAAATAAATCTTTTAAAAAACAAAGATTAGCAAAGTTGTGGGGTGTTCTTATCACGAACATGTGGAGGTGCTATTCTTGTCAGGCTCAGGCCCCCACACGTGCTGTGGCCTGCTGCTGCCACTCCCTGCCCTCCCAAAGACACCGGAGGAAATCATCACTGCCTCAATAAGATGCAGAACCCTCAGACTCAAAGAGGGGGACTGACTTGCCCAGGATCACACAGACTAAGAGGTAAAGCTTGTCTATCCCGTATTTTTCTTACACCCCAGATCTCCTGGGCTTTTCTGGTTTCCTCCAGGACCAGACATACTGACCTGTCACCACTGAACTAAAACATACCCAGTTCCCAGGAGGGGCTCTGAACGGCCCCGAGTGAGTGATGGCCAACAGCAGTTGAGCGGGGCAGATGGTGTGATAGGACATAGGGTGAATGGAGGCAGGTCTGGGCACACAGCATGCACACTCTAACAGCATCACTTACCACCTGAGGAAGGCAGGGCGGGAGAGCCCAGAGCAGTGGCCAACAGAGAAAGGAAGAAGGAATTAGTAAGCGGGAGGTCTGGAGGCAGCCTGGGGCCGGGGCTAACCCACACCTGTTCTTCCACTCGCTGGCCTGACAGGAGGGAAGGGGTGAGGAGAGGCCCCCTGAGCTGTCAGGCGCATGGCCTCTCAGGAAGGCCACATCTGGGCTTTCAAAGGAGATATGGAAGAGAAGATAGCCTTTTGGTAGAGCAAGGCACGGAGTCTACCACAGATCAGGCTGTGATCCCGTCCTGGCGGCACCTCTATCTGCCCTGTCTTAAATTCCCGTGTGCCTCAGCTGGGAGGTGGTGACACAGATCTGCAATCCCAGCGCTGGGAAGGCGGAGGCAGCTGGATTTCTGAGCTCAAGGCCAGTCAGATTTACAGAGTGAGTTCCAGGACAGCTAAGGTTACACAGAGTAACCCTGTGTGTGTCGGGGAGGGGGGGTTCCCATGTGCCTCAGCTGCTCTCACCGCTCTTCTTAGGAGCCAGAACTGAGGCAGAGGCAATGGATAAAACCAGGACAGGGTCAAATTTAGAAGCAAGGACGCCCACTGCCCACATCTGCTAAAAACTGACCCTGATCAAGAGTTTCAGCAAGAGGGATGGCTGGCTACAGGGTGGTCCCTCAATAACAGAGAGCCAGTGAGAGCATATGTGCCCTTGACAGGCCCCAACTCACATGTCCATGAAGGTCTGTGTTGAGCAGCATCAGGGCACAGGTGAGCGTGTGGATCCCATCTGTACAGAACACAATGGCGTTCTCAGTGTGCCGAGCCACTCCCTCCCATCCGGAGCCTCCCACCTGCCTCCCCATAGAGCCAGCCTAGAGCCAGACAGAGGAAGCTAGACATCCCCCACCCCCCCGGCACTTCAGGGCCTGCGTGATGCTCAAGCCGCCAGGGTCCCTGCCCACCCTAAGCCAGCACTAGCCCACATGTCTGCCTGTTGCAGACAAATTCGCCTTGAACCTTAGACCTAGGAAAACCTGTGGACCCCAAGCCATATCCCTACAATAGGAATAGGGGAGTTGGTCCATCCGTTCCATCCATATGGCAAGTCCTGCCCTTGCAGGGGACCCGCAGAATTGTGACAGCAGACACGGAGCATGCAGACCTAAAGGACTGAGTCTAGAAAGGACTTACAGGCACTGGGAGTGGAATGGCAGTGAGCAGGACATTTGGACTTTCTTGTCTAGCAGCTCATCTCATATTCACTGGACATCTATGTAGTCCTGGCTGTCCTGGAACTCTCTAAGTGGTCCAGGCTGGCTTCAAACTCAGAGATCCACTTGCCTCTGGCTCCCTCCAGAGTGCTGGGATTAAAGGCGTGTGCCAATTCCACCACCACCACCCGGCTATTGTATTTATTCAATCTTAATTGAGCACCTACTCTATGCCAGGGCCTAACCTGGGCCTGCCTGAAAGTGAAGCAAAGGTGGCTGGTGGGTCAGGCTGGGAGAAGGCCAGGGCTCAGCTAAGCAAGGAGGATGGAGGTGGATCGGGGAGTGCTGTACCTTCTGAAGTGCTGTTGTCTGGGTTACACTGGCAGTACCGGCGAGAGAAGTGGGTGAGGATCCGTTCTCGCTCCTGCGTCTCACCCATCAGTGGGAAGGCCTTCAGGAAGGTTCTAGAATGCAATTCAAGGTCTCGGAGTGAATCAGAGTGAATCTTTGCTTCAGTCTTCTCACTGGAATAGAAGACTTGTCCCCACACACAAGCACACACATGAGACCAGTGTTCCTGTACTAAGGTCTAGATACTCTCTGCAGGCCCAGGCAGAACCTTAGCCCTCCAAGATGACCTCTGGATTCCAAGACCTCCCTCTCACCCCTGTAGCACCCTTCTGGAAGCAGGAAGAGTGGTGCATATGAACAAGACAGATGAGAACGTCAGAGTCAGCATCAGCCCCGACTGCCAGCCCCACCCATCAGCACGCTCTTCAGTTTTTTCTGATCCCCTACTGGCCATCAGCTGAGCCCTGGACCCACCCTCCATTCTCACTCCTCCACCCCACGGCTGAGCTTCACTAAGTCTCTGTGGTTTGTTCTTCATTTTTCTGAGGGTAAGAATTGTTTGTTTGTTTGTTTGTTTGTTTGTTTTCAGACTGCGTCTCTCTCTACATAGCCCTGGCTGTCCCAGAACTTCCTGTATAATTGACATGCTACCTCTCCCGACCATCTTCATACTCTGGGCAGAACTTCGCTATTCTGGTCCTCTGAACCAGAGGACCCTCTGTGTGTCACTGGGGACCCTCTGCGACACACTTTCCATCTAGTAGTCCCTCTCAATACCAAGTTCAAAGGTCAGTTCTCCTCTTGGGGCACCTGGAAGCTGATCCCAAAACCAGAGGGACTGGAAGATGGGGCCATGGGACTGTTACCCAGGGTGTGGGTGAAAAGGGAAACTCCAAGCCACACATATATGCTGTATGTTAGCCTATAGGTAGCCTGCTTCTAGGTTGCCTAGCAACCTATGATGTCATCACGTGCTGCCAGGTGTGTTGCACACACGTTTCAGCTGCACACCAGATATAAAAGGACCCACCTGCCCCCTCATCTCTCTCTTGCACTCTCTCTGACTGGTTTCTCTCCCTTTCTCTCCTCTCTGATTTTCTCTCTTGGGGGCCTCCCACCATCCCCTTCTTTCTCTTCTCCTATGCTCTCCCACTGTCTCTCCCTATCTCTCTGTCTCTGTCTCCCCACCCTGTACAATAACTCTCTTACCAGATCTGTTGTGCATGTGGCTTTTTTATTTACATTATTACAGAACCTGCTTGTGTCTCTGTCCTGGGTTTACGAGATGACATGTCTTAATTTTGCTGTGGTTTCTTTGGTAGTGTGTGGCCCAAAGTACCTGTGATGTCACTTCACTAAGCTCTTTCTGAGAGGCCTAAGGCCCCCTGGGACCTATGGCCAACCTTTCCCCTGGAGGCCTCCAAGGCATGCCAAACTTCAGAGCGCTCCAGAAATTCAACCCTAAGTGATCTACTATTATGCAAAAACATGCCCCATCCAACAGCTGCCTTTCCTCCTCTCCCTGTCTCCCCTGTCCCCTGTCCTCTTCCCAACGTGTTCCCTCGATACTCCACTGTACTTTCTTTTTATTTCACTTATTTAATTAATAGTATATTTGAGTCCCTACATGTATGTCTGTGCACCACACACAGGGGTCAGAAGAGGGCAGAAGATTCCCCTGGGACTAGAATTACAGACAATTCTGAGCCACCCAATGGGTGCTGGGAATGAAACCAGGGTCCTCTGAAAAAGCAACTGAGCCATTTCTCCAGGCCCAATTCATTGTACTTTTTGTTTGTATGTATGTATGTTTTTGTTTTTCCAGTCAGGGTCTCTCTGTGTGTAGCCCTGGCTGTAGACCAGACTGGCCTCGAGCTCACAGAGATCTGCCTCCCAAGTGCTGAGACTAAAGGTGTGTACTACCACACCCTGCTCCACTGTACTTCCAAATCCTAGATCCTGTTTCCCAGTGGCTCTCTACCAAGCCCCAAGCCCCACACCTCCCCCTGCACACTCTTGACTATACCGCAGGCTCAGCCCCACCATTGCCTTCATTCTCTCTGTGTGCCTCAGCTGCTTTCTGCTCTATCTCCTGACACTCTTCAGCATGAGTGTCCCTGCTCATTCCACTGCTTCCTCAGGCCTGTCCTCTCCCCCGACCCCTTGAAGCCTGCACGTCTCTGGATTAAGGGCTGCTAGCACACTGCTACAGCGCAGCCTCACACCAAGTGCCTTATGTGGCTCTACAGGTTCTAGACAGACAAGCCTCACTCAGGCGACCCGCTGTGTGAGGCCCGCCAGCCCAGCACCGCTGCCTCAGATGACAGTCCCACCAACACTGTCTTTCTGATCGCACTCATTTTGGTGCAATCCAAAGGCTCAGCTCAAGATGGCTCTGCAGAGCCATATAAACCCCACCCCAACAGTCAGCAGTGCGCTTCCTGGAGCTACAGGTAAAGCACCAAGGATCACAGGCCCATGATCTCAGGTGGAGAGGGCCGGATGGAGGTGGGTCAACGTGTGACAGCCACCTTTTCCCTGGGTGCATTGCCGACAAAGCCCACGGGCAAAAGGCAGTACACTAGATCCTTTCGAGGGGCTGGAAAAACAAACCCAGATGCAGGTGTGAAGTGGGCTTCAAAGCGAAGCAGAAAGCCTCCCAGAGGCGGAGGGAGACAGTCGTGCTGCGAGGAGGTGGCAGTGAGGATTCAGTCCCAATGACACGGCTCCCCGTGCAAGGCTGAAGCTCAGAGCCAGCCCCGAGAGATGTCACGCTTCAGAGCTGCCCTCCTCAGCCCAGCCCTGCCTGGGTTAGGACTGTGTCTCATGTTCCTCTCCAGTTGCCTTGTAAAGGAAGGTTGTACAAAATAAGAGAAAGAATAGGTGCTGGAAAACCAAGAGGGAAAAAGACAAAACAAAACAAACAAACAAAAAAACGGAAGCAGAAGCAGACACAAAGTGAGGAGTGGAGAGCCAGTAGCTCCATGTAGAAAGCATGAGGAGGGAGTTCGGATCCCCAGAGCCTGTCGTTGGCAGGTGAGCACATTGGCTACCCACGATCTCAGTAACAGAAGTCAGAGAAAAGTGTTCCTGGAGCAAGCTGGCTTGCCAGGCCAGTCACGTCTGTGAGCCCTGGATTCATCTGACCGACTTGACCTCAAACAACAGGGTGGAGAGCAATTGAGGAAGACTCCCAAACATCAACCTCAGCCTCCACACACAAGTTCCCACACATGCCAACATACACACACACACACACATACACACACACACACACACACACACACACACGAATGCACAGGCACATACACAATGCCCACACATACATGCACACTCAGATGCACACAGGCACATGCACACGAATGAATCACGAATACACTAAGGGAAAAAAAAAGAAGAAAAACACATATACAGGATTTAGACGAGTAAGTGAAAAGATGAGGAGTCCCACGGAGAATTAGAATTATTTTAAAGTGTAAGTTTGATGTAAATTCTAGAACTGTAAAATGTAACTGAGAATAAAAACTGAATGAGCTTTTTGGGGTAGGTACGCGTATGCAGTATGCGTGCATGCATGGGGGTATGGTGCTTGAATTTGTGTGGGCGCATGTGTACACAGAGACCAGAGGTGGCCATCAAGTGCCTTCCTCAATTGCTTTCCACTTTATGTATTGGGGTGAAGTCTCTCATTTGAAACAAGAGAGCTTGCTGATGTGGCCAGCCGGCTTCAGTGTTTCCTCTCCGTGTCTTCCTCCCACACACTGGGATTACAGACAGACATCATGCCCGCCTAGCATTTACACAGATGCTGCAGGCCCCTAGCTTCTGTGGACATGACCCTTAGCTCGGAAGTGTTGCCCTTCCCCACTCAGGTCAGGTCAGGCCTGACCTGGCATCTTTCTGTTGATACTGGGCTACATCCACCCATCACACCCCTCCTGCTCCCAAGGCCCACACCTCACCCTCCTGAGGCCCAAACAATGAAATGGTGCAATCAATTCCCCTTTGCCATCAAAGTAGGCCAGGGGTAGCCAGGTGATGGTAAGGCAGGTCTTCAATCCTAGCACTCAGGAGGCAGAGGCAGGCGGATCTCTGTGAGGTCAAGGCCAGCAAGTTCTGTGTAAGCAGGGCTACACAGAGAAGCCCTATCTCAAAACAAAATAAAACAAAACAAAAAGCCAGGAGAGTAAAGACCTGTGGCGTCTGGAAAGCAGGAAGTGCTCCATACAGACAAGCCCTTGGCAAGTCCTTTTTCGTCCTGAAGAGCTGTGACTGTATTCCCACTTTCATGTCCCTCGGCACCCATCCCATTAGCTGGTACCCACTGAGTTGCTGAACAGCTGCTACCCATAGGTTTCCCTTCCCACAGCTTTACCAGAGGGGGTCAAGAGACTTGCTGGAGTAGAGATTATTGCATTCTGGATTACAAAGACAGAGTGCTGGAATGACCAACTAGATGTGCTGGTCCCCCAGCTGTGGGTACTGTCCATCCCAGCCCCACTGACCTGAGTGCTCTGTCCAACGTGAGGCCTGAGAAGTCGAAGAAACTGAGGTACTCCCCAGCGACCAGCCTGCTGAACTCATTGCTGCCAAGAGAGTATAATGAGATGTCAGTTAGAAGCAGGTCCCCAGTCCCGGGACATCCAGTGCTGGGAAAGCAGGCCCCAGGGTACCCTTAACCACCACCCAGATCTACCCAGACCCTGGGCTGTCTCTCCTCTGGTGACTCAGCTCCGGGAGATCAACCTTGGCCTGGAGGATCGGGAGATGCTGTCTCAGCCAGCTCAGGTAAGAGCCTGCCCAGTGAAGGGAGTAGGGTGGGGTGATGCAAGTGTTCCCAGAAGAGGAGATGACACGACATCACGTCAAGCCATGGGGCGGGAGACAGAGATGAGGGTGGGGCAAGGCCTCGGGTCACGGGAAGGATCGGGGCATGGCTGCAGATGCTAAGACTGAGAAGGTTGAGGTGTCAGAGCTCAGGGACAAGGATAGGCTGGCTGAATCCCTGTGAAGGTAACCTTGTAAGAGCTTGGAGTTGCGAGACCTGAGCGCCTGTGAGAAGCAGGTTCGGGGAGTTTGGTGTGGAGGGGCGTGCCTGTCACTTCAGCACTAAGAAGTAGAAGGATCCGGAGCCTGGGACCAACCTGCCGACATGATGAGACCGCGTCTCAAAAAAAAATAACTAAAAGTTCTGAAGGCAGAAACGGGCTGAGGATGTGGCTCAGAGTGTTTGCCTACTGTGCATAAATGAAGCCCTGGGTTCAATCCTCTGCAAGGCAGTGTCCGAAGGAGCGGGAGTCAAGGTCATGTGCACTCACTGCTCTTCCGGAGGGCTTGACTTTGGTTCCCAGCACCCGTGTCAGGTGCCTCACAACTGCCTCAATCCAGCTACAGTGGCTGTCTGTGGCCCTCTTCTGGCTTCCGGGGCATCTGCATACAAGTGGCATACAACCACACAACGCTCACAGCCACACCCATAAATAAAAAAGGGTTTCTCTTGATGTGTAAGCCCAGGGCAGAGCTCTGAAAACAGCCCCATTAAGGTTCTAGACCGAGGAAAGAGCTGGTGAAGAGGACCGAGCGACAGCAGAGGGCAGGGCTGGGTCCTCCAGGAGGCCAAGGGAGAACAGGCTCCGTGAAGCCTGAAAAGAAGACTTAGAAGAAGTTTCCACTGATTCTAATTAATCCCCAGGCTTCCCTTCCCACTGACAGGGTTGTGGGAACTAGAGGGATATGTGAAATAACACGACACCCACATTCAAAATGCAGGAGATTCTCTGGGACTAGGCTTGTGAGCGGAATGATGTCGTATCTGAATACGCTTCCAGGAGCGGAGAGGAAAGCTGTGCATGACAGAAGAAGATCAAAGCCGAGGTCTGGGTGTGATGTTACACACCTACAATCCCAGCTTTGGGGAAGTTGAGGCAGCAGGATTTGGTGACCAACGTGGGATACACAGGGAGACCTCAAAGCACTTTAAAGTTCCATAATGAGTATATGAAAAGTATAATGTTTGTCTGCTTTGTGTGTGTATGAAATGTTCGGAATGAAAACCTTGAAATGGAGGGGAGTGGCAGGTTGGGTCAATGCTGTTGAAGCAGCCACCCACTTGCCACAGCCTAAGCCCTTGGTGCTTGGAAAGAGACATTTCTAGAGGGAGCACAGAACAGCAAGAACCCACTGAGAGGGGCTAAGAAAAGAATTGAAGGGACAGAAGCTACCCAGGACAGAAAACCTGAGAGTTGGAGATGAGGAGTTGGGAATTTTTTTTTTTTCTCTCCTTTTTTGAATGGGAGAGGAAAGCTGTGGAAATTGCTAGAGGAGCCTGCAGAGGGCGCCAAGGAAACATGGCAGGAGCTGGTCCTCCCAAGGAGGCAAGGCTGTCTTGAGATCCTATCTGCCTGGAAGATGTTCAGCTGGGCAGAGGAGTCTATGAGTTGTGGTTTTTAGGAAAGGCTCCTGGGAACCCACTGCCCAAGGTACAAGAAAGCTTCAGAGGGTGCAGGAAGGGGTCCTAAAACCCAAAGCCCTCATCTCAGCCTGACCCACATCTACTTATCTCCCTTAGCTTTGTGACTGGCACAGGAGGCTGGCTAGCTCCACCCACCTCCAGGTCTTCCTGGGGTGGTGGAGTCCCTGTGGACAGAAGGGCCAATGCAAGGGTCACACCATGCTCAAACAAACTCCGCATATGGCGTCCACATCTCCCTCACGTACACACCTCAGGTCACCAATCCTTCCAGGAATTCTGCATGGCTAGTGGCCTTTGCACCCAGTCTGAAGGTTGTGCCCTGTGCTTTTGGGTGTCTGGTTCTCTCAGATGGTCCCAATAAACAGCTTTGATGAAGAGGGGCACACTTTTTCACCCCAAATTGCTCAAAGGCTCTCCCATACACCTGGCCCTGCTGAACAGAACTCCAGGCCCCGTCTAGTTACTCTGTCCTCTCTACTTGCCTTTCACATCACCTATCCTGATCCAGCCCTGAGGGGCCGCCTCGTCACCACCCCCTCCCTGACAGCAGACACCTTCGCCCAGGCAGCCCAGAAAGGAAACAGATTTAGGGCGAGGTCAAGAATGAGGACAGTGACAGACAGCGGCATCCTTGAAGGCCTGGTGAGAGCTCCTGGCACCAGCCAGCCCTTTCCAGCTGAGGAACACGGTGGGTTTGCTTTGCCCTGGGATGGAAGCTGGGGAGACGCACTCACTTCTTTCCCAGCTGCCGGGCCACGTCACAGCGCTGGAAGCCTTCTAGGTGGTAGAGGCGGCGGGCCAGCCTTCGAGCGGCTTCGCTGACCCCCTGGCACCCGTTGGCCAGTGGATCTGTGCCACCGGGCTCCAGCCCCTCAGAGCTGCTCAGCTCTGAGTCCGAGTCTGACAGGCCGTCTTTAAGGCTGGTGTCACTGCAAATGGAAAGGATGGGATCAGAGGCCCTGTGTTCCACTAAGAGGGACCCCCAGTCTCTGAAAATCCACGGGGGCCCCAGAGCAGAAAAGGCAGCTCCACTGCAGCAGGGGCTCATGGAACTAGACTTCCAGAGAGTGGCTCAAAGCAAATCAGACCAGCTGTGGCCCTCAGCACAGAAATGCGACCTGCTCTGAACGAGAAGGATGAAAGAGCAGTGTGGGAAGTCAGCAGAGGTAGACAGGGTGACCTTGTGAGGGCTGGTGGATTGCAGACTCTGTCATCCCAGAATGCTCTGCCTTCTCTGGGTCTCAGTTCCCCTACCTTCTCCCGACTTAGAGCCCCACCACCACCACCACCACCACCACCTCACCTGGCAGAGTTCAGCAACTTGTCTGTGTCCTCATCATCCTCATCGTCCCCTCCTGAGCCCCCAGGCCCATCTTCATGGAACCCATTGGGCACTGATGTGAGAGACAGTTGGCTGAGGACATTCTCCGAGCGGCTGCTGGAGATGGACCGCCGCAGGGGGCTGCCCAGCTCCCCATCACTGCCACCACCGGCTGCCCCCAGAACCCCTTCGGGCCCCATGTCCCCAATGCCCAGCCCGGCCCCAGGCTCAGGGCTGTCTCGAGCCCGCTGCTGGATGAGAGGCGTGAGGGGGGCTTCGAAGCTGACACAGCTGTCGCTCTCGTCAGTGAGGCTCAGCACATCCAATGAGTCCAAGCTGCTATACTGGGTGCCCCGTAGCAGCTCTGACTCCAGAATCTTCTCGAAAGTGGCACTGAAGCCATCCCGCACATCCGGCTCCCCGGGACAATCCAGCCTACAGAACACAAGGGCATAGTCACCATCCTGCAGATGTCCCCCACACTAAGGATAACTACCACAACGCCAGTCTCTCTGTCTAGGAGCTGAACACACACACACACACACACACACACACCCCATGCATACTCGTACACTCCTGTGCATATACAAATGAACACACACACACAGATACACACACACACACACACACACACACATGTTCACACACCTCCTGTGCAAAGGCCAAATGTACAGGCTAGACACACATATATGTACACAGGCACACACACGTGGTCCCCTTGTATATATCGGTGTAAAGGCGGGAGACACATATGAGTACCCCCACATGTATTTACACACGCCTGTGTACTAGGCTAGGCAGGCCTACAGATAGGCTCTTCAAGACTCCTGTATGTAATCTTCCCAGCCTGCCTGGCCTTTAGACATTCCTTGTCCAGTGCACCATCTCTATCTTCTGCTGAGAAACAGACTGTAACACCACTGACTATGACAATGCCAGGTTCCTGTACAACCTGCTCAGAGTCCCAGGAGAGTTCCTTGGGAAGGACTAGCACCCAAAGCCTGCACACAGGGCCATTGTGGGGTAGAATGGACCACATCCAGACATTTGTGTGGACTCAAAGCTCAACCGTCAGCGGGGAGAGATGGGGTACAGCTCCTCATACAGACTCTTCACTAGGGTTTGTAGGGGTCAAAAACTTGGGTTACAGCATGCCTGCTGGCCTCTGAATTCCCCTTCAGGGCTCTGTCTTTTCAAAACACCCAGAAGCTAGAAATGGGGACAGGAAATCTCAGACTTCTAGAGAGACTAGGGCCCCGGGCGATGTCGCCAAAAAGCTAGAAATGTGTGAGTGCGCATCCCAGGATACCCACTCACCCCAGCTGAGGGTCCTCAGCATCTGGACAGAGACTCCTGGAAGCATCATCTTCCTGTGTTGGTCCACTAGCTCTCCAGGGCCTGGATTCCATGGAATCTTCCAGAATGTTCTCATCTTGTCCCAAGGCCAGGCCATTGGTGAGAGAGGGGCTAAGGCCAGGCAGGGTCACATCTATGTCTCCCATCTCCATGGTGCCTGTCTTCTCACTGCCCAGACTGCTTATGTGGCTGCTCAGGCTTTCGCTGGCTGCCTTTCCATTCTGGACCCCAGGCTCCTCTTCAGCTTCCAGGCTGTGGTCCTGGATAGCACTCCCTTCCTCCTGCAGCTCACATGGGAGCTTTTCTTCATCCATGGCAGTCACTGCTTCCACCAGTCCCAGCCAGCCCTAGGGCTCCAAAACTCTTGACAGAAGATGGAGAGAAAGACAGAGTTAGGCAGGCAAGGCAAGAGTCAAAGGATCAAAAGCCCTTTGAAACCAGTGCTGGGGCAGCCTGTCAGGTGAAGGTGACCATCATGATCTCCTTAGTAACTTTCCGTTGGAGAATGGGCTCAGGTTGTGATAGCCTCACTTTGGTGGCAGGCTAACCACCTTCATCTCTCCTCTGGCCCCTTAAGGCCTAGCCCCTGCCTTCCCTATTACTTCTTGGGTCTCTGTGTGTTCTTCAGAATCCATCCAAGTCTTTTGAGGAAGACCCAGATAGTGAGGAATTGGGCAAGTGTCCAGCAGCTCTTGAAAACCCCTCTGTACTCCTGCTAGTGACAGGAGACAAAACCCCAAGCTGGTCCTGGCCGGCCATGTGCCTCTCCACGCGTTCTCAGCCCTGGCTGCAGGAGAGAGAGGAGCTCATATTTGTAACTAGGGGAGGAAATTGTTCTAGGAGTTGCTTTTCAAAGGGGGGGCACTAAGAGAGAAGTCATGGAAGTGAACAGAAGTGCAGCTTGATCCCGACAAGGAGCCTTCCAAAAATGCCAGAGTAAAGCCCAGAGACAGCTGTCAGCCACAGGGGCACAGTGCGAGCCGCTGTCCAGGGTGCTGGGCGGGTGCGGTGCAGCGCTGACTGAGGCTGCCCCGGCAGTGCTAGTATCTGACGAGGCCAGAAGGAGGAAGGAGTTCGGGGCTCCCTCCCCCGCCCCCACCAGGAGTTCACCCGCAGTCTTCAGGAAGAACTCAAGGAAGACTTCTGAGAAGCAACCGGGGGGAAGGTGAAGTGGGAGGAGCCACACCCGGCTCTGTCCAACCTCCCATCCTAGCTAGGAGGGCGGAAGCTAAGTGCCGTGAGCTGTGGCTTTATTCCTCCATTCTCTCCTCTCTGCCCCAGCCCCCTGTAGTCTGGGCTATCCTCCCTAGTGATCTCAGGCAGAGACACGGCCAGCCCTGCCCCCAACAACCTAGAAAACTGCTGAGAAGCAAGTCCCTGGGCCTTTCCTCTCTTTCTGGTTTGAGTTACTTCCTTACTCCACTCTGGGAGCCTCGGTGGTCCCCAGTATCCAGCCTTCTTCCTGAGAGGTCTACCTGGGTTCAGGAGAAGCTGGAGGAGGAGAGAGAGGGTCCAGCTTTCTGGGCTGCAGAGTGGAGATGAGGACGTGAACCCCTCTATTTACCTGCTTCTGAGCCTCACCTGGGGCCTTGGCCCACCAGACCTGCCCCAGGTCCCTGACTCAGACATGTAGGAAAAAGCAGGAGGACTTTGTACCTATGTGAGCCCAGAGAGGAAAGTGAGTTCTGCTCTCTGGGGTCTCCTGGGCCTTTGAGGGGAGCTCAGCTACTAGAGGCCAGTTAAAAATCTTTTGACCCTGTGTGTTCAAACACTGATCAGAAGATGACTGGAAAGAGAGAGATCTGTGCCCTCAGTCCAGCCCATCGTCACTGCCTAGAGTTTTGTTTGTTTGGGTTGAGACAGGATTTCTCTACATAGACTACCTACAGTTCAAACCACCGCACTGAATTCAGATTTTACATAGAGAGAGAGAGAGAGAGAGAGAGAGAGAGAGAGAGAGAAGCCCACAAATTTAAAACATCTTAAAAAAAATAAAAAATAAAACATCTTCAAGCCAAGCTCTCAGCCACCAGGCCCTGACGCTGGGCCAGGAACCCTCAGGGCTCAGCACTGAGTCTTTCTGGTCTGCCCTATATCCCTGCTGCTGCCGTTGCTACTTCTATTGGTTCCCTCCAGTGGCACACCCGGAAGAGAGCAGGAGGTCACCTCCTCAACTGAGACTCCAAGGGGAACACAGAAGAGAGGGAGTGGGGGCTTGAAGCCCGCTGCCTGAGTTCAGATCCTACAGCCATCTCACCAACCCAGGCCAGCAAGGCATTGACTTGGGCCGCAAGGCTTGAGCTAAACTGTCAGGATATCTCAAACTCCTGTGCCCAGGCACAGAGGTGGAGCCTGGCAAAGTGGGGAGTGCTCAGGTTAAGGTCCTGCCTAATCTCCCTGAAGTCACTTAAGTGTGTAAGTGGTTCTGCCTGATACCCTAGCCACAAAACACCAAAGCTAAACTATGGACAAATCAAGGGCTCCTTGGGTGACCCCTCTGGTACTCTGTAACTTCTAGAAACTGCTTCAGGCTATCCCAGACCTACCTGCCCTGCCATGTCCCCCTTAAGCTTCTTTCAAGCAGGACAGAGTTTCTGCCAGTACTGGGTACTGGCCCGTGTCCTCAGTTCCCGGGGCTGGACAGACAAGAGGCAGCATTGAGTTCTACTGTAGGCAAGGGGCCAGAGTCCCTTCCTGGGCTGAGGGCCAGTAGAGCACAGAGTAGTCGAAATTTGGGAGGATGCACAAAGGGATGTTTCAAGCCAAAAGGTATGAAACAATGTTCCAGGTCCTCACCAATGTGGTCCTCCACATGATGTACCAGGGACTCACTCTCGCCTCCCTGGCCTGTAGGAAGCCATCCATGGAATAAAGCATTCCCTCTGTTCTCTTCCCCCAGAGGGGGTGGCTACCTGCAGAACGGCAAACAGCAAACTCCTCGAGGTGTGCACCCACTGAGCTCAACTCTGGAACTCAGGGGAGACTGAGGCACACGCCTGGGGAAAGCTTTGTCTGAAATCCCACTGCACGTGATCCAGTCTCCCTCTGCAGCTGGAAGGACTAGAGGTGCAGGCTGAAGCCTCCTATGAGATCATAGCCCCAAAACCTCAACTGAGGGAATCAGCCCGAAGCAGCGGCTCCTGCTGCCTCCAGCCCTGCTGGTCAGAGCAGAGAGGAGCTGGGCCACTGAGCATCTGTCTCAAGGAGACAAATGACAGGCTGGCAGCATTCAAGGCCCCCTGTGGCCCTCCTCTCAGCCTGATCCAAGCCCCTTTCCAGGAGCCTCTCACTACCCACAGCCCTTGGCATGACCTTGGGCTCTCAATGGCCTCCTTTCAGCACCAGCTGAGATGGAGACCATAATGACAGGAGGAACCCCCGAGCCAGGGATGAGCCACACACGTGCCGGGTGCCAACTGCTCCCCAGATGACCCTGTTCCCTTCCCCACTTCCCCCGTGGCAGCTGGGGGGGCACTGCAGAAGCGGAGCACACCGCACGCCTCCCTCCTCCGTAACCCCCCAGCAATTCCCATCACCCTTAAATGAGAAGCCAGCCTCCCCAGCGTGGCCTAAAAAGGCCCTGCCTGAGCTCATTCTGCTGTCTCCTCCCCAGCCACACTGGCCTCTTTCTGCTCCCCAAGCTCATTCCCACCTCAGGGCCTTTGCACCAGCTGTACCCTTGGCCTAGAATGTTGCTTCCCTAGATCACTCAGTGATTGCCTTTTCTTCCAAGGCTCATCCCCAAAGCTGGCCTCCCACCCCCAATAGAGACCCCTTGTGACCACCTCGTGACACCCCTCTGAGATTTAGAGTGCCAAGGAAAACAGAAACTCTTTTGGTTTGGTTTTTTGAGACAAGATTTCTCTGTGTAGCCTTGGCTATCCTGGACTCGTTTTGTAGACCAGGCTGTCCGCCAACTCACAGAGATCCCCCTGCCTCCACCTCCCTGAGTGCTGCGATTTCAGGCGTGCGTCACCTTGCCCAGCTGAAACTCTCCTTTTCTAATTAGTTAATTTTTTTGGCACATGTGAGAGTAATCCTTGTGTGTGCACATGTATGTACGGTTCATGTGTGTGTGCCTGCAGGTATGTGTGGACTTCAGAGGTCAACATGGTGTGCCTGCCTCAATTATTCTCCATCTTATTCTTTGAGACAGGGTCTCTCACTGAACCGGTATCTCACCGGTTTGCCTACACCAGCTGGCCAGTGAGCCCCAGGGACTTCCTGTCTCTGACTGCCCCACCGCCACCAAGCGCTGGAGCTGCAGGGACATACCCCTGCACCCAGCTTTTATATCCATGCCGGGACTCCAAGTGAGGTCACCAGCCTTGCTCGTCAAGCACTTCACTGACAGCCATCTCTGCGACTTCCCAACTCCCTACACATCTCCCTGACATTAGAAATGTGAGTCCAGCGAGGGCAGGGAGCTGTCGTGGCCACAGCTGTCCAGAGCCTGTGGCATCTCCAGCCCATGGGGATGCTTCATAAATATTTGTTGGCTGAGTAATTTGGATTGTCACCGTCTCCGTTTTCGGCAGAGGCTGGGCAACACTGAAGAACGTGCCCGGAGCAAGGCTACTGAGGAGATGGACAAGTCTATGGTTCCTTCCATGCTGGGGTAGAAGCCAGGGGCTGTGGGAAACACCAGAGTCAGGGCCAGAGGCACTTCCGGCAGGCAGGCTCGGGGCTGGCTTGCTCTGTGAGACACCTGTGTGCTTCGCTGTGCACATTTGTGGGCATACAAACCCAGGCCCACACCCCACGTAGAGGGAGTGAGACAGTGCCTCTGGATGTCAGGGGAGAGTGAGAAGCCTTCAAACCTTAGGGCAAAGTTAAGGGCAGCCAGACCCACATTGCTGGACACCTAGTACAAATCCTTCCATTTGTGGAGAATCTGAGGACAGGGAAAGGGACAATTCAGAACTTCAGGCCGGGCTGAAAATGAGGAAGGCAGGCACCTTCCCCAACCATAGCTACCCACAGTGGCAGCAGAGAGCTTGGTGGAGGCTGGCTAGGCCACTTGATGGAAACAATGCATAAGGAAGAGCCGTGGTGGGTGCCAAGATGCTGAGAACTAGCCAGGACAGGCAGAATCTAAGTCTCTGGAGTATTGAACGCAGGCCAGGAATGCAGAAAGGTCTGAGGATATTGATGGAGAGGTGTGGAGACCCTAGCCATCCCAGGGATCAGAGCTGGGAGCCAAGGCACTCTGTATTCACCTCCAGTGTTTCTGGGGAGCTCAGGCAGATAAGCCTGTGGCCTCACCTCCCTACATACATCAGATTCAGAACATTCCCCACCCAAGGATCCTGCTCAGCACCTGATGGAGGTTGGAAGCCCACCACAGATAGACTCTCACATGTGCAAAAAATTCAGTCGTTTGGGAAGGATCACTGGCCCCCTAAAACTCACACACAGACCATTCAGAGATCCCCCTCAAAGTGGCCTACAGCCCATGCAGTCAGGGGCATGGTCGATTCCTGTGGAGCCCTGGAAATGCTAGGTCTGGCCCACCTAGAGCCCCAACCCATCCTGTCCCCAAGATACCTACCCATAAACCTCCACCAGGGTTCACTAGCAAAGGAGGGAATGCTCTCATTTGTAAACCTATAATCTGCCCCTGGAACCCACCCTGAGCTCTCCCATTGGCCCCAATGGCCTTCTCCTCACAAATTTTATTGCACTAATGAGATCTCTAGCTCATATTGTTAGCACATAGCTGGGCTCTTACACACACACACACTCCAAACATGACAATCATGCTGGTTGGCATACAGCAAATGCTGGAAACAGACCCTGGCCAGCTATGCCCCACTCCTTTCACTGGCCCAGATCTGAGCGCTTCCAGACTCCACAGGCAGGAGTCTAGCATGCACAGGTGGGTGGTAGGCAGCCTGGAGGGGGACGTGTGGCTGGTATCCCTAGACCACACATCTCGTTCTCCTTGCCTCTGACTCTGCCAACCACAGAGCCCAAAGGCCAGGCTCTTCCTGTCACCCAAGAGGTCCAGGAGCCTTCCCAAGCCAGGGCAGTCAAATATGTCAATATCCCACTTCCCCAGGGCAGGAGGAACCCAGGACAATATGGGGAACTATTGTCGATCCAGGAGCCCTGGGAACATCTCTGCTCCCCACCAGCCACGTGACCTCAGGAAGGTCATTCACTTTCTTAAGTCTCAGGACAAGATGAGACAAACTGGGAGCACCTATTTCCCAGGGCTATTCAAGGAAATGCGGCGCTGTGAGCTGCATCCAGGGAGGCGCCTCTCCTGCTTCCAGAAGCCTCCCAGGTCTGCAGGGGAACCAACTGGCTGTCCATGCCCTGGGAAGGTACTCAGAGGAGGAGGACACAGCATGGGCCATTAGCCTTGGAGACGGTTGTCCTAGGCAACAATCAGAGCAGGTTCCAAGGCAGGGGCTTCAGAGGCCCAGTGGAAGGGAATGGCTCCTGGGACCAACGGGGTGAACAGGGAAGGAACCCCCTAGCCTTAGGCAAACATTTAAGTCTTAGCCACACCAACACTCCCACCCAAGGCCAGGCTCATAACTACCTCCATCTCAAAGCACATGAGGCACACAAGGTGTTAAGTAAGAGCCAAAAATATGGTTTCTGAGTGCCTGTCCCCTTCAGGAACTGGTGGCCTGAAGCTATTAACAAGCCGTGCCCGTTCTGTCTGCTGGGAGGCCAGCCTCTCAGGGGCTGTGGTGGTCCAGAAGGACTCTTCCTAACCCCAGGGATGAGTGCACATTTGTTTCCATCTGCATATGCCCACTGGGACTTTCAGGGCCACTCCTTGGAGGTCATTCCTTGATACCTCCCAGCTTTCTTCTCTCCCCCTGCCCCCAGACAACTGGCACCCTCATTTGCTTAACATTTGCATACATCAACAAGCTTCTCTGGAGAAACGTTAATGCTAACGAAATCCACAGTGTCTGTCTTCAAATCCCAAATCATGTAAAGCAGGGAACTTCCCCCACACACCCCCAACACACACGCCTGACCTCACCTGACATTCACTATCTAGAATCATGAAGAACCAGGCTGTCCGGGTTCTGGAAGTCCACAAGCACCTGACCACTGCTCTGCCTCCCTCCAACTTCAGAAGGTACCTGGGACTCACCCTGCTTCTAGATCCCACATTTTCCCCCTGGCCTGTGTGCTGTGTCAGTTCCCCTGGGAACTACAGGGACTGACTGGGTGCAGATCCTGCCAAGCGACTCTGTGCAGCAGAGTTCATAGAAGAAGCCTGCCCATTTGGGAAGCCCAGTGTCTGAGCATCTCCCTCAGTCTCCTTCAACAGCCAAGAAGGTGAACCAGGAAAGGTTCCCCTCTGCCCTTTCCAGATGGTTGTGCCCATTGTGGGGCCACCTCTGGGGTGGTGGTCCTGGGTTCTACAAGAAAGCAAGCTAAGCAAGCCGCAAGGAGCAAGCTGGTAAGCAGCACCCTTCCACTGCCTCTGCATCCTGCCTCAACGTTCCTGTCCTTTTGAGTTCCTGTCCTGACTTCCTTCAATGATGAACAGCACTTATGGAAGTGTAAACAAACCAAACAAACCCTTTCCTCCCCAACTTGCTTTTTGGTTATGGTGTACCATCACACCAACAAAAACCCAAACTAAGACACTGGGCAAAGTGCCAAAGAAGGATTCTCAAGTACAAGAGGAGGGGGTGGCTTCTGGACCATAACGTGAGTGCAGGACAGCTGCAGGCCCTTC
This sequence comes from Meriones unguiculatus, assembly GCF_030254825.1. Taxonomy (NCBI): domain Eukaryota; kingdom Metazoa; phylum Chordata; class Mammalia; order Rodentia; family Muridae; genus Meriones; species Meriones unguiculatus. The sequence goes on from NC_083350.1 coordinate 51,892,307, forward strand.
TGAATCCGTGGGTTGGACTTACATGAGAGCTGTGGGGTCAGGTTGTGGTTTTCCTCAGAGTGGAGGAAACCAAGCACTGGGTTTCACTAGGGCACGCTTTAATGGACTCTGATAAAGTGATTGAGGTGAGGAATTGGTTCTTGGGAGTGAGAGGGGTTTCCTAACTCCTGCAGGAACAGCTGCCTACAAGCTGGTCCTTCACCTGTCCAAGTATCCCAGTGCCTGGAAACACACTCCTTCCGCAGGCTGCCCTCACCACAAAAGAGTTTTCAAAAAGGGTCAGAAACTTGAGAAGTGGTGTCCTCCTGTCCACAGTCCCCAGTCCAAAAGGCTTCTCAGTCTCTGAAGGATGTCCTCTCTCCACCATCATCCTTCCAACGCCATAGGCAACAGCGCCCTGTTCATCCTCTGCTTCTAGCCTGACACTGAGGTGGCTGTCCATCCACCCCTGGGCTTTCCCCAGACCCCTGTCCCAGTAGGCCAACCAGCCACACAACCCATGAGAAGCACTACACAGTTTCCAGGTGCCTTGGGTCGGACCACATCACGGCCTCCTAAATGAGTGTCCATCCGACATGCTACCCAAGCAATCCTGTTCCTCCTCAGAGAACATTCCAGTGCATAAGATGACCCCATCACTCACCTCTTAAAAATCTCTCAGGGGTCCCCAGTGCCCTGGGGGAAGAGCCAACTTCAGCCCTCATTCTCCGTGGGCTGCATTTCTGGGCCTCTCTTTTCCCTTTGCCCCACCCCCACACCTCACACTCCTCTCTCAGGCCTCTCTTCTTCCCTCATCAGCAATACCTTTCTCCACCTAGAGATGATAAACTCTGAGAGACTGTCCTCTCTCCAGCCTCTAGTCTGATACAAGTTCGATCTGTTTTGATGGTGCTTGATGCTTCGGGGATGATCGAGTAGATGAGATTCTAGATGTAGGCAACAGCAAGGAAAGAGTTGAAGCGAAAGGACCCTCAGCCAAGCGGCCTCACAGAACACTCTCCACTTAAAGCGCACCCTCTGACGCGACACTGAAGACAAAGGATCGGTCCAAAAATGTTTAATGTGAGTCTGATCAGGAGCAAGTGAGAAGACAAATCCAGAACATGAGAGATTCTACACAACTCCAAAACTGACAAAGACATAAAACAGCATAAGAAAAAAAAAAACTTGTAAGAAGTCAGGTGGTGGCCCTTCCTGCCCCCTCCGCCACCAAAGCACCCATCCTGAAGAAGGATGGAATCACGGATGCTGCCAATTTTGAGCAGTGCCTCTGGGAGGAGGCTCAATATGAACAGGAAAGCTGGGAATCCTGACAGAGGGGCTGTGATCATCAGATGGAGCAAGAGCAAATTCACTGTCTCTTCTGCGGTGACAGTGATCTTCAAAGGGTATTTGAAATATCTCGCCAAAAAAATATTTGAAGAAGAACAATCTCGGACACTAGTTGCGTATTGTGGCCAACATCAAGGAGAGTTACGAGTTACATTACTTCCAGATTAACCAGGATAAGGAGGAGGAGGGTGATGAGGATTAAGACACATTGGTCTGGAATGTTTTGTATTAATTCATAAATAAAATTTAGGAACACACACACACAAAAAAAGTCAGATGATTAGCTGAGCACGGTGGAGCATGCTTGTAATCCCAACACTTAGAATGTGGAATAAAAGGCCAGGCGTGGTGGTGCTCGCCTTTAATCCCAGCACTTGGGAGGCAGAGGCAAGTGGATCTCTGTGAGTTCAAGGCCAGCCTGATCTACAAAGCAAGACCAGGACAGCCAAGGCTACACAGAGAAACCTTGTCTTAAAAAGAAAGAAAGGAAAAAAGAAAGGAAGGAAGGAAGGAAGGAAGGAAGGAAGGAAGGAAGGAAAGAAGGAAGGAAGGAAGGAAGGGAAAGAAAGGAGAGGAGAGAGAGATGGGAGGTCAAAGCTCAAGGTCATCCTCATTGCTACACAATGAGGCCAGGCTGGGCTGCATAAGAACCCTGTCTCAAAATAGAGGAGGGGAAATGAGATTAATCCAGAACTAAAATATAACTAAACATAGTGTATAATAACTAAATATAGTGTATGTTCCTTGATCAAAAAAAGATTTATAGCCAGGTGTAGTGGTACATATCACCATACTCAGGAGGCAGAGGCAGGCAGATCTCCATGAGTTCAAAGCCAGCCTGGTCTACATAGCAAGATCCAGGAAAAACAGGGCTACATAGAGATCCCATCTCAAAAAACAAACCAAAACAAAAAAAGATCCATAACAGACCCTTATAAGATCTAACTATATTGTTTGGCAGTGGAAGAAAGCTTAGCGTTGAATAGCTCGGCCTCAGCCCTGGCCTGATAAATATCTTCCTGCCTCCGTTAGCTCTCAGGGAAACCAGACCAGTGCAGGAAGGTTGTTCAACAGAGACGCCGAATTAGGTTGGAACTTTCAGCAGCCTAGGGAATTCCTTAGGTATGATAATAGTTGCAGGGGGAAAATATCCTTGACCCGGGGAATTTATGCTGAAATAGTTTGAGGTGATATGTTATAAAACCTGCAACTTTCAAAAGAAGGAGAGAAGGGGAGGAGCAAGCAAGGCCAGATGTTAGCCGTGGCAAATCTGGGTCTCTGGGTGAAGGGGGTGTAGGTGTGTGTGGAGTGTGACAAAATAGAGTGAGGCGGGATAATGGAAGCAGTGCTGAAAAAGGCCCCAAAGAGCATTGCTGCAGTCCGGGATTCTGAGCAGGAGGTGAAGAAAAGGATGCAGTCTTGAAGCAAACTGGACCATGGACTTGGCCCAGATACCAGTCACCCGAACAGGCGGGCACAACTCAGGACTCACCACTGTGAGTCCACTGTGAGCCTAACTCAGTAAGGGACAGGGCTCTAAGGACATGGCCAGACCCCCAAGAGACCAGCAGGGCCTATCACAGCCAGGGATACCTACCCTCTTGGCCAAGACCTACCCTCTTGGCTAAGCTGTGGCAAGAAGCCGGGTGTAGCCCTAGAAGCACCCCACCCCCAAACATCCCTTGAAGGGTGACAGTCTGAGTATATCCTCCGGTATAAGGAGCCAGGCTAAATATGGAACCCCAGACACAAGATGCTTCTCAAAACAGATTTTCCTGGAAAAGACCATCTGGCAGAGGAGGTCTAGAGCCTCGTCTGCAAAGAGAGGCAGCTTCGGTCTCTGCAAGCTGTCCAGAAGGAAAATGCCTTCACCTCAGCTCCCCGGGAGACCCCAGTATCCTGCTTCAGTATCCCCCAAGGTCACTCCTGTGCAGATGGGCTCAGGTCCACCTCTGTCCTAGGCTGTTGTTCCAGGACAGAAGAGGAGGGGGCAGGGACACAGGTCTGAGCCTCAGGAAGTTCTGCCCAGGAGAACATCCTACCTCCCTCCACAACTGCTCCCAGGGCCCAGAGGCCTCTCCATCAGAAGAGGGGCAATAGCGGTATCTCCCTCCCAAAGCTCATGGGTACCCACACACAGCAGCTGTGCTCCACCAATGGAAGCAAGGCATGGTGACATCTCCAGGCCCTGCCTTTCAGTTTTGTGGGGACTAGAAAATCCTCTCTCTCCCTTGAGAAATGGTCCTAGATCTGCTTAAGATACGTGTCCCTTCCCCGGTAATGAGCAGACAGGGCAAGCCGGCAGGAAGGAGACCTCCTAGTCTGGCCCAGGGCGCTGCAGAGCCCTAGGGAGCAATCACCTGGGCACTGAGATCTCCACCCCACAGGAAGTACCAGTGGAAGAAGCCTTCCAAGAAGACCTGAACTAGCTCAACCTCTAGGTGGGGTGCATCCACCTTCGCACACCAATGTGTGGGGCTCTGGCCTTGCCTGATAGGCCTGTTGTTCCTACCAGGACCAAACACTGTTGGAACCCCACTCCAAACCCACTGCCTGGCACCATGCAGCCGGAGAAGAGGCTTTGGGGCAACAAACCTCTCCTCCAGACCCCTGAGTGGACAAGAAGAGTGGCTGACCCATTGTCTTGATTCGTAGATCCCAGGCCACAGAACTTCTAGCTTCCTGGGGAGGAAGGTTATCTGTCTGGGGGTGGGGTGGGCTTGGAAGGGACCCCCATGCACCTTGCCTACTATCCCTCAAGCTAACTGAGCGTTATTCATAAAGCAGCTCTTGTCTCCAGGCTCTGGAGAGGACCTAGGAAAACCCCAGTGTTAGCCCCAGGCCCACTCTCCTGCACCAGCCCAACCCAGCGCAGGCTGCCTGGTCTCTGTCACCTCAGCCAGGCTTGTCCTGAGCTGCCAAGAGTCCTGTGGCCTCTTGCATCATAACTGTTGCATCTGCCTCCAGATCTCTTCCCGTGCCGGGCAAGATGGACCTAAGACAAAGGGGTGGGCACTGGGCAGTGGGCCCAAGGTCTTGTGTAGAAACAATGGCCCAGTTCTTATTTCAGAGAGTCCCAGATCCTCCAGGGACATGAGTCTAGGAGAGGGACAGCTGGAGAGGGTGGTCCCCACATCTGGCTTCCCTGCCCCACCCAACCCCAGCACCTAGTTCCAAAGACCCCTCCTCTCAACACTGCCACAGCCATTCTGTGAAGCCTGGCCTTGCCTACTGCCTGCCACGCCCCCATGCGAAGCCCTGCTCTTGCAGAGACAGAGAGAGGCCTGAGCTCCAGACCTGCCTGTCAAAGTTGGGAAACTGCAAAGAGAAATAAATCCTCAGAGATGCTCCGTTGTGGAGGCAGCTGTGGCAGGCCCTCGGCACACAACACCACAACCACCGGACCAAACTGACACTGGCACTCCACCAACGCACACAGACCCTGATTATACAAAAGGGGGAGGGACCGGGAGGCAGAGCCCAGGAGACAATTGGGCCCGCGGCCCCGTCCTCCCTGCAGGCGGGACTGGGGCTCTTGGCGGTGTCCCCACTCCCTGGCCCAGTCCTGACCATCTTGGGCTTCCTCTCTCTGCCCCATCTCCATGACAACCGCATCCTTTGGATGCTCCAGCCACCACGGAATTGATCTCGAAATGTAGCTTTGTTAGCAGACCCTAGCGGGCAAAAAAGGGCGGAGGGCGTCTCCCGCCACCCAGCCTGTGCTCTTCTCCCACCCTGAGCCCCCTCCCAGGGTCTATCTGGCCTCCTGAGGAGAGGGGCGGGGTCCGGGAGCACGCAGGCCTTGGGGACACAGTTGGCCCGCGGCCCTACTCACCGCTCCGGTCCCAGGCGCTGGGTCCGCTCTCACGGTGGGGCCATGCGGAGGCCACCCCTGGACCCGCGGTCCCGTGCCGCCGCCTGTTGGAGCTCCCCGCGTCCGCTTTCTGTCCCCTCAGGTGTTGGAGCCTCGGCCGTGGAGAGGCTGAGCAGAGAAGGAGGGGACGGACTGCAGGAAGGAGGGAACAGAGCCGCGAAAGAGGGAGGGAGGAGCGGGAAGGACGAGAAGGGCGGGAGGGGAGTCGGGGGGTGAGGGGAGGCTGCCGGCGCGCGCGCAGCCCGGAGGGGACGGTGGCCACCAGGAGGGCCCACCCGCGGAGCCTGGACACAAGCGCCCGACCTTGGGAGGGACGCCCACCCACCACTGACACCCACCCACTCCGGCCTGAGGTGGACCCTTTAAGAAAGTGGGGGAGGGGAGTTCCGCGAGGTTCCGCCCCCCTCCTAGCCCGGCCCAGCCTCTGTCCTCGAACCCCTGGCTGACCCAACCACTGTCCCTCAGGAGAGCCCACTGTCCCAACTACCCCAATCCCTGATGAGGCAGACCATTCTCCAGGTGAAGGAGGGACGGCCCTTGCCCCCACCCCAGAATCCCCATTCTCCTCCTGGGAGATCTCACCCTGGAGTTTAGAGGGCAAGGAAAAGAGGGTCACAGAGGGAGGCAGGCAGACTCGGGGAGGGGGAGTTGCGGACGGAGCTGGAAGGGGTGGAAGGGAAGAGACAAAAGAGAGAGAGGCCCTGCCTCAGATGGGAGCGGGGATCCGGCCATCCTAGGCTTGTAAAGGTGAGGAGGACAGCACTCTGGAAGACAGAAACCGTCTCTCCAAGCAAAGCACCTGGCCTTGCCTCTCCTCCGGCTAGTCGTGACCTCAAAGGCCCCCACCCTTGCCCCAGGACTGCAACTTCCCGGAGGAAGCTTGACCAGCTGTACCTGGACTACACGCTAAAGACTTCTTGGCTGTAAATCTACAGAGCAAGATCCTCCCTCTCAGAGAGACACCACAGGGCTCCAGACCCTGAGGTGGGGGGGCCTGAGGAGACCATGGGTGGGAGGAGGAGGGAAGGGTGAGATGGCCCAGTCCTGGGAAAAGTGGAAGACCAGAGGCTACCACAGGAGGTCACTCTGAACCTCCCTCCCTCCCTCTGCTTCAGGCCCCAGGTTCTGTTCCCCAAACCCAGTATGTTCCCATCTTTGCAAGTGTTCTACCCTGTGCCTTCAGTGGTCCATGAGGTTCAATCAACCCTCACATCCATGCTTTGAAATCCACTTCTACCATGAAGCCACCCCTGCTCTCTCTCTGTGTCTGTGTCTGTGTCTGTGTCTGTGTCTGTCTGTCTGTCTGTCTCTCTCTTTCTCTCACCCGGGATTCTCCCGGGACAGAGAGAAAGGACTTACTAGCCTATGAGAGACACCTACCCAGGTGTCATCCCCCCTCATCAAGCTGGAGTTGGGGTTCCATCAACCACGATGACCCTTCTACTACCAACTGCGTGTCTGCCACAGTCTCCTCGAATGCTTTCCCCGAGTCCTGTCTGACTCAAACGGTCCTACGACCCATTTTAGAGACAAAACCCACTGATGATGCTCCACGAACAGACTTGGCTTACCCCGGGTTTCGGGAGCCAGGTGAGCAGTTGAGAACGTCTTTCACCACCCACTTCAGTCACTCCCCTCTGCCTGCAGGAACCTCAGACCTTCCCAAGCTGAGAGGACCTGAGCCCACTACTGTCCTGTAGGTGAGGAAGGTGTTCGTGGCTGGGGCTCAGGAGGAGGTAGAGGGAAGCACCAGCCATTCCTTACTGTTCACCCTCCGGGGTCAAGGCTGGACCACCATTCTAGGCTCTCACTTCATCTGCCCCGTGCAGACGATAGCAGACCTTGACTCATGGGGCTGGATGAGGGGACGAAAGATGCTGAAGAACCGTGTGCATTCAGTGGGCCATGGCTAGTCTACTGGTAAGGATGGCTTGCTGGGACAGGAGACATAGCTCAGTGGTTAGAGGGCTTGTCTAGCATCTGAGCATGCATGGGAGCCTCATGGAAGTGGCTCTTCACTTTTTGTCTCCCGCGGACTGAGGCCTGTAAGATCAGGCCTGAAGATACTCGTTCACAAGTATCCTAGCACTTATACACAGAGCAGGGAAGAATGGCATGGAGACAGGGGCACACATGGTCCCCTGATGTGGGCATAGCTCGCATCTACCCTCAACCCGCCACTCCTGCCCTTTGAAAGGTGACAGACAGGACAGTGCCCTGTCCAACAGCCCAAGGCACCATGCTCCCCCCTCCTTCAGCACAAAGAGAGCCAGCAGCCTGGGTCCCTTTTCCTCTTCCTCTCTACCCACCTTACCTGAGGGGTCTCGGGTGTCAGGTGAGGCCTTGCAATGACCATTCCTTCCAAGAAAAATAAGAGAAGGCCGTGCTGAGAGCCTTCTCCAGGCAATCCCGGAGTTCTCCTTCAGTGCTCCCGCCGTGCACCCTGCCTCAGCTCATCCCTCTCCAGCCCCATGCAGACAAAGACTCTAGTCCGCCTGTCCAGCCTCCACTCTGGATGTTCCCCAGCCACCCTGAATGAGCTCACCTTGCCTTTGGGGCTCCGCACCCACCTCCTTTCACCCCACCCCCACCCCAGTCCCAGCTCTCCATCCAGTGTCCTCATTCCTCTCCGTAGGATGAGAGCTCCTTGAAAGCTGTCCCTGGCAGCTGTCTCGGATTCCTCTTTCTTAAAGAACTCTAGTTCCTTTCTTCTTGCCTTGACTGAAGGGAAGGTTGTGATCTGGGCTCACAGCCGTGGGGGGGAGGGAGGCATGCTGGCAGGAGCTTGAAGCTGCTGGTCAAACTGCAACGGCCAGGAAGCAGAAAGACGGATGCCGATACTTTGCTCTCCTCCGTTCTTCTCTCCTGCAGTTCAGGGCCCCAGCCGATGAAATGGTGTTGTTCACACTTAAGGTGGCTCTTCCCACCTCTGTCAACCCAGCCTAGAAATCCCCTTCCCGGCATGCCCAGAGATGTGTCTCCTAGGTGAGTCTACATCCTGTCAAGATGGCTGTCAAGATGGCCGTCAAGATGGCCGTCGATATTAGCAGAGTCTAGTCCAGCTCTCATCCCTTCTGTCCCCACACAATTCGTGACCCCGTTCATCAGAATCAGCAGCACAGTCAAGTACAGGTGTGCAGGCTGAGTGGTGCACAGGGACACCTCAAAGAGCTGGATCACCCTCCTCTCACCACGCTATGAGCCTGACACAGAGAAACAGGGAAAGACAACATTTCTTGCACCCCCAAGTAGATGAAGTAGGCATGGCTACCTCAAAAGGCCCACCAGAAATTATACAAAGGTGCAGGAGGCTGACTGTAGCCTGGGCAGTGTGGAAATGCCAAGCCCATACCCAACAGGCAGACATCTTTGTTCTCTGTCTGTTTGACACAGTCCTTGGTCCGTGGACTCCATGTTTTCTTTCCAGGACTTCCTTAGTCATGCTTGCTGGTCCCTCAGCTCTGTCTGACTCAATGTTTGGCCTTCCCCCATTCTCTACTCCCTGGTGACACGAACAGCTTCAAAGCCAAGCTAAATGCAATGAGTGGCAGAACGTGACCTCCAGGTCAGACCTGCATTCCTGCCTTACCTCAGCCCAATGGAGTCCCCAACCCTCTTCCTGCTCTTCCACCTACCCAGGTCAAACCCTGAAAGCCATCATTTGTCTTCCTTTCTACTTCATCCAATCCCCAGATGAAGTCTGAGATAGCCCACCCACATCCCAAGCTGGCCACTTCTGGTCAGTCCCCCTGGGACCATGCCAGCCCAGCATCTTCTCTTCCCTCTCACTGTGGCCTCATACCTGGTTCTTCCCCACATCCCCCAGGATTCACACACAGCAGCTGCAGGGGAGCTATGGAATGGACAGACCCCACAATCTCTTGATCAAATGCATCCAGCGGCTCTCTGTGACTTGGTCCCACCACCACGCCATCTCCACATGGCCTCCGGGGTCCTCTAGTGTCTGTCTCCCAGCCCATCTGACAGCTCTCCTTCTCCCGACACATCAGCACGCTCTCTCATGCCACGCACATCTGACCTCAGGGCCCTTGTCTGTGATGTGCCCCCTTCCTAAACGCTCCTCCCCCAGAGATCTGCACGGCCCAGCCCCTCAGCTCTCCCGTCGGCCCCGTTTCCCTCTGTCACCACCGACTCCCATCCACCCTGCTTCCTTTCCTTTCACAGCACGTGCACACCTATTCTGTTCTGGTCTGTCTCTCCCAATACCACCTCGTACAGCACAGGCTCCACGGGAGTTTGAACTGTGCTCTCTTACCTCTAGATCCCCGGGAGCTGGACTGGTGCCTGGCACCAAAGGCATTCAGACGATGAACCCATAAAGGGGATAAAGAATGAGTCTATAAATACTAAAAGGGGCTTTGAAACAAAAACAGGAGCGCAAAAAAGCAAAACAAACCAAAACAGGGGTGTGACGGGCCGTGGCCTGTGGGTGGGAGCTTCTTCGGCACCTGCAGGGAAGGCCCTCGGGAGACTTCCCCAGCCGCGGAGGCACCCGTCCAGGCTCCAGGGGCTTCCCAGTCACAGCCTGTACCTCCATATTGTTTGGACAGCTGCTCCTTGGTTAGGCCCCTTCTCTCTTTTCTGAGTCCCCACATCCACCGTGAGCCAAGAAAGCACACAATAGAAACCAAACAGTGCTGAACCAAAGAATAAATACAGGGCCAGGACCTCCACAGGGCCAGAGGAGGGAGCCCTCCTGACAGGGACCTAGGCAGGGAGATACAGAGGCTGGGCTGAGTCCTTGGAACTCCACAGTGTCGTCTGGAAATGGGAATACTACCTAAAACCTGTGCGGGGAAGAGGAAAGAGCCTTCCCACTGGACAGCCTCTGTCTGGGAGGCTGGGGGGGAGCAAAATGGGGCAGCCGGGAAGGGAGGCTGCAAAGGCTCCAGGTTGCCCCTCCCCTAACAAGAGGCTGCTGCCAGCCCGGAGCCAGGACAGCGGACAAAGCCCCACAGCAGAGGGCCAAGGACTTGCGGTGCCTAGAGCCAGCAGGCCGTGGGCCCAGGGCACAGCGGTGCATGGCCCAGAACTCCATCTGAGGGCCTTTGTGGGCCTCTGGGAGCCTGTCCAGGAGAATGCAGGAACTGGCGATGTTGGGATGGGGTGGGAGCCCCTGCTTCCTGGGGGCCTGAATAAGGGGTTCAGGGAGCACCCCATCTTCCCTACCCGGTCCCAGAGCTGCTAGGACTAAAGTGACCGGTGGGTGCCATTCATTCCTGACTTCAGGAAAAGAGGCCTCCGCTGAGCAACGCAGCTTCTGACTTGAGGCTGAACCTCCCTTCTTCCCCAGCGCTCTGAAGAAGAGAGAAGGACAAGCTTTCTCAAAAGCCAAGGGACACCTGACAAGCCGGATCTTGCCCAGGCTGGCTGGGTCCAGACCGCAGGTTCCCAGGAGAGCAGGCGGGCGCTGGAGCGAGCCGGCCAAGAACGGATGGCTTCCTGCTGCCCTCTGCTGGTAGCACCTTGACTTACAGCGCATCACGTCATGGGCAGGTGCGTACAATGGGTCCTCGCCGAAGGTAGCACGGCAATTCCCGCACTAGGGAAGCAGATACGGGTCCTTAGAGTCATCCCTCGGCCTCAGCCGCGTCCGACCTCTAGCCATAGCTGTCTATCACCTGCGTGGGGTCCCGATCCCCGGTCCTTCATTAAGTTCTTTATCTAGTCCAACCTAAGCATTTCCTCAACTTCATCCAGGATGTCCCCAAGACCATGCCCTTTCACAACATGAACAGAGACGGAGACTCCTATTTCACAGTGCCTGAGGCCGCTTCTTCCGTCTGCCAACGACCCCAGAGAACTGAGGGAAGTGAAGGCGCTTCGCCCCAAGTCCGGCTGCATCAAGGAAAGTAGGAGTGTCGCCGTCCTGATCCATCCTGCCCAGCCCTCCCCGCGCCCGGGAAAAAGGAGCTGATCAACAAAAGCTCTTTTTGAGGTTGGGCCGCCACCTGCTGGTGGACGCAGAAACTGCAACTGCGCCACCCGGCAGAAGCTCGACCCCAGAGACCAAATGAAATAACAAGCGCTAACTTTTATTTTGCCCTGGTACGGGACTCCTGCCTCCGTATAGCCCAGGCTAGCCTCGAACTATCTAACTACCCGATGCTGTCCTTGAAGTCTCTTAAGCGCTGAGACTGCAAGCACGTGCCACCGTAGCTGCTGTCAGGCCAACCTACCCGCTCTCTCTGGGTGAGGTAAACATTCTTCACCCCGCTTAACCTTTGAGGACACGGATGCTCGCTAACAGTTCTGTTCCGTTTTGTCTTCTTTTGGGAGTTCTGGGGGTTGGACCAATCTCATGCCACATGCTAGGCTACGGAGACATCGCTTCAACCGTATTGCTGACAGGTTGTGACTCCCACCGGCCTCTCTTCCTGGCCCCTGAGCTGGGGTTGGGGAGCTCCCAGTCTCACCCCACTTCCTGCCCCGGCGTGGGCAGAATGCATCCCAGCTCGGCTTACCTGTGCTCTGATAGTTTTGAGACACCCACCGTGCCCAAGGCCTACTCGGCTGGCCTGAGACCTCCCCAGGGCACAGCGAGGAAAGGTCTATATCCATGCCCACCTCCCCTGGGGCCTGATGGCCCACCATGTACTAGCCCCTCTCGCCTGGTTCAACCTCTATAGATATCCAATCTTTACGCTGCAGGCTGGCCCCAGATGCAGCCCAGGACTCCTTCACGGCTTCCCTACAAGACAGGCTCCTCCAGCAGGGTCCTGGGAGCTGAGGCAATGCTGACCCGCCTAGCTCTGAAGAAAGACACCTCATGGTTCCTGAGCGATCGCATCAGAATTCATTGCCACGGGCATGGTGAGACAATTGCCGAAGCCAGCGCTGAACCAGCTGCTAAGGACTGAGCTGAATGGAGGTGGGACTTGGAGTAAGAACCTGAACATTCCCAGGCCATTCACAGGTACTGATGGTGAGAGGGACCATGTCCCCAGGGAAATCTGGGGACAAATGCCCAGAGCTACCAAGAGAGGAGAAGTGACTATTGTCTAGCATACAACTCAACTGGCCACCAAACTGCCATACTGCACACTGGGCTCAACTCATTTTTATCCTGAAGAGCCCCAAATTATCACACATTCCCCATTTCCTCATCTGTTTAATAAATATATATTGATCCGGGCTGGAGTGATGGCTCAGAGCACTGGCTGTACATCCACAGGTCCTGAGTTCAATTCCCAGCAAAGACATGGTGGCTCACAACCATCTATGAGATCTGGTGCCCTCTTCTGACGCGCACGCAGAACACTGTATACATAATAAATAACTATTTAAAAAAACATAATGGCTATCATCTGTAATCCCAGCACTAGGGGAGGCAGAGGCAGGAGGAGGAAAGACTCCCTGCAGGCCCAACCTTGGTGACAGGTGCCTTTAATGCACATTCCCAATCCATGATGGACACTCAAGAGGCAGAGCCACGCAGGTTTCTGTGAGTTCTAGGCCAGCCTGGTCTGCATAGTGAGTTCCATGTCAGCCAAGCATAAAAATGAGACCCTTTCTCAAAAAATAAAATAAAATAAAATAAAATAAAAATTCACAGAGTGGGCTACAGCGGGGATACAAAGTGAATAAACTGTAATTTATAAAAATATAAATAAATTTTTTATAAAATCACTTCTTGCTCTTCTTCCAGTAGGAAGTTGTGGGGAAGAAGCAACAGCCATGGACAGCTGTGGGTGTTTATAATATTATCAACAGCGGTAGCAGGGAGGCAGAAAGCAGGTCAGGAGGCCTGGGGTGTGAGTCGGTGGCAGGACAGAGGGAGAGGGCTAAAGAATAGGTTGGGGGATGGGCAGGGCCTGTAAGGTAAGGGGTGGCTGACTCTAGATATCGAAGTCTAGGAGTGAAGCGGCTAGTCTGTGGTGGGTGCTCCATCGCAAGGGCCCAAGGGAGGCAGACAAACGTTCCCCAGCCTTGCCCTGCAGAGCTCTGAGGCCATCAAAGCAGGCCGCAGGCGGAAGAGGAACCCTCCCAGACTGAAGGACCAGACCCTGTTATAGAGTAAGTGCAGTGCGAGTCAGGTTGAGATGCATTCTGCCCAAGCCGGCATGGGAAGTGGAGTTAGACTGGAAGCTCCCAGTTCCAGCTCAGCTGCCAGCACCCAGCTAGAACATGCAAGAACCAGGGCTCTGTGCAGGCCGCTTAGCTGCACGGTGTTGCTAAGTAGGGGGTAAGCTGGGGCTACTGCTTTAAGTAGAATGTCATTGGGATACTTTGAAACTGCCTCTTAATGCACAAATAAAGGAAAGAGAAAGAAGGGACTTGTAGTGCAGCCATCTGGCCCAGGAGATGTCCAAGGTAGAAGAAAAACCAGTGCAAAGGTCCTGGGGTGCTCATGGGCCAGCAATGAAGGGTTTGAGAGGCGGGGCAGGGCAACAGAGGCAAATGAAGCAGGGCCTCCTGGACCATGTGAGACCTTTGGCATTTAATGACATGCACTACCAAAGATTTGGGGAAGAGAACCGATTCAATTCCACTTGTAGGTTTTGGGTTTTTTAAGATTTATTTATTTATTATGTATATAGTATCCTGCCTGCATGTACACCTGCAGGCCAGAAGAGGGCACCAGATCTCATTCTAGATGGTTGTGAGCCACCATGTGGTTGCTGGGAATTGAACTCAGGACCTCTGGAAGAGCAGCCAGAGCTCATTACCTCTGAGTCATCTCTCCAGTCCCTCCACTTGTGTTTTAAGGAGTCCCCTAGTTGCTGTGCTAAGAATGGGACTGGAGGTCCATCAGAATGACAGCAGGGACCAGCAAAGACGGACAAAAGCTACCGCATCTTCTCCCTCGGTCCCTCCCAAGTACACCCTCTCTCTGGAAATCATGGTGCTTTTTTCTTTGTTATCGTTACACACATATACAAACACATAAAGTTGACAGGCAGTAGCGGCGCATGCCTTTAGTCCCAGCACTGGGGAGGCAGAGGCAGCCGGATCTCTGTGAGTTGAAGGCCAGCCTGGTCTACAGAGTGAGTTCCAGGACAGCCAGGGCTACACAGAGTAACCCTGTCTCAGAAAAAATAAAAAAGAAAAATTGCCTAAAGATGTAAATACAACTTGCTCAGTGCATTCAGTGTTGTCTGGGTACATATGATTTCAGGTTTGACCACTGGGCATTGGATGACCAGCTGGGGACTCACCCTTGGGAAGATCATTTCTCCTGCTCTCAGCATTCCTTAGTAGAAAAGAGAAGGGGGAAATGATGTAAATTTTATTTTAATTAAATGCATTTATTAAATTTAAGTTATAAATCAAATAAAATATCCTCCCCAAAGAGTCGGCTATCAAATACACATTCAGGATGAGAGAATAAGATCAGCAGTGAAGGTGAAAGGAATCAGAAATAGAGGTGGGAGAAGGAGAAAGGGGAGGAGGAGGATGGTGCGTGAGGAGTGTCCGGGAAGGACAGGAGAAGCAGGGGATGGGAGGCCTTTACCCACCTAAAGAGGAAGCAGAGCCGAGGGGAAGCAGTCAGCTGAGTCCACAGCAGGAAGTCAAGAGAAACCAAGACTAGAAAATGGTTATGAAGGGCTGGAGTTTGCCTGCGTGTGTACATGTCTGTATATCCACAACAAATGTACACATACAGCCACAACAAAAGTTAAAATAAAACACACCTTAAAAAATAATAGCTACCAAATATTTATTATCTTTCTGCATGCTGCAAACTGGACCAAGACAGAGAGGCTCTGAAGGCTGCTGGGAGCACAATGGGCTCAGTCATCTGACCCCTTCAGTTCTGGGGGCCACCTTCCTCTGACCTCCACCAGCAACGGCATACAAATGCCATATATTCACACACAAACACACACACAAATACACACACTTTAAAAGGAAAAAACATGTTTTTAAAGTGCCAGTGAGATGGCTTGGGAGATAAAGGCACTTCCTGTCAAGCCGGAGGACCTGAGTTCAAGCCCCAGCACCTGCCTGGTAAAGGAGAGAGTTCGCTTCCTGAAGTTGTCCTGTGACCCTCATGCACTGTGACGTTTGTTGCACATACATACACAGTAAGTAAATGGAATAAATTTTTAAATAATAAGTAAACCGTAAAAAATGCATGCTGGGGCGTCACGGCCCACACAGTGCTAAGGATCAGGAGGATGCCTGGGTTCTCTGTGGCTGGCCAGCCTAGCCTCTTTGGCAAGTTACTGGCCATTAAGAGTCCCTATCTCGGGAAAGAAAAAAGTACCTGGGGGATGACAGGTGACACTGCCCAACAGCACGTGCACTCCCACAGACACGCAAACATGTGTTTACCTATGTTTACGCATGCGTGCACACACAAAGAAAAAAATCAAAAGTAGGGACAGGCATGTGGCGCATGCCTGTCATCTCAGCACTCAAGGGGTGGAAGTTGGGGGAGCAGAAAGTGTAAGGGCATCTCAGGCTTCACGGTGACTTAGAGGCCAGCCTGGGCTACTTGGTCTCAGGTATAATAACGGGGAAAGCGGAGCGCGGGAATGCATGCCAACGGAAGAACTGCCATTTAATCCAGAACTGCCAGAATCCAGATCATTCTTCCTCCACTAGAGGCTCCATGTGCCTCATGCGCTTGGCATGTGAGATGAGGGAGTGCTGGGAGAAGGACCAGATCTCGTGGGGGCCTTGGCGGGTCAGAGCTGAAGCCTTCCCGCCCTCTGGCTGCCAAGGCCCTGGGAACGTGGGGACCCTGCCCCCAGACCCCAGCCCCAGGTCCTCAGAGGAGGAAGGGGGTGTGAGAGTGGAGCCTGGCTGGAGGTATACGGTGGAGGGGGCGCTGCCCGGGAAGATGTCCTCCTCGCCGTTAGCATTGCCACTTGGGAGGGAGATTCTCCTTGTTATCGGAGTCCATTCTCCTTGTCCCAAGCCTGTGTCCCTGAGGAAGCACAGGGCTTCCAGACGGGAGCTCCCCCATCTACTGTGTCAGAGGTCGCCTCCACCAACTGCAGCGAGTCTTGGTCTGGACTCTCACATTAACACACTGCCATCAGTTTGGAGGAAAAGGGGCCTCAAGGAGCTCTTCCGGTGGTAAGATTGGGGACGTTTTTTTTCCGTTAGTGTATTTATACTTTTCCTGTAACCAACACACATTTTCCTACGTGTTGGAAAAATAGACACTGCCTATCCTAACCGCAGCACACCCGGGGAACAGCTGCTCAGGAGACTGGAGCCCTGGAAACATCACTCACGAGGAGCAGAAACTGTCAGAGCTGGGAAGGATGCTGGCACAGGGACGGGGGACAAAGACCACTCAGGGAGGCCACTTGTTCTGTGCTCCCCACGGTGAGTAAGCCACACATCATACACGTCACTGGACTGCACAAGAAAGCTAGTTTGGTCTATATCGGCTTCTTTTCCCATTGCTTTGACCCACTGCCAGACCTTCTTAAGTGAGAAAAGGTTTATTCTAGTCAGCGGTGGAGTCCATCACGGCAGGAAGGGCACGGCAGTAGGAGCCTAGGACAGCGAGTCACAGGGCATCTGCAGTCGGGAAATGCAGCAGTGATTGTATGACTTGCTTTCTCCTTTTTTTTACACCGTCCAGGACCTCAACCCAAAGAAAGATGCTGCATACAGGGAGTGTTATGTTCCCACCTGGATTAACCTAATCTACGTAATCCTTCCTGGGCTTGCCTGAAGGCTGGTCTCCTAGGCGACCCTAGATCCCATCAACCGCAACCACTGCGGTCTCCCTGAAAGCTGCCCCCTAACAAAACAAGCTGCTTTTCAAAGCAGTGAGCTCTCTGTCACAGAGATATGCAAGCGACACGGGCAGTTAACCACAGGAAGCTTAAAGAGAGATTTCTAGGCTGTTCGGAAGAATGGACCAAGAGAATCTGAGGTCCCAGAAGGAGGCTCAGAAACACGCACACACCTACAAACCATAGCAGCTCAAGGTAAACTGTGAGTCTCCCTGATCAGACAGAAAGTGGCAAGCACATTTGGATGCCATTTGTAATCGGTGGCCAAGGCCTTGGTCAGACTGGAACAGACTAGGCCCTTGGTTCCTAGATCTCCCTTTTCTGGAATCATCTAGCCTTCTGGAATCATCATGGCCCTACATGAAAACAGACAGGGCCTCACTACCTGGCCCTACACAACACCCATCCTCTCTAGGTCCAACCCTCTGCTCCCTGGGTCTCCACTGAAACTTTTGCTCCAAGGCTAGCCAAACTGTCAGTCACACTCTCGGGGAAGGGGGTGGGGGGTTGCTCAGGCTTTAGGAGAACCTGGCTCCTAATCCCTGGGACTCAGGCCCGATGCTCAAAGAGATTCAGCAGAGGAGGCAGAGCCCAAGCAGGCAGCCTAGACACAGCTAGATGGCCAGGAAGAAACCTGGATGTTATCACCCAGTGCGGTTACCATGGTGATGGATACACCTGAGCTCACCATGGTATTAAACGAAGCCTCCGCAAAGGGTCTCAAGTCCCAGCTTCCCTCGCAGGGCTTCCTGTGGGAAGGCTGACAGGAGTGGGGACTGTCAGGAGAATGCAAAATGAGGCCAGAAGAGAGACGAAGGAACCTTGTCCCCCAGCAGAAGAGTTCCTAGTGCAAGTGTGAGGCTCTGGATTCAGATCCCTACAACTCGATTAAGGCTGAGTGCAACAGAGTGTGGGGAGGGTGTGTCTGTAACCCCAAAGCTTCAGCCTCAGCCTCGTTTACCTAAGAGGCCCAGGGCCAACCTGAGCTACATGAGACCTTTTCCAAAAAAAAAAAAAAAATTTTATGAGGAAATACCTCACACTTAGCATGTGCAAAGCTCTGAGCTTAGTCTTCAACATCCCCACCCCCCACCACACACACCCCCAAACCCACACCCACACCCACACCCCCACACACCACACCCACACACACCCACACACCCCCACACCCACCCCCACACATCCCCACACACCACACCCACACACACCCACACACACCCCCACATACCCACACACACCCCCACATACCTACACACACCCCACACACACACCCACACACACACCCCACACACAAATACTCCTTATTTAAACTAAAACTGAAACACAGCCAGGAAGCTGCCTCTGTACTGACCAGCTCTCACAGTACCAGAAGGTGAAGTAAAGGCTGCTGGGGGGGGCATCCATGGTCTCACCCAGCGCTGCGTCCTACCTGCTACAGTTACGGACTTGCCACACAAGATGTGCTCACCCATGTAATGGTGACGTGACGGTAGGAGGTAGCCAGCTGCCTTCCGGTTGGATCTGAGACTTGCCCCCCGGGAGGGAGGTCATGCCCGGCACTGTAAACTTGGTGAAAAGCCAGTGGCTGATGGGGTCATAGACCCTAGGGTGGAACCTGTAATTGTTATTTTTGCTAAATCACCATGTTTTGGGCCACGCGGTGGTGGCACACGCCTTTACCACTTTAATCCCAGCACTCAGGAGGCAGAGGTTCGCAGATCTCTGAGTTTGAGGCCAGCCTAATCCACAGAGTGAATTCCGGGACAGCCAGGGCTACACAGAGAAACCCTGTCTCGAAAAACCAAAAAAAAAAAGTAGATAGTTAGATAGATAGATAGATACATACATACATACACACATACATACATACATAGATGATAGATAAAATGGTCATGTCAAAACCTTCTGTTTTCTAAAAGGGCAAATATATATGTGTGTGTGTGTGTGTGTGTGTGTCTGTATACCACATGTATCCTGGTACCCAAGGAGCCCGGAAGAAAGCATCTGATTCCCCAGAACTGCAGTTAAAAATGGTTGGGAGCTGCCATGTAGGTACTGAGAATTGAACTCGGTTCCTCCGGAAGAGCAGCCAGCAGGCTTAGCCTCTGTCACACCTGAGCCACCTCTCCAGCCCTGGCAAACTGCTTTCTAAGTATCTATGCTCCTCGCTGTAGGTCTGGGCTGTTCTCAGCCTCGCAAAGCCTCTTTCTGTCACGTCAGCAGGTAATGCGGAGATCTCAACTGGCCAATCTGTGAGTTATCCGCCATAAATGGAACCTGTCTTCAGACGTGCTCTCACTATTTAGTCCTGGCTGTCCTGGAATCCTGCATAGACCAGGCTAGTCTCAAACTCACAGAAATCCACCTGCCTCTGCCTCCCAAGTGCTGGGATTAAAGGTGTGTGCACCACCACCCAGCTGAGTGGGACGTTTTATCAGTCATTCCACTGAGGCTCAGATAACAGGGAAAGAGGAGGCAAAACGGAGGGTGTGAGGGCCAGCGGAGGAGCGGTGCTGGGAAATGCTGCTTCCTGGACCGAACAACGTACAGGCCCTGCACAATGTCGAGCCAATCAGAGTCCCAGAGAGGATGGGGGAGGCGTTCTCAAAGGCCTCGCTCTAACTGTGGAGCTGAGGGAAAGCTGCTCACTGCTGGGAGAGGGAGACTAGTTCTTCAGAGGTGTGACCCCTGAGAGGCTGCCCACGTGCCGAGAGATGACCCCACACCCAAGCACATATGGGCAGCACTCACTGGACTCAGTGGGTTATTGAAAAAAATAGGTGATGTTTGAAGAGAAATGAATTTAAAAACACATCTGGGGAAGGGGGTTCGCTACGCAGCCCTGGTTGTCCTGGAACTAGACTATAGAAGACCAGACTGGACTTAAACTCGTAGATCCACCTGCCTCTGCCTCCTGAGTGCTAGAATCAGAGGCGTGTGTCATCGATGTCAGGTGAAAACAACAAATTCTAAACGTGAATTGTACAGTTAGTCTGACATCTAGGAATAGTGGTTCAGGCATGCAATCCAGCACTTGGCTGAGGCAAGAGGATCATGGGTTTGAGGCCTGCTTGAGCTTCAAGGCAACAAGCAACAAGGAGAACAAAATGGACGACTTGTTCAGCCCTAACTACAGTATGAATTCCGTGAGAGCAAAGCTTCCCCCTCTGGGGCCAGCCTGAAAACCTGGGGAGCAAGACAGATGAAGGCCCAGACACCTGAACCTCAGAGTCTGGACCAAAGGGAAAATACAAGTAAATGCACAAGATGGAACCTGCCTGTCAGCATTCCAGCATGGATGGGAGAGGGCTCCCGAGGCCCCCCCCCCTAGGTGAGAGGCTATTACCAGCTAACTACCAAGAGCTCTCTATCTCTCAGCCCTCTTCTCACTGTCCCCAGAAACAAGCCAAGAAGGAAACACACATTTCTGTCCCACCCTCCTGCGGATGAGTTCAGGGAGGGAAGACAGCCGTCCACCTTAGCTCTAGACTTGCTGTTTCTGAGGCTTCCCATCAAACCTTGCCCTGTGGTGACTGGTCTCAAGGAGAGACAAAAAGGAAAGCCCCTGGGTAGCAGCCTGGGGGCCTACAACAATGCCCCCAACATCGAAGGCAGCAGCATCTTCGAGCCTGATGAGTCTGGCCTCCCCTATCTGCCCTGTCCTGCTCAGCCACAGCCCTGTGGTCCAGCTGGAGAGAAGCAACCGCTGGAGAGTCTGAGGGGAGCCGCGCACCCAGAGAAACATGTCTGCTCCCATCCTGGGCTCAGAGGACCGAGGACCCACAGACCACAAGCTGGGCAACCAAAACAGGGAAGGGAAGCTGTAGGTCCCTGCACCCCATCTCAGCTCCCTGTCCTAAAGTGGAGATGGCCAGGGGTCCTCCTCTGGCCAGTTACCTAGATGGACCTAGCACTGGATGAAGATGCAGAGCTCACTGGCAAAAAGAAAGCAGCAGGCGGGCTGGGAATGTAGTTCCTGATGCTAAGGTGCTTGTCCGGCGCACGTGAGGCCTCCATTTCCACAAAAACTGTGAAGGCTACAAATGCTGTCTGTAGTCGAGTCACTGGGGAGGTTCAGAACAGAGGGTCCAGAGTCTAGCAAGATGGCACTGTGGGCACTTGAGGTCCTACAAGGCAAGCCTGATAACCTGACCCACCTAAAAGTGGAGAGAACTGCCCTCCGCATGATGCCCATACACACACACACACACACACACACACACACACACACGTTTTTGTTTTCTTTAGTGTGCATGTTTTGCCTGCATTTATGTATGCACACCTGGCATCCAGAGAGGTCAGAAGCTCAGTGCCTAAGAGCACTGGCTGTTCTTCCAGAAGACCCAGGTTCAATTCCCAGCACGCACACGGTGGCCCACAGTCACTCAGGACTCCAGCTCAGGTGATCTTCTGATCTCCACGGGCCCCAGGCACACAAGTGGTGCGAGACATACACACATGCAAGCAAAACACCCTGCACAGAAAAGAAAAACAAATCTTTAGGGGCTGGAGAGATGGCTCAGTGATTAAAAGCACTGTCTGCTCTCCCAAAGGACCCGGGTCCAATTCCTAGCACCCACACGGAAGCTCACAACTGTCTGTAACTCCAAGGATCTGACATCTTCACACTAAAATAAAAATAAAATAAGTAAATAAATTATTAAAAAATAAGTCTTTCAATAATAAAGTGAACAGTAATAGAGAAGGACGGCCACAATCAACATGCCCTCCATGCATGGCCTTAACGGTGAGCACACCTGCATACATACGTGCAGGTGTGTGCAACAAAGTACACATTAATAATCTTGAAGGGTGGTGGTGAAGCACGCCTTTAAGCCCAGCACTACGGGGGCAGAGGCAGGAAGCTCTCTGTGAGTTCCAGGCCAGCCTGGTCTACAGAGTAAGCTCCAGGACAGCCAGGACTACACAGAGAAACCCTGTCTCAGCCGTGAAGAACCTTCTTAGCAAGGGGGTGGGTGTGACCCGCACCCATGAATCTTCCCAGCACCCATTATCACCCAAGTCAGATTCTGACTGGCCCAGATCAGACCACAAGCCCTGTCCTTATCACCAGTGTCTTCAATAGCTTTAATACAGAAGGTACTGGCTGTCTGGCTCCTGAGCCCATCCAGGTCTGGGGAGGGGTGCCCCCCCCCTGAGTGGCAGCCGGGCACAGAAGCTTCCCACAAAGGGCTGGGAGGTAGCTGAGAGGCCACTACACAGTCTTCTGCTGTGCGAGAGGTTGGGGGCAGGTGAGGGCATGGAACTGAGTAGCCTTTCCAGAGACAGGGGCGAGATGTCCGAATTGCTCTCTGGGGTCTAAGTGCTCCCATCTGGTCATCCCTTGGAGAGGCACCGAGGGACTAGGGCACCGAGGCCACGTCACAGATGCCCTGAATATCCTCCATCAAGCCTTATCCCACTCTGGCCTTGCCTCCTGCCTGGAATCTTCTCTGGTACCCACCTTGCTCTCGGGAGGAAATGCACAGCTGCAGGCCCAGCCTCCTTGCCCTACACCTCTGATTGCTGCACACCCAGCTGACACCATAAGCCTGCACCCCCTCGGCCTTGTGCTCTGAAAACACCCTTCCCTGGGACCTTCATCCTACCTCAGCCCTTGTCCTGCCAAATGTATCGTTTGTCCTTTCATACATTGGCATGAATGTCACCTCTTCCAGGAGGCACCCCTTCACCTTCTAGGCTGGGTCAGGCATCTGCTCCGGGCTGTCACAGGCCCAGCACTCGTCCAGACCCACTGCCCAGTGACTCATCTTCCTCCCTCTCTACGGACAAGTTCTGTGATGGCAGGGACTGGCTCCTCCCGGTTCAGAAGCCTGACCCAACATACAATACGCTATCCCAATGGCTGCTGAGCGTGTGTGTGGACCCACAGGCAATGGGATCAGGAAGTTTGGAAAACGGGGTCTAAGAGAAGCAAGACCATGTCCTGTTCCAGGCCCAAGTGTCAAATTTCCATTCCTGACTTCACTGCCATCAAGCTCCAAAAGAAGGGCAAACTCATATCTCCTTTTCTTGCCCTCTCCCTGACACCACCACCACCATCACCACCACACACCCACCGGCAAACCCCAGCCACGGTGACCTTTTAGCCAATCCAGCCCAGATGGCCTCTTTTCTTGGCTAGTGGAGAACTCGCTCCCAGCTGGAGCCTACCCCATCCTTCCTTCCTCCCCTGTCCCTCCGCCTCCCTGCTTCCTTCCTTCCTGCTCTTGCAGGAAAGCTCCTGGCTCTGAGGCAAGGCCCCCAGGTCCAGCTGCCCACACTAAGACACACACTTTGTCTGTCAGCCATCCCACCCCGTCCCCTTTCCCTACAGGGGTGGGGAGACCTGATCCAGGCCACAGGCAGCACAAAAACACAGAGCAGCAGACAGCAGAGTCCTCGTGCCCCTCCCTCTGCCTCCAACCTTAGTGTGGCTGAGGGGCCCCTGAGGCTCACCCAGAAGGCCTCACAGCAGGCCCTTGCTGAAGCCCTCCCTCTTCAGAACAGACCCCTCTGAGTCAGGCTCTCCACCAAGTCTGCCTGGTACAGTCATTCCTCCCTCACAGGTACAGAGGAAACATGGGTTTATTAAATAAAAGTGAGGAAAACTCCCCAAAGCACGGGGGGTTTTGAAGGAGCAATGCCACTTCTTGGATCTTAAATGATCAGTCACTTTGCAAGGCAGCAACTGCATGATTAACTACCACCACGGCTGCTGTTATTCCCAAGCTCCTCCTCCTGCCCTCCCCCTGCCCTCCTCCTCCCCTGCTCCTCCTCCTCTTCTGCCTCCTCCAATTTAACCTTTACAGTGACCCCGGAGAGAGAGGGAGGTTTTATCCTTATTTAACTCATTCTATTTATTTATCTATCTATCTATCTATCTACTTATTTATTTTGGTTTGTTTCCAAGGCAAGTTCTCACTGTGTAGCCTTGGCTGTCCTGGACTGGCTTTGTAGACCAGGCTGGCCTCATACTTTCAGCAATCTGCCTGCCTCTGCCTTCCAGAGTGCTGGGATTACAGGCATGCACCGCTGTGCCCAGCTAACTCATTTTATTTTATTAATTTTATTGTTGAGATAAGGTCTCATATGACTGAGAATGGACTCATTACTTGGATGACCTTGAGCTTCTGAACATGTCTGCCTTATTTTTGTGGCAATGAGGATAGAACCCAAGGCCCCATGCATGCCAAGCAAGCATTCTACTAACAGAGTTACTCACCTGGGAGCCAGAAGCTGGTGGACTGGGTCTCTAAGAGTTCAAGGCCAGCCTGGTCTACAAAGTGAATTCCTGGTCAGCCATGGCTACACAGTGAGACCTTGTCTCAAAAACAAACAAAAAAGAAAGAAAAGAAAGCACTTGGTTCTCCTCCAGAGGAACAGGGTTCAGTTACTTCCAGAACCTACATCAGGTGCCCAAAACCTCCTGTGACTATCCTTTCAGGGGCTGTGATATTCTCTCTTGGCTTCTGCAGGCACCTGCACACATGTGGCACACTCACATACACACAAATCTTAAAAAAAAAAAAAAAAAAAAATGAAGCAGGGCAGTGGAGGCGCACACTTGGGAAGCAGAGGCAGGCGGATGTTTGAGTTGGAAGCCAGCCTGGTCTACAGTAGGAGTTCCGGGATAGCCAAGCCTACACAGAAAAACCCTATTTGAAGGGAGACATTAAGAAAGAAAAGAAGGAAAGAAGGAAGGAAGGAAGGAAAGAAGGAAGGAAGGAAAGAAGGAAGGAAGGAAGGAAGGAAGGAAGGAAGGAAGGAAGGAAGGAAGGAAGGAAGGAAGGAAGGAGAAAAGAAAGGTTGCTCAAGCCCAAACCAGACCATTGTCCTTCATCACTGCCTTCCCATCTCTCTTGATGATCCTAGAACGCTTCACAGGCTTGGATGTCTGTCACCCAGTCATGCAGCGAAGATGGGGTAGACATTTCAAGGAACTCGATCACTATCAATGATGATAGGCCAGAGATGGACATGAGGTCGCAGCCCGATCTTAGAGAATCACCGCAACACAGCAGTCTGCAGAAACCTGGGTCCCTCCTGCCTCTGTCCACAAGCACAGATAGGAATCCATGTCTCCCATATACAGATGGGAGGAAATCTCATTTTGTGAGAAAAAAAGGAGGATGCCCTTAAGCCATCGAAGACTGCTGAACGCTGGGAAATAGACAGGTGAAGAGGTAGGTTCTCCAACGGTGCCCCCTCCCCAGCAACCCGGGGAGCTGCTCTGCTCTGCGACCACCAGAGGGCGCGCGTTCCCTCTCAGAGCCCAAACCACGACGGCGTCTTCGGCAGGCCGGCAAAGGATGCTGTGTGGAAGGTGCACCAACTTCGGAAAGAACCTCCCTGGGATGCAGCCGCACCCTTGGGTGTGGATTCGGCCTCAGTACAACGACACTTCGCCCCTCGGCCTTCCACTCTGGCCGCGCCCCGCGCTGTGACCTCCGGGCGACTGTTCGTGCGCCCCCTCCTGGCCATCGCGAGCAGTACGGATCAAAGGAAAATTCACCTGGTGCAGGCCAGGAAGTGGCTAATGGGAATATTCTATACAGAGAATTGTAGTGGCCGTCGCTAAGTACGTTGCCGTGAGAGCAGGAAGGGTATGGGAACTACACCGAACGTTCAGGTCATTAGGCAACTTAATAAGAGAGCGCTGCGGGGCGGGGCGCCAGATCGGTACTGGGAGATGATCCCAGGAGACGGTTAAGAGGCGCTGAGCCTAAGAAGGAAGGAGGACAGGGTAGTTTACATGGTGGTACCGTGGATCCCTGAGCGGCTATTTAAAGGCAAGCAGTTGCCCCCGGGCGCATAAATACCTAATAGAGATTCTGCATACGGGCTGGGGGGTCTGAGGCCACAGTAGGCAGCCCTGAGTGGGTTTAGGAAGATGGCTAAGAGGTAAAGAGGGTCGTGGCATGTACTGGGGACCGTGCTTGACCCTGGAGGGCTGGTGCGGTCACTGAACTTGCACTCACACACTGGGTCAGGATGGTACTTGCCCACCGTGATTCAGTGCCCCTGTCCACACCCCTCCAGCCTGTGTCACTGTACCATTTTCACAGATCTAGGCCCTGACCAGAACCTGTCCATAATTTTCTAGCTTGTTGGGGGCCGGCGGGGGGGGGGAGGCAAAAGGGCGAGGGCGCTGCTTACGAACAGAGGACAGAGCTTCCTTTTTCTTCTTCCCCCCCCCCCCAGACACAGAGGGAAGTAAAGGCAGGTCAGCCTTTCATTCCCAGAAAAATAAGGAGCCCCCTCCTCAGCCCCTCCCACCAGGCTTTGGCCTCCTGGCCCAGCTCGCTGGCTGCTGGGCCGGGAGGGGCTGCCAGGCTCGGCCTCCTGCCCACTGCGGGGCGCCGGGGGAGGGCGGCGCGAGGCTCGAGATGCCGCGTTGCCATGGAGACGCTGCCGCATCCTGACTGCTCCTGGCAACGGGGTCCCGCAGCCAGGCAGGCGCTCGGCGGGGACCCCAGGGAGCGGGCGCGCCAGGCTGCCCACGGCGCCGCCAGACCCCCGGGACACGAATCCGGCTCCCCCCCCTCCCCAGACACCCCTCACTCCGGCTCCCAGGGGCACACACATGTACATGCGCGCCCCAGCTGCAACAGCCCAGGCGGAACTGCAGCCCAAACCCTCCCTGCAGCCCCCGCTCATTAATTCAGCAAACATTTGCGGACCATCTCGGTGCCAGGCGCGAGCTGGCCACTGCGGCTGCAGCGACGAGTCACACCGGGACGCCGCGCTGCCCCCGCCCCCGCCCCCGCCCCCGCCCCCATCGCACAGCCCGCAGGGGAGGCAGACACAGCAACGCCGCGATCAATACTGTGACCCCAACAGGAGCCACAGACTGTGTGCTAAACCCATCTCAGGGTCGAGCAGGGTTTCTGGTTGTTTTTTCGTGACGGTTGAGAAGCACGGTGAGAAACCACCAGTCCTTCCCCCCCCCCCCTTTTTTTTAACAGATTTGGAAACTAAGGCCCACGAGGGCGTGGTTATTCTCCGGAGACCACACAGCAAGAAACAGAGCAGGCCTTCTAATCTGAACCTTAACCACTTCCGGGCACTATCAACCGCCGCCTCTCCAGAGCGTAACTGAAACGGACCCGACTCAGCCAGCGAGACATCAGGGACATAGATCTAGCCTTGGGTCCTAGAGAAATTGCAAAGCCACCAGGCCGAGCAAGAGACAAGCGCTCTGTGCTGAAAGAACAGCTCTTGTAGAGCAGTGGAGACTTTGGGCGAACAGGCTTCAGGCTGGGGAGAGCAAGGACACAAGACGTAGTTGGAAAGCCAAGCCTGAAGGCTGGGGTGGGGTAGCTAGGCGGTAGGGCGTTGACCTAGCACGAGCGAGGCTTCGGATTCCATCTTCCTGCCGCAGGGGCCTGGCGTGGGGTCGGAGGGACCCCCGTTGCCCGGGCCATTCCTAGGGGAGCGGGGAGAGTGTGAGCACGGGAGGGCATGCGCTGGCTGTTGCTCTGGCAACCACCTGGAAGGGGCAAAGCAGGAAGGGGACTAAGAGACTAGAGAGCAAGCCGCGGCCTACCCTCCCCAGCCAAGCTCGATTGGAAAGGAAGGAACTAGCACGTCCTTCTTACTCTCCCGAGCAAACACCCTTCTGCCTGACTCAGGAAGCCAGGGAATAAGCCCACAGCCTTCAGCTACAAGGTGGGGGATGATCGCAGGGAACGCCCAGGTCTCAGAAACACGCTTTAGAAGGGCATGAAGAAATACCCGGGCTAGACCGCCTTAAGGACTTCCAAGGAGAATGAAGTCTAGGGAATCAGAGACAGGGCAAGTGTGTCTCATCTCCACAAGAGAAAAAGAGCAGCGTGCCTTACAGCCCTCTCCTGCCATGATGGGTCCCGCCTGGCCTCTGTCCAGCAGACCCCGCCCACGGCATCCCTCTAAAGAGACACAGCACCCAGCCCCCAAACCCCCCCCCCGCCTCCCTCCTCCCAAGGTTAGCCTAATTTTTTCCCTTCCGTGGATTCAGGTCATTGCTCCCCGTCCTCGTCCTCTCTCCCAGGCGCCTCGGAATGTGACTAATTCCCTCCCTTCATTTACGGGTCCTGTTACCTGGGAGGTATTTATAGCAGCCTGTCTCCCTCTCCTGCGACTCAGCTGCACTCCCCCAGGCCGTCTCTCCCCACTCAGGTCCGTCATCTCTCACCAGCCTCCCACCCTACAATCCCTGGCAGGACTGAGCGGGGCTGGCTGGGAGGGGCCAGGACCTTTTGGAATAGGGGAAGGCCATCTGCCAGACATATATGCACCTCCCTTCTTGAGCACCCCCCAGAAACCCTGGGACCAGAGAATGACTGTTGCCGGCCTTCCTGGGACCTCGACATGCAGCCTGATACTGCTACCAATAACAGGTAGCAAGCATTGTTTACCACTGGCTATGACTATTCCCCTTGGTTCGCAGAGACCGAAGCCCAGCCTGGACAAGGTCAGATGGGCTGGCTCAGGTCCCTAGAGCCAGGTAACTCTGGCAGGGCCACCTCCCAGAACCCTTGCCTAGGATGTGGGGAAACCGGCCTGAAAGCAGGCTGTGTACGTGGGCACAACCTGGCTGCCTGACCGAAACCCAACTCACACACTCCCCTATCCACTGGCCACTTCATCTGCCCTCGGACTGTCAGGAAACAGCGTCAGAGAGGCCGCTCGGTTCCCAGACGCTGCCTGTCACACCACGGCCCCCTGCTCCAGGCAAGAGTCACTGGAGAGGCAGAGACAGCTGCACGGATCCCCGGTCAAGGACAGAGAGAGCGGTTCTATCTGCGTCCTTTGGTGATGGGAAACGACGACAGAAAAGGAAGTCAGACCCTGAAGTGCGCTTACAGGCCGTTTCCTTCAGGCAGCTGTACGACTGCCCAAGATCCTTTCTTCATACACCAGGAAGGCTGAAGCCTGAGAGGAAGCCAGACCTGCCCAGACTATGACCAGGGTCTCCGACCAGAAACTTGACGGCATTGCCAAAACGACGTCTAGGAGGCCGACACAGAGCAGAGGGTCAGGTGCAAATCCCAGCTTTGTAATTAACAAGGCCTTTCACCCGAGACACCTCGCTCTCAAAGGGTTCTGGAACTCAGAACTTGTGCCACCAGGCCAGGCTTATGTCGTGCTAGATATTAAATCCCGGTCTTTGTGGTTGCGCTCTACCAACTGAGATACAGCTGAGACTCTCGTGTTTCTTATTTGTTTAAAAAAAATAATGGAAAGGGGTTCCAGACAGTTTCTCTGTGTGGCCTTAGCTGTCCTGGAACTCGCTCTGTAAATCAGGCTAGCCTTGAACTCGTAGAGGCCTGCCCTGCCTCTGCCTTCCAAGTGCTTGGATTAAAGACATGCGCTGCCACCAGCCAGCTCAACTTTTTTTTTTTTTTTTTAAGATTTTAAATTTATTTTTATGTGTATGAGGGTTTGCAAACCTCTGCACCACTTGCATGCAGTACCCAAAGTGACCAAAGGGGGCGATCTATCCTCCGAGCCTTTAGGAGAAATGGACTCTAGGACCTAGAGTTATAAATCACCCTGTGAGTGCTGGGAATTGAATGTGGGTGCTCTTACCAGCTGGGCTGTCTCTCCAGCCCCTGTTTTGTTTTTTTGAGATAGGTTTCACTATGTAGCCCAGGCTGGCCTCAAACTCGTGGACAGCCTCCTTCCTTAGCTGGGATTCCGGGCAGCCAGCACCACACCCGGCTGATTTTCCAGCTCTGGCTCCTCAGAGCTGAGCCCCAGGCTCTGCTGTTGGGAATAATGAGCACCCACTGCCTTCAGCACTGTTTCCACGCTCCCAGTGTCCTCTCTGGCTGTAGCCCCCTTATCACACACCCAGCCAAGCTCTAGGCTCCTGCACAGGGCCACAGAGGGCCACATTGGATCTAGAAGACCCCGCTCGCTCTACCGGCCCGTGCTACCTCTCACCAGGAGGTGCCGGCAGACAGCCCGCATCAAAATTACCAAGATATTCTGATGTCTGCTCCTGGGAGTCAGGTCCTGCGGCAGCCGAGCCCAGCCCTTCCCAGTGCCAGGAACCCAGAGCAGTTCCGGGATTCATCAACAGGCTGACACAGCAACACCAGCAGACACACTGGGGAGGGCTGGTGTAGGTAGGCTGGCCTATGAGCTAACTAAAAGGGGGGGAAGCCGGCCAGGCCTCCCCGACCTCCCCTGGGAAAGAGGAAATGCATCCATTACATGTAAAGGGCTACAAACTTGGAGAGGCCCCATACTTTGACGGAGGTCTCACAATGCCCACTAGGAAGGTACAGGCAGAGCCTGCTTAGATGCCCATGGTTCCTGGTCCTCTACTGATTGCACAGCCAGAACCAGGCTTGGGGAGTGGGCAAGGAAGCCGTGAGCAGCCCTAGCCATACTGGCTGACTGAGAGAAAGCGGGCATGGCAGGATGCTGAGGACAGAGAGCATCAGGGAACAGCACAGGAGTGAATCCAGGGCAGGGCTACAGGTCGGAATCTTCAGCCTGCCTCCCCAGAGTTTTGCTGTGTGACCTCGGACTGAGCCTCTTTCTGAGCCGCAGTTTACCCAGACTTCCTCATAGAAACTCTGACCTCTACCATCTCCCTGTCAGATCTGGGC
This sequence comes from Meriones unguiculatus, assembly GCF_030254825.1. NCBI lineage: Eukaryota > Metazoa > Chordata > Mammalia > Rodentia > Muridae > Meriones > Meriones unguiculatus. The sequence continues at coordinate 51,922,840 of NC_083350.1, forward strand.
AGGGCCTCCTAGGGCACACCCACAAGGGCAGGCTGAGGGGCCCAAGAGGGGTCTGTGCCCACACTGCCATCCTTTCCTGAGCTATGGGCACACAGGGTCTTCGCTGAAGAAACACGGTGTATACAAATAATTAAACGGAAGAATTGGAGTGATTAGGGCAGATGATTATTGTCAAATTATGATTTATCTTGTAGTGGAATTAGTATTCCCCCAAAGGGCCCGGCGTGGCGCGGCGCCCGCCACGGCCCGTGATTAATCGCCGTCTCCAGAAGGTCACCTCCAGCCACTGCAGATTAACTCAGTGGGGAAACTTCTTTCCGTAATTCAAGCTGTTGTTCCCACAACCTGTCATCCGCCTTGGAAAAGGACGATTTCGTCAGGGAGCCCGGGGCGGGGGCCGGCCGGCTCCCCAACCCCTCCTGGCTGCAGACATGATGTATGGTGCGTCCCGACACGGGTGACCGCGAGGGGGGGCGGCGTCCGCCGTGGGGTAGGCAGCGGGAGGCAGGAGTGGGGGAAAGGTGGGGGGAAGCTCCGGCAAGCACAAGTAGACTGTGAGGGGAGAGCGCGCGGGCGGTGGCAATTAGGAAGAAAATTGGATTTTTCAGCGTCCAGAGGCAGCTGCGATCTGCGGTGTTCAATGCAGTCACACACACAGAGACACACACACACCCTTCTCTTCCAACACACAGGCACCCAGCTCCAGCAGGCAGACTCCCCAGTAGGGGTGGAGAATTGGGGGCGTCGGACCTCCTTCATAAAGACTGGCGACACAGAGCCAGCCCTGAGCAGGGCAGAGAACTGCTGGTCCTCCCTCCTTTCTGTGGACTGTGCCACCTGGAGCGTGAAATGCGAACAGAGCAGGCGCGCTAGGCTGAGGAGGCCCTGCGTGGGCTGGCAAAACCTGCCAAGCCCGAGGCTGGGCAGTGCAGAGCCTCCCAGCGGTCAGAAGGGATCTTTGGAGCAAGAACCTCTCACCTGAGCACCAAAAGCAAGAATGCCTCTCAACCAGAGATGCTCACGGAGCCCAGGCCAGAGTCACCCGGGGCTTCTACTCATCTGATACCCCTGTAAGGCAGCCTAACAGCTGGACCGTCGCCCTCTCCCTTCTGCATAAACACTGTGGACCCAGACCCTGCTCCCTTCTTCCTCACTCCAGCCTCTGCCCATCCTAGGTTCCCAGAGGAGAGAGAGGGATACCCGGAGACAGAAGCCGTACTCCTTTCCCCTGCAGATGAGGCTGAAGCAGGGTGGTCTCCTGCCCCAAAGTTGCCCTCGGGAGGACCTCCACTGTCCAAGCGGCTCTGAGGCCCTGTCGTTTTGCGTCCAGCTGCCCTGTCCCCGCTCTTTCCCCCTACCTCTAGAAACACTAGCTGCGCACTTGTTCTTCAGGTCCGCAGGCTTCCAACAGACACCCCGAACCGTGCTTCCTAGCCCCAGCTCATCTAATCCCACAGAAGAGAGGCGCTCTGTACAGAGATCACCCTGTACAGCAACCATGCTCTCCCCCAGGCCTCCCTGACCACACCCAGGCCTCCTGCTCACTGTCCTCAGTCCCCCCAAACCCACCCAGCCAGTGGAGAGGGGGTACTGCAGGAACCGGCTAGGGGACCTCGGGGGGGCTGGAGTGTGGTCTCCATTCCTCGCTCCTCCACAGCACTGCACTTGTAGAGCTCTGAACTGAAGGCCGGGCAGAGGAGACCCCTCGTCGGCAGCCCGGTCCTCAAAGCCTGGAGGCTCTTTAGTTATGAACAGAGAGCATGTATTATGTATACCGTGGCTTGCTCAGAAATTCTAGGGTCTGAGATATTTAGAGTCATGAAGACCCAGCATTGTTTAAGAGAGAAAAATCTATTTTCAAGGATAAGAGTGGGGAACACCACTCTTCAAAATAATTGGGACTCAATGTTGGCATTTTCTTGGAGGGCTTTTCTCCATCCTTTTCAGGGACTGCTTCTGATAAGACCGTCCTAGGAGTCTGGCTGACAGTGACAAACACTTCCATCTAGACACTTTAGATTGCATTTAACATTCAAGATACCCTTTGCTGTGTCTGGGGCCAGCTGAAATCCTCTCTCCCCATTTTACAGATGAGCAGCACACTGGGCTGGTGACAAGTTCCAAAGACAAAGTACAGAACCAGTGGAGGCAGCTGAGGGCCTGGGGAGGGGATTCCAGACTTGCTCTCCACGAAAGCCTAATCTATAAAGGATCAGGATCCCTGAACAAGTGGCTCCAAAACCTTTACACCTCCCCACTCTGTCCCCAAACCCAGGGGAGTGTGAGAACTAAGCCGTCTGGTCCCAGTCCCGTGCAGTCCCTTACTCCTGGGGCAGGTCAACCTGTCTCTTTGCCTCTGTTTTCTCATCTGGTGTGGAGCTGTGGGAGGAACCATTGGGCCACACCCCCACCGCATTCTGTTTATTTGAGAGCCCTAGCTGGACTCCCACATCCAAGCCTCAGCCATTGGTGTGCTGTGATTATAAGCAGGGGCCATCATTCCCACTGTGATACTGTTTGTTTGTTTTCGATCAAGCTAACCTCTGAGTTTCCAGGATCTCATTGCTGCATTCTCTTGCAGAGGAAACTGAGTCAAGGCATAACCCCCCGCAAGAGCCCTCGCAAGATTAACCATCCTGAAAACCAGAGCCTCTAAGCCCCACCCCTCTCCCAGAACCCTGCCTGGCTTCCTGCCAGTCCAACACAGCCCCAACACCTAACCAGCCAGTTCTTCCCGGTTTCTGAACTACACTCTTCCGGTTCCTACCTCCCAGCCTTTTGACCAAGCTGGCACCTCGGACTGAGCGACCTTCATGTTTGTTATCAAAACCTTGCAAGGCAACGCTCTCCAGGGCGCTCCCTCCAGCTATCCCTAAACCCCGCACGGCTGCAAGCCCATACCGTCCAGCCGCCCCACGCCGCCGCCTGAGCCCCTCCCGGGGCTGGAGCGGGACGCGCGGCTGGTGCCTGAAGCTGGGGAGCATTGCCCGCCCCCCCGCCGCACTCCCGCCAGCGCCCGCCGCGGCCCGGCTTTGATCCCGCGGCCTCCGAGCCGCAAACCTGATTGGCATCGAATTACGGCGCGCGGCGGAGGGAGATAATGGCGGGAGGCGCGGCAGACATGAAAGAGGGGGGCGCGCAGCGGCAGTCCCGGCCGTTGTTAATGACCCAATAAAAAGCAAGACGGGGGGAGAGCCCGCCCTCCATCCCCGCCCCCAGGACCGCGACCGGTGCACACAAAGCGGTCGCCGACTCGGAAATTACCGCGGCTCAGCGTAGCGCAGCGTGACCGGAGCGGGGGCGGCTCACCTGGCAGTGCGGGAGCCTGCGGCAGACCCGGCGCGCAAGCAGCCCGCGCCCTCTAACCGGTTTTGCTTTACGGGTTTTTTGCATTGACTGTGAATCCTAAACACACACAAACACACGTTTCTTTTTTTGTCATTTTTGATACAAAAAAACAAAAAAAACTCAAACCATCCCAATGTTGGCTTCGAACTCACTGTGTAGCTGAGGCTGGCTTCGAACTCGTTCCTCCTACTTCCACTTTCCAAATTCTGGGATTACAGACATTTGCCACCGTGTCCTGCTTTGTGGTGTTTGGTTTGCTTTTTCCAGAGAGGCCTTCTCTGTGTGGCCTTGGCTGTCCTGGAACTCTGAAGACTAGACTGGCCTTGAACTCACGGTCTGCCTCTATCTCCCAAGCGCCGGGATTAAGGGCGTGCACCATCCTCACTGGGCTGTTGGTTCTGTTTTGTTTTGTTTTGTCTTAATAAGAAACTAAAATATGGTGGGTTTTTTCCCTTATTACTGAGGGCTTTTGTTTTTGTGTTTTGTTGTTGCTTGTTTGTTTTGTTTTATCCCTTAATTGTTGTGCCCGACCCAATCCAGGTCTTCAAACAGTCATACTCCATGTCTTTAGTCACACTGTATGTGTGTGACTAAATAGTTACATACAGAGAGGAGTTACGCTGTCACAGAAACAGAGGGCACACGTCACATGCCTAAAGGCACTTCCAGGGTGGACAACCCTAAGCAGGCATAGATGCTCATCTGGAGACACTCCCAGGGACAGGACAGAGACACACATCACGTAGGCGGCGCAGAGAGGGACACGCTGAAGTCTGCAGATGAACACAAGCATGGAGCCAAATACAGGGACAAGCACAAAGCATGCTGTATCCACATACAGTCATGCTGGCCAGGGGCTCACATGGTAACATTCTGCCAGTCTCTGAGACTCTCGGTATACCCTCGGGGTCACCATTTCACAATTCACACACATCCAAGTGTGGTCCACAGCACTGCAGAGCCCAGAAAAAGTCTCACTAAGCCCTGCATTTGGCAATGAAAAGAGCTTTCTTTAATCTGTGATGACATAAGCAGTTGCTAGGTCCCTGAGAAAGGGCCCGTGAAATTGCCTGTATACTAACAGGGTTAGGGGTCCCCAGGTTTGAAACCCAACAGGCAGATGACTTGAATCATCAGAATCCCAGTTTTACTCATCTGTAAAATGGGATTCTATTCCTCCTCCATGGGGATTGTCTGAGACTCACAAGCAGATAGGAAACATTGGCTGATCACATAGACTCCATCAGGTTCGGTTCAGCTCCTTACACAAACACACTCATGATCACGCACACATGGCACTTGGTTCACAACCTCTTTCCTGACAAAGAGGGCCCTTATAAATGTACTGAGCCCCCCTCATGCTGTATTCCAACTCCTGTTCGGAGATGAGCTGGTGCCTTAGAAAGCAGGATGAGCTCTGTTGTGGAATCAGGCAATGAGTTCCAGGCCAACTTGCTCTTCATAGTGAGTTCCAGCACAGCCAAGGCTACGTAGTAAGTTCCTATCTTGATAAATAAATACTTATTTATTTTATTTATTTGTGTCTGAGAATGTTTGTGTGTATGTATGGGGGTGTTGGGTACCCAAGGAGGCCAGAAGAGGCCATTGGATCCCCTAGAGTTGGAGAAAGAGGCTGAGGCACCCAAAAAGCATGTGTGCCAGGAACTGAACTCTGGCCCTCCGTAAAAGCAACAAGCACTCTTAACAGCTAAGCCATCTCTCTAGCCCTCAGCTCTACTTTTACTTTAATTCCTTTTCATCTTATTTTATGTGAATGAATGTTTTGCCTACATGAAGTCTGTCCTCTCCTGTGCTGTACCCTTGGAGGCCAGGAGAGGGTGTCAGATCTCCTGGAATTGGAGTTACAGACAGTTGTGAGCTGCCCTGTGGGTGCTGAGAATTGAACTCGGGTCCTCTGGAAGAGCAATCAGTGCTCTTAACCGCTGAATCATCTCTCCAGCCTTAGGGGTTTTGTTGGTGGTGGTGGTCGTTTGATTGGATTTTTGGGTTTTTGTTGTTGTTTGTTTTTATTTGTTTGGTTGGTTTGTTTTTTCCAGAAAGGGTTTCTCTATGTAATACACCCCTGGCCCATGGCTGTCCTGGACTCTGTAGAGCGAGTCCATACCTTGGATTAAAGGCGTGTTGCCGCCTGCGCACAGTGGCACATGCCTATAATCCCAGCACTCAGGGAGGTTGAAAACAAGTGGATCTATGCAAGTTCAAGGCCAGCCAGAAGAGCCAAGACTACACAGAGAAACCCTGTCTTGAAAAAATTAAAAAATAACAATAAAATTATGATGTCACCACACCTGACCCCCCACACACCATTTTTAAGTCAGTTTCACATAGCTCAAGCTATGTGATCAGACATGATCTTGAACTTCTTCCACTCCTGCCTGCACTTCAAAAGTCTTTTTTTTTAAGCCAATGTCTCATTGTATAGCACACCAAGCAGGCATCTAACTCAAGACCCTCCTACCTCAGGCTTAATTAAGAGTGCTGAAAGGGGCTAGAGAGATGGCTCAGAGGTTAAGAGCACTGGTTGCTCTTCCAAAAGGTCCTGAGTTCAAGTCTCAGCAACCACATGGTGGTTCACAGCCATCTATAATGAGATCTGGTGCCCTCTTCTGGCCTGCAGGGGTACATGAATGCAGAACACTGTATACTTAAAAGAAGAAAAGGGCTAAAGTTTAACTAGGCACAATGGCACACACCTGTAATCCTGTGATCCCAGCACTCCAGGAGACAGAGGCAAGAGGATTTTTGTGAGTTCGAGTCTAGCCTGGTTCACAAAGCAAGTCCAGGACAGCCAAGGCTACAAAGAGAAAAAAATGTGCGAAGTTACAAGCACGTTCACTGCACTGAGCTCCCAACACCACCTTAAACCAGATGTTTGCCCTTGGGCAAGGATTTGGTCTCTCTGGAGCACTGGTTACCTTCTCTGGCAAGTGGGCTAACAACAGCAGCACCCAACACAATGGGCTTCAGCTGGGAGGATGAAATTTCTCTCTGCTGAGCTCCGGAGCCATGGCTAATAATGTCTGCCCATGTCGGAATCAGAGGTGAAATATCAGATGCTGCACAGGCGTGCGCGTGCGCGCGCGCGCGCGCGCACACACACACACACACACACACACACATACAGAGAGAGAGAGAGAGAGAGAGAGAGCATCGGTCTCCTTGCAATTCTTCAGGTGGATAAAGAGACTTTATGAGCCAAAACTTAGGACCTAATTAATTCAGTTAATCACAGGCCCAGTCACACTACTCATGGGGACAGCTGAAAGAGGAGGTCACAATCTGCTCTCAGTATGACAAAAGGATGGAGGGCAGGAAATGAGGTTCTTAGTGGCTTTCCCCTTCAACCTCGGGCTTCTCTATTCCCTGCTAACGGAAGCCCGCACTCCATTCCCAGCTCGACGGTGAAGCCCCTTCTCATGTCTAAATCCAATTTCTCTGCGGTAGCTGAGGCAACACAGGGGCTCTGCAGTCAGAATCCTGTTTATTCCTAGCAAGGCAGGTTAGAAAGGCTGTGATTGGTCTTCAGATGCTTGGGCTGTGTGACACTGGGTTTGATGGTGGTGGTGGGGCGGATGGATTGGGCCATAACTTCTGGAGGAAGTGGAGAATGCAGAAAGGGTCTGGTGGGAAAAAAAAAAAAAAAAAAGGAAAAGGCTCCCTCCAAGGGACTTGTATATGTGACCCTGTTAGAAGCATGGCCCAAGACTCTGGCCAGGGCTCTGGAGGGAGGGGACAGCCCACGCAGGCAGAGCTGCTGCCGAGTTATAAATCACCCTGGACTCAATTAGAGCCTGTGAAAGGTTGTGCACACCCAGCAGAAAACGGAGCTTGGCGGGCAGCCAGCTCCCTGAGGGGTGTGGGGGCACTGCTGGTGTGTGCCCGTGTGTGTGCCACTGTGTGTGTGCCTACTGTGCAAATATGCTTGTATGTCCTCGTCTGTGCGTTGGCCAGTAGATGTACTGGCTTGCATCTGTCTGTCCAACACATGTGTGGGGCAGAATACATGCCTGTGGATTCCTGCACATGCCATATGTTTGCAGGTCCTATGTGATTGTCATGGGGTGGTTCTGTATTGCGCTGATTTGTACCTGTCTGTGCTGCGGGTGTACCTGCATCTGTAGGATAGTTACCTGTCCTTGCGCCTGTGTGCATGGGAGAATAAGCACATAGGTGCCTCTGTACATGTCTCCTGCCTGTGGAATGTGAGTACGTGTGTTTAAGACTTATGTGCATGGGTCTGCATCCATGCAGGTAGTAAGCTGATTGGGGGGGGGTGTTTACTGTTGGTGTTTATTTGTTGTTTGTTTGACACAGGGTCTCTCTAGATAGTCCTGGCTGTCCTGGAACTCACTGTGTCGACCAGGCTGACCTCAAATTCTTGAGATCTGTCTGCTTCAGCCTCCAGAGTTCTGGGATTAAAGGTGTGGGCCACCAAACCTGGCTAGTAAGTTAAGCTGGATCTTGTGGGTGGAGAGAAGAGCTGTTCTTGGGATAGGAGAGCTCTGAATTTAGAGGGAGGCAGAAATGGAAGGAGGCACAGATAGGTGAAATTCTGAGCAAAGAAAAAGTGAGAGCCCTTGAAGTCTGACAGGAAAAGACTATGACAGACAGAGGAGCTACATCTTCCTAAGTGGGGTGGGGCAGTTTATAACCCCTTCTGAGAGTGACTATCCCTGGCTAGGAAACATTCTTAAAGTTCATGCCTCCATCCCTAATCACGATGGGGTTACAGCTACATCACGATTATGCGCTTGAATGCTCTCGGGCCCACTAGCAAGCAGTGTTCCAATCCCCCTTTTGTAGATGTGGACACTGAGGCTCACCGACTTGTTCTCAGCTAATAGTAGGACCAGCGCCTGCATCTGTCTAATTTCAAAGAATTTGTCACACTCATCACTACTCTCTCAGGTCCCTGGTGGCCACTTTTAGAATATGATATGTGAGTAGACGTGCTCCCCAAGTTCTTGTGTTCACCTAACACATTGTAGGTGTCAGAGAAATGTTTATTTGTTGAAAGAATCTGCCAGCAAACAGACTGGGGGCCTATGAGCATCTCCATGGATAATGGCAGCCTCCACTCCCCTCCCAGGAAGGAGGTGCTGTCCTGGGCCCCAGAGAAGCCTGAGGAGGAGGCTTTCCTGAATCCTGGATGGACCCCACCTGGACTGCAGACAACTAAGAGGTGAGACACATGAGTGTTCCTCTGGACCTACATTATGTCCCAATTATTCCACTTCTACCCAAGCCATAGACAAAAGATATTCAAATTTTCCTGTGATAGGCACTATTAGGAGCCAGTTCAGGGTCCATGACTCAGTTTCCCCATTGCAATGGCATTTCTTTGAGGAGGGGGATATGAACTACTTACTCCTAGGCCTTCTTGCACAACCTCAAGAACCAAACTTTGAGCTGGAGAGATGACTCAGCCATTAAGAGCACCTACTGTTTTTGTTCTGTTCTGTTTTGTTTGTTTTTTGAGACAGGGTTTCTCTGTGTAGCACTGGCTGTCCTGGACTCACTTTGTAGACCAGGCTGGCCTCAAAACTCACAGAGATCTGCCTGCCTCTGCCTCTGAAATGCTGGAATTAAAGGCATTCACCAGGGACTGGAGAGATGGCTCAGTGGTTAAGAGCACTGGCTGCTCTTCCAGAGAACAGGGGTTCAATTCCTAGCACCCACATATCAGCTCACAACTGTCTGTAACTCCTGTTCCAAGAACTTCAATACCCTCACACCGACATACATGCAGACAAAACACAAATATACATAAAAGAAAAATAAAATAAAAAAATATAAAGGTATTCACCACCACGTCTGGCCTCCAAAAAAACTTAAAATTAAATTATCAAAATAAATCTTAGAAAAAAATTAAGAATGAGGGGCTGAAGAGGTGGCTCAGCAGTTATGAGCATTTTTTAAGAGAATATGAGTTTAGTTCCTAACACCATATTGGGTGGCTCACAACAGCCAGAAGCTTTAGTGCTGAAGAGCCTGACTCCCTCTTCTGGCCTTCAAGGAGACCCACATGCATACACACACACACACACACAGAGACACATACAATAAAAAAGAAAAAGATTGTTTTTGTGGGTTTGTTTTGTCTCTTTGTTTGTTTCAAGACAGGGTTTCTCTGTGTAGCCCTGACTGACCTGAACTCGCTTTGTGGAGCAGGCTGGCCTCAAACTCACAGAGATCCGCCTGCCTCTGCTTCCTGAGTGCTGGGATTATGGGTATGCAGCACCATGCCCAGCCGGTTAATATTTTCTACAAAGAACAAAACCTAACCTTCCTGTGGCTCTTACACTCCAGATCCAGAAGCCTGTCCTCCATTCAGGGTAAAATGCAAACCCAGCAAGTGCTGCAGCCCCCACCTCTACCCCTCCAGACATGTAGGCCCTGTAACAGGTTCTCCTTCCTCAGTCTCTTCAGAGGTTATCCCAGAACCACCAACCCCACAGTGGCCATGTTCTGATCCCAGACAGGGAGCACCTCCAGGGAAGAGAGGATGGAGACCCTGGGCCTCCTCTCCAGAGCAGTCTCTAGAAGGAAGCCCTGCTGTGTGCCCATCTTCACCCTGCTCTCCTGGGCCTCACATCTGGAACCATTTCAGGCAGGAGATGCAGGGGACTGAGGGGCTGCCCCTCCTTTGATGTTGGGGCAATGGAAAAGGGTCATGCCCTTTGTGGGGGAAGAGAGGTCATAATGCATGGATGCCATCCCTCCTGAGGCTAGGAAAGGGAGCGTGGGAGGAGGAGGCTGGGACAGGGTTGGGGGCAGGGCCTCCAGCTCAGCAAGACACAGGCAAATGCAGAAGGGTGAAGACGGCCAGCAAGGCCTTCCCCAGGGAAGAGCATCCGAGTTTCCTCTTGCTAAGCCTCAGTTCCCCCTGCTAAAATAAGGAAGATCCAGGAAGCAATTTTTATTTGTTTATTTTGTTTTGTTTTTTGAGACAAGGTTTCAAAAAACCTTGAAGCGCTGGCTGACCTAGAATTCGCTCTGTTAGACCAGGCTGGCCTGGAACTCAGAGATCCACCTGCCTCTGACTCCCAAGGGCTAGAACTGTAGGGGCATAGGCCAAACAACCAGTTTTATAAAGAAGTTTTCTTGCTGTGTTGCTGTGTGGCCCAGGCTGTCTTGGAACTCACTATGTCATCTGGGATGGGTTCAAACTCATGACAGTGTTTCTGTCTCAGACTAGCATTACAGGCATGAGCCACAACACTTGCTCAAAGAGGATGCTCCCAAGCAGGGTGAGGTAGTTCATGACTTGGTGGGGGGGCACTTGGAAGGCAGAGGCAGGAGAATCAGAAAGGCATTCAACCCATCCTTGGCTCTAAAGTATGTTCAAAACAAAACAAAATAGATTCAGTGAAAAGAGAGAACTGACTCGTACAGGTTGCTCCCTAAATCTTAATATACACAGCACGGTACATACATGCACACACATAAATAAATAACACTTTAATGAGGTCCCCACACAGGGTCAGTACACCCCAGGAAAGCTCAGGCTGGGGCAGCAGCCGCTGCTATCGTCATTACTATCACCATTTTCTTTAGAAAAATAAAATAACTGTTTCCATACGAAAGCCGCCATTCAGCTGTGGAGTCCAGGCGAACGCACCTGCATCAGCCACAGAACGTGGAAGCAAGCACTAGCACACGGGGGAGGGCAGGGCCGAAGAGGGCCGGACAGACAGGGACAGTCGGGAAGAATTCCCACAGGAAGTTGGGGGGGGGGAGGTAGGCTGCCCTTCAGACATGAGAGAGCCTGACAAAATAAGAGCGTGGGCTGGGAAGAAGGTGTTTGAGGGAGCAGTCAAGTTTAACTAAGCCCTGGAGACAGAAGGGTGCCCTCCAGGCCTAGGGAGGGGGGAGGGCAGCTACTGCTGGAAGGCGCAAGGCCTAGCTAGGGAGGGAAGAGCTCCAGTGGACCTGACTTAACTGGGGCGATGAATGCAGCTGAGCCTGACGACCCCTGCTAGGGTAGGGCTGTGCCCTGAGAACCGCGTCCCAAGTCCGTGCTCCCAGGACCGGCAGGGGCTCCCGGCACCCACTCCCACCTAGGCCCCTACCCGGCTCGGAGAAATCAGGTGGCTGTTCCGTCCTCTCTTTATTTATTCCTTAACCTCGCCCCCCCCCCCCGCGCCTTTTTCAGGAGACGATAATTATTCAGATCAGCCTGGTGATTTACTCGGCAATCAGAGCCGCTCGATGCGGTGGCCGCGGAGCGGAGATAGACGAGCGTCGCCGAGGAGGATGAGACGGGGGCTCGGCCCCCTCCCCCGCCCCCGCTCGCCCGGCCTTTGTTCTCGTCGAGGGCTGCCCCCGCGCTGCCGGCCCACAGCGGAGGTGTCCAGCCGCACCGCCGCAGCCGCGACCTCAGGGGCCGGAGGGCACACCCTGAGCGCCTCAGGCAGGGGCGTGTGGGGGCAAGATGTACCAGTGGGAGCACCTTTGTCAGGCGTGCAGTCGAGAGGTGTGCACCTGTTTGCCTACCGGGGCCTGGGCACAGCTCTCACTACGGGCTTGTTTAAGAGCGTGGACAGGTGACCGAATGGGTGTATTTTAGGCACCTAGAGGGGAGGAGGCGACGGTTAAGGCTCCCATGATGGCAACCGTCTCGGAGACCCGTGGATGGGGCAACGCAGCAAGCTTCTAGCTCATTCTCTCCGACTGCTTGTGCTTGAACAAGCAAGCCCCAGGGGTGATGAGCTCAGAGCCTGGGTCAGAAGCCGGGGGGCCCGGAGTTCACGTGACAGAGGTGCGGCCGTGTCCAAAGACGGGTGTACACACACGTGTTCAGAGGTGCGTGTGCAATTGTGTCCGCAGACCTTCGCCTCCCGCCTGCCGGCGGGCGCGGTGACAGTGACCTCATTACCGCCTCCGCGAGGCCCCTTGAAATCCCTGCGCCTCCGCGTTTGGCTGCTCTGAAGTGATGGGAACGGCCTGCGCTTCCTGATCAATCGCTTAAAATTCAGGGTCGGCTCGCTCGCGCTAGAGGGCTGCCTGCCAGCCCCGCGCCGCGCGCTCTGCCGCCTTCCCCCACCCTCCCGCTTTGGGGTGGTGGTGGGGGGGAGCCGCGATGCCGTCGGATTGGAAAACATCCCCGCGCTGGCTGGGGGGCCCGGTGGGGCCAGCGCTGGAAGCCGTTCCACTCGAGCAGATGGCTGTGAAACTTTGGCGGCGAGATAAATTGGGTCTGACGGCGTGAGGCCGGCTCACAGATGGGCGGGATTCTCACGCCGGCCCCCACGTCCGGCCCGGCTGCGGGCAAGGGCCGGCGCCGCGCAGGGCCCCCTCCCCCCCCCCCCTTGAGTACCAGCCCGGCCAGCTCACTGCTCCCGGGAGCCACCTATCCTTCCGGGGCCTCCCCCGGCCGAGGGCGCCCTCCATCACCTTCCTTCTGGCCCCAGAGCTCCCGAGAAACGGGTCCAGAGGGAGGGGCGCCCCCCGAGCGCCGCCCAGTCACCTCCGCCAAGCTGGCAGCTGGGCTTTCCCCCTCCTCTGCCATCCGCAGAGGCCTGAAGCGTGAAGGTTAACAGCTGGGGGGGAGGCTGCGTCTCCCTCTCTCACCCCCTCTTCGCTGCAGCCCCGCCCACCTGCCAGCCCCGGGGATGTCGTAAACAGGGCTGTGAGGTGTGTGTGTGTGTGTGTGTGTGTGTGTGTGTGTGTGTGTGTGTGTGCGTGCGGAGGGGGGCTGAAAGGAGGGAGAGAGAGGAAGCCAGACAAAGAAAGCGAAAATGTGCGAGAGGCGAGGACAGACCAAAGCGTAGACCGAGGGACCTAGGCAGGCAGGGAAATAGAGATGGAGGGTTACAAACAAGAGAGACCCACGGAGGGGCAGGATGGGAGAACCCTGGAGCTAGACAGAAACACGCGATTGAAAGCGGGAGGAAGGGGAAGGACGGAGCGCGGGGGCTAAACGCGGGCAGAGGTGTAAACTGCACGGACCTCGAGGTGCGGGTGACCCTGGAGGTTGGGGACTCGCAGGGGCCGGGGTACAAGACAGGACCCTGGGCCACTCCAACCCTACCCTGAGGGCTGAGGTCCGAGCATGGGAGTGCCCCTCGCCGGTGGCCGCGCCCTAGATCCCCGCGTCACTTCCCCGCCTCGGTTTCCCCTGGAGTGCGGGGGCGGGGGCATGCTGCGCAGCTGTCGCTCTGCTGCAGAGCCCGCCCTGTCGAGCTGCCTCGTCCGCGCATCAGTCCGGCGGGCAGATATCGATCCTTCCCAGCCAAGCTCGATACCCGCGGCCTGTAGCCCGCTGTGCGGCGGTCCTGCAAAGGAGGAAGGGCTGGCTCTTCAGGACGCCTCCGCAGAGATTCTGAGCCAGAACGAACCCGAGAGGGCCAGGGTCAGAGCAGAGCACAGCACTGGCTCCCGCAGGTCCCTCCACCGCCCCACTAGGCAGGCCAGGCAGTCTGAGGCAGGGCATGGCCTGGGTGACCCCAGGCCTAGACTTCTTCAAGGGTTACGGGAGGCCAAAAGGGGAAAAAAAATCTTCGTGGAGTTGATGAAGTTGAAGTTTTGTAAAGGGCGTGAAGGAGACAGCCAATCAGCAGGCCGTTATTTAAATGGGCTCTCGGATTGGCTCTCATGGAGCCTCTTTAGAATGTTCCTTTGAAATCTTAAGAAAAACCTAAGTCCCACCCATGAGGAAGGAGGGAGGCTCGGACACACCCCTCCAAATTTCATGGAGGGTTCTCCCCGGGGAGAATTCCTGCAGCCGCGCTCTGAGGGGCGGTGGATCAACCCACAGACATGGATCAGTAACTTGAGATCCAGAGGAACAGAGGTGCAGCTTGGCTATAACCCAGGAGCTAGGTTGCACCCAGCGTTCTTTAATGTGCTCATTTCCTCCTGCCCAAGTAGGAGCTGAGAGGGGTCAGACATGTTAGGAAGAGGGGTTTGGTTCTGGAAGGCTGTTAAAAGCCATTCAGTGTTATTAAAGGGGCTGACCCGATGAGCAATTCTCTTGTTTGCTACAGGAACACTGCATGCTTGCAAATAATACCGTTTCAGAGGTAGTCCGGGCTGTTCTATAGCTTATCCTCTGGCTAGTCTGAACTGGAGATCATGTTTCCTCCACAAGCCAGGCAGGCAGACTTGAATACACAGGGGCCCAGTGAGGGACCAAAACCTTTGGAGCCTGTAAAGGGGGGGGGGCTTTTTAATTATGTTTATTTTATGTAATGGGTGTTTTGCCCGCACACATGTCTGTGTGAAGGTGTCAGATCCCCTAAAACTGGAACTACTGACTGTTGTGAGCTGCCATCTGGATGCTGGGACTTGAACCTGGGTCCTTTGGAAGAACAGCCAGTGCTCTTAACCACTGAGCCATCTCTCCAGCCCCCTAAAAGTGGGGGAGGGGTCTAGATCAGTCCACCCCCAGGAGTCTCCTCTGCATCCAATGCGGACTTCTCCCTTCAGCAGACCCTGCGTCTTGAAGAGGGGCAGGAGCTGAGATATGGGCAGCCAAGCACAGAGAGTCCATTTCCGTCAGGACCTTCTCTCCCACCCCTTACTCAGGGAGTTGGCCCTTCTACCCATGCTGAGAAAGGGAGGGGGTGCCTTCCCCAAATTTCACCCATCTTTATGACCCACCTCCCTCTGCCAGGGGCCTAGATGACTCCAGGGCTCTGGGGCTAAAGAGCTGGAGGGTGTGAGGGACGAGTCTGTGGCCAAGGCAGAGGAGAAAATCCCTCAACCATTTGCCTGTGGTGAACTGGGGTGTAGATGGGCAGGTTGACTCTAGTAGGGCTGTAACCCACTTAAGTTCTTCCCTGTGACAGCCCCTGGAGACCCCATGTCACCAAAGCCTGACAGCATCTGTGAAGGCTGTTCCTGTGGTCCCTGCATGTATATTCCTGTGACACCTCTGATGTGGAGTCTTGGTCTGCTGTGGTAAACACATCTTGTTTGCAGTCTTGTGGAGGAGCAGTGTTTAAACACCCAAGAGATTGCACCACCTTCTATCCCCCAAAGCTCAACCTCCAGTGACCCCACCTGCCATGTGACTCTAGGCACAGCTCAACACATCTCCGGCTCCTGAGTCCCCAGCAAGGCTGTGTCCGCCTGAACCTATCATTCTCAGTGGAGTCAGCTGCAAAGAAATCCTAGAGGCAGTGGATCGGTACAAGAGGAGCCTGGGAAGCCCAGCAGGTTCAGCCTATGGTCCGGAAGCAGCAAGACTGCCAAATCCCAGGGTCCTCACACACTCACATAATCCCATCCCTTTGCCTGCCTCCCTGCCCACCTCATAAAAAGCAGGAGAGCAGGAGTGGTGCGGTGCTGGGTCGAGAATGGGGAACTGTGTGTGTGTGTGTGTGTGTGTGTGTGTGTGTGTGTGTGTGTGTAAGAGAGAGAGAGAATCCGTGTGTACACAGGAAGGGTGTGAGAGCCTTCCCCTCACCCCACTGCCTCTGCCACGGTGGCACTCTGAGAAGCCCAGATAATCCCTTGCCATCTGTCTTGTGTCGCTAACCCGCTCAGCCGGACAGCTGCCCAGGCCACAGCTCTACAGATGGGTGCAGGGGAGAGAGAGGGGCACTGAAGGGGCTGACTAACTCCAAGGGCCAGGCAGCACGGATACTTGGCCCTCCTACCCCAGAATACCCCTACTGTACAGAAGAAGAAAATAAGGTCAGAGGTGGGCTGGTCAGGACGTGCGCTGCTGCTCTTCCTGACTGTGGGCTGGAGGTTGAAAGAGAGCCTCCCACAATGCAGTACGGTGGATGCATGGCCTGTGGGCTTGTTTTTGCTCACCCTCTTTTATGTGGATGGGAGAACAAGTCAGAATTCTCGGGCCAGGCAGGGAGGGATGAGGCAATCTTAACTCTTCCTCAGCCTCCAGGCGGCCCAGACCCTCACTGTCAGTTTCCCAGAAGGGCTCACAGGATGTCTAGTGGGCAGGACTGCAGGTACAGGCCATTGTTCTGATAAGGAAGCAGGCTGGGTGAGGAAGAGATGGCAAGTGGGGGAGCTGAAGGAGCCCATCTCTAGGTCGGCCTCAGTAACTTCCCCTCACAGTGAAGTCACTCCCTCCGCCTCAGCACCCACTCCCAACCTGTGGCTGTGCCCTTCACTGGCCTCTGGGGTTCTGTTAGTTAAAGCCAGATGATTGGGCTCAGCAGTGATCCCAAACGCAGTCAGAGATGTCAGGATGTGCCCAGCAGGGCCTGAGAAAGGATAAAGCATTGTCACTGTGTGGGTCCCCATCTGCCCCCTCCCTGCCAGTCATCCTTCTCCCCTCACACAAACAGCATGCTTCCACACATATACATACGCCCTTTCTCTCTCTCTCTCTCTCTCTCTCTCTCTCTCTCTCTCTCTCTCTCCAGGGTTTCTCTGTGTAACCCTGGCTGTCCTAGACTTCATAGACCAGGCTAACCTCTAACTCACAGAGATCTGCTTGCCTCGGTCACCCCTGGGATTACAGGTGTGTGACACCACGCCGGGCCACAGATGCTCTTACTACAAGCTGTACATATAACCCCACAAATAGGTACCCTTGGGGGCTAGAGAGATGGCTCAGAGGTTAAGAACATTGGCTGTTGTTCCAAAGGTCCTGAGTTCAATTCCCAGCAACCACATGGTGGCTCACAACCATCTACAGTGAGATCTGGTGCCCTCCCACTTGCAGGTACTGTGTAAATAATAAATAAATAGATCTTAAAAAAAAAAAAAGGTACCCTTGGTCATACACACAGTTCTTAGAAACATAGTCTCTCAAGGTTACAAGTGCAAATCAGCCTCCCAAGGCCATTTGAGACCACACAGACCTCAATATTCACACCAAACACAGTCCTCCCTGGACCTCTAAACATGAGGTGGGCTCCCAATTCCTTGCTGCTACCCACAACCCCTATCAACTCCATCTTTGCAGAAGTGTGGAGAGAAACATTTCATCTAGTATATAAGAATCTGTTGTGTCCTTTGTGCCTGTGGGAAATACCCTCCCCAGGTCCCTCAGGCCTTGGGAGCTGCCTCCCACTTCTGCCGGCCCCAGTTCTGAAGAAGAGCCCTTCCTTACCTTACACTGTTTTGGGCTCTCGGTCTTCGTAGGCCCAGGAAGAGAAAAGGAACAAAATCTCTCCTGGGTTCCCTGGGTGGGAGATGAGACCTACCTGGACAGCGGACTGAGCCCCACAGGGCCCTGGACTCCAGGCCTTGTCACACACATACCTCACAGACCCACCTGCCCGGTCCTCGCCCGCCTTCACACACTGTCACTCCCAGTCACACGCCGCCCCGCACGCATTCACACGAGTCACTCTCACATAGTCCCAGCGTCACGCTCCACAGGCACAGCCTCACTCCCACAGCCACGCTCACAGGCAAACCCTCACTCCTTCGCACCCAGCTCCGTGCCCACCATTCCACTGCAGTCACAGCCCCACCTGAACTGGCCCTGGGGTCAGCCTCTTCCTGGCAGAGGCTCTGAGGCCAGCACTGACAGTTTGGTATGCAGAGAGACAGGAAGAGAATGTCGCAGAGGCCTAGAGGCTCCTGAATAATTCAGGGCAGTCACCGCTCTGGTGGCAGCGGCCTGTCAGCTGCAGGGAAAAGTTGGTGGCGGGGTTGTTCTGGAAAGATCCCTCCCAGGCCTGCGAGGGAAGTCTTCCCAGGCGTGCCTTCTCTTTTCATCTTCATCCGGGCTAGCACTGTTTCTCAGGTGGGGAAACCGAGGCTTAAGTTTGCAAAGCAGCAACCCCAGGCTCCAACAGCACCTTTTCCCCCATGTTATATAATCTAACAGGCTTTTTGGTCATTTTGCCTGCACGATGATGGGACATGAGTGATGACAATCGTTTGGGAACCTAGAGTGTGCTGCTGGGGCCAGAATCTAAGAAGCCCTCTAGCTCTTCATGCGCGTACAGTAGGTCCACGGGTGCCACCTGGTGAATGAAGGCATCCTGCAAGAGCAGCACAGTAATCCAAAGCCGGGCCTCTACAGCTTATGTGACTTAACAGGTCTCTCCGAGCCAAGGGCCTGGACTTCAAGGGGAGTCAGTGAAGCCTCATTACCACAGCGTACAGGACACCCTTGACAGTGGTCTCTCCATTGCAAAGGCTCTGCACTACAGCTAAAAGTGCGCTGTGGGGGCTGAGAGACACGCTCAGTGGAACCCGGGTCAATTCCCAGCACCCTCGTCGTCGCACACAACCTTTAGAAACTCCAATTCCAGGGGAGCCGATGCCCTCTGCTGGCATGTCTGCAGGCGCTGCACACATGTACACAGACAGACATGCAGGTGAGGCACCCGTCTACATGAAATTAAAATAAAACCATTTTTAAATTAAAAATAAAAATGCAGCACGGATAGTCTTGCCAGAAGAGAGCTTGCCTCACAGCAGTGGTCGGCACATGGCACATACCGCCCCGCCTGAGTGCGGAGCCTAGAGAACGCTCCTTTGCTAACGTCTCCTTCCAGCCCAGTGTATCTGCCATCTCCTCGAGGTAACAGCTGAGGTCTCTAACCAAGTCACCTCACCCCCCCCCAACTCCAGCACCCAGCTGGTTGACCCCTATGTTTACAGGCTTCCCTGTAAACACACACTGACCTTGGCACCGAGTAAGTGTTCAAGCACTGACCACTGAGCTGACCGTCCTGCGCTATGTCAGTAGAATAGTTTAGGCTCCCCCTGTAAATCCCAGAGGTCATGGTTCTGTTCTCTCTACCAAAATAAAAATGCCCAGCTGGCCATGGCCACTTAAACAAACCAGCAGAATGTGGATGCTTTGCTCAAAGGTTCCCAGGTTCCCAGACCTGAAGAAAGGTCATCTGTCCAAGCCCAGAGGTGCCAACAGTTACAGGAAAGCGGCACATGATCAGCATGCCAGCCTCAGGGGCCTTAGCTCAGAGATTACTGAAAATCCTCCATATTGGATTCAAAATAAAAGCCACAGCAAGCCATAGACCCGAAGCTTAGACGTCGGCGGAAATTAAAATAGCTCCGCGCTGTTTCCTGGTTTCAGTATTCTGGATAAGCGCGTGGAAGCCGATTCAGGCACTGGTCTGTCTCTCTGACTTTGTTCTAGTGCTGTTTCTGCTTCGCTGGGATCTCAGCACATGCTTTCCTCCCTGGAGCTGACCCTGGCAGGTTTGGGGGGGGATCATCTGCCCCCCGCAACGTGAGCCAATCCTGAATGTGTCCACACCCATGCATCCCCACGGTTTCTGTGGTCCCTCGAGAGGCGAGAGACTAAGGCTACCCCAGACACTCCTCCCCGCAAGGTTTCCAGCAACCACCGGGCCCCTCCCTCTTCTGGGGAACCTTGCGGCTGGGCCTGTGCCTGCGGCGAGTCTCACCCCAGTATTATTTTAGTCACAGACAGACACGAGGCAGATGGTGACAACATCCCTTCCCAGCTCCCCACTGACTAGAGCCCGAGCCGTTGCCTCCCTGAAGCCTCAGGGTTCTTCTCCCTCAGGAATATTTCAGTCCCGACTCAGTGGCTAAATGTGGCAGCTCCCGCGAGACAAGCGCACATCTGCGCCTCCTCTTCCCTGCACCCTGCCCAATTCCAGGGCCTGCTTGACAGGCCCTAGGATGCCCTGACCACCTTACCCCTCCCCGTTCCCTCCCTCCCTGCTCTTCCTTGTGCCTGGACCAGACCATGAGCACTGCGCAGTAAGAGAGGCAGCCATTGTGCCCACTTTACAGGTGGTAAGATAAGGCTTCTGAAAGAAGCAGGGGCCCAAGAGGTGAGTCATCATCCATCAGAAGAGGAGACAAGCATGCCTTCCTCACCTCCATCTTCACCTTCCCATCTCTATGCCAGCCGTTGTTCAGGGTTACAGACAACCCTAAAGGTGTTGCCAAGGTGGATGCGGCTTCCTTGAGGGACCTGGCGGGGGCGGAGGGGGGCTGGGTTATAGTGAGGAGTGTCTGGCAGACACACAATAAAGTCAGGACGTAATGGAGTCACCGTAGCCACTTCGCTTCCCTCAAAGCACCTGGCATCTCACCTGGGCTGCTGTACTCTATATCACACTGGGGCACACGGCTGGTCTAGCCCTACCTGCCCATCTCCTGGCTCTGCTGGAAGGCTCCGCCTCAGAGGGCATGAGCATCAAGGGCAGGGTGGAAGAGTTCAGGAGGAGGGAGGCTGTGGAGGAGGACAGGCCTGCTACCAGCTGTACTGGTACCCTGGGTAAATCCCTCAACTTCTTGTGTTCTTTGCTTTCATCTATTAAATTCACCACAGTGGGATGCCCCCTTGCCCCTAATTAGGTAAGGAGACTGCCATATTCCCTGCCCACCTCCAATAAATGTTCTTTAAATAAATGATGGATGTGCTGAAATTAACATCAGGCATGGCTCAATTGGGCTGACTCTCTTTGGAGTCTCAGCTTTAGCTTGGTGGCCCACTAAAAACTGAAGTTGGCCTCTGCCCAACTCCCACAACAAAAGTACTGGAAGCCATCTGTAGGTAGCCCAGGGCAGGGGTCTAGCTCAAGCCAACAAGGCATGGAAGGTAGGGGTAAGGTTACCCTGGTTCTCAGGCCGGTTCCTCCAGCCACCCACTCTGACTGTCTGGGGTGAAGCCGGACCTTGGGGTGCTTTCGGAGGCAGGTGAGAACGTGTTTATTCCTAGTCAGGCCTCCTAGTTGTGGCTTCCTTACCTCCAGCACAGGTCCACCCCGTATCTTAACTGGCCTTCTTTGGGGCTTGGCCAAGACACACACTAACAAACCCTCACACCCTCACACACACACACACACACAAAAAAAAAAAAAAAAAAAAAAACACCGATCCAGCTGGGTGTGGAAACACATTCTTTTAATCCCAGCCCTGAAGAGGCAGAGGCAGATGGATCTCTGTAAGTTCCAGGCCAAGTCGCAAGAACAACGCAAGAACAAGCAAAAGTCCCACCCAGTTACACAACCCAATGTCCGTGGCAAGGGACTCAGTTGGCAAACATCGGTGTACTGCAGAGCCCACCGTATATCATGGTCACATGACACAGGCAGCAGAGGCTCTGCCCACACGGTCACACAGCAAGACTGTGAACACCCGAGCGGTATAACCAGGCCCAGCCCAGGTACTCAGCTGGGGAACATGAGTATGTGTGCACAGCAGGATGACTGGAGCCTCTGTTGCAGAGAAGCAGACATCTTTCTGTATCCAAACCTGGACAGAAACTAAGCAGGTCCCAGCAAGCTGGGTTGGAGACAGAGCCATTGGAGGAGGACTGGTCAAGGTCAGGGTCAGCTCTGCAAGTCCAGCTTTCTTTCTTGCTTTCTTTCTGGATTTATTTGTTTGTTTGTTTATTATGTATGCACTATTTTGTCTGCATGTATGCCTGCATGCCAGAAGAGGGCACCAGATCTCATTATGGATGGTTGTGACTTACCGTTTGGTTGCTGGGAATTGAACTCAGGACCTCTGGAAGAGCAGCCAATGCTCTTAACCTCTAAACCATCTCTCCAGCTCCTAAGTCCTGCTTTCATAAGACTAGAGCCTGGTCTTCATGGCCAACAACAAGCAGGTCTTTTGTGGTTACAAAGTTAGTAACTAAGGGCTGGAGAGATGGCCCAGTGGTTAAGAACAGCTCTTCCTGAGGACCTGAGTTCAATTCCCAGCACCCACAACAGGCAGCTTACAACTGCCTGTAACTCCAGCTCAGAAGGATCACACAACTCTGACCTCTGTGGGCATGTGCGTTCACGTGCACACATGCTCACACACACGCACACACACAAGCACATATACATAATGAAAATAATAGAAATATCTATTTTTTTAAAGTCAGGAACTGGGCTAGAGAGATGGCTCAGGGGTGAAGACAACTTGTTACTGAGTTCCATTCTCAGCACCCACAAGGCAGCTTACAACCGCCTATAACTCTCATTCCAGGGGATCTGACACCCTCGTCTGGCCCCCTTGGGCACAGCATGCAAATGGTATAAACAATAAACATAGGAAAAACACCCAAACACATAAAAAGAAATCTTCTTTTTTTTTAAGTGAGGAATCTGCCAAATGGTGGTGTCACATGCCTTTAGCACTGTGAGTTCGAGGCCAGCCTGATCTACACAGAGAGTTCCAGGACAGCCAGGGCTACACCGAAAAACCCTGTCTCAGAAAAACAAAACAAAACAGAAGTCAGGAACTGG
Source organism: Meriones unguiculatus (assembly GCF_030254825.1). Lineage (NCBI taxonomy): Eukaryota > Metazoa > Chordata > Mammalia > Rodentia > Muridae > Meriones > Meriones unguiculatus. Next base: position 51,945,333 of record NC_083350.1, read on the forward strand.
CAGGTGTAGTGGCACGTGCCTGTGATCCTCATGCCAGGGAGGCTGGGGCGAGGTATCTGAGCTACACAGCTATACAGTGAGAGCCTGCCTAACACGGTCGCGGTGGCACACGCTTGTAACGGTGCCGAGAAGGTGGAGTCTGGAGAGCACTCACTTCACGGACCTGACTGGGGTTCAACCCCCAGAACACACACACAAAGATGGACGTGGCAAGCACCTCTAGTCTCAGCACTCCTGGAGGAGATGGCAGCTGAGTCAGCCAAAGCCAGAGCCAGAGCCAGAGACAACAGCAACCTAAACAACAACCGAAAGTTGTCTTTGACCTCCACCCGTGTGTATGCCTCAGACTGGGGAGGCAGGGATGTGAGCAAGTGTACACCTGTGTCTCCTCAAAGGGCTCCTGAAGCTGGGAGGTGGCGCACACCTTTAATCCCAGCACTCTGGAGGCAGAGGCAGACAGATCTCTATGAGTTTGAAGCCAGCCTGGACTACAGAGTGTGGTACCAGGACTATTGTTGGTTATTAATATTTAATACTAATTTATCTTTCAGTTACACAGCGGTTATTCCTAAACCAGCTGTGTACCCAAATCACCACACAGAGACTAGGATTTATTTAATTAACCTAGAACACAATGCTGGGCAATAGTTATTCCATCCTAAACCTCCAAGCCCTCATAGTTTCCTCCCATTCAGATACCCATTATACTTGCTTTTAGTCATGTCTTAGGTCCAGTTCATCTCTCCTCCTGGTTCCAGGCCCTCTCCTGCTGATCTCTGCTCTCCAGAGATCTCCCACTTGCTTTCTTCTTCCGTCTGGACCAGGATGTCCCACCCTATTTTCTCCATTGCTCAGCACTGGCTGGTTGTTTTATTGACAATACAGAGAACAAACGGTGGCATGCTTACACAAACTTGAGACAGGTAATGCTTAGAATAAACATCACAATGCAATGTCTGGATTGAAACTAGATACTGGGGTAGAGAAATCAGCATTTGAATGAACAAGGTAAATTGTATACATTCCAAAAGAATATTATGCCAATACAGGACAGCCAGGGCTACACAAAGAAACCCTGTCCTGAAAAAACAAACAAACAAACAAAAAAAGGGGCTCATCACAGATCTAAATAAATAAATTTTAGAGCAAACAAACAAACAAAAAACCTTTTGTGGTTGCATAAGCCTATAATCCCAGCACTTTGAGGTAGAAGCAAGAGGATCTGGAGTTTAGGGTCACCCTCAGCTACATACTGAGTTTGAGGCCTGAGTAAGCTTCAAGAGATTCTATTTCAAACAAAACAAAACAAAACAAAACAACCATGCAAGATGGTGTAAACCTTTAATCTCAGTACTCTAGAGACAGAAGCAGGTGGAACTCTGATTCTGACCTACATAGAGAGTTCTGGGCCACCCAGAGCTACCTAGGGAGACCCAGGCTCAAAGAAACAAACAAGGGGGCTGGAGAGCTGGATCAGCAGTTCAGAGCACTGGCTGCTCTTCTAGAGGACCCAGGTTTGATTCCCGGCACCCACATGACTGCTCACTCGGTTCCAGAGGATCTGACATCTTTTTCTGGCTTCGAAGGCACTGAATGCATGGGGTACCTACCCATACATGCAGGCAAAACACCTACCACACTTAAGAAAAAAATTAATAGTTAGTTAATATTTTTTAAGAGGAGTTTCTTCACTAATGGTGTACGTGAACATGTCACACTACTAATCTTCTCTCCTCAGTAGCCACCTGCCAAGGTCACCCTCGCACTCATGCGCAGCAAACTGGGTGGCGGCTGCTCACTGTCACCACAAAGCCACAGGAAGAGAGGAGCTGAGTATCAGCACAGAAACCTGTGAAGGCATGCTTGGCTGAGTTCTGAGCAGGAAACCACACTCTGCCAATCACAGGCAAAAAGCAAAAGTCCCTCTGTGTCATCTGAGCATGCCTCAAGGACACTGCCGGTAGGCCAAACAGCCTGAGGGCCTGTTGGAGAACAGTCTTCTCTGGCCCTGCCTCTCTCTGGGTTCACCTCTCACTTCTAACCCTCACTACCCCTCTGTGCTGCCTGTGGTCCCAGATCCAGCATCTGACACCCTCCATTCTCAGACTCCATCCTGTTTTGTTTTGTTTTGTTTTCTTCCTTTGTTTGTGAAAATCACTCATCTTGAACTTGGGCACTCTTCATGCCTCGGCCTCTTGAGTGATGGGATTGCAGGCATAAGCCACTATGCCCAACTCCACTTTTCTCTAAGACTTTACCAGCGTTATTCCTTCCACCGAGAATATGTTCCCAGTCTCTGTTGTCTGACAGCCTGCCCATCCATCAAAATCAGTGCCATCTCTGGAGAAGCCTCTGCCAAGAAAACCCAAATCTCAGTTGAGTGTAGCAATGAGAAAAAGAGGACCCCTGTGAGATCCATAGGACCCAGACAGTCAGAGTACAGGAGACAGAATAACCAGGGCAGCGATTCTCCAGTCGGGGCCATGGACTGCTGAGAGTGTCTAGGAGTAGGTGAGGTCAAAATTACGCTACCGATAACACAAAGGCATTATCCAACCTCTTCATTTGTTGACACCAGCACTGTCGGTGCCAGCAACAGTGAATTAAATTGTGCCTTTTACAGATCAAGGCAATGACAATTGAGTCTGCTAGGAATCATTGTAAAGCTGGCATCGCTTAAGAATGAAGATAAGCAGTAAAACTGTCATTTTACCAAATCTCAGTCCTTGAATACACATCTATTTAAGGCCTTCTGAGATGGTATGGGAAACTCACACATACTCAAGTACCATGCCTGTCCCAAGGAAATGCCCTGGTGCCATTGTTTGAGGTAGGAGTTGAACTGCTATGCTTTGTTTTGTTTTGGACAGTCTCGCGCTGTCCAGCCTGGCCTTGAATTGTCTTTGTAGTTAACCCCAAATGAGCCTGCCTCTGCTTCCCAACCAATAGGACCGTAGCCTTGTGCCACCACAGCTTAGACAATTGGTTTGTTTGTTTTGTTTTTTGAGATGTAGCCCAGACTACCTTTAAATACTCTATGCGTCCAAAGACGATCTTGAACTCCTGATCCTCCTGCCTCTCAAGGGCTGATATTACAGCCATATGACTTCATGCCAGGATTTTTAAGGTGCTAGAAACAGAAGCCAACATGCTAAGGCTCCACCAACTGTGCTATGCCACACCCCACCTAGATTTATTTCTGCTTTTATATGTATGAGTGTTTGCAACCACAAGTGGGCAGTGCAGTGCCCAGCAGGCCAGAAGAGGGTTGGGTGCCCAGGAACCAGAGTTACAGGTGGTTGGGAGCCGCCATGTGGGTGCTGGGAATTGAACGTGGGTCCTCTGGAAGAGCAGCCAGTGCTCTTACCTGCTGAGCCATCTCTCTAGCCCACCAATGAATTCTTGTTGGTAAATTTTAGTCCATTTGTCTAACTACCATTTTTTTTTTAAAGATGTTATTTTTAAGTAGCCCATACTGACTGGGAACTTAATTTATAGAGCAGGCTGGCTTTGAACTCTCAGAGATCCACCTGCCTTTGCTTCCTGCCTGCTAGGATTAAAGGGGTGTGCCACCATACCCATTTATGCCTGACTTTCTAAGAACCATGAATTTATTTGCTCACTTGGACAGTCTGTTCACTGAGTTATGAAGATCTTTTTAATGTCAACACATTTCGTTATACTGTATTAAACAATCGTATTCATTGATATCACTTTGTCCTATCAGAAATGTTTCAGAAGCTATCAAGCCTATGTGATATGTATAAGTACATTTCAGGATTTAAATTTCAACTTAAAGACTAGGGCTTTAGGGGAGGGGGACACAGGAAGAAGGGAGAGAGGGTTGGACTGGGAGGAGAGGAAGGAGAAGGCTGTGACTGGGATGTAAAGTGAATAAAGAAAATAATAATAATAATAATAAGATTCTATCATCAAGAATAAATATTGTCCATTGTTTCCTTAAAGTGACTCACATTGTTGTTAAGAGAATAGCTGTCAGATATCAAAATCAGAAGTGTAGGGTTTTTTGTTTTTTAGTTTCTCCAGACAGAATTTCTCTGTGTAGCCTCAGCTGTCGGCTGTCCTGGACTCACTTTGTCCTGGCCTTGAATTCACAAAAACCAGCTTGTCTCCGCCTCCCTGAGTGCTGGGATTACAGGTGTGCACCACCGCGCCCAGCTGGAAGTTTGGAGTTTAACATTTTTGTGTGTGTGCTTTTCTGAAATGGGGTCTCACTGTGTGGCTCAGATTAGCTTCTTGAGATTAGCTTCTTGTTAGGAGCCTTGGCTTCAGGGCATGCTTCTTCATCAGCTCTCCTGGTAGCTGGGGTGACAGATACGTACCCCTACGGCCTGCTGTGAGTCTTCCGGATCAAGCTCTAATGAAGTTCCAGTTTTTAAAAGAGAGTGCGCACACCAGAGGCTAGGGAGATAGCTCAGGGGTAAAATGACTTGCCATGCAAGCAAGAGGACCAGAGCGTGGACCTCCCAAACCCTTGTAAATGCCAGGCGGGTGTGTGGCCTACCTATAAGTCCAGTCTCCCTGGAGAGCCCAGGGCAACATGGCCCTCTGGACTAGCCATGTTGTAGAGGTCGGGGTCTGAGAGACTCCGCCTTCAGTAAGGTGGAAGGGAGATGGAAGATGATTTGAATTTCAGCCTTGGGCCTGTCCTCTCATACTTGCGAGCGTGCACGCGCGCGCACACACACACACACACACACACACACACACACACATATACACAGTGCACACATGGACACACAAAATGTTAAAAAAAAAAAAAAAGGCAATTGATAGTAAAGGCTCTGGCTGGGTAAGCCTGGACACCTGAATTTCATTTACAGAAGCCGTGTAAAGGTGGAAGGTGAGAGCCAAATGAACGGAACTGTCCTCTGACCTTTATCCACTGCAACACTGGAGCCCGTATGAACATTATGTGTGCACATAACAATAGTAATGGTTCTCGGGCTGGAGAGATGGCTCAGGAGTAACAGCACTGGCTGCTCTTCCAGAGGCCCCGTGTTCAATCCCCAGCACCCACATGGCGGTTCACAACTGTCTGTAATTCCAATTCTAGGGATCTAACCCCCTCTTCTGGCCTCCAGGGACACTATGCACAGACATACATGTAGACAAAACAGCCATCCACAAAAAAATATTTTTTATTAAAAATAAAATTCATGCCATTAATCCCAGCACTCAGAAGGCAGAGGCAGATGGATCACTGTGAGTTTGAGGCCAGTCTGGTCTACAAAGGGAGTCCAGAACCAAAACAAACAAACAAACAAACAAACAAACAAAAAGAATTAAGTTGACACAGGGAAGACAATGTGGTCAGTCCTGATGAGACCTGATAGGCTAGGGTCAGATGGAAGGGGAGGAGGTCCTCCCCTATCAGTGGACTGGGGGAGGGGCATGAGAGGCGATGAGGGAGGGAAGGTGGGATTGGGAGGGGACAAGATAGAGCTACAGCTAGGATACAAAGTGAATGAACTGTAACAAATAAAAACTTATATTTAAAAAAAATGAAGAAGAAGTTGACACAGGCTCTTCTGTGTATTCCTGAAGAAAATCCCAGGAGTGGGCGTGGAGAATGAATGGGTCTCTAGAAGCTAGAAGTGGCCCAAACTAGAATCAGTTTCTTAATGAAACAGGTCCCCAGGGTCCTGAAGTCTGGGTGGGCAGGGTTCAGAAAGAGGGAGTGGAGCAGGAGGGGATCACAGACTTTCAGACAGGGACTCCTGGCAAAGAGCCCCTGTTGGCCTCTGCTGCCCCCAGGAGGGTGCAAGTATATGGGGGGGGTGGCCCCAAACAATGAATCCTCCCTACCCCCACCCATGAGAAGGACTTGGGCCTTAAAATTATCGTCACCAAGGCCGTGCAGCAGACAATACAGAGGGGACATTATGCACTGAGAAAGAGGCCTTGTTGGCATAATCAAGACAGCAGTGCTCTGTTCTGAGCAGGCTGGGGGCTGTTCCTGTGCCTCAGGCCAGACCCCTCACACGCAGAATCACGTCCTCACCCAAATGCACACACAGGCTCACCCTGAAATAGTCCTTGGGCATAGGCCGTGTCACAGAACACACAGGAGCCTGGCAAGTGCCAGGCTTTTCCCCTTCATCCTGTGTCAGGTCAGCGTTCTCCCTCTGCTTCCTGGCTGGGTCCCTAGCGCAGGCTTCACCACCTGCAGAGCCCTGATGGAAAGCAAGGGACGAGAGACAGCCATGCTGGGAACACAGGGGGCAAACACCCTGCATGCCCCGCCCCACCCCCCTGCCTGGGATCACAGGGCAGTGAAACCAGCAGCCGCCTAGGCTGGGCCAGGCGTGCCTGCACCCACAGAGGGACACAAAGGCTGCCTTGTTGCTTTGCCAAACACTCCCATCTCTGGAGTGAGAGGGAGGGACCTGGGCAACTGGCACCCCTATCCCTAGCTCCTGGGCTGAGCGTGGAGGCATACTGGACTTTAGCCTCCTAGGCCGATGCCAGGGCTCGGAGAGGGGACATCCTAACCTGTTAAGGAAACCTGCCAAAGGTGGGCTCGCAGGCACACAAGAGCTCCAGATCCAAAGTTTCCTCATTTTTCCTCTGAGACTGGCTCACTTCCCCTTCTTCCCAGCTGTTCCTTCCGCCTGGAGGTCCGCTCGCCCTGGTCTGATGGCATCTCTTTTGGAAAGCCTTCCTGGCTCTCAGCAAGCAAGTGGCTTCTGTATGTGTGTGCTTGGTCACCAACTGAGAGCTCCAAACACCCACAGGGGATTGCCCAGCACAGGAGTAACCTTAGGGCCCCAGAGTGCCTGTGCCTGTGTGGTTAAGGATTTAGTCACAGCTCAGGTTGAGGCTCCGCCAGCCTCATGGGGATCCATGGGAATCAGGGGAGACAGAAGCACAAGCCACACACAGAGTGGAACAGTCACCAGTCCTCTGCCCAGGGGAGGAGACAAGACCTGCCCACAAGAGGCTCAAGGAGGTCCTGCCTCTCCACACCACTCTCTTGTTGCAGAGTTTCTGTTGTCCCTGTGGCTCTGGGAAGCTGGGAAGGAGGGACTACTGGCCTTTGGAAGCCCAAAGTCCACGGTATTCCAGGCAGAAGGTATCTCAGAATCCTCAGGCAACATGAACCTGTTTGTTGTTGTTTGTTTGTTTTGGGTTGTGGCTTTCTCCTAACAATTTTCTGAACTATTGGTTAGTTCTTCTGGCTTCTTCCCAATGCTTCCAAACCACTGATCAGACCCCAACCAGTAGAGATAGGTTTGACGAATTTGTTGGCATCTGCACCCAGGGGACCAGACTATAGGGCCCTCATATTTAAACAGGCCCTCTGGACAGACCCCCTTCCTCTATAAATTCCATGGCCATTGGCTGTGATCCAAAAATAAGACACAACCGTGTCCCTGCCTTCCATTGGTTGTCTTTGCACTTCTAAAGAAAAGTCAGCCCCACAGAACTGCTGTGGACCTCACAGCTCCAGGAAGTCACACTCCGGTCTCACAGCCCTGACGCTGGGCTAGGAGAGTCTATCAAAGACTCAGCGAGCTGAATGTGGTGTCTCGGACCTGTGATCTCAGCCCTTGGGAGGTAAAGGCACGAGCCCCTGGAAAGGCACTACAAGACCATGCCTCACAGAAATAAAAATAAATAAACCAAAATCGCTGAGATGGATGGAAACGTAGAGGCCAAGCCTGACCTGACCACCCGAGATGGATCCCTGGGCTTCACAGGGTAGACAGAGAGAACCAACTCATCCGACCCCCATGGGTGTGCTGTGACACAGGTGTGCCCCTCCCCCACCTAACCATGATAAATAAACGTGTAAGAAAATTAAGAAAGAACAAACCAAAACAACAACAACGACAACCACAAGGGTAGTTGAGGATACAGATCTCAGGGCCCTAGGACCTCCTGAGGATTCTCTCTCCGGAGCCAGCTAATCTTGATGCTAATGCACTCAGAACTATGCCCTTGTGAAGGAGGATGAAAGGAAGGCCTCTGTGAAAGAACGAGGGGCTCCCACCCCATGGCTGGGAGATGCGTGTGTGCACGCGCGGCTGGCAGGCGTGGCACCTAAGGTTCTACTGAGGCAGCTTCTGTCTGGAGAAGAATTCGGGGACCCCGTTTGAATTGAAGCTGTGGGTACAACTATTCCTGCTGCTTGTGCCTTAAAAAAAAAAAAAAAGGGTTATTAAAATGGGGTGGTGGTGATGCATGCCTTTGACCCCAGCACTCAGATCTCTGTCTGCCAGCATGGTCTGTAGAGTTTCAGGACAGCCAGGACTACACAAAGAAACTTGCGGTGGGGGAAAGGGGGTGTAGAGACTGGGCCTGAAGGTGCTTGCCTGTAATTCCAGGCTGAGGCAGAAGGATCTTCAGTTTTAGGACACTCATAGAGAGAGTCTCAAAAGGAGGAGGAAAGAAAGGAGGGAGAGGAGGAGGAGAGGAGGAAGTGGAGGAGAGGAGGAGAAAAAGAGAAGGAGGAGAAAAAGGAGGAGAAGGAGAAAATGTAGATAGTTCATTTGGTAGAGTTCTTCCTTACCTGGCTTAAGCCTTGCATCCCTGTCACACACCTTTAATCCCAGCCTCAGGAGGCAAAGATAGGAGGATCTCTGTGAGTTCCAGGCCAGCTTGGTCTACAGAGCAAGTCCAGAACAGCCAAGACTACATAGAAAAATCCTGCTTTGAAAAACCAAAATGATGATGATGAGGAGGAGGGAGGAGGAGGAGGATGACGACGATGATGTCCTGGCTTAGATCCTCTAGAAAGCGAGCTTGAGGCCCTCCACTCTGGGCTACAGGAGACCTTGAATTTAAAAAAAAAAAAAAAAAAAAAGGAAAAGAGCCAGGCTCATCCGGGCCAGCATGTAATCCCAGCACTCAGGAAGGCAGAGGCAGATGTATCACTGTGAGTTCAAGGCCAGCCTGGTCTACCAAGTGAATGGAGGACAGCCAGGACTACACAGAGAAACCCTGTCTCAAAAAAAAAAAAAAAAAAAAAAAAAAAAAAGACAGAGAGAGAGAGAGAAAAGAAAAAAGAATAGATCCCAGGGCTGTCCCATCCAAGAATTTTTTTTGTCTGTTTCTGTTGTAGAATCGATGGTCTCCTCCTAACGAGACAGATATCACAGGAGGTGGAGTCATTTATCCCAGCCTGCAACCCACCTACCCAGCCAGAGGCACAGGTGGTTGCAGGTGGAAGCCAGCTTCCTAAGGCAGCCCTGCCCAGAGTCCCCGGCCTTTGCATCTGTGGGCTGTTAATCCAGGAAAGACAGCCTTCTCCTTCCCAGGCAACTGCAGCCAGCTGTGGCTAGATTCTTTAAAAAGTGTTTCATAACTGAAGAGCTGTCCCCCAGAAACTCCTGACTTCTTGGCCTGCCCATCTTCAGGGGGTCTTTGCCGCGATCACTGCAGAAGCCAGCCATGTCACACTAGTTTATTTCTCTCCTGGGTCTCTTCCAAATTGGATATTTCCTACTCCTCTATTACTAGTCCACCACTGTGTGTGTCTCACACACACACACACACACACACACACACACACGACAACCCCTGGCACACAGCGGATGCACAAAAGTAGCACCTGTAGAAACAGAAAGAGGGAAGTGGATTGTGTTAACAAACAGCTAGATCTGGGTTTCTGTCCCCCAAATCTAGGAAGCAACTGTTCTTTGGGCTTTCATGTTTTTTAAAACAAATCTCTCTGGCTTGGAATTTGCTCTTCAACTCAGAGTAATGTCAAACTCACATTGCCATGATTCACCCTCCCTAGCGCTGGAATCATTGGTGAGTACCACCGTGTTTAACCCTGAGAGACATCACTGAAATCCAAGTTGCCCCCTTCTGCAGAATAAGCAGAGCCTCTGACCCCAGGCTCCCTGCCCAAGGACCAGTGGCACTATGGTCAGCGCACAGGGCCCCTATCCCAAGATCTCCCTGCATTACTATCGGAGGCCTGCCTCTGGAGACACCTTCCCCACACCCATCACAGAGAGATGGAAATTAATTTCCTTTGGCATAAACTGAGTTTGATGAGCACAGTCCCCGGGAAGTCAAAGCAGACTCTTGAAGAGCAGTGGAGAGGACAGGGTAAGTTATGGGCCTTGAGGTCTCAGCTGCTCAGCTGCTGCTGACGGCCCTAGACACCTCCAGTCCCCCTAAATTAACTGTGACAGAATGACCTGGACAGCTGCCCGGCCTTCCTCAGGCTCCACTGGTGCCCCTGGCAGGCGCCTCCCAGGTCAGGGGGCGCGAGCTGCGCTGAAAGCCGGTGACTTCATCGCGGCTGACTCATCCCGGTCAGTGGCTGCAGGGGAACTTCTGGGGGAGGCGCCAGCAGTCTTCTCCAGCGCAGACCTTTAGGGGACCATCGTTCTCCCCCGTACCTCTTGGGGTTCCCCAGTCCAGACTCAGCCTGGACTCATCTAAAAAGTCACATCGACTGTCTTTTGGCACAACACTGCCCCAGAGATTTGAGGTCCTGTCCCAAGGCCCCTCAAACCAGCCAGGTGAAAGACACCAGCCACATAAGCGCTGACTCACTTGCTCTACCTGAAAAATAGTGACCCTTTCTCCCCTGGTACTGGGTGAGACAGTCTTGGAAAGTGCTAGAAATGCTGGGTCATCTGGCCCCATGCCCCAGGGTTGAGCTCAGTCTTCATTTGGGGCTACAAAGCTCTAAAGGAAAGCCCTTTTCTCCTAACTCCACCTTTGCCACATCTGGTGTCCATAGGCTCCCAGGCTGGCCGCTTTCTCCCTGTCTAGCCTAAGGAACTGCTTCCCACACACACCATTTTTGAATTTGTTAGTTTGGGTGAGGTTTTGTTATTTGTTTTGTTTTACTCTGAGATTTATCTTTAGGGACTGGAGAAGACGGCTCAGTGATCAAGACCACATATGCACTGCTGTTGCCGAGGACCTGAATTCAGTTCCCAGAACCTATGTCACACAGCCCACAGCTCCCTGTAACTCCAGCTCCTGGGGATAAGAAATTTTCTCCTGGCCTCCAAGGGTGTATAACTCCCACCCACCCACACCCACACATGATCAAAATTGTTTCAATTAATTAATTGATTGATTAATATATTTGAGACAGGGTCTCACTACTCAGCCTGGAACTCACTACCTAAAACATGGTGGCCTCAAACTCTTAAAAATCCACCGAGCAGCACTCGGGAGGCAGAGGCAGGTGGATCTCGGGCTTCCAGTACAGTCTGGTCTACAGAGTGAGTTCCAGGCCAGCCAGGGCTAGACAGAGAAACTCTGTCTTGAAAACAAACAAAAATTCCATCCATCTTTCCCTCCTGAGTGCAAGAATTAAAGGTGTGTACCACCATGACCTGCTAAAAATCTAATTTCTAAGATTTATTTGTATTATTTTTTGTTAAAAATATATATTTATTTTGTGTGTATGAATTTTTTGCCTGCACGTATGTATGTTTACCAAGTGCATGCCTAGATCCTTTTAGGGTCAAAAGAGCCTGGTGCCCTCTGGGGTCAAAACAGTGCTGGCTCTCCTGGAACTAGAGTTAAAGATGGTTGTGAACTGACATGTGCAGGATGGTAATAGAACCTGCTAGAGCAGCTGGTGTTCTTAATCACTGACCCATCTCTCCAGCCTTATTTTTTTCTCTTATTTTATTTATTTATTTAGGTTTTTCAAGACAGGGTTTCTTTGTGTAATCTTGGCTGTCCTAGACTTACTTTGTAGACCAGGCTGGCCTCGAACTCACAGAGATCTGACTGCCTCTGCCTCCCGAATGCTGGGATCAAAGGTGTGTGCCACCACACCGAGCTTCACCAGCCCTATTTTACTTTACTTTACTTGGTTTTAGTTTTTCTTTACTTGGTTTTTCAAGATAGGTTTCTCTGTGTGACAGAGGACCTGCATGTGAGTGCAAGTGTTCAAGGAGCCCAAAAGCATCGGATGCCTCCGAAGCTGGGGTTATAAGTGGTTGTAAGCCACCAAACACGGGTACTGAGGAATAGTAGAGGTCTTCAGGAAAGAGCAAGAAACATAGCATTAACCACTGAGCCATCTTTCCAGGTCCCTTTAAATTTTATTTTATTGTGTATCTGTGTGTTTGTGCAGGTGTGGGTGTGATGGCACGCCCATATGGACATTGGAGGGAGGCTTAGTGGAGCTGCCTCTCTTCTATCTTCTTTTTTTCCTTTTGACAGTCTCACTATGTAGACCAGACTGTCCTGAAACTCCCAGAAATCTGTCTGCCTCTGCTTTGCAAACGCTGGAATTAAAATTAAAGATGTGTGCAATCATACCTGGCTCATTTCCTTTTTTTTCTTTCTCTCCCTGTTTCTCCCCTCCCCCCACAACCTGGAGACAAGGTTTCTCTGTGTAGCCCTGGCTGCCCTGAAACTTGCTTTCAGGCTGGCCTCAAATGCAGGCATCTGCATGCCTCTGCCTCCATCTTTAAGCCCTCAGGATCAAACTGAGATCACCAGGCTTAGTCGGCCTTTTGAGATTCAGCGTAATGTATCCCAGGCTGTACCTGGAACAGTCTATGTAGACCCGGTTAACCTGAAACTTTTGATTTTTTTTTTAAAGGGGGGAAGGGGCGCTTTCAGATAAGGTTTCTCTGTGCATAGCCCTGGCAGTCCTGAAACTTGCTGTGTGGACCAGGCTAGCCTTGAACTCAGAGAGATCCTCTTGCCTCTGCCTCCCAGGTCGGTTGGATCACAGGCCAACCACCTCGCCCAGCTTAGGGTTTTTTTTTTTTTGTTTTGTTTTAACTAATTAATTATTGTTTTTATTTTGCTTGTTTTGAAGACAGGGTTTCTCTGTGTAGCATTGGCCATCCTGGACTTACTTTGTAGACCAGGCTGGCCTTGAACTCACAGAGTTCACCTGCCTACGTGAACCTGCTGAATGTGACTGAGCGTGGGTAGCTGCGCATGCGTCAGAGCTCAGCTGGTGCCCTCTGCTGCCGCTGCCCCTGTAGGCGCTGAGAGGTCATCTCAGCCAGCCATCGGACTCAATTAGACTGCCACTTTCCCCAATACAACTTGAACATACCTGTACCCAAAGCTCCCCTGCTGCCGGGTACCTCAGCAAAAGCCATGGTTCTAAGGAAGCCCCTCCTGCGTTCTGACTACGCTCCCTGGGTGGACGGCCCCTTAGAAATCAGCACTCCCCCACACTCTGTCCATGTCCTAGCCACACACCAAGTCCCCACCCAGTAAACTTCGAGTTGTTTTCCAGCAGAAATCGCGTTAGCAGCAGATTGTCTGATCTGAGTGTCCTTTTCCTGCCCCATATGCTTACATCCACAGGATCTTTTCTCTACTTCTTGGGGATTGGAGGGATCAAAGAAATAGGTGACCTGGGCTTCTTTCCCACTACCATAGAGCCTTATACTCACAAAGCAGCAAAGATGGCACGGGTCTAGGAGAGGCAAGCCCGGAAGCACTAACCCAGGACACTGTACCAAGGGCCTTGCAACGCCGAGCTAGAGTTCTGAGGGACAATAATCGACCCAAGGGTGAAAAATAGCTGGGAACTAGGATTTGGGGTGTGGAAATGGAGCCCAAAGAGTGAAGCTGCTCGCAGGGGACTGGCTTATCTCTCCTCTACACTCATACGCCCCACCTAGGAGCTGGCAAGACCCTAAGGAGACAGACTTGGGGAACCAGCCTGTCTGAAGTATAAACCTGACTTCCAGTTCTGGTTCTACAGACAACAATGATAACACTCAAACTAGCCAGGCAGCGAGCAAGTATCCGGATTATGTGCCTGAGTCTTCACGTTCTGCCCAACTGAAGCCGGGAATTATTCCCATGAGGTTAGTGAACATGGATGTCACTCTTATTTTTCAGCAGAGGAAATTGAGGCAGAGACAGTATAGGTCTAATGCCCTCCATTTAGGCTTGTTACCCCCCATGTCCTGGGATTACAGGTGTGTGCCACCAAACCCCACCCACTGTGGTAGTGGGGTTCAAATCCAGAGCTTTGTGTACTTTGAGTAGTATGCAAGCACTCTGAGCTACAGTCCCAGAGCCCAGGCTATAAAAACACAAAAACCTGGGTCCACTGGAAGAAAGAGTAACATGTACTCCTAACCAGTGAGACATGGCTCCAGACCCATCACCTGCTCGTGTGTGTGTGTGTGCGCACACACACACACACACACACGTGTGCAGGAACGCACATGCATATGCCTGTGGTAGCCAGAGCTCTATGCTGATGTCTTTCACTACAGCTCTACACCAAGAGCTGCTTTTTGGTTGTTTTTTTTTTTTTTCCTTTTTCCTTTCTTTCCTTGAGACATAGTCTCATTGTGTAGTCCTAGAACTCCCAATGTAGAGCACATTGGCTTTGAACTCACAGAAATATGCCTCTGGCTTCCAAGTATGGGGAGTAAAGGTGTGGGTTACCACACTTGGCCAAAGCCTGGCTTTTTATGGGCGTGCTGGGGGTCCAATCTGGGGTCCTCATTCTTATCCAACTAGCACTTTTTGTTTGTTTCCCAAGACAGGGTTTCTCTGTGTAACAGCCCTGGCTGTCCTGAACTCCCATTTTGTAGACCAGGCTGGCTTTGAACTCACAGAGATCCATCTGCCTCTGCCTCCCCAGTGCTGGGATCAAAGGCATGTGCCACCATACCCAGCCACAGACAAGCAGTTTTCACACTAAGCCATCTGTCACTGACCCTGAGCACACACGTCCTCCCCTTTTTTTTCTTTTGGGGGTACTAGGATGTACCCCGATACAGGTGCTAAGGCTTGCCCCTGCTGCTCTTGATGTACAAAGCCCAAACATTCTGCCAGTTCTTTTTGAGAAATGTCACCAAGGCACGGACAGCCAGGCAGATGCTGGAAACTAGCTCATCATCTGTCATCCTCACGTGATGAAAAGCCACAGCGACAGCACCTTGTTCACCTGAAGCTTAAGTGTGGACTTCATTAAGGTTGGCCGCCATGTTTTCATTGTGTCAGCAGGGAAGGGAACTTATTTAGGCCCTGGCCCAGGTTTCAAGGGATCAGCTTGATCAAAGGCTCAGAGGACCATCCTCCTTGGCCATCTTCTTTGACCTCTGAGCCCATGCTTTTAGCCATAGAGATCCTAGCTTAAGAAATCCTCAATGGTGTGTTTGCTCAGTTTCCTGATTTGTGCCGTGATGTGCCTGATCCTGTAACCTTTGATCTCTTTTGAGTTTTCCCAACAAGGCTCTCAGAGTAGGCCCTAGGACCACCCCAGAGCCCACACATATCTGCAGGTAGACAAATCCAACGGTCTGAGAATTGTCAGGACAGAGGCTTAGGAAAAGCTGGAACAGTCCTGGGGAGCCCTCCTGGTGTGTGGTGGGACTTGAGATATTTTTTGGACGGGAGGGGAGGTTTGAGACAGGGTTTCTCTGTGTCGCCCTGGAACTCGCTCTGTAGACCAGGCCAGCCTCAAACTCACAGACAGCTGCCTGCTTCTGCATCCTGAGTACAACCCTGCACCCCCACTTCATGTGAGGTATTAAAGCAGAAAGTGCTCTGAGATTTGGCTACCACCAAACGGGCAGAACTAAATCAAAGATCCGTGAGTTCCCGACACACTCCCAATGAGAATAGAGATGGGAAGGAAAAGACAGGAGTTTCCCTCCCTACTCCCACCTCCCCGAGGCAAGGAGGCACCAGGGTCTGCAGAGCCTCACTTCCTTTAGCTAAACTTGAGTGGAAGCAACCTGATGGTTTTCAGAGTGGACTGTGGCAGGCTGACGGGCAGGAAGGTGTGAAGACAAACACTGACCTTGGCCGGGCTGGCTGGACAGCCAATCTACCCCTCCCAACTGCGGCAAGCAGCTTGGCAGGGCTGGGTGCCAGCTTCTCGCTCCAAACCAAGTTCCCGCCGAGCGTGCTTAATGCAGCAGCCGTGACATTTCTGCCATCAGAGGCAAAAACAGGAACCCGGCCATTTTGATGAGGGACACTAGAGTGCTAGGGAGAGACTGGGGGAGTTGGTTCCGACGCCTGCACCATTTATTAACTACCGAAGGCCCAAGGAACAGTGTCCTTAAACGAAGGTTCCTGACAAGACAGATGCCCCCCTCAAACCACCAAGTGGGGGGACCGGAAGAGTGGGGAAACTGAGGTCACGATGTCGACACTAACCAATTCTGGCAAAGGAAAATTTTAGTATTGAGAAAAGCATCCAAGAAGATGTCTTGAGACATGTCCGGGTAGGAGCCTGAGAGGTGACCTAGCAGGCCTCAATGACCCATGCCGAAGGGCTCCGAACACCTGACCCCAGCCCTGATCGCCCTCAGGAGGGCGCTTGCACTGCGTCTCCTGCACCAAGCAGCGACAGGGTTAAGCTTCCTCACGGTACTTGCCGCAGTAAGTGGAAAGGAAAGAAGTGTCAACTCCGTTCTCACCACAGCGGGGCTGTCGGATGGCACCTCCCCCCCGCCCCGCACACCCCGCCCGGCCTGCTTCCCCGCCCTCCCCTCGGAACGCGCGCGCACACACCTCCCACCGCTTTGCCCAAATTATTTTCGATCCCGGGAGACTCCGGATGCCAGACGCGCTCGGCGGCGGCGGCCGTGCCTGATTCATTGCGCCAAAGCTGCAGATGCGACCTCCCGCCTGCGCCCCGTGCCCCGGCCCGCGCTGGGCTGAGCGCGCGCCTTGGAGACGGAAGGGGGGCAATTTGTAGGCTCTTTCCCCTCCCCACAAAAGGCGGGCCCTAACCCCCCGGGGCCAGGTCCCCTGTCTCCAGCTCCCCGGGCTGCGCTAATTAGCTTCCTCCGGGGGCGCCACGCGGCGTGAGGGGCGGCAATTTCCCGGCTGGGCTGCGGGGGAAGCGCTCCTGCCGCCTGGGAAGGTGAAATGGGAAACTCGATTCAAAGAGACCTCCCCCACCCCTCCCGCCAAGCTCCGTAGAAAACGGGTTTGAAATTCCTCCTCTCTCTCTCTCTTTTTTTTTATTTATAGTGCACGGTCACCATGGCAACCGCGGAGGAGGTCACGGTAGCTGGGCCCCCGCGCGTCACCCCGCGCCTCGCCGGCTGCAGGCGCCGGGATTGCGGCCTCCCAGGCGCCGTGGCCCGCGTGGACTCGGCTCCGAGCTCTCTGCCCCCGCTCCGCCCTGCCGACAGCTCGGGCCCCTCCACGGGACTCTGCGGGGTCCCAGCCGGGAAGATCGCACCTGGGTGCCAGTGCTCTCGGCTACGCTCTGCACCCCCCGCCCACTCCCCGCTTTGGCACGCGGGACTGCGCCATGTAACACGTGCCCATCACCAAGCTAGGAACATGTGCGGCTCTCGCCGAGGGGCTCGCCGCACTTAACAGATGCCCTGGGGAATCGACCTATATTTGGTGCACAACTCCGCCGTCCTTGCCTCCCAAAAACGAGACCTCCCATCCCTAAAAGGGCCAGTTATGGCGTCAGTGCCTATAGCTGATCCAGGAGCTGTGTGACTTTTTGGTCAAGTCTCGGCCTTTCTGGGCCTCAGCTTTGCTCGTCATTAAAATGGACCTGTAATGTCGAAATACTTTGAAAGTAGGTGTAATCCCTTAACGCGGTGTTTGCCAAGTGTTGCCGAAAATCTGTCGTTGGGGTCGTTTTTCTACAGGCTGGAAGAGCTAAGGCAGGGGTTCTGAGGAGGAGAGCGCTCTCAGTTTGGAGGCTGCGAGGGGATTCTGTGAGCTCGCCACCACCTCCTGCCTAGGCGCACAGGCGGCAGGTGAGGGGACTCCCGCGGGCAGCGTAGGGCCCCGGCCTGCCTGGGGCGTGGCTGGCCAGGCCGAGCCGGGGACGCTCGCCACATCCGCACCCGGAACCCTGGAAACGCGCCCCCCGTGGCGTCCCTTCCCGCCCACTCGCTCCAGCACCAATTGTAACAGGCCGGCCAGCCCTCCGTGGCAGGACTGAGGCCGCACCTGCCCCACCGGATGACGGCCGGGAGCCGGGCGGTGCCCCCCACCGCGCACACTTCCTCCCGGACCCCTGCGCCCCGTCGAGCGCGCAGGGGGAGGGGACCGGGTCACCCCGGCCCCACCAGCTTCCCACAGCTTAAGCTGCCCGCAGCCGGGGAGGCAGGAAGTCTCAGAGCCGGGGCGTGGAGGCGGGGTGGGGGCAGGAAGTTGGGGGTGACTCTCCCAGAGACCCCAGACGGGCCCCGGCGTGGGAGCGGGCTGGGCGGGCGCGTAGGGATTAAGGGCGCCCCCTCCTCTGTAGCCCTAGGCCATGAGACTCTGGCTGGAGCGCCCCGCAGGGCGAGGGCGAAGGCCGCTACCCCCTGGCGACCCCCAGCAGCGCGTAAGGGGCGGGAGGGGCCGCCTTTGTCTACTTTGCCGCAGAGGCAGCCCCCCCCGGTCCCTCCCCCCGCGCCCCGTCGGCCCTGCACAGCCCGGGTTTTCCATCCGGCCTGACTCGGCTCGGCAGCTGTCAGGGGACCGAGCTGACCTTCGCGAGCAGGGAGTTTCAATTAGCTGCAGATCAGATAAGCGGGCGGGCCCGTCTCTCTGGGCACCGCGGGGGCGCAGCCCCGCCCCCGCCACGCCGCGCCAAACGCGCTCCAGATGGGAACAAAGATGAGGACGCAGCTCCACCTGCCTCCCCGGGGAGGGGAGGGGAGAAGAGGCTCCGTTGAGAGAAGCTTCCCACCCGAGGCAGGGTTGTACCCCTCCTCGGCCGATCTGGGATCCCGGGTCGGGCCAGGTCAGGGCTCTGGCCAAGATGATCTTTGAGGCTCCTCTTGCCTCCTGCACTGACCTCATCTCCAGCTGGGCATCGTGCCTTTTCTCCCCCGGAAGGAGCATTTTGCCATCTCTGATCTCATGCAGAGAGCTTCTCTGTGTGGCTGGGGGAATGAGTCGAAGGCCAACAACAAAAGGAAACTGAGGCACAGAAGCGGCTGGGACTTTTTGATCCAGGTCACACACCAAGCACACACCATCTCATGTTTATTGAGTACCTACTAAATGCCAAACACTGTTTAAACTATGGGAACAGTCTTGTCCCAGCTTCACAGAACATACATTGTAGTTAGGGAAACACTATAATCAAATAAACCATGGAACGCAATTGCTGAAAAGCCAAGAAGACATTAAAATAGTTAGGGAAGACTTCTCAGAGGAGGTGACATCTGACCTGAGGCCTGAAAGACCAGGAAAAGCCAGTCTAGCAAAAAGAGAGGGTAGAGCATTCCGGTTGAAGGCTCATTTATGGCAAAGGCCCCAAGGCTCGAAAAGAATTGGCCTTGTAGAAGGTAGGGGAAGGCCTTATGAGCTTGGCCATAGGCCCAAAGGGGAGGGGTGTTCCTAACAGGTCTTAAACTCAACAGAGAGCCTCCTCCTCCTGCCTCCGGATTAAAAGCCTGTGCTACCACAGGTACTGGTACTGGCATTGTTTTTATTTGTTTGTTTATTTAATTTTTAAATTATTTAAGTTTTAGTCTTTTGAGACAGGGTTTCTCTGTGTAGCCATGGCTCTCCTGGAACGCTCCGTAGACCAGGCTGGCCTCGAACTCACAGAGACCCAACTGCCTCTGCCTC
The DNA here is from genome assembly GCF_030254825.1 of Meriones unguiculatus. Lineage (NCBI taxonomy): Eukaryota > Metazoa > Chordata > Mammalia > Rodentia > Muridae > Meriones > Meriones unguiculatus. The sequence continues at coordinate 51,964,830 of NC_083350.1, forward strand.
CTGAGTGCTGAGATTAAAGGTGTGTGCTGCCATCTCCCTCCCGGCACTGCTTGAATTTTTAAAAGGTCTTTCTGGTACCTATATACATAAGAAAAAAAAAAGTTTTAAAAGGCAAATGTTTTGGCAGGGAGAAGCGGGAGCTGTTGGGGGTAGAGAGATCTGCGGAGGGGGAAGAGGTTGCTGGCTTTGTGGCCGTTTTGGCAGGTGAACTGGATCTGAGGTAAGCAGACTGCACAGGGCAGCCTGTCGCTGGCTCTGGAGAGCATGGAGAATCTACTTAGATGACAGGCTAGCGGCACACAGCTGCACCAGGGTCCCACTCCTCGGATGTGGCTGAGCTGGCATCTTCATCGGTTTCCTAAAGGGTTTAAAAAGAAAGAGAAACCTGGCACATTGGCCAGTTAACAGAATGCGTGTCTGGCATGCTCCAAGACCCGTTCAAGCAAGATGGAATAGCACACACCCACCACCCTTTAACCCCAGCGCACAGGAGCTGGAGGATCAAGTTCAAGGTTATCTTCAGTTCATAAAGCCAGTCAGAGCTATGTAAGACCCTGTCTCGAAAAAAAAAAAATAATACGTGAAACCCTGCCTCATAAATAAATAAATAACAATTATTTAATTAAATAAAAGGGTGGCCATTGAGGGTGTCACTGTTAAGTATAAATATGATATATTTATATTATATCATATGTTTAGCACAGCCTTTTCCTGGGGACCCGCAACACACACACCTACTTACCCAAGCCAGGGAACTGACAACAGACCACGGTAAGCCTCCCACGAAAGTCCAGCCCGGCTGAGCCAATTAGTTTTACTGGGATTACTTACAGGAAAGGGGTTAGGGCTTACTTACAGGAGGCTCAGATGGGACAGTTGGATCACCAAAGATCTGTCCAGCCCGAGAAAGAGACCATGAAAGCTAGGCACTTGGAGCACACTGTACAACCTGTAGGCAGCTTAGGGGTGGGACCAGGCACGAACCTTTAATCCCAGCGTTGTTGAGGAAGAGGCAAGCAGGTCTCTGAGCTCCAGGACAGGCAGGGCTACACAAAGAGGCCCTATCTCGACAAACAAACACAATAATAGTAACAACAACAACAACAAAAACCTGTAGGCAGCTCAAGAGGTTGGAGAGGGTGCTTTTCTGACCTCTCAGTTGGTCTGAGCGTCTTCTAAAGAGATGGGTGGGTTTCTCTTTCTTCCGGGTGGCTGGGCTTGCCTGAGAGTGACAGGGAGCAGGTTTTACTGGTTCTATATTCTTGGAGAGGGAGGGGACCTAATGAATCTGGCAAGTTTCAGGAACTTCCTGAAGCTATTTTGAGGTGTTTACTTCCTTTCTTAATGAATTTCTCTGTATGATGGACTGTTCTAGTCTGAGGAATACCGCTACAGTCAAGAATGCTCTTTGGGCTGGAGAGATGAGATGGGTCAGCAGTTAAGAACACCAACTGTTCTTCCCCAAGACCCAGGTTTGATTCCCAGCACTCACAATCATCTATAATTCCGTTTCCAGGGGTTCTGATGCTTTCTTCTGGCCTTAGGCATTGGCCATTTACTTGATGCATGGACATACATCAAGGCAAAACACCCATACACGTAAAATAACACTAGTAGAAAAAACTGATTATAAACATACATGGGCCATCCCTGGAAGATGCACTCGCTCTGGAGGCTGGGGCATGAGGATCAGAAGTTCAAGGTCATCCTTAGCTACTTTGGGAATTCAGGGTCAGCCTGGGCCACATAAGACCTTATCTCAGCCAAAAACAAAACCTGACAACAACAAAAGTCTTAAATTTTGGCTCTTCCTGTGAGAGTTGTTCTGCCCACCTCTACAGACCTGACTAGAATTTTCCCAGTGCACCACCTGGCCCTTCCACACCACAGAGACCTAGTTCTCACTTGCTTGGAAGCAGAAAGTCCTTAACTCCTCCTCCCATTGACGTTTGCCTCCATCTTTGAAGGTGAGGGTCAGCCTGAAGGGACCACCCAGTTGACATAGCTTGTTCTTTAAACTGTCTAATGGATCTTCATGCATGAACCTATTCTGGGACAAAGAGAGTAACTGGATGGTCTCTGTGGGAGCCCTTCCCCTTCCCAAAAGAGATGAGTGAGCCTCTCTCCAGCAGAGTGAGAGAACAGACGGTAACCCCAGGCCCTACACTGCCAGGAGCCTGGAACTCAACAACCATCACTGCTAGGTACAACACTTTGTACCACAGTTGTCCTGGTCTATCCACACTACATTTGTCATTGAGTGAGGTTTTTTGGGTTTTTGTTTTTTTGTTTTTGTTTTGTTTTTTTTTTAAAGATTTATTTATTTATTTATTCATTTATTTATTATGTATACAGTATTCTGCCTGTACACCTGCATGCCAGAAGAGGGCACCAGATCTCATTATAGATGGTTGTGAGCCACCATGTGGTTGCTGGGAATTGAACTCAGGACCTCTGGAAGAGCAGCCAGTGCTCTTAGCCTCTGAGTCATCTCTTCAGCCCTTTGTTTGTTTGTTTCTTGAGACAGGGTTTCTCTGTGTAATAGCCCTGGCTGTCCTGGACTCTAGACCAGATTGGCCTCAAATTTATAAAGATCTGCCTCCCTCTGCCTCCCGAGTGCTGGGATTACAGGCGTGGGCCACCATGCCCAGCCTGAGTGAGTTCTTAAACACACTCTACAAGAGTTGTGTTCAGCTCTTGTTCTTATTTATGAGCAAGTAAACAGAAGCCTCCATGGGCGACTTGGTGACTTGCCTTTCCCAGGACACAGCGATTAAGTGGTGGTGCTGGGACTCAAACCTAGGTCTGGCAGAGGCCAGGACAGAAAAATTTAGGTAGTCTGCAATCTGTCTTACCTGCCATTAAATCTCTGAAAGGCCCTCAAAGCACTGGCAATAGACAAGCCCATTGCCCTCTCCACTTGCAGAGAAGGCCGAATCGGGAACAGGAGCTTCACCTGCATTCCAGGAGCAGCGCCCGGAGCTACAGCAGTGGTGCCATCTGGACGTGATGTCCTCTCCACAGAGCGTCCATGATGCCTGTCCGTACATCCACATCTCATCTTGGCCTCTGGGCCTCCTGCAGCCCATTTCAAAACACTTCAGAGCTGCTGACTGGAAAAGGAAATTTCTACTTTGCATAATATTTGGAGCTGCTTTTCCTGTTGTTCACATGACATCAAAATGCCCCGACACCCTACCTCCTGGCCTCCCTCCCCATCCACCTACTGACCCCAGCATGGGCTAGAGGTTCTTGTGAACATTTGGTGTTGTAGGAGGGGGACCAGAAGTCTCTTGCTAGCCTCCCATCTGCCCTCTTCCCCATTCCATTTTGATGTGGCTCAGGTAGTGAGAGAGGTAAAGGAGCCAGCAAGCATGCATACCTGCCATTAATGCATGCACACAGCCACGCAAGAGAAATGTTTGGGGTCTGCAGCCGCAGGCCAAGGGAAGAAGGGAGAAGAGGCATTTGTTGTGGGTGTGACACTGCTCTCTCAGTACCAGTCCCCACCTCCCACCTATAGCTCCTTCTGATAGGCCAGCCTGGCCGGGGAGAAAGGACAGCAGGAAGGGATAGGATGGGTGGTAGCAAGATCTAGAAAGGAAAAAGAAGGCCAAATGGTTGTGGCACACATCACCTTTAATCTCAACACAGAAGAGGCATAGGGAGGTGGATCTCCGAGTTCGAGGCCAGCCTGGTCTACAAAGTGAGTCCAGGACAGCCAGGGCTGCACAGACAGGCCCTGTCTCAAAAAGCAAACAAAACAAAACAAGAAAAATTAAGAAAGGAAGAAGCTGGGGGCAATCCTGGGAGTAAGGGGAGAAAGTTAGTGTATAACCTAGACTTTTAACCAGGTTAGAACTTCCTGAGACCCCCCCCCCAAATATGGTAACTGTAGAAGTGAGCACACATGTGGTTGGCTGATGAGCTATAGCCTGTGTGGGTTGTCAGAAGCCAATAGCCTATCCTGTCTGGACCCAGCATCACTGTTACATTTGTCTTATAGATTGACTGGAGTCTGACTGGCCTTAAGTCGTAGACTGAGCCTAGCAGAGGCCATCTTGCTGCCCACTGCAGGCAGAGATTTTAGGCTTGGAGACCTAGTAGATACCTTAGTGAAATTAGAGATCCAGGGAGCCAGAACAAGGGGTTCACCTGCATTCATGGATGGACAGGCAGCTTCATGAGTGGCTTTGCCTCAGCCGTGTGATGGGTGACATAGAGCATTTGATTGCTTGGTAGGATGCCATTACACTAGCACTAGCCTGGGCAGCTTCCTAGAGGAGGCCTAGATGCTGGGGTTCAAGAGATAGGTAAAAAAAGTGGTAGCTGAGTGGCTTAGGCATAGTGGGCAGGGAGCCTCCCATGTGGTAAGAATAACATTCGGAGACCAGAAAGGCATCCAGGGCTGGATGGCACCAGGTCCAGGAGGCAGCACTTAGCCAGGCTTTCCCAGGTGGAAAGAGACAGGAAAGAAAGATGCGGAACGAAGGAAGAGCCCCTGCCTGGGCCTCCACTGGCATCCTCCCTCTTGATCTCCTTTTTTTTCCTGGAACCCTGGGACAGGGTTTCTCTGGGTAGTCGGCTGTCCTGGATTCACTTTGTAGACCAGGCTGGCCTCAAACTCACAGAGAGCCATCTGCCTCTGCCTCCTGAGTGCTGGGATTACATATAGGTGTGCGTCACCGTGCCAGGTGCTGTCATCTGCCCATTTTGCCCAGAGCATATTGGGCTTGGTTCCAAATCCAGGAGCAGCTCCCTAGGCTGCCAATTGATGCCCCCCACCTACCATGCTGGTGTGAAACTATGGCATCACCCATATTGTCCCAGGGCAAGGGAGTCACCAGGTGGCCAGGGACTCACAGTCTTGGGGTTCTTTCCCAGTTGCCCAAGTTTATAATCTCTTTAATCCTCAATTTCCTCACCTCAAAATGGGGACACTCGGATGGAGAGATGGAAAAATGGTTGAGAGCACTGGCTGCTCTTGCAGAGGACTCGGGTTCCGTTCCCAGCACCCACATGGTAGTCCACAACCATCCATAGCTCCAGTTCCAGGGGCTCTGATGCCCTCTGGTGACTTCTGTGGGCACCAGGCATGAAGATGGTGGCATACAAAGATGCAAGTAAAGAAGAAATCCACACATACGATAAATGTGGTACAAAATACTCATTCACAAAACCAAACTTTTTTTTTTTTTAACGGAGCCTCCCTGCAACCTCGGAGAAGAACTATCCAAGTTTTTAGCTTTGTGTGAGAAGCTGAAGTACTTCATTTCAGTTAATCACTATTTATGGCCTCGAAAGAGTATGTGCAAAGGCCCTGAGGCAGGAAGTAGTTAGATGGAGGATCTGGGACAGGGGAACGGTGGGGGAGAGAGGCATGGCAGGGGCCACGAGCTCAGGTCCTTGGGAATGCTGTGGCTTGGATTCCGATTGCTATAAAAAACCCCATCGAAAGTTTTCAATAGGCATATTGATCTACACAGCAACTGCTCCGTAAAAGCTTACTGTTACCATTATTAATATGAAGCTTAGAGAGGAATATCAATTTGTTCAAGATCAGAGTCCTGCCCCACAGCCCATTCTTCTCTGCCTTCCTTTCCCTCTAAGGAGCCATGTGGATCAGCCCCGAGCCGGCTGCGAGGAGGTGAGGACGGCTTCCCAGCCCTCCTTCCCCCTCCTTCCCTCCGGCCATTTCCCGTGCTCCGGGCGCCCGCGCCCCAATTAGCCAGCGAGGCTGACTGCCTTGGCTCCGAATGACAGACACCTCCTGTCACCCCCTGACGGGCGAGGAGATTAACTCAGAGAGGCGCCGGCTGCAAGGGACGACAGGGAAGGGAGGAAGGGGGAGGGAATGACCAGGCCTCCTCCTACCAAGGGCTCTTTGTAAGGAAGGGGTGTGGGCTAAGGGGATCCGGCCCTTGCAGAAGAGCTCCGGCAGGCTGGGGAGAGCCACCCCACTCTCCTGATTGGCTGCTCCAAGCTGCAGCCACCACCGCCTCAACTTCCACTCTGCACTGCTCTCAGGGTGGGGACCTTGAGTTTCACAGCCGAGTCCTCAGATCCATGAATGCGGAGTCCAGTAAATTCTGTGGGCTTTGAGCAGGTGAGACCTGTGATCCCACATTGGGAAAATGTAGGAGGGTGCAGGAAAATGAGGGGTTAAAGGTCATCCCAGGCTATTAGGGAGTTTGAGTCCAGCCAGGGCTATGAGCTGCCGCCACACATACACACACACACACACACACACACACACACACTCACACTCCAGGTATTGTCAGTATTACGTATTTTTCATCCAATCCTCTTTTTGATTGTTTATTTGTTGTTTTTTTTTTTCTTTTTTTTTTTTTTTTTTCAAGACAGGGTTTCTCTGGAGAGCAGTCCTGGATGTCCTGGACTTGCTTTGTAGATTAGGCTGGTCTAGAACTCAGGAGATCTTTCTGCCTCTCCCTCCTGAGTTCTGGGTGGGAGCCACCGCTGCTCAGCGAGCATATGTGACCCTCTTAACTCCACATTTGACCAGTTTTGGAGGTGATATTGGAGATTAGATGCAGGGCCTTGGATAAGCTGGGCAACTGCCCCTACCAAAGAGCTACATCCTCAGGCCCAGTGCTTTCCATCTTTCGTTGTTAAGTTCATCTAGCTTAGGCTAGCCTTGGACACCTGATCACCGGGCCTCTAACTCCTAGTGCTAGGATTACAGGAATTCATGAGTATGACTGGCTCTGCTTGTTTTTATGATGTGGGGGTTCTCAGTGTTGCCCAGGCTGACTTCAAAATGCTGTGTTCTAGGGATCTTCTACCTCAAGGGTTTTTGGTTTGTTTGTTTGTTTTTAAGACAGGGTGTAGGCTTAGATTTTTCACCTAAAGTACTTTATTTAGGATTCCTAAATGCTTCTACCTCCCTTCCACCTACTGAGTGGGGAGAAAGAACAGGGCTATAGACTTTTTAGGAGTAGTTCTTTGGAATGAGTTCACTCTTCGTTGTCCATGTACTGGCAATCCAGTTGAAAGACCAACTCGAATCAGCATGATTCAGAAGATCCGGACAAGTCAGTGAAAACGGCAAGCCTCAGCCCCTGAGAAGTTCTCTGGGATGTTTTTCTCGGCAAAGTCAAGTTCAAAGCATAAAGATCAGGGCAGTGCTGTCGATCCAACTGGCAATGTCTCACTGTCAGTGGGCTTAAATCTCCTCTCCTTAAAGTTCACCAGTAGATGGTCTCAGCTGGCCGAAGCCACGCCCCTTGCACGAGTGCGCTCACAGCAAAACATCCTGTGCCTTCTCACAAGCCAGCCTCCAACAAAACATCACATGACTCAAATGAGTCTTCAAAGAAACTAGAAACTTCCACTTCAACAGGGTTTCTCTGTATAGTAGCCCTGGCTGTCCTGGTCTATCTCTAACTCAAAGAGATCCACCTGCCTCTGCCTCCCAGAAGAGTGCTGGGATTACAGGTGTGCACTGCCTCACCTGTCTTTCAAGGCGTCTTGTCTTAGTAGCTTGGATAGTAGGCCTGCAACATGCATCCCAGTTGATAACCTCTTCAAACAAGTCCAGTAGTGCCAGCTCTCAGGAGGGGAGGGAGGAAGAGCACAAGTTCAAGCCCAACTTGGACTACATAGGGCAATCTTTTCTTAAACTATTGTAAAGGACAGGACACTAGAGGCAGGGACTGGTTTCAGAGATCTTATGACTGCAAAGAGGATGGATGGCTTAGTAAGTCGAGGTGATTGCTGAGCCAAGCCTGACACCTGAAGTTTCGGTCCCATGACCTAAAAGCGGAAGGAAGGGCCATCTCCCAAAAGTGGTCCCCTGACCTGTGCACGGACTAGAATGACTGTAATGCCTACAGTCAGCTTCCGACAGTGGAGCAGTGACACTTAACCAATGAGGCAGAACAGTCCACACCATTTAGGAATCCCGGTCCACTTTGGAACTACGATGTGGAAGCCCCCCCCAAAAGGGGATATTTCTTTATTTATCCATCGTGAGGACAGGGCCTCACTCTATAGCCCATGCTGCTTCCGAACCTGTGAGTGAGCTTCTAACTCTTCTGAGTGCTGGACAGAGAGCTGTAGGCATAGACAAGGAGGGCTGTCTTGTGTGAGGAGTGACTCTCAGGAGAGTGGAGGCCAGAGAGAAGGAAGGCACAGGGGGCAGTGAGCCTCCTGGAGAAGGAGTGACAACTGGGGCTCCCACACTCCTGTCTGGCTCGTCAGTGGAGAATGAGACCAAGGCAGTGCACTTCCAAGCAGAGAGAGGTCCACAGATTAAAACTTCAAGGCAGAACCAGGTAAGACCTGTACTGTCTTGGTAGAACCTCAGACTTAGAGTGCAGATCCTAAGACACATAGCTCAAACAAAACGCCAACTGGCTGGTTTACCCTAAGGCAAACTAATATTTCTAGAGAGCTTTGTTTTATTTTATTTACATTGGTGTTCTGCCTCCATGTATGTCTGTGTGAAGGTGTCAGATCCCCCTGGAATTACAGACAGTTATGAACTGCCACGTGGGTGCTGGGATTTTTACCTGCGTTCTTTGGGAGAGCAGCTAGTGATCTTAACTGCTGAGCCATCTCCCCAGCCCCAATACATCTAGAGGTACTGTAGATGCAATCCTTAAAGCCTTATACAAATGCTCTACCACTGGGTAAACCCCTAGCCCATGGCGGTCAGTTTTCTTTGCTGGCTTGTTGGACAGCGCTCTTCCAAGGTGGTGATAGGGGAATCCTGCTGTGTTGGCTCATGCCTGTAATGGTAGCAGTTCTCCAGAAGCGTTAAGGAGACACATATTTCAAGGACATTCTTGGCTGTATATTAAATTTGAGGCCAGCCTGGGCAGCATGAGATCCTGCCTGGAAAAAATAAATTAAATAAATAAATAAAGTCAGTGGTCCCCAAGTCTGCAACCAGAGAACTTCCCCAACTAAATCCTTGGGATTCAGTCTGATTGGCAAGAGCCAAGTCACATATCTATTTCAGAACCAATCAGTGTGGCCCAAAATCAGGGCTAAGAAGAACCCCTCTAGAGCCCTAAGGCAGCTAGGGTGAAGAAAGCCCCTTTTCTGGGGCTTCCCTTCGTAGTTCTAAAGTGGATTATAATTCCAAATGAGATGGACTGTGTTCCCCACCCGGCAAAGTGATGACAGACACAAGTGAGAAGCTGGGTACAGGCACATCGGGATGGCTCCATTCCGTAGTCTAGCCTATCCTTAAGAGTGTCCTGATGTGTGTGTATGTATGTGTGTGTGTGTATGATGTGTACATGTGGAGACACTGTGTAGGCACCAATGCCTACCCACCTCAGTCTCATAGCCAGACTGGGCCTTCCATGACTCCTCCACCAGCAAGCTGAGGCTCCACCTGCTATCTCTCAGAGCTCAGCTCTGCTAGCTGAGAGGAGGTTGCAGGGAGACTCCCTGATTAGGAAGTGTGGTGGGGATCCCTCCATGGGCCACCTACTGATTGCAGCCACTCTCAGACTCAGTTCAACTCCTTCCCCTCCATGTGTGCCTTTTACAAAGTTGCTAGCCCTGACCTGAGCCCAAGGCCAGCCTTCCAAGAGGAGGGCCATGGCCGAGGGCAAGCCTCCTTTTAGCCAGGAATTAGGTATGGCTGTCAGTTTTAGGAAGCGAAGAGAACTACAGGTTCCCGGATAGGGGTTCGGCTTGCAGGCATGGCCAGAGCTAACGACCTTGAGTTTGGCTCTCCAAGACAGCAGAGGCCTTTTGGCAGTTCTGCTCCTCCTTAGCATTGGGAGTAGGTACTTGGGAGTCAAAATGGCAGAGGTTTGCATTCTGCGTTAGCTGGGTGCACACAGGCTAGCTCTCTCCAGCCTTGGCATTCCCACCTGTAAAACAGGGATGAAGCAAGGATGGCCAGACCTTGAGCCGCAGTGCACTGATGAGGCGGTGCACACAGGTGCTGGCCATGCTCCTGCAGCAGCAACTCCTCCATAAAGAGGCAGTTGTTGTGACTATTTTTCAAGCTATGAGCCTAGCCCTTAGCCTGGAGCTCAAGGCGGCCCTTTCTGGACCTCAGTTTCTCCATCTGTCCTTCCAGCTCTTACACTCACGGAGTGGGTGACTAGGATGATCTCACTGAAGGGAGGACCCCTCCCACATGGGTCAGTCCATGGGGGGGGGGCAGGCGACAGTGCCCAACCAACATTTTCACCAGGCTGGGCAGGCAGCGCCAGGCAGGCGGGAGCTGGTCAGGTTTTTAATTGAACGCGATGCAAATGAAATGTAAATACCATGCAAATAAGCTCTTGCCAGGAGGTGCTGGGCTGAGAGCAGAGAGAGCAGGGAGGGGACTGCAGAGCAGGGATCCCTTCTTCAGGGGTGGGGTCTCCTTTCCCTGACTGCCCCCCCCAGCGTTGACCACCCAGCCTGGCCATTTCAGAATGGCAACAGGGATACTTTGTCCCCTACAACTCCCTCCCACAGACTCACTTCCTTAACCCTGCTTCTTTTGGTGATAGTGGGGTGCTCTAAAGAGAAGCAAGAGACACCGTGGGTAGGTGAGATTGACACTGTCACATACAGTCATACAGAAAGACACACCAATAAACAGAGACAAGCATGCGGAAAAATATTCCCACCCCCCCACCCCCAGGCCCACTTGGACACTGCCGGTCACACATAGATAGATATACTCAAGTGCACATTTAGTCATACACGCAGTGACAGAGACAGACAACCCAGTCACGGAGGCAGGTATGTCATGGGGACTGCAAACGGAAGTCCCTGTGCTGGCTGGAGGGAGCTGGAGAGACACCCTGTGTGGTCAGAGCCTGGTGGCCCGAGGATGGCCAGACAGCCAGTAGGGGGATTTGCAGGGTGGCCCGGGCCCTTTGCCTAGCCCCCATCCCAACCCATGAACAAACTCCAGGACCCACAGTCGTGAGATCCCAGGTGCTAGTGCGTCCACAAGTACCCTGGGTCCCATGCTGAGATCTGCAGTCTCTCTATGGCTCCACAGCCCCTACTTCTGAGACCGCCATCTTTCGGGAAAGGCTGGCCCGGGATGACAGGGTCATCCTGCCAAAGGCTAAGGGATGTGGTGTAGGAGAAGGGGGTGGGGAGAAGGAGCAGAATGGTAAACTCTATTCTACCCTTCACATCTGAGGGTGGTCCCATCCCCCTCTCCGAGGTGACTCACGCCCTACATTTAACTCTCATTAGCGCTTCTAAGCCCAGCTGGAGGGACAACCGCCAACTTCCCCCAGCAGACAGGGAGTTCTGGGTGGGCCGCCCTCGCAGCGCAGCCTCAGTTTCCCCCTAGGGGCCTGGCCCAGGAACAAGAACTGCGTGGGAAGCAGCGCTCACAGTCCGGTTGGCCTTGGGCAAGGGCTGTCCTCCAACCCCAGGAATGAGGGACTGGGTGTGGCCTCTTCCGGGAACCACCCTCCCCAGCCCCTTCCGGACGCGTTGCAGCCTCATTCAGCTCCAGCCCAGAGCTTGGCCCGGAGGACACGACGGGAAGTGGAGGAGGTGACGGCGGCGTGGGTCCCAGGAGGCTGAAGTTACTGGTGCTCTCGCCCCCAGTGCTTCTCCGACAACCTCCTGCGTGCAGGCCTGGGCGGGGTGGCCTGAGACTGGCCGAGGATCCAAGACGGTCCCTGCTCAGACACCGTGCGAGGCCCCGGGTCACCTCGGGAGGCCCACTGCGCTCGCCTAGCCGCCGCCCTCCCCCTCCACGGTTCTGTGGGAAGGAGGCAGCTGGGGCGGGGGTGGCCGCGGGAGCGTCTTGCCCGAGTGATCGTGCCGAGCGGGGGAACTCGGGGCCATGTGGGAAAGACATTAGTGCCGGCCGCCCTGCCAGCCAGGAATGCGCCCCCCGCTCCGCCGTCGCCGCCTGCCTGGCCCAGAAACGGTGACTCACACGCTCCGGGTTCCCACCCCCTCGGCGCGCACCCTGCACGGCCCACCAAGGGCCTGGCCCGCACGCCCAGCTCCCTGCCTGGCCTCTACCTGCCTTACTCAACTTCCACCGTGCCAGCGTGGGGGAATGGGGAATCCGGAGCCTCACAGTTCCTCCCGGACGTCCTGGGACGCACACGCCTCCCCCTCCACACAAGCTTGCCTGGTCTGAGCGTGCTCGCTCGGAATAGCCATCCCTTTGGGACTTATTACCCCGGGCTGCGAAAACATTCGCCTCGGGATCCCCACATTCAGCACAAGGCCAAGAGCTCAGGGCAGATTAAAAAAAATAATAACCAGGAACCACTGCAACAGGAAACTGGGCCTTTGTGTGGGAGGACTGTCCCAGGGCCACCTCCTTAACAAGGCGTATGACTGTGGCCCCTCACTCCCTTGTCCTGTTCTTGCTTTGATCAAACTGAAGAAGCCATCCTTTGTGGCTAAACAAAGCGGCCTCTGTGGAGGGCTTCAGACCTCAGCTAGGGGCCAGCTGCTGAGAAGGTCTGTCTTGACCATTTGGGTGATACTAGTGATAAAGGCTATTTAACAAATACGGTGTGCCCCACCCCTGGCTGGCTGGAGACCCTGTCTGTCTGTCTGTATGTATGTATTGAGATTCAAGGACACGAGTAACCGAGGCTGGCCTGCAACTAGGAGAGTATATCCTTGAATCTTTTGACCTTACTGCTTCTACCTCCGGGGCGTTGGATTACAGGCTTGTGCCAAAAAGTCAAGTTTTACTCATTTGGGGGGGACCGAATCCACGGTTTCTGGCATGGCTAGTCATGCACCCTACCTACTGAGCTGCATCTCCTGTCCCTTGTTTTGTTTCTTTAGACAGGCTGGCCTGGAATTCCATGGTTCTCCCCAGTGCTGTGAGTACCATCACGATTTTCACCGATGAAGAACACCGAGGTTTGGTGAGCAGCAGGTGCTGACCAAGGGACTTTAATAAGAGACAGAACCTGGGTCAGTCCTCAGGCTTTGAACACCTCATGCACCACCACCCCCGCCCCCCCAGCTCTGCAGACTGGATTAAAGGAGCATCCTGTTTTCCTACCTGCTGGTCCTGCAAGACCAAACTGGGTTTCAGTAGGCAGCCCCTTGCCTCTGCTACCCTCCTCAGAAACCCTCCACCAACCTCCACCCAAGGCCACCTCTCATAACTTCTAATAAGAGGTAATAGCACCAAGCAGCAGGCATCAGCTTCATTTTTAATTATCTAATTTACATTTAATTTTCCCCACCAATGTGATGCAGTTTATTAATGTTTTACCTAAGAGCACCCTTTCACGGTTTGAAAATGCATTCATAAAACCAATGGGCATTGGTTCTCCTGGAAGAATGACCTAGCACAGAACGGACCCCAGCTGCAGTCTCAGGCCACGGGCTCCAACAACCCAACAACCAGCATTTTTAGCGCTAGAATAATTAACAGATATCCCAGAATTCTTTCAGATATGTCTCTTCCCCACCAGCCACCTCCTGAAATCAAGAGCACACTGCCATGGTTATGGGACTTGAATATTTGTACCTACCTACTTTCTTCCTTCTTTGCTCCCTCTCTCCCTCCCTCTTCCCTACTTACTTTCTTTCATTAAAAAAAAAAATATATATATATATATATATATATGCATATACATATATATTTTACATTTGAGTGCCCTATTTGCATGTACACCTGCATGACAGAAGAGGGCATCAGACCCAGTATAGATGGTTGTGAGCCACCATGTGGTTGCTGGGAATTGAACTCAGGACCTCTGGAAGAGCAGACAATGCTCTTAACCTCTGAGCCATCTCTCCAGCTCCATTTGTCTTTCTTTCTTTCTCTCTTTTTTATTCTTTTCTTCCAGACAGGTTTTTACTATGTAGACCAGACTCACAGAGATCCTCCTGCCTCTGCTTCCTAAATGTGAGGATTTTGTCATTCCTCCCATCCAGTCCAGTACATCTGCTAGAAAAAGATGCTCTGACTCAGGGCATAACCACTTAAGAAGCATGGAAACTTTAGAGGGCCTTAGAGATGGCAGCCAGGGCCTTGACCTCCCATCCTTGAGCCTAAGAATTTCTATTCAGCTTCTTTATTTCATAAAAAGGGAAACTGAGGCTCAGAGAAGCCAAAAGACTATTCCAATATCACACAGCAAATTGGAGCCAGAGGAGGAAGTAGAATCCACATATTGTTCTCACGGGAATGGGGACTTTGGGAAGCTCAGACAGAGCACTGTGGGATTAAGTTCAGACAGCTCCTTGGAGTAAGGTCCGGGCTGGGCCTGGGCAAGCGCAATCCTCTGTGTGTGTGTGTTTGCGAGCGTGCACGCGCGCGTGGTGCTGGGAGTGAGGGGCGGGTGGATGGAGTGTCTAGGGAGCTGCTGCCGCTGCCGCCTTCATGGTATTTTTAGCCTTGAGAATGAGCTGAGCTCAGGGCTCTGAGCTCTGGTTGTTGTTGGCAGTGAGGGAAATAGGAAGGTCCCCACCAACCTTCCCTGTCACCACCAACCTAAAGCTGAGTCAAGAGAGGATGAGTATGGAAAAGTGCAGGACTCTACAGATTTGAGGCCCTGTTTGCACTGTAGCCCATCCCCATTCAGGCCTGTCTTTCTCTTTCTTTCTTTCTTTCTTTCTTTCTTTCTTTCTTTCTTTCTTTCTTTCTTTCTTTCTTTTCTTTTCTTTCTCTCTCTCTCTCTCTCTTTCTTTCTTTCTCTCTCTCTCTCTTTCCCCCTCCCTCCCTCTCTCTCTTTCAGTAACGTTTGGGGGGGCCATGCCACAGCACCTGTGTGGAGGTCATGACACAGGTTCTCCAGACATGGTTCTCCCCCTCCAGTATGTTAGGCTCGGTAGCCAGCACCCTTAGCTGCTGAGCCATTTTGCTGGCCTCCATTTTGTTGGAACCCCAACCCTGACCCCATCAGTTTCCCTGGCTATGGGCTCTAGGCCTGCTCTTGCATGTGCTAGGTCAGAACAGGTTCCCATGACAACAGATGGTAGCAATAGAAGCTGCTGGACCCAAGGTCAGAGGGAAAAGGGACATGGATAGAGGAGGAGAAGAAAGGGACCGTACATGGAGATTCATGAAGGTTGAAGAACTCTAAATTTAAAGCCCACTTGAGCCTTGAACGCCTAGGAAAGGCCTAGAGCCAAGGCTGATTGCCGCTGGATGATATCCTACCCCACCTTTTAGGAGAGCTGAGCTCAGGGAGGACCAGCTGACTATACCTTTGTTTGAGATCATGAAACCAGCTGGAGGTAGGGCTCAGATGAAAATCGTAGACTCCACCAACCAGCATAACCACCCTGCTGCTTTTAAGTCTCTCTTGGGACCCAGATGTTTCATTACTTCTATCTCCAGGAAGGAAGAGTCCTGAAGCCCTCCCAAACCAGCGTGGCTAATCTGTCACTGGGATTCATCCTAAGAGGAGGTCAGGTTACTTCCTGAACCCCTCACCTTAGCCTTCCAACAGGGAATGGAGTGTTTTGGTTCTCCTACAAGGAGATCTGGTAGTGATCTTGGCCTCGGCTGAAGCTCCAGGAGCCTTGAGTGGAGCTGGGAAGTCACTCCCATACCCAAGTTGGCTAAAGGCTAACAACATGCTTTCTTCCTTTCTTTTTACTATCTTTTTACTTTTTTTTTTTAATTATTTATATAGTATTCTGCCTGCATGTGAGCCAGGAGGTCAGAAAGGGGAAGCAGATCTTGTTATAGACGGGCTGTGAGCCACCATGTGGTTGCTGGGAATTGAACTCAGGAGCTTTGGAAGAACAGCCAGTGCTCTTAACCTCTGAGCCATCTCTCCAGTGCCACAACATCCTGCTTTAGTGCCTCCAAATAATACTGAAGTTTGAGACCCATCACTGGTTCCCACTGTCCCAAGGTAAAATAGAATCACTTATATCCTCTTCCTTGACATTAACCCTTGCTGGGTTCCCACCAGCATGGTCTCACTACCCAAGAAGGAGTTCCTAAGACTCTTAGGAAAGCAGTACAGCTGGGCATAGTTGTTCATGCCTCTGATCCTAGTGTTTGGGAGGCAAAGGCAGGCAGATGCCCAAGTTCAAGAGTAGCCTGATCACCCTGCCTGGGGGGGACGGTGAGTTGATGGCTCCTGAGGAACATTTGAGGACATTTGAGTTTGACCTTTGGCCTCCACATGAATACAGATGTGCTGGTACTTATAAACACACACGCATGCAAGCATCCCTCCCACACAAAAAAGCTCAGTCCTTTTCTCATCTTCAAAAAGCCATCCTTGTTCTTGGCTCTTGCCTCTTTCTGTTTCCTATCTCTTGTGCACTATGGTCTGAGGCTGAAGGATAGTGCTCTCTGTCATGCTGTCAACAGGGTCAAGGTGTGCTACAGCCCAGCCTTGAACTTGCAGCAACCTCTTACCGGGTTTATAGGCCTGCATCCTCACACACAGTCGAGGCCTTTTTGCACAGGCTTCTCTTTCTGTCCTCATTGTATCTTGGGAGATATGATGTCCCTGGCTGAGGAGTAAAGTGAGACTGAGGGGAAGCAGCCTCTTGACAATCAAAGAACCTGCATGCATTAACACAATGCTCACATCCAAGAGTGTCCTACTATGCCTGGCCAGGCTTTTCTTCTGTGTCTTCTTGGAGTTTCTTGGTTCCCTTTATTGCACCAACCCTTGGTGGTTGCCAGCTTATGGCACCAAAGTTGGGATCCTCGAGCTCAAACCTAGCAGGTTCCCCCCGACCCCCCGGCCCCTTGTTTGCAGCAGGCCCATGCAACAATTCCAACATCACTCAACTTTACCACCCAGCACACGCTCTGTTTGGTTTTTCAAGACAGGGCTTCTCTGTGTAATAGTCCTGGCTGTCCTGGACTTGCTTTGTAGACCAGGCTGGCCTCAAACTCAGATATCCACCTACCCCTGCCCCTCAAGTGCTGGGATTAAAGGTGTGTGTCACCAAGCCTGGCCTGCCCTTTACCCAGTAAACCCAGTGGCAAGCACACAAGTTAGTTCAGCCAGTGGGATCTCTGTGGGGCCAGGGGACTCTTGAATGGAGGAAGGTAAGCAAAGGCAACTCAACCTATTTTCTGGTCTAACCTGAGTCACACCAGCTGCAACCTGTTGAAGACTCAAGCAGGATGAGAAGCCTGCACTTGGGTTCCTCACCCAGGACTTTACCAACAGGCCCTTACCCTGTTTCTACCCAGGATGTCCCCTGCTCCCCATCTTGCCGCCATTCTGGGTGAGTAGGAAGGAGAGGCTGAGGAACAACATTCAGATCCACCACACCTCTGAGTTCTCAGTGTAAGCACCTGCTGGGGGTGCCTCACTCCAGCTCTGCTTCAGGGGAATTGCTCCTCCTCCCTGCTGTCCCCTTTTCCCCACCCAACACACATACTGGGCAGGGGCTGGAGGTAGGCAGGGCCTGCTCCTCTCAGGGTTGCTGAACTACACTAAAACCAAGGAGACTACAGGATTTCTGCTTGGTCCCCAGGGACTCTGAGGCCACCTGGAAAGAACCAGAAAAGGCAAAAGGAACTTGGCCTCAGCTCCCAAAATCCTCCCACAAGTTAGACTGGTACTGCGGGGACTTTGAAAGGCAGAGCGAGCTCCGGACACAGAGCCCCCTCCTGGGGGCGTGGTGGTGGGGGTGTTGGAGAGCTGGGTGTCCTTGTGATGATGAGGCCAGCTGCAGGGCGATTAATCTTGTGAGGCTTGAGTGTCAGCCCCCCCACCCCCAGTCTCTTAGGGCCAACCCCACCCGAACTGCCCAGGAGTTAATCTCTGCTCCAGGGACTTCTCATCGGCTCTCCCTGCTGCATTAATTCTGAGGAAGGCAGGAAGCAGGAACACGGTTTGGGGGGGAAGGGGGACAGCCTCCCACAGAAGGTATTGTGACTAGCAGCCGGTGAGGAGGGACCCTAAAAGATGGACCTAGGGTCCTCTTCAAGGCCCAGCCCTGGAAAAAGGTGGGGGACACCCAAATTATCACTTCAGGATTAACAGAGCCCACATACCCCTGGGTCTGTAGCACAACAGTCTACAAGCTGAGCCCCAAATGCAGTTTGCAGTTTTGACAGCAGATGTCTCTGCTATTATGATTTATCAAAATGCTTAAGGTAAATAATGCACACATATTTATAGTAGAGGAGTGGGTAGCAGACTCAGAATAGCTAACTGGGGAAGGCAGTGGTGGAGTACCCTGCCTGTCCTTGGTCTTCCTTGCCAACGCCCGAAGGCCGACTGACCCTGGTCTGACCCTAGGCAAGCAGGTTGAGGTGATACTTCGTCACCAGCCCAGGCTGGCCCCTGGGAGGGCAGGAAGAAACACAGCCCGTGGCTGGACCTGTATTGCTGGGCCCCTGCCAGGCCTGGGAGGCAGCCACCTGGGGAGGCGGCTGAGCCAGCCTCACACTTCAGCCCTGTTTCCATGGCTTCACTGTGTCCCTGCTCCCGAGGGCTCCGTCGCCTTATCAACGGCTGCAGAGCGGGCACTGCCCGTGCCCTCGCCCTCACCCTCACAGCGGCCACTCTCCTCGGGCCCCCAGCAGCTGCCTGTCAATCCTATTGTCACAGGGGGACCTCCGAGCCCGAGTGGGTCCTTCGGGGTGGGGAAGGGGAGGAGCTGTGTGGGCTCGGGCTATGCCCAGTTTGCACCTCCAGAATTTCTACACTTGCTGCTCTAGATCACACCCTTATTCCCTCCACAGTATTTTTATTTTTTTCCTAAACCTTTCCGGACTTGAGAACATTTGGTTGAAGACTTATGGGCTGGGTGTGGTAGTCACTTGCCTGTAATCCCAGCACTCAGACTGAGGCAGGGGGATCCCATGTGGGATATATAGTGAAACCTCATCTCAGACAAACAGATCCGCAGGCTGGCTCCACTGGGCCTGTCAGGAGGGGGTAGATTTGTTTCCAGACAAAGTCTGTGACCTTGCATGTCTCTCTCTCTCTAATTTTGTCACCTATAAAGTGGGGATAATAGATCAATGCCCTCCTCACGGTATTCTGGGCATGTGAATGCAATGATCTGGCCCGGTGCTTGGTTAAGCAGTCACAAGCTCGCTGCCTCTCACCAAAGGCTATATGGGCACTGGGGACAGACCCAATGCACTGTACATACTTATACTTCTTAAGGCATGAAGCCATACTCTGTCCAAGGAGGTTCTTTTAAATAAGTTTTCAATTGTGGAAAGTATCTCGATTATGATTTTTAAAAAGTGCACACAGGGAAAAAAAGTGCCCCAGAAGGAAAGATTATATATATATATATATATATATATATATATATATATATATATACACATATTATTTAGCTCACAGGTTTGTTGTGAGACAATGTCTTTGATATCAAGCTCAGGCTGTCCTTGAACTCCTGATCCTCTTACCTCCACCTTCCCAGTACTGATTACAGGCAGGCTCCACACATCTGGATCCACAGATGTTTCTCAGCACACTTCCGTGTGCCAGGTGCCAATGATGCCCGTTATGAACTCAAGATCACAGCCTTGAGAGCATGTGTTGTCACCCAGACTGGTCAGTACTGTGACAGGGGACACATGGAGACCTGAGCCATCGGGAGTCAAGGGGGCTGTGTGTGTGTGTGTGTGCGTGCGTGCTGGGGAGGATGAATCAGGATCAGTCAGAAAAACAGGAAACACACGTGCATTGCTAGAGTCTGGCATCTGAGGCAGGGCTAGTGACCACCCTTAGGTGGGTACCCTCTGGTTCCCAGACCCGCAGCCTGGGAGGACCTGGACCACCTCCTCTTCAGTCTTGCTGTGTGGAATCTGAAGCCTGGCCCTGTTTCTATGGTAGAGGGGTAGTTGAATGCTGCTGGAGGATGGTAGGGCTCAGGCAGTGTCAGCTTGGTAGCCTGGCCAGCAGTCTCAGGAGGCCCTTCCATCCTTCCCAGCAAGCAGAGACCTCAAGGCAGGTGTGGGCCCTTAGGGACAGGACACATGGCAGAGCTATGTGATCACGGGGGACAACAAGGCTCTCTGTGCCCAGTTCCCATCTGCAGGGTGTTGGGGTTGAGATGTGTTTTCACTACTGCCTGTCAGGTGGGCGTGGGGGTGTGTGTGACAGAGAAGGCTATGTGAGTGACCTCTGTCTGTGTGTCTCTGGCACCTGGCAGGGAGAGGGAGCTGGCAATACAATCAGGACATACCCAAATGGCCTTGATACAGCTGAGCCATGCCCAAACCAAGTCCTTCTGTGTAGCAGTGTAGGCTGGGCCTCCAGGCCCGATTCTGCCCCCACAGTCACCAGTCTTATGACCCTGCTGTGGGTCTTGGCACTGTGAGGTGAGGCACCTTGTCAAGTGCCCTCCTCTACAGCCCCTGGCTCTGTTGCCCTTCTTTCCTAGGAATACAGAACAGAGGCAAAGGGTACTTCGGCAAGGTCATCCAAGAAGGAGAAATCCACACACAACATGGTGGCTGTGACACATCATGACCAGTACATGGGGAGGAAGCCTTATGTCCAGACTCCCGGGCCCCTCCCACCTCTTTTGGAGGCAGCTGGTCCTCCTCCCAAGGGAGCCAGAAGCCTGAGTGCTAATCACAGTCTTGCTTTGGGTGAGTCATTGTCCCTCATCTGTGAAACGGGTCAAAATCCCAATCCTGATGGCTTATCTGAGCCAAAGAAATAATCAACCAACTCAAATGGAAACCAGTCTCAACTGAAGGCTAAGCTTCCAACGTGGCCATGTGCCAAGGGGAAGTTATACCTTCCAGAGCCCAGGTGCTAGCCCACAGTTACCCAGTGAGGCCCCAGCAACTGCTGTTTCCTTCTAACTGCTCACCAAGCTCGCAGGACTGGAGCCGTGTTAGACCTGGAGCATGGGGCAGAGACTAGCTCATACCAAGCTGGCTGCCATGGGGGAAGGGTCGCCTGCCTGGCAGGCGCTGGACAGTCTGGGGTTGAAGTGGGAGGCCTTTGGCGGCCACAGAGAACAAAGGAGTCAGAGTTGCCAGGGTACTCTGTGGTGCTGAGGCCAGCAGTGGAAGGGAGAGGGGCATTTCAGCTGTGGGAAAAGCTTCTAATGCCCCCATGCCAGTACCCAATGCAGCCTGGGCTTCTGGACCCCTACTGGGGAGGAACCGCCCCAGAATCCTGTGCTTTCCCTAGAGCTGCACAGCTGTCGGGGGTGGGCAGCAGGAAACGCTGTGGGTAGACACGCAGGGCAAAGGCTCTGTAACCCCTGGGATCCTTCCTATGGGCACACTGACACATGTATACCGCACATCCCCAGCATTATTTGGGGTCACATGGCCACTTACCTCACACACCCTCTGACGTCAGTGTCAGGACCACCTCTAGGACAGTCATGGACACTTCACATCATCAAGTTTTGTCCCAGGGTCACACAATGTACAACATTCAATACCACACACACACAGTCACCCAATGTCACATGTACAGCTTGATAGCTTGATATCACACAGGGTCTGCTATGGGAGTGAACAAGGTCACTGGGTCACACAAACACTATCACTGAACATCATTCATATATGAATCCATGGCATGAGGTCTTAAAGGTCCTCCACATCATTTTGAGCCCACTTTCATGTCACTTTCAATGGTACAAATAGTTATGGCTCAGCGCTTAAGAGCACTGGCTGTTCTTCCAGAGGGCCTAAGTTCAATTCCCAGCACCCACATGGCAGCTCACAACTGACTGTAATCTAGCTCCAAGTGATTTGGAGCTCATACAGACATGCAGGCAGGCAAAACACCAATGCACATTTTATAAACAAAAGTCTCTCTCTCTCACACACACACACACACACACACACACACACACACACACACACAGAGTCCCTGTGTTCTGGACCTGTCTCCTGGTGTGTGCCCAGCCCTTCCAACTCACACCTTGCCATCCTCAAAGTTAGTTCTGAACACTAGGCCCTTAGGAGTGGGTATAGGCCCCTAAATCACCGGGAGGCCATACTTGCCATCCTGGCAGGGAAGGAATGAGCCATCCCACGGGAGTGTCCTTTGTCAGCAGAAGAGAGAAGGGACAGGAGAAAGACTCTGAACTCAACCTCAAGACTCAAAGGTATGCAAAGAGGAAGACTTAAAGGAGATGGAGCCCTTTAAACCTGATAGGAGTGGGTTGTGTGGGAGAAGAGGTCAGGTCCACCCAGAGCCTTTTTGTTTGGAGACAGGGTTTGTCTGTGTTGGCTGTCCTGGACTCACCGTGAACTGGCCTCTGCCTCCTGAGTACTGGAACTCAGGCTGTAGGCTGCCACGCCTGGTTCAGTAGGGCCTTTTGGAGGGGTCTGGGTAATTATATTAAAGAAACCTAGTTTGGGGCTGGGGAAGATGATTCAGCAGTTACAAACACTGGCTGCTCTTCTGTAGGACCGGAGTTCAATTTCCAGCATCCGCAGATGGCTTACAACTGTCTGTGTGACTCCAGTCCCAGGGAATCTGACACCCTCTTCTGGCCTTCACAGGTACTGGGCACCCTTGTAGAGCACAGACTACATATAGGCAGAACACCCACATACATATATAGTAAAGCTTAATGGACATTCCCAAGGATGGGAGTGGGCTGGTGAGTTGGGGAAAACACACTTAAAATCTTTTCTGTTGTTTTGTCTTTTGAGACAAGGTCTCTCTACTCAGTCCTGGAACTCACTGTGTATACCAGGCTAGCCACAAACTCAAGAGATCTGCCTGCCTCTGCCTCCTGAATGCTGGAATTAAAGGAATGTCCCACCACACTTGGCTTTCTCTTGAGACAGAGCCCGATGGAGCTCAGGACGACTCCGCTCACTGTAGCTGAGGCTTCCCTTGATCCCCTCAGAGGCACACTGCCACCCTGCCAGGTTGTTTTCAGACAGTGCTGGCCTCTCCTTGTTCAACCTCCACAGCTGTGCCCACCTCAACTGGCCCAAGAATTTGGTGGGTTGTTTCCGTTTTTTGAGACAGGGTTTCTCTGTGTAGCCTTGGCTGTCCTGGACTCACTTTGTAGTGGAGGCTGGCCTCATACTCACAGTGTTCTCCTGCCTCTGCCTCCGAGTGCTGGGATTCCAGGCGTGGGCCACCACGACGGGCCTGTTGTTTTTTTAACTTATGTGTTTCTGTGCCAGTGACTGAGAAGTGCGGAAGAGGGTTCTGGATAACCAGGGCTGGAGTTATAGGTGGCTGCTGAACCACATACGCTGGCAAACAAACTCCACTCCTTTGCAAGAGCAGGAAGCGCTCCACCAGTCAACCATCCTGGCCTGTCAACCGTTTAAATAGGCAGCTGCCATTGACCAGTGCCCACTATGCACCAGGCCCAGCCTTCAAGATAGTCATTTTCCAGGAGAATCACTTTCCAGGGCAAGGCTTGGACTTAAAGCAATCCCTTCCTTCCCTTTGTTTCCTCCCGAGAGACAGTGGCCGGCATGCACTTCCATGGGGCTCTTGCATACGCTGAGACAGAAACTGCAAGTGAGGGGCTTTGAACTCTGGGTTTCTGCACTGTGGGCGGGTCCAGGCCAACTGAGTCACAACAAGCCCTCTCATTCAAGGTTGGCATTGCAGATACCCACCCCACACCTGGAATTGTGCCAGAGGCCATCTGCAGCCTGTATGCTACCAGCAAAGGCCTCCAAGCCCAGTGCCCCCTGCTGGCCAGGCTCCCCAATCCCTCCTAGACCCTCCCTTCCCCCCTGAGGTTCTGGAGGTGCTGCAGTCTGCCTCGTGCTGGAGAAAGGGTGCCCCCAGCTGTAACACCTCCCCCTACTCCCTGCTGGACAGCCCCCCTTTGGCAGAGCCGCCTGGAGAGATCACAGGCAGCCACATGAAAGGGAATTTTCCCAGGCAGGGATGGAGTTGAAAGCTACCTCCCCCGCCCCTGCCTACCCCTGCTGTGCCAGGCCAGGCTGCTGAGCCCCTGGTGCTCCAAGGGAGCCTGTGACACAGGGAAAGGGTTGGGGGTCAGGATCCCTCCTCCCTGCTTTCCCCTTCCGGGAACAAAAGCAGAGATAGCCCATCTCCCACACCTCACCACCCACTCGGTTTCAGAAGCCCCGCCTTCCTTTGTTCTGAAAGCCCTCACCCACCTGAAGCCTTGTCAGGAAGTCCTTCTACAAGTCTAGCTTCCATCTCTGCCAGGCTCAGAGCAGATGAGAGGGGAGGGGGAAGAGCAGTCCTCCAGCAGCTGGCTAGGCCTTATCCTTCAGGTTGGCTTCTAGATGTGAAGAGCAGCATGCAAATGATGCACCTTTCTGTTAAGGTTGCCCTGGCCTAGATCAGGGGGCCCTGTACTGATTTCCCCAGACAGCTGGCTGCTGAGGTTCTAGGCCACCTCCTATCAACAAACCCTCCAGAGGTCAGAGCAAGCAGTGCATTTCCTGAACTCAGGCTGTAATGGAGAGGGTCCAAGACCAGACATACCAGGGCACAAACGAGGTCCCGAAACCCAGGAGAAAACTGCCCCGGGAGGGACCATTCGGGTGGCTGGGTGAGTAGGAGATGGCTGCCATGCAAGAAGACCCAAATAGACAGCCCAGGCTGCCTGGCCCTGGGTCACGTCTTAAAAGAGCTAGGGCAGCTGGGATGCACCAGCCCTTCCTCTGAAGCATGGTTTCCATGCTTTTTCCAGGATGGCCATTTGTGCTCTCACTCAACCTCGGGGGTCCAAACACTTCTCCTTTCCAAGACTCAACTCTAGCTATCCCTGGGAGCATCCTTCTCTAAATATAGTCCCACACAACCCCCAGCCCAGCCACAGCCCCAAGCCAGCCCTCCAAAACCCAAGACCAAGAGGCCAGCAGTGTATCATGACACAAACATGCATTCAGTTTATTCACAAAACAGCCTGGTCTCCTAAAACAATACAAACAGCGTGTTCATCAGCAGGGAGCCGGCCGCGGGCAGGGGACCCCCTGGGCACCCAGCCTACCAGCAGGGGACCATGAAGAGAAGCCCCTTTCTTCTGTTGCTGTGAGCAAGGCTGAAAAAGAGAGGGCCTATTTTCTCTAGGAGAAGTAGCCAGGATCAGAAATATTGAGAGGTGGGCTCCTTGGATCTCAGCGGACCAATGAATGAGTAGATTTTTCATCTCTCCAAAATGCATCACTGCTGGGGTTGAGGGGACTCCCAGCCAGGGGACGGGACGGTGGGTGCGACATGGTTGGGCCTGGGCCAGGAACTCCCAGTCCCAGTGGGCTCTGGCCACAGCTCTGCACACGTGGATGGGTATAGAGGGGTGTCTACACGGTGCCATCAACACTTTCTTTATAAACGTGAGTGGATTCTCCAGGCAAACTATGCACTATTCCATGGTTGGAAAGAATCAAAGGAAGTTTAAAACGAGAGTGGAGTTAAAACTGTGCTAAATTACAGTAGTGCTTATTAGTAACTAGATTGCAAAAGGTTACAGAAAATTTACATTCTCTACACAAAAACGGCATCTCCCGCACAGACATCGACATTGACACAGGAAGGAGACTGATTGTCCATTCTTTGCCCAGGAAGTCTTGGTACTTTATAGATTCGTCTTTACCTCTTTTGTTGTTGTTGTTCTTCTGAAAAAGCAGTTAAAATTTTTTTCGTTTCTTTTTCTTTTTATACTAGGGACGTGGAGATGTTAAAACGACAACAAAAAATATATATATATAAAAACAGGAATGAAATCTGTGAGAGAATATTTTTGGTTCTAAAGACGGGTGCATCCGTTTGTCTTCGGCCGAATCCCTTGCCGGAGACCACACGAGCAGTGACATTGCACGGAGAGGGCAGCTTTGGGTTCCCGGCCGTCACTGAAATCACTGAAACCACCGGAAGGCAGCTCCCGACGGAAGCATCACCTTCTGGCGGGGCGGGAGACAAAAACAAGGAGAAAGTTCAGTCAGGGTCTCGGTGGGCCTGGTGCAAGACGCTACCCGTGGCCAGCTCAATGGCGGAGGGACGGGCATGGAGAACAGGCAGCTACCCCGGAGAGTTCCTGTCATCCCGGCCGGGCCAGGCCGGCCGGAGGAGCAGCCACGACCCGATGGGCTACCCAAGGGCCCAGAGCACCCAGAGGCCTCCTGAGCCACTCAGCTGCCTTCCTTCTGGACCCCTTTCCCTTGGCCCAAAGGCACCTAAGCACCAGGTGGCCATAGGACACCCAGGGCCACAGCTTCATTCTGTCAAACGAGCGTGCGCACTGCTGTGTGCGTGAGGTGTGCCTGCACTGGGTTAGACTGTGTGGCATATGCGGAACTGTGAAGGGGAGGGAGGCAGTTATCTGGAGATCGTAAGCGGCTAAGCCCATGATGAGAGGGCATGTACAGGCTGGCGTACACACGGGTCTACACTGGGGCGGGGGTCTACACTGGGGCGGGTGCCTTGGTGCACTGGTGGGTAAGCAAGACACAGGAGAGTTGTCAGAAAGGCGGCCAAAAGCCCCCGGCTAGAGCACTGTTTTCCAGAGGGCGGAGACTAGTGGCAGGGATGGCAAACTGCAAGGCTGCTTTTCAACTTGGCTAGCTTAAACCGCCTGGGACCCAGAGCCAGGCTCTGCTGAAAGGGTAGACAAACCTCTGCAGGTAGGCTGGGCTCCTAGTTATGCACGAGCTGCCCTTGCCCACTTCCAGGCAGGGCAGCCAGCACTACCCTGGGACTGCCCTATCTTGGGTGTAGCGGGAGGGGTAGGGTTAGGTGACAACACACAGCTCTCCTTAAGGACACAGGGTCTATACACAAAAACCCCTCAGATGGGGCCGGGGATAGAACCAGTCTTAGGTTACAGACTAGATGCTTTGAGGACAAGGTCTACGAGACAGAAACTTGGTACCTATGTGGAAATACCTGACACAGGTCATGGGAGGCGCAGCAGAGTTCCCAGGGCCTTCCTGGGAATGCCAGGCCCCTACCTGCAAACCATGGCTGCTGGCATCTCAGGATGTGGCTCTGGCTTTTAGGGCAGTGTGCACAGGTGCCTCGCAGCCAGACCTCCAGGCCCTAGGCCTGCCTGGCTCTCCCCCACACTTGCAGGCAGGAAAGGTGGGCTCCAGGGCTCGGGGGGTAGGTTTGGACTGCCGGACAAACGGGAGAGCCCGCAACACCTCCCTCTACGGAGCGGTTACCTCCAGAGCAGCGGAAGGCTTCTTTTTGAGTTCCTCGCACTTTCTGAATTTGCAAATCTGATGGCCAGTCTTTCGGTTCCTACAACTGCTGCACTGCTCGCAGTTGATGCGCCTCCTGCAGGGCGCGCACATGCCGCAGCGTTTCCGCTTCTTCTTGCCTGAGCTGATGGCCGAAGCCAGCTCTCCCTGCATGGGGTACTCGGCCAGGCCAGCCATGTGCAGCGCACTCTCAGCCAGGAACACACCGGCTGGGGTCATGATGAAGAGGCCCGGGTTGATGGGGAAGGCGCCCAGATAGGGGAAGTCGGACTGGCCGTTGAGGGCTTCGGCACCGGCCACGGCCTCCATGTCGGGCAGGCCGGCACCCGCCTCACTCATCAGCGGCAGGTGTTCCTGCACCACGCGCTTTAGCATCTCTGTGGACTGTGCGAACTGCTGCAGCGTCAGCTGTCCCTCGGCTGCCAGCTCTGTGGCCCGCTCTGCCTTGCTCAGCAGGCTAGCCACAGCACCACTTTTGTGCTTTGAGGTAGGGTTGCTTTTGTCCACCGCCATGGCCGCAGCCAGGTCATGACCATTGGCCAACAGGGAGGCTGCGGCTGCGGCCGCAGCTGCCTTGTCAGCAGACTCCCCACCCATCATGCTTCCACTGCCTCCACTGCTACCAAAGGAAGAGTAGTGGGAGAGTGGGCGGGAGCGACGCAGGCTCTTGTTGAGGGGTTCGCTGATGATGCCACTCTTGTTCCGACGCTCAGGGGGTGGGGCGTCATCCGCCAAGGAGGCCGGTGCAGCCGCCGCCACTGCGGTACTTTTGTCTGTTCCTCCTGCCTTTGGGCCACTGCCACTGCCACTGCCGCCGCCGCTGTTGCTGCTGCTGCTGCTGCCGCCGCCACCGGCATCCTGGGAGCCACTGCCGAGGCTCGACATGGTGGGGCCGAGGCCCAGACCCCGCTGCTGGGAGAGCCTGCAAACTGCTGGGGCTCACAGATGAGCGAGTGGCCCTGCTGCCCACAGAAGAGATGCCTGATGGTTTTCTCTCAGGGCAGGCACATGGTCAGGTGTCCACGTGGAATTGCCTTTACTCTGTTGGGAAAGGTGGGGACAAGGTCAGTAAACCCTCCTTCTTCAGCATCACCACCCGTATTGCCATGGTAACAGCCAGAAAGTAGTATGATGAGGCACTGGTGAAGAATTT
This sequence comes from Meriones unguiculatus, assembly GCF_030254825.1. Taxonomy (NCBI): domain Eukaryota; kingdom Metazoa; phylum Chordata; class Mammalia; order Rodentia; family Muridae; genus Meriones; species Meriones unguiculatus. The sequence goes on from NC_083350.1 coordinate 51,993,002, forward strand.
ACTTGTACTATCTCATTTGGGACTCAGAAGAACCTGAGGAAGCAGTAGGTGGGGACCCTCTATTTCACAGCCAAGGAGAACAAGGCTTATGAGAGTTGCTAGACCATGGACAAATGGACACCGAGATGCACAGGGAGGCTCAGGCCAGGTGGCTCCAGCCCCAATCTGCCCTGCAGAGGTCTAGAAGATGTAACTAATGAAGGCGAGTGGCCGCTCTCCTGGGTGGGGTAAAAGATTCGGAGAGCCCAACTAACCCTGAGGGTTACTGACCTCCAGTCCAGACCCATCTAAAGACGAGTAAAGATAGAGGCCGCAAAGCCCCAACTCCTGGCCCTGGACATTTGTTTGGAGATTGTGGGCAGAGCAATCGGTGTGCTTCACTTAACCCAAAGCCTGATGGAGAATTGGACAGCACCCTCATTTTTAAAAATTAAAAAAAAAATTATTTAGTTTCTATTTTTTATGTGCACTAATATGAAGGCGTCAGATCCCTCGAACTGGTGTTACAGACAGTTGTTGTGAGCTGCCATGTGGGTGCTGGGAATTGAACCTGGGTCCTTTAGAAGTGCAGACAGTGGTCTTAACCACTGATCCACCTAACCCTCATTTTTAAGAACAGCTACCTTTTCACAAAGCAAGTAGGAGCTCTGGGCCTGAAGTGCTTTTGCTTCTCCTGCACTAGTGGGAAGACAGGCACAGATCCCACATACCCGTCCCCTCCATTCCCAAGTCACAGCTACCACCTCAGACCCTGCTCTGGTCTCAGTGTGAGTCTTTGCTGTGCCCTGGCCTGGCTTCCAGATGGATGGAGGGGAGAGGCCCAACAAGGGGTGTTGGGTAGAGGTCCCTGTAAAAACCCAGAGGGCTAGGATGGAAGCAAGCAAGAGGCTGTCTTCCGAACTCTGGCCTCAAGCAGGGTATGGTGGTGGCTGGCCCTCTTCTCACATGTCCAGAGGGAGCGAGGTAGCAATTTCCTCATCAGTCTTGGCTCTCTAGCATCCCTTCCCTGCAGGCCTGCTTCACTCTAGCATCCCCAAGGAGAGGAGTGAGAGCACAAGCCCAACCCCTGAGCAGCTGGTGGCTCAAGGGGCAGCTGAACATCTGGTGGACCCCGCCCTGCCCTGGGCTCAGAGCTGGGAACACATCCCATCTTTGTCCCTGGACAACCCCATCACACCCAGCAGGCTGCCCTGGATACTCAGCCTGGACCAGAGGTCAGGCGGTCCAACCCTCTGCATTTACAAAGGGGTAAACCTATATAACCCATAAGGCCCTCTGTTCTAGGACGGCCAACAAGCAGTCACAAAGAATGGTTGGCTCCAGTGGAGGCGACCTGCAGCTTCACTCTGTAAGCAGTTCACCTTCCCGTGGGTCTGGGAGGGCATGGGCTAGGGGGTCAGAGGTCGGGGCCAGAAAACACCTCTGATTTCAGCTCCCACTCACCCAGGGCCACAAACCAGCAGCTTCAACTGCAGAGATAGGGAAGAAGGAAGAGGTCTATGGACTGGAGCGACAGGCGCAAAAGCCCATGTGTCCCCCGCCTCTAAGGCCTGCTGGCTGGTGGCAGAAATCGATAGCCGCATTAACGCTGCTCTTGCTTGCTCAAGCTCACTCTCCCTCCCTCCGCCAGCGCCAGGAGCCGGCGCTGCGTGCAGGGCCGGCAGGTCAATTAGAAGTCAGCTCCCTTCAACACAGCAAGCAGCGTGGTTCAGGGCTGGTGCGTACTGGCTCAGGCTGAGCTCCTGCTTTTGTCTCCCGGTCTCTATATGGTGAGAAAGGGCCTCGTGTTCTATCCATCTCTAGTCCCCTCCTAGAATATTTCTCACTTCGGTTCTCCCAGGGACCACCTGCTCTGTCCCTCAGGTCCTAAGGCACACTGAGCTTGGAGAACGGAGAACGTGATATGTCACGGAACAGGTGCTACAGGCAGAAGCACCGTGGTTTGTCAGCCCTGGAAGGCGGAGGAGGATACACGAGGGGACTGGGCACAGGGCTAACAGTCTGCAACCTCAGACAACAGATATGCAAAACTAGTCTTCATGGCCTAGGCCCGGTCCCCAGGCTTCTTCCAAACCTGCCTACCGTAGCTGTGTCATCCACCTTCAGACCTAGTTTGAGAAGGTTGGTGCCCTCCCTGGCCCCTGAGGACTCTGACCAAGGTCCCATCTAACCTAGTCACAGAAGGGGAGAACAGAGAGGTGACAGTTCCCTAGGCCCCAGCCTTCTACAGCAGGGCACACAGCAACTGCTCACAGGCCAAGAAGGGCCTGGCGATACCCAGGCAGCAGGGGAAGAGCTGGGGCTGGGATGAAGCGGAGCGGGAACGGGCGGGAGGGAAAGCTGGCGGGCAGGCAGGCGGCAGCGGCGGGCGCATCCATCATCAGCCCTGCCAGGAACGCATCCAGCCCCCAAAAAGAAATACTGCGCCTGAGGAGGGACAACAAAGGGCTCTGTTTCATCAGCAATGCGGAGCCAGCGCCCCGCCGCCCCGCCGGCCTCGGGCAGCCCACAAAGGACCCCTTTGTCCATGCAGGAGCCTGGCGGCCTGGAACTGGGACCAGGGGCTGATGGGTGGGGACAGAGCCTAGGGGTGAAGGAACTAGTCCCCAAGGGCTGGGGGTGGGGTGGGGTGTGAGGGGGAGACAGGTGCTAAGGACAGAGAATGTTGACACAGAACTCAGGGATTGGTCAGACACAACAGGACCTGGTGAAAGGAAGCAGTCATCATTAGAGGTCAGAGGGCACCTAGGGGACCAGGGATGGGCGTGATGGAGCCAAGAGAAAGCAGCTGGCCATGTCCACGGAGGGAGGAGCCAAAGAGTGCGTGCGAGTAACGTCTAACATAAGCTTGGGGAGGATAGATGGAAGGGGAGCTGGGGACACGGGGTTCTTTCCCCAGGCCGTGGCCACAGAGGCCCTTCAGTGGTTGGGACCTTGGCTGTTGAAAAGAGGCAAAGTCATGTGACCATCTGACAGGGCTGCTCCCGCCTCTACCCTCTGAGGGCACAGACCTTGCTCGCTTGAAACCGGTACCCCAACTAATACTTAACTAAGAACCCCGTCATAGATGCTCACATTTATTGGGCACCTACTGAGCTGTGGAATCTGCATGCTTCACAGGTTAAGAGAGCTCCCGAGACAGGACCTTTTCACCAGTCTCAGGGATGAAGACACTAAGGTTCACAAAAACTTCAAGCGGTCAGCCTAGCACAACAGCAGTAGAACTTGAACCCAGAGCTAAGTGTGTTGGTCACCTGCTCTTTGGCTGCCTTTGACCTACTTGGGCAATTAACAGAATAGTCCAAGGCCAAGTGACCCAGTTATCCCTACTTCCCTCCCACCAAATTGTTACCATGCCTGTCACCTCTTCCTGGTCAGGGGTGAGCTGTCAAAGGCCCCCAGGGGAGTGCCCCACCTGGAGGCTTAAGAGATAGCATGCAGGAACTCAGAATGCGAGGCCAGTGACATCATAATGCCAGCTGGCAATGAGGTCACCGGAGGAGGTGGTGGCAACAGCCTCACCCGACCCTCAGCCCCAGAGGAGCCTGACTGCATGGAGGAGGGGTTTCTACCCTGGGAGGGGCTGATGCTGTGTAAAAGGCCTGCAGTTAGGTCTAAATGTGTAGCGCACCCCATTTCCTATTTATTTCAACAGTGGCCCAAAGCCCTGTGCTGCGGTGGAGGGAGGGGCAAGGAAGACCCGACATCCACCCTTCCTCCAGGAGTACGTGAGAGCTGGGCTGGTGGCTAAAGCAGCCAATATGGAATAGTGACCTGGTAAGGCTAGAGGGCCTTCCTGGAGGAAGAGGCTGCCAAGTAAAGCTCCAAGGATAGGGAGAAGTTATCAGAGGACACACAGCCGAGAGCATTAGGAAGAATGGCTGAAAGCAGGTGCCAGGTATGGTTCATGACCTTTGCTGGGTCCCAACTGCACCATTTGGAGGGCAAGGTCAGGACTTTTACAGTATAGTTCCAGGCTTTTTCTTGAAGGTGGTGGTGGGTGGGAGGAGCAGCCATCGACCCTAGCCTCCTGAATGCTGGGATTACGTTAGCCACCATTCCTGACACTGGTTCAATGATTTAAGTGCATTTTTAGAAGAACTGTGCAGCATCCTGCCCTAAGGCAGGTTTGCCCAGGGCATCAAGCCTCTCTGCACTGGCTCTAATAACCTTGTAGGCCTACCCTGCTTTTGAAAGCAACCCCAGGGCTCTGGCCAAGCAGAATGGAGTGTGGCTAGAGTGGGCTAGCTCCACAGAGTGCACAAACTGGCTTAGATCCTCTTAGGTTTTGCACTTACCTGGGGTATAGTGAGGAGCAGTGCTGACCAGCACTCTAAGGAGGTCAGACAGACAGATATTGGCAGCCAGACCACAGGCTCCAGTGACTGAGCTCAGCTGACCCACTGATGCTGAAAAGGGGGTTCTGTCGAATTTCCATAATTCATTCTGGGAAGTCTCCAGGGATGTGGAGTCCTCTTGGGCCCAAGAGATACACACGTGGGTGTTGATCTTGGGGGCAGGAAGTGTAGCTGCAGCCCGAGAGACCAAGGCATATACCCAGCACAGAGGGACAGACCTGCAGAGCCACAGCAAACCCAAGCACCTAGCAACTGGCTGGGGTGCCACATGCCCTGGACACCACTAGGAGATCCTCAAGACCCAACACTCTAAGATAGCCAAAAAGAGAAAGGGGAGCAGGGTATGGTGGCACAGGCCTTTAATCCCAGCACTTAGGAGACAGAGGCAGGTGGGCCAGCCTGGTCTACATGGAGTTGTAGGGCAGCCAAGGTTACACGGTAGATCTTGCTCCCGTACCCAAAACAAACAGGAAAACCAAACTCTGGGACCGTTGCAGTCACCTGTGACTCCTCACCCTCTTAAACCTTCTGTTTCAAATACACAAAGCTTTGAACAACGCAACACGGGTCTCTGTTCTTCCCATACTGCCCCCAAACCATCTCTGGCAAGACCCTGCCCAGAGGTGTGCTTTCACCCAAGCTCCAGGCAGTGAGGGACAGAGCTTGCCACTCTGATGAAAGACTTTATTGCCTCCTCCTGTGAGCCGGTTCCTTCTCCAAAGGCAGCAAAGGTTCGGAATGCCCTTTCTCATTTTGTGACTTTACCACACAACCTACTGAGAGTAGGCAAAAATGGGCAGTGGCTACGACGGAGAAGATGACCCTTCTGCCCTGGTGAGTCTGGGGATGCCCCTGGATCTCCAACTATTCTTCCTACAGAGATGCCGTCTAAGCAGACACCCACCTGCACCTGAGACTGTAGCCCACACTGCCGCTTTAGCCCCTCTATGCTGATGGGTCTCTTCATAGCATAAGCAGAGAAAGCTGGCTCAAAGATACATGAGCAAACTGTGCCAGCGGAATAAAGCTGGGTACCGGAGTCTTAAGAGTCTGCCCTGGCCTTCCCTCACCACAAACTGTGAACGAGCCCCTTCCCTGCACAGAGAGCCTCCGTCTCCTATCCGCAGTAGAAAATGCCCGAAGACTGTTTTATTTTGCATGCATGCGTGAGTGCCTACAGAAATGTGCCGTGTGACCAAGGAGACCAGAAGACAGTGTCATCAGAATGCCTGGAATGGGAGTTACAGGAAGTTGTGAGCTGCCATGTGGGTGCTGGGAACCAAACCTGGGTCCTCCGCTCGAGCAGCCAGTGCTCATAATTACCGAGCCGTCTCTCCAGCCCCGAGGGTGGGTTCTTGGTCCTCACCTACTCTACTAGGACCTATGCTCCCAGGCTCAAAGGGGAAGAAGTTAGAAACAGAAAAAGTTGGGAAGAGTGCGTCCTCATCCAGCTACCCAGAGTGCTGGTGACCCAGTGGCCTCATAGGAGGCCAGAGGCAGTCATGGGATTTGGAGGAGCTGGGCAAGCTGCAGAGGAAATTTGGGGCAGGAAGCACGGTGCCCTGTAGTTCTAGTCTAAGCGGTCATGACAGCAAAGCCAGGGACTGTGCTAAGCCTTTCCTTGTACTTTTTTTTTTTTTTAAGTTTTTTGAGACAGGGTTTCTCTGTGTAACAAGAGCCAGGGCTGTCTTGGACTCACTTTGTAGGCCAGGCTGGCCTCGAACTCACAGAGATCCACCTGGCTCTGCCTCCCTAAGTACTGGAACTACAGGTGCGCACCACCGAGCCTGGCTTGTACTTTGTTTTTGTTGCGGCTGTTCAGAGACAGGGTCTCGCCTGGAGCTCACACCTGCCTGCCTCTGCCTCCCAAGTGCTGAGATAAAAGGCACAACCAGGCCGTGTCGCTTATTACTGGATTCTCTCTACAACCGTTCAGCTAGAAACATGAAACCATCTGCCTAAGGTCACAAGGTCAGCAGGTGAGAGAGTAGTGTTCGAACCCACACCCCAGGGCCTGGCTTCCTAACACTGGCCTTGGAGGAGAAGGCTGTTTCCCAAGGGTCCTTCTGGTGGCTCTCGGACTCTAGGCACATGACATCAGGCACTACTGTCAAAAGGTCTGCAACTGTACCCCAAGCCCAGGGAAAGACAGGGGAAGGGGCTACGGTGGGCCGGACGGGCCTGGCCAGGGGAGAGCTCCGGGCATTCCGGCGGCCTCCGCAGGAAGCAGAGCGGGGACGGAAACCGGCTCTTGCTGCCTCCCCCAGAATCCTGTGGGCAGCCCAGCCAGGCTGCACAGAGGCCTTCTTTGTGCTTGCCCCAACCCGCCACCCGGCTGGCCCAGGGTTTTGAGTTTCCTGGGGGTGGGGTGGGGGGGTGTCCAGTCACCGCTAAGCCTCCAGCTTCTCCCCCTCCCAGGGACAACCACAGCAGTCCACAGCTGGAGGAGGAAGTGAGTGGCTGGCTGTGGCTGCCCCGGAGACTCTAGGGGATCTGGAACAGGCCCACATCCCAATGCCCTGTATTTACATACCCTGACCAGAAACCGTGGCACCTAAGCTGCCGTACTCCCCACCCCTACTGCTGGAGGCCGGGCATGACCCACCTGGAACGGCCCCCACCCTACTCCGGCAGGGTGCTCTTGGGCCAGGTGGGTGGGGTTTGGGTTACACTGCCAAACCACCTTTCCCACGATCTGGACACACAGGCCACACCAGGCAGAGGGCCCTTTGGGCGTGTAATTAAGAAACATAGGGTACCTGGAAGGCAGGCAGAATGAAGCAGACTGTGTGTCCTAAGCAGCAGGACTGTGTGTACCTACACGTGAGACAGTTACGCTGGGAACCTGTGTCTGCCGGGCTGCGGGTATGCCCAGGTGCAGATGAAACCCGGGGTGCCGACCTCTGTGGACTAGGCTGCTAGTGTACACATGGTTATACACCAACACAGGCCATATCTGGAGTAGAGGCCCCCAGCGCCCAAGGTGGGGGGGAGGGTGTGCTTTCCACACCTCAGAACGCACAGGCCACCAGTGTGGCGGTCAGGTACAGCATTACCTGTGGTGGGTGAGCGTGCAGTTCCTCTGGTCTGTGTTAACCAGCCTTAGCTGTGAGACGGCGGTGTGTGCACAGTGGGCCCTGGCGGGGCCTGAGTGTGATGGGGATGGTGCAGGTGGAAACTGGTGCCAGCTGCTAGGGCCCCTATGGAAACAGGAAGCTGCCCACAGGTGTGCCTGGGGTGCGGTGGGGGCTGGGCTGCACCCAGGTTCAGCTTGTCCCTCTGAGAAACCAATCTACTGTTTTAGCCGAGAATCCCAGCCACGAGGGAGGCACCTGTCTGCTGTTCAAGGTCCAACAGCTCTGGTCAGCAGCTAGCCGCCTGCCCGCCTGCCAGCGTGGTGAAACTGGAAAACAAAGGCCCCCAGACCGCAGGCCCTCCCTGCAGAGGTGTGGGGGAGGCAGGCAGGAGGCAGGAGACTGAAGGGGAGGGAGGGAGGGAGGGAGGTGTCGCTGCAACCCCGGAACACAAAAATAATGAGGCGAGAGGGGCCATGGGGCCAAGCTGGCTGGTTCCGGAGTCGCTATCTGACCTTGACAGATGCCACAGCTGGGCGCCTGGAGAGGAGCCGCAGCCACCCGCAGCCTCTGTGCTCCAGCCTGGGCCCCCAACTCCCCCAGGCCAGGGTCGATTGAGGCTCCCCCAGGCCAGCCACAGGCAGACCCCCACCTTTCCTGGGGAGGGGAAAGGCGAGAGCCCTGGGTCTGGAGGTGATTGGAAAGGGGTTCAGCTACAGGGCCTCCTGAGGGTAGCCCAGCCCCCAGGTGTGGCTGGGTGTGAGCACAGGGAACTCGCCATTGTCCTAGAGCTTAGCTGTGTATGTGCGCGCGTGTGTGCGCGTGTGAAGGTGAAGCCAAGTATGAGTGTAGGTGTGACAGGGACAAAGATAGTGCTTGTGTGCTTATGTCCTTGGGGGTCACACAAGCAGGAGGGAGGGGCTGACATTCCTGCTGTTGATGGAGATGGACACAGATGGCTCCCCTACCCTCTTCCAGAGACACAGCTGCCCTGGTCAGTGCCAGCAAGGTTGGGATGAGGGCTGGAGTAGGAGACAAAGAGAACCATGGCTGCCTCCCCCAAGCCCCGATTCTGGTAGGTGGAGGAAAGGCACCCCCATGGCTCTTTGTGGACCACTCACTCCCACTGTGTCAGTGGAGTCCCTCAGCATGCAGAGATGGGGACATAGCTGGGGACTGCCCCTCAGGGGTTGGCAGCAAGGGGCTGGGGTGTGAGCTCCAGCAGGGGACGCAGGGCTAGAGGTGGATTAGCAATTCCGAGCACTGGCTGCATAATTAAAAAATCATTACGGCAGGCAGGCGGGCAGAGCTGAGTGTGAGCTCACGCTTGGAGCAGGCGGGGACACAGCCACAGCGCTCCCCCTCAAAGCGCTTCCCCGAGGAAAAATCCCACCTGCTAATATAATTATGGAAAAACACAAGCACGGAAATTCTGTTTCAGCAAACAGTGTGCCTGAGTGCCCGGGGCCTCTATAGCCCCCAGTGCAGCTAGCAGGACTAGGGCTAGCACCTCTGGTTCGCTGCCGTGAGGCAGGTCCTGCTGAGTCCAGACTCTGACCTTCCACCTGCTGGAATCCCCAAATCCAAGAATCTGCATAAGGTCATCTCTGTCAGTCACAGCAAAGCTGACAGGCACTGGGTGGTCCAACTCACCGATGCAGCAACCCAGAAGCTCAACGACCTGCCTCTCCCCTGTCCCCAGCTTGCCTTTCAGTCTCTGCCCAGTTCCTCTGGCTGGTTGTGTGGACCCCAGGCTCCAGGACACAGGGCACCCCGGGCTTGTCTGGGTTAAGCCAGGCAGGCAGCCATTCAGCCTGGGAAAGGCGGCCAGCTTTGGGGCACATGCCCCAGAAGGGCAGGCTGAGCCGCCATCACCTCGGGCCTGGAGCGGGCAGCGCAGGAGGGAGCCGAGCCTAATTAGTCGGCCTGGGAGGACCGAGCAGGCGCCAGGCGGCTGCCCAGAGCAGCGCAGGCACGTCCGCGAGCGGCCAGGAGGTGGTGGCGCCCGGAGACGCACCCGAGACGCAGCGGGCAGGAAGCTTGGGAAGAAGGGCTGGGGCCAGGGAGACGCAGCAACGAACAGTACTGCCGCCCCTCACTCCTCCATGCCACCAGGCGCGGCAATTAGAGGCTTTCAAAGTTTGTCCTTAATTGGTTTCATTTTTGCCTCATAAATGATTCATGGCCCCAGAGGTCTGGGAGGCGGAGGGAGTGGCAGGGGAAATTTGGGGAGGCTTTCGCCTGGGGCCAGTCCCTCTACCTGAGACTGGGAGAGAACGCTGAACTGGGAGAGGGACTGGGGAAGCATTTGGCGGGTGGGACCCTGCAGCAAAAATTAAACACCAAGCCCTCTCTTTGGAGTATTAATTAGGAGCTGCAATGTCTCTTCTGTGGACCAGGCTCCAAGTCTAGGCACAGCCGCAGCAGCTGCTGAGGCCCAGGAAGCATGAATAACGCCAAGATAACAACCTACAGCAGCAGTGGTAACACATGAACACTTACGAACACTTCTAACTGGAAGCTGGTGGAGGCTCCTCTTTTAACCACTCCCTGCCCCAGCACCACGGGGTGAAAAAGTACTGAAGATGCTGCTTTCTAAGAAACTGAAGCCCAGCAAGATTAAGACCTGCCCTCTTGTCTCATGCCAGAAGCCCTCACTCTCAAACTCTCAAGGGCTCAAATGACCTTGTCCTCACGGGGCCTTGGCATACCTGTAAAATGGAAACAGAAGGCCAAAGTCCCTATGGAGTGGTGGTGGCCCTGCACCCGGCCCTGGGATTCCGAGAGATACTATGGGCACCACCCTTTGGGAGCTCCCTGTCCCGGGGGCACACAGGCACATTTAACAGTTGCTACAGAAAACTTGTGAACACATCCCATAGGCTCACAGGGTGAGGTAGTCGCAGCAAGTGAGGTAGGTATACGGTGAGGAGATCCGTGCCTACGGTGAGGAGATCCATGCCTCCAGCAGGCCCACAGGAAGAGGCAACGGGCCAACTTAACCCAAGCCTGAGGTCAAGAACTACAAATTCTCCGCCTGCCTCTACCTCCCAAGTGCTGGGATTAAAGTACCACACTGAAGATTTTTGAAGATTCTGTGTGTGCGAGTTGGATCCACTGGAAAAGGAGTTACATGCAGGTGGTTGGTAGCCACCTGCTGTGGGCCCGCAAAATTGAAGCCAGGTCCTCTGGAAGAAGAGCAAATGGGCCTAGCCACTGAGCCATCCCTCCATAGTAAATTAACCGTGGGGCCTGCTAGGCCCCTAGCTGGAGACTCCCCCAGGTTCAGGCCTGCCAGCTAGGTGCTTGGGCTTGGATCCCTCACAAACACCTCCTCCTGCACTGCATCTCCTCCAAACCCCCTCTGGGGCAGCCCAGCCCGGAGGACTGCCTGCTTCCCTCACAGCCTGCTTCCATCAGGCAGAGAAAACACTTCCTGTAGGTTATACCCACACTCGACCCTAGGCTGCTACCTCTACACTACCCAGATGAAGAAAGTAAGGCTTAAGGAAAACCAGGGGCTTGCCCGAGACTGCCCAGTCTGGGGTATACAGGTTTAACCGTCTAGGGTGCCCATATCTCTTACCCTAGTGATGGCGGCGGGACAATGGGTATTCTCTGACTCTCCTCGTGCCTAGAAACTTTTCATCCCAGCCCCGACCACTCTTTAAGGCAGAGAGTGCCCGCGTTTCCTCAGACACGGGAACGCCATCCAGCTGAAGCGTGTGTGGTCAGTGGCCTCGCAGGGAGCCTGTGAAGGTGGAGGGACAGTCACCGTGGGGTGCACAGGCCTTTCAGCCTTCCATCTTGTTGAGGGAAGATCTCCCGACAAGTAGCTGGGATGGTAGGAGAGAGTAAAACTGTCCAAGGGTGACAGGCTGGAGGATGGGGGTGGTATGGGCCACGGCCTGCTCACCCTCACCCGGACAGTTAAGTACCCGTGGGATTCCACCTGCTGGGTGTCCATTCCTTGGCAGTACAAGTTTGTACAAGTTTAGCAACCCGTGTTGCTTGATGGTGTATCACGTCACTTTTAGAGGAAGTGGACACTCAAAAAATGTTCTGATGACCAGCTTATAGCAGTATACTATGGAAGCTGACAACAGCCATTAACATACAGACAAGCGGCCATTCTTAGGACCAAGTCAGTTTCAGTAGATCCAGCTAACAAACCCTGCTGCCCAGGTACCCACCAGCCAGGATACGGCTGCCCTTTTGCACCTGTCCATCTACCTGTCCCAGGGCCGGACAGTGGGGTCACTAGGGTGCCTCTGCCCAGCTTGCCCAGGAAGCTCCATGTCCCCGGTGGGTCAATACTGACGTCAACAAGGCCAGCCGGGCGTGGAGCCTGCCACCCCCGGAACCACCAATTAATTAACTTTTTCAAATTAATTTCCCAAGCAAAATTCCATAATTACATCTGTCTCCATCAGCCTCTTAGCTGGGCAAGCAAGAGGATGACCCCACCTTGAGGGAGAACACGGGGTGAGGGAGGACCATGACAACCAGGAAGGCATGCTGAAAAGGACGCAGGGGGCTTGGTTTTATAGCAGGTAGTGTGCCTGGTGTCCCCTCATGGAGACTATTCTGAGAGAGGAACCAAGGCCAGGCGCCCCTCAGCCCCTCGGCGAAGGGTTCTCACAGAGACCTGTGTCCTGCTGAGTTCATCTCGCTGCTGCCACCCCAAGCCCCCCACCTCAGTGCCCCCAAACATGGCAGGTCTTGGCCCAGTAGCAGCACAGGCTCCATGAGGCTGAGAACACGGCTGCGGTCTAATTTCCCAAAGGGGCTGAGATTAATTAGCTCACACACAGGCGCAGAGAGGGAGAGAGGAGAGTGGGAGCAGGGGCGGGTGGCGTCAGGCGAGGAGCTGCCTGGCGCTCCCCATCGCCCAACCGGCAGGCAGTCAGGCGGCCTTGACAGCCTGGGTGCTCTGAAGGTCAGCGGCCAGGGCGGCTGAGCCAGCAGACTGGCACCGTCTCCTTCCCAGAATTCTCAAGATCAAGGCCTGGAGGGGACAGAAACCAGGAGGGCAGTGCTGGGGGGAGGGCGGTGCTGCGGGAAAGGGGCTTAGTTGCTACCACCTATGAAAGCCTAGCTGGGTTCTCTGTTCCGCACCATCCTGTTTCACCTTCACAGCAGCCCGAAGACAAGGGTAGCATGATTCTCCCACTTCACAGATAAGGGTGTTGAGGCTCGGACAAGGGCAGTGGCCATTTTATAAATATTGGTTGGTCCAACTCTGGAGTTCACCATGCTGCCCATGTCTCTAGGGTAGACCAAATGCCAGCACGGTGCATATGCGACATCTTCTGCTTTAAAATGGGCAGAAGGAGCCAGCCATTTCACAGAGGAACGCTGACCAAAAAGAGGAAGTGATCTGAGGTGGGGACCAACCTGCAGCTGGAGAGGCTTTGGTGAGCCCCCAATGGCCATGGGGAACCTGGGGCTCTGTCTGGTTAAGTGGTAAACAAACCAGATGACAGGGAACAGGGGCGTGTTTTCATCACTGCCTTCGTGTACCCAAAAGGAAATGTTTGCTTGAGGGACCTCCCAAACAGCCCTCTGAAGCACTTTCTCAGGGATAGACCCCCAGCAAGGCAGAAGTGGGAGAGGTAAGGTGCCTAGGTGGTCCAAGCCATCGCTGGAATTTCTCAGAGCTCGTCAGCAGGGACGTCTCTGTGGGCTCCCCCTCCTTAGGCCCGCAAGGTCAGCAGTCTCAACAGCAACCGTTACTCATTCTGCAGATAAAGAAGCACAGGTTCAGCGGGCTAAATAAAGGGTCTACTCGGGCTTTGGAGCCAGGCCCTGTCCCTGTTCTGCCTAGAAGATCTAGTCTAGGGGAGCCAAGACAAACTGCTGAACCTGGCTGAGCTCAAAGCCTGATCTGGAATAAAGCAAGTAACAGGCCCAAACCATTAGGTCCTGCAGACCTCATAGCTGAAGCTCTTGATTCAGGGCTAGCTTGTTATTCGTACAGTCAACACTTGCTCAGGCCACGGGCACTAAAATGACCACTAACTTCCCTGCTAAATCCCTTATGTGTATCTTCTGCTCCCCCCGCCCCACCCCCATACACAGCAATCCTCACCCTCTACCCTGCAGACCCCAGAAGATAAGCCCGTGGTTGGGTCAGAAGGTTGCTAGGAAGGTAGTGAGCTGGCGGGGCCTCTTGCCTCTTCTGACCACAGGAAGAGCCCATCTCCACACACCCTTTCCATGTCCACCCTATGCTGGTCAGTAGCTCTGGAACTATATATGGACGGCTCGTCCTCCCTCTTTCCTTCTAGGATGTGAGGTTCCTCTTCCCTGAATCAAACCAATCAACCCCCTCACCTCTGCATTCACGTGAGAACAGCTCCAGATAGGGCCAAGTCCAAGACATCTAGCTTTGGTAGAGCAGACAGGGGCTCTACCAGCTCCAGCATGGCTCAGTGGAGCCTAAAACCAGAGCCTCACACATCCCAGGCACGAGCTCTGCTGCAGAGCCACACCCTCAGCCCTCGTCACTTTCTGCAGCTTCAACACAGAGACGAGGCTTACTCCATTTTATAGATGACAAAAATGACGCCAGAGAACTTGGCAGGCTGTGTGCGGTGGTGCACATCTTTAATGACGGCACTCGGGAGGCAGACCTCTGAGTCTGGGGCCAGCCTAGTCTACATACTTGAGTTCCAAGTGAGCCAAGACTACATACATGGCGAGATTCTGCCCTAACAAGAACAAAAGAGAGCTTGGGCATGACACAGCCTGAAATAGCCAAAATCAGGGTCTCCAAGCTGAGGGAAATATTATCTGAGTGGCCACTCACTGCTGTTTCTTTTCAGCCTTCCTGGAGCCCTCTTCTTCCCATGTAGAGGAGACTGAGAGGCGGGAGCCTGCTCCACCCCCAATGATCTAGAGTGGAGGTGTTGGACAGCGCTGTCAGTCAACACCCCTCATGACTACGAGGCCATGCCCACCCAGCTCAATTCTCTCACTTCTTGTATGAAAAACGGTGATGACTCTAGTTCTGTGTGGGAGGGAAGGCAAGCCCTGGCCCCAGCGGAGCTAAGGCTTAGACATCACCGCGGGCTCTCTGCCAACCTCGCAGCCCAGGCCCTCTTGTCACACCAGCGCCATGCAGACTAGGCGGTGAAGTCGAAGTCTTGGGGTGCTAGCTGGAGGGGCACTGTGGAACCATCCTAGCGCAGGCTCCCTTTACCAGGAGGCGTACCCCAACTCTCACAGACCCCACCTTGAATGTGGAGAAAACTAGCCACTCAAGAGCTCCCAGGAAAACAAATTTTCCACAGCATTCCTTCTCCATCCTTTCCTCCTCTCAGCTCTATCACTTGTTTCCCTTGCCTGCCCTCTCTGGGTATACACTGCTTAAACTATGCTTCCCCGTAAGGGCAACGGGGCCCCCAAATGCAACCACAGCAGCCAAAATGATGGGGAAAGCACGACTCCCACCTGGGAATCAGAAGCCAACACCACTGAGGGGAGGCCTCTTTTGTGGAAGCGTCAATAGGGGACTAGCGGTCTGGCCACATGAGTCAGTCTTGTGTATGTGCAAGTGCATGCAACAGGCACCGCTGTGTCAGTGCTCCCGGCTTAACACAGCAGCCTCATGAAGGTGCAAGCCACGGCCCACAGATCAGCGCTTGAGCCTGGACAGGATGGGAAGGTATACAAGGTCCGTGAGGGGGAGTGTGGCTTCCTGCCTGCATCTGACTGTGGCTGTGCCTGCCTGCCTGCCAAATCCGCCGCAGCGTGTACACGCCACGAGGACCAGGAGTTTCTGAGGTCCCCTGGAGCATCAGTGGCGGTGGGTCGTGCTGAGGCATGTGAAATTAGGGGTGCTGAAGCTCGGCGTATCCTCTGCTTCCCTGGCTGGGTTGCGTGTGGGGTGGCATCAAGTGTGTGCTCTTGCCTGCTGCTAGGGATGGGGTGACTCATGTCTCCTGAGCTAATCTCGACACCCGCCCGCCCAGCTCACCCTGCTCTGCTGGGCTCATGGCCGCCAGCACAAGAGGTGGGGAGGAGGCGCGGGCAGACGCACGGCGGGGAGGCTGGCTTGATAAATAACCTGCTGCTTCCCCAGGCCTCTGTGAAGGGGAGGCTGCATCAGCAAGGAGCTGGAGAAGGAGGAGGGGGGGGAGAGAGAGGGAGAGAGAGAGAGAGAAAGAGAGAGAGAGGGGCAAATACACGCACGTCCTTGCCCCCCCACCCCCAGTCTCTGACTGCCCCGGCCCCCATGGCCCAGTCTCCGGCTGCGGTTCCTGTTTCATAGAAACCTGATCTGGGAAAAGCCTATCGGGTCATCTTGCCTGTCCTGCCGGGTCGCCAGGCCCAGCAGGCTGCCCCTCAGGGAACAAGCCCACAGCCTGGCTGCCCGAGCAGTGGGTGGGTGGGTGGTAGGATATTTCTGTCCAGACTAAATGCAGCTCCAGGCCTCTGTGCACCAACAGCTGCTCCCAGAGGCCCCAGCTACGCAGTGATGACTAAATTTAGAGGCACCCCCCCCCAAGCAAACCCCAAAGCTCACCTCTTCTCACTGGTTCCACATGGGGATAGAGGGAAGGGTGGACAGTCTACTATGCCACTTGAGCCAGTGAATGCCTCTCTCTGGGTCTTAGTTGTGTGTGTGTGGGGGGAATCAAGTATCACTTAGTTCTGTCCTGCCTAGCAGTATTTATTAAGGACGGTCCACAAATGCAACTAAGCTGAGGTCCTTGTCTAACGGTTATAAAGGCTGAGAGGCTCCCTTCTCAAGAGCATCAACTTTAGGCTTATAAACAGCGCTCCCTCCACTCTGCCTTTTCCTTGCTCAGAGTGGGCAATACCCAAGCTCCTTCAATCTACCCAACCGGACTCTGGCCAGGAGACAAGTTGTGCCAGGCTGGGGTAGAGAGTGAGAGTGTTTGTGTATGTGTGTGTGTGTGTCAGCTGCTATTTCCTGGAGGCGACAGTCGGGCACAGCCCGAATTCCTGTCTGGATCCTAACTTCAGAAGAGGAGTATCTTCCAGCTTGGACGCTGGATAGGCTCAGTAGCATCTCCAAACCCACACTGCTCTGGTGTGGCTGGGGAGGGGGCCAGTCATCTCCACAGGGTTCAGCAGGCCGGGAGGCAGCCACAGCTCCCCTCCTTTTGCCCACCCGCTGCTTCCCCCAGCCCCACATGCACCGAATTCCCCACGTGCCTGTCTGTCTCTGACAGCTCGTGCAAAATACTTGGCTGAGCAGGCGCCCGCTGTTCCGAGCCCGCTGCGCCTCCTCCCCATCTTCCCAGGGGGTTCTGCAGGCGCAGCCAGGGATGGGAAGGGACCAGAGCCCAGAGTTAGGTGGTGGACAGCTGGAGGGAAGAAAGGGCAGGAGAGACCAGTTTCAATTCTCACAACACTATCCCCAGTTCCTGGCCCTGAGCATGGGGGACAGGGGGAGGCTACTTCAAGCAAGCCGGTCTGTCTGGGTGGCAGCTGCCTACATTCCTACCCCTTCTCCAACCTCCCAAGAGGCCTTTCCAGGGCTTTCCCGTTCTCCTGGGCTAATGAAACTGGACCTGCCAGTCAGGCACCCTCCACCCCACCCCACCCCCCACACCAGGTAGCAGCTCAGGACAGAGCGGAGGGCATCAGAAGGCTTTGAAATCTGGATGAGGTCCCAACCCCTTGGCAGCCATAGCCCCCTGCACAGAGCACGAGGGGGTGTGTTCCAGCTCTCCTGCAGTGAGGGGCACACCCACCCAGCTGCCAGGCTGAGATGACTCCATGTAGGCCTGAGGGGGGCCAGAGAGAGTCCAAGTCTGCCCCCTACTGCTTCCCATCTTCCTAGGAGAGCAGCTGGGATTTTCCTCTGGCCACCGCCTAGCTGCCAAGCTCCTTCTACTCATGCTGTAACCCAGGCATACCCTACCCCATTTCTGCAGCCAAGGATTCCGCTCTCCCTGGGAGATGTGCCACTTGACTCAGAGAGTCCCCAGCAGCCAGCACAGATCCAGCTGTAGCTGCTGACTTCCTTGTGGGATAGCATGCTCCATTTTACAGATGGGCATACTGAAGTCAGAAAGGGGGGGGGCAGACTTCCCATCCCATAAACCTCCATTTTCTGTTCAGGAACCAAGTCACCCCTTCCCCGGGCTGCTGGGGAGAACAGAGTAACTCTAAGAGAACTCAGTGCCTGAAGACTATTGTCCTTGATCTTCTGGACTATTCGATCCCACTCCACAGCCTTAAAGTGGTCCCTGGAAGACTCCTAGTCTCACTGCTGCAGGGAAACCATACTGTGGGACAAAGCCTCCTCTCCCCATTGCACAGATGGGGTTGCTGAGGACCCCAGGGGAGGGGAGCTGCAGGCAGCCATGAGTCACAGGGGGAGCTGGGAAGCCGCCCGGCCCTGCCTGCTGTCGCTGGAAGCAACAGCCTGCATTTCCTCCTCACGCTGGTGCCTCGGGAAGCGTGGGCAGCAGGCGGCAGGCTGCCACAGGGAGGACCCCTCCTGTGCCTGCAGGACAGCCTCGGCCCCTTGCTGCCTGACTGGGCCCAGGGCCCACACGCTACACGCTGAACTGGCCTTTCAGTCCCAGGAATAGGCTCAAGTCACTTGAGGTCTCCAGGTTCCATAAGCTCAGGAAAGCCCCCACCCCAGTGTGCTCTGTCATCAAACAAGGAGGTTGAAGCATGGCCATCCCTGCTTCCTTCCCACGGGAAAACCCACTCTTGGGTGACTCTAAAATCCCAACTTAAAACATCCTTTCACTGCAAACAGTCTATGATCCTAGACTCTCGTCATTCTAGATTGCCAAGATCTGACAGCGCCGGCAAGGGGCTGGGCCCACCCACCACCCACCTCTACCTTCTACTCTGAGCCCAGTTAACCAAGCTCCCACCTGGCTTTGGAGGGGGTGTTGGGTAGGAGAAGGGCTAGGTTTCTTCCATCGGGGTCAACAGGAAATGACATAAAGCTGGGGTATACTATGGGCGGGGGGAGGGACCAGTCTAACCCCAGGAGACAGGCCACCTCCTGGCACACAGGGCCACTAACTACACAGATGTCAGGAAATGAGCTTTTGCTGGAGCAAGAGTTGGTAGCTGGGGGGTTGTGGGCCTGTGCTCGGCCCCAAAGGGAGGGCCCAGCCCACATCAGGTCAGCACTGGTCTCCCTGCTTCTCAGGTTCCAAGCCAAGCTCTTGGCTTTATCTTCCTGTCTTCACCACCCACTGCTTCCTGCTTCCCACCACAGTCCCTTCACCTCCCAGGCTGGCCTGGCCCGGGTCTAGGCCAGCTGGTAGCCTGCCAAAAAAGACTCCCAAACGGAGCCCAGCTGACAGATAGAAACACTGAGGTCCGAAGAGAAGGTATGACTTGTCCACTGGTTTCTGACCAGCACGTTGTTGGTCTCTGGCCGCATCTCTCAGTCCCAGCTGCTGCTCAGCACTCCCACTTCTCACAGAGCCAGTAGGTTTCTACATACCAGCCTGTCTACCCCCACATCCCATTTTCAGAGAGTTCACTCACACTGCCAGCTCATTCATTCATTCATTTACCCAACCAGCCTATCAGCCCACCTCCTGCCTCCCATCAAGGTTACTGCTGGGATGGTGGGGTCCAGGTGCCAAGGGAGACCCAGGCCTGTGTTTGGTAAACACTCAGGCAGAGCGGAAGGTGCAAAAACTCTAGCTGTCTTTAGGGTCCTCACAGCCTGTCATGGGTTCTGCTGGGACCCAACTTCACATGCCAGTGTCGAGTCTCGGACTCTATAACCCTCCCTTTCCTCATTTGTATACAGCTGGGCACAAACAACACCCAAACCCCAAGTCTACTGAAGAGACAAAGCAGAAAAGGGCCAGAAAGATGCTGACAACATAGTGGCATCATTTAGTAGGGACTTCGGGTGGCCTAGCCTGTCTCATACCCACTTGGGGGCAGAGCTTGATGAGGGCAATAGCCAAATGTTTCCAACACTTCCCAGGTGCCAGGTACTGGAGTACAGGAAGAAGCCACTGCTACATTCCATTTGCAAGGCTGGTAAAGCGCAGGCTCGAAACCCTTGCGAGCATCTGATGAATGAGGGAGTTAATGACAGGAAGTGTGGCGTGGCCTCCAACCTGGCGTGTGCTGTGACTAAGCAGGCCTCCCTGCACACATGTATGTGTGCACACTCAGGTGTGTGCACATGGGGCCTGTATGAGGGCCCCGAGGGACAGCTACGCTGGCTCTGTGCCTACCTCACCCCTGCCTGTGATGGGAGCAGAGCGAGGGACTGTGCCAAGCACAAGGACTAGACCCCAGGAGAGAGGCCTGGAGTGATGTTTTGCATAATTCTGGCTGGGAGATTACAGGCCTCGGTTAGGCCCCTGGGTGGGAGATAGGGTGGCTGCTGGGTACTAGGTTTCCAGTACCTTCACTGTAGGCTCATTCCAGCACGGCAAACAAGTACTCTTGCTGGCATGCCAGGATTGCCTGAGGTTACAGGAGGTCAGAGGCAAGAAAGGGATTGGTCCCCCCAAAAGCCACGTGGGGTCTGCCAGACAGGACAGAGTGAGTCCAAGGCTCCCCGGGGGCCACTGGACAGGCCTGGCTCTGCCCTGTTGCGCCCAGCAGCTGGAGGGGAGTAAATACAGCTCAGGGCGTCCCAGCCACATTCCTGGGAGGCCAACACGGCTGCCTGCCCGCTGCTTCTAAGCAGAGCGCAGCAGCCAGGCCTAGGGCTGCCACTGCCCTCTTCCCAAACAAACAGAAAAATAAATAAAACCAGCTCTCACGCCAGCCAGCCAGCCAGCCAGCCAGCCCGGCCAGAGGAGGGGGCAGGAAAGGGTGGAGGGCGCAAGGACAGGCAGGCAGACCAGTTGCCTCGGTTTCTGTTCCACTGGGGAGGGGGAGACCAACAAAAGAGGAAAATGGAGGAAAAGCAGACAAGATGGTCAGAGATGTCAGGAGGGGAGAGATCAGATAGGAATGGTGTGTGTGTGTGTCTGCACGCCCGGCCAGTGGAGGTGTAAGAGTAGGTAGGTTGAGAGAAACAGGCAAGGCAACAGGGGTGGTCACAGTGGAGAAGGCAGGGGCAGCCTCTGGTCAGGAACGTGACAGAGATGGGGGGGGCACACAGACAAAGGGGACCCTGTGGGCTGGGGCAGGGGGTCGACTTGAAAGGCCATGAAATATTAACGAGCCCAGGCCAGTGAGTGACAGAGGTCACAGAATTCAGAAGACCAGCCAGTAAGCAATAGGGGAGCCTGAGGCTTAGAGAAGCCCCCACCTCTGTCACAGCCTGTCCACAGAGGACATGCAGAGGGCGGGAGGGGCCACAGGGACAGGGAACAGGAAGGAGAACACTGCAGTTCCCTCTCCCTTCAGGCTGAGCCAGGCACAGGCAGCCCTTCCAGAGCGGCCAGCCACCCTAGTGAGGAAGCCAGGAGGCCAGTCAGCACAGCGGCTGCCATGGGTGACTCCTGGGGGAGGAGGGCTAGACTCCCCTTCCCAGGGGGGGGAAAAAAGGTCCAGCCAAGCCACCACTTTCCACAGTGACCAGTGACCAGCAGGGAAGAAAGGCTCTGTCTCAGAGCTCAGCTGAGCCAGCAGGCCATTCCCTGGCCCCATTACCAGCCTCACGACCTTGGCCAGTCCCTTGCGAGGCCTCTGTGTCTGCGGTTCCCCCCACACCAGGCTTATTGTAAAGAAAGAAGGGAACAAAAACATGTGCTGAGCCTGCTGGAGCTAAGCACCCCACTGTCCTAGAGGGGGCCTTCTGACCTTCTGAGGCCCTGAAGCCGGTCCTATCCGTCCACTTTACAGACGGGGAAAATAAAGTCACCAGTGGGGAGAGTGCCGAAGCCAAGGTCACGTACCTGGTTATTAGAGAAACGTGGTTGTTTTTCTTTTTTCCCCTCCCCCAATTCACTGGAAATCGTTAACACTATAAACGCCCACTTATAAACCTTTACTCCTAACAGAGGCACCCAGATTTCTGAGTTCAAGGTTTGGTCTACATAGTGAATTTCAGGACAGCCAAGGCTATAGAGAGAGACACTGTCTCAAAAAATGAAAACCAAAGCCAACTTCTGTTTATCGCTGACTAAATGAGGCCCTCCCCTCACGCTGAGTTCTTGTATTCAATCTGAAACTGGTCTTACGAGGTAGCCACTTACTGTCCCATCTTAGTGCTAAGGAAACAGGTTGGTGGTAGAGATGACACTTGTCCATATGTCACCGTGAGCCACACAGGGGCCAGGATTCATAGCCAGGTCTGATGAGCTCTCTTGAATCCTGCCATTCATGTGCACTTGTCTGGGTGGAGTCCAGGGGAGGTAGTACGGGGATCCATTAGAAGGCCTGGGCAGTCTCCGGTGCCTCTAAAAGTATTACGGCTTGAAACAGACATAAGGAAAAGATAAAAAGAAGGCTATGGCTGAAGTACTGGTGCATGCTTGTAAATCCCAGCACACCGGAAGGCAGAGTTCGCAGGAAGAAGGACCTCTGCAAGTCTGAGGCTGGCCTGAGCTCGCAGCAAATCCTAACTGCTGTGCTAGGTAAACTGTAACTGGGGGCAGGAGGTGAGCACACCCTATGGAGGCCACGGTCAAGGTTCAGCCTAGGGACCTGGCTCAAGGGATCTACTGCCTGTTCCACAGGTAGCCCTGCACCAGCTAAAAAAATAGCCAATTTCTGGACAGAGGGACCCTGTAGTTGGCTCAAAAGGGCTAGTGGAACCCTGTCTTGCTGGTCCCCGGGGTTCTAATTTCAGTCTCAGGGCCGGTGTGCTAGTGCTAGGAACTAATCAGCACCCCCCCACCCCCAGATTCCCCAGTGCTGGAAGAAGGGGAGATGGGATTGCCCACCACCCCCAACTCCTGCAAGCCCAGAGGGAGGCCAGCATCAAGAGGCAGGAAATGAAGAAGAATTTGCAATCTAATTGAGCTGGCGGGGGATTAGGCAGCAGAATGCAATTACAGAGGCTGGAGCAGGGCCAGGGGGACTGACACCCCAAGATGTGGCCTTGTCCAGGTGACTGGGCCCAGCTACCCTCCAAGCCAGAAGCACCCAACCAGGGGAGGGGGAAATAAGCGAGGCTTGAGGCTAGACCACTCCCCCTTAGAAGACTGTCAGAGTTACAGCTCCATGGGATGCCCAGCACCAGGAATTTTAACTGGGAATCAGCCCCTACCCCAACCCCTGGAGAATCCAGGTCAGGCCCTCGGACTCAACATGAGGTTGAGGCAGGCAGGCACTCTCACAGGCTCTGCTCCTACATGGCCATCTGCGACTGTGCTCTCAGGTAAGTCACGCACACTGACGTTTACCTGCATAGAGGCATACTCCAACCTGCAGACACACTGGGACCACAGGGACCTCTGCTGCCACCGGCTCCAGCAAAGGGGAGAAACATAAAAAAAAAAAAAAAACAAAAAAAAAAACCAGCCATGACCTTAAAATCCTTTTATTCTTATAATCACAGGCTGCCATCGCTGTGGATATGCGCTGTCACCCCGGCCCCAGCCTGTCTCCCTCCATGGCTTCCAAAATTCCCGGCAGGCAGGCAGACCGGAGGCTGCCCAGTTACTAATGGGGGGAGGGGTAAGGGACACGATGGGGACGGGGACAGCTGAGTAGAGATTTTAAGTCTCTCTGCTTCACAAACAGCAAGGGAGGGCCTCAGCAAGTCAGACCGGCAGATGCAGGACGAGAAACACAGCCACTAGCCACTGACTACTAGGTTCCCTTGAATACTCACATTACAGACACATGCCAGTCAAGGAGTGGACACTCCTAAACCTACAAGCACATATAAAGTAGATACATGCTAGGAGCTGGGAGTGGTAGGGCACACCTTTAATCCTACAAACTGGGAAGTGGAGACAGACAGATCTCTGTGAGTTCAAGGCTAACCTGGTTTACACAGTGAGTTCCAGGACAGCCAGGGCTACAAAGTAAGACCCTGTCTCAAAACAAACACATACAAATCACAAACCCTACAAAATTCCAAGTACTCAAAATCAGCACACACAGGCACACACTCTATATAGGGACACGGCAACCTTCAGACATACAATTTCAGACTCCCGTGCACGAGTATACGTATATAAGATGCATACGTGTAACAATTCATACAAAATCACACATCATTCATACAAGATCACACATTAAGACAGAGACATTCTTTTCTTCCTTTCTGAGACAGGGTTTCTCTGCATAGCTCTGGCTGTCCTGAAATTCACTCTGAAGACCAGGCTGGCCTCAAACTCATAGAGATCTGCCTGCCTCTGCCTCCCAAGCGCTAGGATCAAAGGTGTGCGCCACCAGTGCCTAGCTCAGACATATACATCCTAAACACAGACTTTGACTACATACACACACCATCCGGGTTCTCACACAGATCAACAGACACTGCGCCACACAGCCTCATCTTTGTCAGCTGGTACTGCTCTTTGGATTTTGGGGCAGATAAAGGGGCAGTCCTTCCTTACCGTCAGCAGCCCGGGAAGGTGGGCTCAGCATGGAGGGTAGGAAGGAGGAAGTAAGAGCATGCAGAGAAAACACTTTAGTGGGGTATTCTTGTTGGGCAGCAGTGCGTGAGTAACAGGGGAGGCTTTTTGTGGTCTGGTGAGTTCCAGCTATGAGTGAGAGTTTAACTATTAATATACTTAATCAAGGACACTTCACACACATGCACAGCCACACACAGCCCCAGGACGAGACCAAGTGTTAAGAGAGGAGGGGCAGGAAGACCCTTCACTCCGCCACACCTCCATACCAGGGGCAGAATGTGCGCTCCCAGAATGCCGAGGTGCTCAGCACTTACATTTCCAATTGAAGACTGAATAAATGAATTACAGGCAATGACAGTTAGGTAAGTCTGCCTCATCCATGGCCAGTTAAGTCAAAAGCTGGAGAATTAGCCATGACTTAATAAGTCACCGAGCCACACAGAATTCTAAGAGTAGGACCGGGTCTGTCCCAACTGTACCCTTCCATTTCTCTACCTCATCATGCACCCTAGGAACTCAATTGGCTTTAGCTCAGCCCAAAGTCTTCTCCCTCCTCCCGGGGACAGTCCTCCATCTCACTGCAAGCTCTCATGAGTAATTAGGTGGGACCTAAATCATGACCCCACATTCGAACGGGCGTCAATTTTACAGTTGCCAACTGGGTATCAGAAAAGAAACAGCAAAACTGAAGGGTCACCATGGAGCTCTTAGGCACACAGGCATGTGAGGGGCTTGAGCCCGGGATTCAGGCCGCTACCCTTCCCCCATGCAGCCCAGCTCAGCCCAGCCGGGTGGACATTCCAGGCCTCACGTGATAAAGGGGAGGCCATTGGTCCTCCGGTAAGTCAACAGGAGAGATAGGAGGCCCAGGCCAGGGTCACCTGCTGAGCCGGGAAAACGGGCCGAAACACACACATAAACAAGGCGCTAACAAGCCAGCCAGCCAGCCAAGGGCCTCCGTTCTGCAGGAACCTCTGCCCCACCTTAGAAAGGGGGTGACCCGGACCAGCCTCAGGCTTAGTTTGGGGCTTCCCCTAAAGAACCTAGCTCCTGCCCGGAAAGGGGCGGAGGACGGGACCTAGAGCTATCAGGGCTGACTGGGAACCCAGAAGCCAACCTCCTTCAGCTGTTCCCACCCCTCCCCGGGGCAAAATCAAACTGTCACCCCCTCCCTCCTCCCTTAGAAGAAGGACAATTTCCGTTCTGGGGAGGGGGGGTTGACAGCTGCAGAGCGGGCCACTACCCGCCCCCCCCCCCCAAGCTCCAGCTTGACTCTCATCTAAAGAACTGCTAAATCAACACCACGCAGTTACAGGCGAAGTAGCCGAGGACAGTCTCCTGGTCCTGCTCTCAAAAAAGAAAAAAAGGGGATGGGAAGGATTTCCAGCTAGACCCCAGGCCACCGGAGTCCTTCCGCAAGCTTGGGCTAACAGGCGCCCCCTAACTATCGCTAGGCTCTCACACCCCGAACCCCGCGGGCGGGGGCAGCTGAGGTGGCGCCGGGCGTTCAAACCGCGCTCCAAACAAGTCCGCAGCGACCGCGCTCGCGGCCCCCGCCAGGCGGCCCCAGCGGAAAACTTGAAAGGGACTCTGTTTGCCGGCGGCCCCGGGGCGGCTCCGGCGGGGGCGGGGGCCGGCCACCACACGCCCCCTTCCCCAGCGCTTCCTGGGCAGACCCGCGAGGCAAGGGATGGGGGGGGGCTCACGGCAAAACCAAGGGCCCCGGAGAGCACGGGGGGACAAGGGCCTAATCCGCACCTCGTTCCGGGCGCCCCCAACTGAAAGACCCAACTCTCGGACCACCCAGGGTCCCGGGGAGCCCAGCAGGGTGCGGCTGCCAAACCTTCCTTCTCCCCTCTTCAGGAGACTAGGGGGAGCAAGTCTTTCCAGATGAGTCACCACAGAACCCCCCAAATCCAATGGTACCTCTTTGCAACCCACGGCACCAACCCAACTCTGCGCGCCCCATACGATTCCCCGGGGAGGATAAAAAAAAAAAAAAAAAAAAAAAAGGAGGAATTTGCTTGCTCCCTTCCGGTAGGCACCAGCACTTGTGACAGGTCCCCCTACTTTAAAAACGGGGTCCCTCTCTTTCTACGGAACCTATATATAAACAAAGCCGGGCGCACCCCGCGCTCCCCGCCGGAAAACAGCCCATTCCGGGCGAGGACAACTTCCCCCAGTAAGAAAATTAACACATTCCTCTCGCGGCGGTTCAGCCCCCGGCTCCAGGGACGCGAAAGGGAGGGGGCTCGGGCGGGACTTCGGGGGTAAATTCGGGGCCAGCGCGGCGTGGCAGGAGCCTGGGATGCCCGCCCCCTGCAGCCCTGCAGCCGAGGAACAACCCCCCCCTCCTGCGTCCCCGGCTTTGCACGCAGCTGGGCACACACGGAGAGGCAGCCCCAGCCTCCCCAAGGCCGCAGAGGACAGAAGAGAGGCCGGCTGGCCGCCGGAGGTGGGGGTGATACACTTTGACGGAAAGAAAAAAAAAAAAAAGGTCAAACTTGATCAGCCCGCCGGGCACCCTGCAGGCAGCGGGGGCGAGCAGCCCGAGAGAAGTGGCAGCCGCCCGTTCCAAGTCTACGGGGAGGCACGGCCACGCGTGGCCCGGAGCGCTCGGGGCAGCTCCGGTCGCCCCCGAACAGCCGGCGGGGAGCGGGCGCCGAGGCGGGGAGCGCGCGCCGCAGATCCGCCCCCGCAGGCGCAGCACCCGCCCAGCTCGGCGAGGTGAGGACCCCCGGCGCCCGCGAGCTCCGGAGATTGGGGAGCAAGCGTCCCCCGCTGGGAGAGCCTCGGCCTCGCTACTCGGCGCCCAGGCCGCCGTCCCCGACCCTCAAACCCCTCTTTTTGTCTGAACTCAGTGATCTGCGACCGAGGCTACTGCGGCTTGGGGAGGCTTGGATACGGCAGCGGCCACCGGGGGATCACCGGAGCTCGGTCTCCCAGGCCCCGCGGCTTAGGCTGCGGGCTTCCCCCGCCCCTCCTAGACGCCGACCCCTCCTTCCCCATCCCTGGCTCTCCGCACCTGAACTTCGGGGGAACCCGCGCCGCCAAACTTTCCGCGGACTTGCAGCGAACTCCGGCCCCGGCCGCGCACGGAGCCCCGGGGGGAGGAGAGGGAGGGAGGCGGGGAAGGGGAGGGGGCTGGCCTCCTGGGGGGGCCGGGGGAGGGCCGTGGCCCGACACCTACCGGCTCCGCGAGTCGTCCGAGCCGCCACGGTCGCCGCGAGGCCGAGGGGGAGGGGCGGGGCGGGGAGCCGCGCTCCGCTCTGGGCACCGCCGCGGTGCGCTCCGCTCCAGTCGCCCGCCGCGCCCGGGGCCAGAGCCGGAGTCGCGCCGCCGCGGCTGGCCCGAGGCGGGGAGGGGGGGGGAGCCTGCAGCACCTGCCCCTCCTCCCCCTCCCCGCGGCCCAAATTAAAAAACAACAAAAAGCAACTAATCACCCCGGAGCGCTGCGCCTCGCGGCGCGGCGGGCGGAGGACTCGGCGTGCGGCGCCCGGACTCAGCAGGCGGCGCGCATGGCTAGGCGCAGGCTGGGACTCCGGGCCGGGCTGTCGGGGGCGAGGCTCTCCTCTCCTGGCTCTGCTCGGACGCCTGCTCTCGCCGCCGCCTCTACATCCCAGCACTGGCTCCGCCGCCTCTGCCGCCGCGCCGCGCGCCCGCCCGGGCAGAAGCTCCGAACGCTGCCCGGGGGCTGCCGGCAAAACCCGGACCGGACTAGCGGCTCCCTCACCCCCCCTCCGCCTCGGATTCCCTCCCTCCTCCCGCGGCCTCCCTCCCAGAGTAGCTTTGGCCACTTGGACGCCGCAGGCTCTGAGAGCTGGAGCCGCAGCCGCTGCGCCTCCAGATCCCGGCGTCCTGGCGAGGTCCGCCCAAGCTCAGCTCCCCCGCGCGTCAGGCTTCGCCTTTTTTCCATGCAACTTTACAAATAAGTAAATAAATAAATAGCCCACCACCCCTTTGTAAGAGATGCCTGGGCATCTTAGGAGACGCACCTTCCGGGGAAAATCCGCCGACCTTCGGCTCCCTTTTCGGCTGTTCAATGGGGCATCAAGCTACAGGGACTGAGAAGGAAGGATTGGCTGCCCACCCCTCTCCCAGCTCAGGTGCTCCTTGGTCCATCGACTCTCAATTCAAAGACCGCACCCTTCCCGAAAACACTTTCCTGCATTCAGTAGACACTAATCCCACCGGAAGAAAAGAGGCAGAGTCCTGTTCCCATTTCACAGATTAAGAAACTAGTCAGAGAAAGGTCATTTTGGTTTTTTAGGAGGCAGATGTCTTGCCCAACTAGCGTCTTGCTGCTAAAGCGTGAACACTGGTGCCCTAAAGCCGTGGGCTGAACCAAGCAACAGTCAGCCCTGCTCAGGAGTAGGTGCCTGGCGGGACAGATTTGAGAATGCTTATCTTTGCACCTATTCCAACTGTGCCTCTCTCCTTTGACAAAGTCCCCTCCCTTATCTGCCCAGCTTTGGCCAACCCTACAGCTGATGTCTTAGAGAACCGTCGAATGAGCCCTGGATTCCTATCATCCTTGAGTAATAGCTATGCAGTCTTAAGGGATTTGAACGGGAGGTCGGGGGTTTCAGCAGTCAGACCTTCCGGCCAGAGAAAACACAGCCCCTAGGCCGAAGGGGGGGGGGGAGGGAGAAGTAGTGAGGTTAGGGGTGTCAGCTTGGTGCTAACTAGTACAGTCTGATATCAAGTGGAGTCCAGATAACAGGGAGTTAACTGCAGCGACCAGGGAGCCTCAGGCCCTGGACTCTATGGGAGAAGTGAAATCGCCTCCCACCGCTGCTTCCTCTCTGGTGTGGGTCTCCCTAGAGCCCGGCTAATATCCACCCTCCAAGCCATCTGTGTGTGGACTTAGGGATTTAACCCAGGTGGGGTGGGGTGGGGTGTCAAAAGGGCAGAGGTCATCTGGAATGTGTTGCCCGGCTCCCACTCCCAAATCCCCAGGCCACAAGGAGTGACTCCTAGGACTGGGGACACCTGGCCAGTCCCTTCCTACCTACTGTTAAACAACGGGTCCCTTGACGACGGAGTATTTAGCTCCCCTTAACCTTTAGCTGGTTTCTTCACAGTCACCCCAAATGAACCTGTCAGCTAGGTAAAAAGGTGCTTTCTATATGAAGTTGTTTTTATTTTTTCTGGTGTGTGTGTGTGTGTCTGTGACAGGGCCTCACTATGTAGTCCTGGCAGGTCTGAAATTCATTACATAGACCAGGCTGGCCATGGATTCAGAGATACCCACCTGCCTCTGCCTCTCAAGTGCTGGGACTAACAGTGTATGCCAACACAGCCTGCATGGAAACAGTCCTGAGACAGTGGACACACTATGCTATGCTAACCCCTAAACTGCTTAGAGAGCCTGGTCTTGCCTGCCAGGCGCTATTTAGCACAGGCTATCGCTGGTCTGTATGCTCTAGGATGTCCCAGCACTTAGCCCCCCTCATCTACTGTATGTGGGGAAGCAGAGCCATCCACTGAGCTGAGGAGGGACCTACTTCCTGGGAATGAGCAACCAGCGTGAGATCCTCACCCACCCAAGAAGTGAAAGGGCCTGCAGGTCCTTGAAGCCTCCTGCCAGCATGGAATCAAGCCCTGCACATGGGGGAAAACTCTGTGATGCCAACCTTGTCTACAAAAGTCCAGGACAGCAGGAGCTCGGTTACACAGAGAAGCTCTGTCTCAAAAAACCAGAGGGGGTGGGGGTGGGAGTGAGTTTCCTTGCCAGTGGGAGGACCTGGGTCTGGTCCCCAGAACCTGGGATTGTAAACCCAGCGTTGAAGAGGCAGAGACAGAACAACCCTAGGGTTTACCGGCCAGCCATCCTAGACTAATTAGTGAGCCCCAGGCCAAGGAGAAACCTTATCTCAGAGAAGTGGAGAGCATTCCTGAGGAGGACTCTGAGCTGTCCTCTAGTTCATACGCTCCTGTGCACCCCTGCCTCCCACCCCCACATACGCATTTAAAAAAGAAAATCTCTAAGCCAGGATCCATCAGGTCCTCGCCTTGCTGGGCACTATTTATTTGGCACAGGCAACTGTGATTAAGTACAGTTTTTTGAGACTCCCTCCCCCTCCCCCCTGCAAACTCGGAGGCCGGGTATCCCAATGGGCTGAACTTCCTCAGGGAAATGATAACATGCCAGGGCTCCTTTGATCTCAGAATCTTACCTTTTTGCACCTCAGCAGCTGGGAGATCCATATCCTTACCTGTCCAATCTACCCGGGGCTACAGAATAGTTTGCCACTGAAAATGCAATATGAACAGGAAATATCTACCTTCCACACTCTCTCCTGAGTGTGGGCACAAGAGAACACGGAGGCAGGGGGAGGCAGAAAAGACCACCCACTCTCAAGAGGGAAGGTTCTGTCCCTCAAAAAAGTTATTTTTTTAAAAAATATTTATTATGTATACAATGTTCTGCCTGCATGTACTCCTGCCCACCAGAAGAGGGCACAGATCTCATTATAGATGGTTGTGAGCCACCAGGTGGTTGCTGGGACCTTTGGAAGAGTGAACAGTGCTCTTAACCTCTGAGCCATCTCTCTAGCCCCCAAAAAAGTCATTTTTGTTTACTTTTGTTATTAAAGTGTCTACTGAGTTTTCAACCAATCAGCATTGAAGTCTACAGCACCTATGTGGAGGACAGAACCTCACCCTTCTCTAATAGCCACCTGCTCTACCTTCCAAAGGGGTAATGAGGCAATCTAGGACCCTAGATTATTGTGTTCCTGTCCACACTCACCCAATACTGGGTGTGTGTGGCTCTCTGCCCTCTCTGTCCTTTCCTTCCCTCTCTCTTCCTCCTCACACCTCCGGGCTACTCCAGCCTAATCATGTCCCCTTGAATCTCACAGATAATATTTATCATGGGCATTTATTTTTGTTTGTTTGTTTGTTTTGTCCTGGACTTTGTAGACCAGGCTGGCCTTGAACTCAACTCACAGCAATCTGCATACCTCTTCCTCCCTGAGAGCTGGGATTAAAGGTGTGCCCTCCCCCCCCCCCAACAAGCCCTGCTATCTCTGGCATTTATTAAGGCCTTACCTCTCTCATTTTTTTTTTCCTCAATATTATCTCCATTTCTCAGATGAAGAAACCCGAATAGGTGATACCAAAGTTGTTCTCTATCCCTGAGATTTGCTGCTCTGAGGCTTCTGGCACAGCCTCATTGTGGGGCCCATATGCTTCATGTCCCACAGTGACTCCCCCAGCCCATAGGAAAGGCTATGGTTTCTAAAGCTTTACACACACTTCCTTCTGTGTGGAGAGGCGGATTCAAGAAGGTCCTGTTTTAGACGCAGTGCACCCTGACTGAGAGGCCTTTCTAGCTGTCTCTCCCAGCCTGAGTTTGGGCCATCCGTACAAGTTCAGCATTCATGTTTGTGATACTTGGGCTGATACAGGGGTTCAGTCTCTGCTAGTTTCTCTACCCCCACCCCCTTATTTACCTTAAAATTTAGCTGGGCAGTGGTGTTACATACATACCTTTAATCCCAGCACTCAGGAGGCAGAGGAAGGTGGATCTCTGTGAGTTCGGGGCCAGCCTGGCCTACAGATCAAGTTCCAAACAACTAAGGTTACACTAAACAAAACAACAAAATTCTATTTTAGCTGGGCGTGGTGGTGCACACCTTTAATCCCAGCACTCGGGAGACAGAGGCAGGCAGATTGCTGAGACTTCAAGGCCAGCCTGGTCTATAAAGCAAGTACAGGACAGCCAAGGCTAAACAGAGAAACACTATCTCAAAAAGCCAAAATAAATAAATAAATAAAATAAGATTATTTTCTATCTATGGATGTTTTGTTTGCATGTATGTACTTCGGGTGTGAGAGGCCAGAAGAGGGTGTCAGATCCTGTGGAACTGGAGTTACAGATGGATGGTTGTGGGCCACCATTTGAGTGCTGGGAATCAAATTCAGGTCCTCTGGAAGAACAGTTAGTTCTTTTAGCCTCTGAGCCATCTCTCCAGCCCCCTAACCTTTACTTTCTTTGTATTAGTGCCTGCAAGGCTCTAAACCACATGCATGCAGTTCCTGTGGAGGCCAGAAGAGGGCACCAGATCCCCTGGGACTGGAGTTACACGTGGATGTCAGCTGTTATGTGGGTGTTGGGAATTAAACCCCAGTCCTCTGGACGAGTGCTCTTAACTGCCGAGCCGTCTCTCCAGTCCCACGAGGTACCGTTTGTGAGGTGTATGTACCGTACACCTACACGATGGCCTGGTTTTGACCAGTCATCTCTCATAAGGCCACTCTGGTCACATCACATAGAAACAGGTGTTTTTTTTTCTCTTTTGGCTGGGCTGGGGATGAGATTTACTAGCATTAGTCAAGTATTCAACTACTGAGTTGCAGCCCCAGAAATAGATTTTTTTTTTTTTTTGTTCGTTTGGCTGTATTGATTCATCTACCACCCATGAAGATTCTTTGAAGGTAAGGGAGCGTCTCCCACAATCCCAGCCCTCATGTGTACATCATTCTAAGTGAGAGCTTATGAAGAGTCAGGCAGCAAGCTAACTGCTTTGCGTGTACATATTTAATCCCTGCGTTCAGTTTTACAAAGCAGCAAGCCAGGTTCTCAGCCCAACCTTATCCGAGGTATTCCCCCAAATTGCAAACGCCTATCACTAGCTAACTAGTAGCTGGAAGTGTCTGGATGTAGGAGTGAGTCTCCTGTCAAGATGTCCCGTTCAGAACTTTGCCTAATGTCAACCCCTCTGGGACTTAATTCCTCCACCTGCATCACAAAAGATGGGAGCAAGGGCGTTGCAAGCTTGCCCACTGGGGTAGAATAGACTTTAATGAAGGCCACTCTGGGCTGTGATTGCAGCCAAAAACCCAACACAGGCAAAGGAAGAGAAGTGTTTAAAAGCCATTTATGGACTTGGGCTTTTGGGGTCTCAAATCATCACACTGATCACTCAACTTCAGGGTGTGGACCTGTCACCCGGGGAAGTAAAGCCAAAGGGAAAGGTCTAACAGGACAGCCCTGTTTCCCTCGTGGTCCAGACTTACTCCAGTAAAATCAGGGGTGGTTCACCCCCCTACACACACACACACACCTGAAAAAAATAAAAGGGGAAGAAGCAGAAAATCAGGGGTCCTGCAGCCCCAGGACAGAAGAGCCCTGGAGGCGGACAGCAGCCAGGCTCCCCCAGCCACGCACACAGTTAATGTACAAGTGCAAATAACCACAGACACAGCTCTACATTCCTCCCAGGAACAAGGGGTTGAGCCTATATGTCTGTAGAGGGGGGAGGGGAAAGGGGACAGTCTGGGAGCTGTCATGCCCCTGACAGCATGTATCCCTTGGCTTCTCCCTGAGCACGATCATGAGTCAACTATCTAGGACTGAGTGCTCACACAGGCCAAGCTGTGTCTCCAGGGCTCCCGGGTCAGGAAGGCAGAACTGAAGGAGGGGGAGGGGAGGATGCCCTGGGCACTGAGAAGCCAACTGGGTCTTTCTAGGTTCTGGTGAAGGCCTGCAGGCTAGGGTGGAGGGGCAAGGAGGAAAGCCTACTGCAGGTGACAGTGGGATTCCTCTCTCAGACAGGGCCAAAGAGGGTAAAACGGTGGTGTTTGAAGCCCTCCACACTGAGGGCTCTGACAACTACCAGCCTCTCATTAGACAAGGGGCTCAAAGACCCATCCACCACCCCTACACCGTCTTCCTCTTCGGACTCCAGAGAAGGGGGTGCTCGGGTTGTGCCTGGGGTGGGGTCTGGATGAACCGCTCTTTGAACTGGTGGGACTGGTTCTGTGTCTAGCCACCAGGGCAGTCACGGGTTGCCTGCTGGGCCAGGGAGAGAGGCCTCAGTAAGGGGCCTCTTGTAAATTGTTAACTCCCACAGTCACCACTCAGTCCCTTGGTCCCCACCCCCAGTCATGACTCTGGCCCTGAGTTCTCACCCACGGGCTAGAAGTCAGAGGTCAGAGGCAGAGGTCGCAGCACCTGGGCAAGTCCTTCCCCCAACTCTCGGAGGGAGGGGAAGTTTCCCTAAGGATAGCCCTTCTAAATTCTGAGAGCTGTCACTCCGGTCCACCCTCCGGCCTTCCTGTTTGCAGCCCTGACCTTTGTCTCTGAGGAACTCTGAGTGGGCCTCAAGACAACCCCTGGGCAAGTCCTAGCCCCACCAGCCCCACCTACTCAAAGGAGTGCTGAGGCTAGATAATGAACGGGATGAAGAAAACCAGCACTTGCCTGGGATAAGCCTCTAAGCATCATTCCAGCTCTAAGGAAAGCAGTAATAGCTGCCTTTTTTGTTTTGTTTTTTGTTTTCCCAAAAAAGAATTTCTCTGTGTAGTACTGAAATTCACTTTGTAGACCAGGCTGGCCTCCAACTCACATTGATCTGCCTGCCTCTCCCTCCTTGAGTGCTGGAAATGGCTGCCTTTTTTCTTTTTCTTTCTTTTTTTTTTTTTTTTTTTTTTTTGAGGCATTTTTAAGGAAACTTTTAACCTGTTTGGTAGGTAATTTCAATTAATTAATTAATTATGGGGCTGGTGTGGAACTCACAGAAAGCCCCCCGCCTCAGCATCCAGAATGCTGGGATTAAAGCATACTTTATGATTCTTAAAGATCTGTATGAATGTTTTGCCTGCATGTATGTCTGTGTACCACGTGTGTGCCTGGTCCCTAAAGAGGCCAGAAGAGGGCATTGGGTCCCCTGGAACTGGAGTTATGGTTGGCTGTGACTGAACCCAGGTTCTCTGCAAAAAGCAGGTGTTCTTAACCCCTGAGCCATCTCTCCGCTCTTATTATTTATTTATGTGTGTGTCTAAGTAAGCTGGTGCCTGCAGAGGCCACAAGAGGGCATCAGATGCTCCGGAGCTGGAGCGACAGGTGTTCAGGGGTCAGCAGCCTCTTCGTGTGGGTGCAGAAAGTGAACAGTGGTTTCTGGAAGAACAGGAAGCACCCTTAATCTGTCTCTCCAGCCCCTGCTAGGATTTTGATCCTAGAAGGAGTCTAGTTCATTTCCTATTCTGAAGCTAAAAGTGAGAAGCTATAATAAACCCTTTATC
The DNA here is from genome assembly GCF_030254825.1 of Meriones unguiculatus. Classification (NCBI taxonomy): domain Eukaryota; kingdom Metazoa; phylum Chordata; class Mammalia; order Rodentia; family Muridae; genus Meriones; species Meriones unguiculatus. The sequence goes on from NC_083350.1 coordinate 52,027,934, forward strand.
TCAGGTATAATGGTGCTGGGAGTTTCTGAGGTGGGAATAGATAGTGGACATATCTAGGCAAAAACCCATCAATATTTCCCATGTCTCTGAGAGCTTCTCTTCAGCACACCCTCCAGCTCTACCTCCATTCCCAAGAGGCCTTTTCTGGACAAGCCAAGGAAGGATTGATGGCATGGCTACCATCCTTTTGCTAGAGGTGTCTTAGAAACACAGGAGACAAAAAGAAGGAAGGAAGGAAGGAAAGAAGGAAGGAGAGAAAAAGAAAGAAAGAGATCAACTTTTTATCTATCGAGATTGTAGATTTAGAAAAGATTCATAACTGAAATTATTCCCTAAGGAAATATAAAAAGTTACTTACGGCATGGCTAAATTGGGCATACTTCAATCAGGGGCTGTTGAGAAGTCATTAAAATACACACAATGATCTACACGAGCTCTGTCAGGAGTGCTGGCCACTACTCTAGCTAGAAAGGGCATCTGCTTCTGGGCTGTCTTGGCTCCAATCCAGAGCTCGGGAGAGCAGGAAGAACCTCTACCTGCTTGGCACCAGCAGCTATTGTCCAGAGACGCAGAAATTCTAGCAAGGGAAAGCAAAACAGAAAAAAAGGCCATCCTATTGTTGCAGGTTTTTTCTCCAATAGTGTAATAGGGAGCTGCAGCGTGAGGACTGTTTTTCTTGTCAAACACTGAAGAAGGGGTGTGGTGGCATACCCCCTTCAATCTCAGCATTCAGGAGACGGATGCAGGCAGGTTTCTATGAGTTCTGGGCCAGCCAAGGTTACACAGTGAGACCCTGCCTCAAAATAGATAAATAAACAAACAAACAAACAAATAAATAAATAAAGCAAAGGGCTGGAGGGATGGCTCTGCAGTTCAGAAGAGAAGACCAGAGTTTGGCTGCAGGCACTCTCCTGGTGGCTCTCAGTCTTCTGTGACTCCAGTTCCAGGGGATCTGACATTCCTGGTCTCCATGGGCACAGTCAGGGGTACAAACATACATATATATACACACACAACACCTTTAATCCCAGCACTGAGGTAGCAGAGGCAGGAGAATCTCTGAATTTATGGCCAGCATAATTGGCCTACATAGCAAGATCCAGATCAGCAAGGACCACATAATGGGGACCCTGCTTCAAAAAACCCAACAAAAACAGCTCAAAGGACTGGAGAGATGGCTCAGAGGTTAAGAACACTGGCTGTTGCTTCAAAGGTCCTGAGTTCAATTCTCAGCAACCACATGGTGGCTCACAACCATCTATAATGAGATCTGGGGCCCTCTTCTGGTGTGCAGGCACACATGCAGGCAGAATACTGTATAAATAAAAAAATAAATACTGTATAAAAAACAAACAAACAAAAACCTAAAGAGGGGCTCCACTTTTCATGACCTCTAGTCCTTCCCCCTATTTTTCTGGTGAGCCTAAGGAAGTGAGCACCCTATTTGGATATTGGGAAAACACTAAAATTATTTGTGTAAGACTCATTTAGAGATGGCTCAGTGGTTAAGTGCACTGGCTCTTCCAGAGGACTCATCTTCAGTTCTCAGCACCACACGGCAGCTCGCAAGTGTTAGTAACTCCAGTTCAAGGGGATCTGCCACCCTCACACAGACACACATGCAGGAAAAACATGCTCATGAAATAGAAATATTTATTTATAGATGTGTGCCTAGAGCATGTCTGTTTCCTGTGCACACAGAGGCCTGGAGGGCGTTAGATCTCCTGGCACAGGTGGATGCTGGCAATTGAACTTGGGCCCTCTGCAAGAGCAGAAAATCCTTTTTTTTTTTAAATATATATTTTATTTATTTATTATGTATACAATGTTCTATCTGCATATACACTTGCACGCCAGAAGAGGACACTGGATCTTATTATAGATGGTTGTGAACCACTATGTGGTTGCTGGGAATTGAACTCAGGACCTCTGGAAGAGCAGGCAGTACTCTTAACCTCTGAGCCATCTCTCCAGCCCCTGGAAAATGCTCTTAACCACTGAGTCATCCTTCCAGCCCCATTCCACTTAGTTTGACAGGCAAGGTCTCCTTATGTAGCCGTGGTGACTTGTTGTTTTGGGTTTTTTATTTTTTTAGTTTGTTCATTTGTTTGTTTGAGACAGGGTTTCTCTGTGTAGCCTGGACTGTCCTGGACTCACTTTGTAAACTAGCATGGTCTTGAACTCACATCAATCCGACTCCTCTGCCTCCCCAAGTGCTGGTTCACAGGCATGTGCCACCACGAGCCACCATGCCTGGCTTCAAAGTAGTCTTAAACCTGCACCTGAGGTTCTGGCCTGGACAGTCAGACTAGTGGAGGGGTCATTCTGTTCTCCAGAACAAACAGAATGTTAACAAACAGCTGGGGAGTCTCTAAGACAAAAAGCTCTGGAGAACCCTCCCTCCCCTCACACTGCAGTCACCTCCAGGTTCTCAGATGCTAGCTAGGGTTACTAGGATCTCTCTACTGCCGCCTGTGAGCATGTTTCTGGTCCAGTCCTTACACGTCTCCATCTCCGCCAAGGGTCTGCCTCCCAATTGATGCTAATGTTTCTTAGGAGGAATGGCCCTCCACCAGGCAGGCAGATTACAAGAGAGGCCAGTGTCTGGCCAGGGGGTTGCAGTGGCACTGCCTGCCCCCATCTGCCTTAGTGGTCCCTCCTTCACTGCCTAATCATCAGGGGAGGCAAGAAACCCCGAGCTAGATGGTGGTAGCTAGGCTGCCTTGTGGGTGACCTGGACGCCGCTGCTGCTTAGCCTTCTCACTGATTACAAAGCTATCACTCACCTTCCGGCCAAGCTCTTCCTTTCCCTGGGACTCTGAATCCTGGGATCTCCATGGATTTCCTTTAACATTATTTTTAGCCCTGGCTACCCTTGAACTCACTCTGTAGACCAGGCTGGCCTTGAACTCACAAAGATCAGCCTGCCTCTGGGCACCACCACCAACTTGACAATAAAGATTTTATTTTTTTTTTTTAATTTTAAAATGCAGTTGTTTTACTGCTGTTTATGGATTCTCCAGAGAAAATGACCCCCTTATGGCTTATACAGACATCCCATCGCGTTGTGGTGTCCCTGGATCTCTTAGGAGCACATCCAGGGCAGGAGGCATTCACTGTCTTTGCCTGCCCAATGGCCTCTTCTCTAGCAGTGCTGCCATTTAAGATGCTCTTGTCGCCGTCATGGCAGACACCGTTGGATGGACCGCCTACACTTGCCTCTGTCTTCTTCCTTAACTCCTGCTTTGGAAGCCCACTGGATCTTTCCGGCATTGATACTGCCACGCGTCCCCTCTAGGCACCTTACTTCTTCCTGGTTCCTGACCAAGGGTAGAATGGCTTCTCTTCCCTTCTCTTAGCTAAAACAAAGCCAGGAAACTTCCCCTTGTAGCAGAGTATGGCAGCAGGTAGGCAGGCATGGTGCTGAAGCAGTAGCTGAGAGCTCACGTCTTTATCCATAAAACAGATCCATCTTTATTTTGAATTAGGTGTATATCTGTGTTTGTGCATGTGTACACTTAAGTTCAGTGCCTAAGGAGGCCAGAAGATGGCGTTGGGGAGTTAGTAACTGAAGTGCCTATCGAGGTCAGAAGAGGGCATCAGATGCCCTTGAACTGGAGTTCCAGATGGCTGTGAGCCACCCTGAGTGCTGGGAATCAAACCCAGGTCCTCTGAAAGAGCAGTAAGTAACCACTGAGCCATCTCTTCCCCACCTCCACCCCCTCCCAAATTGTCTTAATCTCATGTCAATGCCCATCTCCATGCAGTCTTATACACCCAGGCAACAAGGGCACCTGTTGACTTTTATCCTGAGATATCTGTCAGATGAAGAGCTCTTCTCTGGGACTAAGGACACACCTCAGACTAGGACAGGAACGATGATTTAGAAGTGGATTCCGCACAAGTAAGGACTTCCCAGGAGTAAGACAGCACCAAGCTCTCCCTCCTCAGCTTGTGCAGGTAACTCCAGGGCCATCCCCATTTCAGTTCTCTGGTTCAAGGGCTGTGGACTGGCGCTGTTTAACCAGCACCATTTAGTTAATCTGAACTGCCGGCTTCCCTTCTGGAATAGCTCAGCGTTCAGGTGGCCCAGCTGTCAGCTGGCTGGGCCCACTGGACCTGTCTGTGTTCACAATCTCTCTTTACATCCCCGGCAATGGATAGCTGAGTTCTGCCAGCACCATCCCTAGTCAACAAATGACCTTGAGGGAAGCAGCCAGGACACCATGAAGGAAGCTGATCAATGCTGGTGTCCCCATCCTGAGCTGGCTGGACAGGTCCACTAAGGCACCCCAAGTGGCCCCATGATCTCATCTACTCCCCTTCCTCCATGACTGGTAGCTTTGGCAGTGAGGTACCAGTACCAGGCCTGAAGGAAATAAACAAGGGTGTCAAAAATCCTGCCATTTCAAGCAAGCAGCTTGCTCCAAGCTCATAGTGGGGGCTGTAGGCAGAGGGGACATTTCAGATAACTCTGGACCTGAGAAGGCTGGGGACAGGGCTGTTTCGGGAGATCACTGCTTCACTATTGCAGATCTCTGGCATCCCCATTCTATCTCCTCCAGGTGTTGGTAGATTAGATCCTGGCTATTTGGCAATGTCTGGACACCCACTCCACCCCCACCCCAGCACTAGACAAGCACTCTACCACCAAGCTTTATCTCTTGCCCTTGGAGGCTTTTACTTTTATTACTGTTTTTTTGAAGCAGGCTCTCCCACTCTAGCCCGCACTGACCTAAAGCTACGCAGACCAGGCTGGCTTTCAAAATCATGGCGTGATCCTTCTGCCTTCCAGGTGCTGGGATTACAGGTGACTGCTCCCATATCTAGCCCCTGAGGACACTTTGGGAGTCACGATGTTGCTGCTGGTATCTAATAAGGGGAGATCATTGATACGGATAAACAATCAGGACCTAAGTCCTAAAATGCCAGAAGTGTGGAGTTTGTGAGAAAGCTTGGGAGGAGATGGGATATCCTCCAGACCCTGACCCCACATGCACAAGAGCCAAGGCTCATCACTTCACCAGCACCGAGAAGGCTGCCATTAGCTTCAAAGGGCCCTTGTGGCCTTAGGACTGTGAATTGGCTGCCTGTTCACCTACCCACACACTAGACTCCAGTACCCATGATGAAGAACCTGGTAAAGTTTCAGTTGTCCAGGAAGAGAGATTCACCCAGCCCAATGCCAGGCAAACCCTATGCTGTTTGACCCAAAGAGGATTGTAGGCCCAAGGAAAAGGTGAGGGTAGGAGACACAACCTCCCTGCCCCTCCAAGCCTCTCTCTTTTAGACAGCCCAGTTTGTGGCTGGCTGGAAGCTCTGCTCCCCCCACCCCCTTTCTATTTAGGAGGCAGCCATGGTGGCTTAGCTCCTGTCTCCGGTTTCCTAGGGAGCTGTGCAGAAGCAGCCCAGCCTCCGTGGGTCCATCTGTCAGGGAGGCTGTTCCGCCCCATCGATTGCTGTTCCCAAGGGGCTGTGTTGCTTGAGGGACCCAATGTGGCCGCCAGATAGGAGGGAACCACACTGAAGAGGCAGGGAGGGGGGCAGCTTGGCAGCAGGAAGAGCCAAGAGGGGCTGACACTGCAGAGAAGGCACAAGCTAGACAGGCATAAGAAATGTAGAGAGTCAGAGGCAGTGCAGCAGCAGGCTGGCTGGAATGACCTCTGAAGCCAGCTGGCACCCTGGGACTCAGTTTTGCTGCTGGACACACCAAATTTCCACTTGTAAAGACAACAACAGCTGACATTTATTGAGCAGGAACAATGTGCCTGGCATTGGGCTGGGGCCTCACACGCCCCTGCTTTCACTTGAGGAACTGTCGGTGCAATGTAGGTGTACTTATTCTCCAGCAAGCATGGAGGACGAATCAGAGAGGCTGTGGCACTGACGGTAGCTACACACAGGAACTGGAGTGACGCTAGTCAGCTGGGCCCAGTGGTTGGCTCCAAACCGCGACAGAGCCAGGTCTAAGGGGGAGGAGGTAGTCTTGCCTGGCCAGAAGCTCTGCCCGCCCTCCCGGGGAGCCGCCTCCTCCCCTGGGCTGCGTGACATCTGCCCCGCTTCCAGGCCCCAGACAGCTGCCCAGAGCCACGTCAGCACTTCCACCAGGGAGTCTGGAAACTGGCTCTGGCCCCTGAGAGGGAAGGAGGGGGAGGGTTGCGGTCCCCCGAAGGATGGCGTCTCTCAGACGGTTGACCCGCTCAGCTGAGTAGGAATTGGGGCACATGACCTTGGACTTTTGTAAGACCCAGTTTCCCCTGCTTAGGTGGACATGTAGTAGTGGCCCTTTGGCAAGGATACTAGTAGCATCCAAAGTAGATAGAGCATATATTGCCACACAGCCCAGTCATAGCTCTGAGACACTCAGGAAGCGTGTAACTGTCAGGGCCTACTTAGGGCCATGTGGTCGTCTGGTGGGGATCTCAAGGGTGGATAGAGTATGGAGGTGTATGGATGGCCCAGCTCTGTAACTGTCCAGCTGGGGCCAGAGATAACCAGCGCCTCCCGGAAAATCATTAGCATCTGTTTGGGCCAGCAAAGTTGGCTTGCTGGTGCCTCCGCCTACTGGAAACAGCGGCTGCCGCCCAGCCCCGGGATGCACAAGCCCACCCAGCTCTAAATCGGGCGGGGACATTTATCTCTCCACCCACATTGGGAGAAAGGTGGCCCGGGCCAACAAACAAGGGACAGGGCTTGTGTTGTTAGGGGTGGGGGCTTCCTTTGCGAAGTAGGAGGTTCACTCCGCACTCTGGGTAATCCAGGCCGGTTCTTGGAGATGCCCGAGCTGGCGGCAGCCCAGGGAGTGTGTGGAAATGACACCGCCAGGGCGGCGGAGATTCCCCCCCCTCCTGACATTGGCTGGAAAGTGGAGCAGCTCGTCAGGGACAATCAATGGCGATCGATCGCTGCGCGGCGCAGGCGGCCAGCGCGCAAGCGGGGGGAGGGGCAGCGCGGCCAGTAGGGTTTAGAAGCCCCCGTGGGTGAGGTCAAAAACCACACAGACCTGCAAAAGGGCAAAGTGGGGTCACATGGATACACAACCGTACGAAGAAGCATCACTATGGGCTACTATATTATAAAGACAGACTGACCATAGGAGTCTTTGGCACAAGTCACAACACAAACAGGGTTAAATGTTTGGTCTGCATGGACAGAGGATGGAATCAATCACACATAACTGCACCATGATATTGCTTATCACACAACCATACACAGGACCACAGGGCCGACACCACCACAACGGATTGCCCTAGCCCCATACTAAAATTACACTGACTGGTCTCAACTAGACAAAAAAAAAAAAAAAAAAAAAAAAAAAAAGAGGAGTTGTAAGTGTGGCTGCACAAGGCAAAAAGTCAGATGTATGGCACACAACCTCAAAGAACATTGTAAAATTGGGTCCATCCACTACCACAATGGACTCAAGAGCCCAAGTGGAATACAACTGGGCCACAATTGTCACAAGATGCATCTCGATAACTAAGAGAAATAAAGTTGCTTCATAGCACCCACCACGAGTACAACTTTTCATCATGTGGCACCGCCCCTCCTCCACCCAAATAAACCCCAAAGCACAGGCAAACTGACAGTACGACCAAGTGAAACAGCACAGTCCAGGCACATGGGAAACTTAGCCCAAGAGTCTTGGGTCACCGTTCATAGCTATGACTCAGCAGTGGTTTTCAACCTGTGGGTTGAGACCCCTTCAGGGATCCAACTAACCTTTCACAGACATCACCTAAGACCAGCAGACTCGTATGTTATGAGGGAGCAACGAAAATAATTTTGTTTTGGGTTACAACATGAGGAACTGTATTACAGGGCTGCAGCACTAGGAAGGTGGAGAAGCACTATGCTAACCCATCCTATTCATACAATGACTGATTACCTCGCATCACTCTAAACTTTAAGCTTAGAATTCCACTCCAGGAGCCTGCCTCACCTCACTGAAAAACTACTTCTGTCATTGCATCTGAGAAACACTACTCGAAGATCTCAAACTCAACCCACAAGGTTGTTTTCATCCACAAAGAAGCCACATTCTTAACCCCACCTGGTTGGAAGTGTCCTAGCAGCAGGGTGAGCCCAAGGCGCTATCACTCTGGCTTTGGAACCCTGCTGGGGGGGAGGTGGCCCCCTCCCAATCCTACCAGGCTCAACTAGAGCTGCTGCTTTTTCCTGTCACCTCCACAAGCTTTACAAGACAAAACTCCTAACGACTGTCCCTACCCTTAAACCCACTCTACTCCTTTATCTTCTGAGAGAAATACAAGTAATGGTTACAGTGCCAGAAAGTCTGAGATGGTTGCATAAACCTTTAATCAAAGCACTCAGGAGGCAAAGACAGGTGGATCTCTGAGGCCAGCCTGGATTGCCAGAGCTACACAGAGAAACCCTGTCTCAACAACAAGTCCCCAGAAAAGTTCCCTCCATTCCAAGTGTTAGGCAGCGAAACGAGGCTGGCCTTAGATCTCAGCAATGTCCCCACTCCCATTCCAAGAAAGACATGTTCATGGGAGCAGGACCAAGACCTTCAGTCCTACAGAACACCCTTTGAGCCTCTGCTGTGAGCTTGTGCAGGTCAGCTGCCTAACTTCATGTCCCACCCAGGGACTTCCAGGAATCTCTGGTAGCAAGGGAGCTCCCCCTAAAGGTTATGCCTAGAGTGATTCCCAACACTCCCAGTCCTGCCTGTGACAATGATTCCCTAACTAACCTGGGACTTTCAAGTCTCACAAGCGACCCAAGATTTCTCTAACACAGAGGCCTTCCATGACTAGGGAATGTAGACTATTTTTGTGACCAATGATTTGTAATAGCAAAGATCTGATCATAGTGGGTATTATAATCACCCATTCACTAGTTCCTTTCCTTTCCCTGGGAAACACATGAAGGAAAAGATCAGATTTGCTGTTACCATGCTTCACCTACAGCAGAAGGCAAATTCTCACATTACTCCTCTCCCTCTAGGCTTTACCAGTCACAGGTTGTTGACAAGACATGTGCTTCTATCCATGTGCCTAACGACCCATTTGTGGACACACTTGCTAAGGTATACAAGCCCCCTAAAAGGTCCAGTTATTCCAGGTACCTGGTGCCCTAAAAGCTGGTCTTGCTCAAAGGACTGCCACCAAAAAAAAAAAAAAACAGGACCAAGTACAGTCGTTCACAGCTACTTCCTTGATGAATCTGGCCCACAATTCTTTAATTGGTTAAGATCATTTTCCACTAAGTTTTACCGACAGACTACATTAGAGACCATGTGCTCATCTTCTATCTGAGAAAAATAAAAGGACACATAATACTTGCCCCAATTATACGACTAAACAGTATGATTCAAACCCAGACCTAATTTAGGCTCACACCCATATGCATAAACACTAAGGAATGTCCATGCTCGCAATCCTCTCAAGTTCCTAACATGGAAAGCCCCTCCAACACACACAGAAGCTGGCCTACCTTTCCCTTGTCTGGAGCCGGTCAGGCACATTCTCCACGGCGTGACCCTTCCAACAGGGACAGGGCAGGCAGGAAGCCTACATTCCCAGGTTTCCACCCTGACCCTGACCCATACCCTTTCCCACCACAGCACAAATTCACCCTGCTGCAGCCCCCTAGGGGAGGATCTGGAAGAGAACAAGGCATTGTGGGATCAGCCTGCTAGCCCTACTCAGGGCTACCTAAAATCCAGCTCCATTGCCTGTGTTAGTAGCATGTCAGCCTTTCCTTCAGGAAGTCTCCACCTTTCTAGTCCAGCTAGAAAAGAATCAAGGCTTCCCTCATTAAAGGCACTTTCCTAGATCCAAAGTCTTTTAGATGCAAAAGCCTTCACACGGTTAGGAGCTAAAGCAGGAAAGGAGTCACCTAGGCTTCGCTCTCTAGAGGTGTACAGCCAAAAGCCTCACTCCGAGGCACCAACAGCCCCCTAGAAGCTTTCCCAATCTGGTGGTGGTAGCGGTTCTCATGGTTCTGCCTAGGTTGCAGCTACTTGGTGACTTCAGCAAATCTGCAGTTATTTGCATACCCAGATGGCCAAGCCTACAATTTCAAAGAATTCCCAATGAAGAGGCAGCTGGCTTCCGGATGGTGGCCCTGGAGGTCCACAGCTGTTGCACTGGAACACTAGAAAGCCTGGGGGCCCAAATCACAAGATAGATTGAAAAAGACAAGAACATTTCCCAGGTCTTACCACCAGTATTCAGCTTTTTTCAGAACCTCCATCACTGGGCATAAAAGACCATGTCATGGCTGCCCACGTGACGTAAGCAAAGAAGAAACTGGATTCATTGATGAGGGCACAGGGACTAATTACCTGCTTTCGAAACGGCAACAGTGGGCAACAGAAATGTGAACCCCTTGTTCAGAAGAAACAATGAACGAAACCAAGTGGGCAAAGCTAGTGTTGAAGCTATTTGTGTAACACAGAGACGATTACAAGAGCATGGGATAAAGACAACCTAGCACTCTGATGCTTTCGGTAGGCCTAGGAATGAAAAAGAAGTCACTATAAACTGTTCCCTTACAGTAAGCCTTTCTGAGCACCCAACTGAACTAGGTGCTGCTCCATCTGTTTCTGAATACACCAAACAAAAAGCCAAGCCCAAATCAAGCCTCCCTACTCAAAACAAAAGCCCCTCTTAGGTTCTGTCCGTGCATTCACTGACCTCACACACCTTGTAGTTTTAAAAGCTATGGGTCATCACTGCCCTCTGCTGGCTACAGAGGAACTAGCACCCACAAAGAATCCCTTTACCTAAACACACTGAAAATACAGACCTGTTTGCTGGCTGGCTGTTGAACCGGAGTTTACAGGGGCCAGAATGGGTAGAAACTAAGCTAGAAAAACAACGTGTTGGGGCAGTTCTGTGTTCCACCCCAGATATACACAACCACTGAACTTCAATGCAGCTCAGAAGTTGCATCTCTGCTGGAGACCTTCCTTCCATCTTTTCTCATGTCCTTGCCCTATCTGCTCCAAAGAAAGGTTGGGTGAAGATCTGAGCCATACTTCCAGAAAGTTCAACTTCCAGTTTTGTTTCCATGGGCCCTTTTGCCACTCCCACAGCAGGTGCCTGAAAGCTCACAAAGTCCCTTGAATCAAGACCGGATCCTTTAGCAACTGGCACAATTTTCTGCAGGTTAGCTACATCTTCAGAGACAATTGTGACACTAGCTTGGGGTGTGGGGTGTCCAGATGGGTCAAACCAATGAGTAGTACTTTATTAGTGGGGGAAAGCTCTAGACACCAGGATCACAAAGTAACCAACCAATTAAGCACGGACCCTCTCCCTTCTGAAACAGTGCGCTGGCTTTAAAGCCTAAATGACAGATCATCCGTTAGGATGTCTCTAAAAACTTCAAGACCACCTCAATTTCTAGGGAAATCAAACCTGAAAAAAACTGGCAATTTGTGGAGAAGACGGTCTCCTTCAGCAAAACCCTTCTTACCTACTGCAACAAGATGGCTAGTCCAACAAGATGGCTCCCCAAGTAAAGATACTACTAGCTGTTAAGACTGACAACCTAAATTCAACCTTTAGAACTGACATGGAGGGAAAACCATCTCCAGGAACTTGTCCTCTGACCACACATGTGCTGAGCCATGCTCAAAACCACATACAAATTCACACTAAATGTTTAACTATTTTCAAAATTTTATTTATTTTTATTAGTTACAGTTTATTCACGTTGTTTCAATGATTAACTATTTCAAGATTTGAGCAGGGTCTGATGAGACAGACCCAGCTTTTCTGGAAGAGCCAAGAGTACCCCTAATTCAAGTCCAACTTAGGTAACATGGAACCCTGTCACAAAAAGCAAAATGAAGAGATACACAGGTGACTTTGATTAAAAGTACTTACTGCTATTGCCAAGAACTAAGGTTCCGTTCCCAGCACTTACAGATAACCTAAACAACCAGTAACTCCGGTTCCAGGTACTCTGATAAGTTCTAGGGTATCTGGTGCCCTAGATATGTACACATATATTCATTCAGACTCACAACAAACACATTAAGAAGAAAATCTTAAAACTCAAGAATGGTAGTTAATACCTTTAACCTTAGCACGTGGGAGGCAGAAGGAGGCGGGTCTCTGTGAGTCTTGAGGGCAGCCTGGTCTACAAGAATTTGTTCCAAAACAGTCAGGGCTACAAAGAGAAACCCTGTCTCAGAATAACAAAAACAAAAAACTGAAAATGGGTGCTAGGGAAATATATATGCAGTTGGTGGAGTGCTTGCTTGCCTAGCGTGCATGACGCCCTGGCTCAGCTCCCTGCACTGCATAACTGGGTGCCAGTGCATGGTGCTTCCAATTCCAGCACTTGGGAATCAGAACTGGAACCTCAAGGGCATCTGCAGTTCCACATGTTTAAAGATTCTGGGCTACACAATATTTTGTTTCAGAAATACAATTATTTTCAAAATCGAACTGGGTGCAGTGTCCTATGCTTATATTCCCAGACCCTAGAAACTGAAACAGGAAGAATTCAGCTCTCAAGTTTAAAACCAGCTTAAGTAACAAAAGTGAGACTACGTGTCAAAAACAAAAAAGAAATTCAAGATTACTAAGTACTCCAGTAAGAAATTCAAATCAGAGAATTTTAAGTAGATATGGACCAAGATGGTTATACACCTGAGGAAGCTGTAACAGGCATCCCTCAAACCTTCACAAGGTTGAAAGGGAACTCAACATTTATCAGGGCTCCTGCTGTTTCTCCCTGTACAGCATCTTAAGAGCCCAGTGGCTTCTTGCTTTCTTTCCTGTAAGTGATCAACCATGTGCTTACATATGACTTATATAGGTTTAAAATCAAACAATTGAAAAAACTAATCAAAAACTGTTAAGCCACTGTATTAGTTAGTATCAAGGTACTAAGGTGTGAAGTAATGGGGACCAAATCCAGGGCCTTGTGCATCCTATCTAAGCACCCTCTCTTGAGTTACATCCCCAGCCCTATTAATATAGATTTGCATCTGCTAAAAGGTAAAACTCTGAATAATTCAAAGATGAAAAGTGATCCCTAGCTACTACTCAAAATGTCTAACTTTGCCTCAATTAGCTAAAGTGCAGTCATTGAGAAAGCAAAGTGGAATGGTGACTGTATCACAAAGCCTGTATGGCCAAACTGAGTTTGAAATTTACACTAAGGTAAAATACAGCAACAACTGGCTCAGAAGCTATTGTGAACAAAACAGCTATCTATAAGAGAAAGGCTTTTTTTTTTTTTAAATTAAGACATACTTCCAAAAAGTGCTGGGATAACCTGGGAACCAGTATGCTCAGCCCAGACCCAGGCAGACTTTTTAAGGAAAGTAAAGAGAACTTGGAGAAGGCCAGTTTTTAACCTAAGTATACATTCAACAAAGGAAACAGGAACTTGTACCAATATATTCCACAGTTCCAAAGGTAAAAGGGTTAGGGATGAGAAGGAAAAGGAAGTATATTCACAGCAATTCAGAAGAGCCTCGAATATAAGAAAAATGTATTGAGACTTCAGCACTATTAAGTGTTAAGGGGTCCTATATTCTAAGACAAAGCCAGAGTTTCTCCTTCACTGCAGACAAGGAACAATATATAGGCATTTTGACTATAATTTAGAAGTAACTCATTTTTCTTGACAATATAAGGCTCAAAATTGAAAGTAGGATTGGAATTAGAAAAGAAATGATTCTACCACTATGTCAGTGCATTAAAAGTTATCATCCCTGGTCACATTTTCCTTTTTTCCACAAACCTTCCTGTCTCTTCAACCACCATTATAGACCTGGTAAATCTTTGTTCTAGACAAAGTTAGCAAGAAAACGGCCCCTTTAACTAGTCGCCAATAAGAGAGCATGCAAATACCTGAAATAGTATAGTTTTACCAAGAGATTGCTCTGAACTTGACAAAATTGTCTAAACTATTAATTAATAAGCACCCAAAAAGAAACCCGTAACTTTCATTCGTTTGTATCTACTCTGCCACCAGAATAAAACAAGGCTGGACACCAGATAAACTTGTGTGAGCCTGTGTGAGAGGATATCCTGAGTGACACCTGTTTTAAAGTGGGAAGGGACTCATAAACAACTAGACCAAATGTGCTTCATACAAACTACTCATACTATAACCTAATAAATGATACTAGGCTAGCAGTTCTGAGTTGAGGTAAATAAGAATCGGCTTTCACAAGCTGTGCAACTGAACCCAAAGTAGTAGAGTTAACAGTAAAGAAAGAATTAAGTTCAGCAGTCATACAGTCAATGGCAGAGTACTTGACTAGCATGCACTACTGAACAGACAGACAGACACACAACACCCAAAAGCGAACTTCCATCTGCCTATAATAGTAATGAGAAATGGTGATTTCTGGTTAGAGTTCAGTTCTGATTTTTTTTTTTTTTTCCACAACCGGTTACTACTTGCAAGGCCAGGGGGATGCTAATAATATGGCATTTCTGAAATGCTTGTAAGCAGCCAGCTGCTAATTAAGATTCTTAGCTGACAGGTTAAGATGGAGGAACAGTGACACTGAGAGATGAGACAGGTGAACAAGTTTAAAACCAAAAGCAGTGGACATTTATTCCTCAATTTTTGTGCAAGAGTGTAAAGATGCATTTAAAAGAACCTGATGACTAGAGAGCATCAGCTATGGCCTTCAGGCTGGCCTGGCTTACAGTTAGGTTAGGAAAAGGGGTGAGGGGAGTTAACTTGCCTAGTTCACATGAATGTTTCTGGATAACAGTTGTTTACAAATTTCAAACTACATTTTACTAGAGTCAAGGGAAGACTTCAAAAAGCCACATACAGTACAATTTAAAACCAATGAACATCCTGCAAATGTTAGTGCAAAGTAATTACGTAGACTCTCCAATACAAGATTGTGCTCATGTTTCCCAGTTTGGTCAGTTACTCTTTTATAATTACAATCACAGAGGCTTAACTTATCAAACAGCAATACCTTTGTGTTCTATGTCCTATGTACCAAGAGAATGTCACAGATTTTGGTGAAATGCTGCTCAGTTTCATTAACAAAGCAAATTTATTTAGTTTAACAGTCATGTTCCTGGAATGGTGCACATATTAAGTTTATGAAATGCCTTTAAGCTTATGCCTCTATCTTGTTTAATAAAATTACTCTTATATCTTTTTTACTCTGTAAACTGGAATTGTTTCATGATTTTGAAATGCAACAAATATAAATGAAAACATTTCAGGGGTGAGGAAAAATCCACCACTAGTCTTAGCTAGACAAGTTTTTAAATCAAAAAGCCTATTCACACAGAATTATATGTAATGACTGTAGTAATCAGTTTATTACACAGATTAATTATTCTTGAACGTACAAGCTCCAGAGGAGCAACTGGGTCTTTAAATATACACAAGTATTTCCATCAAATGAATTTTCACCCTTACATCGAAATAGGCCTAAAGCAGTTAAAAACATAAGAAAAATAAGAGCTATTAGCTATGTATTAACTGAGAAACCACATACAAACCAAAGATTATGGAAAGGGGCTAAAAGGAGGAAGGCTGAAAGGGCAGGGAGATGTGAAGTGTTGGGAACAAAAGCCCACCACACTTTATGTACTAACAGCTCCAGTCCATTTAAATGTTGATCAGTTAAACTTAGACCTTAAAATACAGCATGTAGGTAGAGTTTACTGTTTGCTTATCACTTTCACCTACATTGTAGGTCCTTCAGGATGAAATGAATACAGAAACAGCTTCATGTTCTTCACCTTGCTTTTTATGACTGTTTAAGATTAGATGGATTCCACTTAACAACAATCTCCTACGGTCACTGGAGCTTTTTTCCTCCCATTTCAAGCACACACTGTGTACCCACTAACCCTCACATTTGCCATTATCCAAATTTAAATCAATAAGGAAAGCTTTTAGTCTCACACCTAGGTTACGCCCGGAGAACTGGCTTCTCACACACACACTTCTCTGCTAGGAGGCAATGTTGGTACAGAAGTACAGTATTTCTAGTTTGTTGTTCCAAGTATGTACAACACGCAGCACTGCTGTGTCAGGTAAACATGTGCACAGGGGAAGATGAGGCGTGGGCTCATAGAAAGCAGTCAAATGGAAATCAAAAGGACTTTCTCTTTCAGAGTTCCCCTAGCTTTATTTGTAGAGGTTATCCAATAATTTCTTTAATTACATCGCATACTTCTGAGTCCATTCCCGAGCTATTCTGTTGTACCTGTGCATACACAAAGAGAACTCAGCTTAACATAGATAAGGAATCATTAAGCAACACATTTCATTCATTATCCCAACTAGCAACTTTAAAATGCTCATGCAAAATCACCTTTCTCCCTCCTATTTCTTCACCCCTCGACCCCCTTTTTTGACTTTAGCTGGCTTTAAACTACCTAAAATTGGGATGACCGCAAACATGTGGCAATCCTCCTGGTCGCTGCTGCTATTACAGAGATGTACCACCATCTAGCTTTACCTCCAATTACAAATAAGCCTATACTCACAAAACAGTGAGACACTGCTTTAAAACCCAAAATTATTTCCTATAATGTAGTATCTAGAGGACTCAGACTCAGGTTTAGCATTTGCTGGCATATACCTCATTTTTGTTTTTCAAGACAGGTTTTTTCTGTGTAATACTCCTGGCTGACCTGGAACTTGCTTTGTAGACCAGACTGGCCTCAAACTCAGAGAGCCGCCTGCCTCTGACTCCCAAAGGCTGAGATTAAAGGAGTACACCATTACCACCTGGCTATCTTATGTTTTAACTGAACTTCATTTTATACAATTTGTTTGATTAGCTAAACCTCAATATGTAGTCAAAGCTAACCTTAAATCTCTAGTCTTCCTAGCTTTCGGAGGGTTATAGGTATGTGTCAACACGCCTGATTACTTATGATTTTTTGACTACTTTACATTACATGGTTATTAAAATCATGTAACAGCCTAATGGACTAAGTGGGGAAACCAAGACAGGAGTTTCCAGAAAATGTCTCTCAACACATAAAAAAAAAAAAAAAAGAAAAAGAATAATGAGTCCGACCTGTATTATATATACTCTTTTGTGTCACAAAAATTCAATAAGGGAGCTAGAGACGGCTCAGCAGCTAAGAAACTTACTGCTCTTAAGAAGGACCATGAGGGCTGGAGAGATGGCTCAGTGGTTAAGAATATTGAGTATCCAGAGAACCAGGGTTCAATTCCCAGCACCCACATGGCAGCTCACAACTGCCTATAACTCCTGTTCCAGGGGGTCCAACACCTTCACATAGACATACATGTAGTCAAACACCAATGTACATACAGTAAAAATAAATAAAAAAGAAAGAAAGAACCACCGGGGCTGGAGAAATGGCTCAGAGTTTAAGAACACTGGCTGCTCTTCCAAAGTCCTTAAGTTCAATTCCCAGCAACCACATGGTGGATCATAGCTATCTATGAGATCTGGTGCCCTCTTCTGGCCTGCAGGACTACATGCAGGCAGAACACTGTATACATAATAAATAAATCTTAAGAAAAGGACCTCACTCTGCTCCTAGCACATACACGGCAGGCAGGTCGCAACTACCTGTATACCCGGTCTTCAGTCTGGAGACCCAACCCCTCTCCTAAACTCACGGGTGCCAGGCACCCATGTGGCACATGCACAGATAGGCAAGTTAAAACTTTCACCTATCCATACAAATGACATAGAAAGAAAAACTATAGGGTGGGGTGGTGGTCCACTTTAGTCCTAGAACTTGAAAGGAAAGGAGAGTGGGCATCTGTGACCTGAAGGCAAACTTGGTCTACATATTAAGTTGTAGGCCAGCCAAGGGTATATGGTAAAAGCCTGTCTCCAAACACAACAAAAGCCTACAAAGAAATAAAATGACACACCACCCTTCCTTTCTATTAAAACAACTCATTCTGGCAGAGTTTACATAAGTAATCTGTATAACAAAAATAAATGCTTAATAAAATAACAACCCAGTAACAAAATAAACAGAGAAAGGCAGAAGGATTCAACATCACCCACAGGTACATAGTGAAACATGAGGCCAGCCTTGGCTACATGAGACCATCTCAAAACGAAAACAAAACAAAAAGAGGACAAAAAACAAAAACAAAACAAACAACAGCAATGCATCACTACGTGTGGCAGCTCGTGCCTGAAAATCTAGCACTTGGAAGACTGGGGCAAGAATATACTGAATTTGAAGGCAGCAAAGGCTACACAGCTTTGATGGACATACCTATCCCCCTAGCTACTAAAGAGACTGAGGCAGAAGGATTATTTTATTACAGGAATTTAAGGCCAGCTTGAATAGCATAGTGAGATTCTGTCTCAAACACAACTAAAAACAACAAAAACAAACAAAAACAGGGTTTCTCTGTGTATAGCCCTGTCTACTCTGTAGACTAGGCTGGCTCAAACTCAAGAGATCTGCTAGCCTCTGCTTCTCAGCAATACATTTTTTTAAAAAGATGAATAATTCTACTCAACTTACCATGCTGTTTAGGATATCTTTCTGATAAGAACACATATCCACAATTCTAGTATTATACAAAACGGTTTCTAATCAAAACTATTCAGCTATGTATAACATATAGAATAAACAAATAAATAATGCCGCTGGGGTTGAAGATAAACACCTTTAACCACAATACTTGGGAGGCAGAGGCAGGTAGATCTGTGAGTTCCAGGCCAGCCAAGGCTTTTAGTAAAACCTGGACTCAATAAACAAACAAAGTTGCAGGTTCTAGGGAGATGGCTAGAGTTAAGAGCACCAGCTGCTCTCCTAGACATCCCTGGATTAAATCCCAGCATTTACATGATACTTCAGGCCCATGTAAAGCCACTTGTAGGGAATCTGATGCCCTCTTTTAGCCTCTGCAGAGACAAACATGTAGGCAACACTCACACATTATAAAGAAATTTTAAATTCAGCCAGAATGCATAATTATACATGGTATTCAGACATAAACAAAACAAAGAATTAGTACCGGAATGCCCATTCCTGGTGTAGCTCCACTAAGCTCTAACAACATCATCAAAAAATCTCAGCCATCTATGATTTTTCTGTTGTTTTGATTTTGGGTTTTTTGAGTTAGGTAGATATCACTCTGTTGTCCAGGCTGGCCTCAAATTCACCATCCTCCTATCTCAACACTTTATCTGTATCTGACTTTTTCTTTTCTTTTCTTACCCCAAGACAGAGGCTTTCTGTGTAGCCTTGAACTCATAGGTATCTGTTTGCTTCTACCTTCCAAACACTGGAATTAAAGGCATGCGTCACTGATGTTCAGCTTGAATCTACGACTTCCTAACAGATTTTAAGTAACCATATATTTTAAACTAATTAATCAACTAATAAATTAGAGATAGGGTCTTACTATGTAGCCTGGAACTCAAAAGATCCATCTGTCCCTACTTCACAAGAGCTAAGACCAAAGGTGTGAAACCCCACACCCAGCTGGCCTTTTATGTTTTTAACTAAAAAATCTGGCTAGGTGTGGTGGCAAAAACATAGTGGCATGGGTCTTTAATCCTAGCACTGAGAGACAGAAGCAGGCAGATCTCTGAATTCAAGACCAGCCTGGGCCACACAGAGATATGCCATCTTGAGAACCAAAATAAGGGGCTAGAGGAATGGCTCAATGGTTAAGAGAACTGAATGTTCATCCAGAGGACCTGGGTTCAATTCCCAGCATCCATATGGCAGCTCAAAACTGTTTTTAACTCCAAAAATCTGATACCTTATGAAACAGGCAAAACACCAATGCATATAAATAAAAATAAACTATTAAAAAAAACAACAGCAAAAAACCCATCTAATGTCTCCTGTATTTTTCCTATCATAATCTCACTGAATAAATACATAAAAGCAAAAATTATTAGAACCCTCTAAGCATCACTTTTGATACCCTGACCATTCTTTAATACCCTAAAATACCTACTTCTACATCAAATTGGTTTTTAAAAGAAATTTAGCACTTTTATGTCAAATGGCAGAAAAGTCAACTATCTTTCCCATTAATTTACCAAACTGTATGTAAGACAAACGGAAACCTGATACACAATGAATCACTAGGCAAAGACAAACAAAACTCAAAGGTATTTAATAAAAAAAACAAAATACTATGAGAGGTTTCAGTAGAAGTTACATTAGACAATTAGATATAAGATTACTATCATCTGTTTATAATATTTGGTATTCAAACTCCTTTCATGTGCCCCCTTGGAGAGTTTATCTTAAACATCCTGCCTACACTCAACTCTGAAAGAAGGTGTGAGGCAGCTCCATCCCACACCTGACAAACTTTCCATCTGGAGGTGATACTTACTTTTCTCTATCTGTTTTGTAGATCCGAGCAATCTCAGGCACTAAAGGATCATCTGGATTGGGATCACACAACAGAGAACAGATGGACAAAAGTACTAGGATATATTTAAAAAAAAAAAAAAAAAAGGCATAGGTTAGTAGAATACCAAAGCAAAGGGCTTATCAGAGGCTGGGCATGACCTTTAATCCCAGCACCCAAGAGGCAGAGGCAGTGAAAAAGGTGGATCTCTGTGAGTTCAAGGCCAGCTAGGGCAATATATTAAGACCTTATTTCCAAAGGAAACACAAACCACTACCAGAAAACCCAACCTGAGATGCCACACAATGCTAACAATATAGCATTGGGAATGCAGGTACTTAGTGGTGGAAAGCTTCTGAAACGTGCACGAGGTTCTGTTCTGAGTTCAGTTATTAGCAGAACAAAAACAGCTCTTCTAAATCCTAGATTGAGAATACTTGTCAGTGCTAGTGAGCCTCAAGTTTTAGAAGCTCATATTCGGAGAAAATCAGCTGTCAAATTTCCAACAGACAAAATTAGTTGTCTGATATAATCCTCCATTACACATAAACTTCAAGGACAGTCTGGGATATAGGAGATGGTCTCAAAACTGAACTAAAATTTAACCAGGAACAGTAGCTGACACTTGTAATCCCAGCATTTTAGCAATAAAGGAAGGCACACTGCTACAAGTTGAGGCCAGCCTAAACAACAGAATAAGAACTTGTCTTCCCCCTTCCCCCTCCCAAGACAGGGTCTCTTCTGTGTCGCCTTGGCTGTAAACCAGGCTGGACTCAAATGCAGTGGTTCACCTTCCCGGTGAGTGCTGGGATTAAAGGTATGCACCAATGTGACCAGCCAAGACCTTGTCTTAAAATACAAAACAAAAACAAAAAGCAACCTTCATCAACAAAAATAAACAGGGCACCAGTGAAACAGCTCAGCAGGTAAAGTACTTGCTCAACAGCCAGCCAAGCCCAGTTTGATTCCTAGAACCCAGGTAAAGGCAGGAGATAACTCCATCAAGTTGTTCTCTGATCTCCACACGAGTGCTGCTGTAACTCACTACTACCTACTGGCACAATTATAAACAAACAAAACCAAATAACATCACCATTCACTTTCTTGGTGGTAGCTTGTTTATTTTTAAGGCAAAACCTCATTCTTATACCAAGCTAGCCTCAAATTTGCTATGTAATCAAGAATAACTTCAAACTACTACTGATCATTCTACCTGCTTTTGAATATCACAATTAACAACCTGGCATCACACTAAGGATCTATTCATAAAAATTTAACTCTCTTCCATTGTATCAACAAATATTATTACTAAGGGAGACTGGGCTGAAAAGATGGCTAAGCAGTTAACACTGGCAGGGAACCCAGGTACAATTCCCAGTACCCACATGGTACAATGACATACATGTAGGCAAAACACTCACACATAAAATAATCTGTAATTTTGATCTTGGGCTACAGAGATGGCTCAGCATTTAAGAGCACTGTGTGCTCTTCCAGAGGTTCTGAGTTCAATTCCCAGCAACCACTTGGTAGCTGACAATGGGATCTGATCCCCTCTTCTGGCATGCAGGTGTACGTGTAAATAAACCACTCATATACAAAAAAAGAATAAACCCTTTAACAAACAAGGGATCTCGAGGGGATGGAGAGATGGCTCAGCGGTTAAGAGCACTGTCTGCTATTCCAGAGGTCCTGAGTTCAATTCCCAGCAATCACATGGTGGCTCACAGCCACCTACAATGGGATTTGATGTATTCTTTTGTCACTCAGGCATACATGCAAATAGAGTGCGTATATGTATAAATAAACAAATCCTAGTCCCCCGGCGGCCACTGTGTGAAGCAGGTACACGTAGACCCTGCACTGGCTGCTGAGTTGCTATGGGCCCCCTAGGGGCCTGGCGCAGAGCTGCTCAAGCAGCGGCTCAGAGCCAGGACTAAAACCCCAAGATAATCAGGATCCTGGGGGGATTAGGCCCCCTTCAGAAAATGGTGGCATTGGGAGCTGGGGCTGTGGTCACCTCCATCTTCAAGACACCCCTGGATGTGGTGAAGGTCTGCCTTCAGTCTCAGAGGCCCTCGTTTGCAGGAGAATTGATACCTCCCTCCAGATTCTGGAGTCTCTCCTATACCAAATCACTGTCCACTCTACAAGCCCCACGAAAGTGGCTCCTATACTGCAATGGTGTCCTTGAGCCCTGTTACCTGTGCCCGAAAGGTACTCACTGTGCCTCCTGGATTCAGGATCCTACATTATTCACTGATACCTTGGAAGCCTTTTGAAGATGTGAGGCATGAGGGCAATAGGACCCTGTGGAACACCCTCCCAGCTACCCTGGTGATGACTGAACCAGCTACTGCCATCTACTTCACTGCCTATAACCAATTCAAGGCTTTCCTACGTGGTCAATCCTTCAGTTCTAACCTCAATGCACCCCTGGATGCTGGAGCCCTTGCCCACATGGGCACTGTAACAGTGATCAACCCCTTGGAGCTTGTTCAGACCAAGCTGCAGGCTCAGCATGTGTCACACCGGAACTGGCTCCCTGTGCTCAAGCTGCAGTAACGCAGAGGTGCTGGTGCTCACTGTGGCTGGTGTGGGGTCCCACAGCCCTTCCAGACATTCCCTTCTCAACTCTGTACTGGTTCAGCTATGAGCTGGTGAGGAGCTAAGTCACACCAAAAGACTAGGCATCCAGGGTTGTCAGCTTTGTGGCTAGTGACATCTCAGGAATGGCGGCTGCCACCCTTACTCTACCCTTTGATGTGGTGAAGACACCGCAACAGAGATGACACTGGGAGCTGTGGAGGTTGTGAGAGTGAAGCCCCCAAGAGTTGACTCCACCTGGCTCCTGTTTTGGAGAATCCAAGCCGAATCTGGCACCAGGGAACTTTGCAGGTTTCCTCCCCAAGGATCATCAGGGCTATGCCTTCCTGTGCCATCATGATCAGCACTTGCAAGTTTGGCCAAAAAAAAAAGCTTCTTCCAGAGGCTCAACCAGGAGCAGCCTCTGGGCCACTGAAAGGTGAGGGACAACCAGCCCTTGCACATGTGGCAACAGGAGACTGAGCCAAGTGCCTTCCCGCCCAGCCCTGTTATCCCGGCTGCACTCACATTTTGATGCCTGCTGTTCCCCTTCCCAGAATCACCACTTGCCCACCTCCAAGTTCAAGACCAAATCTGACAATTGCCCTTCGTTTGTATCCCCTTTATGTTTGTTGCAGCATGGCCCCAAGGAATCAAGATCTCAGGCCAGGCAGTATTCTCAGCCCTGTTCATTCCCTGTCTAAATGAGACCTTCTGTGCACAAAAAAAAAAAAAAAAAAAAAAGTTACTTTTCCCCCTTTTAAGGCAGAGTCTTACTAAGCAGCCCTGGCTATACTGGCAATCAGAGATCTGCCTGACTCTCCCTCTTCAGTGCTGAGATTAAAGGCACACAAAAAATCAGTTATTTCACCTTGATATCAAACAACTGTTCCATTACCTTTTGAAATAGTTAGTGCTGGAGACCACTGTGACCGTAGAATATCAAGACAAATGCTGCCATTACTGTTAATATTTGGATGATAAATTCTTGTTGTAAATGCAACCTGAAAAAAAAAATCTTTATGGTTTACCAGTATCATACAGAGCATATTAAAAGCAACGATTATATTCCAATTACCTTAGGTGGTTTGAAGGGGTAATCTGTTGGGAAATGAATTGTCAAGAAAAATACTCCACCCTGATAGGGGCTGTCATTCTGTTGATGATAAGAAAGTAAGATTAAAAATGAATAAATTACATAAGGTAAATTATTAAGGAATTAAAATGAATACTTACTGGCCCCATTATTGTAGCCTGCCAATGAAACACTGAAAAAAAAGAAAAGAAAAAAAAGCGTCATGTTAACAATACTCACATTATATCTAAACAGTAGAAACCTATCACTCCCTGCCTATTCAAGGTCCGTTTATAAACAGTGTAATAATGACTATTTTCTATGGGTAGGATGAAGACTAAATCAATTATGAGTCCAAGCCATTAAAAACAGAGTGTAGTAGTACATGCTTTAAATCCCAGCACTCTGGAGGCAGAGGCAGGAAGATCTCTGGGTTTGGAGGCCAGCCTGAATTCCAGACAGCCAGGGCTGGTATTGCTCAGTGGTTGAGCATGTACACACTCTTGCAGACCAGAGTTCAGTTCCAAGCACCTGAATCAGGGGACTCCTAACTCCAGCTCCAGGATCTGATGCCCTCTCTTGGTCTCCAAACATTTGTACCCATATATACTACACTCACACCTCACCATCAACAAAACTACCAACAACAAAGGAACCCAGATATTTTTCTTGAGGTCAGCAAGATGGCTTGACAGGAAAGGCTTTGCTATCAAGCTTGACGTGAGTTTGATTCCCGGGATTCACACAGCCTCCACACATTTCACAGCATGTGCACATGCACACACACAGTAAATATAAAGTATCTGGAACTAACCACGGCGGTATAGTATATCTACAATAATGCTGAAAAGGCTGAGGTACAATGCTAAACTTAAATTTATGTCTGGCTAACTAAAGGTTTTAGTTTGTTTGGCTTTTTTTAAAGATCTATCTATCTATCTATCTATCTATCTATCTATCTATCTATCTATCTATTTATTGTACATACAATATTCTGTCTGCATGTACACCTGCAGGCCAGAAGAGGGCACCAGATCTCATTACAGATGGTTGTGAACCACCATGTAGTTGCTGGGAATTGAACTCAGGACCTCTGGAAGAGCAACCAGTGCTCTTAATCTCTGAGCCATCTCTCCAGCCCTAACTAAAGGTTTTGAGGCCAGCCTGGTCTACATAGTGAGTTCCACGTAAGCCATGGCTACACAGTGATTCTGTCACAAAACCAACCAATTAACTAACCAACAAACAAAACTTGTCTTAAAATCATGCCTGCAAGATAAATTTGTTGACAAAGCCCAACAGAAGGCCCTAAGTGCTATTTTAAAACTTATTTCTTTGCCTCCAAAGACTTCTGCCTCTGTCTCCCAAGTACTGGGATTGAAGGCAAGCAAAACCATCACCTGGCTGCTTCCAAGACGTAATCGTTCCTTAATACAATTGCAAAAAAATGTACTTCTTAAAAAAAATAATGCTGGCTTATGGCAGAAAGGGTCCATATTCAAATTAGTAAGAACTGTTTTATTTTTGAGCGTGCATGTGGTGAATGTGTCCATATATGTATGTATGGAGATCAGAAGTTGATGTTGGGTATTATGGTTTGAATAGGAATGGCCCCCATAGACTTGAATTCTTGGCCCATAGCTGTGGGCCTGGTCTACTGGGAGTGCTCCAGGACAGCCAGAGCCACACAGAGAAACCCTGTCTTTAAAAACCCCACGATAGGTATATTGGTATTATTCTCTACCTTACTTTCGTTCTAACAGACAGGGTTTCCCACAACTTCAAACTGGCCCTTTCAGCTACAATGAATGGCTGGCCACTGAGCCCCAATTCACTTGTTTCTACCTTTCTAGCACTGGTTTCAGTACACTACCACATCCAGCCTTTTCTATTGGTGTTAGGCATGTTAAGCCATGTTTGTTAGCATCCTATAGAAAACACTTTACCCACTGGGGCATCTTTGCAGCTCAGAAAGATTGATATCTTTCTTTTGTTTGTAGTAGGGAGTAGAGGAAAGCCTGAATGAGTGAACTTCTGAGTGAACGTGCCTTGTCGACACAGGCACAACCGTATCAAGCAGTCTGTAGCCTCAGACATGTAGCAAAAGTCCTCCCTTCCTGGGTGAGACTCAGAGGAATGGTAGTGTGCAGATTATAGCCAGTGTAGAAAATGCCCACCATGGGAGGCAGAGGGAGGTGAATCTCTGTGAGTTCAAGGCCAGTCTGGTCTACAAAGTGACACAGAGAAACCCACAAACACACACACACACACACACACACACACACACCCCAAAGCATCAAACAAAAACAGTAGTTAGCTGCCACAGATAAGTAGAAATGCCTCACATATGATGTAAGGCCCAATAGTCTCTTCCATCCTTGTCAGGGGATATGTTAAGTTTCTCTCATATAAACAATTAAATATTTAAATTTTGGTGTCTACTCAGAAGTCAGAGGAAACTTCTGTAAACTGGTTAGGTGCCAGGGACTGAACTGAGGTTGTTACCTGTTTTTTGCTGGCCCAAGAATTAAATTTATTTTAAATTTTGTTTCAAAAAAACAAACCAAAACTCACCTGTTTCTCAAATGTTTTCAAATTCCTGGCATGTTATTTTTTTGAGATTCAGGAATAATAATTAGTACATAAATTAAATACTGAGAACAGGTTATTGCTGAAATATTTATCCTTATCTTCCCCAGCAATTAAATTCTTCATACTTTTAAACAATCATTCAATGGATTAAATAAAACCAGTTGAGAAAATCATTTTGAGCTACTATACCTTTCCTGGTCCCACTATCTTCACCCAAGTCCCACAAAAGTCTTTTCTTAAAGCCCTGGTTAAAGAAATGAGTCAGCTGAGCATGCCTTTGATTCTCAGCACTGAAGAGGAAGAGAGAGAGCTCTGAGTTGGAGCCCAACCAAATCTACACAGCTTGTGACAGGCCAGTCAAGGTTACACAGCTGAGACCCTGCCTCAAAAAAAACAAAAACAAACAAAAAAACAAAAACAAAAACAAAAACAACAACAACAAAAAACAAAGCCAATACCAATAAGGCTAAAGCCACTACTAGAGTAGTAATGGTCAAATGGGCAGCTATATTTGATTTGTTTTTACGTCTTGGCCTTCAACTTAATCCTTTTATGTAACTGCAATCTGTGTCTATTGTACTCCATGTAGGTTCTAAGAATAAGATAATAAAGCACTTAAATAATAATTTCAAAATACTGAGGCTTCAAGTATAAAAATTTCCAGTAGCTAAGTACTAATTCTTTGTTCCTAGCCTTCTGACAGGAATCATTTATTCTTGCTAAAAATCATACCAGACTTAAAGCACACACAGGAGGAAAGGTGGAGAAGGGGGAAAAAACTGCTCTCATGACTCACACACCTTTAATTTCAGCAGGAGGAAGACGCTGAGGCAGAAAGATTACTCAAGAGTTCAGGACCAACCTGGGCTCAGAGTAAGAAAGAGTCTGAGAAGACTGTAGTGTATCTGAGAATTATGGTTTTGAGAACTTCAATGTTTAACATCATTGTTGAATGTGTAGGAAATGTGGGTTCAGTACAGGGAGGTGTGGCATGTGTGGCACAGTGTATGGAAGAATGCAAGTGAGAGTACAACTTTCAGAGTCAGCTCCCACTTTCCACCATGGGTTTGCTTTCTTTTACCCACTGAGCATCTTACTGGTCCTACTTCTGAGAACCTCAAATAGCAAACACAGTAAGAATACCTATTAGAATCACTAACAGGTTTCCCTCTGGAGCCTTTAGACTCCTCGCTCTGTAGGTGCAAATATGAATATGGAGAAACAACACCAGCATAGTATCTAACCCTGTTTCAAATGACAAAGGCTTTATAAACAGTTTGAGAAATTTCTTTTTTTTTAGATTTATTTATTATTTATACAACATTCTGCCTGCACACCAGATCTTACTATGGGTAGTTATGAGCCACCATGTGGTTGCTGGGAATTGAACTCAGGACCTTTGGAAGAACAGTGAGTGTTCTTAACCTCTGAGCCATCTCTCCAGCCCCAGTTTGAGAAATTTCTAAAGGTTTCAAGTAGAAAGAACTCTAGAGTTATTGGTCAAACTATGGATCCATCCCATAAGCATAAAATATCACTGTATTTTACAAAAATGTTAATTAATATCTTGAATTTTTTGAAATGGAGTGTCTAATAACAAAATAAAATATACCTGCTTTGTTGTCCTAACTGGGTATGGAACCATGGACTCATACATACTAGATAAATACTCTTATGAATGACATGTTAAGCCTCCAAAACAACTTGAACAGTAAGAATTACTACTATTATAACTTTGGTTTGAAAACTATAATCTGAGCAGTGTATCAAAGCAGATATTGAGACTCATACAACCTTCCGCAGAGTGCAGGGAACCATATGAAAGAAGGGGGAGTTTGTATGATGTGGGAAGGATAGGAGCTCCACAAGGACCAAATATATCTGGGCACAGGGTCTTTTCTGAGACTGATACTCCATCAAGGACCATGTATGGATATAACCTAGAACCTCTGCTCGGATGAAGCCCGTGGTAGCTCAGTAATTGGTTTCCCATAGTAAGGGGAACAGGGACTATTTCTGATGGGAACTCAATGGCAGGCTCTTTGACCTCCCCACCCCCCAAGGGAAGAGCACTCCTGCTAGGCCACAGAGGAGAACTTTGCAGCCAGTCCTGAAGATACCTGATAAAACAGGGTCAGATGAAAGGGGAGGAGGTCCTCCCTAGTCAGTGGACTTGGAAAGGGGCAGGGAGGAGATGAGGGAGGGAGGGTTTTGGAGGGAATGAGGGAGCAGGATACAGCTGGGATACAGAGTTAATAAAATGTAACTAATAAAAAATAAATAAATAAACAGATAAATAAAAGAAAAAAACTATAGTCTGTTGAATAAGCTTTCTTTGTGTAAGTATTTTTTTCAGGTAATATATTTATTTTCCCAGATTTTTTTTATTTATTTATTAGAATTTATTCACTTTGTATCCCAGCTGTAGCCCCCTTTCCTCATCCCCTCCCTCCCTCTTCACCTCTCCTGCCCCTCCCCTAGTCCACTGATAGGAGAGGTCCTCCTCCTTTTCCATCTGACCCTAGCCTATCAGGTCTCATCAGGACTGGCTGCATTGTCTTCCTCTGTGGCCTGGCCAGTCTGCACCCCCTTGGGGGGAGGTGATCAAAGAGCCAGCCATTGTGTAATCATTTAAAGGTGACCTTTAAGAGGGAGGGAGGGAGGGAGGGAGGGAGGGTGAGACTAGGAGACTAGGGAAGCTATAGCTGGGATACAAAGTGAATAAATTGTAATAAAAAAATAAATTTTTAAAAATTGGGAAAAAAAAGAAAAAATAAAGGTGACCTTTATAGCTCAATCATTACTCTTTTGGTATGACAGATGAAGTCTTTAAGATAAAACGGATAGTAAGAGTATTTATTTGTTAGTTTAAAACTAAATCTCCAGACATAGGTCTGAACATACAGATCCCGAGAGGGTCATTTCACCAAGTTCAAAACAAAATAGATTAAATATCTTCAGTTTACTTCAAGGGGAAGTATTTTTTCCTCCTATCAGCTCATTGCAGAAAAGGGGAAGAAATAGAACATTAAAATTTGAATAAAAGCACTGGATGCAGAAGTGACACACACCTTTGATCCTAACACTGGGAAGGCAGAGACAGGTGGATCTCTGTGAATTCAAAGACAGCCTGGTCTATATAGTAAGTGCCTGACCAGCCAGGGGTTGTGAGCCCAACCCCCCCCCCCACCCAAAAATTACAAGTCTCTCTTCCTCCTGCCCCATCTCTGTGTATGTGTGTTCCAGTGCTGGGCACAGGCCAGAGGATAGTTTCAGATAATTCTCTTTTTACCATTCTCTGCTTTATTGTTTTAAAGCAGCCCCTCTCCCTAAATCTGTAGCTTTTTCAGCTAGAATGGCAAGTCAGTGAGCCCCAGCTTTTTTGTCTTAATATCTCACAACTCAGGTCCATGAGAGACCATATCTGGGTGTTGGAATTCAAACTAAGGCCCTCAGGTTTACACAGTAAATGCAAACTGAGGACATCTCTCCAGTGCTCACCTCATTCATTCTGTTGTGCTACTAAGTTAGCCCAGACTTCTCGAGATTCTCTTATTTCAACTTCTCAAATGCTAGGGTTATAAACCACACTCAGCTTCCCTCTCTTAGTTCCAGCATTCCGGAGGCAAAGGTAGTTGGATCTCTGCGTTCAAGGACAGCCTGGTCTAAAATGGGAGTTCTGACAGCCAGGGCTACACAGAGAAACCCTCTCTCCAAAAGCAAGGAGGAGGAGGGCGAGGAGGAGAAGAAAGGACCTCATTCAGTAACCTATGCCTCTCAATTACTGGGATTACAGGAGGGCACCACTACAGCTGGTTTTAAAAACAAAGAAAAAAACAAAACAAGCAACAAAACAAAACAGGATTCCTAGCTTACGTGTATGTGACATGCAGAGGCCTGCAGAGACCAGGAGAGGGAGCTGGAAGGTCTGGAACTGGAGTTACAGGATGTTTGCAACTGTCCCTGGGTGCTTGGATCTAAAATTATGTCTTCTAGAAAAGTAGGAACTACTCCTTAACTGTCAATCGATCCTCCAGCCTTTATTGACTGTTTTCCTTTATGAACTCTAGTGGCATCTATTTCGTTACAGTTTTGTTTCTAAAGATAAGGTCTCACTATATAGTACAGACTGGCCTTGGACTCACATGTCGCCTGCCTATACTTACCAAGTTCTGAAATTATGTACATATGCCACCATATTCAGCGTGCTTTATCTCTTTCTCAGTGTTATCATTTGTAGCACATTAAGGTTTTTTTTTAAAAATAATTAACTTTTCAATTACTTAAAGAATAAAGAGTTCCAGAAGAGAGACGGCTCAGAAGTTAAGACCAGCGTCTGCCCTTCCAGAGGTCCTGAGTTCAGTTCCCAGCAACCACATGGTGGCTCACAACCATTTATAGTGAGATCTGGTGGCCTCTTCTGGTGTGTAAGCAAAACATGCAGGCAGAATACTGTATAAATAATAAATAAATCTAAAAGAGTTCCAGAGTAGCCAGAAAGACACAATAAGGAAAAAAGAAAAAAAAAGGAGGTGGGAGGGTGTCCAAACCATCTGGATTTAATGACTCACACCTGAATCCTAGCATTGGGGTGGTTGGGACAGGAGGATTGCATATACTATGTGAGATCATTTTTGTCTTTATATTTAATTTAGTATTACTGTATTAACCTGGTATTAAAATGTTTGTAGGCCACTGAGTAAGTAAAAACATTTGCTGAAGCCCAACAACATAAATTAAAGTCCTGGGACTCAAATGGTAGGACAGACCTCCAACACACAGCAAACATACAAACAAATTTTATGTTAGTCTAGCTAGGATGTTTCTCAGTAATAAGAATGACTGCCTAGCATACACAAGGCCCTGGGCTCAACCTCCAAGACTATAAATAATTTAATGAAATAATTATATAACTGCTTTTACACATATGAACCAATAGAATATAGTCAAATACAAACACACACATAATTATAATATCATCCTTTAAGAGGAAAATAGCCAGGTGTAGGTAATGGTTCTTTTACCTCAGGAAAACATCCAAAGGAAAGGATACATAGAAAGAGACCAAAGCAAGCACAGATCATGCTGGCATTATTATATAAAATGACTGGGTGCACTGGAAACAGGCTCTGTTATGGGAAATTAAGCAGTAAGAAAGATTCCCCTTTCCAAACTAGAGAGATGGCTCAGAGGTTAAAAGCACTGGCTGTTCTTACAAATGTCCTGAGTTCAATTCCCAGCAACCACATGGTAGCCCATAATCATCTATAATGTGATCTGGTGCCCTCTTCTGGCATGCAGGCACACATGCTGGTAGAATACTGTGTAACAAAAAAAAAAAAAAAAGACTCTCCTTTCCCTATAGCAAATGACCTCTTAACAACTTATACCTTTAAAAGGGCTCAGCAGCTGAAGGAGCCTGCGGCCAAACAAACTTGAGGCCTGGGCAAGTGAGCACACACAGAAAAACAATCAATTAACAAAAAACCTCAAGAAATACAAGTTTTCAAGACAAAGTATTGTTATGCTGCTTACTCTAATTCCATTTAGATACTTACTATCATCTCCAACAGGACCTGCTGAACACTGTGCTGGGGGATCTCGAGCCAGGTCATTCAACTCCTTAAGAAAAAACAAAGAAGAAATTAATTTATACAGTAAACTTATCTTAACAGGTCCTCTGCCTTACCAGGGAAGCTTTTAGTATTACTCTTCAGTCAGAGGAGCAGATAGTGACTCTTGGGTATATTGAGTACTGGTGGGGATGACAGGATCTTACCACCTCTCTATCTACGTAGCTCTGGCTGGCCTTGAGAGATCCACCTGCCTTTGCCTCACCAGTGCTGGGACTAAAGATATGTACCACCACACCTGCAAAGCTAATTTTATGGTTTTCTTCCTTTCTTCCAAGAGTTCTGCCTTCATGAATGTACATATGTACATCAGGTGTCAGATCCTCTGGAATGGAGGTTTGGATGGCTATGAGCCACCATGTGGATGCCAGAACAAAACTCATTGTTGACAATTTCCAGTGGTAAGCAAAATATACATAGCCCAGACAAAGTAGTGGCACATACCTACAATCCCAGCAGTCAGGAGGCTGAGACAGATCTCCAATTTAAGCCCAACCTCTCTGTGTGTGTACTCAGATGGTCAAGTTTAGTTGCAGGGACCTTCAGCTGCTGAGCCCTCTTAAAGTTATGAGGTTAGGAGGTCATTTGCTACAGGTAAAGGGAAGTTTAATGCTAATGAATTACTAATTTCCCAAAAGAGAACCTGTTCAAGTGCACCCAAATCATTTTATATACTGAGTTTGAACCCTTCTGGGTAAGATTCTGTCTAAAATACATAAAAAAGGATTTAATTACTGAATCTGAAAGCTAAAGTATTTTGAGCTAAGCCAATAAACACTAGAGAATAAACAATTTCTTGCTTGCTTTTTAGACAGGATCTCACAGGCACCAAGCTTGAATAAGGACAAGGAATTTGTAGGAACACTTCAGCAGGAACCATTCATGGATGTGTCCTGCCATAAGTGAAAAAAAAATTTTTTTCATTATTTTGTGGCTGTTATTTTGAGATCTCACTATGTGCTCAGCTAGACTGATCTACAACTCCTGTTTCAAACTGATATGTTTTTTTAAACATTAGCCTCCTAAATATCTAGGATTATAAATCTAGGCCTCCTTACCAGGTTTTCCTTTGTTCATTATTAAAGATCAGGAATCTTTCATGATTCTTTCAGGAATCAGGTGGGTATAGTAGCTTACAACTGTAAAATTAGCACTCAGGAAGCTAAGACAGGTATCTGAGTTCAAAACCAGTCTGATCTACACATGAATTCCAGAACTACATGGAAACCCCGAAGCTGGGATGTATGTCAGTTGGTAAAATGCTAGACTAGCATGTACAAAGCCATGGGTTCCATCCCTAGCACTGTATACAATAATTCAAGATTGTGTTCAATCCTAGCAATCAAGAGGATCAAAAGTACAAGATTATCTACTGCACAGGGAATAAGGAGCTCCAGGCAACAAGAGGGAAGAAAGGAGGGAGAAAAATAAGGAGAGGGAAAAGAGAGAAG
Organism: Meriones unguiculatus; assembly: GCF_030254825.1. NCBI lineage: Eukaryota > Metazoa > Chordata > Mammalia > Rodentia > Muridae > Meriones > Meriones unguiculatus. The sequence goes on from NC_083350.1 coordinate 52,061,584, forward strand.
AGAGGAGGAAAGAGAGAAAAGCCTTGTAACTTTGTTAGCACTGGAACTGTACCTTGGAGAAAGAGTCACGTATACACACATGTATTTGTGTATGTATGCATTATGTATTTCTATGCCTTATTTTATGGATTTAAAATTATACTTCATGTTTACCATTTACTAATAAATTATGTGTATATGTATATGGTATATAGCAGGAAAACCTCAAGTATATATAAATTGTGAAACAGCACACTGGCTAATTAATACATGTGTCACCTAACATTTACTGTTTTATAACAAAAACACTTAAAATCTACTCTAGCAAATTAATACATTCTTAATTCCCTAATATCACAAATAAAAGACTACATTATTAACTATAGTTAACATGTTGTACAATAGAGCTTTTAAAAACCACATTATTACTGTGTATGTGAGAGAGTATGAGGTCGGTGGGTGAGTGCACCTGCAACAGCACACAGATGAAGAATCACTCCATGGAATCTTCCTCCTCTCTCACATGGGCTCCAGAGAGCAAACTTGCATCTCACCAAGCTTGTATGGCAAACACCTTTACCTCCTGAGCCTTCTCTCCAGTCTCAACAGATTTATTCCTCCAATCCTACACAAATTTTGGCCAGGGGCTAGAGAGATTGTGCAGTGGTTAAAAGCACTATCTGCTTTTCCAGGACTGTGTTTGATTGCCAGCACCCACACAGCAGCTTACAACCATCTAACTCTAACTCCAAGAGATCCAACACCCTCCTTTGATCTCCATGGACACTTGCACATACATGGTATAAAGACTACATTCATACACATAAACTAAAAATAAATTTCGTAAGATCTTAAAACATTAAGTAACAACAACAAATTTTGGTCAGCTTCTTTAACTCTCAAGGCCCTGGAAATTCTGATTTTACTCTACTTAAATGTGTTTGAATTTTAGGTTTCATACACAAGTGAATTCATATCAAGGTCTGTCTGTACCTAGACTATTTCATATAACAGTAAGTTTTCCAGATTCATACAAATCATAGGATTTTTCTTTTTAAGGTTGAACACTAAGTAGTCTAAGGCAAACCAAAAAATTTTTTGGACTATGGTTTGTAAACCCCCTGCCTCAGCTTCCAAAATATTGAGATTATAGGTATGTGGCATCATGAACAGCTCTATAACTTTTTAATTCCCCGGCTTTTAAATATCAACCAGTCTAGATCGCTGGGAACACTGTCTAGATAGAATAGTCTTGCCATTCCCACTCTCCTTTTGTACGTCATCTCTATGTACCTTTAGGTTTCACCTAACTGCTGCCTTAGCTGACTCCTCCCCATTTATTTATTGTTAAATACTATGGAAAATCTCAAGTTGCTTTTATAACTAAGTATAGTTCAAATTTTTCTGTGGCTATAGTGTCTCTCTCTTAATCCAGTAACAAGTAGGAAGGAATATGACCTCTAAGTCTATTGCACACTAGGCAATAGGTCATAGGAACCACCCAGTTTAACATATAATTGAGAAGCTAGAGAGATGGGTCAGTAGTTAAAGTATACTTGTTGCTCTGGGGGGGAAGGGCTGGTTTAATTCCCAGCACCCACACGGCAGCCCATAACCATCTATAACTCCAGTTCTAAGGGATTCAATCCTCTTCTGGCCTCTGTGGATACCAGACACTCACATGGTACACAGACATACATGAAGACAAAATATATAATTTTTTAGTAAACACAAACAAACAAAAAAACCTATGGCCTCCTCCCAGCAGAGACTCTTGATTTTTATTTTATTAGGATAAGGTCTCTCCATGTCACCTGGAATTCTATGTAAACTAGGCTGTGGCCTGGAACTCAATAGAGCTCTGCCTGCCTCTACCCTCCTGAATCCTGAGATTAAAAGCATATGCCATGAGCCTAGATACATCACAATTCTTGCAGACAGATAGGTTCTATGATGTGAGGTATGCAGACTGGTAGCTGAGGATGTAGCTCAATGGTAAAATAATTTACATGAGGAAAGGCTCAATCAAGCACCACCCAGTACGTGTGGGAGGTGGTGATGTGACAAGCTATTAAATATTACTTTGCTATACAAGAGGCTATGTTTCTGATTAATCAAAACTCAGAAAAACAAGAATTACAGTTCTTAAAAAAAAAAAAAAAAAAGGAGTCAGGCATGGCCTCCCACTCCAACACTCAGGAGGCAAGTGCAGGGAGATCTTTTGAGTTCGAGGCCACCCTGGTCTACAGAGTCCCAGGCCAGCCAGGGTGACACCGCGGGAGAAGTTGCGGGGGGGGGGGGGATTCAAATATGAAAATGTTCTAGAACAATTACTCAAAACACCAACTGACAAACACGTACACTCAACAGAGTTGAAGAGTTAGTTCAGCAAGCTTAAGGGCACTGCTGCTCTTGAAGAGCACCTAGGTTTAATTCCCAGCATCCGTATAGTAGTTCCAAATCTCTGCAACCCCAGTCCTAGGGAAGCCAATACTCTTTCTTGTCTTCTTTCTGGCAATGAGCCAAGGTACACATACATACATGAATGAAAAATTTAGACATATTTTAAAAGAAAAATAGATTTCCACAATCTTGGCACCTATGGAGGCCTGCTGGGAAAGGCAATTATGTCTGGAAGGCTGTGGTTCAAAGTCATTTTTTTTTCTTAGTTAGTTTATTCACTTTGTATCCCAGCTGTAGTCCCTCCTACTCTCCTCCAAATCCCATCCTCCCTCCCTCTTCTCCTATGCCCCTCTCAAAGTCATTTTTTGCTGGCTATGAGAACCAAAGAACCAAAGAGAGCACATGACTCTTAAAACTGAAGACATGTATGACTGAGATGAAACTGAATTCTACACAGGCAGATGTGCTCTGTGTATAAAACAAAACAAAACAAAAACAAAAACACAGTGACTCCTGGAGGCAAACTGAACAAAACTAGAGCAATCTGGGGAAAGTAGTACAGTACACAGCTCATGCCAAATTCCATATCAACATTCCTGCAAAAGCCATTGGACATGGATTTAAATTGATAAATAGTAAATTATAAGTGATTTTTTAAAACCTTTACAAATTTAAATACATGATTATAGTCAAATCAGGTTAAACATATCAATGTTACTACAAGTAGGTCTGGCCAATTGTCTAAGACACTACTATTCTATTGCCATGAAGAAGAACCATAGCATTTAGCTTGGGCTTGCTTACAGTTTCAGAGACTTAGTCTATTATTATCATGGCAGCATACATGGCAGGCAGAGTGCTAAGGATGTTGCTGAAAACTACATCCTGATCCACAGGCAGAGAGAGCAAGAATGAGTCTGCCATAGGCTTTTAAAACCTCAAAGCCCACCTTCAGTGACATACTTCCTCCAAAAGGCCACACCTCCTAATCCTTCTAATTCCATCAAAAAAGTTTCACCCCTGGTGACTAAACATTCAAATATATGAGCCTATAGAAATCATTATTATTCATTCCACCAATTAACCTTCAGGAATAAACCCCCACTTTGTATTTTATTTTGGCTTTGACTTTTTTTGAGACAAGAGTTTCCTAAAACTCAGTTTCACCTGCCTCTGCCTCCCAAGTGCAGGTGTCTACAATCCTTGTTTTTTTGGTTTTTTTTTCCAAAGAATGTTTAAAAACTATACAGTGCTACTTGTAGATTCTGAAAGTTTGCTTTTTTTTTTTTTTTTATTAATGCAGAAAAGGTTTTAGTAAGCACAGGTGTTATGTAGTATTACAGGAGCATGAAAATATTATAATGCAGCTAGATGCTGGTGGCCTATACCTTTAATCCCAGCACTCAGGAGGAAGAGGCTTCTAGGATAGCCTGGTCTACAGAGTGAGTTCCAGAGCTACACAGAGAAACTGTCTCAAAACAAAACAAAACCCCAAACAGACAAAAGAGAGACAGAGAAAGTACTCAAAGTAGCAAGGTTGGAGATGGCTCAGCAATTAAGAGTGTATTGCTCTTAAAGAGGACTTCAGTTCAGCTCCCAAACACCCTATATTCATGAGCACCTAACTAGATATATACATGTAATCAAAATTTCAGAGCCGGGAATATCTTTAATCCCAGCAACTCAGGAGACATCTAGTTAATAAGCCATTCTCAGACTCCCATATGAGAAAGTGTAATGTTTTAAGCAGCCAGTTTCTTATGCGGCAATACATAGCTAATACAAACAGAATAAATAAGCATTTCTAAGATGGGAGATTTAATAGGAGACATCACCTTAAATGACTGAAGGAACTCTCAGTAATGGTTCAAAATGATAACAACAGACAGGATGCAATGAAAAGCAGCCAACTAAACAAATCATCCACCACCTAATAAGGTGCAGACACACACAGAACTGTGCTTCAAAGACATTCCTGCCAAAGACAAACAAGTTAAACTTAAGATATGGAAACATGAAAAAAGCTGTATCTAACCACAACTAAAGGAGATATGTTGCCCACTCCTATATTTCCAGCACTCAGTAGGTAGAGACATGAACTTGACGTCATCTTCTGCTATAGTGCCATGCTTAAATCCAGCCCAGGTAACAGGACTCAACTTCAGGAAAAATTAAAAGAACTAAAACTAGGTATTAACATGGCACCACACCAGCAAATTCCTTAGAGACAGCGCAAGAAAATTAACACTATTTGTACTAGAATTGTGTTTTGTTTGGTTTTGATTTATCAAAACAGAGACAGGATTTCTTTGTGTAGCCTTGGCTGTCCTGGAATTGCTTTGTAGACCAGGCTGGTCTCCAAATCACAGAGATCTGCCTGCCGCTGCCTCCCTGAGTGCTGGGATCACAGGAGAGCACTACAATGCCTGGCTACACTTGCAATTTTTTTGTAGGTCTAAGTTAGTTTTAAATTTTTATAAAAATTTAATAAATAAAAGCCCAAAGGCTGATAAGGCAGTTTATTAGACTGTGGATATTAAATGGTGTATTGTTGAGGGCCTGGACCTGATTTGGTTCCAAGCACCCAAGTCAGGTGGCAGAAAACTGCCTCTAACTCTAGCTCCAGGGGTTCCAACATCTCTGGCCTCCTTGGGGCACCGGTACTCACATGCATAAACTACAAGTAGAAAGACAGACACAGAATTAAGAATAGAATAAAAAAGAAAAGAAATAAAGTTCAATAGGTACCACACCTTTAATACCAGTACCTAGGAGGCTGAAGCAGGAAGATCTTTTGGGAGTTCCAGGTCATCAAAGGCCACATGGTGAGACTATGTCTAATAGTAACAAATACAGATGGGGGTTGGAGTGATGCCTCAGCAGTTAAGAGCACTAACTGCTCTTCTAGAGGACCTAGGTTTAGCTTCCTGCACCTACATGGAGGCTCACAACTATAATTATATAATGTAACATATAGCATACATTTCTAGAACACTCAGATTAGGCAGAGTAGCAAACATTTTACCTTAAATTATTCCTATTATTCCTCTATAACCAATACTATTTTTAATTAATATTTTAAAATTCAACAATATTTGAACTTGTACAGTGCTACCCACCTTTATCCCAGCAGAAGCACGCAGATTTCTGTTAAGTTCCAGACCAGCTAAGGATATACAGGAAGACCCAGTCTATACACACACACACACACGGATTATCTTCCAATATTAAACCCCCAGATCTTAGCAATGGCAATATTTAGGAGACAGGTAGTAGATGCACTATTTTCTAGCTCCCTCATTCTCCTTGTTCACTTTAGTTACCATGTGACCTTGAGTTCAAAACCTTTTAACTGAGAACTCTGTTTTGGCTCTTAAGAGGTCTTAGAAGCTTGCCTTAGATATAGATCAAGGATGTTGTTTTGCTTCAAAGCTATGCACACAAGCCTTAAACTAGCAAGACACCATTAAAATATGCGATGCATTATTGGGTTAAAAAAAAAACTGTCCTAGGACTGAAACAGATGCTGAGACTCACAGCCGAAATATTGGGTGAAGTGTAAGGAGTCTTGTGGAAAAGTGGGGGGAAGGACAGAGGACCCGGAGGGACAAGAGCTCCACAAAAAGCCCAACAGAGCAAACTAACCAGGGCCCAGAGGGGCTTGCAGAGACTGAAGCACCAAGAAACCATGGACAGACTGAACCTAAGCCCCCTACAGATGCAGCAGATGGGCAGCTCAGGCTTCATGTGGGTTCCCCAGTAAGCAGCTGGGGGGGGGCTCTCTCTGACATGGACTCTGTTGTCTGCTTTTCAATCACTTCCTCTGGCAGGGCTGCCTTGCCAGGCCATAGGGGAATAGGATGCCCTCAGTCATGATGTGACTTGATGAGCTGGGGTGGGTTGGTGAGGGAAGTCCCCTTCTCTGAGAAACAGGAAGGGGGTTGAGGGGGAAGAGGGTGGAATTAGTGGAGGAGAGAGGGGACGAGGATACAATCAGGATGTAAAGTGAAAAAATTAATAATAATAATAAATTTTAAAAAGCATCCTAGCTTGCTCATTTACTTATTACGACAGAATCTTATGTATCCCAGGCTGGCCTCAAATTTAGTATATATCTCAGGATGACCTTGAACTTCTGATCTTCCTGTCATCATCTTCTCAGTCCTGGGATTACAAAAGTACCCAACAAAGTGCTAAGGATCAAACCAGGGCTTTGCATATTATCAGTTAGGCACTCTTACCTATTGAGCTTCAGCTCCAGCTCTAGCATCTTTTGTCAGTCTTCAACGCCTCATGGAATCAAGATATTTAGCCTGTTACCCTTCTCAAAAACAGAGAAATTAAACCTGTATTTCAATGAGGGCACCTGCATCTTTAGAACTAAAGGTAAAATGAAAAACAGGAAGTCAAAAAGGTCTTAGATCAGTCAAAGAGCCCATACAGTTCACAGAGCACATGAAGCCCTCCTCACTCAGAGCCTACTGTATCTTATTTTAGACATAATTTTAATAAGCTCCGTGGTAAGCCCACAACAGATGAGATGCAGCCAACTGGAAAAGGGCTGGGGGTGGTGCTAGAAAAGGCAAGCACTGAAAGCATCAAAACCAAAGCTAAAGACCTATAAAGTCAGCAGAAAACCCCAAACACAGCAGACCAATGCCATTTGGTGTGCATGCACATACACACATACAGCATTCAAATCCCTGCCAGAACCACACTGTTCATAATGTGCCTCTTTGGCAAATTTTGCCTAAGTGCAGCTCATCTTTGGCAAATTTTGCCTAAAGTGTAGCTCAGGAATCTCTAAGATAATGCCTATAGCATTACTATAGCTCAGTAGCAGGGTAATTCCTGAGCATGTACAAGGCCCTTGGTTCAATCCTCAGCACTAAAAATTTAAGAATACTATAAATACAGCCAATATAAACATGCATGTATGAAATTCAAAGAATAAAAAAATAAGTATTTTCGTTAGGCAGTGGTGGAGCACACCTTTAAATCCTAGCACATGGAAAGCAGAGGCAGGTGGATCTCTGTGAGTTTGAGGCTGGCTTGGTCTACAGAGCTCATTCCAGGACAGCCAAGGCTATACAAAAAGACCTTGTCTTAAAAAAATAAATAAATAAATAAAAAGGGTAAAAAGTTTTTCTAAAAGCACTAAATTCAGACACAAACCTGTATCTATTTATAGTTATCAAAAAAATAAGATACTCAGGGGGAGAAGAGGGAGGAAGGGTGGGACTGGGAGGAGATGAGGGAGGGGAGTTACAGCCAGGATACAAAGTGAATAAATTATAATAAATAATAAATTAAAAAATGAGATACTGAATTTCTAAAGATGTCGCCTGTCAAATGTGGTAAAATTTTTAGAATTCCTCTAGAACCAGATAAAGCACTTAATGACATCTGAAGTTGAAGGGGTGTTTGAGCAATTTTGTTCTTTTCAGAGACTGACAATAGGAAAGGCTAAAGACCAAGACTGATCATACAAACCAAGTCTAGGGATTCTGGTGCACATACATTGGACTGAGGCTAAGACAGAAATGGTCTTATCTATATCCATTAAGCCTATCATTTAATATAAAATATACGCCACCCAAAAAGTATGAAAATCCTGATTTCTGCTTTTGTTTTCATAATTTTGACAAAAATAAAATAGGTTTTTTCTAGTTTCTGACAGTTTAAGAGAAGTCAAGCCATACTTGACTTCAAGAAAGGTTCTGAGACCAGGCAGTAGTAGCTGATGCCTTCAATCCCAACACTTGGATACAGAGACAGGTGGATCTCACTGAGTTTGAGGCTAGCCTTCTCTACAGAGCGAAGTCTAGGATAGCCAGGGCTACACAGAGAAATCCTGTCTTGAAAAACAAAACTGTTCTAGGTTATTAACTGGGAGTGGAGGAATATATAGATAAAAAAGTTCAAGCAGGTTGGGCATGGTGGAACACAACTTTAATCCCAGCACTTCCATGAGGCACAGGCAGCTGGGGATCTCTGTGAGTTCGAGGCCAGCCTGGTCTACAGAGTGAGTTCCAGGACATCTAGGGCTACCAAAGAGAAATGTGGTCTGGAAAAACAACAAAAGAATGCAGCTCAGGTGGCAGAGTTCTTGCCTAATATGTAAGAAACTCTGGGTTAATTTCTCAGAGCCTCTTGATACCTGACAGGGCAGCACACACTTACAATCCTAGTTAGTATTCAGGAGGTAAGGGCTGAAGGAACACAAATTCAAGGTCTTGCCCTCATGCATAGTTTCAGACCAGTCTGTACTACATACAACCCTCTATCAGGAAAACACTTTGGGGGCTAGAGAGACAGCTAAGCTGTTATGAGAATGTGTGTTGTTCTTGCTAAGGACACAGGTTGAACTCCCAGCTCCAAAATGGAGGCTCACAACTATCTGTAACACCAGTTCCAAGTGATCCAATACATGAGCACATACATGCATGAAGGCAAAACATTTGTAAAGTAAAATGCATAAATCTAAAAAATAAAAAATAAAAAGCTTGGTCAGGGAGACAGATCAGTTGGTAAAGATAAGCCTGACAATCCAAGTTCAATCCCTAAGGCTCTTAGAAAGGTGAAAAAATAGACTTCACAAAGTTATCCCCAAACTCCCATGAGGGCTGTGGTTGAAACACACTCAGAGCATTTTAATGTCAAAAGATCATTTTCTTTTTAAAGATTTATAAAAACTGAGAATGTAGTTCAGTATAGAGTGATTGCCTTCGCATGGGTGAGATACTGGGTTCAATCCCCAGTAGTACAAAGGTGTGGTGATACATGTCTGAATCCCAGCACTCAGGATCCATACCAGCCTGAACTACACAGTGACAGCCTATCTCAAAAACAGTAACAGAAACAGTAGTGGTACACACATTTAATCCCAGTACTGGGGAGGCGAGGGGCACTCAGATCACCAAAAGGTCAAGGCCAGCACACAGCCAGAACTGTTACACAGAAAAACCCTGTCCTGAAAAAAACAAAACAAAACAAAACAAACACAGCAAAAGAAACTGTATTGTAAGGGCAAATGTTATTCTAAGATTTAAATGTATGTTTTGAGTCAGTGTTATCCTCTCTGAAGATGTCTGTATAACACAGATATTAATACAAACACTAAAAGCTATTAACTGGATGGTTTAATCTCAGTCGGAAGCAGGTGGGTACTCCAGTTTTGAAGCCAGTCTTATCTACACCATAAGTTCCAAGGCAGCCAGAGCTAATGAGATACTACCTTAAAAGAAAGAAAAAAAAAAAAAAAAGCGAGGGTGGTGGCACATGCCTTTAATTCCAGCACTCTGTAGGCAGAGGCAGGCATATTTCTGAGTTTGAAGCCAGCCTGGTCTACAGAGTACGTTCCAGGACTACATAGAGAAATCCTGTCTCAAAAAAAAAACAAACACTGAGAAATTATTTAATTAATTAATCAAATTACGTATTTCTGCAACTTACCACACACCAAACTCAACTTTCTCTCCCAGCGTGGGGGGGGGCATCTTTTACAGACATAACTCAAACAGTAATTCAAATTGTAAGTTCCCATGCAACTCCGTAAGACCTACTGACCGCTAAGGTCTTAGGAATTATACATATACACATTCCGTGAAGGTCTAGCTCTTAAGTTTGTTCTTGTCCCTTACATGGTTTTTCAAGAAATCTTTTACTAAAGTTCATGTCTTTTAGCTTCATTTTAGTACAAGATTTACTGCCTAAAATCTACCCTTTGAATTCTGAAAACTAAAACAAAAGTTGGTAAGGCATTAATTCAAAATAAGGAATGGAATTAATTCCACATTCAAAGTCTTGAATAAGCAATAAATGACCAATTGCTGAACTGTGTTCCAACCTGCATTCTGTATTTTTACTTCATTCTCCGTTCTTTTATATCCTTTATCCTATCAGTCCTCACGGGTAATCCCAGGCCTTACCACTTACGAAAAACGTAAAGATTTGATATGGCCCATCTGAGGGCCAAATAAAATACGAAAAACTCACCACTGAGTTACTTCCTATGTCCAAGAAAACAACAACAACAAAAAAAACACCAAAAAACCATAATAAGTGACACTAAGAGGTTAAAAATATTAGGGGAGGAAAAACTCTAGAAGTTTAAGCAAAGCCAATGCTCTCCAAATAGTGTTAAATCTTATCAATAACTAAATGGATAACCTCTCATTTAAAAGGAGTAAGAAATTATTTCTAACCAAAAACGGAATAAAATCTTTTTAAGTTAGGAGTCTCCATGATCGTAGTATCTAATTTCAGCGTTAAAATCATTTTGGGAGAAGCCTGTGAAAGGAATTCTCCAGGGCTTTTCAACGTTCAGTTTTCTTCTACTCTACCAGATACACAGTTGTGTTCACTAAATCCATCCAGTCGTGAAAAACTGAAGGGTTAGTTTCTGACGACATACGGCAACCACACAGAATAAAACGCTTCTCCACTTAATTCCCTCCTCCCTAGGAGTCTCCCTCCGGCATCTTCCCTCTGATTTCTTCCCAATTCACTTTCCAGACCAATAAGGGGGTAAAACCTTAGTGTGCAGGGAGCTGCCAAGAGTTAAGTGAACTCAAGGAAAACAGTCGTGGATTGAGCAAAAGGGCCCTACGGTCGGCCTGCCTAGGTCCTCGATCTCAGGCAGCTCAGTGAAGGGCGCCAGAGTAGGGGTACACACGAGGCGAGCAGCCCTACCGACCTCAGATCACAGGGCCGCCCAACGCCCCACCGCTCCACCCCTACCCTCCCCCCCGCGCCGCCCCAAGTCCCTCACTCGGCCGGACAATAGCCCTAGGGAGCAGCAAGTCCGAGGCTGGAGGGAGGCCTGGAAAGGCGTCGGGGAGGAAGGCTGTGAGAACAAGAGCAACTTCGGCCTAAGCTGGGGCCCCGCGCCCGGGCCTTCCCGGGCGCCATCTCTGGAAGTGGGGTGTGAAGGCCGCCCCGTGGGGCCAGCGCCGGCAGAGGGAATCAGACGCCGCGAGCCCAGCGGAGGCGACCGCGAGAAGTGCAGGCCACAGCGGGCCCGCCCAGGGGGCCCACTCCCACAGCAATCCCCCGGCCGCTTACCTTGTGGATTCTCTTCAGGGCCATGGTGGGAAACGGTGGCGACGGCCCCCGGGGCGGGGACGGGGACGGGGGAGGGACGGGGAAGGGACGAGGGGGCCTGAGATCGCCCGAGCGGTCGCGAGTCGACCGGAGAAGAGCGGGGGCTCCGGAGCGCGGATCCGACGAGCTGAGGGCCGAGGCCCGCTCAGCTTCTGGGCCTGCCGCAGCGGTCACCGCATCACCCGGCGGCGGCCCCTTTATGCGCTGCCGCCACAGCCGCCGCCGCCGCCGCCGTAGCTGCCTCTTCCCCGTAGGCTCAGCGCCGCCTCCTCAGCCGCCGTGGATCCCTCCGCCTGAGAGGAAGAGCCCCAAGGTCCGGGCTCGCAGAGCGCCCCACGGTCGCGGAGCCGGGAAAGCCTGCCTCCCTGCCTGGTGCAGGTGGACTAAGGGACGCGCGGGCGGGCGGGCGGCGCCGCCGGGGTGGGGCCGCCAGAGCGCGGGGTGGTCCCAGGCCGAGGGGCAGGTCGGGAGGACCCGGGATTGGCGGGCCTGGGAGGGAGGGCCGGACCGCGCCGGCGGCGGAAGGATACGGGCCGCCCCTGCCAGTACCTTACGCGCAAGCGCCGGCGCCGGCGCAGCCACGGCCGCAGAAGGGATGACGTCGCGAGGCCCTGAGAGGAGATCTCGCGAGAGTTTAGGCGCGGGTTCTAGATGCTCCTGCGCTAAGGCCCGAAGTCAGCATCTGGTTCCCTGTGTGTGTGTGTGTGTATGCGACTCGAAGATCAATAAATGCTTAAAGGCACGCGCTTTCCATATTATTTAATCACCAGCAGACTCTGAAGGAAGAGCCTAACCCCACTGCTACTTCCCTGAAAGATAAAGGGACTTTTCCAAGGTCACAATTCTTCATTTATTAGTGTTTCTCATCCTGACCAGGCGGAAAAGAGGGTTCTAGTGCTGAGACTTGTCCGTCCCAACAAAGACCCCAGCTCGACATGACTCGAAGGTTCTACCTGCAGCCACTGTCATGTTTGCCTTAGGAAATATGCCATGTAGAATATGGAAAGGATTTTTGGCAAGGTTATACAGCAAGTGGCCAAGTCCATCACCTCTTCAGGGAGAAAGGTGGACCCCAAAGACAAAACTGTAGCCAGTCACCCGGAGTCAGTGTGTTGAGAGGTTCCGCACGAGGAGGAACATTCTTTAGGCCCAGATCTTTTTGAAATGTGTTGAAAGAGGCACAACAATGCCGTCAGGTCAGATTTTTAATTTTTTCTTAATGATAAAGTTCTTGTACTTAAAAAGCAATGTAGGAGCGGTTGGTGGTTGTGGGTAATGGTGCATGCCGCCAAGCCTGACAACCTGAGTTGGTTTCCAGAGACCCCATGGAAAGAGGAGAGAACCTTCTCCAACTCTTTGACCTCCACACCCACGCACAGGTATACACACAGGCATATACTTACCTACACAAATGTAACTTCAAAAAAGAAAACAACGTGTATTTAACAGATCCTTTTTTCGGGAACCTTTAAAAAGCTGTTTCCAGGTGCTGGAGAGGTTGTTCAGTGGTTAAGAGTACACAAGTGGCTCTTGCAGAGGACCAGAGTTTGCTTTCCAACACCCATGTCAGAATCACAATTACTTGTGACTCCAGGAGACCCAACACCTCTGGCGTCTGAACCCAGAGAGCTGCATACATAAAAATAAAACACTTTTTTGAAAAAGCTGTTTGAAAAAAAAAAAAAAAGGTTTTAAACTATTCCCAACCTTATTATTAAAAATAAGGGTGTGTGGGTGGGAGAGATGGCTCAAGCCATTAAAGGCTAGGGAACTGGCCTTTAGACAGGAAACTGACTCCAGACCAAACTAAAGATACTAACAACGACCCATTTGGTGAACTAATGAGTTTTATTGGGGGTTACTCCCTAGGAGCAGCGATGACTCAAAGGCAGCAGCATTACAAGAAGCCCACCCAAGCACAGGTGACAGCTCTGGAAAGCTGGGACCCTGGAGCTCATTGCTCATTGCATGACTTGCAGGCAGCTTGGCAAGTTAGAGTGTCTCCTAGGACGCTCTCAGGCCTTTGCCTCTTACAAGTATCTTGTCTGCTGTTCCTCTTCCAAGCAGCTCAGCTGGTCTGTCTCCTCCTGAATCCTTAGATGGGGACTGGCCATGTGCATCTGGCCAGTTTCAGGGCCTTCCTTAGAGGCCTGAGTTATTCACTCTCTAAGTTGTTTTTGGTTTGTTTGTTTTGAAACAGCTTCACAAAGTAGTCCTGGTGGTGGTTCTGGAACCTACTGCTACGTAGACCAGGCTGGCCTCACATTCACAACACCTGCTTCTGCCTCCTGAGTGCTGAGTTGCAGGTGTGCACCACCACAGCTGGCTACTTCCTGAGCTTTAAAAACACTTTCCTTTAGAATTTCCCAAGTCTTAATGTGCCGCCTTAAAATTTCCTGGATTTTTTTTTTGGGGGGGGGAGGGGAAAGCAGTGTTAAGATAGAGTTTCTCTGTGTAGCACTGAATTTCTTGGACTCAATTCTTTTTTTTTTTCTTTCTTTTTTTTTTTTTTCAAGACAGGGTTTCCCTGTGTAACCCTGGCTGTCTTAGACTCAGTTTGTAAACCAGGCTGGCCTCGAACTCACAGAGATCTGCCTGCCTTTGCCTCCAAAGTGCTGGGATTAAAAATGTATGCTACCACAGCCAGATGGAGTTCCTAGATCGTAATGAGCTTCAGAGAATTTGCTATGCCTTCAAACTCTCTGTGGACCTGAGAATGCCCTTCTATTCTTCCTTAGGCTGGCTCTGCCCACTGTGTGCTGGGTTGCAGGTATGTGCTATCACCTTTGCCACCCACCCCAGTCTAGACCCTCAGAGAGAAGCCATTACCCATCTTGTATTGTGAACATAGTATTAATGCAACTCCCGATGATTTAGGGTTACTCCCATAAATGAATGCATCCCTCAGCCTTCATCAGAGACGCTTCTATTTGCAGAAGATGGTAATTAACACAGAGAACCACAACTGGCCAAGGTACGGAAAATAGAAGACTTAGGAGTGCGCAACCCTAAATGAATCATATCTACCTCACCCCCTCCTCTTGAGGCTTAGGGATCATTAAAAGAGAGAGAGAAGAAAAAGTAGAAGAGTCAGGCAGTTAGTGGATGACTACAAAGAAAACAAGATATAGCTGCACATGTGAACACATCATGTCTATGATCGCATGGACCATACCTGAGCAAACCCAAACACATCAAATCCCAACATAGAGGAATTGACCATAAAAATTTAGTCTTAGCTGTGGAGAGCTACTGACAACTGTTAGCTGATGGGAGATGGTAACCACACATCCAGGAATATCTGGGCGGCACAAATTGGTTTTGATGGGAGGGGACACACAAAATTGAGTGAAAGGGGAAGGGAGAGTGAATCTGGGAAGAATTTTGGGAAGGAAAGGAGTATGTTCTAAAGACATTGCATGGCCTGGTGTGGTAGTTACGGTGGTGCACTCCTATAGTCCCAGCCCTTCAGAGGCAGAGGCAGGTAGAGGTAGATAGATCTCTGTGCGTTCAAGGACGGCCTGATCTACATAGAGAGTTCCAGGACAGCCAGAGCTACAAAATGAAACCCTCTCTCAAAACAATACAAACAAATGAAAACATTGTATAAATTTCTGAAAGAACTAATAAAACTTTTTTTTAACATTTATTTGTTTATTTTATGTATGAATGTTCTATCTGCATGCTAGAACAGGGCATCAGATCTCGGGATAGATGGTTGTGAGCTAACATGTGGTTGCTGGGAATTGAACTCAGGACCACAGGAAGAGCAGACAGTGCTCTTTACCGCTGAGACATCTCTCCAGCCCCCAAAACTTTTAAAATAAATTAAAAAAAATTAAAATACTATGTCATCTTCATTTTCCCAAGAAAGCTTCTGTTAACCTAAAATAAATAAGGAAATGGTAATGGTCGGTATAGAGAATGGACTCAGTTGGTAGAGTTCTCCCTACCGTGCATGAAGCCCTAGGTTTGAGCTGTAGCGCTACATAAAACAAGGGTGCTGTACATTTCTACTTCTAGTGCTCAGAAGATAGGGGCAGGAAAATGAAAAGCTCAGGATCATCCTAGGCTACCTAGTAAGTTCAAAGCCAGCCTTGAATATACAAGATGTCGTAATGACAGAGGTGTAGTAGGTAGCCAGTGGTTAATCCTTAATGGCCCTAGTAGCACTTCCTTGTTCTAAACTAGACTTGATGTTGTTGCATCAGAAAGCTATACAAATCAGGCCATGCTGGTGCACATATGTTATAATCCCAGTATTCCACAGGCATTTGCAGTAGTATCTTTAGTTTGAGGCCAGGCTGTCTCAAAATATTACAATAAGAAAGGCAGGTGTGAGCCAGGCCTGGTGACACAGGCCTGTAATCCCAGCACTCGGGAGAGGTAGAAATAGGTGGATCCTTGTGATTCGAGGGCAGCCTGGTTTACAAAGCGAGGCCAGGACAGCCAAGGCTACACAGAGAAACCCTGTCTCTAAAAAACCAAAAAAGAAAGGCAGGTGTGATACACACCCATAATCTTCCACAAAAAGCTGAAGCAAGAGGATCCCAGTGAGTTGGAGGCCAGTCTGAGTTATTGTGATGGGTAACGTTGGTTGTCAATTGGAGTACGTCTGGAGTCAACTAAAACCTAAGCAATTGGGCATGACTTTGAGGGGTTTTCTTGGTTGAATCACTTGAAGTTGAAAGAGCCACCCTGAATCTAGGCTACACTATGTGGTGGCAGCCCGCATAAAACAACATGGAAAAAGGAAGCTTCTGCTTTTTGCCTGCTTGCCTTCACTCTCACTGGCCAGTTCATCTACCCTGTTGCTGGGCCATTCCTTTGCTTGTAATTAGAATGTACTTCTTCTTCGGGATTCCAATGTAGACCGCAGCTCTCTAGGAATCCTCCAAAACTCCAGCACCAGATTGGTTCCGCTGAGACACCTAGACTGGAGGACTGAACAGCAGCAGAATCTTAGATTCTTGGCCTTTCTGTTCTGTTCGGAGACAGCTATTGCTAGACTCCCCAGACAACAGCTTCTAATCTACTGAGTCACTCTAACAAACCACATATAATTTATATATTTATATATGATAAAGATATATCCCTATCATTTCTGTTGCTTTAGAAAACCCTGACTAACACCACTTAGGTGGTGAGACTCCATATTACCAGGGTTTTTAGAGTCAATGCCTGGACCCTGGTAGCTCTAACAAGCCAGGCTCAGTTACTGTCGTCAATACTGGGGTTCCCTTATAAGGACCAGGGTCTTGCTTTTTAATTAATTTTTTATAGATTTATTAATTTATTTTATGTGTGTTAATGTTTTGCCTACATATATGTGTGTGCATCGCACATTTGCCTGCTGCCCACAGAGGATGGGCAGGGCATTGGATCCCCTGGAACTGGCATTACGGGTGATTGTAAGCTGCTCTGAAAAGCAAACCCGGTCCTCTGTGAGAGGACAAAATGCTCTGAGCCACGTCTCTGGTCTTGTTAATAAAAGAATTTAACAAGGGACTCAGAAGAAAGTTTGAGAACAATTTAATTAGAATTTAAAACACAAGCCCCAGAGCAGGCAGGTTGTAAACTTGAGCAAGTGCCAGAGGAAGATTAACGAGACACAAAAAAGCCGTGCCAGTGAGCTGTGGTGGCACTCAAGTCTAACACATAGCAAGACCCCCGAAGCTTTGGAGAAAGAGCAGAGCCCCGTGTTAGGGAAAGACTTCCTAGAAAAGAGACACCTGTATGTCTGAGGCTCTGAAAATAACTTCTGGGAAGGAAAGGTACACTACCTCCCCGAAGGCATAATTATTCTTCCTATCTCTTTAGCCTGGTTTAGAGAAAAATCTCTCTCCCTGAGGGGTAGTCCCTTAGCCAGATGCTTATCTAGCCTAACTGGAATGTTGGGACTCTAAGCAAGCCAGAAATTCCATGTCTTGATCAAGAGCAAAGAGTTTTCCTTTAGTGGGCCTTCAGTGCTGCAATCACCATGTGGCCTAGACTTGCCTCAAATCCTGACACCCCTCCTGAAATGACAGGAGAGTGCCACCTTATCTGTCACCTCCCCACACGCCATTCCCTCAAGACAGGGTCCCTTAAGCAGCCCAGGCTAAAACTTGTTGTGTAATGGAAGCTGCTGGTCTCAGATTCCCTCTGTAGCCCAGGCGGGTCCCCAACTCCTGACCTTCCTGTAAGATCAGTCTCGAGTGCTGTGATATGTGCTCTACCACCAGAGCTGGGTACCCATGCAGGTGGTGGTGATGGCAGTGGTGGTGATGGCTGTGCTGCTATTGTTCTTCCCCTTCACGATTTTTATTAGCCTATATTGTATAAAACACTGCGTTTCTTTGTGGAATTTTCATGCAAACATTCACCGTAGTTTGACCACATGGCCGTATTTTCCTCCTCACTAAGCTCTTATTCTCCTCCCCCTGAGCCTTTCCTCTTCTCTAATAGTCTCCTTGCAACTTTAACGGTTTTTTTTTTTGTTGTTGTTGTTGTTTTGTGTTTTGTTTTGTTTTTGAGCCTCCACATATGAGAAAAAAGGTGTCAACATTTCTCTTCCCTACCAGGGCCTGGCTTATTTTCTTTAACACAATGATCTCCAGTCTCATCCACTCTTCTTCAAAAGACATGACGTTTCTTGTTTTCTTCTTTCTGGTTGAGTAAGACTTCATGTTTTGATCTAAGGGACAGACCCAACAAAGTAAGACAAAGTCAACCCATGCGCCAGATCTTGGCAGCTAGTGATGATGTATCCTGATGTCACTAGGTCCCTGGGGCAGGGGGTGGCAATGCCCAGTTGCTAACATGCCATGTTATTATCCAAAAGATTAATCAGGCCAGAGCATGGTGGTGTACGTCTCAGGAGGCAGAGGCAGGAGGATCGCTGTAAGTTTGAGGCCAGCCTGGTCTACAAAGAGAATCCAGGACAGCCAAGGCACACAGAGAAAAAAAAAAAAAATCAGAAAGTGTATGTCACTCAAGTGTCATTGTCACTTTGGAAATATCCTGCTTGCGAACTGATTTCAGTTCCTTTCACTGAGGTAGCAGTTAGTGCATTTGAGTGCTCCAGGTAGTATAGGAAGCTCTTTTGTTGCAGTGTCTATTTTTTGTTTGTTTGTTTGTTTGTTTGTCTGTTTGAAGCAAGGTCTCTCTATGCAGTCCTGGCTGGTCTGAAGCTCACTGTGTAGACCAGGCTGGGATCTCTTTGCCTCTGCCTCCTGAGGGTGGATTAAAAATGACCCAGTCTGAGGACATTTTTAGGGTGTTTGTAGTTGTTTCTTTCCTCTCTGGTTCCAGAAACCTCTGTCAGAGTTTGTGGGGGAGGCAATGAGACCTGTGAAGGGGGCAGGGACCTTCTTGCAGACCCAGATGTTACCTGCCGGCAAGGTGAAGGTGGGGAAAAGTGCAGGATTCTCATCTGGCCCTGCTTTGTTTAGGAGCTTTTCTTAACCTGCCCGTCCTCTACTCCCAAACTATGACCCCCTCCCCACTTCTGAAGCCAGGGCCTGACTTTTTCTGGAGAGGGAGGTATGAGGGCTGTAGGGGGCCTATTTGTGGCTTAATAATCATCACAAAGGCCTTTTTGAGTAGGGCCCCAGGATCCCTGGAGGCTTGTTCAAGGCTTTCTCCTCCTCTGGGATCTCCAGGCCTTCTTTGATCCCTCCATTCACCCTGAGGCAGGGCCTCCAGAAGTGGCCAGGTATTACATAACAGTGGTTCTCTGGCCTAGCTTTCACCTCATTTTAAGTACTTTCTGACAATGGTTAACAGCTGCATTTTGAGTTACAAAGGAAAGTAGGCTGCAGACCCTTTACTGCTCCAAGTGACCAAGCACCTGGCCCCCAGCTCCAGTGGACTCCTCTTTCCACCTCTACCCCCCTCAGGCACCCCAATCTCCTCAGCCCCTTCTCTAGTTACCAACTCAATACACTTCATCATTAGTCATTGTCCCTCTCATTATTCATGGCACCCCTGAGGTCCCAAAAGGATAGTTTTCTCATTCCCTCTCCATCCTTTTCTGAAGCTTCTGTTAGCAAACTCCTTGAAGGTCATAGATCACTTTTGAGGTGAAAGGGCTCTGGCAATGATTTCTTAGCCCTGGTCAGTGACCTGGCCTGTTCTGAAGATTCAGGTCCTTTTTTGTCAGGCTCTTCCTTCCAGGGTGTGCAGGTCTAGACCAACACCCCACGCTAGTAGAGATGGGGATGGGAGCAAACAGAGATCACCCCACCATTTGCCAACTAGTAGATTATGGCAAAAACCACTTAAACTCTCTTCTGCCTCAGACTCCTTATCTCTGGCTGGAAATAAAGATGACACCTATCTCTACCACCTTTGGTAAGACTGAAACTAGATAATGGCATACTTGCCTAAAAGCCAGTGATGGGAGAAAGGGATGGTTTCCACATCAGTTTAAGGACACATGGAGACAGAGTTAACATCTTACTCTTGGTGCTAAACATTTCTCTGTTCCACTAACGAATCCCGTGGTGCCAGTGTCGGTCCGCATTCAGAGAAAGCTGCTTGTCATGGCTAACTAACCAAGCCTATGTTGTTTTTCTAGTTTTCTATCCCCAAGCTTCCTAGAAATAGTGCCGGGCTGGCTACTTGCTCACCCCTCTCTACCTCCCATTGCTTTTGTTTTTATGGTGTTTTTTTTGTTGTTGTTGTTTTGTTTTGTTTTGTTTGAGGTGAGGTTGTGGGCAGTGGGGCTCAAGACAGTGTTGTTTTCTCTGTGTAAAGTCTTGTTTGGCTGTCCTGGAACTTGATACATAGACCAGGCTATCCTTGAACTAACTCAAAGAGATCTGCTGGCCTCTGCCTCCCGAGTACTGGGGCTAAAGGCGTGTATCACCACTGCCCACCTCCCACTGGTTTTATCTTCTCCCTAACTAGACTCTCGTAAGAGGCCCATCTGTATTTTCTTCTCCCAGCATTAGATTCCAAAGTAAATTCCAATACTTTGGGGACTATTGTTTCAATAATCTGATAGACAAAGAAACACAAGTGTCTCTTTAGAATATCTTTAGTCCTGCCAGGATGGGTATAATGTCACATCTCATTCTCAGGGTTTACTTATCTCCTCTGCCTGACTGTGAGGAAGGAGAATAGAAGATTGTTCTATCTGGCCATCTGGGGGCATCGCTCTGCTCAAGTCTAGCTGTCTGGCTCACATGCAGCTGAGTACTGGGGATAGGCTGAGATTGTGAGGACGTCTACGTTTCATGCCCTTGACCTCTCTGAAGTTTGCCTATGAGAAGGGCTCTCCTAGGACAAATGGAAGACAACATGGCATAATCAGAATCTGTGTGTGCCTGTGTAACTATTAGGCTGTGTTACACAGATCATCCAACTGCAATGTATGCTACCATGTAAGGAGAAAAGAGGGGGCTACAATGTAAAGGGAAAATAGCAAAGGATATCTAAGGCAATGCACCCTATGGTGGGGGATTAAGCCTTTGGATGTGAATTTGCTAAGCTAATATAGATGTGAATTAACACGGCATCCTGGCAGAAAGCCATGGTACACCCTTTCTCTGTTATGAGAGTCTGAAAACAGTGGAGACTTTGAAGATCTGGAAGACACTGGGCATGGGCATAGTAGATTACTTGATTACTTACAGGTAGGTATTTGCTGGGGTATGGACTCAGTCCTTGTTGGGTCTGTGTGCTTACATGCTCCATCAGCCCGGACTGCTATATCTGGCTAGCTTAGTCTTCCTCTGGCTTTCAGGGTACCAGATAACAGAAGCTAGAGGACTCACTTTTTACCCATTTCCACAACTGGACACGCTTATCAAATGAATTTGCTGCAGTTGTCTTAGGGAGCCTACAAATCAGTTTTCCCAGGATACCTGACTCAGTCCATCCTGAACACCTTATGGAAGGGTGTGCTGTTTCTCCTTCTTTCTTTCTCAGTGTCTCAGATAACTCACCTCTCCAATCACCTGACACTGACCCACCCTTCCCAGAAGTAGCACTGCTTCTAATCCCTAAAAGCTGGCACTTAGCTCAGTGGCAGAGCACATACCTGGGATATAAGAGGCCCTGGGTTTAATCCAAATAACACGCACAAAACCAGAATGCTGAAATAGCATGCATCATGTTTGACACCTAAGCATGTGTGGCCTTTCTCCTTCCAGGGACTGTTTGTCTGTCTGGGGTGGGAATGAGGTGGGGTGAGGTGTGAAGACAGGATATCTCTTTATGGAGATGGCTTTCCTAGAACCCAGCTAGCCTAGAACTCACAGAGATCCATTTACCTCTGCCTCCCAGCACTGGGCTTAAAGGTGTGTGAACTGCAGTTTTCTATGACTCTCACAAGAAATCCCATTTACAGTAAATGACAACTCTTAACCTACTGTTCAACCCCTGTGACCCGACCCATGGTTTTATCTTATCAGACTACAGTACTATCCATGGGATCGCCAAAAACACCCTGTAATCTCATTTATTGAAAAAGCAGAAGATAGAAAGGTTTCCTAGCAACGCTTAAAGTGTACACATGGCCACTGTGAGCCACTTAAGCGAGATTCTCCCCCAGAAGCTCATCCCATGTGTCTTCTCCTCCCCCCAAGTACCTCTCTTTCTATTAACTCCATGCTATATCTATGTTAAGAATCTCTTCTTGATGAATCACACTTCTGCTTCATAGCAGCTCATTCTGAAATTCTTTATGACAAGGATGTTAAGAATCCTGGCTGGAGGCTGGGGAGATGGCTCAGAGGTTAAGGACGCTGGCTGCTCTTCCAAAGGTCCTGAGTTCAGTTCCCAGCAACCACATGGTGGCTCATAACCATCTATAGTAAGATCTGGTGTGCACTTAGATTGTTGTATAAATAATAAATGAATCTTAAAAAAAATATATACCCTGGCTTGGCCAAGCCTTTAATCCCAGCACTTGGGAGGCAAAGGCAGGCAGATCTCTGTGAGTTTGAAGCCAGTCTGGTCTACAAAGCAAATCCAGGACAGCCAAGGCTACACCTGTATCAAGAAGAAGCATATATACATATATGTCTACATATGTTATATATATATATATATTCTGGGGTCTGGAGAGATGGCTCAGAGGTTAAGAGCACTGGCTGTTCTTCCAAAGGTCCTGAGTTCAATTCCGAGCAACCACATGGTGACACACAACCATCAATGAAAAAGAAGAATCCTGGCTTCTGGGGCTGGAGAGGTATCTCAGCAGCTGTTGCATTTACTCTCTCCCAGAGGACTGAGGTTTTATCAGCACCCATGTCAGGCAGCTCACCGCAGCCTGTAGCTCCAGCTGCACCTTCTGAGATCCTTAGGATCTTGCCCAAGGGTAGTGTGTGTGTGCGCGCACACACACGCACACACACACACAGAGGTAGGTCTCTGTGAGTTGCAGACCAGTTAAGAGTTACACTATACAACCCTGTTTCTAAAAAACTAAAACTAGATCCTACAATCAAATCCTACAGTGGAGGTCAATGAACTCATGGGGAGGAGAAATGGTTCTATAGTAAAGTGCTTGCTGAGCAAACCTGAGGACCAGGGTTTGAATCCCAAACACCCAATAACATTGGGGCAACCCCAGTGCGGAGGGCAGAGAAAGGCAGATGCCAGTAGGGCTGGGTGGCCCCCTAGCCCAGCGGAAATGGCAAATTTTGAGTTAAATGAGACATCCCCATCTCAATTAAGGTGAGAAGTTTGGTGGTTAAGAACACATACTGCTCCAAATCGGTGGCGCACAATTGGTTGCATCTATAACTTTAGGGAGACCACTGAATGTCCGTCTCTGGCCTCTGCAGGCGTCTGCATCCATGTACACATACTAGACAAAGTGAAGAGTGATATAAGACACTCGAAGTTGACCTCTGCCTTCTATATGTGCACACACAAGCATAACACACACACACACACACACACACACACACCAACAACAACAACCCAGGCCATTCCGTGGGGCATCCCCATGACCTACCACTGTTATATATGAGTTATTTATATTATATATATATTATACGAGTTTTATTTCCATCTCATTTTAAGGTGAAGTAAGGCACTGGAAGACAGTCTCGTCGATTCACAGCTGAAGACTGTCCGACAGGACCTACTGGGGGACAACAGAGTCCACCGTCCTCCCTCACCTGCCTGCTTGTCTATTTGAGGACAAGTGCTCCCAAGGACACGGCCTGAAGCCCAGGCGCCTGTGGATGCCTGAAGGAAGCCTGGAAAAGCAGAGGCGTGAGCCGGAAGCAGTCAGCAGTGATCCCAGCCCAAGCCGTGCGGGGGTGACCGCCCTGGCAGCAGCTGAATGAGCCACAGCCGCCGAGGCTCCGTGCTAAGAGCAGCGCCATCTAGCGAGGCTCGGGACTCAGCACCGAGGGGATGAGGTCACTGCCAGGAAGCATGCCGGGAAGGCGAGCCGTGGTTACGATTTACCTAAGGGATACGCACCTCCGGGGACTCTGTTTATCTGGGTAATAATGTCCTTTGCGGGGAACTCTGACCACATCAAGTGTAGGGCCTCCTGAGTCTTGGTCATCCGACAGAAAGTTGCTAAAACCTTGCATTATAATCCTCATCTTCCAATGACCTCTGGCATCTGCCCAGGTCACCGTGATTAGACTCTTAAGAGACTCGGTCAACCTCCTCAGATTCTGCAGCGGATCCCTTCTTCCCCTCTTCACATCCTCCCACTTACCACGCTATTCTTGTGTTGCATCCCATCCATTACATCTCAAGGCCAGTGTGCTGGGGGGTGGGGTTGTCCTTTAAATGTACCGCCACGCCTAATTGGACTATTCTGTTCTGACTGCCTCTCATCCACTCCAAAACCACACCAGCCAGCAATCAGGTCCTCTTTACTATTTCCTGCCCAGCAGCTGGAGGACAGATCCTTGCAAAGATTCGTTGTGCTTGGGAGCAACGCTCTGGGACTTTCTGTGCAGGTTCTGGTACAGACCCAAACATGTTTGGGCCAGGTTGCCACGGTGCAGACCCTCCTGAAGCTTGCTGATCAAGAGCACCAAGGCTCTCTCTCACCTCTGTGCAGGTTGCCTTTCCCAAAGAAGGACACAGTCTGCTCCTTTAAGTTGAGTTGAAAGGTCAGCCCCATCCTGCCGTCTTGAAGTCCTGGGCTTGCTCCTAGACCAGTGGAGTTTTGCCTTTCAGCTTTTCTGCTCAACTAAATTGTAGGCTCCTAACGGCAGCACTAGGATTGTCTTATTCACAGACTGAGGTGCTAGCCACAGAGAAGGGATTTAGTAACCCTTTGTTGAGGATGGTATGACTGACTATCTGGGCATATTTTAAGCTCAAGGCAATATCTATGAGGACCTGGCATCAGGGGTGAGGGCAACAGAAACCCACGAAGTGATCTGGGGATAATGGATTGAAACAGTTTCCCTTAGCTATCACTCTGGGGTCTAAATTAGGGACACACTTCCAAGGATGACCAGGACGGCCTAGGCCCACAACTCAGCTCTCTTCTCTGTGGCACTGAAGCTGGATCCTCCTGTGCTAGGGATCTTGAGTCCCATCTGTATCATCCAGGACAACTGGACAGAGTGTCTTTGTACTCCAGAAGTGCCTTGTCTCTGTTTTTGTTTTTTTTTTTTTGTTGTTGTTGTTGTTTTTGTTTTAATCTATCAGAGTAAAACCAGGCCTAGTTCAGATATATAACTCATGATAGCCTGGAGGAATGAAAGCCAAAAGCCAGTCTCAGTCAAGGACCAGAATCTGTCCAGCCCGTGAGGCTGGTGCAAAGAGGTACAAGACAGTAGCTGCACTGTGAAGATGCCACAGACTACTGCTCTGTCCTCAGCCTTCCTCTGCCTTCGTCATTAAAGATGGTGCCACTTGGTTGGGGATTGTGGGCAAGATTTGAATTGGGCCCTAAAGAGGATAGCAATGCCAGTGATGGTGTTGTTTGTTGTTTGTCGTTTTTATGTTTCTGACACAAGGTCTCATATATAGCCCAGGCTGGCCTCACGTTTATATGTAGCCAAGGATAATCTTGAACTTCTGATCCTCCTGTCTGCACTTCTCAAGTACTGGGATTATAGTGTTGCTCTGCTACACCTGATGACTGAACACAGGGCTTCATGCATGCTAGGAGAGCACTGTACCAACTGAGCTAACTCCCCAGCCTCCTCCTCCCCCATTTTGATATTTTGAGACATGGTCTCACTCTGTAGAGCTCAGCCCAGGCCATCCTGGTACTCACTACATAGCCTAGGCTGCCCTTGAGCTTGTGGCAATTCTCTTAACTTCAGCTTTTCAAAAACCAGGTAGTGGGCTGGAGAGATGGCTCAGAGTTTAAGAGCACTGGCTGTTCTTCCAGAGGTCCTAGTTTAGGGCAGACAATAGTCTTTTGGTTGGAAGGCATGGGTGGACTTCAGAGTCCACAGAAGATGTAACACCTATGCCTGGCAGGCTGAGGGGCCTTGCTTGTTCCACTGGGATCCTTTTATCAATGTTTCTGTCTTAGGGAGTCAACTGCTACATCTCACAGAACTAGGACTCAGAGTCCTGGCTCTGAGGCAGTTGCAGTCTGGCTGTGGAAAGCTAAGTTTCTGCCTTCTTTCTCTTTATCCTCCCTCCCTCCCTTCTTCAGCCCCTCTTGCCTTCCTCCCTTCTTTGGTGACGGCTCATGCATGCTAAGCACATGCCCTACAAAGGAACTACACACCAGAGACCTGTCTGAAAGGAACATAGCTCAGGCACTCCCATCAACCCACTGGGCTCTATTCATAGCTCCTGAGCAGGACTGATCCCCGATGCAGGTGCAGCTTTAATTAACTTGTCTTTTCCTCAAATAGCTCTTTGCCCTGCCTCACAGGTGTGCCTGGAACACAGAACAGGCACTGTCGAGGGACTGGAGCAACCACCAGAGGCTCACCCAAGCGGGTATGCCTGAGCAGCTCCTTCCTGTGGTCCTGATTGGCTGCCCAGTGGGCCTCCGGCCTGGGGACTCAGCAACCCCTTTTCATCCCCAGTCTGTGTTCAGTCATTCTTTTGCCCCTCAAAGAAGAGGGTCTTTCTAAGGCAGACATTGTACTAGGCCCTGAGGTACAAGCCTGAACCTAAAAGACAGCCGTCTTTTAATGTGACTGGCCACCAGGTGTCACTAGTGCCAGTCACATGGCCTCTCACAGGCCCGAGAAGAGGGAGGCTAATGGGGAAATGGGGATTGAGTTTGGCCCGCTCTGTTCCACCGTCCTGAATCAGAAGCAAGTTCCTCCAGTGGAAAAAAAATACCCACCCCCGCCCTCCCACTACATCCTTGTGACTTCCTTAACAGCTCAGCTGATCTGCAACCTTGGGGATGGAGAACCTCAGGTCAGTTTGGAATCTTTCTGCAGGCTTTCTGCAAACCCACTCAAGGCAGCTTACGTTATTAGAAAGCACTTGCTAATTTCCAAGCAAAGCCTTACACTCACTTTAGCTTCTCTTATGCGTGCTGCCAACGGTCAAAAGAGGAATTCTCTTCTACGTCTCCAACGTTTGGAAAGGTTGCTGGGGTCCTCTGGGTTTATTTGTCACTAGTAACTAAAGAGCGCTTACTATGTGTTGGCCTTGGGACCCCAGCAGGTTAATTTCTGTCCTCCTATGGCTTAGAGTCTGTCCAAAGCCAGTGATTGGTGGGTGGGCATGGTGAGCCATACTTGTAATCCCAGCACTTAGGAGGTTGAAGCTGAAAGAATAAATGTGAGGCCTTCCTAAACAAACAGGAGAGATGGCTCAGTGGTTGAGTATTTGAGTTCCAATCCCTGCACCCAAATCAGGGAACTCACAACTTTTGGTAACTCCAGCTCCAGGGAGTTCATTGCCTGTGGCCTCCTCAGGTATCTGCACTCATGTGCACGTATCCACATCTACACGTAATTAAAATAATAAAAATAAATTAAAAAAAAAAGTCTGGTGATCTGTGCTGATGGCGCATGTCCTTAATACCAGCACTAGGGAGTCAGAGGTAAAGAAATTATGAGTTCAAAGCCAGCCTGGTCTACAGAGCAAGTTCCAGGACAGCCAGGGCTATATAAAGAAACTGTCTCACACAAAACAAAACAACAACAGAAATAAAGCCTGGTATGATGGCTAATGCCTGTAATACTATATCATGGGAGGCTGAGGCAGGAGAATAAGGAATTCAGGACCAGCCTGGGTTATATTCTGAATTTGAATCCAGCCTGGGCTACATGAAAACTTGTCTAAAAATAGCAAAACAAGCCAGGGGGTTCTTTTTGAGTTCAAAGCCAGCCAGAACTATATAATAGAATCCTTCTCGAAACAAAAACAAAAGCCACATCAAAACAGAAAAAAACCCAAAAAGGGATCTGGAGAGACGCTCAGGTGTTAAGAGTGTTGCTGTATACCCACGAGGACCTGAGTTCAAATCTTAACCTCTATCTTAGAGTTCTATTACTGTAAAGAGACACCATGACCTCAGCAACTCGTATAAAGGAAAACATTTAATTGGGGCTGGCTTACAGTTTCAGAGGCTTAGTCCATTATCATCATGGAGGGAAGCATGGCAGCGTCCAGGCAGACTTGGTGCTCCAGGATCTGGGAGTTCTACATCTTGATCTGCAGGAAACAAGGAGAGTTGGTGTGTTTTCATACTGGGCCATAGCTTGAGCATTTAAGTCCTCAAAGCCCCGCCTCCAGAGTGACACACTTCCTCCAATAAGGCCACCCCTCCTAACAGTGCAACTCCCTAGGGCCAAGCATTTGTGAGTCTTGGGGGCCATACCTATTCAAACCACAAAAACATCCATGTAACAAGTTTAGGCCTGGTCTCTCACATGCTTGTAACACCAACGCTTAGGGGATAGAGACGGCTGGGTCCATGGGGCTTTCTGCCTGCCAGACTGCTAAAAATACAAGCTATGAATTCAGGGAGAGCCCTGTCTTCAAAGAAAGAAGTCAGAGAGGACCCCAGATGCCCTCATTTGCACCTTGCACACAGGCATATCCACATGTGCGTAAACCACACACATACACCATAAAAACACTTTGGGTTGGCGCAAGCCTGGCCTCCCAGCACTTGGAAAGTGGAGGAGGAGGCCTGAGGAGGCTTCCGAGGGAGGTCTCTCTGCAGACAGATCATGGAAAGTTTGTTGTTGTTGTAGAGAAAATGAGACAGACAGACTCCACCTCAATTGACTGAGTCTGCTTTATTGGAACAGCGAGGGGGCTCAACCCTTCTGAGAGATGAAGACTGAGCATGCGTAGAGGGGCTGAGGGACAGGTACACACACACACAAACACACACAGGAGTAGCTACTGTTAGTATTTTGGAACACAACCTGCTCCTGGGTTACCCAGCAACTTATGATGTCATCATGTGTTGCCAGCCAGGTGGCCACACCTGGAAGGCGTGGTTACCTTGCCCCTTAAAGGGCCAACCCCGACACGTGGCCGCTCTCTTACTTCTTCTTTCTTACTCTCTCACTCTTACACTCTTTTACTCTCCTCTCTCTCTCTCTCTCTCTCTCTCTCTCTCTCTCTCTCTCTCTCTCTCGGCGCCCCTTCCCTTTTCTCTCTCTCTCTCCATGTCCTGCTCCCCCCTCCCTCCATACCCTCCCAATAAACTCTCACAGAGAATATCGGTTGACTCATGCTTTCTTAATAATTTCAGCTACCAGGAAGTTACAGCTATTTTTTGTAGTTTGACTCGGAGAAGGGTAGGTTGTTTTCCATTCCTGGGCATATTGCTCATACAGGCTGGGGCTAGTCCATGCTTTATGGCTGGGGCCTATTGCCCCGTATACCCTGACTCAGTTCCTCATTACCTGAGGCCACTGAGCTACATACCCAGCTCTTTTTTAATTTTGGATTTTGAGATAGTTGCCCAAGCTGAACTCACTCTATAGTTCTGACCGGCCAGGATCCTGACCTGCAGTAGCCTTCTAAGTAGCTGGGATTACAGGTCTGCACCTCCAAGCCAGGAATATATACATAGCTTCTTTTCTACCTCTTAGAGATTTATGTGTCTATCTATTTATTTATTTATTTATTGAGACAGGTTTTCTCTGTGTAGCCTTGGCTGTCCTGGAACTCGCTCTGTAGACCAGGCTGGACTCTAACTCAGAGATCCACCTGCCTCTGCTTCCTAAGTTCTGGGACTAAAGGTGTGCACTATCCAGCTTGTAGATTTTTTTTTAAATTAAATTTAACAATTACACTTAGTGTGTGTACGTGTGTGTGTGTGTGTGCACAAGCACAGGTGTGAAGGTCCAAGGACAACTTTTGGGAATAAGTGCTTTCCTTCTAACATATGGGATCTGGGATCAAACTCGGGACTCAGGTTGATAGGCTTAGTAATAAGCCTTTATGTACTGAGCCATCTTCCTGCTCTCTCCTGCACTGAGACAGAAGCTCCTGTAGTCCAGGCTTTTCTGGACTTGTAACCATTGACTGACCTTGAACTTCAGATCATGGCTTGTAATGTATTACATGCATTATATAAATTCACGTAAATGTGGGTCAAATCATTCTTTAAAATCTAGAAAGGAGACCAAGAGGGGTTAGAGGTATTGGGGAAGTGGGGAGAAAGGCAAAAATAGCCTTGGGAAGTGCGAAGTGAAAGCAAAGAGAAGACCGAGGGGCAGCTACAGGAAAGGGTAGGAGGAGAGAGGGAGTGGGGAAATGAGGAGGCAGAAAATCTGCCATACACACTTTGTTAAACAATGCCATAAGGAAACCTGTTGTAGGTTACCCGCCAGAGAAGGCCAGTCAGACACTGGCATAAGCCAATAGAAAGCCTTTATTAGCTAGCCAGCAACTATACCGGGTGTTCCGGATGGCAATGTAGCCTTGAGCCCTTCTCAGGGTAAGCTTTCAAGCACATAAACCACTTCCTGAGTTGACATTCTTCAGTTAACAGGAACAGTGAGCTAGAAGTGGAACTGCAGAAGCCAAGAAGAAGCAAGGTTAGTACTTTGAGAGATTTTTCTAGAACTATGGGCTTGGATGGATTAGGTCTTTGTTCTCATTTTGGCAGGTGGTGCTGTCTGTGTGCTGAATTTTGTGGCCTGAATGGTACTTCCATCATGGAGTCAGCTGTGCTAAGGTCTAGGGGCCTGTTACAAAACCCAGTACCTTGAATGATAACTCAAAAAATTAAAACATCACATGGTCTGAAAAGAAAACCTAGAAAAGGCAGAAGTTAGAGGTTGAAGGATACTTTAGAGATCAGCAGGAGCTGAGACAAAGAAAAATAGAAAATGTTACTCAGTGGGTAAAGCGTTTTTATTTGGGGTGATGAAAAAAATTATGAACAGTGGTGATGACCGAATCAAACCACAAATGTGATTTCCGCTGCTTTCAGAAATTGGTCTTATGGCTAAGATCAAGTATAATTTATGCTACTTAATTATGTTTTGTAGACTAGTCTCACTGTCTTCCAGCCTTGACCTTCTAAATGTTAAAATCGTAGCATACATGATCAGACCTGGCAAAGGTCACGAAGCTAAAAGAGACAGAAGTCAGAGTGGATCACAGGTCCGCTAGGGTCACTGATATTAAAAACTTCCCCAGTGTTGGTATCCTACAAGGACTAAGAGATGCTGAGAGTACATGAGCCAGAGTACCTCTGAGAAGCCAGAGCCCACAGAACACATTCATGCTTTGTCAGGACGAATGTGTAAATGAGGCTCTCTCTCTTCCAAGAACATCAATGATGAGTATCAGAGAAGTTGGAAAAACTGGCCTGGAAATAGAAACAAGACCTGTTCAGGCCAGCACTTCTGGGTGTCTGAACAGAAAAGCAACTACAAAAACTCTTAGCCAAGCTTGAAAGTAGCAGCCTGTACGCAGACAGGAACTTGAAGCTAACTTCCTCATGGCCTTTGGCCTTCTCCTTGGCTGATGAGAGTCAGGCTCAGACAAATACAGATTCCTCGTCTGTCTGTAAAGTTGGTCTGTCTCTGTTGAGGACAGTCTCATGCAAGCCCTCTCACACAATATTTCTTACATCTTAGGCCTCAAGGTTTGGTCAGCTCTCCCGGCCTCTTACGTCACCGGTCAGATCAGGGATTCGGTTGTATCCCCAATGTGCTGAAGCCCTGTCCTCCAGCATCACGTCTGTGTCTGTCTTCTGTTGCTAAAAGCACAGTACAAACTGGATAAGTTACAAAGGGAGCAGCTTTATTTCAATTTGTAGTTCTGGCCCAAGGTCAAAGGACCTCATTCTGTATTAACTCTCTTGTTGGTAGGGCGTTATGTGGCCGAAGACAGGAGGCATGTGTTTATTTATTTATTTTGGACTGTTGAGACACGCTCTTTTTTTTTTTTTTAATTTATTTACTTTTATTTTATGCACATCGATGTTTTGCCTGTATGTATATCTGTAAGGGTGTCCAATGCTTGGAGTTATAGGCAATTGTGAGAGGCCATGTGGGTGCTGTGATCTGAACCCTGGTCCTTTGGAAGAGAAGTCAGTGCTCTTAACTGCTGAGCCATCTCTCCAGCCCCTGAGACAGGTTCTTTTTAACTCCTGGCTATCCTAAAAAAACTCACTAGTTAGCCAAGAATGACCTTGAGCTTTCTGCTTCCACCGATTTCCAAGTGCCGGAGTTACAGGAGTGTAACCACCATACCTGGCTGGGACAAGAGACAGAAGCGTATGTCTCCACTGCTCTTTTCTTCTTAGAAATCCACCAAGGTTAAACGACAGATGCTCCCCCTACTGGCCTTCTCTAATCCTAATCGCCCCTGAAATGACTTGTCTTTGTCCGTCATGGTTGGGCTAAGTCCCCACTTAGTCCACCTTACAAAGGGGATGAAACTGGCAAGGAAGCCTCATTTAGACCATGCAGCCTATCCGTGGGACAGTTTTGGGACAACTTTGAATATAACTGAGGCAGAAAAAGCTCATTGGGTGGGCTCCCTAATCCAGTCTGGCCAGGTCCTTAGAAAAAGAAACACCAGGTGAAGGTAGATCCGCAGAGCGCAGCAGGTGACGACAGTTCTTGGCCAACCAAGGGGTACTTAGGCCTGCAGAGGTGAAGGAAGCAAGGAGAATCTCTTTGAGTCCTCAGACACCTTGGTCCCCGGCTTCTGGCCACCAAGCTTTTGAGAGAATACATTTATAGTGTTTGTTTATTTGTTTGTTTGCTTGTTTGTTTGAAACTGTGTTTCTGTGTGTAGCCCTGATTGTCCAGGAACTCACTCTGTAGACCAGGTCTGCCTGCCTCTGATTGAGTGCTGGGACCAAAGGAATGAACCACCACCTCCCGGCTGAGAGAATAAATTTATGTTGTTTTAAGTCACCGAATTTAATTACAGCAGCCTTGGAGAGTGTATAGTCTCCGGCGTGTTCTCTTTGACATCTCCCTCCTCCACTGGCCAACCCCAAGGCTTATACCTCTCCTTTCAGAATGGTTTACACCTGCTGGCCCCATCTCTCTCATAGTTCTTCCAAACTTGTCTTAAACACCACATTTGCAGTGAAGTCTGAACTTGAGTATTCTGGTTGCCCACCAGAGCAGCAAGCCAAGCACATCTTTGTCATCCCTCATCATGTGTGTAAGTTAAACACTTATTTAGATAGTTACGCCCATTTGCCCTGCTCGGTTGTTGATGCCAGTTCAAGGCCTGGCCTAGTAGATTCAGCTGTAGACCTGCTCCTGCATAGCATAGTCTCTAGGAGGATGCACTGCATGGGATGCATGGATAACATACATGCAACAGTGGCATAGTGGCACACATCTGTGATCCCAGCACTTGGGAGGTAGGGGCAGGAGGATCAGGAGTTCAGGGACATCCAGGGCTACATAGTGAGTTGGAAGGCAGCCTGGGCTACCTGAGATCCTGCCTTAAAACAAAACAGAGCAAAGCAAAACAAAAGTAAACCTGTGCAGGAGCTCCTGGAGGATGTGTAAAGGACCAGGCCGTGGCGGCTTGCCCCTCAGCAACTGTATTTCTCTTGCCCGCTGCACAGGAACTTTTGCTGAAATCAGACCAAACCAGCTTGTAGCCACAATCCATTCCCCAAGATCTGCTGGCTTCTTTGTTTCCTTGGTCTCCATCATTCGCTGCTCCTGACTGCCAGGCACATCTTAACGTTCCTAAGGGACCTTACCCAGTACCTTGGATGGCGTGCATTTACTCCATTTCCCCGAGTGGTGGGTGACTGAAGGGGGCAAAGCAAGTAGAAAGCAGTGCAATGTCAAGAGGTTTTCCTCTAACTGGGTATTACAAACCAAACAAACAGCAGGCATAGTTACTTACTCATTTAGTGTGTATGATGTTTTGCCTGTGTGTATGCCTATACCACTTACATGCCTGGTACTGGAAGAAACCAGAAGAGGCATCAGATACCCTGAAAACGGAGTCGGGGGTAGTTGTGAACCACCGTGCTGGGAATCTAACTTAGATCGTCTAGAAGAGCAGCCAGGGCCCCCTCCCAGCCCCTCTTTACTGAACACTTTGTTATTATTGCTCACTGTATAGACCAGGCTTTCCTGAAACTCAGCACAATCCTCCCACCTCAGTCTTCCCTGTGCCGAGATTACAGGCGCATGCCATTGCACCCATCCTTCTGTTCAAATGTATACTGTGTATATCATATACATAATTTTCTTTCCGTGTAGTGAAGCAAGGGAAAACAGGATAAAAATCATCCAGATTCCTCCTGCAAGGAGACATCATCTTTCTCGTGCTGTCTCTACTCACTCAGCACTTTATGTGTGCCGACTATGAGGAAGAGAAAGTGTAAGGCGTTCCCCTGCAGTTTAAGAAAATTGTTTTAAAAAGTCCCAGAGACTTTCCAGAAAGCCAAAGTATTCCTGGAAGTTAATGGGTGTCTCTGAATGTTGATCTTTTCCTGTGCCGGCTTCTGATATGGGAGGGGTTCAGGTGACGACTTTCTTGTCTGGGAGGGAATGAACTACTCCTGCCCAGGGGCAGCAGCCGCCAGTTCCTACCTGTGCCAGGGAAACTCCACGACCCACGGCCCTGGCATCTTCCACCTTCTTCTAAAATAAGGCACAGAGCCAACTGGCTTCTGAGAAACTCGTCAGGCTTCAAGGTCTCACTCACTGGGGGGAAGTTGTTGTGCTTCTCTGGGCTCAGGTCACCCTGCTGTAAAACAAGGAGAAAGAGCTGACCAGATGGCTAGCAGGGAGGAGATGCTCACTGCTAAGCGTGAGGTTCTGTGTTGGATCCCAGGTGTCCACAGGGTAAAAGGAGAGTTGCACAAGTTGTCCCATGCCCTTCCTTCTCTCCACAAAAAATAAACACCTGTAATTGTAAGAACAAACCAACCAAACAAACAAAACTAGGAGAGAATTAGAGCCACCTTCCTAGGAGGTTCTGGAAGGACTGAGTGAAACAGGACTCAGGATTCAAAGCCCTTGGCTGTCTCCACCAAGTCAGCCCGTTATTTATTTAGTGCTAGAACCCGCCCCCTTGGCCATTCTGAGCCATTCTTAAATTACAGGCGTGGCCTTTTCCCCTGAACAGAGCACACTCCTCTCCCACGCTGCTTCCACCAAATTCTTTGTGCAGGGCACAGTAGTTTCAGGAAGTAAAGTGTGCTGCTTACCCTCTGAACCTCTCCCGCCTCAACCCTCCCCTCCCAATGTCCCAGGGATCAATAGTAGAGGGTTTTGTGGCATGTGGAAATCCTGTGGGACTGTGTCACCTTTGGCCCTATGTGGAACCCTGCAAGGTGTTCACTGGAGCGTTACATCCTGGGAGCTTTAGAGGAATCCAGAGTTCAGGGCTGTGACTGCTGGTGAGTGACTGATTTTCTGAACACCCTCAGTTTGGGGTTAGGAAAGGGCGATGGAGGGGATTTCTCAAGTCTCACTCCCACTCCTATACTCAGACCTGATTTATCAAGGCTGGCAGGGTGGGGTGGGGGAGTGCTTTGGCAGGAAACACACTTCTCCCAGAGTACCCAAAACTGTGATCTGGCAAAGGGGCTGGCGCTGTGGTTTTACTGAGGAAGCTGCAGTGGCTTTTACCGTTTCATTTTTCAGTCTACACATCAAGAGGCTGCTTGCCAGTAGCTGTTGTACGGCTCTTCGTTGTCTCTCCTGTTCCAGGAACACCTCAGTCTAGGAGGCAGAAGGTAGGGTTACAAAGGGGACAGTACTGCCCTGGTACTCCATGTTGGGAGGGCTGACCCTGGGCTGGCAGGTCAGCATAGACCACTTTAGGTCTAGGCCTTTGATTCGCTTTCTTCCTTCATCATCACACCAGTGAGGAAGGCGGGGCTTGGTGGGCCTCACATGCATGTGCTCTGTTCACAATAAACCTGTCCTAGACAGGAGCTGTGGGATGCTGTGTGTCCAGGGCATCTCTTAGAGGTGTCCAAGAGCAGCCTGTGGGAACAGCTGGGCAACAAAGGATTGGAGACTCAAGGAAGTGACCAGCCAGGACCTCAGTCGCTAAAGGGCAAGAGAGGACCAGGAGCATAGCTGTGGATTTCTTTTTTTTTTTTTTTTAAGATTTATTTATTTACAACATTGTACCTGTACATCAGATCTTACTATAGATGGTTGTGAGCCACCATGTGGTTGCTGGGAACTAAACTCAGGACCTTTGGAAGAACAGCAAGTATTCTTAACCTCTGAGCCATCACTCCAGCCCAGCTGTGGATTTCTTGATGCCCACAGATGCCATACTCCAGCCTGCATCCATCAATCCCACATCCCAGAGGTCACCGCTCCAAACAGGCAGCCTTGGTCTTCCTGGTGGCCAGCCTGGTGACCCTTTGGGTGTTAGGGGAGTCTCCAGGTCACATTCTGCAGTACCTGGTTCTCCACCTAGCCTCCCTGCAACTTGGACTACTGTTGAAAGAGGCCTGCTGTTTCGCTGAAGAGCTGTACCATGTCCACTCCAGGTAACCCTCTGCAGTCCCCATGGAGACTGGGTGCCCAATGAGTATCATACCCTTGGCTGCTAAGCTTGGCTTTCCCTGAACGTCGTTGGCC
Source organism: Meriones unguiculatus (assembly GCF_030254825.1). Lineage (NCBI taxonomy): Eukaryota > Metazoa > Chordata > Mammalia > Rodentia > Muridae > Meriones > Meriones unguiculatus. The sequence continues at coordinate 52,097,991 of NC_083350.1, forward strand.
GAGTTGGGCTGTGATCTGAGGTTGGGCTGTCTCCTGCAGGTACCAAGGCAGCTGCTGGAAGGCTATACATGCCTGTCTGGGCTGCCCCCTCCTCCGAGCGGCCCTGCTGCTACTGTCCTTCTACTTCTACTGCTTCCTCCCGAGTACTACTGGCCTGCCTCTCAGTTGGATGCTTGCCCTCCTGGGCCTTTCACAGTCCCTGAGCATCCTCCTGGGCCTCCAGGTATGACGCAGGAGAGGTGGATGGTGTGGGAAGATGGGACTGCGGCTAGTGTTGACCTGTCTGAGCTCAGGGCTGATATCGAGACCAGTTTAAAGGTTGGAGATCTAGGTGTAGAGCTATGGAGGCTTGGGATGGCGGCTTCAACCCCATCAGTGAGAGCAAGCAGGCAGCAGGTTGGGAAAGCTTTCTGCGAGAGAAGGGCTCTGGATGTCCCCTTGAAAGTCCCTCAGGCTTTCCTGCTGTCTACAGAGCCTGGCCCCAGCAGAAATCTCCGCAGTCTGTGAAGAAAAGAACCTCAATGTTGCCCATGGGCTGGCCTGGTCATACTACATTGGGTACCTGCGGCTGATCCTGCCGGGTAGGCCACCTTCTGCATCTTCATCTGTAGAGAGCAAGACACACAGCTTTTGCTATACTTTTTTTCTATGCTTCCCAAAGCATTTTCATGTCTGCCGTATAATTAAATTCCTAAAGTATCCCTGTCCATGTGAAGGGCGTTACAGAGTTTTAGTATGATCTTTGAGAAAGGAGCTCAGAAACCCGGGATGCTTTAAAACACGCTATGTATTTGAGGATGACCTTGAGTTTCGGATCCTCCTACATCCACCTCCGAAGTCCTGGAATTACAGGCGTGAGCCACTACACTTGGCTGGTTATTATTGTTGTTTTGTAATTAATTGATTTGTTGGCTTGAGGATTGAATCTGGGCCTTACACATACCTAGTAAGCACTATACCACTGAGCTACCTTACCAGCCCAAGGATACCATTGCTACGTTTGGTTGATAGTAAGATTATGTTAAAAGCTCGCTTGCCCGTGCTTTGCCCAAGATCGTCTATGAATGTTTGCCTTCTCCTTCCCTCCCTTTAAACTTTGCATTTTGCGTATGTATGAGTGTGGGTGTGTGCGGAGAGTCAGTCATGGAGGCCGGGTCTTTCATGCTGTGCTGCTGCATAGCCAGTTCTCCTGTCTTTGCCTCTGACCTCTCAGATCCACACTGCCACGTTCCAGCCTTTGACATGGGTTCTGGGGACTAAATCCACAGTGTACTTTTACTTGCTGATCCATTTCCCCAACCTGGTCTTCCTTCCTTCCTTCCTTCCTTCCTTCCTTCCTTCCTTCCTTCCTTTTTTTAAGATATATTTATTTTTACTTACTGAACATTGATGTTTTGACTGTATGTATGTCTGTGTGAGGATGTCAGATCCTCTGGAACAGGGGTTACAGACAGTTGTGGTCTGCGATGTGAGTGCTGAGAATTGAACCTGGGTCCTCTGGAAGAACAGCCAATGTCCTTAACCACAGAGCCACCACTCCAGCCCTCTTCCTTTCTTTCATAAAGATGTATTTATTTGTTGTAACTAATGTCTGTGAATGTGTGCTTGTGCGAATTGTGTTTTCAAGCAGGCAATCCTCAGACTCCCCCTGCCTTCATGGTCTAGAAGCTTAGGATTACAGGTGTATGCCACTACGTTCCTTGTATGATTCTCTTCCTATTGTCTTTTGAGAAAGGAACTCACTAGGTAATCCTAGCTGGCCTGGAACTCATATGTAAACCAAGCTGGCCTTGAATTTGTGATCCTCCTGACTCTTAAATACCGGGATTACAGACATGTGCCACCACACCTGGCTTTCCATGAATATTTTTTTTATTTACTTATGTAGGTGTTTTGCCTGCATGTATATCTGTGCACCACATGAACGCCTAGTGCCTACAGAGGCCAAAAAGGTATTAGATCCCCTGTAAGTGGAGTAACAGATGGTTAGCTACCATGAACCTGGGTCTTCTAGAAAAGCAGCAGGTGCTCTTAACTGCAGAGTCATCCCTCCAGCCCTGATGAATGCTTATGAATCATCTATCTATCTATCTATCTATCTATCTATCTATCTATTAGTTTTTTGAGACAGGGTTTCTCTGCGTAGTCCTGACTATCCTGGAACTCACTCTGTAGAACAGGCTGACCTCGAATTTACAGAGAACTGCCTGCCTCTGCCTTCTGAGCGTTGGGACTAAAGGCATGCGCCATTGCCACCTGGCTTGAAAAATATTTACTGCATGCTAGATTCCCTCAATGTGTCTTCCCCTCTTTGAACTCATATGCTGTGTGAACTCATTATTATTCATATTTTATTTTTATTTTTAATATTCTTTTATTAAATTTTATCTTAATGCGTGGGTGCTCGTCTGAGAATGTGTGTGCCTAGTACCTGTGGAGGCCAGAAGAGGGCATCAGATCCCTCGGGACTGGCATTATAGATAGGCGGCACGGAATGGGCATTGGAAACTGAACCCAGGTCCTCGGAAGAGCAGCCAGTGCTCTTAACTGCGGAGCCATCTCTCCAGTCCTGTTTATTTTATTTTTTAATTTTAATCTTATTGTTATTTTTGAGACAGGGTCTCATTATGTAACCTTAGTTAACCCAGAACTCTTGGTGTAGATCAGGCTGGCCTCAAACTCAAGAGATTCACTTATTTCTGCCTCTCAAGTGCTGGGATTAAAAGCATGAGCCGCCAAAGATTTATTGTTTTCTTCTTATATACGCATAGGTGTCTGTCTGTAGATATGGGCACCTGAGTACAGGTGACCATGGAGGCCAGAAGATGTCAGATCCCCTGGGGCGGGGCTCGTGGCTGTGAACCATCCAACATTGCTTTTGGGAACTGAGCAATGCTGAAGAGCAGCCAATGCTCTTGTCCACTGTGCCTTCTGTATAGCTCCCGTCATTGATATCTTAGATAAGAAAAGTGCGGCTTTGAGAGAGCAGTGACCCACCTACGGTTACGTGAATGCGTGAGACGAGGAAACAGAATTGGAATGCGGGGCTGTGTAGAGTCAGCACACTTGGCGGCTGTACTGAGGAGCGCACGTGGCTACTCCCTGACTTTGAACCCTGGCTGTGGCTCTCCTGAAGCCTCTGGGATGCCAGGAACGCTTTGGAGCCAGTTGTCTGACAGTATCCATCAGGGAATGCTAGAATGCCACTTCCCAGGACTCTGTCAACTTCTCAGGGTCCAGACTGCTGTAGTAGCGGTGGTAGGGGGCTGACAGAAATTCAGGGGCCGAGCATCGTGGCACATTCCTTCCTCTGCCTCCGCGAGGGCTGGTATTACAGGTGTGAGCCATCTCCCTCTCTCTCTCTCTCTCTCTCTCACACACACACACACACACACACACACACAGAGAGAGAGAGAGAGAGAGAGAGAGAGAGAGAGAGAGAGAGAGAGAGAGAGAATGGAAAGGGGAAGTCCCTGAATGTTCTCTCCTTCCCCCAAATCTCCTTCCTGTACAATGAGAGAGGTTGGATCCCCTAAGTCTCTTGTACCCACACACTGAGAAGGCTGATGACCTGGGTCTCAGTTCTTGATGCGGTGGGAGACAAAGTTGATGAGATAGTTTCTTGGGCTTCCCGAATGCAGGGCTCCAGGCCCGGATCCGAAGGTTCAATCAGCTGCACAACAACTTGCTGTGGGGCGCAGGGAGCCGGAAGCTGTACATCCTCCTCCCGCTGGACTGTGCCGTGCTTGATGACCTGAGCGTGGCGGACCCCAACATTCGCTTCCGGGACATGCTGCCCCAGCAGAGCATAGACCGTGCTGGCACCAAGAATCGGGTTTATTCCAACACTGTTTATGAGCTTCTGGAGAATGGGCAACCAGTAAGTGTACAGAGCTGGGCTTGGGGAACCCTGGATCCCTAGCCACACACTGGTAAGAGCTCATGACTCTTTTCCTTCCTTCCTTCCTTCTTTCTTTCTTTCTTTCTTTCTTTCTTTCTTTCTTTCTTTCTTTCTTTCTTAACTTTAATTTTATTTATATATTTATTTATTACAATTTATTCACCATGACTCTTTCCTGAGCCTGCTTGCATAGCTGGTCTCAGGACAAGGCAAGAGTCAGTTCGGAACGACACTGAGGAGTAACATTTATGGAGCATTTACTGGACAGTCTTTGTGCACCATAACGCCACCTCATTAAACCTTACCGCCAATCTGCGGGGCAGGCGTGATCCCTGCTTTTACAGTGGAGGAAAGTGAGGCTCGGGGACACAATAATGAAGGCTATGAGAGCATTTGAAGAATTTGGTGTGGGTGTGGGAAAGCCCCAACCAAGCAAAGCAAAATCCCCAGAGCCCTCCCCCGGACTCCATTTCCCAGAATGCAATGCTCCTGGATGATGGGAGGAGGATCTGTGAAGGGTTAGCCCAGCCCAGGCCTGAAGCTAGGAAAGGGCGCCGGAGACCCTAGCAGGGCAGTCACATCCCAGGACTCTTGTTCTGCAGACGGAAGGAATGCGGCCACGGCCCATAGCATCAGGATCCACAATTCATTTGTCAGGGTGCTGGCTCAGTCTAATCTTGTTCTCACCTCCTCCAGGCAGGCGCCTGTATCCTGGAGTATGCCACCCCCTTGCAGACCTTGTTTGTCATGTCACGGGATGGGAAAGCTGGCTTCAGTCGGGAGGATCGACTTGAGCAGGCCAAACTCTTCTGCCGGACACTTGAGGACATCCTGGCCGATTTCCCTGAGTCTCGAAATACCTGCCGCCTCATTGTCTACCAAGGTAGGAGGCTGATATGGCTGGAGGACAGGAATCAGGAATCCCCAGCGTCTCACAGACGGCCAGAGAACAAGGGAGCAGCATTTTCTGGGCTTTCCCAAGTGCTCAGAGGGATCATGCCCTGCCTTTTCCTCCCCTGGCAGATGTCTTCTTGCCACCTGAATGTGGCAGGCCTTGACTCTGCTGCTCTTTGTCAGTGTGACCGCAGGCATGTCTTTGCTCCTTTCCGAACATCCTCTCTAAAAGCAGGAGGGTGGGCTTCCATGGCCTTGATAACTACTTCTAGCTCTGGGATCCCCCCAGAAGCTGAGGGGTAGGTGGGAGGGGGGCAAGGAGGCCGGAGGATCATACCAGTGGTTTCTAAGGGCCCTGTTGAGCGTGAGTAAGGTCCTCCCCTGAACCCACCTTACATCCCCATTCCAGATCCCGCAGAGGGAAACAGTTTCTCACTGTCTCAGGAGGTTCTCCGACACATTCGTCAGGAAGAAAAGGAGGAGGTCACCATGAATGGCCCTGAGTCCTCAGGGGAGCCTTGTTCCTCCATGCTGTCCCAAGAGCCGAGGCTCCTCATCAGTGATATGGAGCAGCCTCTCCCACTCCGCACTGACCTCATCTGAGGCACGGGACAGCCTTGCCTGAGCTTCTTCAGCCTCCTGACTGGGTCTTCTTTCAATGGCCGGGAGCCTCACAGGGATTTCACATCTCCGGCAAGCCATTTCACCTCTCTGAGTCTCAGCCTACCCCACTGTGAAGTGGGGTCATAATGCATATCTTGCCCTCCTTCTAGGGTTTTTGTGAATGTGTAGAGGTTTGGTGTCTGTTCCTGGCAAACTTAAGAGATAGGCCAAGTATTTCCCGTGATGCCTTAGGCATTCTCTGCTCTTCCTTGACCTGCCTAGGTGGTACCAGCAGACCTCTGACCCTCCAGCTTCTGGTCATGTGTGTTCAATGGGAGCTTCCGTAGGTGGAGAGAGGGAGAAGGCCGAGTCAGGAGCGTTTGTCCTGTTAGCTGTATGCACACAGTGGGCTATCCTGCTGGGCTGCCTTCTCAGTAAACATGGCTATTCTCAGGTTTCTAAAATGGCCTCGTCCGCTTCCCCCTAGCACTGCTATTTGTGTGGCACTGAGGTACTTACTTTATAGCATGTCCTTTGTACATGTCCTTTTTTTTTGTCAAAAAAAGTTAAATAAAATTTATTAAAGATAAAGTGGAGGGACTGGAGAGATGGCTCAGAGGTTAAGAGCACTGGCTGCTCTTCCAAAGGTCCTGAGTTCAATGCCCAGCAACCACATGGTGGCTCACAACCATCTTTAATGAGTTCTGGTGTGCAGGCACATATGCAGGCAGAGTGCTGTATAAATCATAAGTAAATAAATCTTTAAAAAGAATAAATAGGGCTGGTGAGATGGCTCAGAGGTTAAGAGCACTGTCTGCTCTGCCAGAGGTCCTGAGTTCAATTCCCAGCAACCACATGGTGGCTCACAACCATCTATTACAAGATCTGGTGCCCTCTTCTGGCGTGCAAGTGTGCAGAACATTGTGTACATAATAAAATAAACATATCTTTAAAAAAAAAAGAATAAACAAAGTGGAAACCAACTGAAGAAGGCACCTGCACCAACTTTTGGCCTTGGCATAAAGGCACACATATGTGCACAGACATGCACTTAAACACGCTTCTTTCCCTTAACTAAGAATGATGCTTTTTCACTTCTTTTTAAAATGTTTCCCATTTATTTATTTAATAGCTTTGCAGCTTGACAGAAGGCCCCTCCCTTTTCTCCTCCCAGTCCCCCTTTACTCCCACCCCTGCCTCCCACCCCCACACATGTTAAAGACCATTCTCACACTGTACTGCTTGAGCACGCTGTCTCTTTGCTGCTGGGCTGTGAGAGCTAGGAGAGGGCGAATGCGTCACTCCCGATACCTGTGTCTGGCTGCGTGTGCAGCACACTTCCTGCACTCCTTCTCATCCTGCTACAGGGCAGTAGGGGACGGGTGCCGTTTCAACCCAGACAGGGCCCACTCTTCACACTGAGGGCACACCCCACCTTTGCTTTCAGTGTCCTTGCTTCCGGTGGCAGGCTGAAGGGTCAGGAGCGGGGCTGAGTGGAGCTAGCACACAGATGCCACAATGGTCCACAGCTGTGTCCCAAGGAAGGGACCATTCAAAGAAGCGGAGGGCGAGTATGTGAGGAGATTGGACGTCCTCTGGGAACACTGGACGACCCGGTCAGGCACCAAGCCTACCTATGCCATTGTAACAACATTGTGGTGGCACTGTCACGGCCATCTGGGAGGGCAGACAGTCCTTCCTATGCTCCACCCAGACTTGACATGTGTCCCTCCCTCTACTACCTTTGTTTCCGTCACAAGGGCTCAGTATACCACTCTGCATTTCCTTTTCTTGTTGGTTTGTTTGGTTGGTTTTGGTTTTGGTTTTTTGAGACAGGGTTTCTCTGGGAAGCCTTGGCTGTCCTGGAACTTACTCTGTAGACCAGGCTGGCCTGGAACTCAGAGATCCGCCTGCCTCTGCCTCCTGAGTGCTGGAATTAAAAATGTGCAACAGCATCACTTAGCACATAGCTACCTCTTAAGCAGTCACAAGGAGGTGGGTTCATCTCTGCACATATTTTGACCCCCAATCTGCTACTTCTCCACTTCCTTGATTTCCAGTTTCATTCAGTGGGAGGCAGGGCCTTAATGCTAACTTATCCTTAAGAGCTTCCCAAGGGTCAAGCAGCAGGTGTCTGTTTCTATGGTTTGCTTGCTTGCTCCTTCCTTCCTTCCTTCCTTTCCTTTCTTTTCTTCCTTTCTTTCTCTCTTCCTCTCTTTCTTTCTTTCTTTCTTTCTTTCTTTCTTTCTTTCTCCCTTCTTTCTCTCTTCCTTCCTTCCTTTCTTTCCTTCCTTTTTTCTTTCTTTCTTCCTTCTTTCCTTCCTTCCTTTCTTTCTTTTTCTCTTTCTTTTTCTTTTTCTTCTTCCTTCCTTCCTTTCTCTCTCTCTCTTTCTTTTCTCTTTCTCTCTCTCTCTCTCTTTTTTTTTTTAAGAAAGAGCCTGGAGAGATGAGGCTGGAGAGATGGCTCAGAAGTTAAGAGCATTGTCTGTTCTTCCAGAGGTCTTGAGTTCAATTCCCAGCAACCAAATGGTGGTTTACAACCATCTATACCCTCTACTGCCCTCTTCTGGCATACAGGTGTACATGCAGAAAAAAACAAAAACAAAAACAAAGAAGGAGCCTTACTATGTAGCCCATGCTAGCCTAGAACTCAGTATATAAGACCAATTGCTTTTGAGCTCAAAGATGCATCTGCCTCTTCAATGCTGGAATTAAAGGCATGCACCAGCATAACCAAACCCTCTCCTTTCTTTCATTCTCTTTTTTTAAAGAAACTTTTTATTGATTCTTTGTGAATTTCACGTCATGCACCCAGCCCCTCATCTTTCTGCCACCTTGTATTTGCCTTCTGCCCTTGCAACCTCTCCCCCAAAATAGAAAACATCTCACTGTGGAAGCTGTGGTGTGTCACATAATATACTCCCCTGTCCACACCTCTTCGCTTGCAAATGTTCGTTGCAATGAGTCATTGGTCCGGTTCGAGGTCCCTGGCTTCTGTGATGCCATCAGTATTGGATTTTCACAGGGACTCCTCCCAGTTATCCTGTTGTTGCCCTGTGTCATGGAGATACTGTGGCTTTGGATCAGTAGGACTGTCCCTTTCACATGCCCTAACAGTTCACAAATGATGTAGATTTTGGGGTGGGCCAACTCAAGCCCTGGATCTGGGCCTGGGTGGTAGCTGAGCTGGTGAGCTCACTGGCTCTTCCTTATCCACACCACTAAGGTGAGCTTTTCAGCATTCCTCTGGCTAGGCCACCATTGGCAGGAGGCTGGGTCAGCTCTGGTGTCATGCCCTCAAGCTGGCTTACCCCCAGCTCGGCCTCCAGAGCCAGCTCCGCTGTGCTGCCAGTCAAGGCGTGGGGCCCAGTCGCCCAAGTGCCGCAGCTGGCAAGGGGCTGGGCCAGCTCTCCTGCTCTCATGTCCCGGGGGCTGGCTTACCCGTGCCTTCAACATCAGGGCCAGTGAAGTGCAAAGATAGACCTCCTGCTCTCATGACGTCAGGGCTAGGTCCCCTGAGTACCGTAGGTAGCAAGGGGCAAGGAGGAGAGGGCATCACTCCTGTGCCCACTCCACCTTACACCTTACGGAGAGTGGTGGGGGCCAGTTCTCCCACACTCATGCTGACCGGGCAGGCTCACCTGTGCCCCCTCTACCAGGGCCCACTCTACTGTGCTGCTCAGGTGAGGTGCAGGGCCCGCTCTCCCAGGTGCTGTAGCAGGTGAGGGACAGGCTCCGCTCACCCATCTCATAAGCCTGGGGTCAGGTCTCCTGACTGCCTCTCCCTCAATAACAAGGGTGTCATGTAATCTAGGCCCTCAGACCTGCTGTATCATTGAGGATAACCCCGAACTTCTGATTTTCCTGCCTCTGTCTCTCGAGTGCTAAGCTTTCAAGGCTCGCCAAGCCCAGTTTACGTGGTTTGTGTCTATATGTTTTTGACTGCATGTGAATGGGCCTCTGAGGTACCAGAGAAAGGTGTACTTTCTAGAGAGCCACTGGGAAGCCCAGCCATGTTCTCCTGACCACAGGCTGAACTGTGCCCTTTCCTTACAGGGATGGACCCCTTGTGCTCCCTCCTTCCCCAAACAAGTTCCATGACATTCCTTTTCTTTTCCTGTTTTCCCACTGGCTGGAAAGTTCTGGATCTGGAAATGATTTGTACTACATTTTAGGCGTGTTCCAACAGAAAATAAGAGGTAAGAAGAACTCTCAAACTTCCTAGGATGTCACATCCTAGGATGTCAAGATGGGGCTCGGGACACTCAGAGCCCTTGAAGCTCTAAGTGGAGGTTAGGAAGTCCAGGAGCTTTGGAGGTTATCAACAAGGCCAAAGCCTAGCAGCCAGAGGTGCCCTCCAGAGGCGAAAAGGCAACAGAGGTGGAGCCTTTCCGAGTACCCTGGGCCTCAGAGAAGACACGCCACTGCTCCTTGCTTTAGCTCTCCCTGGATCTGCGGTGTGTGAAGGCCTTCTCTGTAGAGCTCTGGCATTCCTTCCTCATGGATAGGATCTTCACTTTACTCTAAGAAGGATGGAGATCAGAGAGGTACAAGAAGGAAACAGGAATTCCGAGGAGGATCTGGAGGTGCCCAGGGTGGGAGGCTTTGTGAGGGTGGCCTTGGGATCATGTCTCTAGGCAAGGTCCTCAAATGGCTTTTCACAGTCACCACGAAGCTTTCTCATTAAATATCTGAGGACAGCTCCAGCTGGGTCCAGAGGCCGTCTGTGGCTCCCACACCCAGGCTCCAATTCATTTTTTCAACCCAGTTTCTTGTTCTGAGACTCCAAATCACCTTCCTACAGATATGTGACTTCATCAGTGCTGGCCCTGTGCCCATCTAGGGCGGGGCCGGAATGAGGACTAGGAAGCCCCTGCTGGGTTTCCCTGTGGCTGTCCTGTAGGCCTAGCAGCCGCCAGTGGGTGAGGCGAACGCCGTCCTCTGGTTTCAGGGCCGGCGGCTCTGTGAGGAGGGTGGCGTGACCCTGATGCGGTGTGGGCCCAAAGCGAACTGCCAGCACGATGCAGATGGCCAGCAGGACGAAGGCGGCGACGATGACAGTGAGCAGTGGCAGCCCGTCCCCCCGAGGCAGCTCCCTGACCTCACCTAGCATCTCTGCGGGCTGCCTCTGAGGCTCTTGTCCCAAGGAACCGTTCACAAGTGGAGAAGACTGAGGATAGTGGCCATCCTGGGGGAAGAGGAGAGATGACAGAGAGAAATTGACATGGGCATGAACATACCAAAAAATAAAAATAAAAAAGAGAGTGAGAGAGAGGGAGGGATCTGAGAGAAGAAAACCCCAGAAACAGCAGTAGAGAGCGGGGAGGAAGAGAGAGAGGAGGTTTAAACACATTCATAAGGAGACAGTGAAAGACAAGGGCATTCATAAGGACAGTGGGAGCTGTGGGGGTGGGGAGAAGAGAGAGATAGACAGAGACAGAAATGAAGATGGAGACAGCGAAAGAAAAACAAACAAAACCTCTGGGAAGATAGGGAGTTAAAGTCACTCAGAAAGGGCCAAAGCGAGGAGCTTTATTACAGCCTGGCATAAAACAGTTTGTCCCCAAAGTCTCTTCTCATTGCTACCTCTTCCCCAAGTCTCCAGCAAGAGTCCCAGATAGATCCTGTGCTTCACTGGAAATCTGAGTACTCTCTGGGCTGCTGCCCCACATCCTGAGCAGTGGGCAGCAAGCAGCTGCTGCTTTGAGATGTTCTGGAAAAGGGGAGTCATTGTCTGTTCTCAGAGGCTCCCTGCCTCTAGGTCACTGGAAAGCAGGGGATAGAAAGAGGGACATGAACCCCAGAAATCTGGTGTGAAGTGCTATGTATGCCCATACTTCATCTCATAAGTATGCTCCCTACCCCCAGGTCTTGAGGCCAAGTTCTAGAGGCAAAGTAGGGCTGGTGTCTGGTGTAGATACCTGCCTGTGCCCAGGGTGGATTGAAGAGATCCTGCCCCAGTCTACCCTGGCCAGGGTATCAGAGGACATAACCAAGTCGTTAGAATGTCCCTATCCTGCTAGCTGCTGAGTGGGGATGAGGGATCTCAGTGGGGAAGGCAGGCTCAGAGTTAATGAGGTGGCCTCCCTCCCTCCAGCCATCATTCTATAGTCCCCTGGGAGTTGGGCGTCCCCCCTCCCCCCCCACTCGAAGCCCTCAGCCTGACCCACTCTGTGGAAGGCAGTTGGAGCCAAGAGAGGCTGATAAGATGAAAGTATTTCCTTTAGGCCCTTAGTCACACTGTCCCCAGATTCTGTCTCAGTGCTACCTATGCAGAGCTGAGCTGGGGCGTGTGTTCATGCATGCGGGCTTGCGTGTGTATGTCGGGGTGGGGGGCCCCAACCTAGGCCCCCAGAGTGACTTCTGGGTGTAAAAAGGGAGAAGGAAGCTTAGGTTGGGAAGGGTCTGAAGCCCCTCGAGAGAGTCAGGCCAGCCTGGCAGGAAGGGGTGAGCGAGTCTACCTGGTGCATTGTCCGGGGCTGGCGCAGAGTTCTCTTGGGACTGGATACCAGCTGGGCAAAGGAAGAGAGCTCACTGCCCTAGTAGTTCAGCCCCTACCCGGAGCTGCCACGTCTGCGGGGCTCCTGGGCACACACCCTCTGTACACACCCTCACTGTTCTTTCCCGCACTTGTACTTCCGGGAACAGCTAGGCTGCCGTGGGCAGCCTTCAGCTCCCAGAGTGCCTCCATCCTCCTCCGAGGCACTTCCTTTCATTTCTCCCGCAGCTTCGGAGCCCAGGTCGCCCTGCCCACCTCTTCTCCAGCAGGTTCCAGACTAGACACATGTGGGACACCTCCACCTTCCCCAGGACCTGCCCATTCTCCTCCTCCCTCCCATTTCCTGAAGCTAAGGTCCTTTGCTCTTTTCTTGTTATATATAACAGCTTAAGCGCTGCGAAGTATGGATCACACACACTACATAACGAATTGAATATAATGCCTCCACATCTCTATAGCCCAACAGCTCTGTCCATCCGTTTTTGCTTTACCACACTTATTTCTAAAATGTTAAGAACTAAATTAATTTTCTAAACTAATGTCATTTTAACTTAAAGATTATTTTTAATTTTGTGAATGGGTATGTATATAGGCATGATGTGTAGGTGGTCACTTGTGCCATGCAGGTGTGTGGAGGTCAAAGGACAACTTTGTGGAGCTGATTCTTTCTATCTATCCACCGTTATGTTCATTCTGAGGAGCAAACTCGGGTCACTTAATATTATTATTGTTATTGATGAAGTCCCTCTGTGTAGCCCTGGCTGTCTTAGAACTAGCTATGTAGACCAGGCTGGCCTCAGATTCACAGAGATGTGCTTACCTCTGCTTCCCTAGTACTTGGATTAAAGGCAAACACACCACCACTGCCTGGCAAATCCATAAATTTCTATTATTTATTTATTTATTTATTTTAATATTATGCGTCAAGGCAGGTACTATTTTATATAGACTTATTCATTTTTATGCATTAAGTATCTTGCCTGCATGTAGGTCTGTGAACTATGGCATGTCTGGTGCCTGAGGAGATTATGGGCATCCAGTCCCCTGGAACTAGGGTTACAGATAGTGGTGAGCCATCATATGGGTGCTGGGAATGGAACCTCAGTTCTGAGCAAGAAGGACAAGTGCCCTAAACCACTGACTCCTCTCCCAGTCCCTATTTTCCTGTTTGTTGGTTTGTTTGTGTGTTTTTGTTTTTCAAGACAGTGTTTTGCTGTGTAGCTCTGACTGTCCTGGAACTTGCTCTGTAGACCAGGCCGGCCTTGAAATCACAGGGATGTACCTGCCTCTGCTTCCTTCATGCTGGGATTAAAGGCCTGTGCCAACATTCCTTGTTTCCTCCCCTGTTTTTAATTGGCACATTATCAGTGTATGTGCTCACAGAGCCTAGTGTAGCCGTGCCCTCCCTCTCCTTTGAGACAGGGTCTTACTGCATAGACCTGGCTTATCCGGAACCTATTATCCTCCTGCCTCTGTCTCCAGAAAGCTGAGATCGTTGGTTCAGGCCATGGTGTGCAGCCAGTGCAAGGCTTTTATACGTTGTACAGATAAATAAAAATCGGATGAGGGTATCTGGTATGTCTATGACTGCAGGCTTTTTTTTTTTTTTTTTTTTTGCAAGAGTGGTAAGGTGGAGGTAGTGGGGGTAGGTGGGGATTTTTCTGCCATAAGCCACAAAACGTGCTAGCCAAATTCTAAAAGAATTCTACACTTTACTATAAAGATTTCTCCTAAAATGTTACCAGTAAACTAGAAATCCAGCCTGACAAGATGGCTCATCTGGCAAAGGCGCCTGAGTTTCCAGGTCTCCGGGATCTATGTGGTAGAAGGAAAGACTTGACTCATACAAATTGTCCTCTGAAACACACACACACACACACACACACACACACACACACACACACACTGGGGAAATGTACCTCCTCCTAGTACACACCCAAAATATATAAGTTTCAAAGTATGTTTTATATATATATATGTATAATATAGATTATATATATAAAATCCCTATCTCACCATACTTTTTTTTTTTTTTTTCTTTTTGGTTTTTCAAGACAGGGTTTTTCTGTGTAGCCTTGGCTATCCTGGACAGGCTGCCCTCAAACTCATAGCAATCCACCTGCCTCTGCCTCCTGAGTGCTAGGATCAAAGGCATACACCATCACGACTTGCTGAAAAGCAGTGTTTTCTCTCTGGGTTGTTTTGTTTTGTTTTGGTTTTGGTTTTTATTTTTGTTTGAGACAGGGTTTCTCCGTATAGCCCTGCTCTGGCTGTCCTGGAACTCACTCTGTAGACCCGGCTGGTCGAAGTCAGAGATCCACCTGTTCTCTGTCTCCCTAGTGCTGGGATTAAAGGCCTGCTCCACTATACCCGACTCCTCTCTGTTTTTTGTTTTTTGTTTTTTTTTTTTTAATTAACTAACTTGTTTTTGTTGTCTCATGTAAATTAGGTTGGTCTCAAACTCACTCTGCAGCTAAGACCACCTTCTGCTCCCACTCTGCCTGTCCCCATCCCCTGAGTGCTAGAATGGTACGCATACACCACCGTGACCAGTTATTGTGTTTTGTTTAAGACAGTTTCATCATGTGGTTTGAGGCTGACCTCAAACTCAATATTCTCCTGCCTCAGTCTCCTGAACACTGGAATTAAAGGGTTGCCCTATCCCTCCTGGCCTAGTTTTTCCAAGGTAATTTTTTGTCCGAACTAGCTGCCCATAACCAGCCATTCTTTATCCTGTCTTGGACGTATGCTGGCCTCTCTTTATTCATGTGGAGATCAGTAAACTCCCACAAGACCCCTCACCTAGAGACTTACAGCAATAAGTGTTAGTAGCTTTTTGGCTTCTTTTCTCTTAGCCAAGCTGCCCATATCCTGTCATTGAGCCCAGGGCTATTGACCTGAGGCCTCTATTGATCATTTCTCCATGCAATGGAAGGTTCTGGTGATCTTCTGCCTCTCCCACTTCGGTCCTCTTGGATCTTAGCCAGAGGGAATCCAGACTCTTTCCCAAATCAAGACTTTAACTTCTGAATTTGGGAGAGGATATGGCTTTCTGGAAGCAAAGTGTGATCCCAGGCTTCTCCGTCACTTTCCCATGTCCACACCCGGCGTTGCAGCTGCCCCTCTCCCCTTGCTGGGGAAGCCGTAATTAATCATCTGGCCTCATTAGTTTGGGTGTCACCCCTTCCTGGAATGTATTATTCAGCTCCTGAAACTAGAACATCCTTCCCCCCCCCCCCCCCGTAAACTCGTAAACTCTACACAGTGTGCTCCTTACCTGTTCATGTAGGAGTGCGAGTGTTCATGCGTGTGAGTGTGGTCATGCTTGTGACACGGTGGATCTTGAGGATAGTCTCTGGTGTCGGCTCACCTCCCACTTTGAGGCAGAGGCTGTCTGCGTTGTTTGCTGCTGCGTCTGCCAGGCTGAAAGTTCCCAGGATGCTCTTGTCTCTGCCTCCCACCTCACCGAGGAGCATTGGGACTACAGAACTGCCCTGCCACACTTGGTTTTCTGTGGGTCCTGGGATTTTAAACCCAGGTCCCCACTGAGCCATCTCCCCAGTTAGGCTAGAGGACCAGTGAGACCCCGGATTCGAATGTCTCTGTCTCTCCTTGTATTGGGATTACAAACCAGCCACTCTGCCTGGCTTTTTTTTTTTTTTTTTAAAGACAGGGTTTCTTTGTGTAGCCTTGATTGTCCAGGACTCGCTTATCTAGACCAGGCTGGCCTCGAACTCACAGAGATCCACCTGCGTCCGCCTCCCTCAGTGCTGGGATTACAGGTGTGTGCCACCGTGCCCGGCAGGTTGCCTCGCTTTTTATGACGGTGTTGGGATGGAATTTAGGTTCTCTTGGCTACTTCCTTACCCACTGAGCTCTTTGCCCCGCCCACCTCTTGTTTTTCTATTAGGAATAACAAGCTTGCTTGTAAGGTTTTCCCTAAACGATGCTGGAAGTCCCGTCTGGACTGAGAGCCCTGAGTGGGGAGAGGAATGTGGAGAATTCATAGTCGACAGAGCATGGGCAGCTTGTGGGTCGAGCTTAGAGCTGGGTCCTTGGAGAGGAGAAGGCGTCTCAAACAGCAGCTTGGGGGAAACACAGGTGCTGCAGGGAGCAACCTGAGGGATCCCTCAGGGAGCAAGGAAGCATTGGGGTCAGACTGCCACCATTGGTCACTGTGCACAGAGCACAGAGAGACCGAAAAGGCCCTAGCTCATGCCCACAGCCTGGGCTGCTCAGGCTTACATCCTCAGCTGCCGGGCTGCTCTCTGAACTGGGGCCCCTGGAGCAAGTCCCAATCTGTTTCCTTCTATTCTTTGACAGGAAACTCCTGGAGAGCCTGTCCCCGCCCCCGCCCCCCCCCCTCGCCCCAGCACTCCCTCTCTCTTCTCCATTATGGACAGAGATACACCGAGGAGCCTGCTGGCTACACACCCAGCTAATATGGGGACCAACGGAGCCATGCGGCTGGGTTCAGCAATCCTTGGTTTACTCCTGCTCCAAGGTAAGATGCGCTTGCCACTTTCTCCATCACCCCCCACACACACACACACATGTTCCCATCCAGGGCTCTGCCTGAGAAAGGGAAATTCCAGAACCTTTCCATGAAGGGATCAACGGCTTGGAGGATGGGAATTACTGCCCTGGTAAAATACACATTGTTAGACTCCTTATGATGTTTTCTAGGGTTCCCCCATAGAGTCAGGCCCCCTGAAGGGTGGCAAGTGGCTGGATCAATGCATGACAGAACCTGGAAAATTCCTTCTAAGGGGTATCCAGGCAGGAGAAGCCTGCAGCTTCCCTGTCAGGACTCTCCAACAATCCAGGCACCATGGTCACTCTGTGGAAGGTTCTAGCACAAAGTGGTCTGTACGTTGGGTTTTACAGGTGACCTTTTCTTTCCTCCTTACTTGTGAAGAATTACAACCTGTGAATTTTGAATGCTGACTTTAATCTCAAATCATAGCAAGAGGACTTCTGGTTAAACACAAAGACCTCTTTACCAAGGAGGGTACACACAGCACGGGGGGAGGGGGGGGAGATGGATGAGATGGCCTCCGGACCTCCCAGTCATCACTGGCAGTCATGAGTGGGGACTTGAGGCAGGATTCTCTAATTAGGGAGCCATTGCTGGGAACCATGAGAAGTCCAGGACGCTCTGATTCACAGGGCAGCAACTTCCCTTTGTCACCACCCCCCAAACCCAGTCCTTTGTGGAGGATGGCTGAGGCTGTGATCGGAGCAGCAGAAAGATGGGCCAGGGTGCTTAGGTGAGAGGGTTTGTGCTCCAGACAATGTTGCCTCCTGCTGAAGCGAGATACTTCTCCAACCCGTGGGCTGGAGTCAATGCTGCCAACCCATCCTGCCTATCAGCTCCCACAGGGGAGAGTCAGAGTCCGGGGGAGGTGAGGAATTCTACGGGCCTTCCAAATGCACAGGCCTTCCAATTGGCCCCTAGACTGTCTCCCTAACTCACCCAGGGTCTCCGTCCACGAGCTCACAGCAGTTGTCTGCCTCATTTTGGTGGCTGAGGAATTGTCTGGAGCAAATTCATGCCAACAGAGGGGCTTCTTCGCTATGAAGAGAGTCAGCCAGTCTTTAGATCTGGAGAAACCAAGAGAATGGGGCAAACTTTGAAATGTCTAGCACAGATTGAACAGGGGTTGTCAGGGGCTGTGGGCTTTGTGTGCATGTTCTTTTCCCCTCAACAATTCATGAGGTTGTATGTGTGTGTGTGTGTCTGACTGTCTGTCTGTTGTGATGCTGAGGATCCAATCTAAAGCTTATATAGAACTATACCTCTAATCTCTCACACTTCAGAGAACCCAGGTCCAACTCATATAGTAAGTGAAAGTGAAGCCAGAACTTCAAAAATTCCCCTCTTTTTTTTTTTTTTTTTTTTTTTTTGTGGTGTTGGGGACTGATCCTAGGGCCTCCCTCACACATGTTAGGCAAGTGCTCCACCACTCAACTACATCTCCAGGCTCTGCAAATCCATGCTTTTAAGCATTTATTTATGCAGCTGAGGAAAACAGGAAAACGGGGGTGGGGGGTGGGGGGATGGGGGGAGGGAGACGTGGGCTAGATGGAAGGAAATGGAGCAGGTAGGCTTTAGGAAGTGGAGGTAAGGAAAATTAGAAATGTTTGTGGCCATGGCTCTTTGGGTGTCTGTACCTCTCCTGGTCAGAGGCACTGGGCCTACAGAAACACACGTCTAAGTCCCTCCTCCACTCACAGCAGACTGTAGGTGATGGGTTGGGAAGAGTGAGGCAAAGAGAGCACAGGCCTTTATGGCTTGATGTTGTGCCCTAGGAACTCCTCAGACATGTGTAGATGTGTAGATAATTTTTTAGATCTATTCAGAAAGGCAGGTGCGCTCTGACAGCCCATCTTCCCAGAACCAAGATGATTCATATGACGTGATAGAACAGGAAGCAACTGTCTTCAGAGGTGTTGAATGGAAAGGGTTAGCCCAGGCTCATCCCTTCCTAGAAAGGATTCTCCCTAGCCTGGGGTTCCTGTAACCTCTGTTTCTCCCTTCTGGAACCTCTACCCATAGAGGAGCAGGGATCTGAGAGATATTTACGTCAGGGTTGGGTAAGATTGTCTTGGAAACAATTCCACACTATCCACATGATAGCTCCGTGGAGGAACGTAAGGCCTTAAGGAAAATAAACAGAGCAGAAGGCTGCCACAGCCTAGGTCATGCCCCTGAAATTCAGCTGCCTCGGTTCTTCAGGGACCTGGGTCTGATGCTTCCCTAATGAAGAGAAGCGAAGGGAACAGTAGGGTCAGATCAGCAGCTCATCCAGCCAGCATGGAGGGAGCGGCTCCCGATGGGCGGCTCCATTTCCCCATGTTGTTTTCCTTTCACATTGTTCATAGGTTTCAAGAATGATTTCATTGTGGAAAGTGAGCACACATAACCTGACCTTCCAGGTCCCCCCCCACACACTGAAAGCATGCACATACCTACACAGAGGCCCACAGACACGTGTGTACACACAGAATAGCCAACAAAGGCTACAACTAGTAACTGCTGGTAACCTCCTCCTCCCTGGGTTTGGCCAACAACAACCATTTCTTTTTCCTATCTATCTATCTATCTATCTATCTATCTATCTATCTATCTATCTATCATGTATACAGTGTTCTGCCTGCATGTAGGCCTGCAGGCCAGAAGAGAACCAGATCTCATTATAGATGATTGTGAGCCACCATGTGGTTGCTGGGAATTGAACTCAGGACCTTTGGAAGAGCAGCCAGTGCTCTTATCCTCTAAGCCATCTCTCCAGCCCCCCTAGAACAATCATTTCTAAACTTGCCTCTGCTTGTGAGAGTGAACCAATCGCTCCTTTCATAGCTTCCTCTCCTCCGGGATATACCTCAGAACTTGTTTCCTGTGCAGGCCTCTACCTCCGGTGGGGGAGGACAGAAGAGAGAGAGAGAAAGCCCCAAACCTGACTCCATGTTATTTACCTTCCCCTCCCTTCCTTTTGAATTGGAGCCAAAATGGCAGTCTTCACAGGACGAAGTAAATGAGGCAGTAGTGTATAGGCATGGAGACCTAAGTTTCTCTGTGTTTGTCCAGATGGGTCACTACTTTAAATAACCACTCCCTTGTGTCAGGGTGGTGACATATGTATGGAGGATTGAAGACTCAGTAAAAGACTCTAGGACTCTGAGGCATGAGGAGTCCTTTCACCCTCTGCCAAGTGTGCCTGCCTTCTAGCATAGGGGTTTTAGACAGCCAAAAGCCCTACATTTCCTCATGGGTTCTGCTTGGCAGAGTTGCCAAGGTAGTCTATATTGTTGTTGTTGTTTTTTGAGACAGGGTCTCTCTATGTAGCCCTGGCTGTTCTAGAACTCAATATGTAGACGAGGCTGGCCTTGAACCCAAAGAGCTATGCCTACCTCTGCCTCCCAAGTACCGGGATTAAAGGCGTGTGACTATGGCCATGCCAGCCATAGTCTATGAGTTTTTTGCTTTCTCTCACAGGCTACAACTCTCAGGCTACAACAACTCAGACCTCTCAGGGTAAGATTTGGGGCCTACTCCAGCGCTTGTGCCTAAGAGCTTAGGAAGGTATTAGAGGGGAGAGCTCTGGTTTCTCTTTTTCACTGACTGCAGGTGATGGGAGCTTGGGCTATAGGTCTCTGGGCTCACTCAATTGGCCTAGTCTAACATGCCGTAAAGAGCGAAGAGATGAATAGTCAGAGGTAGAGGAGAGGAGGGAAAGAGAAAAACCAACCAACCAAACAACAACAACAAACTAGCTTCAGAGAAGAGAAGGGCCCAGAAGGGCAGGGGCACCAGAACCCGCAAATGATGTGTTTCAGGGCTTTTCAGGAGTCTGAACTCCCAGCCAGTTTCTCTCAGCTCAGGTGAGTGAAAAAGGATGGCTGCTGAGAAGCCCACCTCTACCCCCCCATGTCCACCCCCAGCCATTCAGACCTACTTAGAGCCTGGGGGTTCTCAGATGGGCAAAGGGGTATGGCATCAGCAGTCCTGCCCTACCCCCTCTCCTCGTCTGCTTCTGTCCTTGCAGGAGATAAATCTTCCTCAGAGCCTGGTAGCACAAGGTTTCTGCTGAGCACCGTCACTCCAGGTACTCAGCTGCTGAGACAGCCAGTGGTGTCCAGGGAGAGCCCAGGAGGAACGGGACACAGTTTTGCCTCTGCGGGAGAATGTAGCCCTGTGGCAGAAGGGACAGGCAAACAGGGCTTCACGCTGGTGATTCCAAAACAGGGGAGCAGGAGTGGGTGACACAGGATCCACCCAAATGTCAGCCACTTCGGACTTCAGCTCCAGGGGCCCTTTAACAGGCAGTGGCCTCAAGAATCGTGCCTGTGGAGGAGCGAGATGAATAAGTGGAGACTGTGGGGTGGGAGGCGGTTATAATGCGTCCCATGCAGAGCAGACTGCAGAGACCAAGGGTCAGAGCTGAGCCTGGGGACAGCTCCTTCTGGGACCCGAGGCAGTGATAAGGAGGAAGGCTGAGGCCCTGGGTCAGGGGCATGATGTTCGCCTAGTATAAAAGAAGTCCTGGATTTAATCACTGGCACCACACACACAAGAAAAGAGACAGGACATTTTGAAGTAAGGAACCCTCCCTGAGCATATTCTGCTGCTGCTCTGAGCAGGTGATGTCTGCTTCCCAATCCACAGAAATTCTACAGAAGGCTTCGCAAGGCTCCTTGGTGTCCAGTCAACCTGTGACGCCGAGGTCAAGCACCATGGGTAATTACTCCCTTTCTTTGCCTGGCTCGATGTCCTACCAGCCACAGAAGTACACACTGGGACCTGGTGAGTACTCAGGGCAGGCAGGCAAGAGGTGACAGGCCCTAGGCAGGTCTGGATGAGTTCCTTCCTTTAGTCAGGTGGCCTCTGTGCTGGAGTGGAGGTTCTTAAGTCTAGAGCTACACCAGTGGTAACCCCAGTTTGGGAAATTACAAGAAAGCATTTGGGAGAAGTAGAAACAGGAAGAAGTTGGGCCTGGTCACAGTGAAGGTTATATAATCCTGAATGTGGGACTGAGAAAAGAATGGACAGGGAAGGGAAATGGGAAGGGGGCTCCCAAATACAGGGTTGGGAAAAGGCTAGACCCTTCTCAGGGTATGATGGGAGGAATGGGGACCCTACATCTTGGCCATTTGCTTCAGATGCAGGCACAGGGACCCCAGGAAGCAGCAGCAGCAGCAGCAGCAGCAGCAGCAGCAGCAGCAGCAGCAGCAGCAGCAGCACTGGCAAGAGCAGGAGAGGAGGTATGCAGTGAGACATGTCTATCACCCTTTCTTGCAAGTCATTTTTTGGTCCTTGGATGTTTTACACCCCCAGGCTTATCCAGGAAGTGAGTACAGATAAGGAAAAATAGGATAGCAAATATATCTGAAGTATGTGGCTTGTGCAAAGGAAGAGAAACATGACATTGGTTCTATCCTTCTAGCATGTAGGTCATAGGGATTGAACTCAGGCAATCACCTTTACCTGTTAAGCCATTTAGCCAGCCCAAAACTTATGTCCCTTACCTGGTACCCTGGCTTTTTAGGTCAATGTCTTCTTTCTTCCCATCTTCAACTGTTGGCAAGACGTAGATGACTCTACTTTGTCTAATATGGCTTCCCTGTTTCTGCAGCATACATCCTTTCTTCCGGGCACCACATGGTGGTGGGAAGCAACTTTCTTGAGTCCTCCGAAACCAGAAATGTGAATAACCAGCCGAGCTATCTATGTAGAAATGTGAGATCTGCAACCTCTGCTTCAGAGGCCTAGTCAGTGGTAGGGAGGAAGAAGTCCTGTTAGCTCTCTGCAGGGTCTTAGGGCATCAGGAAAGAAGCCGATTCTCTCTGCCAGTTCCTGCCAGTCCCCTTCACTGATGCACCGACACCCACTTTATTTCAGAAGCATCTCTGAGTGCTACTCCCAGTCCAGCAACCACCAGCCTGTGGACCAGGGAAGATGTGACCATCCTGCCTAGCCCCACATCAGAGTCAGTGCTCACTGTGGCTGCCTTTGGTGAGAGTTGGCAGGGAGGATGGGACAGGAGAGGGGATTCCACCTTAGGATGGACTTAGACTCTGGTCAGGAACACAAGTTCAAATTTCATCTGTTTATTCCGTGGCAGACTTGCTGGTGAGCAAAGCCCTGATGGGAAGAAGTATTTGCTGGCCTTCTGTCCAGCTCTTCTTGGCTCTCTTGAGTTCCATGTTCTTCTGGGGGATGGAGCTGGGCTAAGTGGTCCACCATGGTTAGGGGTACCAGACTACTCATTTTCCCCAGAGAAGCAGTGTCTAGTTTACTCTCAGAGTGAATATATAGTGTGCACATGAGCATGCACACAGACACACACACACACACACACACACACACACACGCACTAGCACTCTCCTGGGAAGGGAACTCTAGACTCATCCTTAATGTCCTACCTCTTCTCCCATCTCTTCCCTGCTCAGGTGTTATCAGCTTCATTGTCATCCTGGTGGTTGTAGTGATTATTCTAGTCAGTGTGGTCAGTCTGAGGTTTAAGTGTCGGAAGAACAAGGATTCGGAAGGTAATTGTCTTGAGCTGGGCTCCCTTGACCCTTGCTGAGAGTGCCCGAGCAGGAGGCTCAGGCTGATGGCAGCTATGCTGAGGAATGGCACACAGGTGGCACTGAGGAGGGGGGAGGTGGGCCCGGGTGGGCTCTAGTGGAAAGACTGGGTGTCTGAGTTGCAGTGTATGGCTCTAATCTGTGCCCTTGGGATTTTACAGATCCACAGAAACCAGGGAGCTCAGGGCTGACTGAAAGGTAAGGGCTGAGAAGCTTATGAAAGAGATCTTCTATCTGATCCAAGAAGAAAACAACTCTCTTTGCCTTATGTACACACTCCACACACACACACACACACACATACACCTGTGCTTCCCCACCACATACCACAACCATTCACACCACTTGGAGGCATATGCCGCACAATCTTCTGGTCTTCGGTGAAGCCGGGGCAAACAGGCAGGCTCAGCTGAGCAGAGAGAAGTGAGGTTCTTCCATACCGGGGCTCAGTTTCTGTTGCTTCTTCGTGAAAATGTAGATCCTGATATAAAATAGACCGCTCTAAACTGAAGAAACTTACTGAAAACCTACTCTGAAGTCTGGTGTGGTGGCACATGGCTTTAATCCCAGCGGTTGGGAGGCAAAGGCAGGCAGATCTCGGTGTTCGAGGCCAGCCTGGTTCTCAGAGTTCCAGGAAAGCCAGGGCTACATAGAAAAACCCTGTCTCAGGAAACCGAAATGTACCATGTACCATACACAACAGCATACAAGTTGTGATATTACCTCAAATCTCTACAGCAATTCTTTTCTTGTTCCCCTTCAAGTATGAAGCATGCTTTGGAAGCTGAAGCATGACAAATTGTAATTTGGTTAAGAGTTAGTAGATAGGAAAAACAGTTTGTTTGTTTTTTTTGTTTGTTTGTTTTGTTTTGTTTTTGCTTTGTCTTGTTTTGCTCTGTTGACAGAGGGTCTCACAGAATGCAGGCTGCTTTTGAACTCACTGTGTAGCTGAGGATGACATTGAGCTCCCTGTCTTCCTACCTCTAACCTACCAAGTGCTGGGCTTATAGTTGTATACCACTAACCCAGCTTGAAAAAGAAAAGAAATAAACCGGGTTTAAATAGAAGTCTCTTGGATTTCAGAGCACATTCTCGTCTTATTATGAGTGCCCCCACGGTTCCCTCAGTCCCCACTGCTCTGTCCTCTCCTCTCTGTAACCCTGACTTCTTCCCATCCCAGCTGTTCCACAGCCAACGGAGAGAAAGAGAGCATCACGCTCATCTCCATGAAGAACATCAACACGAATAACAGCAAAGGCTGCACCTCCGAGGAAAAGGTACATTGTAAATATTCTTTCCTTCCTCGAGTTCACCCGTCTCCACTCATCACCTCACCTCCTACTTCTCAGTCCTATTTTCAGGCTCTGGTTCCTTAGCCAGAAAGGCCAAAGTCCCAACTGAAGACCCAGGCTCTCCCCTGCTGGCTTCCTACCTTTGCAAGTTCACCCTTCCTCATTATATCTATGCTTTTCAGATTCTTTAAAAGTGACCTTGAGCCCAGGGTCCAAATGTGATGCAGCTGTCCAGTGATCAGGAGGAAGAGAAGAGATGAGATTGGTGAAGGCAGCAGATCACATATAAGTTATTTTGTTATGTGTCTGCTCCCAGCTCTAAAGGACACGACATTCCTCTTGATCTAGAAGCAATCTACCACGAGAGAGACTCCTTCCCACTTGGAAGCCACTCTAGACATTCAACCTGCCTCCCTCCTCCTCAGGAACACAGGGAATAGGAGTGAACCGGGCAACATTTAAGGAAGTGATAAGGTGGACTGGTCCAGTCTGCTCGAATTAAAGTTATTTTCTGGGGCTGGAGAGATGCCTCAGGCTCAGAGCTTAAGAGCACGGACTGTTCTTTCAAAGGTCCTGAGTTCAATTCCCAGCAACCATGTGGTGGCTCACGACCATCTATAATGAGATCTAGTGCCGTCTTCTCTCGTACAGGCACACATGCAAGCAGAACGCTGTGTAAATAATAAATAAATAAGTCTTTAAAAAATTACTTACTGACCTGGAATCCAATTTCTTTTAAGGTTTATGTTCCCATCTACCTACCTTCCTTTCTGCCTTCTTTTCGTATATGCATTTCGTACGTATATGCATTGTGTGCATTCAGGAACCTACAGAGGGCATGGATCCCCTGGAACTGGAGTTACAGATGGTTGTGAGCTATTCTGTGGGTACCAGGAATTGAACTTGGGTCTTCTCTTAGAGCAGTAAGTGCTCTTAACTGCTGAACCATCTCTCTCTCTCTCACCCCATATATATATAATATAAGAAATATATTATATATATTTCTTAGCAGCATTCTATCAACTTCAGTGTCTTCTTTTCTGGGCCAAACATGCCTGTGTGTTTCTATCTCTGTGGGTAGCCCTGAAAACTAGTAGGCTAGAGGGGAGTTTGTTTAGGTTCCCCTTTGCCTGTCTTTTTATTTATGAATTTCATTATTTTCCTGTGTGTATTAGTGGTATTAACGCTCAGGTATGCATTCTACTGACAAAGTATATTCTTGAGGTTTACTTTGTATTTTGAAACAGTCTCACTAAGTTGTCCAGACAAGCCTTGAACTTACTCTGTAGTTTGCTGGGGTTTGAATTTAACAATCCCCCTGCCATAGCCTCCCAAGTACCTGAGAATACAAACCTGTGCAACCAGGCCCCGGTTTTGCTTGTCTTATTAGGTAAGGTAGCACTGAGTAACCACCTCAGAGGAAGAAACAGAGGCTGTAATCAATAATGAATGGAATCAGGCCATCAGAATGGCTCCATGGGTGGGGGTATCTGCCATCAAGATTGGTGACCTCAGTTTCTCCCCAGAACCCACGGGGTGGAAAGAGAGAACCAGCTCCTGCAGGTTGTTCTTTGCCTTCTACAAGTGCCCACACACATAAAAACGCACACACAACAAACAAGCAAGAATTCATATTCTAATTAATTAATTAATTACGTTTTTTTTCTTTTGGTTTCTCGAGACAGTGTTTCTGTGTAGCCTTGGCTGTCCTGGACTCGCTTTGTAGACCAAAGTGATTTGTCTGCCTTTGCTTCCCTGAGTGCTGGAATTAAAGGCAGGTGCCTCCACACCCAGTGAGATTGGGTGCTTTCTTCCCAGAATTTCGGAGCAGAGGCAGGCAGATCTCTATGAGTTAAAGGCCACTCTACTGTACATACCTAGTTTCAGGCCAGCCAGAGGTACATCAAGAGACTTACTGATGTGATATTATTATTATTATCTCAAATAATAATAACTGTCTTAGGGTTTTATTGCTGTGAAGAGACAGCATGACCAAGGCAACTCTTATAAAAGAAAACACTTAATTTGGGGCTGGGTTACTGTTTCAGAGTTTTAGTCCTTTTCTAACATAGTGGGAAGCATGGCAGCATCCAGGAAGACATGTGCTGGAGAAGGAGCTGAGAATTCTACATCTTCATCTGCATGGAAGCATGGAAGATTATGGATGTGTTTCACACTGGTCATGGCTTGAGCATTTAAGACCTCAAAGCCCCACCTCCACAGTGACACACTTCCTCTAATAAGGCCACACCTCCTCATAGTACCACTAGCTATAGCCAAGCAATCAAACATGAGTCTATGGTGTGATAACAATTCAAACCAGCACAATGATGATGATGATGATGATGATGATGACGATGATGATGAATGCCAGGCACCGTGTTTACATGCATAATCTTAGCACTCTAGGAGGCTTAGGCAGGAGAATATTGAGTTAGCTTGGAGCTACACTGTAAGACATGTTTACAGAAAAGAAGAGTGGGCTGGAGAGATGGCTCTGAGGTTAAGAGTACTGAGAGCACTGGCTGCTCTTCCAGAGGTCCTGAGTTCAATTCCCAACAACCACATGGTGGCTCACAACCATTTCTAATGAGAGCTGGTACCCTCTTCTGGTGTGCAGGTATACATACAGGTAGAACACTGTATTCATAATAAATAAATCTGAAAAAAAAAAAGAAAGAAGAAAAGAAAAGAGGGTGGAAGAGATGGTTCATCAATGAAGAATACTTGATGCTCTTCTAGAAGGTACATTTCCAGCAGAAAGGTCAAGCAGCTCACAACCATCTGTACCTCCAGCTTCGGGGATCTGACCCTCTTCTCACCTCTGTGAGCAGATGGGTGTGTACACAGCCACACACACCACATAAAAATTAATCTTAAAAGATTGAACACAGCATACATCTTTAATCCCATTACTCTACAGACAGAGGCAGGAGGGCCTCTGTGAGTTCAAGGTCAACAAGTTCTGGCCAGTCAGGCTGCACAGTGAGACCCTAAAAATAATTCTACTCTAAACAGAAGAGTAGGAGCCAAAAATAGTCCCAGGTGACTCCAGGCATATCTTTAGTGTTCTGTGGATTTCCTTCTCATTCTGCTGGCCAGGAAGAATAGAGAAAGGCACTTAGGAAATAAGACTAGTCAGAAATTGTAGCAGACATCCCAGGGTCCCACTACCCAGACCACACTTCAGAGTCACAGTATTTGTTCCCAAGCTGTGGGCTACTGAGGATGCATGGCTGGCTGATGGTTGGCTGGTGGAGGTAAAGGGCCTCAGTTTTCCTTCTACATGATCGTGTTCCCTTGTACAAAAACATCCATTAATAACCCTTTGTGGGGCTGGAGAGATGGCTCAGCAGTTGAGGGCACTGTCTACTCTCCCAGAGGTCCTGAGTTCAATTCTCAGCGACCACCTGGGCTCACAACCATCTAAACCCTCTTCTGCTCTCTTCTGGCATGCAGCTGTACATGCAGCTAGAACACTCAAACATAAAATAAAATCTTCTGAAAAATATTTTTTAAATAATAACCCTTTGGCATGCATATCTCAGTGTCTCAGAGTCCATTTCCCAAAGGACTCAATGCTGCAGGATTTGCTTATTTAATTCGACACAGGATCTCCTTTATCCCAGGCTAGTCTGGAACTCAGAATGTAGCCAAAGATAACCTTGAACTTCTGGCCTTCTTGCCTCACCTCCCAAGTATAGATAGATATATAGTACCATGCCCACTTTTATTCAGTTCTGAGATCAGACTCAGGGATCTATGCATGTTAATCACACAACCTGGTCCTAATGCTGCGGTATTGTCTTTCTTTCTCTTGTATGTTATGGGTATTTATGTGTGTGGACACACGTTTAAAAGTGGAAATGCACATACGTGCATTTGTATGTGGAGTTGATGGGCCAGTCTTCCCCACTCTGCACCCTCTGCATTCAGGCAGGGTCTGTCCCTTGAACCCAGGGCTTCTGATCTGGCTAACTGCGCTGCTCACCCTGGGAAACCCCCATATTCTACTTCCCCGACACTGGGATCACAGGCATGCCCCCATGTTTACCTAGTTCCAATGTGGGTGCAGAGGATCCCCAACTCTAGTCCTCCAGCTTATGCTGCAAGTACTTTTACCCACTTGAGCCATCCATGGTCCCATAGGACAGTATTTTTATTTTTTGGAATGTTGGATACATTTTATTTAAGTTGCACTAAGGAAAGCACATAGTAGCTGGAGGCTAGGATCACGCCTGTGATCCTAGCGCTCTGAGAGGCAGAGGCAGGCAGATCACTGTGAGTTCTAGGACAGCCTGGTCTACAAAGCAAGTCCAGGACGGCCAAGTCTACACAGAGAAACTCGGTCTTGAAAAAGCAAGCAAGCAAACAAAAAGCACACAGTAAAATCCAGTTACAGTACAAAAGTCTATCATGGGCATAGAACTTTCTAGGCGACATAACAATGTCTAGAAGTCTTGGTTTGGATTCTGTTAGCTTTATTATCATTCTGCCGTGGACACGAGGTTCAGCTGCTTAGCGTACTGAACTAATCAGGTCAAGGACTTGGTGAATTTCACTCTGGTTAACTCACATGACTTCATTACAAAGCTACAAAATTTCCCCTGACTCTAGACAATGTACTGCAAATGCGAGCTGTTAGTCATAAGGTATTTATATTTGGGAGGGGGAGGAATGAACTGGTATTAATATCTCTGAGACTGCAAGGCTCTCACCGGGCTGCTGACACTGCAGTACGACACTAGCTACGATGTTCCTGTTGCTAAGTAACGATACTCTGGGGAGGGGTCCAGGATGAACCTATTTAAGGCTAACTGAGTTGATGATGGGGGGGTGTCTTTGGGTACATACTTTGTATACAAACTCAAGAGTCCATCTCTGACAGGAAATCCGAGTGCAGTCCTCTGCTGTTCCCGTAGCTTCCCTAAGCCTACATCTCTTCCTTGATGTCTAGACAACAGGATGGTGACCATTTACAAGACAACTTCCTCCCTTTTTTTATACAAGACTATGCAGTCCTAACGCAGGAAGTTGGCTTTCCCTCACTCTCTTTCTCTCCGTGTGTGTTAGAATATCATTTATTTATTTATTTGCTTAACCTATGGGAAAGCAACCAACACACCAACTCAGGTACACAGGCTCTGACTGAAAGAAGGAAAATGTACCCAGTGTCTTCCTTTTCTCAGGCCTGGAAGAGGCAAACCTCACATCGGTATCTCTAGCAAATATTTTTGAAAGCGGATAAAACTGACAGAAAAATGGCTTCTGGCTTTTTTGCCCTTACTTCGGCACATAATTTCTCAAAGCTAGGCTAGCCCTACTAAATTCTATGTAAATCTGTCAAAACAAAACAAAACAAAACAAAAACCAACCAACCAGCCAGCCAGCAAAACAAAACAAAACAAAACAAAACAAAACAAAAAAACACCTCGTAGTCCTGACTGCCAGTTGCCTGGATTTGTGGATTTTTTTTTCTTTTTTTGTGTGTAGAAAATTTCCTGGGTTTGTGGCTATGTCCTTTTTCCTGTGACTTTTACACCTGTTTCCTTCCTGAGAACTGGCTTGGAAATCCCAATTCTCTTCCCTACTTCTCTCCAAGAAGGTCTTCTATTCTTAGTTCTTAATTATGTGTGTATGTGAATGCAGGCACCAGGAAGGCCAGAAGAGGATGTGCAATGCCCCAAAGCTGGAGTTATCAGTGGTTGTGAGCCACCTGATGTGGTGCTGGGAACTGACCTCTGCAAAAGCAAGCAGTAATGCATTTACCACTGGACTGCTTCTCCAGCCCACCTCCGGGATTGCCTTTGCCTTTGCTGCTGGGTGCTTCCCCGTGGCTTCTCCACCTCTTACAAACATATCCGTTGACTGACAGCGCTTATTTCTGTGGGTTGCTGAATATAAGCAGTGACTGGCACAGAAATGCTCTCAGTGTTGGACCCCTGGGTTTGTCCAGGTGGATACAGTCAGAGACGAATCCAGAAAATCAGTGGAGGCATAAAAGAGCCAATGAGTATATTTTCATGCAGGTATCTGAGAAGGCTGCCATACCACCACCACCACTTTTTCTCTTTTTTCTTTTACTGGGAGGTTTCAGAAAGTGGGGAGAGAATACTCCTCGGGAAGTTGGTTTTCCAGTTTTGCCCACATGCATAACATATGTATATATACATATACACATACATATACTTATACATATACTAGAGTGTTCTGCCTACACACCAGAAGAGGGCACCAGATCTCACTATAGATGACTGTGAGCCACCAGGTGGTTGCTGGGATTGAACTCAGGACCTCTGGAAGAGCAGCCAGTGCTCCTAACCTCTGAGCCATGCCTCCACCATGCAGACTTTCTGTGTCAGCCCAGCACTGAATAATGACATGGATTTATCTTTATTTATAATAGCTTCAGGTCTTAGCTTACGGTTGTTCCCAACCAGCTTGTGTAACCTATGGTTAACGTATGTTCTGTCACTTGGTTCTTTACCTCTCTTCAGTTTAATATGTCCAACTTCCTCCGCGTCTCCTAGGCCAATCTTCTCTTTCTTTCCCAGAGTTCCTGGCTCTCTGGAAGTGCTGCCTATTCTTTCTTGGCTTCGCTATAGGCCTTTCAGCAATTTATTCAAACAATCAGAAGGTGGTGGAGAACATGGTTACAAAACATTGAGATAGGTGATGCTCAGCAATACCAGAGTCCGGCCTGCTGGTACAGATGTCAGCATTTAAATAGTACAAAACCCTCATTCCAACCATCTCAGGCTGGCCTTAAACTAGGATCCTCCTGCCTCAGCCTCTCTGGTACTACAGATATGCACTACCACATCTGGTGAGCTTTTGTTTGTTTGTTTGAGATAAAGTCTCCTGTATAACAGACTTGCCTTCAACTCCTGGTTCTTCCCTTTCCTCTAGGGTGCTTAGTATCACTATGCCTGGCTTATCCCTTGACCTTTTTGAAATCAGAAGTGGGAAAGATCAATAGCGTTAGTAGCTGGAGACAGGTTCTAGGACACAGGGAAAATCAGCTACCTATCCTTTTTTTGACAGTGTTGTTCTTTTTATTCCTATTTGTAGTAATAATGATTGCCAGATATACAGGCATGGAGACCTAGTTAGAAACATTGGAGACTTTATGACATGCACCATACAGACGCTATACTACCAATTTACGATGTCAAATCACAAAGAAATGGCTTTTGTTCTGCTATGTTCGTCTGTAGTACTGGCTAGCATTTATTAAATACCAGACCAAAATTTACATACGTTCTAAGCATTGCCTTATTGTATCTGTCAGCAATGCTAGGCTAATCTCTTAACCAATGTGCTGTTTCCCCTTCCTAAATCAGATGACAATGCTCAAATATCTGGACAGCTGCCACCTTGCCACCTTGATAGTTATGGAGGTGGGGATAGAGCACAATGTCATCTTTATGTGTTCTGTTTGTAATTGATATTACAGATGGCACAAGCCTTTAAGGGTCAATTAATTTGTTTTTTTTTCATTCTTTTTTTCTTTTTCTTTTAAGAGACAGTTTCTCTGTAGAACCCAAGCTATCCTGGGACTCGCTCTGTAGACCAGGCTGGCCTCAAACTCGTAGAGATTCACCTGCTTCTGCCTCCTGAGTGCTGAGATTAAAGGAGTGCATCACCACAGCTCAACTTTTTTTTTAATTAAATAATTAATTAATTATTTTTTTGCTGGTAGTTTTCAAATATATGCTTTTCAAAGTCACAAAATATAAAACAGAACTATTTTGATTGAAGAATGGTAATTCGGCCAGCCTTTCCTGCTGTGCCTCCCTTTCCATTCCAGCTCCTCATAGAAGGTCCCAGAGGCAGCTACATGTTGAAGCTTAAGGACACCTCAACTTTACTCCCAGCACTTGGGAGGCAGAGGCAACAGGATCTCTATTAGTTTAAGGCCAGTCTGGTCTACTGAGTGAGTTCAGGACATCCAAGGCTACCTAGAGAAACCCTGTCTAGGGGAGGAGGTGGCAGGAAGGGTACCTCAACTTAGTAATTACACATCAGCTCTAACCTCAGTTTATAGAAGATTGAGGTCAAAGCAGGAGGAGAAAGGAGTCGGTCAGTGCCACGGAATGATTTGTGGCAAAACCTCAACTATAAGCTATATCTAACCTCTGAGCTTTTTCCGATGAAAGTCGTTGGTCTCCTGGCATTTCCAAGGAGTCATGGACTCAGTTCACCAGGGCTAGGACAGTAAAGAAGTGTTAGAGCCACACGTCATCTGGGGCTCTCACCCTTCTGTCTGGGTTCAGGGCTATGGATGCCCCAACCCACTTTCCCAACAGCCTAAGTAGCTGGTGGTTGACAGAACTATTGATTAGTTTCCTTGAATAAAATCTAAGTGAACTCCAGATACATTTTTTTTTTCCAGGAAATTTTCTGACATCATGATCATTTTGTCCTTTTGTAGAACTGATCTTTAGCTTGAATAGATTGGGTTTGGTGATCCCAACCTACTTAATTTCCTTGTGAATGAGCAAGGTAGTGAGGAGACCAGTGATTCCCCTGTGAAATATGTGAAAGAGTTGCTTTGATTTTTTTTTTTTTTTCTAGACTCCACGGAAAAACAGGGTGAGGAAGAGTAGGAATACAATCCTCATTTTCTCTTTACTAACTTCTCAGAGCTGGTCCTTCAGAAACGAAAACGGGCCAGAGAAAGGACTGGGCTGGGAAAGAGAAACGCCTCAGAGGAAAGGGGACGAAGAACAAGGAATGGCAAACTCTGATGGCAGCTCCCAAACTTGCTCCCCCCTCCCCGCATTATAGTCCCTCTGAAGCCTAAGGAGCTTGGATGGGAGGAACCTGAATTGCTGTCTAACTACATTAAATTCACCCCCTTTTTTTTTTTTTTCATTCTTTGGGGCATTAAACCTTTTTTGCAGCTTGGATCAGAAGAACCTGAGATAAGGTCTAACTACATTAAATCCCCCCCCCTTTTTTTTCCTCATTCTTTGGGGCATTAAACCTCGGAGAGTTGAGTTTGGCCTAGCACAGAGTTTGCACAGAACAGACATTTAAGAGGGGCATTCCTGAGGGTGTAAACGGTCACCGGCTGACCTAAAGTGTGCGAAGCCGTTGACGTGGGACCTGTATATGTTCTTAGGATGAGGCAGGACAGAAGCCACCATCCTCAGCTACAGATGAGTCTGAGCCAGTTACCACGCTGAAATCAGCCAACTAAATCCCACAGGCCTCGTTCTGGGGGTCCCGCCTCTCCACATCTCAGCGTCTCTGAGTGTCGCGCGCGGGCCCCGCCGGGACTTGTAGTCACGTAGAAGCGCTGCACACGGACTAAACTACAATGACCAGCATGCCTCGCGCCCCGCGCCCCCTCTCTTTCAGTCTCTCGGACTTGAGAGGCTCCGCGGACCTGCTGACTGAAGACCGATATGGCGGCCACTCTGGGCAGCGGGGAGCGCTGGACCCAAGGTACCAACCAGGTCCCGGACTGGAGGGTGGGACAAGGCAGCGTTCCGGAGAGATCAGGGATATGACTCCTCGGATCTTAAGGCGGAGATCCTGGGCCAAATGGAGGCTTGGGGGAAGATGCTGAGTCTGGATAGGGTTCGGGTTGCGGTGGAGGACGGCCCAGGGCAGAGGCTAGGAACGCTGGCTCCAGCTGAGGCTATGGCCCTGAGCTCAGTCATTGGCTACGACTCGTTGCCTCCGGGCACCCAAAGCTGCCCCGGCCTTGCCCCGTCCAGAGCCCGCGGCAGCCTAGCCAGTCTTGACCTCCTGTGACTCGAGGGCTCTCAGGATGCTGAGTTCCGTAACTTACCTGCCCATATGGATAACTCTTCCAGCTTAGCCACCTGATTCTCAGTCCCGGTTTGAACTTGTCCCTTCAGGCCTCATCGGGGCCAGTAGGCTGTCTGTCCTTTTCCATCCTACGGTCAGGCAAAAAGTTTTGATCCCAATACCTATCACGTGTCCTGCATTATGCTGATTCTGCAGGGGGAATTTGACAGACGCGGGTCCCCGAGGTCACAGAACTGTCAGTCCACTGAGAGAGTTTGACCGGTTAACAGCTATTTACAAAACACGGCCAGTAAGTTCCTGGGTTACCACAGCAAGGTTGGGGGTTCGGGTTGCTCACTGACAAGGTAGCCAACACAGCCTGGGTATCAAGAGAAGCTTTGTGGAGAAAACGTTACATGTAAAGATGATGGATGCCTTACAGTTAGCCTGGCTATCTTAAAGGAAGAGTGTCGAGGGAGTGTCACTGAAGGATATTAAGTAGGAGAGAAGGTCGCTCTTAAAGCCTTTTTGGGTCTTCTGACAAGACAGGAGTGCCCTGTCCTGGCTGGTACTTGTACTGAATCCTCTTACACAAAACTATAATTTTTGTGGGCAGGAGTTGGCCTCACCCGTACAGACCCTGGTATGGCTAGCCCAGAATCTTGGTTTATATTAGTTTTACAAGTTTTAGTTTATTTAATTTTTTAAAAAATTTATTTTATCTTTAATTATGGGTATGTGGGGGGGGGAGGAATATGTGTAAGTGAGTGCAGGTGCCTTTTGGGGCCAGATTCACCTGGAGCTGTAGTCACAAGAGTTTTGAGCTGCTGTGTGGGTGCTGGAAACCAAATTCAGGTTCTTACAAGAGCAGTATTCACTCTTAATTGCTGAGCCATCTCTCCAGCACCTACAGATCCTAGTTTAAAAGAAATGACTTCTCCATTCTTTTTGTTTTGTTATGGTATTCTAGGTTTTGTTTGCTTTTGAGACAGGATCTGTCTATGCTTTAAATTTTAAGGGTTAGGAGGCATTGCAAGCAAAATATTGTTTTATGAGAAAGGTCACTTCTGGCCATGGAGCACAAAGAAATGGGCCTCTCTGTACACAATACTAAAGGCAGGGTATTGGGTAGAGATGCCGCACAAAGCTCTTTTCTGTATCTAAGTGAATTTCCTGGATGTGCATTGTAAGTATGGTGAAAATTTTGGGCTTTGTGTTTCTGATATTTAAACTTTTTTCTTGGGCACATCCCGTATTTTCTGTATATTATCCGAGGGAAGATGTTTGTTGGAGTTTTGAATGGATGTCTTTAGTCATCTGAAGACACTTCTTCACACTTCCTTGCATTTATCTACAAGCTTCCTCCCAGAGAGTTAAGGCATATAGCAAAATTGTAGAGCTGGGCCTCGTTGCAAAATTGTAGAGCTGGGCCTCGTTGCATATGCTTGTAATTCCAAAGCTAGAGAAGCTGAGGCAGAAGGTTCATGAATTTGAGGCCAGCCAAAGGTACATAGTCAAATTTGTCTCAAAAAAAAAAAAAGTCTTAAATTGGATTGACCCAGAGGTTGACTTGGAGGTTGCTTTGCAGCTTACATTGATGCAATCAGAAGAAACAAATACCCAGATGACAAACGACCTGAAGGCCCTGATCCCTGTGGTTGCTGTAACTGCATGAAGGCACAAAAGGAAAAAAAATCTGAGAATGAATGGACTCAGAGCCGGCAGGGAGACGGGAACTCCACTTACACAGAGGAACAGCTACTTGGGGTACAAAGGTAAGCCTGTAGAAGGATAAATACAGGATTTTACATAAAGTGCTTTAGAAGACTGTCCGTTTCAGGATGGGCTGTGTAACCACTGACCTGTGTCATCACCATTTTTCTTTAGATTTGTTATTTTATGTGTGTGGCTGTTTTCCCTGCATGTATGTCTGTACACCGTGTGTGTGTGTGTGTGTGTGTGTGTGTGTGTGTGCAGTACCCTCAGAGGCTGGAAGATGGCCTTGGAATTGGAGTTACAGGCAGGCAGTTCTGAGCTGCTATCTGGGTGCTAGGAATCAAACCCACGTCCTCTGGAAGAGCAGCCAGAGCTCTTCACCACCGAGTCATCCCCAGTCTGCATTATCATATTATTGAAAGACACTAGCTTCTTGACTTTAGATGAAAGACTGGATAGAAATGGAGTAGTGAGCACAGTATGAGTTGTCTGGTCTGCTTTAAGAGAAGCAGTGAAAAATAAAGTAAGTAAGAAACCAAGGGCTGGGAGTGTGCCTTAGTAGTAGAGTGCCTTGTCTTGATTGCATGAGGCCCTAGGTTTGATCTCCAGTACATTTAAAAATGAAGATGTTTTTAGCAAGATGTGGTGATCCAGGTTTGTAATCCCAACTAGTCAGGAGACTGAGAGAGTCTCACAAGGTTAGGGCCAGCCTGGGACTACATAGGAAGTTCAGGGCCATACTGGGCAGCTAGTATGTGAAAACAGGACTGGGGTGATAACTCACTGTCAGAGTGTCTGCCTAGTACTTCAGTACCCTGAGTCCAGTCCCAAGAGCTACAAAACAAACAAAAAAGAAACTAGATTAATCCCAGCACTTGGGAGGCAGAGGCAGGTAGATCCCTATGAGTTTGGGGCCAGCCTGGTCTACAGTGTGAGCTCTGGACAGCCAAGGGTACACAGAGAAACCCTGTCTTGGAAAAAGAAAAAAGAAAAAGAAATTAGAAGGTAGGCGGCGTGGTGGGTGTGCCTGTTGTCACAGAACTGAAGTCAGAGCAGGTACATCTGAGGCTTGAGGTGTGAGACCCTTAGCAAAAAACCAAACAAACAAAACCAAAAAACAACCCAAGAAAGAAAAAGAGAGAGAGAGAAAACCCTGACATAAAAGGGATAAAGAAGAGCTGGGCGAGGTGGCACACACCTGTGATCCCATCACTCCAGCAACAGAGGTGGGTGGGTCTCTTGGGTCTCTGTGAGTTCCAGGCCAGCCTGGTCTATAAAAATGAGTCCAGGACAGCCAAGGTTACACAGAGAAATCTTGTCTTGAAAAAGGAAAAGAAAGAAAAAAAAAAAAAAAAAGGGAAGTATAAAGAAAATAATGTGAGTAGATATAAAATAGAAAATAGGAAAACAATAAGGAATATCCAATAAAATCATAAATTGAATCTCTAAATGTCAACAAAATTGAAAAACTTTTAACTACACTGTCCAGGGGGGAAAAACCAATACTCAGATGACTAAAATCAGGAATGAGGCATGCCTGGTTGTGCAAAACTATACCCTCAGCAGGAATAAGCAACTTCCAGGCTAGCCAGAGGCATATGGAGGTCTGCCTGCTCCTCAGCACACAGACACAAAATCAGGACTGAAATGAGAGGACAGTACTTCAGAGTTTTTCTGTGTAACCCTGGCTGTCCTGGAACTCACTCTGTAGACCAGGCTGGCCCCGAATTCAGAGATCCACCTGCCTCTGCCTCCCAAGTGCCCAAATGCTTTGATTTAAGGTGTAAGACACCTCTGCCCAGCTACTACTCTTTTTTTTTTTTTTTAATTAATCTTGTTTTTAGGTGTCTGTGTGTGGGTATGAAGAGGGTATCAGATCCCCTGGAGATGGAGTTATAGGTAGCTGTGAACTAACTGCCTGATGTGGTGCTGAGAATGTGAGTTCAAGGCCAGCCTGCTCTGTATAGCAAGTTCCAGGCCTGCAGGAGCTATAGAGTGAGAGATGCTATCTCTTTGTTGTTATTTGTTTGAGACAGGGTCTTTCTGTTTGCTGGAACTAGAGGCATGTACCACCATGCCATCTGGGAGACTCTGTCCCCAAAACAAACAAACCAAAAGTAAAAAAATGGAGGAGTGGAAGATCACTTGGAGATGGAAGGACTCAGAGTGGCCAAGGCAATTTTAAAAAGAGAACAAAGTAGGCCAGGTGGTGGTGATGCACACCTTTAATCCCAGCACTCAGGGAGGCAGGCAGGCGGATCTCTGTGAGTTCAGGCCAGCCTGGTCTACAAGTCCAGGACAGTCAGGGCTACACAGAGAAACCCTGTCTTAAAAAAATCCGAAGGGAGAGAGAAAGAAAGTTGGAGAAGTACTGCTTTAATTTTTATTTTGTTTGTATTTTGGGACAGGTTTTCTCTCCTGAGGGTTGGGATGTCCAGCCCTTAATTTTTAGACAAGGTTTCACTTTGTAGACAAACTGGTTCCAAACTCCCAGTAAACCTCCTACCTTAGCCTATCAATTGCTCGCAAGGCTAGGTGATACAAGCCACTAAGCCTAGCTCTAATCCATCAATGGCTGACAAGGTGCCTAGAAATTTTAATGGAGAAAAAAACAGTTGATTAGATAACTGAATATGCACATGAAAAGAATGAACTTGAACCTCAGCCTCATGGACATACAAAATCAATTCAAGGTGGGTGTGGGGATGATGCTTTTAAATCTAACACTCTGGAAGCAGGGGTGAGTGGATCTCTGTGGCAGCAGGACAGCTGGGACTACACAGCGAGATACTGTTTCAAAAAGAGATAAAAGAGTGAGAGAAAGAAAGAAAACGTAAACTAAAAAATTACAATTGAGAGGAAAACGTCTGATGTTGATCTCTGGTCTTGATACATATATGCATAAGTACATATGTACATACATACATGCACTCAGGAAGTCAGTTCTCTGCTGAATGGAGAGTTGAAGCCCAAACTGAACTACTGAACTATCTTAAAAAAACAACAAAAAGACCAAGTGCAGTGGCGTACACCTTTAATCCCAGCACTTGGGAGGCAGAGGCAGGCAGACCTCTGTGAGCTTGAGACCAGCCTAGTTTACAAGCTTTGTTTTTTGTCCTGAGTTCCAGGGCAGCCAGAACTACAAAGAGAGACTCTGTCTCAAAACAACAACAACAAAACAAATAAAACCCCTTCCCAATTCCCAATGGGAAAACCACATACACAGTGTGGAAAGCTTGCCTTGAGGTCATATGTGAGAGCATGCATCCAATATTTTCAACATGTGGGGAGCAGAAGCAAGAGGATTAAGACTTCACGACCAGCCTTAGCTACACCGTAGGTTCAAGACTAGCCTAGGCTACTTGAGATACTGTCTCAAGAAGACAAAATGAATAAGTCAGCTAGCTGACTCTTGCAGCTTTGCAGTTCTCAGATTAACTTTCAAGACATAAAGGTTCTTCTGCCCACTTATGTGAACATAGTGGGGATGGAAGAGTATACCCAGGGAAGCCGTGCAGACACTGAGGTCTGGGAAGGAAGATTTGAATGTTTCATAGTGGGTTCACTAATTTTCTCTTACATTTGTTCTGGGGCTCACAGGATGGAGGGATACATTGTCTGGCTGTTGTACAAATAAATCCTTTGTAGATATACATATTGAAATGTTTTTCTTTTAAGAATCAAGAAGTGCAGAAATTACTATGAAATTCTGGGTGTTTCTCGCAATGCCAGCGATGAAGAGCTTAAGAAAGCTTACAGGAAGCTTGCCCTCAAGTTTCACCCTGACAAGAACTGCGCTCCTGGAGCAACAGACGCCTTCAAAGGTTTGACCTTGAACCCATGCCTATCTGCCCTTGTGATGTTGGTGGTAGCAAATTTGTTTTAAAATTTTAAACTATATTTATCTTAGTAGGAGCACATTTGTGGAGGTGAGAGAAGAGCCTTTGAGAATCCGTTTTCCTTCTACTCTGTGGGTCCCAGGACTCAAGCTCAAGATTGTCAGGCTTGGCAGCAAGCACCTCGTACCCACTTAGCCATCTTGCAGGCCCAGAAGCAAATAATTTTAGCCTTCTCTGCAGATGGCCTCTTAGGCTATAAGCAAGTTATTTTTCCTTAACACATGCTTTTGATCTGTTTGAAACAGCTTCTTAATATTCTTGTACCCCTGTCTGTCCTCAAACTTACTCACGGACAGTCCTGCTTCTGCCCTTCAAATTATGGGAATACAGGCCTTGTACCACTAAGTGTGGATTTTTACATACTCTAATGCGTGTGTGTGTGTGTGTGTGTGTGTGTGTATGCATGTGTGCGTGCATGAGCGCATATGTGTGTCCATACGTGTTGTGCTCATGTGTGTGTCCATGTGTGTAAAGACCAGAAGACAAATTCAGGTGTTGTTTTCCAGATGCCATCCACCCTTGTTTTTGAGACAGGGTCTCTCACTGGCCTTAACGTAGGCTATGCCAGTCATCAAACCTCACAGTATCTCCCTTAGAAGGCTGGGATATAAGCTCATACCCACAGAGCCTGACTTCTTACATGGGTTCTGGGGATTGAGC
Organism: Meriones unguiculatus; assembly: GCF_030254825.1. Taxonomy (NCBI): domain Eukaryota; kingdom Metazoa; phylum Chordata; class Mammalia; order Rodentia; family Muridae; genus Meriones; species Meriones unguiculatus. The sequence goes on from NC_083350.1 coordinate 52,138,308, forward strand.
TCAGGTCATTATGCTTGCAAGACAAACATTTACTTACTTGTTTGATATCACTTGGCACTCTTTCTCTCTCCCTGCCTCCCTCCACCTCTTTCTTTCTTTTCTTTCTTTCTTTCTTTCTTTCTTTCTTTCTTTCTTTCTTTCTTTCTTTCTTTCTTTCTTTCTTTTCTTTCTTTCTTTCTCTCTCTCTCTCTCTCTCTCTCTCTCTCTCTTTCTTTCTTTCTTTCTTTTTCACCTCTCTTTCTTTTGACACAGGGTCTCGATATATAGCCCTGGGTATCCTAGAACTAGCTCTCTGGAACAGGATGGCCTGAACTCAGAGATCTGCATGCCTCTTCCTCCTAAGTGCTGGCTGGAATTAAAAGGCCTTCACCAGCACTGCTCAGTTTGATACATTCTTTTTTGTTTTTCTGAGAGAGGGTTTCTCTGTGTAGCCTTGGCTTTCTTGGACTGCTTTGTAGACCAGACTGGCCTCAAACTCAGAGATCTTCCTGTCTCTGCCTCCCCGAGTGCTGAGATTACAGGCATGCACCACCGCGCCTGGCTATCTAGTGATACATTCTTAATAGTAGTTATTAATAGTTCCCTCCTACCTTCATCTACTAACATTGATTTTTTTTTTTAAGGAAAAAAGTTGGATTTTTTTGTTTTTCATTTCTATAACACTTTTGGGGGGCTTGAATGTTGGCTCAGTGATTAAGAGCACTTTTTGCTCTTGCGTTCCTGCAAGACCTGCATTCCTAGTACCTACAATGTGTCTCAGAATCATCTGTAACTCAAGTCCTAAAAGATCTGATGCCCTCTTCTGGCCTCAAAGGGAATCAGATGGGGACATGGTACACATACATACATGAGGCAAAACACTCATTCACATAAAGTAAAATAAATAAATCTTAAACTAGATTATTTCTAGGGGCGGAGGTTCATTGGTTAACAGCACTGGCTGCTCTTGCATAGGATAGCACTTTGGGTCCCAGACCCTAGGTCAGGTTGCTCTCAACAGCCTGTAACAGAGGGATTCAATGTGCTCTTTGTTGCTGGGCCATCTCTCTATTCCTGGGTTTCACTTTTTTTGAGACAATGTCTTATTATGTAGCCCATGGCTGGCCTTGAACTCCAGAATCTCTCATCTGAGGCTCCTGGATGCCAGGATTACAATTGCGCACTATAAGGCCCGGCTTATATGTCTTTATTGTACTAGAAAAGAAACCAAAACAAAAAGACCCACAAAACTTTTTGTACTTTGATATTTTGAAAAAAGAAGAAAAGAAAAAATGACTTAAACATCTTTTACATTTATAGGTGTGGGGTGTATGAAGGCCAGAGGACAACTTGCGGGAATTGTTTCTCTCCTTCTAACACATGGGTTTCAAGGATTGAGCTCAGGTCATCTGGCCAGGTGGCAAGTGTCTTTACTCACTGAGCCGTCTTGAGGGTACCTGAGAAAATTTTAAGTTATTCTTGGGGCAGGAGAGATAGCTCAGTGGTTAAGATCACTGGCTACTCTTTCAGATGACCAAGATTCAGTTCCCAGCACCCACACAGTGGTTCACAACTGTCTGTCACTCCAGCTTCAGGAGATTTAACACCCTCTTCAGGTCTCTGTAGACACTGCACACACGTGGTACCCATAGACAATCAGGCCAAAAACCCATTCACATGAAACAAATAAAATTCTTGTTTGCTTGAGAAGATGTCTGTGTAGCCCTGGCTGACCTGGAATGCACTATGTAGACCAGGTTAGCCTTGAACTACCAAGAGCCTGCCTCTGCTTCCCAGGTATTGGGATTAAGATGTGTGCTACCATGCCCAGCTAAAAATAAATATTTTTTTAAAAAACTTATTTATTTTTACTCTATGTACTTTGGTGTTTGACCGCATGTATGTCTATGTGAGGGTGTTGGATCCCCTGGAACTGGCATCATAGATAGTTGTGAGCTGCCATGTGGGTGCTGAGACTTGAACCTGTGTCCTCTAGAAGAGCAGTCAGGGCTCTTCACCGCTGAGCCATCTCTCCAGCCCTAAAAAAGGGGGGTGGGGGGCTGTATACCATGAGGCCAGCTTCTCTCTTGTGAATCTAGTTCTCACAGCATTTTGGAGGGGCTTGTGAATCACTCACGTTCTCTTCTGTTGTGAGTCCAGCCTTTAATGTCTGAGCCATTTTTCCAGCTTTCCACCTTCTCTTTTATATTTGTTCAGAAGTCTTCTCACAGACCATTACCATTTTGGGGGGTAAATCTGTTGCATTTCAGGAGTGTGCATGCTGAAGCAACCTGTTTGGGTGCTTCTGTTTGTTTTTCAGCTTAGCTGTTTTTATCGATGCAAACAGTAATAGAGCTTTGTAGAAGAATCAGAACAAAGTATTCCTTCTGACTGTGTGTGTGATGGTGTTGACATCAGCAGGCACCTGAATCACAGAGCACAGGGAATATGTGTGTTTGTATGATATGGCTGTGAGTGCAAGCACACACGTGCCACAGTGTGTTTGTGGAGGGCAAAAGCTCTTCTACCTGCCTATTTTGGCTTTTCTGAGACATGCCATGTAGGTGGCTTCCTGTATCTCAGGTGCTAGGATTACAGGTACAATGTTTGGTTCTTGCAGGTACATTTCTTAGTTTAAAAAGACTTTTTAAAATGAGCTAAAATAAGGCCTTGAAGATGCTTTTTTTTTTTTTTTTTTTCAAGCAGAAGGAATTTTGCAGATTATTTTACTTAGGAGATGGTTTTTGTTTGTTTTATTTTACTTCAACTTAATAGTACTGTGAACTGTTTCAATAACTACTACTCTTTTCTTTCTTTTTGGAAGGGGGGTGGTGGTTTGAGACAGGGTTTTTCTGTGTAGCCCTGACTGTCCTGGAATTCACCCTGTAGATCAGGCCTTGAACTGAGAGGGCTGTCTGCCTCTGCTGGGGTTAAAAGCTTGTGTCACCATGCCTGGCTATAACTGCTACCCATAAGTGAAACAAGAACTGTGCTGTGTTTGTGTGTGTGTGTGTATGTGTGTGTGTATGTGTTTATCAGATTCTGAGCAACATAAAGGAGCTACAGCTCCATCCTCTACAACACATTTTTGAAAGAATTTTTATTTATGTGTGTGCTTCTGTCTGTATGTACACTCTGTGTGTACAGGTGTCCACAGAGGCCAGAACAGAATGTCAAAACCTCAGAAACTAGAGTTACAGGCCACTACGAGACACCTTTTATGATGCTAAGAACTGACCCTGGGTTCCATACAAGAGCTCTTAACCTCTGAGCTATCTCTCCAGCTCCCAAATCCCATTTTTTAATAATAGGAATGGTAGGTGTTTCTCCAACATGTCTGAAATTATTGGCAACCTGAGCTAGGGACAGGGTCTCAACCCTAGGACGGCTGGGATGACTCAAGAACTCTTAGTTAATGCGCACTTCAGTAACAGTTGCTAGTTGTTAGCATTGTTTCTGGTTTATCAAGACTGAGCGATCTCAGGGGCAAGTCCTTTGAGGGAACCTTGTAGTGCTGAGTGTCTCTCTCTGGAACTCTGAGGCTGTCTAGCACTGACTCTGGATTGCAGCTGCAGAAGCTATTGCTGTCAGTCGCCCTCAGCCAAGGCAAAGACTTGCTTATGTGCTGTTCTTGTTGGTTGCAGCAATAGGAAATGCCTTTGCGGTTCTGAGCAATCCCGACAAGAGACTCCGCTATGATGCGTATGGAGATGAGCAGGTGACTTTCACTGCACCTCGAGCCAGATCTTATCATTACTACAGAGATTTTGAAGCTGACATCTCTCCAGAGGAACTATTTAATGTGTTCTTCGGGGGACATTTCCCTTCAGGTTGGTACCTTTCTTAAAGTTTTGCCTGCGTATATATCTGTGGACCTTATGCGTGGCTGGTGACAGAGGAGGTCAGAAGAGGGCAACTCTGGGACTGGAATTACGTTTGTGAGTGGCTGTGGGTGCTGGGTCCTCTGGAAGAGCAGTCAGTGCTCTTAGCCACTAAGCCACCTCTCCAGCCTGAAGTTAGTATCTTAGTTACGATTCTTTACACCATTTATTGAGGATCTTAGCAAACTCTTGAAGATCTGAACAGAAAATATCGGTGCTGGAGAAACAGCAAGACTTTGGAGTGAGCTAAATGGGAGTTTGATCAAGTCTCTAGCCTCTAGTTGTGCATAATTTCAGCCAAATCATTTAATTTCTTTCACTGTAGTCACCACCTGAAAAGTGGGGCTGATATTTCAAGGCTGATAGGAAATTCAAATTATTGTATGCGTGTACACACACACATTGTAGCACTGTAGATTAAACCCAGCACCAGACTGGTTTTGAACCCCTTATGTAGCCCAAGAAAGTCTTCAACTTGCTGTCCTCCTGTCCCAACCTTTAAAGTAGCTAGGATTGTAGACTATACTGCCAGGCCTGGCCAAAGGATTTTGTTTTTACTTTTTATTTTTCATGAGTGTTTTTAAATTGGGGCTTATCATGGGGTGAGAACAGTCACCTTGGGGCATGCCCCTCAGGAGTATTATCTATAAACAATTTATAGATCAATAACAAAACTGTTTATAGATCAGTAACAAAATGCCTTTTAAAATTATTTATTTACTTATTTTATGTATATGAGTGCTTTGTCTTCACACACAACAGAAGAGGGCTTCAGATACTGTTACAGATGGTTTTGAGCCACCATGTGATTGCTGGGAATTGAACTCAGGACCTCTGGAAGAACAAGCAGTGCTCTTTACCACTGAGCTATCTCTCCAGCCCCAAAATGCCTTTTATTAATATCATCACCAAATTGCAATTACAAAAAAAAGTTAGAACTCTCCTCAGCACAAATACTAATAGGGAAAAGAGGAGGCTAGGGGAGAGGGAGATAAGAGGAAATAGATGTTAATATGGTCCAAGTTTGTGGATATACATGCATAGTAACATAACACTAACGTCTATTGAGATGCCTCAGCAGACAAAGGCTCTTCCCACCAAGCCTGAAGACCTGAATTTGATCTCTGGGATCCACATGGTAGGAGGAGGGAAACAATTCCTGAAAGTTGTCCTTTGACATGTGCTTTGCATGAATGTACACATGTGCATGCATATATGCTCATGCATTTGCAAACACATACTGAATAAATGAATAAATATAATATTTTAAAAAGTTCTTCAGGAGCTAGGGAGATGGCTCAGTGGTTAAAAGCACTGCCTGCGCTCTCTCTCTCTCTCTCTCTCTCTCTCTCTCTCTCTCTCTTTTGGTGTGGGGTGGGTTTTGAGACAGGGTTTCTCTCTATAGCCCTGGCTGTTCTGGACTCCCACTGTTGGACCAGGCTGGCTTTGAACTCACAGAGAGATCCACCTGCCTCTGCTTCCCTGAGTGTTGGCATGCACCACCATGCCCAGCTCTGGATGCTCTTAAAAGGACCAAAGTTTAGTTCCCAGTACCCACGTGGCTCACAACCATTTGTAACTCCAGTTCTTGGGGACCTGATACCCTGTCCTGGCTTCTGTGGGCACGCCATACACATGATGCACAGACATACATTTAGACAAAATGCCCGTACACATAAAATGAATTAATTTTTAAATGTTCTAATAAATCACTAGCCATAGTGGTATATGCTGGGTATAGTGTGTATACCAGCACTTGATGGGTGAGGAAACCAGAGCATCAGGAATTCAAGGTCATCCTTCAATACATAGCAAGTTTGAGACTAGCAGGACTTCATGAGTCCCCATCTCAAACAAAACATAACAGAAGCAAAGAGGGGAGCTGGGGCTCTGTGGTTAAGAGCACTGGCTGCTCTTCCGGAGGACCCAGGCTTGATTCCTAGTACTCACATTTGTGACTACAGTAAGGGACTGGCCTCTGCAGGCATGCATTCAGTGCACATACATACATATAGAGAAAATAAACATGAAAACATAAATAAATCTTTTGTTGTTGTTTTTTGAGACAAGATCTCTCTATGTAGGCCTGGCTATCCCAGAGCTTAAATTCAGTCTGGCCTCAAACTCACAGAGATCTGCCTGCCTTTTCCTTGAGTGGTGGGATTAAAAGTGTGTGAAACCACATCCAGCAACATAAAATAAATAAATCTTTAAAGGAACAAATAAAAACATGTACAAATGGCTCAGCAGTTAAGAGCACTTGTCCTTGTAAAGGACCTGGGTTTGATTTCCAGCACCAACATAGCAGCTCACAACCATCTGCAACTCCATGTCCAGCTAGATCTAATCCCCACTTCAGGCCTCCGTGGGTGCTGCATGCATATAGTACACAGACATACAGGCAAAACACCCTGTCTTAGTTACTGTTTTACTGCTGTGAAGAGACATCATGACCAAAGCAGCTCTTAGAAAGTATTCAATTAAGGGCTTGCTTCTGGTTCCAGAGTGTTAGTCTATGATCATCATGGTAGGAAGTAGACAGGCATGGTGATAGAGCAGTGGCTGAGAGCTTTACATCCTGAGCTGCAGGCAGCAGGCCGGGAGAGAGAGACTAATCCTGGTGTGGGCTTTTGAAACCTCAAAGCCTACTCCCACTGCGTACTTCCTTCAACAAGGCCATACCTCCTAACCCTTCCCAAACAGTTCCACAAACTGGGGCCCAAACGTTCAAATGTATGAGCCTGTGGGATTCATTCTCATTCAAACACCACACACCCATATACATAAAAATAAAACATCTTTAAAAAAAAGTAATGGTGAAAACCTTTTTCTTTTTCTTTTTTTTTAAATCAATATGTGCAGCAAAACAAAACCCATGATGTACATCGCAGAGAGCTGGAAATTGAAAAAGTTCAATGCCAAGAAAATAAGTTGAATTTTTTAGTGTCATTAGGGATGCAACCCAGAGCCTCCAACATGCTAGGTATGGCCACATGCTGAGCTACACCCCAGTCCTTTAAACAGAATTATATGAGTGGCTAGTAAAGATGCCAGTTAATACTGGGCACAGAAGCAGACACAGTATGTCAGATAGGATTCATGGCCAAAATACTCTCTGTCTTCTGGCCTTTTCAGGCTTTCCATAAAGTCAGGAGATTGTTGTACCTACCATGCCCAGCTGGCTCCCTCGGTGCTCCTACCGCCATATTTTTCTGTTGGGTCCAATAAGCAGATGCCTGACTTCAGCCTCAGGATCATGACCTTGAAAAGGACAAAAAAGGAACTGCCATCTCATGAACATTCTCTCCTACTCTCCCTTCCTTCCTCCCTCTTCCCCCCTCTAATCATGTCTCTTTTCCAGGAAATATTCACATGTTCTCAAACGTGACGGATGACAGTCACTTTTACCGCAAGCGGCACCGCCATGAGAGGACACAGACACACAAGAGAGAGGAAGAAGACAAACCGCAGGTGCGTGGGGAGTGGAGATCATACATGTGGCCATAGTGAGCCTGCTTCTGTGGGGTGAGGAGATCCACTCTGATGGGCCGTGCTGACCTGCTTCATCATGCCTAGCTTGTAGGGCTGTCTTGATTGACTTTTTTTTTTTTTTTAAACTACAGAAAATAAGAATTCCTTAAAAAAATATCCAGAACGAGCCAGGTGTTGGTGGATGCACCATTGATATCAGCACTCAGGAGGCAGAAGCAGGCGGATCTTTGTGTGTTTGAGGCCAGCCTGGTCCACAGAGAGAGTTCCAGGACAGCCAAAGCTACACAGAGAAGCCCTGTCTCAAAAAAAACAAAGAAAACAAAACAAAGCAAAATAAATAAATAAATAAATAAATAAAGCCTCAAATTTTCAGAATTAAAAGGAGTTTAAAGTTAGAAAGCAGAGGAGTCTCAGAAAGCTCAAAAGGCAAGAAGAACTGCTGGGATTGAACCAGCTTGTCAGTCTTGGTTACAAGTGCCTTAACTTGCTGAGCTGTCTTGGTGGCCTCACACGCATGTACACATTCAAAAAGCAGCAATAAATACTATGCCTCTGGCTGGTCCCTGAGAGGATGTGTCCTTTCTCCAAACAGTAGTTGATAAAGGAGGGGATGAAGCTTGACCCTATATTGTCAAGGAAGAATGTGATCATCTCTGGATAGGAGTTAGATGTCATTGGTGCCACACGACAGCTGTGGCTGAGTAATAGTTGCTTAACACCAGCCACTCCTGGAGCCCAGTCCCTCTGTAGCAGAATGACCTAGAGGTGTAAGGGACAGAGGGCTTATGGACAGTCAGTGCAGATTGGAGGGGCTTCCTTTAGCCTCTCATCAGAGAGAAAATGTGTTGTTTGCTTTGAAGATGAAATGAAACCTTTTTGGCAAACCTTGGCCTTGTGGCCGTTCCTGTGCAGTGCATTAGTAATAACCCATAACCCCGTGGAACCTGTGTCTCAGGCACCCTCTGCTCTCTTGCAGTCGCCGTATTCCGCATTTGTTCAGCTGCTTCCAGTCCTGGTGATTGTGATCATCTCTGCCATCACTCAGCTGCTGGCTGCCAACCCCCCATATAGCCTATTCTACAAATCGTAAGTGGAATATTCCTAATTTTTTGTCAGTAACAGTCTGAAAGGTGAAAGACTTCAGGTTTTGCTGATTCATGCTGACATTTAATTTCACCTTCCACTGTGGTTATTATTTCAAGGACTAGCCATTCAGAGTTTCTCTAGAGTTTTCTGTGGAGGTGAGAAATACTAAATTTAGGTATTTGGAAACAACTAATATAAACTAAAACGAACAGCTCAGCAGTAATAATGTGGTTTTAGGAGAAGGATTATTCTGTTACACAGTGACACCCTCTGGTCAACTGGAAAACAGTCAGAATTGGGTTAGAAGGATCAGCCTAATAATTTAGGATTCATGGTAAATCTTTCTCACCATGGTGGAGTTAGAAAAGACCCTAATGAAGGCGGGAGTGCTGTCTCACACCTGCAGTCCAGCACTGAGTAAGCAGGGACAAAGGATTGCCATGATTCCAGGCCAGCCTAAATGAGAAAGGTGGGGAGGCGGAGGGGGTAGGAAAGAGAGAAAAGGAAGAGGGAAGAAGGGAGGGCTGGTTGTGATAATTACAGCTGGAATGATAGACACTAGGACCTGGTGATTTTTAAAAAAAAATTTTAATTACAAGGAAGAGCTCGAGAGATAGCTCAGGTCAAGAGCACTAGTTGCTTTAGCAGAAGACTGGGTGGGTCACAACCATTCATAACTCCAGTTCCAGGGGATCTGATGCCCTCTTCTGGTGTCTGCAGTCATCAGGCATGCAAATAGTTCACAGACATACATGCAGGTAAAATACTCATACACATAAAATTTAAATTATTTAAAAAATTGTAAGGAGAGACATTTGTTACCCATAAGTGATGTTTGGAATTCTGGAACTTTTCAGAGGGTATATAAATTTGAGAGCCTGGATGTGGGTGGGTGGTGGGTGGTTGCTGTTGGCTGCTATTGGTTGTTGTTGGTCATAGTTTGCTAAGTAGTCACTAGCAAAGAAATGAAAGGAATAAATTAGATAGTCTTACATTCAGGATTAAACTTGCCCCAAGAAACTTGATGCCCCTAATCAACAGGAAGTAGTCTAATGATAACATTGCCCCTTTCCCATCTATCTTTTCTTCTCTCCTATCTAGTGTTAGGGGATTGAAAAGGTGGGAAAGGGTAGAAAAGGGTGGAGGGAAGAAGAACCTGCAAAGTAGCAAACGCTGGCTGCAGGTGACTCTTTGTAAAGAATAAACTAAATGGTAAGGCTGCACTGGTGATCATTACCAGATTGCTTGCTTGGTGGAGGCTGTGTCCTGCTTCGCTAGTGAAATAATACATGTTGGGAGATGACGGCAATCTTGTTTAGAGGCCAGAGCCAAGAGTGAGAGTGCCAGACACTCCAAGCTGATGTATTCCCTCTGTTTCAGAACCTTGGGCTACACCATTTCTAGAGAAACGCAGAACTTGCAGGTGCCTTACTTTGTGGATAAAAACTTCGACAAGGCCTACAAAGGGGCTTCTCTTCGTGACCTGGAGAAAACAATAGAGAAAGATTATATCGATTACACCCAGACAAGTTGTTGGAAGGAGAAACAGCAAAGTAAGTAAGGCCACACAGGCTTTCACTGGTGGCCATGACTTCCCTCTGTGAGGTCTCTCAGTTTCCTGATCCTGATAGTCTGCTGGTTTGGGTCATGAGAACAGGCACCCACTCAGATATTATAGCATAGAAGGATTGGGAAAGTTAGAAACTCAGGCGTTTTTGTACTTACCTGTTGTATTCTCTTTTTCCTCATGAATAGGAATGGTAGGGGGGCTTACTACATAGCCCTAACTGACATAGAACTCGCTGCATGGACCAGGCTGGTCTCACAAAGATCTGTCTGCCTCTGACTCTACTGCTCTGCAGTCCTTATTTTCTGATCCTCCTGAGAACTTAGATTGTAGATATACTTTAGCTCTCCCATCTTACTGTACTGCCTGTGTTTTTTCTGGAGAAATGACTCAGAGGTTAAGAGCACTGGTTAAGAACACTTCCAAAAAAAAAAAAAGAACACTTCCAAAGGTCCTGAGTTCAATTTCCAGCAACCACATGATGGCTCATAACCATCTGGTACCTTCTTCTGGCATGCAGGCAGAACACTATATACATAATAAATAAATAAATCTTTAAAAAAAATTTACATATAGCTGTGCCTAGTGTTGCCTGCCTGTAATCCCAGCACTTGGGAGGCAGAGGCAGGCGGATCACTGTGAGTTCGAAGTAGCCTGGTCTACAAAGTGAGTCTAGGACAGCCAAGGCTACACAGAAAAAACCTGTCTCAAAAAACAACCCCCCCCCCCAAAAAAAAAAAAACCAAACCAAAACAAAACAAAACAAAAAAAAAACAAAGAAGGAGGAAGAGGAGAAGAGGAAGAAGAAAAGGAGAAGGAAAGAAGAAAAAAGCAGTAGTAGTTGTTGCAGCTGGCATGGAGTTTGGTGCCCCTCACTTTTCGTTGCTTGTGAGTGCATAGAAGGAGAGTGGCCTCTTGGGCCTGGCTTTTCAGTGGGCAGAGTATGAACAGATCTTCCTTCTCTTTCCCTCCCAGAGCTCAGTGGGTGACAGTGTCTGCACTTGATTACAGCGCTAGCTGTTACTGGGGAGTGCTGGGAGGAGTGGTAGCCTTGTCTCAGCCAGCCCCTCAAGACACATACACACACACACACACACACAGTAACTGCATTTTGGCTTTGAAAACTGGGCTTTGGTTGTTTTTGTTTTTAAAGTAAACCTTAACTCATCTTTTAAACTTTATTACTGAATGTCTTTAAATGTGTACTGATACAATTAGGTCCTTGGTCCTGGTGCTTATAAGCCCTCGCTGACCTGTCATGTGCTCCTACCTGCACTGAGCTAACCTGCCCTTCCGCTGTGTTCCTAAGGCACTTTGTTCTTCCTGCTAGTGCAGTACTGCTCACTAGCTTTACACGCGGGTTCCCTGTACAGGACTCCTGGCCCTGGGGAGCAGACTGTGTCATGCTAATTCTGTGTCCTGAGCTGTTCTGGGTTCAGAACAAGTGCTCTGGGTTATTAGAGAAGATTCCTACACTGGAAATGAGTGAGCTGATGAGGAGGGTAACAGATTAGTGTGCTGTCTTATCCCTTTCCCTCAGGGAACTTGCCTCTGCCTTGTTTCTACAGGGCAAAGCCTAGCTATCTCCTCAAATGAGGGCCAGTTAAACAGGAGGACGAATTTGCTTTTAACCTCCCTCATTGTTAAATTAGGGTTTGTTTTTGCTGTTGTTGTTGTTCATCTGGTTGGTTTTTTTTTTTTTTTTTTTTTTTTTTTTTTGAGACAGTGTCTCACTATGTAGCTCTGGCTCCCCTGGAACTCATTGGGCAGACAAGGCTGTTGAATTAGATTTTCTCTTTTAAAAACCAGAGAGGAGCTGGATGTGGTGGTGTAGGCCTGTAATCCCAGCAAGTGGGAGGCACAGATAGGAAGATTTTGAGTTTAAGGTCAGACTGAGCTACATAGTAAGACTCTGGCTTGGGGGGAAAAAATTAGGCTGGTGAGATGGGTCAGTGGGTAGAGGCAATTGACACTAAGTCTGACCTGAGTTCAGTCCATGACCCAGAAGTAGAAAGAACTGACTTCCAAGCCGGGTACGGTGGTACACACCTATAATCCCAGCTTTTGGAAGGCAGAGACAGGCAGATCTCTGTGAGTTCAAGGCCAGCCTGGTCTATAAAGTGAGTCTAGGACAGCCAAGGCTACACAGAGAAAACCCTATCTCGGGAGAGAGAGAGAGAACTGACTTCCAAAGTTGTTCTTTGACTATCACATATAGGTTATAATACATGCATGAGGGTGCACACACACACAAATAAATAGGGGGAATTAAACAAAAACAAAAGGCCAGGTACTGGTGGCGCACACCTTTAATCCTAGCACTTGGGAGGCAGAGGCAGGCGGATCCCTGAGTTCAAGGCCTGGTCTACAGAGCAAGTTCCAGGACAGCCAGGGCTACACAAAGAAACCCTGTCTCAAAAGCCAAAGGAAAGGAAAGAAAGAAAGAGAGAGGAAAGAATTGGGAACAAATTGGTATATAGTTTAGTCTCAAACTCACAGAGATTTACCTGCCTCTGCCTCCAAGTGTTGGCTTAAAGGTGTTCCCAGCATGGGGAAAGAATTTAGGAGCAAGAATCTGTTCCGATCTGAATCAGACAAAAGGTACAGTAATACACCCTAAGTGTCCCTTTTGTGCTGGGCACCAGAATGGTTTGAATGTATTGCTTTCTGCTGGAGCTACATCAAATCTGTATTTTGTATTCTTTGGGCCCTTACACACACAGCACACATATACATAAACACACACATGTGCACATGTTCCATACTCTGCTCTGGCATTGAGATGCTGAGTATGCAAAGAGGTTAAAGACTGTACTAGAATGGTGCCTAGGCTTTTGGTCCCCACTGCATGAGGCCTGTTGAGATCTGTGGCCCTCTTCAGGTCCAAGTGAAATTTTGATGAGAGCTACACCTGGTAGAATAGACCTGTAATCCTATCCTGTAATCTCTTGGGAAACTAAAGCAGGAGGAGCACAAATTCAGGGCCTGCCATGGCTTGAGAGTGAGTTCACAGCTAGCCTGGGCAACTTAGTAAACCCTATAGCAAATATAAAAAAGAAAAGAAAAGAAAAGAAAGAACTCAGGGTATGGTTCAGTTATAGCTCATGCCTAGCATACATGAAGTACTAGGATCTATCTTCAGTTAAAAATACACACATACAGCCAGGCAGTGGTGGCACACACTGTTAATCCAAGCACTCAGGAGACAGAGGCAGGCAGATCTCTGTGAGTTTGAGGCCAGCCTGGTTTACATTTTGAGTCCAAGACAGCCAGAGCTACACAGAGAAACCCCATCTCGACTGTCTCAAAAAACCAGACACACACACACACACACATGTAAGCAAATCCATTGAATGAGCCTTATGTATGCAACTCACCAGTTGTGAATGGAGGTTGTCACCTCATCCCCTGTAAAATCTATTCCTAGCATTTAAACACAATGGTTCTGAGGAGCCTCCACACCACCCAACTGCCATTTGAGAGCAGGCAGCACCTGCCCTCTGAATCCAGCAGCAAGTGCAGCCAGAAAGGTTAAATTTAGCACTTTGAGGTTGTAAAAATAAACTCACTTGAGAACAAAGTTCAGTCTTGGCAAAATACCAAATGGAAATTGTATCAAGGCTAGCCATTGTCTTTGAAAATCTTACTTATTCCTTTTATTTGCTTTTCCTTGGAGTGCCTATTATGGGTGATATTTTATGATTAATCCTTTACTACAGATGATAATAGTCCTGTTTACTCATTCACGGATAGATCTGCATATTATACATACTGCCAGGGAAAGTGGCTGTGTCACTGTGCTGGGCGAGATTATTGTAACAGGCAAGACCTGCCTCCTGGGCTGGTCCAGCAGAGCTGAGTGAAGAGCTGGCCATGAATGAACACTTCTTTCCACACCCCTGAGCAGGATAACAGAGCTGGTGGAATCCTAAGCTTTGAAGTAGGGGGGAAAAATCATTTCCTACCAAAAGGTTGTGTGGTGTGGGTGTAGTGGGTGAACACTGGATTCCTGGTGAAATCCAAGCATGCATAGCCTCACACAGTAGACTAAAGGTCAGTGGCCCTGGGACCAGGTCCTGGATAGTTAAAATTGAAGGGAACATTTTGTTAAGAGGAAAAGGTATTTTCTTAATTTTGTTCCTCCCAAAGCCTTTTTATTGTATTCATTTTATTTTGTTTTAATTATTTTTTTGTTTGTTTTTTTGAGACAGAGTCTCTCTATGTAGCCTTAGCTGTCCCGGACTTGCTTTGTAGACCAGGCTGGCCTTGAACTCACAGAGGTCTGCTGCCTCTGCCTCCTGGGATTACAGGTATGTGCCACTGTGCCTGCCTACCCAAAGACTTTTTTTCTTTTGTTTTACTTATAAGTTACTGAAAAACAAACAAAACAAAACAACCAAACAAACAAATTCTTGAGTGTTGGGGCTGGAGAGATGGCCCATGTTAAGAGCACTCACTGTCCTTCAAAGGACTCCAGCTCCAGAGTCTCAGACCCTCCTCTGACATCCACAGGCTCACGCCTGCACTCGGTATACATGTGTACACTCAGGCACTCACATATACACATAAAACACTTTTTTAAGATTCTTTCATTTAATTTTGTATGTGAGTGTCTTATCTGCATGCATGTCTATGCACCACATGTGTGCTTGGTACCTGCAGAGGTTAGAAGAGGGCATTGGATACCCTGCAACTGGAGTTATGGATGATTGTGAGCCACCATGTGTGTGCTGACAAACTGAACCCAGGTTCTCTACCAGAGCAATAAGTTCTTAACCACTGAGCCATCTCTCCATCCCCTAAAATATTTTTTAAGTTACTGAATGTTAACATAGTTTGTTAGAATTAACATACTCTCTGAACAGACCCTTGGCTTGTGGCATGGCGGAAGGAGAGCAGGCATATTTCTTTGAAGCACTGACCTTGTGCCCGGCCACTACTCCAAAGCAGGTTGTCTGACCCAGTTTCACTGAGCTTTGTGAAATCAATCCATGTCTTATGTGAAAGATATCTTTCTTCAGCTGGTTATAGTGGCTGTCAGGACAGAAAATACTAAGAATCATTAGTGTCTACTGTCTTCTGGATGAGGAGTTCAGAGAATGAGACACCTAAAAGGGCAAAACAGCATAAGGAACTGGGTGGTGGTGGTGGAGACGCATGCCTTTAGTCCTAGCACTCAGGAGGCAGAGGCAGGCAGATCTCTGAGTTCCAAGACAGCCTGGTCTACAGAGTGAGTTCCAGGACAGCCAGGGTTACAGAGAGAAACCTGTCTCTAAAAAAACAAAAACAAAAAATCAAAGCAGCAGCATAAGGAGATTGTTCTGGTGAAGGCAGAGGCATATCTGTTCTGTAGCTGTGACTCTGAAGAAGCAGGTGCAGACTGATTTCACAAAGCCTCCCCACCTGCCAGAGAAGCCCCAGAAAGGAGTGCTGAGCACGCAGTGGGGCAAAGGAGCCAAAGTTTAACACTTGAGTGCAGTGCACAATCAATCCTCCGCGAAGCCCCTTCACCTGCAAGGTCCTGGCTAGCAGGCACTGTGGGCACCCGCACCAAGGGTGAGAGCACATTGTTCTGCAGCCTGGGAGACCCACTGCCTGCCAAGCCACTGCCTGGCCGGAGTCCAGGCCCTGCAGTCCTATTGTACAGGGAGGGTTGTCAGGTTTATCTACCCCTCACCCTGGAGTTCTGTGCTTCATCTGCACTTTGGGCCTTACTTGGTGAATCATTGTGAGCAGAAACGCCAGGCAGTGTTTTGTGTTGATGGAATATTATTCAGAAGTTCATGGTATTGTTCCTCCTGGCTGAATGCTAAATCCTGTGTCCTGGTAGTTTACTGATTAATCAGACAGCTTCATCTTGTTCAGCCAAGAAAAACAAAACCTGTCAGCAAGGTGATTAAAAATGAAAGGCCTTTTTTCAAAGTGATTAAAATAGTGTTTTCATAAGCATAGTCCTTTAAAAAAGCTGCCTGCTGTTGGAGACTTTCAGAAGCCACGAAGCCCATCCAAGCATGCCATCCTACTAATATGTGATACACATGTCTCCAAAGGTGCATTTCAGGAGCTCCCCCCTAAGAAGGAGCAACTTACAAGAGAATAAAAACTTAGACCAAACACCGTGGAGTTGAGAAACACAGCAGAGATTATATTCCAGTTAAAAATAAAATGGCCTTCTTACTCATGAGGAGAAAATGGAATTTATTTGGTCAAAGAGACAGGCAACTGGGTCAAGATGATTTGACTTTTGGAAGAGCCATTTGAGTTGGTGACCCCCATATGTGCTAAGGGGATGAAGAGAGCTGCTAGCCTTCTGTAGATGCCCACCTACCAGAGTAGGCCCTGCATCACGTGTGACTCCTGAGTCTGCAGTACTGAGGGTAGAATGTAGCAGCTGTCTTTATCCAGATGACAAGAATAGGCGATTGGGCTCCAGTCTCTCCAACTGCCATCTGATCACCACTGGTAGCAAGGCTGTGGTGATCTCCTCTTTCTGCACATGTGCAAGCTTCCCATGCCTTTGCCAAGTGTTTGTTGATAAAAATGAAGCCTAGTATTTCTGTAGCATAGCACCGACTACAGTGCTCTCAGGTCCCAGATGACCTTAACTCGCAGACCCAACAGGTACCTCTAGGGTAGAGGAGTAACTGTTGCCCAGATGGATTAGAACAAAGTGGCCTGACAGCAAGGCCATTTGAACCTAGAAAGACTGAAGGGAAGGAGGTGTTCAGTCCTAATGAACCTGTTGTGTCTTTCAGAGTCGGAGCTGACCAACTTGGCAGGGCTGTACAGAGATGAGCGACTTCGGCAGAAAGCGGAGTCGATGAAACTTGAGAACTGTGAGAAACTTTCCAAGCTCATCGGTCTCCGAAGGGGTGGCTGAGAGCACCATGCCCTGCTCAGGGTGGGCTTTCTTACCTGTTACTTTTACATTGCAAATTCCACTGTATAATACAAGTTAGGAAACGGTGAGCGTGCTACTACCTGCTGACTTTGTTGGGCAGAGCTGCAGCAGATGGAGCTACATCTGTCCCCACCCGGTTCTTCGCCAGGCTGGGCTCCCAGGGCAGGAACACTGTCTAAGTTACACAAATGGTAAATTTTGGACCCAGCTCCTCCGTGAATGTAGGCCAGGGCATTCCAGAGAAGGCCCACCTTTCTTTCTTCATCCTCTCCGCAGCAAAAGCCCACTACCAAGGCACGTCAGGCATCGCCAGTGCGCTTCAGGGTATTGATGGTGTCTACCAAGAACTAGACCTCTCCCTGCTGCAGAAATCACCATCTTTTCAGTTTTCCCATTCCCTAAGGACAGCATAGAGAAATGGAACTATTTAGGCAATTCTTCAGTGTTGTCCACATTTCTGTTGAGTCAGGAACATGAGCAAATTGCCTGATTTGATTTTTTTTTTTTTCTTTTTTGAGAGAAGGGCTTACTCTGTAGCTCAGACTAGCCTGGAACTCACTGTATAGTCCAAGCTGGCCTTGAATTTGCAACGATCCTGCTGTCTGTGTCTCTTGAGTGCTGGAATAACAGGTATGAGCAACCATACCCAGTGAGGTTCCTTTTATTTCCTTAGTCACCTCTCTGAGAAGGTCTAGAAAGTAACACCTGTTGAGCAGGCTGGACATGGTGGCACACACCTTCAGTCTTAGCACTCAGGAGGCAAAGGCATGGCAGCCTGGACTACCCTGCAGGTTCCAGACCAGCCAGTTACATAATGCGACCTGGCCTCAAAAAAAGAAACAAAACAAACAAACAAATCTGTTGCTGTGAAACAGTTCAGTGGCCAGTTCTTCAGCAGCAGGAAGCAGGGGTAAGGGAGAAGATAAAATACAAGACTGTCAGATCCTCATTGTAGATTCCCCATGCATCTCGGAACTGGAGAGCATTCTCTGTGTCGCTTCCCCTTTAACTCATCATTTAGTATTGTAAGTCATATGGTGAGCACAAGTATGCACAGAAGTGCAGTAGTCAGACCCAAAAGGAGGCACAGGCACAGGCAGAGACACGAAGGGAGGAGCCTGTCTGTGGCGTGGAGGGCTGATGTCAGCCTTAGTTGTCGCATTGCCTGAGTCAGCACCCTTGCGCACCTCCCTTCATTCAGTGGTTTTGGAGTGCCCACTACAAAGCAGTGGCTTTCATGTGGGTTTTTGTTTGCTGGTTTTGTTTCTGGTTTTCTTTCTTTCTTTTCTTTTGTTTCTGTTGTTTCTTTCGTCCTTTCTTTTGTAAAGATTTATTTATTTATTATGTATATACTGTTCTGTCTGCATGTACAGCTGTGTACCAGAAGAGGGCATCAGATCTCATTACAGATGGTTGTGAGCCACCATGTGGTTGCTGGGAATGAACTCAAGACCTTTGGAAGAGCAGCAGCCAGTGTACCTAACCTCCGAGCCATTTCCAGCCCGTTTCTGTTTTTTTTACTTATGCCTCCTCACAATTTAAAAAGCCAGTGCTTTACCTCATTCATGAATCAGAACACTGGCCAGAGAGGATGAATAGTTGGCCTAGGTCATATGGCTAGGTAAGGAAGTACAAAATGTGAGAGATCATACTCTTTCTCAGGTGATTCTAGCCAGGTTGGCAAAGCAGAGATTTTTTTCCCCGGATGCCTCTGTCCTCCAGGACACCTTCGCCCCCAACTTGCATCCTTTCCATGGCAGTCTTACATCCCTTCAGGACTGCTTCCCTGCTGGGCTTTTAGAAGGACCAGAGCTTGACAGATGTCTCAGACATTAAAGCTGCTCTTCCAGAGGACTCAGGTTCAATTCCCAGCACCCAGGTGGCAGCTCCCAATGTTCTGTAACTCCAATTCCAAAGGACCTAACTCCCTCTTCTGGCCTTTACAGGCACTGAGTGCACCTGGTGCACAGACATACATTTAGACAAAATACCCATATATATTTTCTAAAAAGCAGGACCCTTAGGCCAGGCTTGGTGGTGCATTCCTTTAATCCCAGAAATCAGGAGGCAGAGGCAGTTGTATCCCTGTGAGTTTGACACCACTACAAATAGAGTACCAAGACAGCCAATGCTACACTAGCAACCTTGTCTCAAAAAACAAACACACAAACAAACAAAAAACAGGGCCCTTGATACAAATCTTCAGAGGCAGAAAAAGCAACTCTTCCTATTACTAAGTCATTGATTGCCTAGGCTGTGTAGTTGGACCTTCTTGTGGAGGGCTGAGTCAGACTTGAGTTCCTGAGCTGCCCAGATTATCAAGACTGAATTTGAACAGACCAGTAGGTGACTGGTTTATAGTCCATGTAGTTTTTCTTTTCTTCTTAGATAGAGTCTCATGTATCCCAGACTGGCCTCAAAAACCTTGACTTGGTTTGGGGATTAAGGGAAGAAGGTAGTTTGAAACAGGGTTTTTTGTTTTGCTTTTGTTTGTGTGTTTGTATGTGTGTGTAGCTTTGGCTGCCCTAGAACTCTGTAGACCAGGCTAACTTCGAACTCAGAGATCTGCCTGCCTCTGCCTTCTGAGTACTGGGATTAAAGGCCCAGCTCTTTTGTGTTGTTTGTTTTTTGACAGGGTTTCTCTTCGTAGCCCTGGCTGTCCTGTAACTCACTTTGCAAGCCAGGCTGGCCTCGAACTCAGAGGTCCATTTGCCTCTGCTTTCAGAGTGCTGGGATTTAAGGTGTGTGCCGCCACTACCACCTGAACCCTTGAACTTTGGATCCTCTGCCTCTACCTCCTGGATGCTAGTCATTCCTGGCTTATGTGGTGCTGGGGAATGAACCCAAAGCTTTGTGCATGCTAGCCTGCTGAGCTATGTCCTGAGACTTATCTTCTAATTTTTTGAGAATCTCTTTAAGCTATGAATAGCAGGGAATTTATTTTGTAAAATGTGCCAGGCATGGTGGCACATTCTTCTGGATATAGAGGCAGATGGATTACTGTGAATTCAAGGCCAGCCTGTTGTACATAGCAAGTTCAGAGTGAAACCCTGTCTTGAAACATACATTTTAAAATGTACCCATAAACCAAATAAGCTTATGGAAAGTTCCTAGACATGAAAAAATAAAAGCTGTCCTCTCCCAACCTCAGCCTCAGCCTCAGCCTCAGCCTCAGCCAGAAAGTGGACCGTCATGAAACTGGTCTGGCAGGGTATAAACCCCTCTGCCTAGATGCCCTTGAATAGTTCTGCAGATCTCATGGAAGTGATTGAGCTACCTGTAATGATGATACCAGAGACTCAGCTGCATTAAATGTCACAACGATTGTTCCTATAGCCTGGTAGCACTGTTTCCTGGCAGACTACAGTACTCGTGTCTTGTTTCCTCAAGAGAACTGTATTTGCTTCTGTTAACTTTTATAGTCTAATCTATTTGGCACTATCTAGAATAGCGTTACGCTCTTAAGTCCTTCCTTGCTTATACTTTAGATACGTTGTGTGCTTACTGGCAAAGCAAGCTTTGTCCTTGTGCCTACATCTTGGAGGAGATTTCCTATCAGTGTAAACTCTTCAGCCATGGCTGTTCTTGCTCTCACTGTGGCTCACGGCTTGAGACTACAGACTAGAGACTGTGATGGGAGTGAGGTTAAGACACAGGACTCAGGGCTCACCCAGGATCAGAAACTGCCATTCAAATGAGGTGCTGTCTTTAGTGAGAGGGGAGACAGAAAGTCCTCCTTGTAAGGAACAGCAGAGCTTGAAGGAGCCTGTGACCTTGTTCATCACTCAAGCCAGGAAAACATCTAAGCTCCATTGATCAGCTCCAGGCCGACAGCTTGGGAGAAGTGACCGGTAAGAAAATAGCATTGTTGTGCATGCTTCTGGGAACTGTTAGGAATTACAAGACATGCCGGAGCCAGGGCCAGCAGGCTGGCTGAGCTGTGTGCAGTTCTCATTCTTACCTTTATTCTCCTCACAACTGGCACTGCCAGGAGGCACTTGGGGAATCCCAGCAGGTTCTCGTTGCAACTGGCCCACATGACCAATCCGTTGTCTCTGCATGCACTGCTCCTCACAGGAGCTGGCATTTAAGTTTTTTTTCATTTAAGGTGTTAGATTGCTGTCCTGATATATTTATTTTGGGAAAGGGCCAAGTTAGTATACACCTTAATGTTTGGGCCTGCACTGTTGATACCTCATGCAGTATCAAGTAACTATTATATACTGAGTCTACATTTGCATCACACTCAGTTTTTAGAGGTAGAGATAGAAGTGCTCTGTGACCAGAGTGAGGAATGACACATGTGAAAAATGGCAGTTGGCAGTGAAAAATGCTGAGAAATCTGGTCACCTGATCCATTGCATCTAGAGTAAGTGTATTTTACAAAGTGAACATTAAACAATTTTACATACAGAATGCGACCTTGTGGCTTTTCTTTGTTCGGCCTTTGCCTGAAGTCCTCAGGTACTAAATATGCTTGGAGCCACTGTGGACTAAAGATGGTACTGTGGAATAATTTGAGTTTAAAACAACACATAATACTAATGGCATGGATTCACATTTGATCATTTTGTTTTGTTTCAAAACAGTGTTCTGAGCCAGGTCCAGTGGCACATGCCTGTAATCCCAGCTCTTGGGGAAGCAGAGGCAGGCGGATCTCCATGAGTCTGAGGCCAGCCTGGTCTACGAAGTGAGTCCAGGACAACCAAGGCTACACAGAGAAACCCTGTCTCAAACAAACAAAACACAAAGCTAAAAAAACAAAAATAAAAATACAGTGATCTGCCTGCCTCTGCCTCTCAAGTACAGGAATTAAAGGCGTGTGCCACCACGGCCTGGTTAAGGATCTCTTTTATATTTTTCCCTTTCAATTGTTTTATATATGTAGATATTTAACTGCAAGTATGCATGTGCACCGTGTGTCTGCAGTGCCTTTGGAGGCCAGAAAAGCGAGTGAGTATGAGCCGTCATATGGGAGATGGGAACAGAGCCTGGGTTCTCTGCAAGAGTAATAAGTAGAGGCTGGAGAGATGGTTCAGCGGTTAAGAGCACTGTCAGCTTTTCCTGAGTTCAATTCCTAGTACCCCCATGGTGGCTCACAACTATCTATAATGAGATCTGATGCTCACTTCTGGTGTGCAGGCATACATGCAGACAGAACAGATCATACATAATAAATAATCTTAAAAAGAAAGATTTAAGGGGGCTGGAGAGGTGGCTCAGAGGTTAAGAGTACTGGCTGTTCTTCCAAAGGTCCTGAGTTCAATTCCCAGCAACCACATGGTGGCTCACAACCATCTATAATGAGATCTGGTGCCCTCTTCTGGCGTGCATGTGTACATGCAGACAGAACATTGTATCCATAATAAATAAATAAATCTTTAAAAAAAAATAAAGTAAAAACTTTTGTTGTTGTTGTTTGTTTATTGGTTTCTTTTCTTTTTGAGATTTATTTATTATTTATACAGTATTCTGTCTGCATGTATGCCTACATGCCAGAAGAGGGCACCAGATATCATTTTAGATCGATTTGCACTTCCATGTGTTTACTGGAAATTGAACTCAGGACCTTTGGAAGAACAACCAGTGCTTGTAATCTCTGAGCCATTTCTCCAGCCCTAAGTATTGGTTTCTTGAGACAGGGTTTCTCTGTGTAGGCTTGCTTCGAACTCACAGAGATCCAGTTCCCTCTGCCTCTTGAGTGCTGGGATTAAAAGTGTGAGCCATTTTTCCTGGCTTTATGGCAATCCTTTTTTGTTGTTATTTGTTTTTTGAGGCAGGGTTTCTCTGTATAACTCTGTCTATCCTGGAACTCAGCCTGTAGATCAGGCTGGCCTCAAAATCAGAGACCCTGCTTCTGCCCCCTGAGTGCTGGGAGTAAAGGTGATGGCCAACACCCGGCCGTTTAGCAGATTCTTTAAGAGAGGTTTGGGAGTGCTGGAGAGATAGTTTGGCAGTGAAGAATATATACTGCTCAACCAAAGGTCTGAATTTAGGTTCCTAGCACCCACAATGGGCAAAAGATTGAGCTAAAGACATGTGCCACCAACACCTGGAAAAAACTCAAATTAAAAAAAAAATAAATTCATAATCCAACAACAATGAAAAACACACAATTAATATAAATTTTAATTATAAGACAAGAGTATGAGCAAAGCATTTAAAATGATCTCCATCTTTTAATAAAATCATATCCCTGTAAGAAACAGATCTGGTCTTAAGAAAACATTATTTTATGAGATATTTAAGTTGGGCAGTTTATTTTTTATGAGAGTTAAAACATGTTTACAAAAGAACCTGTTGATAAAACCAGTTCCTATCCTGAAGTAACTGTATAAAACAACATGACATCTGAAGCTGAACAGCTAGGAGCCACCTAATCTTTATTTCTCTTACACTGAAAAAAACAAACAAACAAACAGTGGAGATGGTGGCTGGGGCGTGGAAACAGCAGAGAATAAACACCCCACAGAGAGTGCCTGTAGGTGAAGGATGTGGCTTTAACTGAACCAGTGTCACTTTCATTAAGGATTCCCTACTTTTAGATAGCAATGGCAGCATACCACAGTCAATCTAGATCAAGACTAGATTTAGCATCAGAAACATCAGTGTTACCCAGCTGTTTTCTGGCTTTGTTCTCAGTGGTCCATATTTAACAAAGTCTTGGTTTAAAAATATCATTCATGGGGTTTAATATTTCCAATTAGTTACATCTCTTCCTTGAAACATGGACTTGAGACTCAATTCAGCAGAATCTAAGAACTTGTCTGTGTTCCAGTGGGCTAGGCCAGGAAACAAATGATACCCAGCGTAGGACTCTTCAAGCAAACACCTAATGTAGTGGTTCTCAACCTGTGGGTCAAAACCCTCACAGGGGTCACATATCAGAAAGCCTGCGTATCAGGTACTTAATTACTATTACAATTTGCAACAGTAGCAAAATTATAGTTATGGAGTAGCAATGAAAATGATTTTATTTTGGGGTCACTACAACACGAGAAACTGTATTACAGGGTTGCAGCATTAGGAAGGTTGAGAGCCACTGTGCTAATATGTCCTGACTGATTACCTAGCATCACTCTAGACTTTAAGCTTAGAATTCCACTACGTGAACCTGACTTACCTCAGCAACAAAACTAGGGTTGGAGGTCACCAAGATCTGTATTAAAGGGTCACAGCATTAGCAAGGTTGAGAGCCACTGTCATACTAGTTTTCATTTTGCCTTGGCATCCCTCGTGCCAGGATTACAGGTGAGCTCTACCCAGCCTTGGAAGTCTGGCTTTTTACCTCCAAAGCATCCCGGACCTCTCTTCTGATACCATTAGATGCACACTTCCAAACTTCCATCCACTCCACTGCAGTAGCTTTACCTTCTTGCCCAGATTATTTCAGTAGCTTGCTTTTGTCCCCAGTGTTTACATTAACGTTCTAATCATAGCCAACATTTTGTTTTGTTTTTGTTTTTGTTTTTTTTTTTTTGGGGGGGGGGATAGGGTTTCTCTGTGTAGACCAGGCTGGCCTGGAACTCAGAGATTCGCCTGCCTGTGCCCCCAATGCTGGGATTAAAGACATGCACCACCCTGCTTGGCATGTTTTAAGGATTTTTATTATTATGTGTGTCTGTGTATGGGTGAGAGGTGACCACAGAAGAAAGAGGTGTCGGATCCCATGAAGCTAGAATTACAGTTTTTGTTTGTTTTGTTTTTTAGACAGGGTTTCTTGGTGTGCAGCCCTGGCCGTCCTGGAACTCACTTTGTAGACCAAGCTAGCCTTGATTTGAACTCACAGAGCCTCTGCCTCCCAAGGGCTAGGATATAAGGTGTGTGCCCCCACACCTGGCTTTACAAGTGGTTTGTAAGATGCCCAACCTGAGTACTGGAAACCAAACTTGAGCAGCACTTGCTGTCATCTCTCTAGCATCACCATCCTTATATGAGTGTGTGTGTGTGTGACTGGGAATTTAATCCAGGTCCTTGCACATGCTACATGCTTGGTAAGTCCCCTGCCACTGAGCTATGTGTAGCCCTGGTTGTCTTGGACTCCACTTACTCTGTAGTTTGAGTTTGAGGCTGGCCTTAAGACATGACCAGGCAGCCTGGTCTACAAAGGGAGTCCAGGATAGTCAGGACTACAAGAGAAGCCTTGTCTCAAAAAAAAAAAAAAAGAGAAAAAGGAAAGGAAAGGAAACAGGGAGAAGAGTGTAGGAGAGTCAGGGCAGGAAAGGGGTATAGCTCATTGTGAGAGAGAGAAAGTTGATCCCAGCACTAAAAGAAAGGTGGTGGACAGGGGTCTGTACCTCCATTCCTGTGGCCAAAGGATCCAGCAGTAGGCTGGGGTATACTTTTCTGTTCTCTTTTGTTTCTGTAAAAGGTAGAGATTTTTAAAAATAATTTCCATGTGTATGAGTACTTTGCCTGAATGGATGTCTGTGTACTGTGTGTGTGTGCCTGGTGCCTGCAGAAATTAGAAGAGGGTGTCAGATCCTGGGACTAGAGCTACACCTCAGTGCTGGGAACTGAACCTGGGTCCTTTGGAACAACAGCCAGTGCTTTTAACCACTGAACCATCTCTCTGAGGTAGAAATTAAAAAAGGAAATCAAAAGTCTGGGATGTAGCTCAGTGAATACTTGTCTGGCATACATCTCAAAATCAGGAATCCTACGTTAAATCCCCAGCACTAGATATACATGTATGTACATACATGCCCCGTTCCCACCCTATGCAATGGCCTTCAGGCATTGGTAGTTCCTATTCCTGTCACCTAGCTGCTTTCCCTAATCCACCCACCAGGCTATGAGAAAGCTCAGGCAGCCCCTGTTGAAAGACCAGAGGTTCCTCAGCCTGAGCTCCCTGCTCCCAGCACCAATCTACCAGTTATCAACGAGCACTCACTTGTTTCTTTTCCTATCGTTTCTCATTTATTATTTGAGGCAGGGTCTCTTCAGCTCTTCAGGCAGGTTTCAAACTCAAGAACTTTCTGTTTTAGCATCCAAAGTACTGAATTTACAAGTATCACCATGACTGGCTGAAAACTGATTTTATTATTTATTTATTTATTTATTTTTTTGGTTGGTTGGTTTGTTTGGTTGGTTGGTTTGGGATGTTTTAGGAGAGAGGATCTATGTGGCCTTGACTGCCGAGAACTTGTTATGTAGACTAGGCGTCTCACAGAGATCTCCTGCAATTAAAGGTGTGCGCCACCTCTGCCCAGATAAACCCAGCTTTCTGTAAGTCGCCTCTGTCATAGTGTCTCATCACGTCAATAAAAAAGTAACTACTTACACTGACTGTATATTCAATGTGACCAGCTTGCTTCAAGCCTCTGCTGCCCTGCCTTCCTGCTGTGATGGACTGTCCCTCCAAAATGTGAGTCAAAATAATCCCCACCTTCCTCCAGATGCTTCTGTTAGAACCACTTTGTCACAGCATCAAGTGGCTAGTGGAGGCATCCTCTCCCAGGTAGGAGCTCAAATCCACAGTGTCACATCACACTGAGTCTCACTGAGCCCAGGCTGACCAGAAGCCCAGAATGCCTACTGACATAAATGTCTGACCATGGTGACCAGCCTTCACGCCCACACTGGATCCACCGTGCTCTCCTTGCAACCTTGCCCCATCCCCAGAGACTGGTTACTAGATCCTCCTGCCCTTGTGGGTGTTGTCCCAGAGGAAGCCTGTTAAACTGCTGGGGGTGAACATTGAGTGCCAAAGACATGAAGTAACGTCACGAAACCTCTGGGGGATGGAACAGAGCACGGTTCGTGGAGGAATACTGAGCATCACTTCCCTGAGGGACGCTGGAGCTTTGTCTGAGGTAACTCAGGTGAACGCTTTAATTTACTAGACAAAGTTCTGTACAAGCTGTGTCGACGCCACAAACGTGAGGGCACCTGAGGAACATGCCATCCACTGCAGTAACCACTGGCTGTATGTGGCTATTGGAATTGTGGAATTGCGGGCTGAGGATGTAGCTCAGAAGTAGAGTGCGTTCTTGAAATGGAAATTATAACTAAAGTTGGTTAAAAAAAAAAGTGGGGGCTGGAGAGATGGCTCAATGGTTAAGGGCACTGACTGCTCTTCCAGAGGACCCTGTTTCAAATCCCAGCACTCACATGGCAGCTCACAACTGTAACTCCAAGATCTGACACCCTCACATAGACATATGCAGGCCAAACACCAATGCACATAAAGGTAGTTTTAAAAAAACAAAACAAAAGCTTTAAAACTCCTCAGGTGAGGGGATGAAGAGATGGCTCCGTTGTTATAAGCATACATTGCTTTCCCAGAAGATCAGAGTTCAATCCCCAGCACCAGTGTCAGGTGGCTCACAACTACCTGTAATTCTAGCTCCAAGGGATCCAACTCCTCTGGCCTCCGTGGGCACCTGCGCACACACTTGAGTACACACATACACACACTTTTTAAAAAAGTCCTTAGGCACAGCGCTGGAGACATGGCTCAGAATTTAAGAGCCCCTGCTCTTGCTGAAGGCCCAGGGTCAGTTCCTAGCACCCACAAAGTGGCTCACAGACATCCGTACCTTCATTCCAGGGAACCAGAGGCCCCCTTTCTGACCCGCACAGACACTAGGCAGATACTGTGCACAGACATACTGCAGGCAAAAACATTCATACACATGCAAATAAATCTAAATTTTTTTTTTTTTTAAATTCAAGGGCACATGGGTCATGTTTTGAGAACAAGGTATGGCTAGTGTTCCTACAGGACAGACAGACTGCAGAATACATCCACTATGTTTGGGATGTTCTTCTGCAAGTTTCTCTAGCCCACTTCCCCACGGCCATGACACCCCTTTGGTTTTTTGTTTTGTTTTTGAGACAGGGTCTCGATGTGTAGCTGTGGCTGTCCTGGAACTCACAGAGAGCTGGGATTAAAGGCATCTGCCACCATGATGTCTGATTTATAAGGTTTTGCTTTTTGTTGTTTTGGAGACACAGTCTCTTGAGTCCAAGCTAGCCTTGAACTTGTGATGTATGCAAAAATGACTGAATTTCTTCTACTTCCAAAGTGTGTTCTTTTGATTGAGCTTCTGCGTTTTTGTGGGTTTTGAGGCAGGGCTTTCATGTAGGTCTGGATTGAACCCACAATCCTCCAGCCTCCCGAGGGCTGAAGTTACCAGCCTGAGCCACCACGCCTAGTCTTTTGTTGCTACACTATTGGGGATGAAATCCAACCCTTCTCTTACGACACAAGGGCTGTACCCATTGAACTACACGCCCCGGCTTCAAGAAGCTTCAGAGCAAGTCTCCGCCCCCGGTTGCCAGGGTGCTCTGTGGCGTCGTATTCTCATTGGCCGACGACAGGCGAGGCACGCAGCCGGAGGCCATTTCCAACGAGCTGGCGGGGGCGAAAGATGGCGACGCCCCTTGGGTGGTCGCAGGTGGGCTCAGGTTCTGTGTGTCTTGCCTTCGATCAACTGCGGGACGTGATTGAATCTCAGGAGGAACTGATCCACCAGCTGAGGAATGTGGTATGGAGCCAGAGCTCGGGGAAAGGCCTCGCCGGATGCTTCACCGGCGGGGGCGGGGCCAGGCCCTCTTTGGATGTAGGGGGCGTGACTGGACTACATTAGGGGCGGGGCGCCATCCCGCACGCTGGGCTCAACGCTTTTTTGCCAGGGGCGGAACCCACAGGAGCTGGGGTGACTTCCTGAACTTTAGCCCAAACTGGGCAGTGTTCCCCCACTCTGCCCGAGTGCTGAAAGGACTGATAGAACTTCACTGTCTCCACTTTTAGGGGTGACCTCACTGACTCCCCAAGGCTGCTTGCACACAGAAGCCAGATCATTCCTTAAGCCTCACTCTCCAGTGACAGATGGAGTGCGAATGCCGACTTGGCCTTTCTCAGTGCTGACTTAAGGGCCTCCAAACCTTTCTGTGTCCATTTGTTTCCACCCTCAGCTAAGGGAAGCCAACCACTGGCGTCACAGTTTATCTCGGTGCTGGCCAGCTTGGAGATCATGGTTTTTGTTTTTTCTATTTTGGTAACCATGCTGAGATGTGTCTCTATCTCAAAAAATAAAACTGGCTTCACGTCTATTTTTTTACTCTGGGTTTTAGACACTGTCTTCCCTTCTGGGAAGTTAGATTCTAAGAGAATTATAAGAGGCTATTCTGTGTATTTCAAGGAAATCTGTGCTGCTATGGGCACTGAATCACCTTCAATTCCCAGAGGCTCCGCAGATCTTTCTCTTGGCAGCTCACTTTGGCATGGGTATTCCCAACCCTCTGGAACACTTAGCAGTCAGATCTTAGGACTAGTGTCTCTTTTTCTGAGAGGAATCCTGATCCTTACTAAAGCCGGGCCTCCCGGGTCCCTCTATACCACAGTCCCATGAGCCTTCACCCATGACATACAGTGTTAAGGCTGGCTTTGAGACATCTCCATGAGGGTGCTTGCTCCAGGCAGGCAGCACTTAGAGCTCGGCCTCAGGAAATCTGTGAGACTAAAGTCTCCTGCCCACGGCCTGTCAAGTCCTGGGTGCCTTGGACATGGATCCATTATCCATCCTTTGTCCTGGTCGTTAGGGGGTATCCCCTTCCCACCCCAGCCCCTTCCTGAGCCAGGCTCTGTTGCAGATGGTTCTCCAGGATGAAAATTTTGTCAGTAAAGAAGAGTTCCAGGAGATAGAGAAGAAACTGGTGGTGAGTAATGGCCTCTGTGGATGCCTAACCACCTCCCACTTTCCCAAGATCCCTGTGGCTGGGCAGAGTCCTTGAGCGTTGGCCTTTCAGAACCTCTAGCCCTATAGTGAGGTGGAATCTTCCTTCACCCTGGCTTCCACATGCACCCCTGAGGAAGGGGGCTAGTTAAGGGATCCAGAGACCCTCGGAGGCTTGGGATAAAGAGCATAAGCACCTCCCCTGCAGGAAGAGAAAGCTGCTCATGCCAAAACCAAAGCCCTCCTGGCCAAGGAAGAAGAGAAGTTACAGTTTGCCCTTGGAGAGGTGGAGGTGTTGTCCAACCAGCTGGAGAAAGAGAAGCTGGCCTTTGAAAAAGCGTGAGTGAGCCTCCAGAAGGGGCTTGGAGGTCAGGGGCTCACCTGCCTTCTGCCTGCCCACCCTTTCATTTTAATTTCCCTACCCAGGCTCTCCAGCGTCAAGAGCAGAGTTCTGCAGGAGTCTTGCAAGAAGGACCAGCTCATCACCAAGTGCAATGGTAGGCGGGAGTCCCGTGCTGTTAACATACACGGGTTCTTTCCCAACAGCCCAGTGTCATCAACAAAATCAGGGTTCTACCCCAACTTCTGCCCCCGGCTGAGGATACAGGCAAGTCCAGGCGGGTCACACCTTCGAAAATGCCTTCAGGGACCAGGCAGGCCACGGAAGTGATGGAAGCCATCGATCGGTGTGCGATATTCTTCACAGCCATAAAGGAACGGGCTTGCTTCCATTTTTCTTGAAACATACAACCTTCTTACTCCACCTTTTGTTTTTTCCCATTTTTGATAAGTTTTAGAAATAGTGTACCCTGTTTATTACCTTGCTTCAAGAGGAGCCATAGAGCAAGCACAGTCCTACTGGGGAGCTGATCTTAGGCCAGGATCAAGGAGTGAGGACTGGGGTAATGAGACTCGTGCCCCTCTCGTGGGAAACAGAGCCTAGGATTGCCAGATCTTTAAGAAAAGAATCTAGAAGCCAGGTGCTGTGGTGCACTATGTTCTAATTCCAGCCTTCAGGAGGTGGAGGCAGGAGGATTGGGAGTCTGAGGTCATCATGAGCTGTGTAAGACCTTGTGTCATAAACAAAAAAGGATTTAGAAGCTGACTTTAATGGAAACTTCTGAATTGTCAGTGTAGGTAACTAATTTGGGCAGTTTTAAAGTACTGTATTTGCTGAGTAATAGATGTCTGGGCCACTGGATTTCAGGTGCTTCTGTGGAGCGCCCTGAGCTGAGGGCACATCTTTGTTAAGTCCTAGCCTTCAGGAACACCTTCCATTTTCAGAAAATGCTACACTCTTGTTACTTAGCCTAAAAAAGTAGCTGTGAATTCCATGCACAACATCTGTTCATTCTCTGTATCAGAGCTTGAATAGGCCAGAGACCAACCCAAGAGGGTTAAGATCCCTTCTGGTGAGGCCCACCTGGGGCCCTTGGGCAGCCCTCACCCACCTTCTGTCACTCCGGGTGGGCACCCCTGAGAAATGCCAATAGGCTGTTCTCTTCATCAGGACAAGCAGGCTTGCAGGCATCATGTGCGTTTGAGCATGGCCTCCTAAAGCCTAACCGTAGTCACCATGTCATACTCACAGTATCCCTCCATCCCTGAGCCTTTCCATCTCCCTTAGCACCTCCCCTACCCAGAGAACCTGGGGAGCTGGAGATACCTCCTGGTGTAGCCAGAGATATCTTACCAAGGTCATTTCCTCCCGCCCATATCAGTCCAGACCCTGAGGCTCTACATGTGTTAAGGGGTCAGGGTCTGGCTACCTCCCCACAGACTGTCCTGTTCCTTTTCCATGGGCCAGAAGCCCTCACCTAAGCCAATATGGTGATGGGAATCTCACCTTAATATCTCTGCTGGGTCCTTTGTGATTTGTTTTGTTTTTTTTTTTTTTTCTTTTCTTTCTTTTTTTTTTTTTTTTTTCTTTTTTTTTTTTTGAGACAAGAGTTTCTCTGTGTAGCCCTGGTTGTTCTAGAACTTGCTCTTTATATGAGTCTGGCCTTGAACTCAGAGATCCACCTACCTCTGCCTCGAAAGTGCTGGGATCAAAGGCGTGTGCCACCAATGCTGAGCACATTTTTGTTTTGATATTTACATAGCTATTTTCTTTTTGCTTATTTGAGACAAGTTCTCTCTGTGTAGCTCTGGCTGTCCTGAAATTCTGTGTGTAGACCAGGCTGGCCTTGAACTCACGGAGGTTCCTCTGCCTCCAAATACTGGAGTCAGCAGGTCTGTAGTACCATGCCCAGCTAGTCACACAGATTCCTAGTTCTCTTTCCCAAAAGAGTTTTAGATGCAGCTAGATTATCCAGATGACCTTGAAAGCCAGGCTCTGTGGCTCAGTCCCATCATGCACTGGGCTCCTTCTCCTGTCTCTTCACTGAGGTTTCTTTGCTCTTTTCCACATTGTGGCCCTAGGACCAGATTTCATCTCAACTGCTAAGTGGGCCAACCTTTGGGCATGGCCAGGGCTTGTGCTGCAGTCGCCTCTCTTCCTTCTTCCTTGTATGTGTAACACGTCTGTCTGTATGCATATTCACCGTCCAGAGGTCAAAGTCAGGTGCCTTCCTCAATCTCTCCACGTTATTTTAGATTTTATTTTGTGTGTATGAGTGTTTTGGCTGTATGTATGTATATATTTGCACTACATACATGACTGGTGCCCACGGATACCAAAAGAAGGCATCAGATACCCGGGGACTGGAGTCGCAGACCATGGCGAGCTGCCACAGGAGTGATGAGACTTGAACCAGGGCCCTCTGCAAAAGCAGCCAGTGCTCCTAACCACTGAGCCAACGCTTCAGCTACCTGACATTTTTTATTATTCATTCATTCGTTTATTTATTTATTCGGGTCAGGATTTTTCTGGGTAGCCTTGGCTGTGCTGGACTCACTTTGTAGACCAGGCTGGCCTCAAACTCAGAGGTCTACCTGCTTCTGCCTCCTGAGTGCTGGAATTACAGGCATGCACCACCATGGATGGCTGTTTTTTTTGTTTGTTGGTTTGTTTGTTTGTTTGTTTGTTTAAAGCAGTGGTTTAATATTACGGTGTGTCTGTGTGCATCCCATAGTACATGTGTGGAGCTGAAATGAAAATTTAGCCTTCGCTTTCTCCATCCACTGTGTGGGTCCTGGAGATTGAACTCGAGTCGTTAGGTTTCACCTGCTGAGCCATCTCACACCCACTGCCTTATTTCTTGTGACCAGGTCTCACACAGAACCTGACACTTGCCAGTTTTGGCTAGACTGACTGGCCAGCAAGCCCCAGGGCTGTCTGACTTCCCCAGCAGTGGGGTTACAAAGGCACACAGCTACACGTGGCTTTTCATGTGGGTGCTCAATGTCCAGATTTCAGTCATCGTGTTTGTTGGGCAAGTACTTTACCAACTGAATCAGCTCCTCAGCTCCCATCCCATTTAAATTGTATGTGTTCGTCTGTGGAGGGGTATACGTGTGCACAAGTGTGTGTGTGGATAAGGGAGGTGCAAGATAACTCTGTCATCCTGAGGAATGGTACCTACTTCTCTTAAGACTGGCTCTCTCCAGTCTTAAGCTGAAGCTACACTGGCTGGCCAAGCGAGCCCCAGAGCCTCCTGCCTCTCAGCACTAGGATTTAGAAGTACATGCCACCACATCCAGCACGTTCACCTGGGTCCTGGGTCCCCGCTCAGATCCTCATGTTTGTAAGGCCAGTGTCTCACCATCCAAGGCCTTCTCTAATTCTCACCCTCTCCCTCAAATTCTTTTATATGCCTGAACCTCAACGATTTTACTTTTCTTGGTTTGTATGTGTGGGTATGTTATCTGGTATGCACAGTGACAGAAGGTCAACTATCATGCGGGTGCTGGGAAGGGAACCCAGGTCCTCTAGAAGAGCAGTCCGCACTCAACTGCCGAGTTCCTGCTCCAGCCTCTCATCCCCTTTTGGAGATGAGTGCGTGTGCACCCCAGGCTAGCCTCAGACTTGCTATGGAATGGCTTTGAACTGACCCTCCTGCCCTCCCCTCCCCAGTGCTGGGATTCCTGTCATGCACACTACCACACCTAAAACTGCCCTTTTTTCTCTTGAACGGAGCGGTGCTGGGAACCGAGGCCAGGGCTGAGCGTAGGCATGCTTCCTACCAGCGGGCTCTGCTCCCAGTCCTGTGTAGCCTTGTAGTCTGGGATTTATTTATTTATTTTTTCTTCTTCTTCCTGCGTAATCAGAAATTTCCGGTGCTCCATGAAGGACAGTTACATAAATGAATGCTCTCAGATTCTTATTAGCCACCTTGGATTTTGACCCAAGACACAGAAATCTTTTTATCTAATGTATGCTTCATTAGGAGGAAAGCTTTTCCATTGCTGTCAGACAGGAATAGGGACGATTTACATATGAGGACACAGGTCCTAAGGAAACTAGCCCAGCATACTAACCCTGCCTGTCAGCATGAGCCTGCCGGTGGCGTGGCCTCCCCTTTCCCTGAGCATTGCCTCCTGTCTGTCCTTTGCCTTTTCTTTTCTCTTTTCAAACTTGAGCCCCACAGACACGTGTTCTAGTAACGCACCACACCACTAGTGCTCAGCTGCAGAGTCTTTATTTTTATCTGCTCATTCAGTCATTCTGTTAAGACAGGGTTCCAGGTAGCCCCACTTGGCCTCAAGCTTGGTAGGATGACCTTGGACCTCAGACTTACCATTGCCTTCAAAGTGTTGGGATTAGTAGTGTGAGCTTGCCACCCTTGGTTTAGTTTCTGAATTGTTTTTTTGGGTTTTGTTTTTTAGATTTATTTTATGTGTATGTGTTTTACCTATACATATATGTACACTGTATGTGTATCTAGTACTTGTGGAGGTCGGAAGAGGATGCCAGGAACTAGATGTTTAGGAACCACCTTGTGGGTGCTGGGAACCAATTCAGGGTCCTCTGTAAATGCTCTTAACTGAGCCATCTGTCCAGCCTCTAATTTCTGACTACTAATTCCTTTTTTGGGGGAAGTTCAGCACACATCTGAAAGCGCCAAGGACCTCATCTCCCACCAGAGGCCCTATATAGCTCAGGGTTGAGCATCTAGTCTGCCTTTGCTAGGTCTGGTTGAACCGGGATGGCCAAAGTCTCAGGGAACATCATGTTCCCTCAGCTCACAGAACACAGATCTGTAGTGTTTTAAGTCTTGGGGATGACAGTGAGGAAGACAACTAGGACCTTATGCCCTAGTTGTAAAGGCAAAACAGTGATGTGTGAGACACTGAAGACATGGGCACACGGGGAAAGGGGCAGGAAATGGGATTAGGAAGTACTGGGAGGAGTTGAAATTGCTTGACCAAGGTTCTAGCCAAGGAGGTGTAAAAATCTGAGGCCAGGGCTCTGGCAGGGTCCTCTGCTTCACTCCAAGGACTTTGCCAATCCTCACCTGGGTGAGGGATGAAGCCACTGACATAATCATTGTCCCCAAGACCCCATAAACTTGCTGATATGACAGGCTCACATCAATACCCATAATCCTAGCTATTCAGGAAGCTGATGCAGGACCAAAAGTTTGAGGCCTACCAGGATAAGAGTGAGTTTAAGGCTAGCCTGGTCAACTTCATGAGACAGCATCAGAGCCAAGTAGAAAGCGGATGTGTGTGGTGGTGCACTTGGAAGGCTGAGGCAGGTGGATTGCTTACATTTGAGGCTAGCCTGGCAAGTTCCACAATAGCCAGAGCTACATCTTTTATTTTTTTATTTTTGTCTCAAAAGAGAATTGGGAATATGGTGTGAGGCCTTGGGTTCAGTCAATACAGAAAAACAAACTCATTCATGCTAAGGAGATGGCAGCTGTTGAAGGAGAACCCCTGGACAGGGAGAATGAAGTTCTGAAAAGCCCCACAAGGGAAGATCTCAGTTGAGGAGGGCCTGAGAGATGGGAAAATCTCCTTCTCCTGCCTCTCTCCCCCACAGAAATTGAGTCTCACATTATAAAGCAAGAAGATATACTTAATGGCAAAGAGAATGAGATTAAGGAGTTGCAGCAAGTTATCAGCCATCAGAAACAGATTTTCAGGTGAGGGTCCCGGGGCCAGGCTGGGGGTTGTTGATGGAAGTGGGGAGCCTGACTTCTGGCCCCTACCCAGGGCTGTCAAGCCTACGACCGGCCGGCTCCGTTGCAGGAATCACATGTCTGACTTCCGGATCCAGAAGCAGCAGGAGAGCTACATGGCCCATGTGCTGGACCAGAAGCATAAGAAAGCCTCGGGAACACGTCGGGGCCGTAGCCGTCAGTGTCCCAGGGAAAAATAAAATGCTAATTTCCTGTTCTCTAGCTGTAATGCCCAACTTCTACCTTCTCTGTTCTGGGGAGATCAGCTCTTCCATCCCTGTGGGTCCATTCACGGAGGGAGCTTGCCCTGCCTGCCTCCCACAGCAAATCAAGGCACCAGAGGGGGAATGGGGGACATGGCTAGGGTCATCCACCACTGGGCAGCCTCTTCTGAGCTTGGGAGCCCTACTCAAGTCTCCAGTGTCTGCTGCTGCCCTTGTTTGGGCTGGGGTAGAGCCGATGGGAGTGAATGGGAAACTGGATGTTTGTGGTCTAATAGGGACTGCAGCTTGGTTTTGCTGGTCAGTCCTTCACAGC
Source organism: Meriones unguiculatus (assembly GCF_030254825.1). Taxonomy (NCBI): domain Eukaryota; kingdom Metazoa; phylum Chordata; class Mammalia; order Rodentia; family Muridae; genus Meriones; species Meriones unguiculatus. Next base: position 52,174,499 of record NC_083350.1, read on the forward strand.
CCCAGTTAGCCTAATCATACCCTACCTAGACTCCAATAAATGTGATTTCCAGGGGTTGGCGTTAGGGTTAGGGCAGAATGGAGTGTATGTGTGAGTGTTAGCCCTGGCCAGAGACTCCGAAGACTGGATTCCAGGACCACAATGAACCCAAGAAACCAGAAGCCATCAAGTACTAAGAATATGTTTATACTATCATACAAACCACATCTGTGCCGCCTTACACTTCAGAACAAAAAAAACACAAGGAGGGAACTGACAAAACTTTAAAGCTGAGGGACACAGGGAAAGGGCAGCCTGCTCAAGTTGCTCAGGCAGGTCTTGACAGGATGAAAGGCTAAATCTGTTCAGAAGCCATCACTGAGTGTGCCACTAGGTGATCTGGGGAACACAGAGCCACAAAACCAGAATTTGTGCTGGGTCACTGTGAGGGTGAGTGCAAAGGAGGGGCCAGTGCTCTCGCATCAGGGCCAGCTGGGGCCTGAGTCATAGCAGGACCTTCAAGCCAGAAGCTAAGGGCAAGTGGTGTCCAATTGTCATAGGACAATGACAGCTGGTGGCTGCTTCCCTACCAGGGAAGGAAGGAATGTTCTAGGGGACTGGAATAAGGGCCTTCTGGGCCTGGGACTTGAGAGGGAACCCTACAAGGTTTGGTTTGTCGCCCAGGTTTGTTCTGGGTGCTAAGCAGCTTGTGAAAGCTAGCTAGGGACTGTCCTCACTCCAGCTCTTCCCAATGGGCCTAAGAGCAATGAGTCTACCAGCACCTTACCTGAGGTAGGAGAGCCCTCCAATTCTCCCCCTACCCCATTAGAGGTAATATGGGGACGTGAGAGGAGTGGAGGAAGCCAGGGAGGAGAGTGTCCTTGTGATGTTAAAGAACTGGGGCTGAGGATATGGAATTTCGAGATCACACACCCTGACTATCTCAGGTAAGCCCCTTGCAAAGCCAGTTTTCTCACCTGTGATAAGTGGCGTTGGGCCTAGCTGCTGGTTCATTTCTAAAACTGGGCCTGCCTTCCTCACACACGCCCTTCAGCCAAAGTCTGGAGGGCGCCCCCACACCGCCCCGCGCCCCTTGAATTGCTCCTGTGCTGGAGAAAGTTGGGTATAGGGGCTTCACCCCGCAGAGCCCGCATGCTCAGATCCCTGCCGCCAAGGCCGCCAGCCCGAGCGCGGACGCTGGCTCTTTAAGACCGTCTTGACCCCGCGGCGTCCAGGCGGGGCGGGGACAGCAGTGCCGGCGCCGCAAGGGAGCGAGCGAGCGAGGAGCGGAGGCGCGGGGCAGGAGGCAGCGCTCGGTGTCCTGCCCGCCATGCTGACGGCGCTCGCCCCGCCAGCCCTTCCCGGGCTCTCAGGGCGGCCGCCTGGCCCGGCGCGGCGTCAGGACTCGTCCGGCTCGTCCGGCTCCTACCACACAGCCCCGGGCTCTCCGGAGCCCCCGGACGCCGGGCCGGACGCGGGAGGCCGGGGGACCTGGCTGTGGGTGGCCCCCGGGCGGGGGGCGGGCGCGCAGCCCGTGCTGTCCGTCAGCGCCCAGAATAGCCGCCGGCAGCAGCGCGGCGGCTCGGGTTTCCCGCGAGGCCCGCCGCCGCCCCGGCCCCAGCTGCGCGTGCTGCCGTCGGGGGAGATGGAAGTCGTCTTCGGCGCTGGGCCCCTGTGCGGCCGCTCGGCCGCGGAGGAGCCGGAGCCGCCCGCCTTCCGCGGATCCCCGTCGCCGCCGCGGACCCCCGACGGGGGCTCCCGCTGGGCCACCTACCTGGAGCTGCCGGCCCGCGGCCCGAGCCCGGCTGCCCCCGGCCGCTACGAGTGCGTGGAGGTGGCCCTGGAGGAGCGCCCCGCGCCCGCCGGGCCGCGCACCGTGCCCAAGCGGCAGATCGAGCTGCGCGCGCGTCCCCGGAGCCCCTCGCCCGACGGCCGCGCGCCGCGCCCCCGCCTGCTCCTGCGCACCGGCTCCCTGGACGAGTCCCTGAGTCGCTTGCAGGCCGCCGCGGGCCTCGTCCAGACGGCGCTGGCCAAGAAACTGGCCGCCGGCCACGGCACTTCGGGGTCCACCGGCGCGCGGGAGCGCACGGAGCCTCCGGGGCCCGCGCACGGCGCTCGCGCGGCCCCGGACGACGTCAGGTCTCGGCCGCCCCGCGCGTTCGACAGTTCTGCCTCCGCCAAAGCCCCGCGGCCTTGGCCGAGCCTCCGCGAGCGAGCCATTCGGCGGGACCGGCCGGCGCCCGGCACGGAGCCTCTGGGTCCCGTTAGCTCCAGCATCTTCCTGCAGTCGGAGGAGAGGATGCAGCCGGCTCCCAGACAGGAACCCAGGAGCCAGCTCTCCCGAGAGACTCCCGATCGGACCGTACCGCGGGCCCGGAGTCCCCCTTTCCCTCCCAGGGGCTCCCGGGCGGTTCCCGGGAAGGCAGTGAGGCCCAGGAGCCCGTCTCCCCCACAGCAGGCCCCGAACGGGGCCGTGCGGGGTGCTCGCTGCCCGTCCCCCCGGAGCCTCCCTCAACCTCACAGGACTGTTTGGAGAGCGAGCAGCCCGTCGTTCCCCGGAGCGTCCTCCGCGAGGGAGAACCGCAGCGCCGCCTTCGAGGACGAGGGCTTCGGGAGGAGCCCTTCCCCTCCGCCTCCTCCCCACCGGACGCGGGGCGTCAACGGAGTTGAGAACCCGGGTCCCGAAGCCCCGCCGTGGCGGGCCCCGTCCCCGCCAGCCTTGCCCCCGCGGGACGCGTGGGGTCCTACCGTGCAGGGCCCGTCGGCGGCGCCGCGTCTGGGAGGTCCGAACGGCCTGCCCCATGAGCCGGAGCCACCTCCGCCGCCGGCGCCCGGGACCCCGGAGCTCACGGGGGCGCGGGGCCCGCTCGCCCCGGAAGCCGCTCCGGAGGCGGCTACCCCGGGCCCGCCCCCGAGGCGTCCCACCGGCGCCCTGGACGGCGGCGTGGGCCCGGAGGGCTCGGGGGAGGCGGCTCCGGGCCGTCCGCGCCCGACCATCCCGCGGCCGCGAGACCTGCGCAAGATGGTGAAGACCATCTACACGCCCAGCTTCGCGGCGGGGCCCCCGGGCGCCGGGGTCCCTGCGCCCGACGCCGGCGGGGAGGAGGGCGAGGCCGCCGAAGCGCACGACCCCCCAGCGCCGGAGCCGCCCGCCCCGGCTCACTACACGTCTGTCCTCCTCAAGGACATCCTGCCAGTGGTCCCTCACCCCTACGAGGCCCCGGAGCCTCCGCCCCCGGCAACCCCAAAGGATGCCCCCCAGCCCAGCGGGGCCCCGAGGCGGAGGGCGGAGAACAGCACCGCCAAGCCCTTCGCGCGCAGCGAGATCCGCTTGCCCGGCGCTCTGGCCTTGGGCCGGCGGCGGGAGAAGACCCCGGCCGTCCGGGGACGCGGTCCTGGGGGAGAAAACCCGGATGCTGAGGCCCAGCGCCTGATCCGAGACCCGGAGGGTCGAACCAGCCCCCTAGGAGGCGCTTGCTCCTCAACCCAGCGTTCCCGTTTAGCACCCGGAGGGACCCCGCCGCCCCTCGCAGGCTCCCCGCAGGCATGTCCAGCCTCGAGCCTGGGGGCAGCACCCGAATTGGAGACACCGCTTGCGGCTCCTGCAACTGCAGTCCAGGCACCCCTCCCTCCGGATGCTCAGGCGACGGCGCCCCGGACGGCTGCTCCCCTCCCGAGGGCGGCCTCTGCCCCTCCCACCGACCGGCTCCTCCCTCCAGCAGCCTCCCTGGGGATGCGCAGGCCTCCAGGAGCCACGCCCGCGGGGAAGGTCCTCGTAGACCCCGAGAGCGGTCGCTACTACGTCGTGGAGGCGCCGAGGCAGCCGAGGCTGCGGCTGCTCTTCGACCCCGAGAGCGGGCAGTACGTGGAGGTGCTGCTGCCGCCCTCGCCCTCGCCTTCCCGGCCGCCACGCCAGGCCTACGCCCCGCTGGCCCTAGGGCCCGGCCTCTACCCACCCACCTATGGGCCTATCCCGGGCTCCTCACTGTCGCCGCTGCCCCCCAACCTGCCGGCCCTTGGTAGACTCCAGCTACCCTGGGCCCCTGAAGCTGGGCCCCTGGAGGGAATGTACTACATGCCCTTGAGTGGGACCCCTAGTCCGGCTCCACCGATGCTCTTCTGTGCCCCGCCCTCCAGCTCTGGTCCCATTCAGGCCAGCAAGGGTTCCATGTTTCCTTTGTGAAGCATCAGTGTAGACCCCCATGGATTTGGGTTCCCTAGAAGGCTTTGGAAGTTCCTGTTCCCATTCTCTTAACTTTTTCTCTTTGGCCAGCCTGCCGCCAGACCAGAAGGGACCTTAAGAGAATGTATCTGCTCCCCGGGCTGATAGTGCCAGCGGCGATCATCAAGCAAATGGCTGGCTGCCTCCCTCCCGCCCCCAGCAAAAATGTGTATCCCCTTCCTAAACCTTCCCAGGGTGTGTATATGTGTGTGCAGGCAAGCTAGCATGTCAAAGTGAGAAGGCGGCTGAGAAGTGGGGTTTCCTGGAAGAGCAGGTGTGAAGGCAGCAGGGCCCAGGGCCTGCGGTAAGCCCTTTGTAGCTCACTAACACTGGGTGGCCCTCACGTCAGGATTAGAGCTTTGTCCTGGGAGGCTGTGGGAGAAAGGGGTGTGGCCCAGGCCAGCTTGGGGCTAAGCATGAGAACTATGAGGATGGTCGGTGGAGGTGAAGCATGGCTGTTGTGTAAGAAGATGTAGAGGGTTGGCCTGGAACTGGAGGTGATAGGACTGGGTGAGATGGGCCAGGATTGCTGCGGTCCCTGCAGAAAAACAGGACAAGCAGCTGGCAGAAAGGCCTGCAGAAGGGTCTAGGGAATGAGGAAGGGGAGTCAAATTATTCTTCTTCAGGCTATCTGTGGATAGGGATGACCAGGGACAAGTGCTGAATGAAACCATGTCAGGTGATCAGTAATCGTTTATCTTGGCTGGCCATTGCTGGATGGCAGGGCAGGGAGGACAAGAATCTAGAAAAACAAGTTACCTTAGTTTTGGAAATTGTAGTTGTTTAACCAAAATGGAGGAGCTTTTAAGATGGCTGTGATAGCTGGGTGGTGGTGGCACACACCTTCAATCTCAGCATTTGAGAGGCAGGGGCAGGGGGATCTCCGTGAGTTCCAGGCCAACCTGGTCTGCAGATCAAGTTCCAGGACAGTCAGGGCTATTATACAGAGAAACCCTGAGTCCAAACAAACAAACAGAAAGGTGTGACCACAGCTAACAGTTCACAACAGGGAACCTAGCTCCTCCTTCAAGTCCCAGTGTGTGTCTAAGGTAGACCCTCGGAGCTGAGCTCGCTCACCTTGTCCACCCAGGCAGATGGTAGAACTCACTCACCAGGATGACAAGAGGGAGGAAGGTTAGGCTGTTATCATGGGGAAGGGGGGGTTGCTGCTGGTTGGTGGGAGGGCGGGGTAGAGCCAGCAAAAGGAAGGGTGTCCCTATATGGAGTAGACCAAGGGGCCCCGAGGCTGTAGCTGGTTCCAGCGTCCACACTGGGACCGGCCCTTCCAGCTGCTCACAGCACAGCAAAGACCCCAAGCCTTCACTCCAGCTGCCCTGAGCCTAGGGTAGACTGAGGGCCTGAGGACAGTTTCTGTGAGGTGGGAGGCGATCTCTGTAGTTTTGAGCCTAAACTGGCTGGGCCTTGCTGGAAGGGTGTTTGAAGGAAGGCCAGTTCCCACTAGAAGCAGCGTCAGGATTGGCTTTGACAGCTTTCTGTTCTGAGCCTGTGCAGCAGCCAAGATCCCTTGGAGCCTGTCAGCCTCATCCTAGACTGGAAATTGATTAAAATACTGAGTCAGAACAACCTCAGCATCTCTACCAGAGACATTGGTCCCAATGGCACGGAGGGGCCAGGGACCGGGGTCAACCCTAGAGAGCCTCATCTCGCCCTGCTGTGCAATAAATATCTGACCATGGAAAGCCATGGCGCCTAAAGAACAGCTGCTGTGTGGTCCTGATTTCCCGATGCCACCCTTTTAAAACAAAACAAAACCCCACTTTTACCTGGCATGGTTGTATACACACTTTTAATCCCAGCACTTGTAAGGCAGAGGCAGGTGGGTCTCTTTGAGTTCAAGGACAGCCTGGTCTATAGAGTGAGTTCCAGGACAGCAAAGGCTACACAGAGAGATCCTGTCTCAATAAATAAATAACACTTACAATATTTATTTTTATTTTCTGAGTGTTTGCATGTATGTGTGTATACCATGTGCATGCCTGAGGCCCATGAAGGCCAGAAGAAGGCATTGACTCTGCTGAAATTGGAGTTACAGATGGCTCCAAACTACTATTTCAGTGATGGGAACTGAACCCAGGTCCTTCGCAAAAGAAGCAATTGGTTTTTGTTGTTTGTTGTTTGGGTTTTTTGAGACAGGGATTCTCTGTGTAGCCTTAGCTGTCCTGGAACTCACTTTATAGAGCAGCCTGGTTTTGAACTCAACAGCAATTTGCCTGCCTCTGCCTCCTGAGTGCTGGGACTAAAGGTGTATACCACCATGCCTGGCTGGGAAGTGATCATTCTTAATCACTGAGCTTTCTTAATCTTGCTCCCTATCTATCTATCTATCTATCTATCTATCTATCTATCTATCTATCTATCTTTCTATCTATTTATCTATCTGTGGACAGGGTTTCTCTGTGTAGCTCTGGCTATCCTGGAACTTGATCTGTAGACCAGACTTGATCTGGTCTCATGGAGTTCCCCTTGCCTCTGCCTCTCAAGTGCTGGGATTAAAGGCACGTGCCACCATCACCAGCCATCTTGCTGCCTCTTATCCCCCACAAAGTCCCCCAGGCCTGGTTCCGGCCTTGGTGAAGGGGACCCTAGAGTCGGAGAAAGTGACCACATATGCCCTCATACACTGTGGTCTCCCAGACTCACTAACAGTGCGAGAGAGCCCTAGGCTAGCAACCACAGCCATGGCCACATTGCTCTTTGTGGCTAAGTGAACAGTCGGCATTGGGGACCACTCAACATAGCTTCTCTAGCTGGAGGGCTTGTCTCTTCTCCCTGGGCTTTCCTGTCCCCTGTGGAAGAATAAACGAGCATAACCAGCCCTCTCGCTGCAGGACATTCAGCACAAGTCTCCACCCCTTGATCAGGTCACAGTATGTGACATCGACCAGCCAGCAGGCATTCTCCCCAGCCTCAGCCCCTCCTTGCATCTTCATCCCCTATGTGTGCAATGGAGCTGAGTCAACCAGAGCCAGGGTCCTTACCTACAGAAACTGTGCGTGGTACGTGGCATCACCAGGGCCCTGGGGGAGGGGAAGAGGTCCAATGAGGTGTCGGTTCCCTATTGGCCTAAACCACAGATAATTCGAAAGCACATCCTCACCACAGCCTCAGCAGCTCTACCAAGTAGCTTCAGAGGCCATGAGGCTGCCGTTGTTGCTGCTGTTTGGGTGTGGGGCTCTCCTGGGGAGCCTTGGGGATAAGGCTTCGCTCTCAGCTACCGCCCCGATGCTGGATGATGAAGAGAAGTACTCATCCCACATGCCTGCCCACCTGCGCTGCGATGCCTGCCGGGCTGTGGCCTACCAAGTAAGCTGTGCCTGTTCCCAGCCGTCCCCGCTCGGACCACACCATCTACCTTACACCCCGCCTCTGGCCTTTAACCCCCGGCCCTCAGCCCCAAGCAGCAATCTTTCCAGGACACTGCAGCCCCCTTGAATCGCTAATGCCTCACTTTGCTCATCTGCCTGGTCACCCTTTGGTGACCCATCTGGTCTTGTCACCCAAGGAATCGCTCGTCCTCTCACAGTCCTCCCTGTCGGTGCCCCTTTCCATCTCAACACCCTCCCCACGCCCCCGGGGCGCCTCTACTCTACGTGTTGAGCACTGTATGTGAACCCACCAGGCTTGTCCTTTCAAGGGTACCTGTGTGCCCACACTTCTGTGTGTACTCAGGGGGAGCGAATGCATGTGCTGTTAAAGACTGGGCTCTATTTATTTGGTTATTACTCTATTTATTTGGTTATTATTACTGTTGTTATTATTATTAGCTTTTCTTGTTCTCATGGTTTAAAAATAGCACGTGCTACTGGGCAAGTGTGCCCTGGAGAAAGGGTCAGATCTTCTACACAGCATCTCCTCCTCCAGCCCCGGAGAAGTAGGTCCTGCCTGAACTGGCCCAGGCGGGCCTTGGGGCCTGCCAAGGGGAAATTGCAGCCTGCCTCCCAGGTGCTTCCGCCCACCCGTCAGCAACTCCGCCACCTCATAATCCCAAGAGACTAGGGTGTCTGTCCTTCTCTCCTTCCCCCAATCGGCCAGCAGTCCCAAGGCCCTAGCTCTCAGCACTTCCTCATTCCAGATGGGCCAACATCTGGCAAAGGCAGAGGCCAGATCTCACGCTCCAGACTCCAGTGGACTGCAGGAGCTGAGTGAGTCGGCCTACGTGGATGCCCTGGACCGGACCTGCTCTCAGAACTGGCAATCGTGAGTTGCCAGTCCAACCCCTGCCACCTTCCTTAAGGGAAGGGCCTGATGGGTCTGGAGCTTCATCCTCCCTCATGCGCATTCCATGAAGGCTTTGGAATGGTTGAAGAGGAGGGGTTGGCTGGACTGAAGTCTGGGCTAGAGTTGCTGTTAGGAATATGGGGGTGGGGGACAGATGGTCACAGAAAGGTCACTATGAGATCCTAGGCCTTGGACCTAACTGTGTCTGAGCTCTGCAAATGTCCAGTATTAGCTCAGAACAGGAGGAAGTCCCTCCCTGGCCTGGCCCCCCTTGATCCTATACCCATTGCTTCCCACCACCATCAGCTATGGAGTCCAAGAAGTGAACCAGGTGAAGCGTCTCATGGGCCCAGGACTTAGCAAGGGGCAGGAGCCAAGCATAAGCGTGATGATTACGGGGGGACCCTGGCCTAACAGGTAATGACAGTGTGGGGGAAGGAGCCCCTGGAGTTCTGATTTGCCCCCCCCCCCCAGCTTTTCTGAGGGCAGGTGAGGATTCAAGGTGCCTGTTGCTCCCTCAGGCTCTCCATGACGTGTTTCCACTACCTGGGAGAAGTTGGAGAAGACCAGATCTACGAAGCCTACCGCCAAGGCCAGGAGTCTCTGGAGGCGCTGCTCTGTGGGGGCGAGCAGGGGTCCTGCTCGCAAGAGACCCAGGCCCGGAGAGAAGAGCTTTAGTCTGAGCTGTGAAACCTCTGAGTCGTCTCTCTCTACTTTTTTTTTTTTTTTTTTGGAGATAGGCTCTCATCATGGAGCCCAGGCTAGCCTTGAACTTGTCCTGTGGCCTCAGCCTGGAAAGCAAAAGCGCTGGGATGACTGCCCTGAGCCTTTGTGCCTGGCCCTCCCCTTCCTTTCAGCTGTGATGGTGGGAGCGGGATGGGGGTGGGGGTGGGGGAGTCAGGAAGCCTGGCTCTTGCTGCCAATCTTCTTCCTCCACCCTTCGCTGGGGCACTGGGCTGCGTCCACCTTTCTACTTTCAAATAAAGCTCAGTGCCCTGAATCCTCTCTGTGAAAGGGTTTGGGGACGGGAGAGTGGGGCAGACAATGGGGTTTCTGTTGAAGTCCTTCCCATGAGGGTCAAATTCATATCACTCCTCCCACCCAGAAGAGAGCTGGCATGGCTGGAGGTGTGAGCAAGTTAGGAAAGGATCTAGTCAGAAGGGAAAGTGCAGGCAGCCACCTTGTGGCCACTGAGGCGTAGACTTCCTGCTGTCCACCCATTTAGATTAGACAATGGAGGCTCAGCTAAGTAATGAATGAAAATGAGGACGCGGTGCTCCTAGGGATGGTTAAGGAGGAGGGTTTTGTTGTAGGTTTGAGTTAGGGAACAGCCAGAGGTGTCTGGAAAAGTCTGAACTGAGCCATGAGAGGAGATGGGGCAGGGGGCAGGGGGCAGGGGGCAGGGGGCAGGTGGGGCAGGAAGTGGGGGGGACAAGAGGACCAAGAGAGTGCACCTGGCAGAAATGGCAGATTTATGAAGGGATGAGACACTGGGGGAAGGGACCCAGCCCCTGGGCTGGAGAGGGTTAGGGTAGGGGTGTGGTGAGAAGTGCTGGGAGGACCTATGGGTCCTGAGTGGGCCTTGTCCTGGGTTTCTTTGGGACCCCACAAATAAAAAGAGTAGGGGCTGGGCTGACTTTGCAGGCAGGAGCTACGCTGGCTGCTGGAAGAATTGTGGTGTCTCAAGCAAGCCCTGGAAACTGCTCTGGACCCCTACTATCCTTGTGAGGATCAATTCATTAAGGAATTGTTAGGGTCCCAAAATTCAAAACAACCCAAGCTGACATAAGAATCCAGCAAAGCAAGTCTTTATTTGAATTAAGCAGCAAAATCAGCCAGGGACAACAGCACAGACTTGGGAGCTGACTGCATCTTTGAACGTTCATCCTAGTATTTAAGCAGGTGACAAAATGTATTGTGCTTAGGCCGCTACTGATAGATCAGGGCCAAAGAACAGACTAGGGAGCTGAACTATGACCCCAACCCAGAATGTTACAGATTTTTAAAGCTCCAAAACCACAAAGATCTGTGCCAAGTTACAGTCACATTTTTTTGCCACCAATCCTTTGTTCTTTCACGGTTAGGAACGATCATTATGTTTTGGGGGAACAAAAGAATAAGGAGGAAGTTGGTTAGCCATCTGGAAAGCTCCCCTAGGGCCCGGGAACTTGAACTTAATTTCACCTTATGATCAAAATGGAGTCTGAAAACAAAATGACAGTACTAAGGATAAGTCTCATTTGTTTGATGCCAACAGAATGAAAACACAGCAGCTTCCTCTTAGATTAATTTGATCAAGATCAGGCCCAAGTCTGAAGTCTTCACTTCTCTCCTTGTACCTTCTGATTGTCCATAGTCTGTTTTCCGGCCTGTTTGTAATCTGTGTGTTGTTTATGTGTGCTTAAACTGTGCCTGTCCCTTACAAAGGGCCTGACTCTGTATTTACAGTTTGTTTTCAGACAGGGTCTCGCTATGTGGTCCTGGCTGGCCTGGCACTCATAGAGATCCGATTGCCTCCGCTTCCCAAGTGAGGCAGTGCGCCACTAAACTGAGCTATGAGGAATGAGGGATTCTTGATAGAAATCTTTAACAGAGTTTTATGAGGGAAAAGGTCGCTCTGCTGCTCCCAGCTGACTCAGATAGTAAGTGAAGCTGCCATCAGTCCACTCCAAAGTATTGTGTGTGCCGTGGATATTTGTTTTGAGGTTCCTTTTCACCTGTTGGCTGTTTTCAGTAGTTACCACCACAAATACCTACACACACTATTCTGGGGCAGGGCATTGAAGAATAATTTAGAATTAAAGCTGTGCGTTGGCGTGGATTGTAGAAGCTGATTGCATGGGAAATCTAGGGCAAGTAAAGTTGGTTACAGTGCTCTCCTAAAGGCGGGTTAAACTTAAGCAGGGTAAGCAAGCACTCGGTAGAATAGCAGATTAACTACGCAGTTGCGAACAATCTGAAGGGGTGTTATTAACTTTTCTGTGAGGGTTGCCAAAAGTTCAGTCTACTGGGGGTCAAGAAATATCTTTATAAAAATGTATCACCATACCCCACATCCCGTTGATAGCATCTAGGGGTCTTAATCAGGTTTTTATTTTATTTTTTTCTGTCAGTTAAAGAATTAAAAGGCAGGAGGCTGGAGAGATGGCTCAGAGGTTAAGAGCACTGCTTGTTCTTCCGGAGGTCCTGAGTTCCATTCCCAGCAACCACATGGTGGATCACAACCATCTATAATGTGATCTGGTGCCCTCTTCTGGCGTTCAGGTGTACATGCAGGCAGAACATTGTATACATAATAAAATAAGTAAATCTTTAAAAAAAAAAAGAATTAAAAGGCAGGGGGAAAAAAGTCTTGAATAAAACAAGTAGTGGCAGAGAATTCTGGAACACTGAAAAACAGCAGCAGACAGAACCCGCAGCTGAAGAAAGCCGTTTATTAAATGTAAGGCAACACACGCACAGCAGGAGAAAAAGACCCTCCGAAAAGCAGCGGGGGGCCTCAGGAAGCCGAAAACCTGGTCTCTGGAGAGTTTTTTTCCTCCCTTAATTTAGGGCTGGTCGGTTTGAAGAGAAAGACAGGATGGTTGACCGGCCCACAACTGTGTGTCCTGATCCAGCTTCCAACTTGTTGAGCCAGTCTGTTAGCAAGAGGCCTGCTGGCAAGAGAAAAGGTCCACACGGTCTTGGTTTCAAGCTGCCGGGCTTTGGTTTAAGGAGGATGAGGAAGAAGCCAGCCATCCGGAAGCTCGCCACCTTTATTACCTGGTCATGCCGTCCTGCCTATCTGCCAGCCTAACAGAACATGTCTGTTAGGGACATCAGTGAAACCATTTTCTCTGGCTTGGAATAATGCAGAGCCTGCAGGAGAGGAGTCAGCCACAAGGTTGGCATCTGGGATATGAGCCCCAGCAGGCTTTGACACGTTAATAAAACAACCCTAACGTGGCATTGAGAGGCTAATGAACCAGCACCAAAAGGTGAACCCCAATGGCACAAAACTCATGCCCACTGGACAATACAAAAAAGCTGGAGATTTGGAAGTGACCCGAGGACCACGGTGCTACCAAACTCCTCAGTCAGCCCGCGCCTCTGTGCAGACGCCCATTGGCAAAGGGGACTCCGACTCTGGCCTTGGGGACTGTCCAGCACCACTGCAGAGTTCACACATCCCCTCCGGTCAGCACGAGCCACTGGCTGAATCTCTCAGGGGCCTTCTGGGCCTTCCAGCAATGCCACTCTCCTGACCTGCCACAGATGAAGCACCTCGCGGCCAACGGCAGTGGAGCCAGCAAGCTGCCAAGAGCTTCCAGCCGGAGAACTGCCTAGTGGAACATTAGCTGCCCGACGACCCAGCCCGGCGTGTTGAGATACCTGCGTACGTGGGATCGCTGTAACCTTTAGAGCAGCCCAGCATGGTAAAGAGCATTCGTGTGACTAAACCGAGCGTATCTGAAAGGCAAATACGGTGCGGGCATGCTCACTGCCGAGTGCCTCAGCCTCCAGGGCAGGCTCTCGGCAGCGTCTAAGCCTTAGTCCCTCACCGCGCCAGCCACTTTCTTCCCCGGCCCTCACCCCAGACAGAAACCGGAAAGCCAGGGCCCAGGTTGCTGGCTGGACCCTTAGGAGTGTGGATCTGGGCAGATGCCTGTGATGAGGGCCCGCGGTGATCCTGTCTGACGTCACCAGGGCAAACGGGGATGGGGGTGGGGGTGGGGGGTGTTCCTGCTTGGTTCTTAGCCTTGTGTTTTGTTAGTATTTTAAAAGGTGGGGTGGAGAGAGGTTACAAGGACTTGGCTTAGTCCCCAGTGCCCACACAGGGGCTCACAACCATCTGCAGCTTCAGTTTCAGGGGCTCCAGCCCCCTCCTCTGACCTCCGGGACCAGGCGTGCACATACAGGCAAAAACATGGACACACATAAAATAAAAATAAATCATGCTACTTAATCAGGGCGTTTGAGCCTCTGTGCAAGGGAAACCCCATTGGCAAAAGGACTTAGAGACTGGCCACTGTGTAACTCTGTTTTGTTTTGTTTTTTTTTTTTTGAGACAAGATCTCACTATATAGCCTTGGCTGGCCTGGAACTTGCTCTGTAGACCAGGCTGGCCTCAAACTCACAGAAATCTACCTGCTTCTGCCTCCCAGGGGCTGAGATTAAGGGTGTGTGCCTGGCTCAAAAATAAACAAACCTTAAAGAAATTAAAAATAACTGGACTCTTCCTCCCTAGCCAGCTGTAGTGATATATGCCTTTAGTCTCAGTGCTCAGAGGCAGAGACAGGTGGATCTCTGTGAGTTCCAGGCTAGCCAGAGCTACAGAGTGAGTTTCCGGTCAGCTACGGTTACACGGTGAGACTCGTAAAGGAAGCTTTGGTTTCTCTGTAAACTCAGTCACGTCAGGTACACGTGTTTCTGTTTTAATGCCGAGTGTGAGATCTTAGTTGGGCTAGAGTTTGTCCACAGCTGTTAATCGTCTCCTGCGGGTCATGTTTTTGCCAGCTGTAACCGCCTTCCGCGAGCAGCACGTGAGAGGGGCGTGGTCTAGGACGCAGAGTATAGATAGGGTAGCCCAGCCAAGAAGAGGCGTGTGGTGGTGGAGTGTGGCTGGCTGGGCGTGTAGCAATTTGGAGAAACCGGGGAGGCGGACAGTGCGGAGGACGGCGGCTTGGAGAGGACTGCTGGCTGAGTCTGCTGTTGCCGGAGCTTGGTATAGAGCCCTAGGCCCTGAACAGCTGGGAGAAGTAAAGGGGTCCTCTCTCCCCCACGTAGGGTTGGGAGGCTGGAAAGGAGGTTGAGGCCTAAAGACCCCAAATAAAGTAGAGTTTTAAAAAAAAAAAAAAAAAAAAAAAGAGCACTACAGGGCTGTAGAGATGCCTCAGAGGTTAGGAGCACTGGCTGCTCTTCCAGAGGTCCTGAGTTCAATTCCCAGCAACCACTTGGTGGCTCACAACCATCTATACAGGGATCTGATGCCCTCTGCTGGTGTGTGTGCAGGTGTACATGCAGGCAGAACACTCATCTACATAAAACAAGTAAGTCAATCTTAAAAAAAAAAAGAGCACCACAGAGACTCTCTTTAGATAAAAAAAAAAAAATTTTTTTTTTACATGTGCTCAGAAGGACACTGCAGGACAATTCTATCAGTTTGAGAGAAAAACAAGGCAGACGAGTTATAAATCTCAGAAGCTGCTAGTGGAGGGAGATGGAAAAGAGGGAGAGAGATGTTTTAAGGGTCCAAGAGAGCAGGTAGGTTTGCCAATGGAGGAGGTGTGCAAGCGTTTACAAACGAAAGAAGAGTTAGGGATTGATCAAAGCAACGTGGAAATAAAAGCAGATGGGCATGTCCAGAAGCAAAAAAAAAAAAAAAAAAATTTTTTTTTTTTTAAATCAGAATAACTGAAGTGTCTGAGCCTCTCCTCAAAAGTGAGACTGTGTCTTGTGTGTGGGGTTTTGGACTTTTATAGACTTTTATAGGAAGGATGACTGTTGTTAAAATAATAATGAAAACCTCAACTGTTCTATTTTACCAATTAGATGCTGGTGTGAAAGCCTGTTAGCTCACAGAGGCAGAGAAAGCACCCAGCTGACCTTCCTTCTCAGTTCAGTTCTGGATGGAAAAAAACCCAAAGGCTCACTAGTACAACTGGACAGTCCAGGAGAAAAAGGCCAAAAAAAAAAACTAAGGCTAGCTCAAAGGCCCAAAAGGCCAGAGAGCTACAGAGCTAAAGCCCTTTCTACTTCTACACAGATATTTAAACACCCTCAACTCAAAGTCCCTCCGACTCCTTAATCCCTATCAGCTGGTTTCTTGCTCCAACTCTTGACCTAGGGTTAACTTTATTAAATCTGGTATACAGAAATCTCTTTTTTTTTTAAAGATCTATTTACTTTTTATAATTTATCTACTTATTATGTATACAGTGTTCTGCCCTGAATGTACACCTGCACGCCAGAATAGGGCACCAGATCTCATTCTAGATGGTTGTGAGCCACCCTGTGGCTCCTGGGAATCGAACTCAGGACCTATAGAAAAGCAGCCGGTACCCTTAACCTCTGAGCCACCTCTCCAGCTCCAGAAAACTCTTGGATTAAACCACACCAAAGAAACAGGGTTTTACAGTTCACAGTCTTGGGGTTCACAATGGGATCAGGCGACCTTGGGGACAGAGACTGCATCTGCAGGCCAGCTCCCCGGGGTCCGGAGGTGGTGGATGCTATCAGGTTTGCTGTGTGGGTCGCCTTATCAGAGGATCCCACAGGCCTTGAGGTGGATGCTGCTGCCCAGAACTTCTCAGTCCACATGAGGCTTTTAGGTAGCTAACCTTTCCCAGACTGTCAGAAAAAGCATGCTTAGGCTTTGGCTGGTATCCAAAAGGGTGCAGGGCATGTGTGTGTGTGTGTATGTGTGTGTGTCTGTCTGTCTGTCTGAGTCTGTCTTATAACCTGGGCTAGGACTCAGAAAGTAGGTGGGTTCGATGGATGGTGGAGGGTCTGTGAGTGGTCCCACTAAGGAAGCTGACTGATTTCTGGGAAGGACATTGTTTAAGGGATGTTGGCCTTAGTGAGTCAGCCTTCCTAGGGGGTGGGCTCTTGGCCAGGTGATTGACAACCCAGCTGGATTAACTTGCATCTACTCAGTATGTGTGCACTCGTGTGTGCTCATGTGGAAGTTGCAGAATGACTTGCTGGGCTCAGCTTTCCCCTTCTACCATGTGGACCCAAAGGATCAAACCTAGCAGCCAATGTCCTACCTCCCAAATGACCTCTTTTCTTCTACCGAGACAGGTGTCTGAGTGCTCTACTGTGAAGAGACAGCATGACCAAGGCAACCCTTATAAATCATTTGACTGGGGTCTTCTTACAGTTTCAGAGGGTTAGTCCCTAACCATCGTAGCGGGAAGCAGACAGGCGTGGTGCTGATCTGCAGACAGCAGGCAGAGAGACACTGGGCCTGGCATGGGCTTATGGAAAACTCAAAGTCCACCAGCACTGACACGCCTCTTCCAACAAGGCCATACTTCTTTAGCCTGGTGACTAAGCACTCAACTTATGAGCCTATTCATGTGCAAACCACCAGAGAGAGGGACACAGGGAAGAGTTTGGGAAACCTCAAAGCTCACCCTCTCCTCCTCCAACAGGGCCACATTTCCAAATCCTCCCAAACAGTTCACTAAGCATTCAAACATGCATGCCTATGGGGGCCATTCTCCTTTAAACCAACACACAGGTGTGTTAGGGTTATCTATCTATCTATCTATCTATCTATCTATCTATCTATCTATCGAGGGAGGGCATGTTAGTGATAGGATGAAAGTTGCAAGTGAGGGGTGAGTACCTTGGTGGGCCTGTGACAAGGTGTACCCATGCAACAGAGCTGGTGTAAGAAGTTTATTGTGGAAGGGGAGAATGATAGAGGCAGACAGGAAGAGACAGAGGAGTGGAGGTCTGGAGTTTGTGGGGGGGCTTTTATCTGCAGCACACATCTGGCACACCTGGTGGTGGTAGGTGATGATGTAAGCTGCTGCTAGGCTCCTGAGAGCAGGGCAGTGGGGTCACCTGAATACTAACAATTAGAATGGCTTCTGGGCTGTGGTCCAGCCAGTCCAACAATGGCTGTCTATCAAAGGAAGGTTCGAGAATCCAGTAGATTTTTAGTCTATGAGGCTAGGTGTCTTCAGTATCTGCCAGAATCCCAAAGACGTAGGCTGTAGTGGCAGTGAAGAAATGGCCAGTGAGAGTAAAGCCAAGCAGGCAGAGAAACCAAGTTTCTTCCGGGTCCTTTCCATAGGCTGCCAAGAGAAGTGTGGCCAGATGAAAGGTGGGTTTTCCACCTCGGAAGACCCAGAATAAAAGTGGGTCTTCCCGCTTCAAATGATATAGTTAAAAAAAATCCCTCACAGGTGTTCCTAACCCTTGCATTTTAGTTAATTCCAGGTATAGTCAAGTTGGCCGTCAAGAAAAGCCATCACACAGGGTCTCATCATGTAGCCCAGGCTAGCCGGAGGCTCACTGTGTAAACCAGGCTGTCCTTGAACTCACAGAGCTATCAAGATAGGGCCATTGCTGGGATTTAAGGAGTGTGCCACCATGCCAGCTCGGCCTGGACTGACGCTTGAGAGGAGAAACAATAGGTAATGTTCTAATCTTTGGAGCAGATCAGAATGTGGTCTCCACCCCACATTCTTTTGAGAAGTAGGTTTAAGGCGCGGTGACAAACATGTTTATCTTCCTAATGTTGCCAGAGAAACAGGAGTGGGGTCCAGAGCTGCCCCGGGGGGAGAGGTTTGTCCCTCCTCAGAGGCCTCTATATATCAGTGTTTAAAAGACATTACTGTGGGAGGACTGGCATCCTGGCCCATGCGGGGGACACATTTTCAAGCCTTTTATTGTAGGAGTCCTGGTGAGGTCTGGGCTCAATTGAGCAGTGATTGAAGAAGTGGGGGTAGGGGCTCCATTTCTGCCACCTGCAGAGCGCTGGGAGGAGTTGCAGAAGGCCCAACAGGTCAGACGGCTTTGAGAACCAGGAGGGAGAGAGCAACCAAGACGCTGAGGAAAAGGCTGGAGCTGGAAAGGGAACTTCTTTCAAGACGACATGAAGCTACTGCCCAGCTGGAGAGCCGTGCTGCCCTTGGGCCCATGGCCTGGCCTGTGCCCCTGTATCCCAGCCTGGCCATGGGCTCAGCAACCCAGAAGTAAAGGTAGTGTCTGGGGTGGTTGGGCCTCCAGTGCGGATCTCAGGCCCCGTTCTAGACTGCTGAATCAGTCCCTTGCTCCTCAGGACTGTTCTGCTAGCTCAGGCTCTAGCCTCCGCCAGAGAGGAGAGACGTGGGTACAGAGTGAACACCAAGGAAAGTGGTCAAAAAGGTCCCATGTTCAACCTAATGACCCGATATACTCACACATTTATCTATTTCTTACCCCTTTGAAATAGGTTGGTTTTTTTCTTTCTATTTTATTATCTGAAGTGTTTTGTGTGTGTGTGTGTGTGTGTGTGTGTGTGTGTGTGTGTGTGTGTGTGTTAGTATTTTGGAACAAAACCTTCTGGGCCTATTTTATTATCTGAAGGTTTTTTGTTTTTTCTTTTGAGACAGGGTTTCTCTGTGTAGCCTTGGCTGTCCTGGACTCACTTTGTAGACCAGGCTGGCCTGGAATTTACAGAGATCCGCCTGCCTCTGCCTCCCCGAGGGCTGGGATTACAGGTATGTGCCACCACACCTAGCTAATTGAGGGTTTAACTATGTAGCTTTGGCTTGAAACTCACTCTGTAGACCATGCTGGTCTTGAAATAACAGAAATTGGCCTGTGGCTGCTGAATTTTAAAGGCAGAGCTATCAAGATAGGGTCTCATGCAGCCAAGGCCCCTGGAGCCTGGTTTTGAACTCCTTTTCCTCTTGCCTGCACTCCCCTTGTGCTGGGATTACAGGTATGTGGCATCTTACCCAGCTTTTCTAGAATTAAATTATATTTAGTGTGTGAGTTTGAACATGTACAATGGTGTGTGTGTGTGTGTGTGTGTGTAACAACTTGTGAGAGTCAAGTTGTCTCTTCTAGCATGTGGGTCCTGGAGAGAGGACTGAACTCTGGTCATCAGGTTCGGTGACAAGTGCCTTTTCCTGCTGAGCCATCCTGCCAGCTCCCAGTTTTTATTTATTTAGGATTAGTTGTGTGTGTGTGTGTGTGTGTGTGTCTGTCTGAGTTTGGCTATTTCTGCTATAGGGGTACATGTGGAGGGAAGCCAGCGATTTCCCTCAGGTCCTGGAGGTCAAACCCGGGTCATCAGGCTTGGTGGTCCACGCCTTTACCTAATGAGCCATCCAGCGAGCCCTTTCCGGTTACTTTTTAGGCAGGGATTTTCTATGTCAGGAATTATTTTTTAGGGTATAGTCCAGGCTGGCCTGGATGGAACCCACTATGTAGGCCAGCCTGGGCTTGAACTCACTGTGATCTGCCTGCCTCAGCCTCCTGAGTACAGGGATAACAAGCATTAACCACAAGACCCAACAATATTCCTAATATTTTTGCAACAAGGGCCCCCTTCTCATTTTCTTTTAAGATTTATTTATTTATTATGTATAAAATGTACTCTCTGCATGTACACCTGCAGGCCAGAAGAGGGCACCAGATCTCAGTATAGATGGCTGTGACCCACCATGTGGTTGCTGGGAATTGAACTCAGGACCTCTGTAAGAGCAGCCAGTGCTCTTAGCCTCATCTCTCCAGCGCCGCCCCCCCCCTCGAGCCCATTTTCACCGAGTCCCACAAACTGCGTCGAACATATGTGGTGAAGGGTGGCAGGGAGGGCACAGAAACCAACCTGAATTTAACAGCGGGGTTTTTTTTTCTGAAACCCCATTTCCTGTCTGGCCTTGGTGCTATCACTACTAAGTCTTTTTCTTTGAGCAGTGAAAGAGTTAACACACACAGGGCAGCCGCAGAAAATATTTGTGACAGCACATATACAAATACAGACATTGGCATTTGATCATGTCCCTGGAGAGAACAGTGATGAAGATAAGATTAACCTCTGTTACTAAAGGGCTTCGTGATGAGTCATGCCCTGTCCCTTTCCTCGCATGTCATCCCGGACTGTCCCCTCTTCACCCTGTAGACTCTGTCCCTCCCTAGGGAAACAAGAACAAGGCCTCGTGCCAGGCCTGGATGCGGGTAGGATATGGAATGCTCAGGGGGTAAACCTTTACCACCCGACCAGAGTCCTTGCCTCCACCGGATCCCCCTTTCGCAATCTGGAGCTATGGACCTGGTTACAGATTGACTTCCTACAATGTCTGATGTGTGGAGTAAAGTCCTTCTTGGCCTTGGTAAAGCCCTCCTCTTTTCTCCTCAGACGGTTCTCAAACCTGTGTCTCAGAGATGAGGGCTCAGGAGGACCCCGAGAGACCAACGCAGGTGCTGGGGGGAGGGAGGGTAGGTAGGGGACATGGCGGATAGGAGCTGGGCCTTATTGGCCTTTCTGGGCGGGCAGAGACAAAATTTCTAATGCACTTGACAAAAAGTGGCCAGTCCTGAGCCGCAAGTGGCACTCCGGGGAATGGGTTAGAGGGAGGAGTGAAGGAGCCTCGGGTTCGGGGATGGCTGACTTGGGCTGGGAGGTCAGCAGGGGCTGGGCCTCCCCTTCCTGTGGCACTTCCAAGGAGGGGTAGAGGTGGGACAGGAGGGGGCTACACACAGTCCAGAGCTGCCCAGTCTGCTACCTCCCTGACTTCTGACTTAGGGGCCTCGCCAGAAAGCCCAGGACTGAGGGCTCCAGAAGCCTGGAAGCTGCTCTCATCCCTGAAGCAGGGTGTGGGAAGTGGGAAGGGCTACCGGCTGGGGAGGTGGCTGCGCCGGGCCACCTGCCCCCCCCCCAGTGGACGGGAGGCCACCGTGGCTGCCTGAGCAGGCTTGGCCAGCCCCTCACTGCGCGCTGAGCTGCAGCTCTCTCCTGCCCCAGCATGAGTTCCCGGGGTCGGCAGGGACTCCCGCCAGGGACCAGCAGACACCCTTGCCCATGGAGCCCAAGTTCGAAATGTTGTACAAGATTGAGGACGTGCCACCGTGGTACCTGTGCACCCTGCTGGGCTTCCAGGTGGGGTGTTTTCTTCAAGGCCTCCCCAACCCTGCAGAACGCGCCCCTTCCCGCCCCCACTCCCGAGTGGCAACCCCTCCCCGGATAGCAAGGTCATTTCAGGCTAGAGAAAGGAAAAAGGTCAGTACAGTGAGTGCCACCAAGCAGCGGTGCCGGAGAAGGTTAAGTGGCCGGGAGGACTGTGGGTGGCCTATCCTCGGAAGCCACGGGGGTGGGGGGGAAGTCTGAGGTGGTGAGAGCAGCTTTCTCAGACCCCCGCGAGAGGGGATGATGCCGTGTCCGCGTGGGCGTTGTGGGGCCACCTCTCCAACTCCTCTCACCCCAGCATTACCTGACGTGCTTCAGCGGCACCATTGCCGTGCCCTTCCTCCTGGCTGAGGCGCTGTGTGTGGGCCGCGACCAGCACATGGTCAGTCAGCTCATCGGCACCATCTTCACCTGCGTGGGCATCACCACTCTCATCCAGACCACGGTGGGCATCCGGTGAGCTGCCCCTCCCCAGCCC